>NC_058508.1:5637416-7052416 GCF_020382885.2 Scatophagus argus | reverse complement strand
ACCCTGTCACAGAGGTTGAGGAATGACTCTCCTGTTGGCTTTGCCCCGGGGCCCCCAGCTACTGTGGCCCCACAAGGACCCAACTCCTCCTGGATACCAGATGCCCCAGTGGTCACACCAGAAGAGCCAATTTTCCTCATGACCTCCACTGCCCAAACTATATCGGGGTTTTTTGTTTGGACAGCTCTTCTGATCACTTGTCACCAGGTAAGATTGCAGATGATATAATGGTCAGAGGGGTCAAATTCAGTTTCAGTTTGTTTTTTGCTCAATAACTGCTCTCTTAGTACCATTGGAAGAGTAAAAGATATGATCAAGTTAGAGTGATGTGTCCATGAGTTTTTTCAAAGATTTTTGATCTGGAGCTATATACAGTCTGGGACTGTCTCGTCAGTGCTGTTGTCTGAATAAAATGAATGAGGAGATTATCATTTTTTTATTCTATAATATTATCGGTCTGAATGGGCAGCAGCATAAGAATATCTCCTTACTCCTTGTGTATTGATCTGGAAAAGCACAGTAGCTTAATACAAAGTACAAATACGTGCAGCTTTTGGGGTGAAGATGAAGGACTGGGACAATACATAAATCTTGCTCATGGTCTTTGCAGTCTATGCCCCTCTTTTTTAATCTTCATGTATCAAAGTTAGGTATGTTGAGCACACACAGCTGCATTTCAACAAATGCAAATAAAAATCCATTAGGCACATATACATCCATGAGCCTTTTCCCATGAGCCCCTGTTATTTTACCTCTGTGAGCGTGTCCATGCATTTAGAAAGTTTCATATCCTGTGAGAAGAAGATGCAAATACTGACCAATTTCCAGCTTATCCACTCCTGCAGACGAATAATTTCAGCACTACAGTTGCGTTCATGCAATTCGCCTAATAAAACACATAAGATGATAGAATAATTTTCATTCAGCAAATTGTCATCAACACAACCATAGCATGTCATATGACTGATTGTTTGATTCTCAAATTCTGTATGAATGTGCTGAGGAATGAGATGCAGTAAACATATTTTAGCTGGTAAGATCAAGAACAAGCTTACAATTTATATGCTCACATTGTTTCACAAGGACAGGCACCAAATGTTGACTGACTGAAGTTGATTATGCTCTCTGAAACACAAACAACATTTAATAAATGCTTCACGTAAGTTGGCCATATAGCAAGTATGGCAAGACGCTGTCTTAACTGCTTGTACCCTGTAGACATCAGAGGATGTGAGGACAAGGTATTTAAAAAATTGTAATGGGACATATTTTGTTTTTTGTGTTTTGACAGTTGAGGTGTTATTTGTTAGTAGTAGAGATAAGTGCAGTGCAGTACAGTACAGAGCATACATGCTCTTTGCCTTGTTTGTGTCGGTTCATCAGTCCCCATAGTCCTAAGCAACCCTATATATGTAAGAGAGATCTATTGGTCCTGAGGCTCAGGTTAATGATTTGTCCTCCATTGTTTGCTGTTGCTCTTCAAATACTGAGCTCAAGAAGAGCCCTCCCTCTGTCACTCTGGCAACAGGTGCTCCTGGCTCAACTGAAACACCAAAGAGCAGGAGATGTGTGCGAGAGAGAGTGTGTGTGTGTGTGTGTGTGTGTGTGTGTGTGTGTGTGGAGAAGAGTTAGGAGGGTTGCCTAGCAACAAGCCCTGGTAGTGGAGTGCATGGTCTCGCTTGGTGTGTTGTCACCCTTTATTTGTTATTTTACCCAAGGTGTGTGTCTGTTTACAGTCCTGGAAAGGTGATAGGTGGGACATTGTGTAAGCGGAAAGGAGCCGGATGGAGCAGACAGAGGTGTTGGTGACAAAAGCCCACCCTGTTCTTCCTGCCGTCTGCTGCTCTCAATAGGAGTGATAAAAGCTCCATATCATTTACCCAAAACAACCCCATGTGTCAGTGCATGTACACAACACACACCTTTCAGCATCATACTGTTCGAGCATACAGCTGAGGCAAATGTGTACTGGCTGTACTCTGACCTGTACAGACAGTCTAAAGCCTGATGAGAACACACATGCAGGTTTTATGAGGCAGGAATTGGTCAGCTAAGTCAGTTATCCACCATGTTTGGACCTGTGGTTTCCCAATCCCTTCACAGTGTCTTCCTCTTTTATGTTTTTTAAAGTGACAGTGTGTTGCTGTTTCAAAAACTGTACAATTTTTTGTATAGACTGTATAATGTATAATGATACTTTGCATGTTTCACACAATTGTGAGCAGCTCTCTTGGAAAGCCCAGAGCCCACATGATTTAATATGATGCCATCAAGAAAAAATGTATTAGCTGCTCTCTTACAAACTAAGGAAAGGCTGATATTGTTGTTAAAAGTTAGTTAAAAGTTAAGTTAAAAGTCAAAACCTGCAGTTTTTGTAGTTCTGATCCAAAATACCATAGTTGTACTCCTAAAGAACATACCGCTTTCAGTAACTGTCCACACATATGGTCATCATTATTCCCAGCTGTGGCAGTGTTTGATGCCTGATGTCAGTTTCAGGCTTTGGGAGTGACTCATTTGTGCACCAAAGTTGAGACAGAATAATAAAAAGTTTTCTTTTGTCATCTCTCTTCTTTTTAGATCTACATGCACCTACGTTACTACAGCTCTCCAAATGAACAGAGGCACATAGTTAGGATCCTCTTCATAGTCCCCATCTATGCCTTCGACTCCTGGCTCAGCCTACTTTTCTTCACCAATGAGGAGTATTATGTGTATTTTGACACAGTTCGAGACTGCTATGAAGGTGAGTGGATAGAGGAACGCAGTGCAATGTACTAGTACGCTGGCATTTTCTGCTGCAGGCTCAATTACATGCTGCTGTATTTGGCGTGCAAACAGCAGTTCAGTATTCACCACAGCAGCTAAAGTGAGTGTTTTTTGTTCCAATGTGTCTTTTGGCTCCCAGTAGAAACAAGAGTGAGAAAATTAATGTATTGTGATACCTCAGTGGCAGATGGCCTTTGCAGTTTCTTCATTACAAAGGTTGCCATCTTTGTTCTCATGTCTCCTTGGCCTCTTGGGATTGCAGGGGAGGGGAAACCTGTTTCCTAGCAACTCTATAAAAACGAGCCAATCATTTTGAAGACTTTACAAGGCATCTTACTGTGAACATATAAATTGTAAGCTTGTTCTTGATCTTACCAGCTAAAATGTGTCTATTGCATCTAATTCCTCAGCTTATTCATACAGAATCTGAGAATCAAACACCTATATAAAATGCTATGGTTGTGTTGATGACAGTTTACCGAATGAAAATTATTCTACCATCATATGTGTTTTATTAGGCTAATTGCATGAATGTAGTTGTAGTGCTGAAATTATTAGTCTGCAGGAAAGCAAAGATGCCAAATATCCACTGGTTCAAGCCTCTCAATTATGAGGTTTTGATGCTTTTATCTGTTTTTGTTATTGCAAATTGAATATCTTCGGTCTTTACACTGTTGGTTGTATTAACAATTTATCAACAGTTAATGGATTAATCAAACAGAACTGACAGATAAACTGATCTTGAAACCTTCATTCTTTGCACGCCTGTGAATACAATAACAACGTCATGTTATGTGAAAGGCTAACATTGCAATGGAAGGTAACATTGTGGTCAGTCTGCTGTACTCTGTAGGGTCATCCTACCTTGTAGCAGCTGTTAGAGTGGCTGAGAGAATGCATGGAAGGCCAGCACCTTTGGACTTGTAATGTCAAATAGTCAATGTCAGTGTACAGGCAGACATTTAATAGTGCTGCCCTGTCACTCACTCAAACACACAAACACACATTAGCTCACTCAGCGGTCGGTAAAAGGGTGTGTGTGTTCCTAAACTTGTCTCACAATTTAGTAAATTTTTCAGAATGATTAAATGGTAGAAAAGTGTATTAAAAAAAAGAGGTAACTGTTTATGCTATTAAATAGTAGTGAGAGACTATTAGATTTGTTAAGACATAGTACTGGCATTGTGAGCTGTGTCTTCACAATTAAGGATCTAGATTAATGACTAAGACATTTATATCCTGTTATTATTATTAAATCTGTCAGATATTGATGTTGTGATTGTTCATTATATTATTTTTGTCTTTCATACTGCCAGTCCTTCCCAAGATAAAAGTGGTAATAGTGTATTTGAGAGTGAAAAAATATTGCATGTGTAGTTACGCAACAGAGCCAGCACTGTGCTGACTGTATTCTGGCTGTTAATGTGCTACAGTTACAGGCTTGCTTTTAAGCTCAGTCATTTTAAACAGTAAAGACAGCTGGGGGGGGGGGGGTATCCGTGGGCTGCCCTTAAATTAGCCTGACGACACCTGGAGCAGATGAAACACATTGTGCTCACTCAGGGACACCAGTTGTTGGGATCAGGATGCAGTCTAGTCAGATTTCTTAAATGATGTGTTCCTTCTTAGCAAAAAGCCAAATAAATAAATAACTGTTTTGGACCGCTGCACAATATATGATATAAATGTAATCTGTGCTTTTTTGGGACTACATGTTGTATAAGAAAGTATAAGAAAGGTGGATGTTAAAGTATGTCAATGTCACTTTCATTGCATTTATTAAACGGCACCATGCATGACAAATGCGTGGGTGAATGACACTACAGCAGTCGTCTCAAGACATAAATCTGCTTAGAAAGTTGAAAATCCTGTTTGAATCTGTGATGATTTCTGTTAACTTTGTGTAACACATAGCATGACTGCAATATCCTTCAATTTAGCTACACTCTGTATGATTTCTCCCAACCATTACCAAATTACCATTAGCTTTCTTCAGTGTTTGCTTTCTTCAGCAGTGTTTCCACATTAGTCCCATTATCACACTGAACCACTTCCTTCTCCTGGCACTACAGTACTATACCTTACAATTTTGCTAAAGCTTGTACCTCACTGTTAACAGTACCCAGTCATTTCTAAGCCTGTTGATGAGTCATCTTTCTGTCTCAATATGCAAAGCTCAGCAGTTATTAAACAGAATCAGCAAAACATAACTGTAATTACAGTAGTTGTTGACAACCAATTGCTCCTAGAGTTCATCATGCATCAATATATTTTTAGAAATAATGAAGCCCACATCAGCAACATTCATGTGATATTTTTGTAAGAACTTTAGTATTACGGTATGTTTTTATGTTGTTCAAGTATTGCTGACCCAAAATTTGGCAAAATCTCACATTTTCACTGTGTAATTTCTTGATCTGAATTTTGCTAACAGTCTGTTTGCTAATCAGTCTTTTTATCTAATGCATCAAGCACTTCCTGCAGTACAAAATTGCTTCAGGCTTCAGGCTTTTCTGACACCAATGGTTACCCGGATAAACCAGATTAGTATTTTTTTTTTCTGTGTGTGACCTTACAGCCTTTGTCATCTACAACTTCCTGAGTCTGTGTTATGAGTATCTGGGAGGTGAGAGCGCCATCATGGCTGAGATAAGAGGGAAACCCATCGAGTAAGTCTTGATTACTCTCATCTTCCCTAATTTACTCCATCCTGTTTCTTTCTGCGTCAGTAAAGTAATTTCATTTTTTTCCAACGATTCTGACCTGTATCAACATGCTCTTCACCTCAGGTCGAGCTGTGTGTATGGGACATGCTGTCTGTGGGGAAAGACGTACTCCATTGGTTTCCTCAGGTTTTGCAAACAGGTACCAAAGTTTCACTGTTTCGCTTCAGATGAGCAAATATTGTCTTCTGTGATGATGACAACATCACAGAAGTGCTAATGCACATTTTATCATGTTTATGACAAATTAAATATGATATTCATATCAGTATTCATTTCTGTAGCATGTGAGAATCTACTTGCAGATAATTTATATGAATTGCTGTAGGTATCCCAGGACAGTAATGTCATTTACTTTTAATGTGCTTGTCACTGAAAAATGTCCATTGAAGTTTCATATCAATTTAGAAGTTCTATTAAATGGGAGTTATGAGTGAAACAAACTGGTGTAGCTTTGCTTTTTTTTATGGGCCTGGTATTTCTTTTGACATTTTTTCTCCTTTTTCTTACCACGTTTATCTCGCTTCATCTCTCTCTCTCTCTCTCTCGTCTGCTTTCTCAGGCAACTCTCCAGTTCTGTGTGGTGAAACCTCTGATGGCAGTGATCACCGTCATCCTTCAGGCTTTTGGGAAATACAGAGATGGAGACTTTAAGTATGTTTCCACAGCAACTTACAAACTGTCATTCACAGCATGCACATCTCTCAGACTAGTGATTTCTTGTGTTCTAACTTGCTGTGTTGTGTCACACTACTGCAGACACTGACTGACCTCAGTCCAAAGTCTTTTCAGACCATAATGTCTAAGCAGCTTTGGTTGAACATGCCCTCAGAGTTTTTATATCTGTAATGATTAATCACTTTCAAAAGAAAAGTTATCTCTACCGTGCACTTCTTAGATCATTACAATAAAATCTCTCATGACAGTCTGTATAGAAATACGTCAAGAGTGGTGCTCTGCAGTCCAGATGTCTGTCCTTTAAGAAACTAAATAACTAAAGCTACTTAGTTATGTAAAATAGAAGAAGAAGAAGATGAACTTTATTGATCCCACAGTGAGGAATTCACTTGTCATGGCAGCTGACAAGAATAGAAAAGAATGCTACAAGTAAAAAGTGTGCAAAACAGTTTCAAAAAATAAAAAGAGATAATAAATTAACAATTTACAGAGGAATCACTGTACAACACACAGCTATATACAAGTATGCATAAGGAAGGAAATGAGGAACTAGACTGTTAAGTTGTACATTGTGATGAGTTATACTCATCATTCTTCACAAGGAAGGTCTGCAGCTTCTCAGAACTTGGATCCTAAAGGCTTTTCACTATTTGGCCATATAATAAATCGTTAACATGAACACGTGAACTTGCCCTCTGTAGCTACCAGATGTAAATCAGTTTAATTTAAACGGCTCCAGGTTTTGTTTTGTTTTTGTTTTTGTTTTTGTTTCCTCCTGAAACACATTCCTTTTTCTCTCTTCCAGTGTGGCCAGTGGCTATCTATATGTGACTATTATCTACAACATCTCTGTCAGCCTGTCGCTCTACGCTCTCTTCCTCTTCTACTTCGCCACGCGTGAACTACTTGTCCCGTACAACCCCGTGCTCAAGTTCTTCATGGTCAAGTCAGTCATTTTTCTCTCCTTCTGGCAAGGTAAGAAGACAAGCGTCTAAGCTTGATAACACACAGACTCACACACCCCTTCACTGTGACGTATAGCATTCTTCTCTTCTATGTTTAAGTACATGTTTCTCCATCTGTGACAATGTTGATAGCTGATTTTTATTTTTTTTTATTTATGTTGTTTTTTTGTCAGCATAGTATTTTGAAGTGTTTGGTTTTGTAATACTCATTTCAGCCACAAGAGGCTGGAGTGCAGCACTATCCCATGTTTTAAGTAGGAATAAAAGCATTCGTGTGTTTCTATCAGGTGGGTTTTAATGTATTCATGCGCTGTAAACACAAGGTTCATATACTGTGTGTTAGCAAGCTGTGTCATGTGTTGGACTTTACAGATGAATAAGTGAAAATAAATCAACATGTTGCCTGTCCGGGCTCATGCTGCTCCTCCTTAATTTGTTGGATTTTGCTGTGAAGTGGTCTGAATTCTACTGTACCACACTGCCTGAAATGAAATAACAAATCTTCATCACTTCAAATCACTTCATCACATTGGTTTTCTCACACCCATTCAGGGATGCTGCTGGCCATTCTGGAGAAATGTGGAGCCATCCCTGAGATCAGCTCAGCTGGCTTCTCTGTGGGCGAGGGTACGGTTGCTGCTGGTTACCAAAACTTCATTATCTGCATTGAGATGTTCTTTGCTGCTGTCGCTTTGCGCCATGCCTTTACTTACAAGGTTTACATGGACAAAAGACTTGACTCATATGGTAAGAGAACTGTGTTGTGTGTGTGTGTGTGTGTTTGTTTGTTTGCAAACGTTAGGGATAAAGAGACAGGTAGTCCTGTATATCATAGTGTGTTTTATAATCTGCCTGCACAGAAAGTTTTGAAGTGGGTCTCGATACAGATTGATTTCTGCAATCTTACAAAACTAACCCGACCTCACTCTTTGCGTCGCAGCCTTTTTTCCTCTGATTCCTATGACACTGTCTAATCTATTTTGAGTGTCTCTTCTACTTTGTTTTTCTATTCCTTCATTTTCATCTTGACTGTCTCGTGTCGTTTCTCCTTGTCACCTTTCTCTCTTTTCTTCACTGTGCTGCACTGAAAGGCTCATTTCCTATCTATGGACAGTACGGTAGGTCTGATGTCAGCTGTGTTTCTACAACAATTTTGTGTTTGTTATACCATGTTTGTATCCATCACAGTGGGTTTTGCTTGCTTTTTTGTGCCTGATTGTGGTTAAATATCCATTATTTTAACTGTGTTTTCAGTTAAGCATGAATTCAGTTTGTAGATATTAAATCATGGGTCTATGACTGCTCTGTTGTCTGGTTAATTCTGCACTGACTTAACCTTTTGTCTTTTCATGTTCTTACCCAGTCTCAGTGGTCTCCCCCCCCCCCCAATCCTGCTGATTACATTTTGCAAACTTATGATTTTTGGCAACATTTAAATGATTTATTGACAGTTGGAAGAAAACATAGTTTCTGTTTTTATTTCACTCATTTGTCACTTTCATGTCTCGTCCTTCATTCTTCCAGCTGTCTGTCATTAATATTGCAACCTTCCTACCCACCTACAGGTCGCTGTGCCCCAATGAAGAGCATCTCCAGTAGCCTGAAGGAGACCATGAATCCAGGCGACATGGTCCAGGATGCTATCCATAACTTCTCCCCAGCTTATCAGCAGTACACCCAGCAGTCCACTCTGGAGCGAAGTGGAGGGCCTCCCCTGTCCCGCAGCCACAGTAACCTCAGCACACGCGGGGACAACGAAAAGACCCTGCTGCTCAGCTCTGACGATGAGTTCTGAGACTGAATCATACACTCAGAGACTCACTTTACTCCTGTAGCTCATACTGAAATTTTATCAGCCATGTGAAACAAATCAGATCTTCTGTTGCTACCTTAACATGGCAGATTAGATTCTGCTTTCTTTTTTCTTTTCTTTTTTTTACTTTTTCTCAACAGTGAAAAGATCTGATTCTGTGAAATTATGGTTAACAGACTGTTTGAAGGAAAGGAGTGTTTTTACAAGGGAAAAGGGGAAATAACTGGTACAGAAGGAAAAGAGGAAGCATGAAGAAAATGGAGAAGTTGTTACAAATATAACTGGGGAGAAATTGGAGAAAATTCGAAAATTTTAGTTTGAGGCCATCACTGACAGAAATGCCATATCTATATTCATTCACTGAACATGGATTGGTACAAATAACTGTGCCTGCATATAGCGTCCTTATGCTGCACTTTAAACACCATGACAAAAAACATGACACATGTAAGGTGTTTGCTGCAGTAAATAAGTGCCATCTTGGTTTGAAACGCGCGACTTCCTTCATCTTTATGAAGGTTTTTACATTGATTCTCAGCCCATTCCCCTCCTTACCACCCTGCCAGCTCTGTCTCGTACCAAAACATTGCCAAATAGAGGGAGCAATACCCTGTGCTCCAGTTAATGACACACACTGTCTTAAGATGTAGAATTGATTTACAGTCAATCAAAACTAAGGAGCCATTGAATTATAGGCTTTGTTTTAACATGTAAAAATTTAATCACAAATATTTTTTTCTTATTTAATTTGTATGTGTATGACCTTGAAGGTTTAACTCATGTAAAGACTAGTTGGTTGGAAAATTGTTATTCCAGAAATGTTCTAAATATTCTGTGTTTGTTTTCTTTTCATTGTGGGTTCATATGAACAAGTGACTCAAAAAGGTAGTATGACTCCAGCTGTTGGCCTGACTTTTTTGTGCAGTGAGGGAACAGCTGTAGGCAGACAGACAGCAAGGATGGAAGGACAGCAGCCACACAGATGACCGAAGAAGCGACACTTCCCTCCAGAGCTGGCCCAGCTGTGATGTGCTTTGGATTGTAATGCCATAATTTAGGGCATTACATGTAGCACAGAACAGGCCTGCCTCTGCTGGTATTGTTTATAATGGCCACATTGCTACAGTGGCAGTGAGTGAGGATATTGGTCATTACAGATGGATAGAAAGATGTTTCAGTGCAAACAAGGCTTTACATCTGACTGGACTCACATCTGGAAAAAGAATATACGGGCATTTAAAGTTCATATGAACAATGTTTAGGTAGTTAATATATGGGGAACACATTCTACACCACAAGACTGATGCACAGTGAACGTGGTTGTAGAAACTGTGTTTTCAGTTTATTGTTCACACATCATCAACTGATGTTTAATATGTGTTTTTAACAGAGGAAAGTGTAGAGGTTACTTGTGGCTGTCATTGTAAATGTTCGATGGCTGAACACAGCTGTATAAAAGCTGAGTAGATCATTTTTGACAGGAGACATCAGGCCCAGTGCTGCCTCTAAATGTGCTATCGTCGTTTTCTTCTCGAGTGCAGTGTCCTTTTACAGACTGTTAACTGCTTGAAGAATGATTGTAGTCAGGATGAAGAGATGCGCTAAATTGATGTGGATCCTCAAAGGAGTTCCACCAACTTTCTAATGAGAAAATCATACTTAGTTAGCAGAGTAATTAAAGTGTTTGTTGAATTGTTGAAAAGTTGGTTTCCAACTGTGACTGCTAACCCACATAACTACCAACCACCAACACATGCATCACTTTAGTATGGATCTTTCCACTAAACCTGTAGGGCTTTAGTTAGAGGCAAAGTTGAATGAGTTTGCCCTACTAATGTACTGTTAACTTAGTGGTATTGAAAGTGAAATTGATATTCACTGCCTTATATTCTGCCCCTATGTAACAGTATATCAGATATCAGACTCATCTTAAATCAAAACACTATGAAATGCTAGTTTTGATACAATATGATTTGAACAGCTGGGTGTTAATCACAAAGCTGAATATGTGAAATGATGAAATATACCAGAAAGGAACGAATGTTGTAAATAGAGTTAAACTAGGCACTGTGAAGCATTTATGATGATGGCTGTAATGGCATGGCTTGGTATAGTGCTTCAGTTTAATATTTTAATTTTTATATATTCACCAGTTTTATTTCTGTTGTGTACTTCTTCATTTGTATATTGGTAATATTATCTCATGTTTTGATGCTACGTTGGTTTCTGTTGGTGTTGAAAAGGAAATAAAAGACAAATGTAGACATTTCTCTCAGGTTTGTCTTCAGGTAAGCTTGTGGACACCATCACCATCATCACAGCAACGCATCATAAAGTATCTAATTTCACATGTTCTATGTTGTTATTTTTTACTATATTATATCGTTGTATGATGTCTGACTTCACCCATGAACAAAGAAGAGATAGGTAGAAGCAAGTTGCCTAATGTACACAGTGACCACAGCTCTTTAATAATAAATATCTAAAAATCTAAAATAATAAATAACAAAATAGCATTAGTTCGAATATGCTGCTCATGCCATAAGTTAGCAATGCACAAAGTAAACTCTAAACAGTTTTCATCGGAATGGTAATATATATTTAATAGAGACTACTGCTTTGTTAGTTCCAACGAAAACTATTGACAGCAATATCTGTGAATTATCCAGAGTCATGAGGAAACTGTTTCTGGAAAGACAAGCTTCTGTTGAGGATGATTTGAAGGGAAGCAGGGCCAGGTGAATAAACTGCTGTCATTCACTGCTGAAACTGGTTATAAACATCTTCAATTACCCCGTGTAAAAGCATGGCTTAACCAACACTGGCCCCTAGTGGCCATAACCAGAAACTCTCCAAGAGTGAGGTGTTCGTCATGGTCATGACGTGACACCCAACAGTAAGTAAATGCTCTGAATGGGATCTGTGGTGCATTTAAGGAATCCCCAACAGCAGACTTTCTGTCAAAGCAACCGGTGTCTTCCTCAGGCTCTGGGTGAGGAATGAACTCTGCCTTCTTCTCAACAGGCTCTTCCTGTTCACTACTGCGGAGAGTGAGTGATGCCCCAATTCAAAAGCATCACCTATAGGCAAGAGGAAGGGGAGGAGAGAAAAAGAGGGGGAGATTAGATTAGATGATTAGATCTTGCTACTCTAACAGCCACCAACATTTATTGTAACATCTACTCTAACTTTGATGGTTGTGATGTTGACTCTACAGAGTACAGATTGTTTTAAACCAGCTAGTCATAACAGTTTATTTGCAACCTATTTGCTAATTTCATTTACAGTATATCGTTGCTAAGTGGGATGCAGTTAATAGTAGATCCCTTGTTCTTTATTTATGCTCTGTAACAGACAAAAAATAAAAGAAATTTAATTTCATGTTTTCGACTATGAGGATGTCAATCATCGAAGGGGGGGCGGGACTTCTCAAGCAGCAGCCAGTCACGGCAGCTTCCGTTCGCCGGCGGAGTGCTGCTAACAACATAGCTGAGCAGTTTGCTGAACCTTGTTATTGATTCAGTTGAACTTAACGCTAAACTTCATTACACTAAAAATATGCCGAGTTGTGATATATGATTTTTCAAAAAGCCTTCAAAAAAGTGACAGTTTGTCCATCCAGTGGACGTCCCCGGTTAACCTTAATGTTGGCATTTGGCTGAAATAGAGAGCGCGTCGAATGTAGCTACGGCTGTTTCTAAGCTAGGCCCGAAACAGCATAACAACAATAAGCGAAAGCCAAGTAACCTCTCTTAGGGAAGGGGGCATTGATCTAAAGGAAACATAAAATAACTTCCCCATCCCTATATACTAGAGCGTGTGTCCACAAAATGAGAGGTTCGTATGGAGACAGAGATCGAGACCGTGGCCGTGACAGGGGGTAAGCAGCCAACGTTAAGTCAACACTGTCGGTTTGCAAGCGAGCTAATGTTAGCGAGTCAGAATAGTATCATTGTCATTGTAAAACGCTTTGGTGCGTTTATTGCATGAATACTCATAACAAATATAAATGTATGACAGTAATATGCCAGGCCAGATACACTGTGGTATACCTCGCTACACAGTTAGTGTCTCGTCATATTGCAGCAGCCCTCGATTCGGGTCCAGCAGAGGCGGCCCAACGCCGGGTAGGAAGTTTGGGAACCCCGGGGACCGTTTACGTAAGAAAAGATGGGACCTCGATGAGCTTCCCAAGTTTGAGAAGAACTTCTATAGTGAACATTCTGATGTGCAGAGAATTAGTCAGGTATTCCTGAAATACATGGTCTAATGCATGTGCCACATCTGCACTTTTGTTTTGAGCATGAGAGAACAGAGAGATTCCACTGTAGTAAAAATACTTTATGCTGCTGTGTAGTCTGTGTTGGTGTCACACACTTGATTATTGTCTTGTGCAGTATGAGGTCGAGGAGTATCGCAGAAAGAAAGAAATCACAGTTCGAGGCTCAGGCTGCCCCAAACCCATCACCAACTTCCATCAGGCACAGTTTCCCCGTAAGCACAGCTGTGCAACTACCCAACACACTTCATCTACTAAACCAAGTCTGTTGTTACAGAAATAAACAGAATATTTTTTTTTTGTTCTCCATCAAGAATATGTCATGGATGTACTGATGCAGCAGAATTTCAAGGAGCCCACAGCCATTCAGGCACAAGGCTTCCCTCTAGCCCTCAGCGGTAGAGACATGGTGGGCATTGCTCAGACTGGCTCTGGGAAGACCTTATCGGTGAGACACATATCTTCCTCCCTACCCCTGTGCTTGCAAAGTGGAATACATAGGATACTGGTGAATTACACAGCAGCACAATCTCCTGCCCTCTCCCTCTTTTTCTTTCTTCAGTATCTCCTGCCAGCCATTGTGCACATCAATCATCAGCCCTACTTGGAGCGCGGAGATGGACCCATTGTACGTGAAGAAAAAAGGAATACAGTAGCTCCTTTGTGATATCAGAGTGTGCAAGGCTGACATGAAACACCATCTTAACAGTGAATTGTTATGGTTATGGTTTTGTTTGTGTACTCTGCAGTGCTTGGTTCTGGCCCCAACAAGAGAGCTGGCACAGCAGGTCCAGCAGGTGGCATATGATTATGGAAAGTCGTCCCGCATCAAAAGCACTTGTGTGTATGGGGGTGCTCCCAAGGGACCTCAAATTCGAGACCTAGAGAGAGGTGAGGAGCATTTATTTGGTTGAACACTGTATGCCACATTATTAGCAAATGATTTATTTTTTCAAATTGTCCAAGTAGGGTGTACGATCTGACAGTTTTTAGATTGTGACCAATATCCAATCTACTTTTGAGGTGTGGTGTATTAAGTTAATCTTACTTCAGTTTCCAAAAGTCACATAAGCTTTTTGACTAGCAGGTCAGCGGTATGAGAAAAGACTAATAGAGCAATAGACTATCTTGTTGAAATTGTCTATTTCAAGTCTGGCTGTCATTTTGATTGCTATTAAATAGTTTGTGATATAATTTTTTGCTGCCAAATCATCCATTCCTATCTCTTAGCCAGCTGAATTATTGCTTCTCATTGAAATCCACTTTGGATTAGTGTTGAATCAGTTCTAACACTCTAAAACATAGGTGTTGAGATCTGCATTGCCACTCCTGGTCGTCTGATTGACTTCCTCGAGGCTGGAAAGACCAACCTGCGACGCTGCACATACTTAGTTCTGGATGAAGCGGACCGCATGCTGGACATGGGTTTTGAACCCCAAATTCGCAAGATTGTGGACCAGATCAGGGTAAAGCTAATACATTTCTCTTTTTTATGTGGAAAACTAACCTTTCCAGCAGATTATTGTTTGCCTTTTTGCAGCAGAGAATTTCATCCTTTGGCAGCCAACAAATGAAGACGTCAGTTTAGTATATGTCATTACTTGTTTTTCTTTATTTGGCATGTTCCACGCCCAGCCTGACAGACAGACCCTGATGTGGAGCGCTACCTGGCCTAAAGAGGTCCGCCAGTTAGCAGAAGACTTTCTGAAAGACTATGTCCAAATCAACGTCGGAGCGCTTGAGCTCAGCGCCAACCACAACATCCTGCAGATAGTTGATGTCTGCATGGAGAGCGAGAAAGACCACAAGTAAGAGGCTTGTCACTTAGCAGGTCTTTTGTTTCCTGCTTTGGTTTATTGTAGGTTGTTTGGTTTGTGTTGCTTTGGGCCCTACTTCTTTGTAATATTTATTTCTTTATTCTTCTTGTGTCTTACCTTTTTCCTATTCATTGCATCACATTCCTACTCCCTTTAATCATTCACTGACTGAAAGTGGCCTCTATTTTATTAAGCGATTAGTGATGTGGACGTATATACATGTAAAACTTGTAAATCTTATGGATGTGATTTTTGTTTTTTGTTTTCCTTTGGTCAACAGGTTGATCCAACTGATGGAGGAGATTATGGCCGAGAAAGAGAACAAGACCATCATTTTTGTTGAGACCAAGAAGCGATGTGACGATCTCACACGCAGGATGAGACGTGATGGGTGAGTACATTTAGCTTAAATAAAGCTTTGCATTCAAAAGAAGTTATTCAGCACCAGTGTTTTAAGAACGTTCTGTACAGTTTTGTCTATGCAGTTTTTATGATGCAAGAGCGCTCTTTCTTTAGGGAAAGTTGTAGTGATATTAACTGGTTAGATTTATACAGGTTGCTTGTTTTTCTTTTAGGTGGCCAGCGATGTGTATTCATGGTGACAAGAGCCAGCCGGAGAGAGACTGGGTGTTATCAGGTACGACAGACATTGGAACAGCAGTGACTTATTCAAATATTCCTCTTCGATGTTGTCTCTACGAAGAAGATTTTCAGCTCCTGATGCTCTGTTCTTTATCTCATGTTGCAGAGTTTCGTACTGGCAAAGCCCCCATACTCATCGCTACTGACGTGGCTTCGCGTGGTTTGGGTATGTCTTGTGTGCTTAAATGAAAAGCAAATAATTTCCCCAGTGTAACCACAAACACATGAAATTTGACCATTTAGTGTATATGAATAATAACAATGTAATAAGAGTGGTTATTATATAATGATCAAACTCTTTACTGCATGTTTATTTATAGTAGATTCATGATCAAAATTCAACTGCAGACACATACAGATTTTATTTCAAAGATTGTATGACACTTCTCAGGTAAAATGTGTATCTAAGAAGTTTATCGTATTTGAAACAGGGTTTCCTGTGAAGATTTAAGGCACTTTGCTCTAATTCATAACACAGAAAAACACTGAGCGTAGGAAGGATGTTGAATAAAGTATGAAGATGTAAGGGGTGAGGCTCATGAAGCAGCCCCTTACAGGATGGCAATCAACCTTTAACCTAATTCTGTGTTCAATTGTTTTCTTTTCATTTTGTTTTTGTTTGTTGTTTCCAAGTCTCTCCTCCGGCAACTAGAAGCACACAGGCCCTCGGGAGCCTGCAGCCGGACCTAGGCATGACAAATCGAAAGCTGACTTGGGGAGAGAGATGGCCTGATTAATCAGTCCCACACAGCCATCTCCACTGAAAACCTAGAACAGAGCCCACAACAAACAAACAAAACTCTCCCCCCCCTTCCAGGATACTGGCTGCCTGGGCGACGGGGGCCAGGGAGTGAGCGCGGGGTGCTGCTGGGCTTCCAAATTTGATCGTGGGGTCGGGGGTGGCTGTCAGGCGAGAGAGCGAAGAGGGGGGTATGGAGGAGGGTGGGCTCCCCTCAGCCATGCCATCATCACCGTGACACACCACACCTTTTTTGCTGATTAACTAGATTCAGAGACTTTTAAAGAAAGTTTTCAATATCTGTCTTTATTCTGATGGGAAAGCGATTAAGAGAACTTACCTTTCCATTCCCAATAACAAACATTGTACAGCAAAATTTTTGCCTAAATTTGTCCCACAGATAATACACTTCGATAAATGCTACTTAAGTTTTGTGAAGTTGAGGTACAGTGGTGTGTTACAAGAAGACAGAGAAAGAGACAACTGCCAGGAAGTGAGGGTGGAAAGCAGCCAAAGCCGGGCATGGACGGCTATGTTGGAGGCTCCCCTCTGAACTGCCCCCTGATGCCAGCCCCTGACACCCCCCACCACTGGCTGTGCCGGCCGGCCTCTCCCTCTGCGGACGTCATGTCTGGTCCTGGCTGGCAGGAGTCCTGGCCTGGAGGAGCCACCTCTATAATCGATTTCCCTCCCTTCCTGTCTTTTCTTTTGCTCAGTTTCTCTTCCTATCTCGCTCATCAGCTCTGTTTTTTCTGCTCTCACTTTTTTTTCCTTCTTTTGCTCATTTCTTAAACGTTTTTTTTTCTTCTCTCAATCTTCCATTTCTCTTTCTCTCTCCTCCAACTTCCTATGTTGGTCTCCTGTTATCTTCTTCTTGTCTTCTTTAAACCATTTCTGATCCCTGTTCTTCTTGTCCCTTTACCCCATCCCTAAATTTACTGTGCTGTCCTGCTTTCAGCTCCCCTTTATGTTTAACACTTAGGCTATTTTTTCTTTATGTACATCATACCTGAGTCCAGTATGTAAATAACCAGCTCTTGATGACTTGCTAAATCTCTCCATAAGGAGTAGCACAAACTGTCAGGACTTGAATTCCCTGCCAGAGCCCACACTCGCATCCCTCTTACAGAAAACATGTACATGTCTTCTCCTTAGTGTCTGTTTCTTGTTACTAAACTTGAAAAGCTGGGCTCGTTGAGATCACTGCCATTCAAAGTGACCTGGGAGGCAACAAGCCACACCAATCAAAGACCATCAAAGCCCTTAAGAAAGTCTACCACTTCCACTGTTCTACGTCATGATAAGAAGTCACTTGTCACTGCCACTGAGTAATGTAGGATATGGCAGATTAAGTTGTTATTACAAGAACGTAAGATCTGTGAAGTTTACGTGAAAGAATCCATTAAAGGCCCCTCCAGCCACCACTTTGTGCCAGAAGCAGCATAAACCCAGTGATTACGTCTCTAGGTCAAAAAAAGGCTGGATGACACGAAGAGACACAAATAAGACTAGAGTAAGACCGCATCCCAGCGTAGTCCAGCTGGAGCTCTGGCCCAGACAGTTTCCAGCTTTGGGAGTGTTGTGGAGGAGTGGTGAGGTGGGAGAAGGGACTACTTTTGTCCTGTGGACTCTCCTCTCACCCCTGCAGACCTCCCAGGACTGGTGATGTGTAGGGGGACAGAGGGGTGACTTTGTAAGCCATCACTAAATCTCTGATACAGGGTAAGTACTGTGCCTCGATGCCCCTTCCCCATCTTCTCCTCTACTAGCCTTCATCATTTTGCTTCAAAAAGAAGACTTGTTTTTTCCTCTAATCAGCAGTGTTTTCTGAGCCCTTTATCAACTGTAATGAGAAACAGACCTCTGATTTGCTTGGAACTTTCTTTTTTTTTTTAGGGAAAGAAATGAAATTGATCTCATTCGATTATTTTATTTAAACCATTAGTCAGCCACTTAAACCAAGGCTGAATTTGTCTATATCACTGCAATGCCTGACAGATGTGGCCAAACGCATTATGTTTTCAGGTTGTCCGTCTGTCTATCCATGTATACGTGTGTTTGTCCATCCCATATCAGGGGATACCTTGAGGGTATTTCATTAAATATGACACAAACATCCATTTGGACTCAAAAATGGACTAAACAAAAATGGTTAAGATTTTGATGGTCAAAGCTCACTGTGACCTCACAATCACCTTTTAGCCATAACTCCAGAATTCATAGATAATCATGAAAAAAATGGACATGTTTAATAGGATAAAATCATGAATTGATGACATTTTATATCTGAAAAGTCCAGAGTCAACTTTAGTGTGACATCATCAAAAATACCTTTATGTCCCTTATTCAACACCACAACTCAGGAATAGAAGGTTAGGTTGGAGCCATATTTCACATATGGGCAGATACAGAATATTGTTAACACTAATCTCGATTGCCCACCTTGAAACTGTGCCACTTATATAGATCTGGAAATTATTTGCTGGAATCATACCAATATGTCAGTATAGTGATAACTTTAGTTTCCTAAAAACATACACATAATACCCTTTATTAAAATCCTATGAAGTCACAGACATGGCTATAAACTACAACTTGACTAGTTGGCGGAGGCATACAACCGTGACTTGTTAATTAATATAAATGAAATTAATCTTATTTGTTTCTTATGATTTAATCATTAATCAGCACTTCCTGTTGAATCTATCTTTTGTGCAAGGATCACCTGATAGGTTAAATTTTAGGGTCCTTTACCTCTTAAATTTGTTTTTCCCTTGACAAATATCACTTTAAATTCAGCAAACTGCTAACTGTTTTCATCTCCTCATTCAGCTGTGTAGCTTTGACTACACCTAATTTATTTGCATGTCTGCAAGTACTTATACTAGAATATTGAGGCCTGTTTTGTAATTGGCATGGTAAGTAAATTCATTTTCTAAATGTGTACGCAGAGCTGATACTTGAACAGGTAAGTGATGCTTTCAGAGGAAGATGGGGTTCTTGCAGGTATTGTCTGTCTGAATCTTCTCAGTTCCAGAAGCACAAACCTTGAAATTTATTAATGGAGTAGATTGATTAATTTCTTGACCAGTGTTAAAATTGTTCTGACTTCTTTTTCCTGTCTTTTCCGTCCTTGTGACTGATCCCATCTCACCATCCCTTCTCAACCCTACTGCTGCCTCAAATGTCAAGATGTGGAAGATGTCAAGTTTGTCATCAATTATGATTACCCCAACTCATCAGAGGACTACATCCACCGCATTGGCCGTACAGCTCGCAGCACCAACAAAGGCACTGCCTACACCTTCTTCACTCCGGGGAACCTCCGCCAGGCCCGCGAGCTGATCCGGGTGCTGGAGGAGGCCCGACAGGCCATCAATCCCAAACTCCTGCAGCTGGTTGATACTGGACGCGGAGGAGGTGGAGGAGGTGAGGGACACTTCCTGCTGGATTAGATTACCATATGCTTTACATAGTGGCTAAATAATCTTGGCTCCAAAGAGCAGTCAGTTTTGATTTAGTAAAGAGAGAAATCTGTGTAGTCGGAATCCTACTGTCTGGCACAATGCCTGTAGTGGAAGGATGTTGTGAAAGATGGGATGAAACAACCTAACCTACCATGAAATAAACTTGACTAGGTTTGAGAGGCGTTAGTGCTTTATCCACTAAGCATTTAGTCTGATGATCCAGCACAGCTTTTTGATAGCAATATGTCCTACCTCTCTACCCCCGTACCCTTCATTTCCAGGTGGCCGTCCTCGTTTCCGTGGTAGCTCCAGTTCCAACAACCCCAACCTGATGTACCAGGATGAGTGTGACAGGCGAATGCGTTCTGTGGGTGGGGGTGTCAGCGCCAAGGACAGCCGCAGCAGCAGCAACTATGTCCGCGACAGCAGAGATAGTCGCGGAGGAAGCAGCCGGGATGGGGAGCGCTCTTCCACCTCTTACAGAGATCGCAACAGCAGGGATGGAGGACGCAGCTACGGCTCCAACTCCAACTCATACGACCAGTACCAGAATAACAACAACAGCAGCAGCAATCAGTACAGCAGCTCCAGGGCAAGCTCTGGTTCAGGGGGCGCTGCAGTGGGGCAGGCCCCACCTCCTTCATCAGGCCCACAGCCTCTAATGGCCCAGCAGTTCAACCCTCCCCAACCAGTGATGGGTCTAATGGGGCACTCTCCGTTCCAGTTTGCTTCTCAATCAGGGAGAAAGTGATATCATCACTGCATCAGTCACACACTTTACACAGGCTCAAAATAAGTGAGAAATTTTGATTTTGGAATGGATTACTGCCAGGTAGTTGACCACTGTAACATCAACATGCCAGTTATAGGCGTGTTTGGGTTACAACACATCAGTGCATTGTGCTTTTAGAATTCTTCTTCTTGTTCATCATTATAACACCAAAATGGATCCCAGTTTGTTTTAAGTGGTCAACCCTTTTTGTTTTTGACTTTGTCTTTAAAGTCAAATTAAGTATCATTAATTTAGTTTGACAGAAACTCAGCTGTTTTATCATCATTGTCTCAAAAAGAAACTTTTGTTTTTTACAAATGTGGTGTTTCTGTATTGCGGTCCTCTGTGAGCTGCTACAGAGGATTTATCTGCTGATCTGTATCTGCTTTCCCCTTAGGTGTGTCAAAAGGTAGGTGCTGAAGTTACTTCTTGTATATATCCTATGTTTCTATTTTTGGTTCAATATCTTTATTTTTGTGTTGGAAAATTTGTAAGCCACAAGATCACTTTGAAGTATAGAAGAAAAACTTTGGGAGCCTGGTATGTTGAGCAAATTGAGGTTTAAAAACTTTTTTTTGGGGGGGTCAAATTGTTTTTTGATTTCATTACATGTATTACTAGGCCTTATAGAGGCAACTCTGCAGAGGCTTAGTGTGCCGTAGCAGCAGTTAGTCACATGCATGTAAACAAACTTTTTCACATTTAGGAGTTTACTGACAAACCTGAGGCTCACTGTAAATTAGCGTTTTCAGTTAAGCAGCAGTGTAGTGAAATCTTTGCAGAGGTGATCTTTGAGGTTTTCCAGATAGCAAATAGTCCCTTTTTACAGTTTGTTTAATAAAGCTCTTCACTGTATCACTGTGTACTGTCAATATCATTGACACTTAAATCACAGAGGTGGATGGTATCTACAACACATATGGATGAACCTTTAAGTCACCAAGAAAAAAAACTTTATTACCCATTAGGAGTATTTTACCAGTGTTATGCTCTTGCACATTGCACAAATCAAATGTACATAACAGAACTGCCATCGTTGGTATTTACAGAGCAGTTGTATGGAGATTAGTGCAGTGGAATGTGATTGAGAGCCTGCGGGGAGGAGGAGGTGTTCAGCATGGCTAACATGCATTGCAGATTGTAGAAACAAGTTGAACATGTTTGAAACAGACGCTGCACTCAGAGTAGCTGGTTGCAGCTCAGTTTGCATTTGCTCAAGTTTGATATTCAGATTTTCCTGATAAATGCTGAAGTATTAACTTAAAACAAGCTAGAGAAAAGGATTTTCAGGACTTAACTTATACCCTACTGAAAATGAATATATTAGAAATTTAAGGTTATAATGTAGTTTGTCTGCATATCAGCCAAACTGCAGACCTAATTAGACTGACGTGTAGGGGACAGGAAGAACAAATCCATCCCAACTAATAGAATTTAAGTGTCAGAACTGCAAAATAGGCACATATGGCAGATACACAACTCTGATGTTACAGTAAAATGTTGCTCTTTACACAGGATGGGAAAAAGAGGAAAAACGGTACCATCCAAAGACCATTCTTTAGGCAAATCAGAAAGTGGACGCAGTTGTTGCGAAAGAAGTCATAATCACTCATCACAAACTAGACACCACAAAAAGTTGATTATGTATAGCTGTGTTTTGCAAACTAAGATGAGCTGTGTCTATGTAGTGTTTAAGTCCTTTCTCTACTGGTGTGCTTGATCTTACAAGCATCAAGTCCCACTTTGCAGAGCATGCAGAGGTGAAGGTAAATGCAGCAGATAATGGATTAAAACTGACTTCAGCGCCTTGAAAGGGAAAAAAAAATATGAGTACACCAAATGAGCTTATGCATACATTTGATGTGGTTTTCTTTCTTCATTAGCACTGTCTGTTTGAACAGAAGATAATGACCGCAACAACTTAGGGGAAGCAGTCGAAAATTTGTTGTAAAGCAGCCACATACAGCAGACTAAACCTAAACACACATGACTCATTTAAAGCAAAGCGTACACACGTTACACTGACAGAGCATGAGCAGAATTCAAGGAAAACAATCCAATGCCAATCAAAGAAAGTACAATGTGATTACAAAAAGGAAAACAGGCTTATGCAGAGTGTCGAGTTGGACACTTGGTTTAGGAAGAAAGCTGAGACTGAAAGCAGAGAGTCTGTTATGTCGTGGTTGTGTTTAAATGCTATAGGTTCCCCCATGTCTCCGGAGGAGGAAGCTGTTCTAGACTGCCACTCTCATTGTGCTCCTGCTCTCCCATGGCGAAGGTCAATCTGTACTGCAGCTGTACTTTCTCCTGAAGCACACACACACACAGGATGGGGGATGTGGATATATAATTAAACATCCAGAGAGCTTTGGCTGAACAGACAGCCTGTGTACTAATCTCATTGGCATGAGTCAGAAGAGATGCTCAACACACCCACAGACTCATCACAGTCCATGTAATGTCCACAGTGAACTTGACCAGTGGTAGTAAAAGAATTTGAGAGGTATTTTGATTCTTTCTCCAGTGGTTTTGTAATTCAAAGTTGTATGTAACTTTATTCCTTCTACATGTTTTTCACCTTTATAAAATGCAACATAGTGTCACATGCAGCTGTGAACTGAAATGCTGTCACAAATATCAATGAAGGCCATAAAGTGACAAAGTTGGCACAGGAGGGTATTAGGATTTTAAAGCAATTATTTCTTCTCAGTGACTTTCCATTTCTTGCTGTGGACTTCAGCTGAGTGTCATGTAATGTACTAGTGAAGCAATGTTACAGTAACATTTCAACAGACCCTTGATCTGTTGGCCTACGTCAAGTGGCAGTTTATACATTTAGACACAACAGTGTGTAGTGTAGATGCTTAGAAAATCTAGTCTTACTTTGTTTGGGTTTGCCAGCAGCAGGATCTGTGTGACAGCAGCAGGAGGGAGGATGGGGTTGAAAGCTGGGAGCTCTGTTCCTGATGGGGGCTGCAGCTTCACTGCCATGGACTACAGTTGATGAAGGAAAGCAAACTAAATGTTGCTTTACTAAGACATTAAATTGGCTGCAGTGGTTTGTTTGTTTTTTTAATGCTGACCTTTGGAGCCGTGATCTGGAAGTTTATGTTGGTGACGGGGACAGGGGCCGACGACAGCATGGAGATGATTACCACCAACACATCGGGACGACACGGAGGTGAATCGCGAGCGAAGTGAAAGAGAACCCGCAAACTGTGTCCATCAAAAACAGTCATGGGTAACAGACTACCTGGAGAGAGAAAGAGAGAGAGAAATGGGGGAGACATCATCAACCTGTACATCCAGATGGGCAGAAGTATGAAGTCATCAAGTTCCCTTACTGGGCTTAATGGATTCTAGCGGTACAAAAACATCAGTCAGGGTGACTTCTGGAGAGGGAGTGTCAGTGTGAGCTGGGGACATATCCAGCAATGTCACTCCAAGGCCGGGCTGAGAGTTGAGGACAGGTTCAGTGGAGAAGGATGGAATGGGGTTTGGGGCAACGTTGGACCCAGACTTGCTCTGGAGATCTCTCAGAGTTGGTTTGGACTGTTGCTTGTCCCTAAAAGCAGAGAAATGAGCAATGAACAATCTCTGTTTGCACCTTTTACAATCCAGTCTTACAACTCCAGTCTTTGAAGAAATCCAGAAATCTTTCACTGATGATGGCTGCTACTGCACTAATCTGCTTTAGCATGTATATGTGTATATATTTATATATATATGTACACACACATCTACACCAAAGTAAACCCAGCAGATAAGCCCATAGAAATAGAACTTAACTTTTAGCAGTAATGTAACAGTGTTAGAATAGTGTTAAATACCATTTGACCTGCAGGCCCTCTGGAGGCAGGGACTGCTGCAGCAGCGTCTTGCCCAGCAGGTCCAGCTCGTCCAGGGCCGAGTTCCCAGGGGTGGAGCCAGATGAAAGGGGCTGAGAGTGGGCGGGAGGGTCCGGACTCAGGAGGAGACTGGGTGCTGCTGGGATGTCTGCGTCTATGCTGTCAGAGGACTGGAAGTAGACAGAGAAAGTGTGTGAGAAAAATAGTGGTTACAGATGTAACACTGTAGCAGGGTTAAGATGAACGATGTCCATAATTTTAATTCTAAATGAATCGTCCCTCTGCTCACCTGAAAAGAGTCCCAGGCTGTCGAATCCTCAGGCTGTGAAGGAGGATTGGAGGTGTGTGTTCCTTCACTTAAACCTGTGAGAAGCGCAAAAACAGCATCACAGTTTAGGGAAAACACACCTTCAGACCTTCAGTGTGAGTGCTGTCATGGTTTTCTCTCCATCCATATTAAACCTGGCCTCCACCTCAGCTCCTAAATAACTCATCACAATCCCACTGAATAACCTGCACATATTATTACAAATTACTGGAAGAAGTGTGACGTGTCAGACACGCTGTTACCGAGTGACATGAGCTCATCGTCGAGAAGGCTGATCCCCATCTCTTGTGAGGGAGCGTTGAGGCTGTCTGTTGGAGTGGGAAACTCTGGGAAGGATGGAGGCGACTGTGGCGATGTGTCCAATCCTGACAGATCTAACAGTGCAGTCCCCCCTCCTGTGAGAAACGGATTCAAGCCAGTTCATTTCAAAACGACCCAAATCAAAACTAGGAACTTTTGAATCTAAAAACGTTTCTGTGTTTAGCTGTGAACTGCCACTTCTAAAAATCAATACTCTTCATATATATCAGTGCTCAGTGCTTGACCCACCTGTTTGTTTCTGTGTGTTTAATGTGTTGTTGCCATTCACCATCTCCCCCTTCACCTGCTGTTTGTACAGGTTGATCACTTGAGTCAGGCTGTCGTTCGCCTGCAGGATCTCCGCTGTGGAAAGATATTAGCAAAGCAAAGCAGAACTTCAAAACTGGTGATAATAAACTGGTTTGGAGTGCACATATGTGTTAGCAAGCATCTTTAGAGCCAAAATGTATGAACAAGACTGAATATTTGAGATTTAGTGAAAACCAGCACTGGGTCTATTTAGAATACAACACAATAGACAGACAGGGAACGTCAGCATCTCTGTGGACTTGAGAGGAAAAGTAAACTTGCTCCAATAAGCCAACGGTAATCAAGTCTGCTGATTATCTATACTTAAAACTGCTTTGATGTTTGGGTGCTAAATGTTACATATCACATCTTTAAGTAAAAAATATATCTCTAATGCTCTCTGCTTTTAGCGTCCAGATGGAGGCCTCTATGACGGAGAAAAGAAAACACCTGAATAGGTGAATGATTAACATTAAAAAATGCATTAAACATCCCATCCATCCTTCCACTTTCTATATGCTTATCCATCAGGGGGCCTGGAGCCTATCCCAGCTGACTACAGTTGAGAGGCGGCGTACACCCTGGACTGGTCGCCAGTCAATCACAGGGCTGACACACAAAAACAGAAAACCACACATGCACACACTGGGCACACAGGGACAATGTAGAGTAGCCAATTAATCTAATGTGCACGTCTTTGGGATTGTGGGAGGAAGCCGGAGTACCCGGAGAAAACCCACGCAGGCACAGGGAGAACATGCAAACTCCATACAGGACCCAGACCGGGATTCAAACCTGGAACCCTGTTGCTGTGGGGCAACAGTACTAACCACTGCACCACCGTGCTGCCCATGGAACATCTCAAAGATGACTTATTTTCTACTGCATATAAACAGGAGGGATGATCCCTATTGAACAATGAATTAGATGACTTAAAATAAGGCTCACCCAGGGCCTCGTCATTGTCCTCCGTATCACTTGCCAGTCTGAACAGTGTGGGTCTCATTTTCTCACAGCGTTGGTACAGGTCCTGACCACACCAAACACACCATGTTAAACACTTTAAATCAAGGTTCTGCCAGATCTATCACAACAGGACAGCTGTGTATACACTGAGTGGTCAGTTGTCTTTCAGCTCACCTGTATGAGTTCAGTGTTGCTCTGATTGGTTGCAGTGCTGTCATAGTCCTGCAGAAGCTGAGTCAGGAGAGTGACGCTCTCCTTTACCTCCTGAATGGCGTTCACCCGCTTTGACACCTTCTCTGCTCGCTTCTGATCCTACAACACAAAAAGCGTGACCACACACACTTGTATATGTATGAAATGGTCATGCACGATACAAGCTGCAAAAATAAGCAAGAGAAAACACAAAAACACGGCCAAAGGCGAGAGTGTGCAGGAGCAGCGAGGCCAGCGAGAGGCCATTAGAGGAATCTGGGGATAAGAGCAATGAGCTGCTCTGATAAACCCTGAAATTCCTGCTGAATCACTCTGCCAGTGACACATAAAACCTCCCCTAAGGCAACCAGCCCATTTCTTTATTCATTTAATGTTCCTGTCTTGATGCAGCACTCTGGTATTTTATTGCTTTTCTTAAAGTCACACACAAACCACACTATGGTGCCGTTAATGTATAACAGAAAACTATGATTTATAAAAGCAGTAGGAAGGAGAAGGAAAGAGGTTTACCTCTTGGACCATTTCCTTGATGAGTTTGTTGGCGGCTTTAAGGTCCTCTGGGTGGGAACTATTCAACAGGCGAGACAACATCTGACAAAGCAGACAGCCAGAATTCACATGGAGGAAAACGAGTGAACAGAGTTCATAAATCCCAATGCGAGCACAATCGCGATGCATACACAGTGGGGAAGAATCTGACTCAGCTCACATTTATCCTCATGTTGGAGTGCATGTTTACAAATGACTGACTATTTTCTCTGAACAGACAAGTCCTTACTTTTGACTTCTCCGCATCCTCAAAAATGGCATTCTTGGGTCTGGGTGGAGGAAGGTTCAGTAGTTTGTCAGGTGGCAGCTCAGGGTCTTGTTTAATGATACCTGATTTACAATCATAGAATATGATCAGGTCAAGAAGTTAAATCAGTACTTATCACTGCAGTTAGTAGTTGTTTTAGCTATAATTGTAAAAGAAACTTGGGTTGTAACTTTAGTGCCAAGTTAAGAAGTTTTATTTTCCATTTATCTGACAGCAGACAGCCCCCTACCTTGTTTCTTTAGCATCTGATAGGCATCTGAGATCTTGGCCTCATCAGGTAAACCCAAAGTCCAGCTATAGATCAACTCCAAAACCTTCTTTTTTACTGGCTCTGGTGACCGTGAGCCCAGGTACTGAGAGGGCAGAGTGAGGACAACAGCCAAGTTATTTACACACATCAGCTGTGTATTTAAAAAAGAAGACAGAATCACAAAAAAACAGAATCTCATTCAAAGAGTCTTACCTTTGGAGAAACCACTTTGATGAGTTCATTGAGGAAACGGAATTTGCCCACTTCGCTGTGAAATCTTTTCCCGCAGTTTTTCATACACGTCTCCAGAACCTAGAAAGGAAATACAACACCAGAAATGAAACAAAATCTGAGAACAGTAAAATCATACTCTAAAAGGCTTCACTTCAAACTGTTTAGTACATATTTAGACAAAGTTAACAGCAGATCCTGGTTCAGATCTGAACTCACCAACAGGGCCTGCATGGCCTCCCACTCCTGTGGAGACTGGATCTTGTGAGCCAGAAGCCTGGTGGCCAGCTGAGGTCTGTAATGCAAGTCACAAACAGGACTGAATGTCCATAGTGCTGAACACAGCAGCTGAGGGCAAATGAGCAAATGCAAGTTTGGTAAAGTGTGCTAGAATTAGTACTTAATTAAGCACAAATGACTTATCCTCTTACCCCTCCAAATCATTGTTGAGCTGGTCACAGAAGGCATGGATGCTGTTCCAGTCTGTGTCTCTGTTAAGTGGGTTTGTGGCTCTGTCTGAAATGTTAGCAAATGAGATGTCAGACAACAGAGGGGACAGATGGTACTTCTTTACTACATTAAATCAATACTGTTGTGATAATAAAATACACATGACTGAGATTTTGGTTACAGCAATACCATGATATTAAATAACACAGGTGGTATTATTAAGATTAGAAAGCATTACTATGATGAATAGAAATTACTAAAATTATTTTATTATTTATTATTATTTTACATCCATCTGACACTTTATTAGGTACACCTATCTACAACTATGCAGTGCTTTTGTATCAGTGAGAGCAATAAAATGTGAGGACCACTTTAAATACAATGCAATTCAATAGAATCACCACCTAAAACCTCAGAAATGACCAGAGGTTTACTTGACAACTCTCAACAGCCCTTTCAACACAAACATCATAATATTATTATTATATTTTTGTATTATTTTAGCTAGAGCTTGCAAATAAACTGGCACCAGAATATGCTGTTCATTTTTGCCTTCAGATTAAAACTGAATCAGTATTTACAACATTATATCCTAAAATTAGAGATGTTGAATTAAAATATTTTTTGACATATAAAGCCTTACACATGTAAGAAAACCCAGTAAGGCCTAAAGGCGTTTGAGGTGACACCGTGATTAAAATTGATCAAGTCTCTGCCACCTAACGCCAGCATGACACCGTGCAGAAATATGCAGGGCAGGTGCTAACAGTGTCACATTAGCTAGCCTGCTGTCGCTAGTAGTACTGTATCACTACTGTCTCGTCTAGAACTTTCTTAGGAGGCCATAGCATTGCCATAATCATAATCTAACCCATGTGTCTAAAAATAGGGGCCCCATGAGCTTGTTGTCAACTGATGTTTTCTAGTTGAGCAACCGCGCCGTAAAGCTAATGGTAAGCCTGGCTATGTTGTGTGTTGACAGCTGGCAAGCACAGCAGCTCCCGAGCTAGTTTAAGCATCCTGGATGGGATGCCAGGATCTGAGTGTCCTCTCGATTGGGACACGAACTGCTGTGGTGAACCGTCTTCACATTGAGAGCTACTCACTGATAATAACTGGTGAGTGTCCGGGTCTCCAGCCGACACAAGCTTGGTTAAATAAGTTTAAAATACTCACTGATACGAGACTCCAAACTCTCCGCATCGGGCGGCGCAGCCATCACTGCGAGATTTCTGTGGTGTATCGGTCTCGCGATGTCCGTCAGGCACGCACACGGGTACGTAGAGGAGGAAGTGACGCAGAAATAGAGTGGATAGAAATGACAAATTAATCATATAATGGATTTGAAAGATATTTGTTTCATTATATGTCTAATTTTTAGTAGGCCTAAGTCAGTTGAAATAAAAAAAATACTTTCTGTGGTGTACGATAAACGCTAATTAATTATGATTATTTTGAACTAACATTTTCACCACAGTTGCTTGTAATCCTAATTATTTCGCAGGTTTCATATGGCAAGTCAGTACCAATGCCCATGAAAACAACTACTTCGTTAGAAGTCAGAACTGAGATTATGAAATTTAAACTAGAATCATGGTTTGAATGCGAATAACCTTTCTAGTACAGCAATTTCTATGATGAGAGAACTCCAAACCTATCCATGGCGGAAGTAAAATTACTTACTATTTAAGCAGACCGTTTGGATCGCTCCAACATGTTTCTCTAAAGGAGACCAGAGACTAAACACATTTCTATCACGTTTTCATCACAGTCTTATCACTAAAAAAAAGTCGGACTTTTAAGTTTATTTAAAAGACCCAAATGGTAAATGCTGCTATAGTGTCAAGTTTTGACCGAAAGTAAGTTTTAAACAATGTCTTGCAAATGAGTAGCAAAATCTCCCTGAGAGGACAAGTGGATCTGATCTCCAAACATAACAAAATAATATTATTATGAAACCAGAGACTTCTCTCTCCTAATTATAGAGAACAGGCAGCTCTGCGTCTCCCTCCAGCGGCAGCTATTAGGAATTTCACTCAATGTGGAGCACCACAATGTGGACTACGGCAAGTAACGGAACATGATCTAAATGTACACTCCTATCAAATCTAGCAAGAATCACTGCAGATATGTGGACGATAGTTTAGCACATGCAGAAGCTCGTTAGTAGTTTGTGGTGAAAATGATCTTGTGTTGTGATGAGTGAGGGAAACCGTCTGAGACTTGAATTGTGCCTCGAGAAACCGTTTAAAAAGGGAAGACTCCCTCGTTTTTACTTGACAAAGCAATATAAGAGGGGACAAATAACTTCCTTCCCGCTTCTTCACCAACTCGATGCACAAGTTTGACCACAAATCGTTCTGCAAAAGTTGTTGCAAGGCTTGGTAGGTTGATGTTCGTTTCCTGTTTCCTCTACATAGTCAAACCTGGCCAGCTTTATCTGATCTCCAATAACTCACATAGTGCCATGTTCACCCAGCCCACACATCAAATGTCAGACAAGCAATGGCATCACCGAAGGCTTTACACGCGTGGTGCCGCAGTACGTGCGCCCATTACCCCAATGTGGAGATAAACAACATGTCAACCTCATTCAGAGATGGACTTGCCTTTTGTGCCATCATCCACAAGCACCGACCTGACCTGATGTAAGTAAACCAGTCGTTTTATAGAGCTGTACTGGCTGTGCTAAGTCAAGTTCAGTCACGTGGAAAGCGAGGGGCATTATTTCCACAGTGGTCTAATAAGAAGATGCAGGACTAGGACATTTCTAACATTTTAAACAAATTGTCCTTGTCTGTTTTGGGGGTTCTGATAAGACGTTTAATTGCCTTTTTGACTGGGGCTAACGGAGCAGGAGCTGCACACTGACTAGAACTAACCTGATCCTGTTGGCTTAATCTCTGCCTGTCTCTCTGTGCAGTTTAATGGGATTAGTTGGTTTGTTTCTATCTCTTTCATACCGCTGTTAAACTGAAATCATCTCATCTCATCTCATGATCTTTAATTGTGCTTGCACAGTGCTTTATATCTGTAGAACCTCTGGTTCAATACCATTCACCAGGAAGGAACTGTTTTGTTTGTTTGTGATTGATGTCTTTTCATCATCAGTTAATCAGTCTCTAAATTTCCCTCACCTTTCCTCAGAGATTTCAGCTCCCTCTCCAAAGTTAATGTCTATCAAAATAACAAACTGGTGAGTTATTTCCTGCCACATTTTCACACATCCTCGGTGCAAGCACACCTCTGTCAACTCTCTTGGGTGTTTTCAAAAAGACTGTTGAAAAAAGAAACATAATTTGCATTTACTGTTGTCCTCCTTCATTCTCTGGTTATATTTTCTGGTCTGAAGGCATTTGAGGTTGCACAGATGAAGCTGGGCATCCCTGCTTTGCTGGACCCAAATGACATGGTTTCCACCAAGGTGCCTGACAGCCTGAGCGTGATCACCTACCTTTCTGAGTACTACTTTTTCTTCAACAGGAAGTCTTATGGTGTGTTGATTGTGTCGAATCTCTCTTCTATCAGATGCTTTTCTTCTGCTACTTGCAGCAAATCAGAAAGAGGTTTAATGTCTGGTTACTGAAGGACACTAACAGGTTTTGGGATTTAGGATTGTATCTGTGGGGCTTTGTGATCTTTACAAGATATAAAATTTAATGTCTTTCAAGGAATTAGCCTTAAGATGCACCTGGTTTATTACCAGTATTTTGGGTGCACTCTCATATCAGTTGACCTCACGTGTATGAAATCTTCAGGAAGCCTACACCTCCTCTCTATCAAAGCAAGACAGCACATTTTAGCTTGCCAAACTGTGCTCCATTTGCATGTCTTCTCTTGACTTTGCAGCAGGTCTTACCAGTTTGAGGTCACCACACGTCACTGTCTTAAACAAACGTACAAAGAGTAAAACACCTGATGGTGAGAAAGCTCATAAGGTAATTGCATGAAATCTTTTAACAAACATGTGAACACTCCTGCTTTCTTTTGCTTCTCAACTCCTTGGTTCATAGCCTTAGTTGCTGGTTTCTCTTCTCTTTTCAGGGCTCGACTGATCTCGAAACCGGTACAGGAGCTCGTTTATTCAACAAAAGGCAACGAACACCGTGTAACTTGTGTTTTAAGCCTGTCCATCTCATACAGAGACATTTGATTGATGGAAAGGTCTACCATCGCAGCTGTTTCAGGTAACAGCACTGTTCATAAGGTAACAGCAGTTTTGCTTCTGTTCAGGTCCAGATCCATATTTATCTAGACTTTGTGTAGATCTGTTTGAGACAGACTGCAGTTTCCACATAAGATTTTATTCCAAATGTGTTTCAAGTGACTGCAGTGATCATTCTTGCATGATTCCTTTGGCCATACGACTTAAGCAGAGAGCTGTTTTGGTTATTTAAACGCCCGTACAGGTCAGTTATGACATTGCTTTTTCCTGTTAATGTGTGGTAAAGATGCAGCACATTTCATGTTTGTCTTTCAGGTGCACAGTGTGCCACAGCACTCTTTTACCCAGGTCTTACACACAGGGAAGTGATGCTGGCTCCTTAATCTGCACTCACCATACAACAGACGGTAAAAGTGTTCATCCTCACCTCAGTCAGCAAATTGGATCTACTCAGAATCAGCCCAAATGTGCAATTCAGGCAGGTTATTTTTCTCTGAGCGGATTGGTTGTCAGCAGTGTCCCTCATTATAGTAAGAAAACAGAGTCAGAGGACAGACTGGTTTGTAAAACAGCAGACATGGAGGGGAAAGAAATGCAGGAGAGGAGCAGAGGGTCTGAAGACAGCAAGAAAAGAGACTGCACTGTTGGACTGAAGACTACGGTAAAAAAGTCGGCGACTCCTCTTGTCCTCCCACCCAGCGTTAAGGACAGGACCGTCGAAGGAGCTGGAAAAGCTAGACCTGCACCCGTTCTGGAAGGAGGTCGGCCGGTTCCAGCTCCCAGGCGAATGGTGGGCTCTGCTGTAGGCCCTGTTCCTACACCCAGGACCAAATCTTCCCAGACAACAAACAGCTCCCCAGCTGCAGGTAAATGGACACTTTATTATTTTGTGTTGATGGCAAGTCCGTGGCCAGCTCTTCTCTTTCATGACTAAGAGAAAAACATTGAAGTCATTTTTGCTTTTCTTTTCTCTTTCTCTGTGCAGGCAATTCATCCAGTCCAAATAAATGTTCACCCAGTTCACCTCACGTGTGAGTGTACAGAAAGAGTCCTTTCTCTACTTACTTCTCCTGTGTTTCTCTTGAACAAGTTGTGTTTTCAAAAATCTTCTTCTTTTACACACGCAGTCCTTTGGCGAGATATTTTGAATCCAGTGAGGTGGTGGCTAAAATTCACAACACCACAAAGATATCAGCAACAACAAAATTCTGCGAATTTTGGGATGTTTTTTAATAACATCTTCTGAACTATTTCTTCGCATCGGACATTTGAGAGTTTTGCGCGAAGGTGTGGAAGTCGGCACGGTTTCTATTTCAGTTGCTACTGCAGTCCACGGTTTAAAAGCTCCTACAGAAAAGCATGAATGTCTGAAGGAGCTGGACCTGTAAGGAGTTACAGTCTCATAAGAATAACAATGATATAATAATAGAAAATTCACTTCACTCGTGGACTCCCCTTCTTTGAACACGTCTTGTCTTTCCCCCTCACAGCACCAGCCCAACCAGTGGGAGCCCAAAAGTGAAAACCAACCACCCATGGCTGACCATCATCCATCCCGGACCCTGGATGCAACTGCCTCTTGCTCCGGCTCCAGTTCCTCGATCCACATCTGTCTCTAACCTGGGCAGGTCGTGGTACAGACCCAAAGTGCCTGCTCCCAATCCGTTTGAAGAGGATGTGGATGAAGACAGTCATGCAACTACCCATTCAGGGAATGAAGGCGATCTGAGACCAGTTGCTGACACAAAGGGACCAGCTGGAGATACAAGTCAGATTGGAATATCACATTTGGATGAAACTGGAACCACAGGAAGCTCACCAGCAGATGCGACTGAAGCAGCAGCAGCAGCAGCAGCAGCAGCAGCAGCAGACCATGTCACTTCAGCTGAAACACAGCGTCACATTTTACCTCGGAGTCTCTCGGGGCCAGCTGCCATATCTGCCCACTGTCAAAGTTCCTTTTTACCTGCTGAGACAACAGAGGAAAATAAATGTGAACAGGTCACATCATGTCACACTAAGGTATGAATAAAGACAATAGCTAACTGCTGGTACTAATATCTAATAAAAAAAGGTGTTCTTGTGCAGTCACAGACTCATAACCACGATACGTGACTCCTCTCAAAAGAGTGCTTGTAATGGTGATGCTGTGTAAACCTATCACACCAGCTTAGGCAGGTTTCACATCAGTGTCTGTCATGATCGTACTTTAACAAGACAGTCACATACAGTGTAAACTGCCCGTCTTCCATTTTCTTTCCTTTTGTAGCCGTCCTGCAGAGAGAACCCTTTTGATCGAAAGCCTGCAATGACCAAATCAAACACTTGTCAGTCCTTTGCATCTAGACAGGCCTCTGCTCCAGGACATGGTTTTCCACTCATCAAGAGGAAGGTACAGTGGCTAGATTTAGAGCTGAAAAGGCAGCATATTAAAAAAAACCTCAATTCATCTTTATACCAACTGACGTGTTTGTACTTTTTCTGCCCAAAAAGCTAAAATCTGACTTTTAGCTTTTTGTCTACGTCATCATGTTCAACTTTAATAGAAGCAGCAGGTGCTTTATTAAGTTGAGAGTTTTTAACACTAATTATTTTAGCAGTCATCAAAAAGTTAATAGGGTTACTTAATAGGGATTACATGTAATTTTTTCTGGTGTAAATACATATTTGGTTTTGCAGAAATTGCGCATTTGAGTTTTATTCTTACATGTTGCTTGACAGGTGCAGACAGACCATAATATTTCTACAGAAGACCTTCAGGTAGAGATGAGAGAGCTGTATAAACATCTGGAGGCGATAGAACATCGAGGAGTCAAGCTGGAGAGGAACCTGAGAGACTGCACGAATGGTTCACTAAATTGTTCCTGCTGGCTCTAGATAAAATGATTTAAGGACACAGAAGTTTGCTTTCTGTCAGCGCAGTGCCCATAAATACTGACCGTGTAATACGGGTGTTAATATCTCTGACCCCTCTTTTTTTGTTTCAGATAAAGAGGAGGAACAAATGCTAATGGAGTGGTTCTCTCTTATCCACGAGAGACATATTCTGGTGCGCAGAGATACGGAGCTGGTTTATCTGTAAGTAGATTAGACCAGGACGATGGTTTAGCTCTGATAGTAAGTTGCATGTGTCACTTTTTTTCAACTCCACTGCTGATTACTCTACATTCACAAGGTTTTTGAGAGTTCTGTGATTGCTGGTTTCTTGAATTGTCACAGGACAACGCAGCAGAAGTTGGAGGAGAGACACGCAGATGTGGAGTACGAGCTCAGGTGTATCCTTAATAAACCAGGTCAGTGTGTTACTGTGTGCATCACTTTGGCACTGTTTCAGCTAACATATCTGATAATAATAACAACTATTTATCCCAGTGACCTTGTGGTGAAACTCTGGCATCACCCCTAACCATACTGCTGTTCTAGTGTGGGTTACAAAGAGCTTCATATTTAAAGTCAAACATGCTCAGTATATATGGTAATCTTTCGAGAAGCTGGCTCTTAAACAAAAGACACAGAGATGAGGATGTTTCAAGAATTAAAGTAGTTTTGCCTTTTACCTGAAACTCATGTGTGATAAGGGATAATCAGAAACCTCACTGGGTGCAGTTTCTTTAAATCTGAGTATGACGCAGTGCAAATGAGTGACTTTAAGTGCCATGTTTTGTTAAATGTTACACACCATCTTCACATTCAGAGCGTGACTGGAACCAGGAGGATCGACGTCGAGAGCAGCAGCTGACGGATGAGCTGCTCGTCATCATCGAACAGAGGAACCAGATCATCAGCAGCCTGGATCAGGACATGCAGAGGTGCACAGAAAAATAAACAATACATGGTGCTTTCATGTTCATAAATTTGAGCATCAAAACATAATAAAAAAAAAAAATGCATCTTTGTTTTTCCGATTAGGGAAAGAGAAGAAGATGTGTTTTTGAAAACCGTGATGACGAACAAAGGTGAGAAATTTACTTTGTGTGACACTCGTGCTTGCTTACAAAAACTGTTGAAAAGATTGACCTGTGTGTTAATGTATATAACTGTGACATCTCTCCTCAGACTTCCAGAAAGAGGGACTAAAAGAGCTAAAGAAGTCAAAAGGAAAGTTCAAGATCACCAAAGTTTTTAAGATGCGGAACCATAAAGCAGAGACTCCCAAAGACACCGTGGACAAAAAGAGCTGAAGTATCATGACTGCAGAAACTCTCAGACAACAGATTTCTTTATTTATATTCATTCATTTCTTTGTTCAAGAGCAGCTTGGTTGTGAAGACAAAATGAAGGAATCAATTTCTCACAGAAAATTCACTTAGCAATACATTTCCTCCTCTGTGTTTCATTGCTTGTCCCATATTGCATATGCAGTCAATATTTATTTTTATTTTACATAATATTTTATAATATTATGTACTTGTATTGGTTGAAGTATGTAATTTATTTATTTGCCAGTTTTAAATCTTATCTGCGGAGAATGATTATAGACTTTATGTTTATGTTTTATTTCAAACTGTTTTTGAAATTCCTGTTGTCTACTATGCTGAAAAAAATGGATATAAATTCACTCAAAATGTTTACTGAAATGAGCCACGAAAGTGATGCTTTTATTTTATCATGGCTGTAATCTCACTTTAGGTGCAACTTTTCTGTTCTGAAACTTTACAAGCACCTTAAGAAATCCTTGTTTTTTTACATTATTAAAATGTATCAGCTATACTTACAAAAAATGATGACGGCGTCCTTACGAAAAAAAATTATGTTCTGGAGAAACGACTTACACATTCCTAATGGTTTAATAAATCAGCAACTGTGAACAAATGTGTCACTTTTGATAAACCCAAAGTCAGTAAAAAGGCGTCGGAAGGTCGACTCGCACCACAACTTTTATTTTGTACCAAAGAACACTAGTTTTAACTCAGTACAAGCGGAACCAAACAGATGTTTCACTTGAGCATCCGGAATATTTCCAAACGCACCAAGCCACCGGAAGTTGTAAATTCTTCACGTTCATGCGGATACATTTTGACAACACAAAGTGTGTCTAAAAAAAATTAATCGCAAGGATTCGCATATACCATCTTCAAATTGAAATATGTCCGATAACGAAGATAAGTAAGTAACGACACACGGCTTTAACGTTTTAAATTCAGCGGAGGATTTATTACAACGTTAATACAACGTGGGCTAACTTCAACGTTGTAGCTTGGTTAACGTTTAGCCACTTAGCTTGTAAAACATTGCTAATTTATTTTGCATCTGTTATTTTGCGATAACTGTTTCGATGTCAAATTCGTAGCTTCGACGACGGAGATTTTGACGATGCCGAGGAGGATGAGGGATTAGACGACTTGGAAAATGTGGAAGATGTGAGTTCACAGTTTAGTTATGCTTTTCAAATCGAATATAACACAAAAATAGCTTGTGTGTAACTTCTCGAGCCATTTGCTGTTTAAATCTGATTTGTTTCTCGTTCTTCTCCACTGCTCTGTGACCATGTATTTTGATCCATATTTGATGAATCCAAACCTGGTTGTTTTGTTCTTGTGAGCAGGAGGACCAAGAGAACGTGCAGATCCTCCCTGCAGGAGAGGGGCAGCAGGCAAACCAGAAGAGGATCACAACACCGTACATGACGAAATACGAGAGGGCCAGAGTGCTTGGGACACGAGCTCTGCAGATCGCGTGAGTGTTTTCACATGAGTGAGCCAACACACTGCGTCCTGGTTGTGATCAGATCCTACCTAGACGCACAGGGCTGACACACAAAGACAGAAAATCACACACGCAAATACCTAATGTGCATGTTTTTGGGATTGTGCCAGGACGTACCCAAAGAAAACACACACAGGCACAGAACATGCAAACTCCACACAGAAGGGCCCAGACCGGGATTCAAACCTGGAACCCTCTTACTGTGAGGCGACAGTGCTAACCACTGCACCACTGCCCATCAGAAATGTCTTCAGAAAAAAAAAAACATAGATACTTGTTTGTAAAATGTTGTCATGTTATATTGGTGAATATTGCTATATTTAGTAAAAATTATTGTGACATGTGAATCCATTATTATTATCCATTAATAAGATTGAAATGTAAGAAAAGAATAAACTTAATTTGTATTGCAGCTGTGTCACTGTAAAGTGACTTTGGTCCTTTGCAGGAGCTCCGTAAGGATCAAGCATATGATTTGTCTGAGGGACTCTAATCAGTAATTTTAATTTAATGTATGGACGCCCTGTTCTGTCAACGGAATGGGGGAAAAAAGCTCCTGTAGATCATTAAAATTAAATAAACTTTTTTAGAAAGTTTCTTATTGTGACGACTTCCAAGATCTTGTTTTTTTTTTAGTTTTTAGCACATTTACTGAACTGCATTTCTGTCTGCTGGCTTGTTTCCAACAGGATGTGTGCACCAGTCATGGTGGAGCTAGAGGGAGAAACAGACCCCTTGCAAATAGCAATGAAAGAGCTTAAGTAAGTTATAAGTGTACAGTCTGTATGATCAGTAATGCTTTATAAAATGGTGTCTTGCCTGCATCTATGGTTTCTTTTAATCACTGGTTAATGAGTAGGTCCATGTTCTGTGGTGTAGCGCTTCTCTGTACTTCCTTTTGTCTTGTTTGTCCTCTCCAACAGGAGCAGAAAGATCCCCATCATCATCCGCAGGTACCTTCCTGATGGGAGTTATGAGGACTGGGGCTGCGACGAGCTCATTATAACCGATTAAGCAACTTATCCAGTCTCCACTGACAAAATAACATGTGGTGGTTCAGACCCACCATTGTCTCAGGGCAGTCAGCTGCACAAACTCAGAAGAGTCCTGAGATGGATGCCACTATCACCCACCTGATCCACAAACGGCCATCATATCGGGAGACTCTGAGTCGATGAAATATGAATAGATAAAATGTGCTGAACACGTGCAGTGTGCTGCTTATCACATTCTCAGTCTTGTTGTGTTGTTACATGCGCCACAACTCAAGTTAAATACAAAGTATGAATTCACAGTCCTTTTTGTTTAAACAGCTGCATTATAACTTAGGGCCACAAGGGGGGAATATAACTGAAGTCAGCCATTAACTTTGTTTTTTACAAGAAAATCCTGTGTTGTAATTATTCCATTTGTTGTTTCTGAAGGAGAGAGCTGATTAGCGTTCAAGTACTGTTTTATAGTAATAATAAACTTTTTTGTACAAATGACAATGTCTCATTCATGACACATATGATTTAAGTTCTGCTGAGTTTTTACATACCTGTTACATACAGGGATTTAACAGGATAATTATGCAATAACCCACCTTCAACTGAGCAGGTGGAAAGTGAAGGTGAACGCAGCATGAAATGGAATGACTGAAATTTATTTTCCCTGAACCTACAGTGAGATGCTGATGCAGCTTTTACTGGAGAGTCTGCACACAGTATGTCGACTTTTCCACTTGGCTTTATGATTAATAGATAACCAGTTTAGATATAAGAACAACAGCACAAGTAACTGCTGTCATTTTGAATGAAAGTTAGCAGCATGTGTCTGCTTGAAAAACAATTTTTTATGAGGGGATATTTCTGAATAGAATGGCTAATTTCTAGTGCATCACATCAAACACTGGAAAATTATGTTACAAGCAAGAGGGGGATTTCCAAAATCAATTCACACAGCTTCAGAAATGGTAATCAGTTCTTCTGTTACACCTCCACCCGGACTTTGATGATAACTAGTACGGGCGCCTGACATATTCCTCGTCTGGTTTCATGCTCTGGAGCTGTCTCGAAGGGATGAGACGAGTTTACTCCTGCAGCTCTGTGCAACTGTGGTGTAACCGTCATGATGCTCTCTGTCCTCTCCTCTCCCCATGCAAACACATAGACACAAAGCAGCCAAACAGTCACTGTATTGTTCAGGGAAAATGGGTTGTTGCCCAGGCAGAAAGAGGGTCACTGCATGCTGGAAGGTGGAGAGGACTGAAATGTTGGGGAGAGTGAAAAGATTTACAGCTTTGTTGTGGAAGAAGCTGCATGATGATACTCCAGCCTCTGGTAGATGAGTGGGTTGATTATATGTTCAGCATGTGTATATATATACAGTGTGTATGCAAAAGACATCCTGCTTGATAAAAATGCAACTGGGGGGACGGGGGGGATAAAACAGCCAAGATACAAACTGTGTGTGTGTGTGTGTGAAGTGACTTTGTGCTGGTAATCCATAGCTGTGTGTTGCCACAGCCATGTTGTCTTCATCTGTGACTGGAGGAGACAGCGCCTCAGGGTGATGCTGCACTCCTTTCATGGAGCGGATGGGGCAGCCCATGTGACACTCAGCAGCAGCAGCAGGCGCAGCAAGGCCACCATCAGGTCGTCCTCAAAGCAGCTAAGGATACGATACATAACTGACTTGTTATTACTTTAGACCTTATTATCTTTCTTTTTAATTTACCTATTGTGCTCTGACAGTTTCCAATTGACTTGATTTATTGATTGGGTTATTGGATCAAGGGATGATGAATTTTATAGTGTCACATTTGAATTCAAACCCTGTTTTGTTTTATAGATTGTGGATATTCTTGTGTACCTGAGTTAGCTGTTAGCAAAGCTTCAGTGTGTCAGCATGTGTGGGAGAAACAAAGACAGGCCTTCCTTCTGACGCACAAAGCTTTTGATCCATTTTTTGCTTTGCACAGTTCAGTGGCAGGATGAGCTGATGGCTTCAGCTGATGTCGCATCAGCTGCACATGCCACTCCTGCCTGTTTCTGGGCCTGCTGCTCCTGGCTGACACCTGCTAGGACAGTTTGGTACTCAGAACTCACTTGAACCAATAAATAATGCAGATACCTACTGGTCTTCTCTCTTAACTTTTGGAATGTTCTAATCCCATTACAGCTTCAAATGAACAGAAAGGGAGTTTTCTTTCAGTGGATGGGGTGAGTGTGGTGGATGAGAGGAGGGTGGATAGTGGGGGTGGTGGGGTCTATGTGCACAGAGAGAGTCCCTTTGTATCCCAGTGAAGCTACAGGCCAGGCGGTTATGGGTAAGGCTCCCTCATTGCCCTGTTTCCCTCCTCCCCAAGCTCCCCTTCAATGGCCCTCTTTGTCTTTCCAAAGTATCACACAGCCGATTAAAGAGAGGGAATTAGGAGTCAGGTTTTACCCGCAGTGCAGAGAGAAACACACACACATACGTGCAAGCTGTAACAAACAACATATAGGGATATGCATCAGTCGTTCCCCCATCTGGGTCTGGATTCGATCAAAGAATCTTTCAGTTTCAGTAATCAGCTACAAACTACATTAAATAAATGTGGATCTGATGACACTTCTGCTAATGTGGCAACACATCACCCCCACAGTCTCATACACTGCCTGGACAAGCAGGGCCCCATCACTCATGTACAGCTTACTTCTGTTAATGGTCAGCTGTAAACTGCTGCAGCCAGTCAAAGTGAATATGCATCAGCTCAACAGATTATGCTGAGAATGTGACACTATAAGTCACTATAAATGCCACGAAGACATGCTGTCATTGCTGAATTTTTGTTAACTCCATAACAATTGGAACATTTTATAATCCCAGTTGTTGTTTGAACATTAGGATATTAGATATTGGACTTGTGTTGCTATTATGTAGTTATCATTCAGATTAAAAGGTCATTTATTTCCATAAATTATTCCATTGAAAAATGTCACTGTCTTACACAGATAATGGAGCTTTATTTCAAGTGAGAGATCATTAGTCATCATCACATGTTTAGGTTTTTCCTGCTGTTATTTAGAAGTTGTGTTGTGTTGGCAGCAGTTACACAAGAATGGAAAATACAAAATACTAAAATGGCTGTGACAGTCAAAGGTTTTATTCACCATGGAGAGAAACCAATAACAGCGCACACAAACATCAAGCAAATATAAATAATAAATGTAAAATTTATAGCAACATTACAGACATTTCACACATAGCAACAATAACATAAATTAACTAATGGCTAAATAAAAATGGGCTTTAAGTTTAGATGGATGAATTAAAACAAGAAGTGCTGCATGCATATGGTTTGGATCCTTGTCCAGTGGTGATAAAGAATATTTAAAGGATATACATGGAAGCAAAGCAAATTAAATGAATGGCAATTTTTCAAAATGTTTCACTTACCCAGATGGAGATTAACATACTTAATACAGTTCTGTTTAGGAGGTGACGTGTGTAAACCATAAAGAACAAAGAGAGCGTGAATGAGAAAAACATGGAAAAAACAGATTAACTAACATGATTTAACATAAAATACAGGCTGTTTCTTCTCTCTTTTGTATGTGAGTAGCAGTTATTATAAGGACAAGGCACATTTTATATTTGATATTACACTGTGTTAAAACTTATCTCCTGGAAGCTTCACTCGCTCACTCTCCGGCAACTCAGCGTTGAATCTGTCTCAGAAAAGCTACACATCTTTAATAAAATGATAGGACATTTCACATTGAACACTGGTCTATATACACATTTTAAATGACACATTAAGGAGAAGAAAAGGCAGTGGTGCAGACTTTCAGTGGAGATAATAATGGCAAAAAGCGACTGACAGTATTAAAACAAGAAAATGTTTCTAACATGTATTCTATGACACACTGTGACCATGGTGGTACAAATCGATCATCCAATTATAAATACATCTTTTTTCATGAATGTTCTTCACGAATATGTCAGATTCTAATGAAAATCATCACACTCATCGGTGTCATTGTGACAAAGGCAATATGTTTGAAGTATCTACAATAAGTAATGGTGGAAAAGGCTAAAAGACAACTAATTAGTGATAAAATGTAAGGTAGTTTTCAGTGTCACGTTGGGAGAAACATCTGTTTCTTCTTTACGAGTTTTGGTCTAAAACTTTGGTCATTTCACAAATATCTCAAATCTGTATGCATCAATATACATACGTTTGTCATTTCAAGTACATGGAAAAACTATCCTGATAATAGCTGGTCATCATGAAAATAGTTTTCAGAGTAATACACATTTCACTAAACAAAACCTCAACATGGTTTCCGGCATTTATCTCCCACACACGTTCACTGTGTGTACAAAGGGAATTTTAAGCAAACACAGCATAGTAATGTGAACTAAATGAGCACAAATGTGCCTCAGACATCAACAGAACGTTAGCAGTATTTGTTGTATTGATCTTGAAGAGCAATACAAAACTAACAACTGTTTGATAAAAGGTCAGCCTTGACTGAGAAGTGAATGTGCCTCAGTCAGATAGTTTGGCACTCCATTCTTCTGGTACAAAACAAAAACAAATATTCATATAGAATGAATTTGGCTCCCTGTCAATCACACTCTCCGCAATACTGATCAAGTTGTGTCTTATTATCAATATGCACCATGATCCCTGCTGCCACTGAGCCCTTGTGGTTTGTAGGAGGTGTAGACTACAGTGTGCCTCCTCTGATGCACGTGGAGTCACCAAACTGACATGGACATGATCCTTCCTCACTTACGAACTCTGTCACAGGAGGTTTTGCTGCCGTGAATCTAACCTAGAACTCTGCAGTGGTGGTGAGTGGGTGTTTTTCCTCTGCACTACCACAGTAATACACGGTGGCACTACTACACCCCCAAATAATCGACCATGCTTTAAAAGCTCCACACCCCAAGCTCATTCTTGAGCTGTGACAGCATTTCTACCTCTGGGCGAGAGCAGAGCTGCGTTTCTCCGTTCGCACCTCCCCAGCCGACTCCCCCGGTGCCTGCCCACTCCCCATGGCCCAGACCACTTTCACCATTGCTACAACCAGCATTGCTGTTTTTGCTCCCGCTTCTTGGGTCTGACGTGGGGGCTGAACCTGCACCAGTGCCCTCTGGTCTCGTTATCTGTCATGGCCGCGACAGGGTCGTGTAGACGGGCTGTTCCCAGTGCGTGGGGCTGTGTGACTGCGGTACATTGGCTGGATCAGTGATGGCAGTGTACAGGGGTCTTTGTGAGGGCCCCATGTAAGAGAAGGCAGAGTACAATCCCGAGGCCTGGCTGGAGTGGGCGTAGTATGACCCTGAGGCCTGGTGGTCAGCATATTCAGCAAACTGGGCCCTAGAGGCCAGTGAGGGGAAGGCAGAACTGTAGTGAGGAAGGCTGAGGGGAGCATAGGTGACATGGGAACCAGCTGAGGCTGCCTCTGCAAAGTGACCCCCAGCACCCCCGGCTTCGCTCTTGATCTGGGTCTTGGAGGGATCTGAGCCGAGAGGGGAGCCATGATGTTGCTGTGGCTGCTGCTGCTGCTTGGTGAGCCAGGCTGCTGAGTGTCCACTGGCCGCTGCCAGAGCTGAGGAGATGCCATAAGTGTATGGAGAGGCTGGAGAAGCTGCTGCAGCTCCTACTGCCCCAGTGCTCTGCCCAACCCCTGGGTGCCCATTGGGGGGAAGGTACTGGTCAAACTCATTGACATCAAAAGGTTCCATGTTGACCATCACCTCATGGCTCATCTCACCAATGTCCACATTACCAAAGTCGATGTGTGGTTTCCCAGATCCCGGAGCACCTGAGCTTCCCTCCGCTCCCATTGTGCCACGGGAGCCCCCATTCCCAGCACCCTCCCGTTTTCCATCCCCTGCCTTACCAGACTGAGGCTCGGTCTTGGGAGTTGTGGGAGGTGTGGGAGGACTGTGACTCTGACCTGTAGAGACACAAGACAGCATGCAGTTACAGTAGTTTTCTTGGCAGGCTGAAAAAACAATTCCTTTGTGTGTCACATTGTCCAATTGTATCCAGGCTAAACTAACAGTGTGATGGGGAATGTGTAAGTGGGATAGTGAGGGGGTGGGGGGCGCCGGCAGCCCACCTGCAGCATGAGGGTGGTGCCCATCTGCCAGAGGGGACCCGGCTCCCCCACTGTGGACCACTTCCAGGTGGAGGCCCTTGTAGTGGGATTGGCTGTGGCTGACCTCACCCTCCGAATAGCCGTCTGCTTCACTTCCTGATCCAGAACCAGGCTTTCCGTTCTTGCGACGTCGCGGCTGGTATTTGTAGTCGGGATAGTCCTTCTTGTGCTGCTTCCTCAGCCTTTCTGCCTCCTCAATAAAGGGTCGCTTGTCGCTTTCATTAAGAAGCCTTGGATAAAATAGAAAATGTAGGTAGGTTTGTTTAGGGCACGAAGAACAGAGAGAAAGGTCTCAGCACTGAGTTAAAATTAGGCTACACTGATTATTGGGCATAAGGGAATACCAGAGCACACTCTATGGATCTTTCACAGTTAAGCGATACACTTAGCCGCACACTGACTTTCCAGTAATAAATTTGATTCATGTTCTGTCCACATTAATGCATGAGACTTCCCTCATGACATCTGTGCAGCTGCTTCTAATGTTATGCCTGCCAGGACAATTTTGACTCCTGGACAGTAATGAAATAATAAAGGCCAAAAGATGCATCCTGTCTGCAGGAGTGGCATGAGAAACCCCCGACCTTCCTCAGGCTTGCTGTTCATCATGTTTCTGTGCCAATTAACCAATTCTGTCTGAGCCCAAGGTCAAGTCTTCATCTAATTAATCTTCCTTCCCCACAAGGTTAATTCATTTAACCTTTCTGACCTGCTTGTCAGCAACAGTGAACTGTGTGAGAAAATAGAAACTAGATGGACGGTCTGACAGAACTTAACTTGAAGATCTGCAGGGGTTGTGTGATCAAGAGGCAACGATTTTGATATCAGACACAAGACTTTTTAGGAGACTGTATAACTGCAAAAAATGACTGTTATTCTGGCTGACCAGCGAACATTAGACATTTCAGGTCAAAGACAAAAAAATATATAAATATGTAAACAAGCAAATGAGTAAGACCAGCCCTTCCTTGAAAGCTATTTACAACATGGTCATTGATTAAATAGTGTATAAAACTAGTCTGGATTCAGAAACGTGGCACATACTCACAGTAACAAGAAATGCTCCTTAACTGGTGAGCTATGTCCAAAAGTGGGCAGTGAGACAACATGGCAGAGCAACTGTTTCTCTAGTAACACATCCCCATTTAAAGCAAAGACATTTTGCAGAAAACATAACATTGCATTTCAGCTCTTTTCAGGGAATGTTTTCTTGTGACATTTTCAGATGAGCAAGGTCAAAACGATGATCTTGTTCAGAAGAAAACTACTCAAACCAAATAGTCAAGGGGAAAAGACAAATTCTTGTTACATAATTATGGTAATATTAAGAATAACTAAAAAGATCCCAAATAAAACATAATAAAATAGTGGTGTTTGGATCTGCACAATAATCTACAGTGTGCTTTAACAGTTTTATCTGTAACATCCTGCACCACCCTCGTTTCTCAATATTGGCCTGAAGTAAAATCCATGGAGGAGTGATGATTCAAAAAAAGCAAAGGAAGAGGAAAACAAATTATGGGGAATTTAGGATTTGAGGACAGGGTGAAAAATATCAGCTGACTGGGTTCATATTTCTTTGCAAGTCAACCTTTAGGAAATGAAATGGTCTTTTCATTATTTAGGAACTTGAACACAGTTGCATTTAAACTATCAGGATTGACCCTGACCTCTGTTGTCCTGTCCTAACATGGAGCGATTTTCACTAGAACCCAACCTACAAGTAAACCGTGGCCCTTATCTTTAGCAGTGATGTTTCAGTTAGGGTACCCGCACCTAAGTGCCCTGAACACCCCTGCTGTTAGTGCATTTCACTGCTAGGCCTCTGTGATTGTGAGCATGCTCAGATCACTGTAGTGATTTGACACTGAGAAGACTATCAGCCCTGAGCTATGCACATGAAGTGGCCTCCTCACCTCCAGAGCTTCCCCAGGGTCTTGCTGAGCTCCGCATTGTGCAGGTGCGGATGTTGGTCGGCCAGTTTCCTCCTCGCCGCCTGCGCCCACACCATGAATGCGTTCATGGGCCTCTTTACGTGCGGCTTGTTCTTGCTTCCGGTGTTCACGCGCACCGGCATAGGCACGAGGGTCCAGTCGTAGCAGTTGAGCACCTGACTCACCGCATCACGGATTTCTGCGGGGAAGCGGTCGTCCTCATCATCGGATTTGACGGACGAGCAGCCCGCCGCCGAGTCGTCCAGACCCGCCAGCTGGGGCTGCTGGTGCCCGTGTAGAGGCGAGTCCCCACCGCCGGCCGCACCGGAGGAATGACCCGGCGACAAGGAGCGACTGTCGTCCGACATCCCTGGACTGAGCTCAACCTCCGAAAGGCTCTGCTCCTCTCTGGACATCTTCCTACTCACACAAGCCTCCAGGTGCGCAGATGATGCAAGACCCTTTCCTAAGTGCTTATCTCTACCTGTCGGGTATTTATTCCCCTTTATCCTTACAGTAAAGCACGGAGTGTCGGCTGACTGCTGTCTGATCTGTCCCTCTGGCCTCCTCGAAGTTATAATATAAACTGCCAGTCTGTCTCTACTCTCAGCCTCCGTTGTAAAACTCTGTGAGGGTTCCACATTAAAGTTCTTTCCATCCGCGTTGTTGGTATCATAGGCGGCTCAGTGCGCACCTTGGACCCCAGTTTACCTGCTAATGTACAACTGTCTGCGCCAAACTCACCCGGTGTCACTCTCTCCTCCGTTTATCCTACGATTGATATCCAGCAGCGAGGACCTGCAACGGCAGAACGATGAGCAGCGTCAGTTCAACAAGCCAGAGGTACACGGACCGTCGGTGATTCATTGGGCAACCAAAACCTCACCAGCACCTACAGGCCAATTGTCTTTATAGACAGCAGGTGCTGTTGTCGCGTTTTTAATTACAAGGTGGTTAATTCAAGACCTCAATATAGGGAGAATTTATGTTTGATTTTGCACAATTTCTTTCTCTCCACCACATTAATAAAACCTAAAAGACTCGTGATCGTGATGAAACGAGTCTCCACCATTTTTAAAGTGGAGAAGTGCCCGTGACTGAGATATATATATATACTGTATATATAGCGCAGTGTTCCTGCAGGCCTGGATGACCCCCAAACAGGCTACTGTTCAAGGTTTCAGGGTTTAAGTTTTGCAGTTATTCCAAAGTCTCAGGGGAGAGAGTGTTGGAACGATATGAGACCGCAGCAGCACAGACCTTGGATTTATACTCCACGGCTCTTGGATAAACATGGCATGGTGCTGGAAATAAAAACCCCGTGTGCGTGCGCGTCAGTACGCGTGTGTGAATTAGACACAGTCTGCTTGTTGAACAGGGCCTGTCTTATCGGCGCGAGCAAAATGTGTCCTTGTTTTGTCCATTAAATCAACACTCTGCCTCTGACTCTACGTTCAAAACCAGCGCACTTCCTGTGAAGTAGCAACCCGCGGCTCACTGGTTTGTTTTCTGCACGGTATCACATTACAGGTAAATTAAAATTATGAAGCGACTTGTCAGTTTAACACTCTGTGTGTTCATGGGTTAAATGGGGGGTATACCCACTTAACACTCGGGTTACCTTACCTTTGTATCTGAGAAAGGGCTTCATCTCTTTTCACCCTGATACTTAAGACACGTACATGCAGTATATACTTTTCTGATTAAATTAGGCCAAATGATTTTAGCTTAGTTTCGCTGATCACCTAACCTGCTGTATTGTTCTTAACAACTCGTTTCAAAATAGCGCTTGGCTCTGTTGGTTGATTGCAGAATTAATTTACATGTGGCTCTTAAGAAAAGTTTGACATGTTCTGAAAACCAGCTTTTAATTAACATCACAGTGAACAGGGATCGTATCCATATCCGGCAGGGGGACATGAAAAGCCTCGCCATCTGTCCGGGGCGCAATAATAATGATATTCGCCTGCCACCTGGTCTGGAAGGACACCTCACAGGCTGCCATCACGTCTCGAACGCGTCCCCTCTCCGACACAATACGTAAACATCGTGCGTAAGGCATCAGACGCCTCAGTGAGCACGTGTTGCCTGTGTTTGCACGACATGCTCTTACCTAGAATGCAACTCTGATGGAATAAAGGAAACAGCAATGATCACTGGAGTGAGAGGTAATAATTTCCTGTCCTCAGGGAAAGCGGAGCATGTGTTATTTCTCAAGCGGGTAGCGCCTCAAATTGGGAGCAAAAAAAAAGCAATTAAGTCACTAAACAGGGAGTCGTCTGTCCACTGGGCATCACCGTGCAGCAATTAATGTCATTTGACTTATTCTGTGATAATATATAATGTACAAATTGTGTTCTTCACAACCCTCAAGTCGTGTTTGTTATTAATTTACATTATTGTGCACAATTACTGTGCGTTATGAGTTTCGGCTGTGTGAGCTCATTATCACCGCTTGACTTAGCAGCAACTTGGCCTTAATTTTTTTGTTTGGGAATTTTTTTTCAATTAGTTTCACAATAGCTCATATTTACAGTGTCATCTAGTCCACATGGCTCCCAAAGAACAGAAAACATAGGACAAACCAACAAAGGCAAACAAATGCACTTTAATCTAACAAGAGGTTATATATATTGTTTAGAAACTCAACTTTCCCATCTGATTCGTCAATAATGTGCGTTTAGTTGTTTCAGTCTCGTGCATAAAATGTTAAAACATTTTGCTTACTTAGTTAAAAAAAGAGCTTTGACGCTCTTCAGTTAGAGAAAACAGAGAAATCCTAAATTTGTAAGATCCGCGTCAAGAAACAAACAAACAAACGATTATCAACGATATATCTAAAAATCAACTACACAATTCAGTGTAAAACAGGAGCCCTTGTTGAACTTAACGTTGCTATTATTAAAATATTCATCATGACAGACATTACGATTTCAAAACGACCAAAACAGTCATTTTGGACCAGTATCCGCTGGAACCACAATCCTATCAAATCCTGAAAATGTTGTCAATAAGCATCATGCAACGTTAACGATTATCGAAAAGTAAGATTACATTTCTAAATCTGAGTCGGGTTTTTTTTTCTTTGTGATTCCGATGAGAAGAATCAGCAGCAGAGAGGAAAGAGTTGGAAATGCTAAGCGCCTTACTTCAGTAATGAGAAAAGGAGGTCGCCGGTTTAGCACGAGAATCCGTGAGTTCCCGAGTTCCCAAAGTGACGCTCGCTCCCCAGCCCCCTCGCTCGCGTTGCCCGTGTATGAATGCCTGCTCTGTGTGTCGGTACCGGGGCTTAAAGGGCTCCTTGTATGAGGCTGAGAGAAAAAAAAAATAAAAAGATACTGAGTGGGGACAAGTCTTAAAGGAGCAGCAAAACTTCACAGATGCAGGCTCGGACATCGCTGATTGGTTGGAGTAAAAATGAACTCTCCATCTCTCTCTCTCTCTCTCTCTCTCTCTCTCTCTCTCCCCCTCTCTCTCTCTATCTATCTATCTATGTAAAGTTATGCTGTTTCAGAAAGAAAAAAAATCAGGCAAAATGTTTCGGTTCTCTAAAATGAGCACATATGAGCGTGCGTAAATTGCGCGCACGAAATCAGTTTTACGCAAAGATCTTTGAACATGACAAGTTTAAACCATTTTCATTTTGTACGAGAATACCTTACTTACATGGGGAGGTGCCGCTGAATTATGTTACCTGCAGCACAGGTGTACAGCAAAGCCACATCCTCGCCTGATTATACAGGCCTTGTTTTGGTGTTAGTGAGTCCAGTTACTAACATTTTCGATTTCTTTCAGAAACCAAAGTACCAACTTAATTAATGTGGTCTAATGAGACATAGTAGGCCTGTTAAAATCAATACCTTACAGGATTCCGACACATTGCAGTTATGCCACAAATTGGAAATGAACTTGAAACTGAAAGGAAGTGCCCCACTTGAGGAGTTTGGTGTTCATCACGAGTATGATATCTGATGAATGTGACGCTGTTTAATTGCAGATCTCAGGACATGCTTGGAGGCGACACAATTTTTCTGTCGAAGATGATGAATGATCGAATGTGCACCAGGAAAGACAAAGTGATTTTCTATATCCTAAAATCATAAAATATAAGTGAGTAAAATTGTTTAGGTGAAATCGTAGACCTACATGTATCTAAGGTATGATTTAGCACGTGCTTATCTGCTTTTATAATTGCAGCAGCGCCTGTAAGTGAGAGCCGCAGCAATGCTGGTAGAAAACGCAGAGGGGAGAGACGAGAGGGGACACTACGGGCCGCACGGATACAAACACAAGCGCTGTTCTCCACAACAAAGACCCCTTGTATCTCCCCCCCATACGACACAGTGCATCAATCCAAAAATCACCACTTTTTTCATTACCCATTAATGCTGACTGTGATAAGGGAACCCTAACCATGAGTGCATCTCTCTGTCTGGTTCTCTGCCTCTCTCCTCCTTTCTTTGCGCCCTTTGTTTTATCTCAGGTGAATTGTAATCATGTGATCAAAACGAGCACCCCCTTCCCCCTTAAATGAAAAAAAAAGGGGGGAACAAAAAGCAGTTCTGTGCATATGAAAAAAGAAAAGAAAAGAAGAAAAAAGCTTGAGTCTTCCCATCTTCTGTCATTCTTTGTCCGACTCTCAACAAACTCTGACATATAAAGAAAAATACTCCAGGAGCGCGGTGACTCGGCCCCGGGGAGCTGTGGTGGGACGGTCCGGCTCCTGGAGCTTTAAACCGGGGACCTTCAGAGAGCCACTCCGGGGATTTCTGGAGGACTTGCGGCCCGGCCTCGGTTTGACGTGAGTGTTTGTTTTGGCGTGGTTAATTCATTATCAGGCCCAACAACGTTACATTGTTACATGAAGTAAAGACGTTTTAGGCGAGAACAAAAAATGTCAGATGATGTAAAACCAGGAGATGTTTGAGAGAAATGTGTTGGTTGATTTAAAAAAGGTGGGAACTGGCTTAAAGTTAATGTTCCGGCCATAATTTAGATATCTGACAAAATGCTTCTGTTTTCCCAGGGGAAAAAGTGCCTTCCAGTGGGTTTCTGTCTTTAGAAAAAGGAACAGATCCGAAAAATGATGCGTTAATGCTTGACATTCAGACTTTGTTCAGACTGAAAGGCATTAAGACAAGAGAAACAGACAAACGTTTAGAAAAAACAAAACATTCACTCTGTGTTGTATATGTAAAGCGTATATTGACATATAATACCTCTGTGCTGTCAACAGTAAAATCTTATAAAATGTAGCGACAGAAGTTTCTCATGAGCCAAAGATTATAAACGTATTTGATATTTAGACTATTCTTGGCCTATTTTTCTGTTAGTCCAATCTGAAAAGCCTTGTAAAAAGGAAACCTTATTTACTAAAGTAGCTTTACTTTTTCTTTCAAATAAAAATTACATTTAAGCGACTTTTGGAAAAAAATGAAAGAAATTAAACACCACAAAAAAATGTTTCAGTGAGATGAGACAGTACTTTTGTTAGATTTTTAAGAAAGAATCAGTCCCTGTGTGACCTGCTCCCAGTGAATAAGCATGAATAAACAATTACTTAGTGATGTTATGTGATTGATGAGAAAGCATCACAATGAATTTATTTTTAGAAGAAAGAAAAGAAACAAAAAATTGCAGAATTCATAAAAAACAATGGATCGTCTTTGATTCTTTGAGAATAATTTAGTCTGATTGTACACGTTCAACCAGTGCCACTACTGAGGCTCACCCTGCAAACCAAACAGCTTTAGTTTCTAATATGTCTCTGCACTGAAGCAATGCAGCTTGTTGTCAAGCACAGACAGTGACAGTCTAAGGTCAACAGCCAGGCTGTATGGGTCTGCAGCCAAAATAAAACACGACCCTAACACAGGCCATATGGTCCTGTCACCACCATCGCCGTGTGGCCAGGAGTCCCCACCACTCAACCCATTCAGTCCTGCAAAATATTATTTAGACCTCTTTTCTGTCTCTTACGATCAGGACGCAAATTTGATCCCAACTGGAGACTTAACTAATAACACAATGTTTCAGAGTAGCTGAACAAACTCCAAAAAACATTTTAAAACAAAACAAACAAGCAAAAATAAAATGCAGCTACTGAAGTGACTGTGTACTCTCTGGTGTAGGTTGTGTCCTCTTTATAAACAAGTTGTGACCAATACACAAATATACAATACATGTGCTCATTTGCAATAATTTAACCAAAAATTGAATGTGTGTTGCACTCTGGGTGTGGAGAAAATAATCTTCAATCAGATAAGAATATAAATACCTGCATATATTTTTTTAAATCTATATGCTGTAATTTATTGACATTAAAATGTAATCACTACTAATTTCACAACCAAACCAAAAAGATAAAATCTTACTTGTTTAAACATCCTTTGCTGTAACCTACATAAAGATGTTATACATCTACTGTGTCTTGGGATGTGGCCGATAGGATCTTTAGGAACGTGTGTTACGGTGCAAGGGACAGCACCAAGGTGCCGAGATGGAAGTGTTGCCCTTTTTGCTTGTTTCCTCCTTTTGACAAACACATTCCTGCTGACCCACGAGAAGCAGGAATGTGTTGAATATTACCTGGTAATGATGTTAGTGTTGTGTCAAAAAAATCTGAACATCAACAAAAATCTCAGCACACGTGTGCAGGACAGTCTAACACATGTGCAAAGGTTTTCGAGAGCAGTGTATGTCCATATATATATGTATGAATATATATTACCCACAGACACAATCTACCTCTACCGCGCTGTGACACTCCTAATCTAATTATCTCTCATTCACTCGTTCTCTCCTCCCGCATGCACCTGGACAGGGCAGAGCAGGTGTTGTCAGTGCTCCCCCGTTGAAGTGGATCAGTGAACCATGCAGAAAGATCCGGTGGGCTACTATTTGTGCAGTTATTAAGTTATTACAAATGTAATCCAGTCTGTCATATTTTTTGCGATACAAGCAGTATTCAGGCTTGAGTTTCTCTGGAATAATGAGATATCATTGGATTCCTATTTATGTTCCTTTCCTAAGGGGAGGTCAGAGGTCAAAGTCAGCCATGGAACGACAGAGCTGGAACTGGTAGGGATTCACAGTCTTGCTCAAGAAACCATCTTTTTATTCTTTTTAAGCATCTGACCACCCTTCAGTTTTTATGAGACTATTGTAAAATAAATTGAAAGGCAAGTGCTGAGAAACGTAATTTATAGATTATCCTAACAGTCATAAATATCAGTTACATCCCCAATTAAAATGTCAGGGAATCTTCAAACGGGTAATAAAAATAATTCAACCCACCCTCCCGCCAAGAACTTTCCGATCTTTTCTTCTCGTCCATCTTTCTTAATAAATCTGTGTTACATTTAAATAGGTCCCCCTCTTTCATGTCTGTGAATCCTGCTTATGTGCTCATACCACCAAAATTCCTATTCTTTTGTGTCCATCTTGTCTTTCTCAGGCTTACTGGCAGGAGGGTTAGGGGCATGGTAAAAATTGTGTGTGTGTGTGTGTGTGTGTGTGTGTGAATGGCTGGCACAAACTTGGACGGATTTTGACTGCAGCTGGGGAGTGAGGCGGAATGTTGTGTGAGTATGAGGACTATATGTGAGTATGAGTGTATGTACTTTTGTGAGTGTGTGTGGTGTGTGTGTGTGTATGACTTAGGATACTCTTGGGGACACGCTTAATTTGAGCCAAGTTAATTGGGGATGGCTGATGCAACTGGGGGCAAAATCTGTGTCTAGAATTGGGAAACAATTGATTTTTGGGTCAGTGGTCCAGATAAGAGTTAGCTAAGTAGTGGTTATGGTTGGGTTAAGTCTCCCAAGCAATGCAAGTCTATGTAACTTCCCCGAAAGAGACCTTAGAAAAGTGTGTGTGTGTGTGTGTGTGTGTGTGTGTTGCTACCTTAATGAATAGCCTATTGTGTGCTTTGCTTCATATCTCCACTGGCGAGCCAAAGGAAGGAATCTAGTTACTTCAACTGTGAGAGGGGGAACATCTAAAGAAAACTGATATATTATGGGGGGGGGGGGGGGGGTGTGGGGAAGGGTAGTCGTGTTGGAGGGGGTATTTGGGTAAGGGTCTCAGGTAAGCCAGAGAGAGGGAGAGAGAGTTTAGTTACCTGTTGCTGATCTCTGCTGGTATTCTGTGATAATCCTTTTATTTGCTTTATTCGAACTTGGCACATGTTTCTTGTTGTCACAGGCTGTGTGGGGCCAAATGGTTTGTTGGCCAGCCAAAAAGTTTAATTTGGCCCATCAAATGGAGTTTAAGTTAGATCATAAAGAATAAAGATTAATGAAAAAAATGTTTTAAAAAAATAATAATAATCTTCATATTTTTTAATATTTGTGATGAAAAATGCTCTTTGAACATGTAGCCTTTAGCCTTTTGCTTTCTTAATTACTTTCACTATTTAGTGCTAATTATCAAATGTTAGCATGCCAACACAAAAATCTAAGATGGTGAACATGGTAAACATTACACCTGTCAGCATGTGAGTGCCGTCATTGTCAGCAAATTAGTTTAATGTTAGCATTAGCAATTAGCTCAAAGCACTGCTGTGCCTTTGAGCACAAGCTCACATAGCTGCTAACAAGGCAGAAGACTGTTGTAAGATCTTAATCTGGCCATAGCCCAAGCTTGAAACACTTTGATGCAACTTGGTTAGCATGTATGTTGCTCCCTTTCAACATATCTGCACTGTGTATCACCCCTTGCAATAAAGCAAAGGGCTGCATGCATCTGTACTGCATTAATTAACTTCATTTGAAGTTCAATGGATTCTGCTGTCATTTCATTTGACTTATGACTTTTCAGGCAAGTGACAATACCACTCAGGAATTTAGTGTAAACAACCACAATCACACGCACAACAAAAAGCCTATTATATAACCGTGACAAACCAGAGCATTGTTATGACCTATAATGATTAACATTATAGAGTACGGAAATCTTCTTATATGTTAGCTGGTATTGACTTTATTGATTATAACTCAATGACTGACAAATCAGATTCCTTTTTGCTAAAAATAATACAGTTGAAAATTACAGTAGTTGGCTGGGAGTGAATACTCTGACTTGGACACACTTCAGCTACACATGACATTTAACCTTTGGTGCCATGTATTCAGGTTTGCACTGATTACTTTTTTATGAGCACAGATGCACTGAACAGCCAATAACACACTGAGAAGCATCACACCCTTTTGCATCGACCAAGACTGGCCTTTAAAGCTGTGGGATTGCTGAGCCTTGCTGCAGCTGTGAGGGCAACAAAGGGGAAAGAAAAAAAGGGGACGATTCAGGAAGAAAAAGGGAGAAAACCCTCAATGCTGCCTTGTGTCCCTCGCAACTGTCTCACCTCTTCCTCTCGGAGCAAAATCAGTCACATTACTCTTTTATGGCTACGTCGCTTTATCCAACACGCAGTTTAAATGTGTGTATAGTATGCACAGGTTTTGTGGGAGTAAAAGCTGTCACATGTCCCTACACACAGATTTCATGGTAAGATTTGGAAGCTACAAAACAACCCATCTCTGTAGGATGAGGGGACATGCTTGAAAAATGATAATTGGGCGGAATGAGAGGCGAGGGACGTGGAGATTGAGACATTTTCAGGAAAATGCAGAAACTGATGTTCAAGAATTCAGCAGGGAACAAGGGTGCCCTTTGTTAGGGTGTTTCTGCTGCACGTCTGTCTGGGTGCTGTTTGGGACATCACTGCACAGCGATGATGTGCCTCTCTAAAAATGTTCAGTTTTAATGATTCTCTCACAGAATGTTTGTCTCCCTGGGCACAAAACAAAATTCTCATAAAATATCTAATTTAGCTTGACTTCTGGGTAGCTGGGCACAACAATATCCATTTTAGATATTTGAAAACAGCGGTGGAAAGCATGTATTTGCTCGACTACTGTTCTTCAGAATTGCTTTTTGTACTTCACTTGAGATTTTCCATTTGATGCTCTTTATATTTCTGCTTATTTACTGAATTTAAAGGGAATCACACTTTTAACATCACTATTTATTTGACAGCTGTTTCTGTGAAAGGATTTTAATTCAAAATATATCATCATTTGAGGCATTCATATATTAATGCATGAATAAACCTATTTTGCCTAACACCTAATACTCATTCAGACTTTACATACAAAACATATAATTTTAAAAAATATAATGCATACGTTACAAGACAGTATAGAAAATTGAAATTAGAATTGCTTTAACAGAATTAAATTTTATTGAACATATTGTCATGCGTCACCATGAGTAAATAAATAATATATAAAAATAAAACATTATGAAAGATGAAATGATCCAAAATGAGAAGTTTAATTTTGATGCTTATTTAACATTTTGTTGATGATACTCTTTTACAAATCTTAAATGCTCTGAATGTCTTCTGCCGCTGCATGCAACCTCATGGACTTTATTGTCCGGAGATATGCATGCCTATCTGTTAGGTTACGTTGTTGTTTTATTTCACACAGTCACAAGTGGTGTACGTTTCCAGTCAAAGGTTCAGTCTTTAATTAGAGCAGAGGGATTGCCTGTATCAGATTAATTTGACTCAAATGAGAGTAAGATAAATGAATGAGATTGTTTTTGATCCCACTGAAATGAATAAGGGAAACAAACACATCTCAGTAGGCCTATAACACAACACACTTCAGCAGCACCTCATATGACCTCAAAAATGACCAGAAAGTTGAATTAACACCTCTCTAAATCAGATTCAGCAAAAACAAACATCAATACTTACGTGAAAGTAGGATTTATTGTGCAACCGTTGTCCTACACTGCAGTCCTTTTAGAGTCATGTACCTTCTAAACTGGAAAATGAGCACAAACAGCCTGAAGTCATTTCAGTGAAAATCATGGAAGAGTTCATGGAAGAGCTTTGTCAGTAAAAAGTAAGCAAACTGGAAGCTTTGGTCATTGTTGCTCATTGTCAACCAGAGGTTTAGTAACAATTCCTTTTATGCATAAGATACAAGCATTCTTGTATCTTGCTGCAGTCATCATCGTAGCTTTAAATGTATAAGCAGTGCACTGAAGATGCTTCAGTTAGCACTGTGGAAATTTCACATGCTTGTTTTTGATTGTGTTTCTGTTACTTTGTCTACATAATACTCAAGTTCATAGTATTAATATAATCACTGTTGTTTTAAGACAGCCTGGTTGGCATCATGTTTGTAAACTGGAGAGGAGCTACTGAACTGAAGGAGGTCATTTGCTCACTCGATTATGTCAATGTGCAAATGCTGGGCTGATCTGAGTCATTCACATCTTTGTCACTCAGTGGACAAACTCTAACATTAGCCGGCTCACAGTTTCTGATTGGCTACCTAACAATTTCCTGCATCAGTATCAGAGTGTATGCTAGTCTTTCAAAAAAGTTGAACTCAAGGTACTATAATAAGCAGCCTATTGTAACATCCTTTAAAAAATAGTGTAATGCTCTGGCATCTTAACCATATGAATCACTGAAAGCTCACTTGACATGTTTTTCTCCATCACTGTGTCGTCCAGATCTGAGAGTGGACTGACCTGGCTTTGTGTATACAAGATAGAACCAGTTTTTGAATTAAAAACAGTGTTAGGAAGACCAGGAAGAGGGGTGATGCCTCTTAGGGGGAGATATGGAAAAGGGCGAGGATAAAAAAGTCACTTTCCAATCATGAGTTTTTCTCGGAACATTGAATTAAGCAGCGTGAACGGGTGGGGGCCTCGCGGGTCTGAGGAAGGCTGGCCGCAAAGATGCCTGAATGAAAGGGTTTGTTGTTTGATGCTGGGAGAGGGAGATGAAAGGGGAGAGGGAGATGGCAAGTTTGTCAGGCATCCGTCCCCTCTCCCATTGCCTCTTCACCCTGCGGCCCTCCCTCGCTCTGCCCATGTGAGCTAGAGTTCAAACACAGGGCCCACAGCTGCTGCTCTGTCTCTCTCTCTCTCTCTCTCTCTCTCACACACACACACACAGAAGTATGTAGATATCTCGATGAAAACACTGGCTTTCATCAACACACACAGTATAACACACACAGGACTAAAGCATGAAGGCAGAGGTGCAGATTGCATGCAGAAATGTGAGTCATGCAGACATGCTGCCTCAAGCACTGCATGCAAGGCAAACACACACAGGTGCATATGCACACACACAGTCACATGTGCATGCACTCTCTATAGGTGCAAACTAACACCAGTTGATCACTCTATTGCCCATTAATGCTGTCAATAATACAAATTCATCTCCGGCTCTGGGTGAATATTTAAGAATAACTATGACAACAAAACGCCATATCTATCCCCAGTAGTCAAGAATGGGTAGCCACACTCACACATGTATGACGTACCACTACATCTTCAGAATAAATTTCATATATAAGATGTTAAGCAAGGAAAGAATGTACTTGCAATAAAATAAGTATAATAAATGTGATTAGAAAAGTCTGCTGCAGTTAAGGAAAGTTTCCACGTGAACAAAAGGCCAAATACAGCAAATAAATTTTAATTATAAATTTTAATTATAAATATGCAATATCTCTTCCTTAACCATTCAAGCCAAAATGAAATAAACCCCTGTGAAATATAATCCATTACACTGCAGTGGTGGACAAAATAACAGAAACACCTATCAGACAGGTGTTCATGCTGTTGTATCCAGCTCTTGAAAAGCAGATTACCAGCCTTCTTCCAGGACAGCTCTCAAAAATATTTTGTGAATCTGTAATTGTACACCCCTAATCCAGCAACAGCGAGATAGGTCAAAATGAGGCACAGGCTCAAGATGGCTGAAGGGTTTGCAGGAGGAGTTGCCCTTGATGAGAGCGAGGCATGTCTGAAATGAGGTTTTCCATAGTTAAATGTGTGGATAATGTCCTACACTGATTGTGAGAGGGGCATAATGTTTAAATATTGGCGTAAAAGCAAAACTGATTTCAAGCATAGCAGAATCAGAAGCAGCTGATTAATAAAGAAAATGGATCAAACAAGACACTGTGAGCACACAGATTTAGGAATAAAGACGGAAGTGAAGAAATTGGAAACAACAGGAAGGACCTAGAATAGGGGCCACAGCTGTAACACAGAAATCAGTAATGCGTTAGTGCTGTGGGGAAAGAGAGAACAGAAGTTAGAGAGGATGAGGAACTGGAGGGATGTAAATACAGGGAAGGCGAGGACTAGAAGATGATGGACAAACACTGGCACACACAGGGGCACACACATCCCTTAATTAGCATGCTAACAGGCATTTAAATGTCCCACACAGAGGCTCATTGTTGAGCCTCAGTTGCTCACTTTGGAGACAATGCACAATAGGAGTCAGTGGGAGCCCCCAAATCACCCTAATAGCCAATGTGGCCCAGCATGACTTCTCCCATTTTACCATTTCACCGATCACACTCATTCACTCACTCACAGATTGGCTAATGAAAGGCTGAAGGCCCCGAGGCCCCGAGACCTGAGCAGCTTGTCCTTTCCTCCTCATTTCCCTCTTTTCATCTTTTTCCTCCACCAGCAGAAATGCCTCTCCAGTTCTCCTGAGGGTCAGAGGTCCGATGGGTGGGCTGTTTTTGCTGTCAGGGGTCTTGCGCATGGAAGCAGTGACAGACTGATAGACAGACATGGCGGATGTATAATTAATGGAAAGTCTAGACAGGACAATCATAAGGGCAGAAAGGGTAACTCTCTTATTAACCCAACACAGGGCGATTTTAACTTAATTAGCCTATAATATGAACAGAAATGATTTAATTATGGGATAGAAACAAGTAATGACTGAAAAATGCAGATACTTTACATATTGATGTATGGGAAATTCTTTAAGAAGGTCAGCCATGTTGTGGGAGAGGACCTGGACTCTCTGACAGTGGTATCTGAGAGGAGGATGTTGTCCAAAATATGGACTATACTGGACTTTCCCTCTCACCCTCTCCAGAATGTGCTGATTAGCTACAGGAGCTCGTTCAGCAACAGGCTCTAACTCCCACGGTGCACCACAGGGAGACACAGGAAGTCATTCCTGCCTGTCACCATCAAACTATTAAACTCTGCAATGTGACGGACACGCATACTTTTATATACAATGTATATTTCGTACAGACACATATTACCACCTATATTTTAGATTTATACTTATTTTAGTTTTTTTATCCTATTTTGTATCTTTCACTTCCTTTTCTTGGTCGGGAAAATTGCAAGTGCAATGTCTGCATGAAAAAGAATTTCCCCTTGGGGATAAATAAAGGAATTCTGATTCTGATTCTGATGGTCCCGAGCAAACAGCTGCGGGTGCTTTCCATCACCTGGTATCCTCACAGTGTCACACATCAGGACATGCAGTGAGCTGTTTCCTCATAAGCTGCTCTGTATCTTGCGGCCTGACCGCTAAAGCATATTTTATAGAAGCTGACTGTGTGCCAGCCGAGCCTGGACCCATCCGCGAGGAGCTTTAGCCTCACTGAACTCCCTCATACTGTAGTTTACTTGTGCCATATTTGATTTTCTGTTATTTTAAAAGATCTAAAATGGACACACCTGGTTGTATCCTGTTAGAAACTTGATGGTACTCCATGGAACTTGGTTGTCATAAAGCAGTCAGTTTTGAAACTCTGACTGGACCTTTCTGCAGCAGACTGAGAGGTGACTGTGCTACATGCTGCTTGCATTTCGAGCTACACTACGGCTCTGCGTATCAGTGCTGCATACTGGACAACTTTTCATCTCCCTACTGTTTAGCTTGAATAGCTATGTGGCAGAGCTATTCAAGAACACAAGTCTGATGACTGACCAACAGGGGGCACTGACCCTCAGTGGATGAATTGTTCACTACATTCGTTTTGCAGGCCTTGGTGCTCAGTTCATCTCAAAGGCAAGAAAGGTCCCATGAAACAAAACATCATATTTATACTCCATTAGTAGGATAAAAATAATTTGTCCAGGCTTGAATGCAAATTGCCTAACTGCCCTCTTTTCAGATCACTTTGTCGTTACTCACTCTTGACCAAACGACCATATAAGCACATACAAAGTACTGTTTTTCTGAAGCGTGTGTTTCAATATCATGTGCTGGTCAAAAGCTTGTCAATTCTACAACAGTTCCTCAGAGTGATTAAAAATGCTTAGTTCACATGTGAAGGCTCTCATCAGTCTTGTTTGACAGTCCATGTAATTTCATGAACACCTAAAACACATCCATTCTCAACATCTACTGATGTTCCTCTGGCTCTGCTCTGTCTCGTACAGATGATCCAGCTCTTCAACAAACCAAAATGGAAACCTGACTGCACACTTTACAGTCCATTTGAGGATTCACCAACATTATAACTTGTGACACGTGACGTACACAGCGACCATTAGTCCTATAATGCATTTCCCCTTCTTGTGATGTTGCTTGAAAATATTTAAAAAATATGTTATTCAATTTTTCATCAAAATCATTTGATGAAGCTGGAACACTATTTTAGGATACCTTAAGGGTTTACAAATGCTAAAATTTTGCGCTGTGTGTCAGTCATATGCAGTGTTTGTTGCATTTGGGCTTGGCATCGACAAGGCTTGTGAAGTGACATGTGACAATGCCCTGAGATCTCTGGCACCATTTTGTTGCCTCTTGTGAGCTGCCACACCCGCTGCTATGCCCTCCAGTCTGATAAGTCAGCCCATCCTTCTGCAACAGCCAGCCTCTTCACAAAATGCGGTGTATTTAGCTGCCCTTCCAATGCACAACTAGTGGTGGCAAAAAACGAATTAAATCTTTTTTCTTAACTATCGATTATTAACTATCTACTCTTAACTATCATCTTATTGCCTTGTCTTAAAACATTTTTGAATTTAGATTTCATGATGCAGGTCTGAATGTCTCTGCTGGTTCCACAGTTCATCACTAGAGGGAATGTGACTTCTTAGAAAAGGCTGCAGAGGCATCTAGTGGCTCTGGAGCTTCAGTGTTCATACCTGCATTAGGAAACACATTAGATGTTCCTCATAGGTTCAGTCTTTAAAGATTGATTTTCGAAAAAGCGAAACAACTTTAATTATATAAATATTTATTTGCGACATCAAAAGTTATACAAGGATGAATAAAGTGCTTTGTACTTGAGTTTTTCTCTTTTCAGCTTATTTCAGTTAGTTCAGTAGTTTGCTTTGTGCGTGTATGTCTCCAAGCAGAAAATCATTACATTCATACAAAGCAGGAAGCAAAGGAAACAAAATGCTTTGTCTGTGACACAAAATGGCATATACAGTGATTGCTGTACTCAGGCTCCTGTCCTCCTAATCCTGTACTTGACTTGGCTTCCCTCTGGCACTCATGTTGAATGCCAAGCTAATTTCAGGTCAAAGCCAGTATCACAGAAAGACTGCTGTACACTGCCAGTCAAAACCTTTTGAGGTTGATTTCTTAGGAATTTAATAGTACTGTCATGATGAATCACCGAAACTGTGATAATAACAGTAGGAAAAACAGCTCTAGTGTTCCAATGAGTTCTTTATGACTTCACAAATCCTTTCACTTTGTTACCAGCACACATGTGTCGTATATTTTTTAATATAATACTAACACTGTCTACCTGTTTCAATGCCTGCATTTAATGAAGCACTAATTAGAAGCCCCATGAGGTGTGAGAGCCACCATTAGGTCATTTTCAAAGGAGAAAACACACAACAGCACAGGTGGAAATAATGACATTAAAAATGGCTCAGTTCATTTCAGCCCATTGAAACTGCTGGACATGCAAACACTTCAGAAAGTACTGCAAAATTTAAACCATGTTTCCAGGAGCCAAGAAGAAGTCAAGACTGTTTGTTCAGCTGTCTTTTGCAGGGATTTTAATTCTGTTATTTTTCTATAATTCCATTTTATTTTATTATCTATTTTATTCTGTATATATATATATTCTAGTTGTGCATCTATTTTTATTTTGGCTGACAGTGTATGTTTGTGAATAAGTTTTATTGACAAACATATTTGCTAATATGCTGGATATTTAGCAAGTTTTGCAGTAAAAATTCAGACAATTAAAATAAAAACAAAGTAAAAATATATCTAGACTATCAAATTGTGGTTGTGCAGATACACATGAACTCTACAGTCAGTCTCTCTCACATACAGCCATACTGTACACACAAAACACTTGTTTAAGCAGTATGATGGGCAGAAACACATTCAGAAATAGCAAAAAACAAACAGTAGAAGTCTTTCAAGAGTGAGATTTGAATTATTATCATTTGCAGCAGGTACACTGTTCTGATAGCTGCATGATCCTACTGAAAGGTGACTTTACAGTATAATTTCACATACTATTTGTTGTTGTCTGCAGCATGGCTAAATGGCATTTAAACATTTGTTTATTTCAGTTGGAGTACCAGATTGGAGAAATCTGCCACATTTGATAATACTGTAAAATCACTAAAATTCATTTCACTTCCTTTTAAATATCAATTAGATATACTTTCTCTATGATGGTCTTATAATTTGCGTCATATACCACCTGCTTTCTTCCGGTATGCTGAACCTGCTGTTTTGCTGTCCCTGCAAAAAGGAGAGCAGCTGTTTTTATGTTTTTTTTGTGTGTGTGTGTGTTTTTTTTTATCTCATGTGACATACGGTTAAACTTGATTTCATCCTCACTGTCAAAATTCAGTGACTTATTGCACGTTTCCAGATACTCCTCCACCTCCATCCCTTTGTTTGACGATGAGTACACTTAGGCTGCATGCACACCAGTTCCCAAATCACAAGTAAGAGGCGCTCTATGTTTTACTTTCCAGCTCCAGCTGCAACAGCAACAGCACAATCATGAATGAACTGGGCTGCACAGCAGACACTTTGACACGTCACAGAAGGAAACTTACAGGTGTGTTAATGCTTGTTGCGTGATATTAAGAGGAGGTCCTGCTATGGTGTGTGCTGGTTCACCGTCACTGTTACTGGGACACTTAATGGAACTGAGCCATTGTTTCTAAAGTGTTTCTAATGCTGTGAAACGAGTCACAATGTCTGCTGTGCAACCAGTCCATTAAAGCCACTTCTCAGTATTGTTTCTGTTATCACTGGCTGCAGCCTCCACAAGAAACAAACCAAGAAAAGGTTTGAAGTTAACCATTAGGTGAACAAAAGGTCTATTTTCTTTTATATTGATAATGTTAATATATTAATGATAGTTTTTAGTATCTATAATCTTATAGGTGTTCACTACTACTAAATAACAAATTCTGTTTTGCTTTAAATATATTCTTTCAAAACTCAACTTTGCAAAAGAAAAACATATGTTTTTAAGAGAAGACTGAAAATGCAGTAATACCTTTCTAAATGACAATAAATCAAGATATTTGTCAAAAGTTTGTCTCTTAAGAAATTGTCATGATATTCAGAAAAACACTCCTTCTACTACACCTTGTGATTGCACTTGGGATGATCTTGTTGGTATACTACACAGCAAAGTCAACAGCAGTAGATTTTCACTTTAGTATGCCTAAATAAATGAAGGTCCTTAAGTTTTACAGGTAAAGATTTAAGAAAACAGGCTACACCACATAAGTGCAAATCACAGACTTTGCAGGGAACTATAGCAGGCATGATGACCACTGAAATGCTGGAGAATGCATGGAGATTATCAAGCATTAATTTGAAAAAACAGTGCATTTTCAAAACTGACCATGTAAGTCTTGACATCAGTCCCCTTCGAAAAGGAGAGACATCAAAACTTTTATTGCTTTCATAAAATCTCTTGTATACATTCATGGAAAAGAAAAGCTCAAATAAAGTTCATTTTTAGCTAATGCTAAATGTACATACAGTCTAAAATATGACTCAAGTTTCTGGATTTTTCCTGCTATTGTGCTTTCCTTTGGTTAAGAAATCGTAACAAAAGTGGGCTTAAAGCCCATCAGCTCTTTGTCAGAGATTTTTTTGTTCTCCTGCAGAATCAGTGTGATTGACCACTATGGCTCTTCAAAGAATGCAGTTGCATGTGCCAAAAGTTATTTAGGAAACAATTTCTTCTTATTATTATTATTTCAATTAGAAGAAAAAAACGAATATAAATAGAAAAAACATCACTTGCAAGGCAAAGGGAGTTAACATTTCAGAACATGCAATCCAAAGTTGAGCGTATGACAATCCACTCTGCCGGCACTCTTCAGATCTCTTGCTCACTCTTATAGGTCACTGGATCAAGAGGGATGGCAGTCTGTAGGATGTCAAACTCCATCTGGTTATTGTCCATGTCCAGAACGCACATGACGTTGTGACTACCTGATGTTGTGGTGGCAGTGTCTTGGAACATATTTTGGAAATCTGCAGAAACTGAAGTTCTCCTTTCCTCTGCTCTGTCCTTCCCTACAATCAGAGAGGAGTCAAAGATGTCATCATCCTCCTCCCCACAGGTTAATGCAACCTCGTTCTCATAACAAAATTCACTCAGTGACCTGGGAATCAAATCTTGTGTGGTTCTACATGCAGAGATGGGAGAAGCAGTAGAAGAGGCCCGGCTTGCAGCCTCATCAAGCTCCTTGGCGCTGAGGTGGGGTGTTGACGGCACCTCGTAGGTATTGTGGAAGCGAGCATAGTCTATCTTGTAGCGGTCCCGGTCCTCATAGATTACAGGCTCAAACCTGTGACCCCAGAAAATCTCACTAGCAAGGTAGGAGCTACGGAACTGGGTGGTCATGGCTGTGGCCTCCACCATCCCCTCCAAGATCACAACAATCTCAAAGTCATCTGTCTCCAGATCAGCTCTGCTTAAAGTATACAGAGGGCTATCTTTATCTATCTCATGAACTATAACCAGCGGGGATACTAGAAACAACCTGTCTGTGCCCTCATCATAGCCCACATTGAGGTCCATCTGCTCCAAGGGGATAAACTCACCCTCAGCTGTGACATATGAACGTATGAGTTGGGCACGGACGTGAGCCTCTACAATGTGACTCTTCCGCAGGTTGCCCACCCTCCACATGAGGCACAGCTTGCCATCGCGCAGAGCAATGACAGCATTTTTGGAGAACATAAGGGTCTGGTTCCTCTTCTTTGGACGTGCCATCTTTGCCATGATGGTGCCAATCATGAAAGAGTCAATGATGCAGCCCACAATGGACTGGATAACCACCGTTATCACAGCAACAGGGCACTCTTCGGTCACACAGCGCCAGCCATAACCAATGGTGGTCTGCGTCTCCATGGAGAAGAGGAGCGCCCCAACAAAACCCTGGACATGAAGTATGCAGGGAATCCTTTGTGTCTGCCCTCCAGCTGTGTGTCCAGAAGTGGGTCCATACAACCCCCCCACTGCCAGCACATCACCTTTCACCGAAGGGTGCTCCTGAAAGTCCCCATGTGCCAAAGAGACACTGTAAAAGATAATCCCAAAAAAAAGCCAGGACACCATGAAGCTGGTGCAGAATATAAGGAGCAGGTATCTCCAGGGAATGTCCACACAAGTGGTGAAGATGTCAGCGAGGTAGCGCTGCCTCTTGTCCTCCATGTTGGTGAATATGACATTACATTGTCCATTTTTCTTTACAAACCGGCTCCGTACTTGGTTGGAGCCTCTTGTAAGAATCTTGCCGTTGTAGTTGCTCATCCCTTCTAGTCCCCTTGTGCTGGGCACAGTAGCAGAGGCTCTTGACCTCCTCCTTTTGTCTTCTGTATCAGTGTTGCAGGCTGAGTGAGGTCCAAAGTTGGGGGAGCTGTGGCCGTTGTGGAGTTTTAAGCTAGAGATCTTCCGATGTTCCTCCTCTGGTAAAATGTCTGACACAATGCTGTACCTGATGGGCCAACATAGAGGAGTAGATTAGGATTCAGAAATTTGGAGAAAAGAATTTGGGGACATGAGATTGACACGTATACATCTAGAAAACAGTGTGAGATTTAAACTTTTTTTCAACAATTTTAAAAATGAAACGTAAAATATGTACAAGGTTCAAGGTACAGAAGGTGATTCTGGAAAAAGATTGTCTCAATCCCAGCTTGTTAAATATCAACGTTTTGGGTTACACATAATTGTTGGTGTTCAGAAGCATCATAATTGATTGAAGTGCCAGGATTTGGTGACAGGGAATTAAAAATTAACTATCAACTTTCTTTTACCAGGACCGTTTACTGCGCCTTTAAAGCTGGTTTACACAGGCCATATTGGGTTTTTATTTGACATCTGCCAGTCTTGTCTTCCATTGTCAACATGATGGAAGTTCCCTTCTGATCATAACTTCAAAACGCACACAAACTGGCAATAAAATAAACAGGAATATTTATTTGCTTACTTAATTAATTTATTTGAATGATTGATGCAGCTCTGTAAACCATTTCCTGAAATCTGTTTTTCAATTCCAAAATCAATTTAAATGTGTTGAGTTAAAGGGTGGTCTGAATGGTGTTTCCAGGGCTACCATTATGAAGAAATGAACGTTTTGGAACATTTTGTAACAGGCTATTGTTGGAATCATACATATTGAAGTGTGCACAATATGGGAAAGAGGAACAAAGAGCAGGAAAACAGCCTATAGAGCCAGTAATCTGATTGATCCTTGTGTACTTTCCAGTGCACCATTTAAAGCACACAAAGACCCTATGCTCTGTCTCACAGACAGACTGATAGGAGGATAATACCTGACTCATGAGGAACACAAGAGATGCAAGCAGAATTGAATAAGGAACAATAGCCATGAAGTTTGAGGGGAAATTCACTGATGAATATGCAGTGATATATTTAACTAAATACAAACAGCTTCTAAGATAATAAAATCTAAATCTATGTACTGACACTGACCAAACTCTTAAGTGTATCATTCAGTCAAACTGGTCTCTCTCCTTTAGATGGGGGATTACCAGCTGGGAAGGTGAGTTCAGTTTAGCTGTGAGAAGGATTGCTGTCATCACAGATTATGGGATTATAACTGAGCTAGTGTCAGTCAGACAACTTACTTTGAGACGGACCAACGTATATGTTACTGATCATATGTAAATTAATGTTTTATTTAGCCACTGATAACAGCAAGATCAGATGTTTTGGGGTGGAATTTGTCCTATTTAATGACAACTCAATCTGTTTTTCAGTGTTTAGGGGAAATTTTATGTCTGGCCAGTGCTTAAATTTTCCATCTTTATGGTGCCATGATAGTTTTAAAACTGATAAAGAAGGCAATAAGACAGCTGCATAAGACAAAAGGAATCTCATACAAACAACTATGAGACAGCCAAACCCTAACAAACAGACAGTCTTTTGATTTGTTTTAACAAACAGTTAAAACAAATCAAAAGACCCTATCGGAAATGGGATGACATATAATTAAAACACCATGTCAGTGTAACAGGATATCAATGCACATATTGATGATTTAATACAGTAAGACAACCTTCAGTCTGGTTGCTCTTATAGCAGGTGGTCTGTTGCAGCCTCATGGGAAGAGCTCTTTGTGCTAGTCAGGACAGTGCAGGACAACCTTGGCCTTTTTAAGGATCTTCTTTCTGTAGATATCCCTGAGCTAAGCCTGACTCACCCCGACTGGTTCACCAAAGTAACAAGCCCATTCTTACAGCCTTGCGTAACAAATTTATGTTAATACTTCTGAACAAAAGAATTACAAAAGAATCAATTGTACTATTACAACACAAGTGCAGCCACCTCTCAAAAACTACACTTGTGATGCACTTTTACAACACAAGTGTAGTCTTTGACAGCTGGCTGCTTGCAGATTGAATCCCTCACCTGTTGGACCTACTTGTTCCCATGGCACCAGAGATCACTGGTATGGGTCCTGGGTGGGAGGACAGACTCTGTCCTTCTCCCAAAGATCAAGTCTCCACCATGGAGGTGGTACCTTCACCACTGAGATGATCGCTGCAGGTGGAGACAGAGAGTTACACAATCAGTCCATGGCAGTTCATCAAAGTAGTCAAAGAAAAGTTGTTAATTGCAAGTCAGATTGAAGAGGAACACTTCAATAAATGCAACAAATGACCTTTCTTTTGAAAACCTAATGTAACTCCCCCCCCCCTTTTAATTTGTTCATATATTTAAACTATATGTTTTTGTGTGTTGTATTAAATTGTATGTATGTCTTGAGGAAGACCGACCCTGTCTGACCCCACTCTTGACAATAGAGTTGTAATGTTGGATGTAGGTATAAGTGGTGTAATTACAGTTAATGTGTGTTTATTTTGGTGATACAGTTATGTAACATGTTCTCAATCAGCCCGTCTATAAAGCAAAATGTTAAACATAATGGTGTGCACCCAACTCACCACCTCTCCACCTCTAACAGCTTTGTTTCTCTCTCTACAGCTCACAAAAGCATCATATTCAGAATCATGTAGATATTGTTCAGCTGAGCAACTCTACTTAATCCTGCTACTAAGTTCTCTGAATAAAAACTTCAAGCCAACAACAAAAGCTCCTATTTTTTCTAACCTCCACTCTTGTTAATTACTTTCCTTTTGCCAGGGACAGTGCTTGTCTATCTGCTTTATCTTACAAATTTAATAAAACTCCAACACACCGTCAACTTACAGTCAATTTGTTTGACAGTCAGTGCCTAGTAAGAGCTTTTGTGGGAATTTATCTTATGAATTCAAGAGCGCATTTTCTATAAATCTGAGATTCAAGTATTTCTATATAATAATAATAATAATAATAATAATAAGAAGAAGAAGAAGAAGAAGTACTATTATTATTTTAAAGCCATGTGTTTAAAATGACTGGAGATGGAAATCATTCAGTTCAAAAGGTTATATCCACACCATATGTAAGTCCATGTGACTTTAAATTCAAGTAATTGGAATATTACTCTTTCTGTAAGCAATGTGAAATGGTTCTCATACATCCTGTAATAATATGATGCAATTATCATAACGACAATGCGGCCATCAAAACCAGACACAACATGCTACGGTTAGCTGTCAAAAAGTTCACTGGAGCTTTAGTCACAGATGGTCTTTCAACTGAACTGATCTACCACAGTGTCTTAGTTTGATTTTTATGGAAAACATTAAAGCCAATGGCACACATTGGTATGGCACACATTGCACATCAGGCGAGTTAACAGACCTATAAAGTGTGTCCCCATCTGACTACAACTTCTACAATGTATTACAGCACAAAGCTGTTCTTCTGTGACAAAGTAGGAAACCAACAACTTTTCTCCAGGACAGTCATCAGTCTTAAAATGACATGAGCACAGCGAAGGCATTTTTTTTCTGGTAACATATAACTTTCCAAAAATGCTGAGAAAATCTTGTCGTATTATCTTTCCTTTTCTTTTTTTCTATCATAATACATGTGATAGCAAGCTGACGTTTGTTATTGTCACTATTTGTGTTTTTTCACAATTCTGTATTGGAGGCCATTTCACCAAATGTTATCATTGGTAAAGCCAAACCAGCTCCCGGGAACAACCTCAGCATTAATGTGGATTAGTAGGTGTGCTTTTCTTGTTCATGGTTGATTTTTTTCCTTATGTCAGTAGTCTTTAAAGCACTGCTCTAAAACATTTCTTGTAACTTGTCTCACAGTAACCAGAGAGTGTCAAGAATAAAATCTAATTTCTGCTAAAAAGGTTATGGTGTCACTGATGTTGCATTTTATTATCATTTCGACTGAATGAAAACAGTTAGCTTAAAATAATTGTACACAATCAAGAGAGAATACATCTCCTTTGAAATGACGCTCACACAGGTGAATCTGTATGTGTATATGTGCGCATTGGATTATAGTTTTTTGTTTTGTCTGTCTCCATACAGATGTCTTTGCTTTCCAACCAACAACACAGCTGTGAAAAAGGTTCTTCCACCTCCGAGCCGTATCTATAAATGGAAGCTTGATCCAGCCAGCGCTTCATCGCCAAAGGCCCCTCCTTTTTGGTAGAAAGATTTTAAAACCTCCAATAAACCGGAAGGCCGATAGAGGTAAAGTGCAGGTACCGATGTGTTACAGCAGAGATGAGACACACACAACACAAGCCAGTTAGTGGTCAACAGGTAAAACAGGGGACTTTTCACTGAAGCCGGTTTCCATAGGAACACATCTCCTGTGGCATTTGGGGGGACAAAGAGAAGTGGAGAGAGTCACCAGAGACACGGTGGCGTAGGGGGGGCTTGTCTACAGTATTAATTGCTCTCGTAATGTGAGTCAGAGAGGGAGGGAGCGATGGGATGAGAAAAAGGGCATAAGGGCAGAAAACAATGTCTTCATTTGATTTTAAGTAGATTCTTAATAAGGCGGAAGAGGTGACTCATAATGGGCACTTTTCTGATCCATATCACTGACTGAGAGAGTGACAAACCTTCAGTCAAAAAGCATTCACAGAAAGCTTTTGTGATTTACTTTATGCCACTTATTTTTCTAATGATTCGTCTCAAGGACACTCTGCTGACCAAAAGGCTATTTACAATAACTATAAAATTTAGCAATTATAGAGCTATGTTTAAGAAATCACTGAATTTTGCACAGATTTTTTCTATTTTATTATTTTTGATTCAGGCTTAAGATGTACAGAGAGAATGCAGAAGGAAGTACATTGAGACTGGCAGTTATGTATGTATGCTTACAGAATTGTGTCCGGCAATTAGTCAATCAATCAATTCAATTAATCATTTAAACCACTTATCAAAAATGGATTTTTTTTTTTTGCTGGAGACAAAATGTAAGGATTTGCCTCTTTTCTCTGATTTGTTATCAAGGTTAGCTGAATCTGTTTTGATTTTAGTTTGTTGGTCAGTTGTTTTTCACTTTTTTATAGACTAAGCATTGCTTCTTCAGAGTAACTGATACGAAATTATTGTGAGTTGCAGCCCTGTTGTGCCTGTTTCTGTTCATATTTGCACATGTCCTGACTTTGCCACCATGCTGTATGTACACTAATATGGAAATCTTTTACTGTATGCTTCACCAGCTCATCCCTAATCTCATAAATTACAGATTAATAGTCAGTCACAATCTCTGACACTGAAACAAGAAAGAAAGCCATTCTATGATTAGATATTATATATATGATATAGATATTTCCTGTCTGTTAATCTCAAAAGAGAGAGACAATGACAAACAGGTTCGTTAGGAGTGGAGAGGGATTAAGAAAGTGTCCACTTCCCCTCAAGCCTTTGGTGATCGCCCCGATGAGACACACTATTACATCTGCCATAAAAATAAATTATACATTCAGTATGAATATCAAGGATTCATGCCCAGGCCTGACCAGTGTGGCATCTAGTGAGGCCATTATACAAAGTGGTCTGAGTCATATGTCATCATATTTCGCTGGTCATAAGCATTCTGAAATTGTCAGATGCTTTCAAAGGCAAATTCTAACTAAAATGTGTTTTCTGCCAGAAATGATAACAAGAGGGAGTCTGATTATTGTTGAAAACTACTGGCATGAAAAGCACAGAATATCCTTGTTAGATTAATTGGATTACTTAAGGGAAGCATATATTTGTTTTGTGATACAATGTAAGTTAAGGATGTCCGTCTCACTAATGTGACTCATGCTGCAGGCCTGGTGACTATTTTGAATCAGTCAGTCAGTCCACTGAACAAATTCACTTCACTTCCTTCTTTTGTTTGCTTTAGCAAAACGGTCTTGTATGATGTGAAAACTAATCAATACGTACCCCAGTTTCACCTCTGCTTGTCACGAGCCAGCCCACTGAGAAGCAGTCAGCCATTCCCACGCTACCATCACATCCCAGACAACCTCCATGTTGGCTTCAATTCAAATTATTTTTTCATTTTGTCTTTCGCATAGTCTTAATCTTTACAAAACATATTATACTTGTAGGTTTGTGTGTTAGATCGGTAGGTAATATAAATAATCACTTTGTAACTGTAAAAGATCCGCTGAGAGTTGTAGCGTAAGTATTTATTCATCTTAACAGTCCTGGTCGATGCTGTCCTTCCTGAGGGTTCCTGAAAAGGCCATTAGGGCTGTCTGAAACAAGAATCACTTTAGGCCAAAGTGACTTAATCCATCCAGCAGCGATCAATAATGCTCCCCTAAAAAGATCACTTTATACCCAGGCTTCCCTGTGATGGTAACATGAAGCATTTCTCTTCTGAATGCTGCAATAGCAGAGATGCACAAAAACAAAACTAACTCATGAAATAGTCCAACATTTAAAAACAACAGAGAGATTTCCAGAAGCATATCATTTGACTTTTGTTTGAACTTAACCAACACGTGCACAATGAGATTGTTGCCTTAAGGTTTGTTTTATACCTGCTGTACCTTCATAGGTTGCTGGTGGTTGAAAAGCAAAACAGCCACTGCGTTTGACTTAGAGGTTGTTTTTCCAGCTGTTGTCTTTGAGCTTCACCAGTGCTGTGCAGATACAGTATATGACCGACAAGTGTGACTGTTCACTTGATCATAGACGACACGGCAGTTTCCATGATGCCAGAGCTTTAGTCTGTGCTGTTGTGACGCAGTGCTTATTTTGCTGTCATAACTGTCAAAGAGTGTACTGTCTGAAGGTAAAACTAGAACTGCTCTTCTAGTTCTGTCTGTCATGTGAAGTGCAAAATTGTCAAATAAATTTGGTCAACAAAATGAAAAACATAATGCATGAAGTTTTTATTGTGTGCATCCCCTGATACCAACTGTCTGTAAATTGAATATAAATGAAGCTCACCCTGGGAGTTGTTTTCTGTCGTCGGGTTACAATTTGAATTCCTTTTGTACCATCACTTCACTTCTCAAAATCCCAGTTTCACTGTGAAAGGTCCCGCATCCTTAGATTCATTTGGTCTGTTCTTCTTCCTCTCTTTGAGTTCTTTCTTTTAGTTCCTTCTTCATTCCTTCTTTATTCTTTTAACCCTGTTGTTTCTTTATTTTAATCCGTTATTGTCCTTTGCTGCCTCCTTCACTGACTATAATCCTGTCTGTGCGCGCTCTGCTCTGCGTACTCACACACACTGGGCTGAAAATGCTGTGTCAATCTCCCCTCTGCAGAGCACAGAGCATGGGTTTGGAAGGGAGGGAAGAAGAATGGGATGGATGGAGGAGGAGAGGAGAGGAGAGAAGAGGAGAAGAGAGGAGAAGAGAGAAAAGAAGAAAAGAAAGGCAAAAAGACAAAAGGAGAAGAGATGAGACTACGCTCTGGGCGGGGGGGCTGCCACTCTTTTCTGCACACTCTAAGCTTGTGTAGGTGTTGAATAATGCCTGATGCGTCCATGCAAGTGAGCGAGAACTCGTTTGAGTCATGATTTCCAGGCTAACTCTCTCTGAGGAACAACAGAGATGATACTGTAACAGGTGGGAGACGTAAAAAATACGGGGGCTTGAAAATGAAGTGGTTGAGTTCCCATCATAGTTCAAAACTGTGTATTGCCATGTTTATTGCAATAACACAGGACTATTACTATGTATTGGCCTGTGAACGTAATCCCTTTACATTTACTCCTTCAAAGCTTACTTCATTACTTCACTTTGTTACTCCATAACACATTTAATACCACATCACCACAGTTAGACAGAGAAGAAGGTTGTAAGCAACACAGATGCAGGTTTTCTGCTCTGCGTGTTCTGTGCTGAAGTACACTTTAGTTCAAAACTCTAGTGAAAGTATACAATTGGGGCACTCTTAGTACATGAGTGGATACAACAGATTCAGATTAGACTGCATGATTATTGCATTATGAGTATTTGGTTGAAGGACCTTTCAGCCATCCTCTCTGTTTCACCTGTGATGTGCCAGTTCATTCGACTTAATGGTGGAGAATGACAGTAGACTAAAATGCCGTTTGCTGTTGGGTTAAACGGTTGACAGAGGTGCCAGTGTTGATAATAACCCAGAAGAAATGAAATGTTAATATTATACATATGATAAAACTGCTTAGATAATCTAGCATGGATGTTCATCAGTTCATCTGGTTGTTTTTTAAACAGGAAAAACAGGAAATAAGGGAAGAGAACGACTAGAGTGACCTGCAACCAAGTTAGCTGGTCATGTGCTCATGAGGGGCATTATGGTTAAATGTAAGGCTGTAAATTGGCAAGAGTCTGACAATATATTAAGCATCACGTTACAGGGTTTTGATTTTGTGTTACTATAAGCAGGGCTTGTGTTTCATTGGCCCTTTGTTCTATGAGCTTATTTCTTAATGTCACAGGTGACATTATGTTGGACGACACAACACTACCACAAATCTTTGCATATAAGCTATTAATTAAAAATCAATGCAATGTTTTTGAGAATTCACACAGAATCACTAAATGTAATATCTCAGTACTGTATATATACTATATTTTCTTACACCAGTAGTTAAAAGTATAGGTACCTTAACCACCCATGTCACCTGGGCATCCCGTCAACTGTAAATAAACGTAAATATGTTTCTCTTTCACATTCATGAAGTTAAATAATGTGAAATGCTAGGCAGGAGGGTCATCTGTGACATGGCAAGTCTGCTTGTAGTAAAAGACAACATCACAACAGGGGTGATAAAAGCAAACAAATTAAAGTAGAATCAGCAAAATGCACATAAACAAAAGTAAACCATATTTTTAAGCACATATCCCCTCTAATGGGTCATTTTACAGGGCAGTTTAAACTAACTTAGTACATTTTGGCTGTAAATGAATGAAGCTGTAAATGTATAAATTAGCCCTTAAGTTACTGTGTAAGAGTAAATATATTTTCCGTCTCTGTTCATAAATCTCTTTGTCAGTGCAGCTGCACCTGGTTGGCTTTGAAACTAACATACATAATTTATTTACGTTTTTACCTTTTGTGTAACCATCAGAGGTTAGTATGTCTGGAAAACAGCAGACCTCAAACCCACATCAACAGCCTCAGCAAAACTTTGTGTGCTCTCACAGCCGTTCTGTTGACTAATGAGGATTGACACATCCTTATTATACTCAATAAAAGGACGCCCCAAGAGACATTTTCTTGTTTAATTTAGAATTCCCTCATCCAGTGTCCACATGACCATATGAAATGTGAAGTGAGCAAAACAGTTTCTATGGAAACCTCCCCTTCTCCCCTCTTGCCCTCACCCACAGCTGCCTTTTAGCCCCCTCATCACTCCTTCCCTCTCCCTACCTCTGCTTCTGTTCCTCTCTTTTTTAAATTTTAACATGTGCATGTATGTGTGTGTGTGTGTGGGGGGGGTCTTTTCAAAATCCCTTCCTGAATAGGGAGGTGGGTGTGCATCTGTCCATATGACAAATTCACAGAGGAGGAACAAGGGGGTGGATGGAGACACAGTGCTGAAAGTAGCAACAACAGTGATGTAAAAAGAAAACAAACAGATGGAGAGTCTGAGGGTGACATGCACTAATAAAAAAAATGATCCTTTTGGAATACGTCTTTTAGGATTTTCCGGTCAGAGATGACATGACAAGAACTGTCAAGGGTCAGCTTCTCATAACAGGACAGTGTGAGCACTAACAGGAAATACTGGTGCATAAATCAGCGCAGTTTTAGCAATACAAGCAGTCAGAAATAAAGAGTGAGAAAAAAGCAGGAGTGCTGCCACCACGTATCAGGCCAGGGCACCAAAAGAGGTCCAAACATGAATGATGTGAACAGATCGGTACAGGTGAACCAAGCTAAACAGAACGTTACAGACTATTTCTCTGAATTAGGTGAATAACACGATGGTAGATTTTCAACACTGATTTGGACGAGACTGTTTCAGGTCTAATTCTGGTCAAGTTTTACTCCTATAAAATCTATTCTGCCATTATTACATTGATAAATAGCTTTACAATATAAATCCAAACTATGTAAAAGTCACCTAGAAATGTTTAATAACTTTGAATATAACTTAGACAGCAGAGAATATAAATGAGCAAATTGTGATAATGCACAAGTCTTAAAAAGAAGCTCCAGGTGGTTAATATGAACTCTACATAACTGTCAAAATGATTCTACCTATTAATTACCTTGAGTCTCTTTTCAAAGATAATAACAGCCTTTACCAGCTATAGTGTCAGTGCTCACAGCTGAGGGAGCATTCGCCGTTAAAGCGTTGGTGGTTTTGAACAGAGTCAGACTAAATGACTGGGTACCACTAAAGGCTGTGTACGATGGGAGGAAACGAGGAGATCGAGGGTTAGAGACAGACTGATCAGACAGTCACACAGTCAGCATCTGAGCAGGAGATGACCAAGCACACAGACACCTCAGGGCAGACCGGACAGTGTGTATGTATTAATAGCTGCTAATCATGCCTGGGCATCAGATTAGTTTCCATAACCTTTTGCTCAGCACACACTCATTACAGTAGCCTACACATGGGTCAGCTCTGTCCAGAGGATGTCCTTTACTGTACATTTGTGGAGAATAAATCACCCAGGAGCAAATAATGAAGGATAATTTTATTACTTTTTTTTATAGAATTGTCTGTTCATTTATCACTCTGTCTGCTTGATGTATCATATTTCAGACAATATGAACACTTCTGTTTGAGAATAGTACTGAACAACATAGTGACAGAAAAGGGGACCAGGCTGTGTGCTGGATGCTTTGAGGGTGTATAAGGGAGCTGCATACTCTTCATGGTGTGTGGTGCCCCCTCATTTCTCTGCAGCATCACGGATGCACTCCAAGTAGGCTGAAAACATTTCCTCTGTAATCTCAGGTGCCCTCTGCTGATTTTACTGCATAACAGTAGGATGCAGGGGAGAACGATGCGTGTGATACCCAAATTCAGCTACAATTTGTGGATTAAGCAGGAGGATGAATGAGGAGGTGGAGGCGGTGGAATGTGATACAAATGGAGACACCAAATGATATGAAAGGGAGGGCAAGTTGATCTAAGTTTTGACCATGATTTGGATAGCAGAGTTTGGAGGAAAGGGAGTTGGAGTGGAAATGTCAGAAGTCAGAAGACAGAGTGTGAAGATAGAGTGTATGTGTGTGTGTGTGTGTGTGTGTGTGTGCGCGCGCGGGGTATCTCTGTTATTTTTTAATGATTTTCCAAACATGAAAAGAATAGTGTGCAGCAAGTGTGCAACAAGGAAGTAGTCCTTGTTGCCTGCAGCATGTCGCCATCTGCTGTTTAACCTGGGCTGTATTTCTTACTGCTGCCCATAGCACCATCTTAAGGCATGTATCAAAAGAAGGTCAGCACCGAAACTAAATGGCAACATGCTTTAAAATAACAAATCACCAGGAAATATTCGCCATTGCTTAAGGTTGTTGCCCTTAATCATGAACGACATCAACTTTACACTTTTCTTTACAAGTCCCCGTGCCTAATTCTCAATGTAAGCCCGAATGTTGATTTACTTTGAAAATCAAGAACCGGAAAAGGATATAATTGTTTCATCCGGGTTAGCTTGATGCTGCGCGAGCTGTCAGCCACGTCACCTCCTCTGAAATAACTTTTCTTTCATGCCACTCCAGGCACAGCTGAGTTTGTGAGTGGACTCTGTAGACGTCATATCTGTTTATTTACGTACGCGTTAAGAAAACGAGTCAAGGAGCAGTCGGGCAGACTCGGAGTCCGCTTCACTTTTTTATATTTAGCTTTGAGCTCGCCTTTTTCTGTTTGGGCTAAACGGCCTGTCTCCGGAGGACAAGAACGGCCTATAAGGACTTGTATTAAAGTTTTAAGGTTACTGGGGCGGAGAACAAACAACATGAACATCTTTCGTCTGGCGGGTGACGTGTCACATCTAGTGGCTATCATTATCCTGTTACTGAAGATATGGAGGTCCAAATCCTGTGCTGGTAGGCTGACATTATGACTGACATCACTGCACTTTAACTCAAAGGAGACTGGCCTGGTCGCACAGCCTCACTAAGGCAATATGCATGCAGCTGTACGGTATAAATACAGCAGTCGCTCGGTGTTTGCAAGACAGAGTCAAAGGTTGTTGTAACTATAAATCAAGTGCATCATGACGAGTAGCACTGCAGGGGTGGAAGCGACGTGGCAATGGTGAAGCAATCTGTTGCATTCTCCACCTACAGCAGCCTAAATCTTGAATGCAAACTAAATCTGCTGTAAAGTCGCCTTCGTTTGCTGTGTAATCATAAAACTCGGGGAATCATAATTTTCTCTGTGATCTGTTCTTAATCAAAAACACTGTGATTGGTTTGCTGGAGTCAGTTGCTTTTGATTGCACATAAGACTGTGATTAAACGTGTATCTTTATTTTTTTTTTTTCCTCTAGGCATTTCTGGGAAGTCTCAGGTGTTGTTTGCACTTGTCTTCACCACCAGGTACCTTGACTTGTTCACCGCCTTCATCTCCGCGTACAACACAGTCATGAAGGTGAGAGTGTAGATCCCACATACTGTGACACAAATGCATTTTCGTTGGAGGGTTAACCGGTGAATACACAAACCAAAACAATGCACTCTGAATTAGTTTGAAGTCTAAAGTATGTCTCCAATGTTGCCTGTATAACACTCAATCCAGGTGTTAACCAGTTAAACCGGCAAAAAAGCAGCTAACAGTCTTACTAACAATGCTTCACAGTGGTCACATTGACTTGACCAGTAATCAACATTCAACTCTGCTCTCAGGTGGTGTTCCTGTCTCTGGCCTATGCTACCGTGTACCTGATCTACATGCGCTTCAGGAACACGTACGACTCAGAGAACGACACATTTCGTGTGGAGTTTTTACTGGTGCCAGTCATTGGGCTCTCCTTCCTGGAAAACTATGCTTTCACCCCAATGGAGGTAAATACGCACTCGCACAGTATCTTCGACAAAACTTGGCTCCAGGTGTAAAGTGAAAAGTTTAAAAACTTAGGGTGCATAAACATGCAGCTTGAGGGATTTGTGGTCTGTTAAAGTTCAGTTTTTATCAGTGTTGCAACAATATACACCTTTCATTGTTACACCTTGGTGTAATTCATTTGTTTCCCTCCTGCTGGTCCCATTCAGATCCTGTGGACCTTCTCCATCTTCCTGGAGGCCGTGGCCATAATGCCGCAGCTCTTTATGATCACCAAGACTGGCGAGGCAGAGTCCATCACTACCCATTACCTGTTCTTCCTTGGCCTCTATCGAGCCCTATACATAGCCAACTGGGTCTGGCGTTACCACACAGAGGGCTTCTTTGACCAGATTGCCGTGGTGTCTGGCGTCGTGCAGACCATTTTCTATTGTGATTTCTTCTACCTTTATGTCACAAGGGGTGAGTAAAGTCTATTGCAAGGGAGATGGTATAGTATTTAAATCGTTGCCCGTGGAGACTTGTGGTTTTAGCTGTGATTTCTTTCGATCAGCAGAATAATTTACACAGTTAGTTATTACAGACCCAGAACGGACAAACAGAGGAAATGCAGCAAAATTTTTAAATTTGTAAAAGTGGAAATGTTTGGTACGTGTATGGTAGTGTTTATTTTAAGTCCTGCTCTTCCAGTTGAGGAGGATGTCCTCCTTGGTTGCAGTTAAAGCAGAGTTTAAATCTTGTCTGGTGAATCTGGTTGGGTGACCAGATTTTGAGGTTTTGATGTTTTTTTTGGTTTCAAAAACAAATGTTCTCCCTCTTCTTCCTGTCTGCAGTGCTTCGAGGAAAAGGAAAGATGACCCTGCCGATGCCTGTGTAAAACTGTGCCTTTCAGCCACCCATCAGTGCCTGCTACAGTTCAGCATCTGAACATAGTCCTTGCCCGTCAATTGTACAAGTATTTCGCAATGGGACTGATGGTCGGACATGATTCTGTAGACCAAAATGAGTACTTCTGTGTGTGTGTATATGCATATTTCTGTGTGCTTGGCATTTTCTTCATAGGATACTAATGTGACACTGGAAAAGTGTCCCTGATGTGCACCTGGAATTTACATTCAGGCAAGTGAGAAACACTATGGAAACTGCATTTTTGTCTTTACTTTCCCTTTTAGGCTCTGAGAGAGACCTTGGCTCTGGTAACTGAGAAAATTTCATATCCACAAAAGTGTAAATGAGTTTATCTGTAGCTTTTACGTACAGCACTCAGGTAGACCTTAAGTAGCTTCAGTTTCCACACAGTACATAACCAGCGTTTCCTATGTTAAAGTTGTACAAGTGCAGAGTTTTAAATCAAATGTTTAAATCAGATGTTCCTACATTTCATTCGGTCACCACCACATGTTTTACAGTCTTGCCTGATGATGAAGTAATGACCTATTGTGATTTTTGTACATTCTTATGAATTCTTTTCCTCTTTGGTTCTGTAACGTTATACACTCCCTAAAAGAATAGCTTACTGTATTATGTGCAAACAGTTTCTTTCCTTGTTGCCAGGTTACTTTTTGTATTTCTTCTTAATTGTCCTCTTTTATACTTCAATCTATTTCTTCATTAGGAGAGAAAAGGGCTGGATATTTTGTCATGTTGTAAATGAAGCCAAAGATGGAACAGAAAGTTTTTAGATCGACTAATGTTTTTGTCCTTCTGTGAGCAAACAGTTTTGTTGTGATAAAAATGGGGAAGTGACACAAGTGTGTGTTGAATTTCTCTAAAAAGTTGAAAAGCTTTGACACTTACAAATACTTTAAGAAACAGGAAGTCGAGTTGCATGCTAATTCTTCTGTCAAGATATTTATTATAAGGTGAATTCTCTCAATTCAAAGGTGTGGCTTTGTTCTTTGTTGGCAAGCTACGTGGACTGCAACACACCAGGATGTTTACCTTTCTGCAGAGACAATACACACACACACACACACTTATGTAACAGGATGACCTCAAAGTGCTGGTGATATTAAAACAGAGTGATAGTGTTTCTGATAAATAGTGAGTAAACCCAGTGAAATGACTTTGTTGCACACATCATCATCACCTGTATCCCTCAATGCAGTAAAGTTTTTCTGTGTTTGTATAGCACCTTGCTCCCCTCTCTCACTGCTCCCTCCACCACTTTTGCTGCTGAACGGATGGAGAGCGGCGATGCTGCCAGAGCCGCTGCCTTCTCCACCACCTTCACCTTCTTCACAGCTTTCCCTTTCCCCTTGTCTTTCCCCATGATCCCTGCCCCCTCTGCTGCACCCCTCCCCAGTGCAGTCGCCAGCTCACACCAGAAAAGCCTCTCAGCCCTTCTCCTGGCCTCTTCTTCCTCCTCCCTCCCCCTCTCTAACTCTGGTCCCAGCTCCTCTTTGTCTTCAGCATCCTTTTGCAGTGACTCCACCTTGTGTCCTCTTTCTCCCAGAATCCTCTCTTGAGCCTTTCTGATGGCCCTTTCAGCCTCCTTGAACATCTCGTTGCTGTAGCAACCGCCTCCGTTGTCCACCACCATCTCATCTATCTTTTTCAGAAGCTGTACGACCTGTTGCGTTGTCTTGTCCTGTCCGCTGTTGTCAAAGACGTGATACCCCCCATAGCAGCTGCTGACAAATTCTGACAGCTCATCACTCTCCTCCAGGAAGTCCTTGATGCTCTTTCCCTGCAGCTGGTCTCCCCAAGTGAACAAGACCACAGTAAACCGGGTGGCTCCTGGCCCAAACATAGCCTTGGTCCACTCTAAGGCATCCTTCTCCTCTTGGGTGAACCTGCTGGGCTGCAGGGTCACCAAGAAAGCGTGGGGTCCCGGAGAAGACAGGACGACACACCGTCCCACCTCTGCCATGACGTGCTCACGGGACAGTTGTGTGTTGAAGAAACCTGGAGTGTCAATCACAGAGATACTCCGTCCACTTACTGTCAGAGTCTTTCTTTGACACTGTGTGGTGACAGAGTTGGGGGACACATCGACCCGGAAGGCAGACGTCCCCAGGATGGTGTTGCCTGAGGAGCTTCTCCCTGTTCCTGTCTTCCCTAACAGAACAATCCTCAGGGGCTCAGCCTCTGATGTAGGAGGTGATGCTTTGCTGTCTGTGACAAAATTACATATAATGCATAGTGTTACCGTTTTATAAATCTTTTTGGCAGTAGTAATATCATATAGCATGTTTAAAACCCATTTTTACATAAGTAGCAACTGCGTCATCAACATTTATGATTTAAGATCATGGTTGGGCTGAGTGTATGCAGTAGTACTAGATTGTATTATATTTTAAACTCTTATTATTTTATGGCTATACTGCAGTGGCGCGATGCTGCCCTGACCACCAACTTGGTGTGATAACAATAGTCGACATACCTTGATGTGACGCAGCATTTTCACATGACGACATCCTAACGGGAAAAAATACAGTAACGTCTTCGTCCTTTTCGGTAACCGAAAATACAGGATCACGGCTGTTTTCGTCGGAAGTGAGATGTCCTCTTGTTGATAACTGTCACTTCATTGCCCCCAGACCGCAGAGAGCATCAGTGCAGCTGCAACCTTGAGGAGCAGAAAGGTGCTCCACACTGTCACTGCCACGCTGTAAGTTAAAGTCCTAAAATTATACCACCCAAGTAATCATACAGTGAAGAGCACCACAACAGAATACTCCCATTTAAAGCCTCCTCCAGTAACCACTAAAATTACTGTTACCGCTGTTACCTGTGATGATAATAACAAAATTATTTGGCAACGATGTTGTAATTTCACACCGTGACCACTGGAGGGCAGTGAACACTCAGTTCCTCACTAAGTGTAACCGCTGTATGCCACACAGTGTTCAAGACCAATACAGTTTTATTGTTATTTTTAGCGAAAACTGTTGAAATGAAAAAAAAAATAAAAGAGAGGGTGTGTATCTAATATTCTGTCCAGCACTGTAAGAAAACGGACAAGACATTCACTTGTGAGCTCAGGGACATTCAAACCAAGGCCCACCAGGGGAGCCCAGCCAAAGGAATAGAATATTGTAACTTTTATCAAAAGTAGGGGGCAATCAGGAAATAGACTCGGCCGTTTTGATTGCAATTTATAGTTATCGTAGTCACCATCAGTGTGGGTAGTTTCTTTTCAGGTTCCCCTATGCCAGTCAAACTATTTGTGCTTGCAGCTTAACAGACAGTAAAATCTGCTTTAAGCTGACCACTCTGTGAAGGCCTATGCCTAGTAACAATCAGCCATAATATAAATACCTTCATATCCACACTCTAGATTCTCACAAAAGGTGCAAAAATGTAAGAAAAAGTTCATTTGTTTTGCTTTGAAACTCCCACACCAGCTCCACAGAGCAGTGTGTGTAGCCTGTCATTGCCACTCTTCTGAATTTTATGAAGTGGTTTCCTTGTGATGAATTATCTTGTTATGTCTAGATAACAATACAATTAACTTGTGATTAATTATTTAAAAAAACAGTAAGCACAGCTGCTCTCAGCTTCCATGGTCTTGACCATAGATTGTATAATTTCCTCTATATTTAATATTTACGGTCTATGACCTTGACAATGTCCTAACCTTTTCTAGCTGCTTTTTGGTAGCTTGATACATACACTAATTCCTCTTCATGTAGAAGGTTATCGCTGCAAACGGAGGGAAGCCTTTAAATGGCTACAGTAAGGAACTGCAGCAAACAAACCAACGTTTTCTGGTGAGTACTTCAGTGACCAAGCTGACACAGTGAGATGAATTTAGATTATCTATATGGCCTTACCAAGCCTCATCAATCAAAGCTGTATTATTTATTTATTTGTCTTCAGATGATTAGGAACTCTATCTCCACAGTTATTCATACCAATTATGTATTAATTCTGCTTTGTTATATAACAATATAAAGCCCTTAGTGCTTTACAAAAAAGGCAAGAGTATTTATTATTATTTTGTTATATACTGTCCTTGTCCTTGAGCAGCAGCTTTAGTCCCACAATGCAGTGGAAGATGGTGAAACAGCAGAAAGATCTTGGAGAACATTTTGCTATTGACAGCAATTTAATTAATTCAACCCCTTGTGTGACATGTATTGTATCATTTCCTGTTAAAAGGATGAATGATTTTTGTTTATTAATTACTACAACAGTATGCTATTACACTTAGTATGTAGTATGAATTTGGGACTTTGAATCTGACTGAAGCTTTGGAGACTTCAGTCATGCTAGTGCCATACTGATATTAAGCAGGCTTAATGTTATGATCATCAGCCTTGTTTTAGCCTATTATCATGCTAACATGCTAACTGGATCTAAACACCAAGTGCAGATGAGGTTGAAGGGAATGTTTTTTGTTTAGCTGTTTTTAGGTATTTAGTCATAAACCAATTAAACAGCAGGGAAGTTTGACCAAAGTTAAGTTGGTGTTATAATTCATCCTTGGGGGAATACAAATGTATGTACCCCATCCAATAATTATTGAGCTATTTCAGTTAGGAGTGGTAGAATGAAAAATCAACTTTCCTAGAGCCACACTATAGCCTCCTACTCAGGGTCAAGTTGGTGAGAAGCATAAATATACTCTGGATGCCCAGTGAAAGTGAATATCCTTGATTATTCTACACAGAATGCCTCACAGCACAGTCAGTGTAGTGTTTTTAATTGCATGATTGTGTTCTGCGTGTTGTTCATCGGCCTAAGTAGAAACTAAAGTGGTCTTGAACAAGAGGTACCAGGAGACATTCATGGTAATTGTCTATGTCAGCAGCAGAACTAATCAGATAATGAATTTTGCTATCAGGTGGAGACTGCGCCACTCTGCTGAAGAACATCGGGGCTCTGCCTGTGGAAATGGCACGCATGTACTTTGCAGAGACTGTTCTGGCACTGGAGTATTTACACAACTATGGCATTGTGCACCGTGACCTCAAACCTGACAAGTGAGACAGAGTTCCTTTTCAATAATGCAATACAATGCATGCTGTTACTCTGCTGTTTCAAGAGAAAATAAATGAAGCTTGCACTGCTTGAAATGAACTTTGCTGTCTCTATCCTCAGCCTTCTGATTACCTCAATGGGCCACATCAAGCTCACAGACTTCGGCCTTTCAAAGATGGGTCTGATGAGTCTGACCACCAATTTGTATGAAGGACACATAGAGAAGGATACTCGGGAGTTCCTGGATAAACAGGTATGACAAACACAGCATCCAAACGACAGCAGAGCTGTATACTCAATCCCCAGTCCATGTGAAGTAACTCCTACAAGGAGTCAGAGCCTGATTTTATAAAGACGATTTAATGGAGTCTCTTTAATTCACTTGCTCTTTTGATTAAACTTAAAACAACCGGTCATCAAATTTAAATTAAATCACAGCATTAAAAGGATCACATATATAACATAACTTTAAATGGTGTCTTTTTTGGCTGTACTGCAGTGCTGTTCAACTACAGTTTGATCCAAGTTAAGTTTAAATATGAAATGTCCTTTGATGTCTTCATGTCTATGCAGAGATTTTATTGTGTGCCAGCTGGCACAACAATAAGCCAGTTTTTTCTCATTTATTGTAATAATTTCTCTTTTTGGTGAGGTTTATTTTCTCAGGCCTTTCATACAGTGTTCAAGCTTTGAATTGTTGCCTCATTATTTCTTGTTTGTGGATTTTGGTGGCCAGAAGTCTGTTAGCATTCAGCGCAAAGCCATCTGCACATGAAATCCCTCCCTGGGATTTTAATCTTGTCTTGGCGTCTCTGAAGTGATCTACTTGGCAGAAATATGTATGAATCATACACATGTGCCTCCTACTCGGGGTCTGCTGTCTCCCACAATAATATACTTTACATGCACTTTTTAAACAGTCTGAAAATACACTGTTGTGACCAGCTGGTTTAAAATAATCTGGACCCTGTAGAGTCTACATCACAACCATCAAAATTGAATTAGCTGTTACAATAAATGTTGGTGGATGTTGGAGTGATCAAGTCTAACAAGAAACGAAGAAATCAAGTGTTGCTCTTTTTCCTTTGGGTGTGTGGAACTCCAGAGTACTTTGTGCTTTGTTCTGTACATGCAAGTTTATCCTCACTCAATTGGAGGGTCAGTGACAGAGGGTGTCATACATTGCACTGAATGTAAGCCCAGTGGGGCACTGTGATCTGTGATTTTGGGCCGTATGAACAAAACGTAACTTGAAGTAAAGAAAACACTGATTTAATTAGGTTTTCATGTGAGCAGACATACTACACTTCACATTAAGTGTAGCTGCATGCTGGTGTTTTGCTATAAATGAGATTATCTGTAATGTGTAGTCCAGACTGACTGCATGTAAGCTTGGTGCACAGCTGACATGGAGCTCATTACCTGATCCAGATCAAAGTTCATATACAGTGTAAACAACAATATTAGCTCACCATCTGACTTAGAGGCTGGAAAGGCTTAGAGGCTGCTCCAACAGAATACACCTTATCAGACAACCATTTAACCATAGTGACCTTTTGGGGCACATTCGTTGGTTGCGCTAAATTGAGAATTTTCTGCTATGATCTTCTTATCATGATGTTGAACAGAGTTAGCAGTGGTTGGTTAAAACTTTAATATATCATATGAGTATCACATAAATGTTGTTACGAAATGCATCGATTGTTTTGACATACATGTTTTTACCTTATCATAAGGATGAGATGTGATTAATTGAGCCTCTATTGTGTGTATACTTCATTGATAGTGCGTAATTATACACGCACTGGTGTTTTCAGTCCTTCTGCTTGATTAGCCTCTGCTTGAGATCTCGTTGAGCTCTGGTGGACTTACATAAGGTGATCAAAGCAACATTAAGAATGAAAAATTATTTAATTTGTCCTTGACAAGTGCACCTGAAACGTCCTTAGAAGAGGTGTCATTAACAACGCTTCATGGAGCGTACCGTGGGTGTGCAGACATACATTTGTGCTTCTTTTCACACAAGAACAAATTTGGGAGATGCCAACCATATCAAAAGTGAAATATACAACACTAAAGCACTGTTTGAAAGTCTCAAGTAGTATTTTATGAGATTTTTAACAACATTAATTTAGGCAATTTAACCAGCTTAACAGTTAAACACATAATGACATTCTCAAAATTTGGTTATCCACATGTTCATGATGTTTAATGTTATAACTTAACCCACTTAAATAATTATTTTACCAGATATAATGCCCAAGATAATATCTGCCCAATAATATGAACATTGTATTGCAATGCAAAATGAAAAGTTAAAGTCATGAAAAGTTCGAAGTCCTGAAAATAGCCATATGTCCATTTGTTTAAAGGCACTGAATGGCAATACAGAATACAGAAGCAACAATGCAAGACCAAATCTCCCCCCAAAGCAAAGAACAGATGTGAATGTGTGAATTTGCCTCGTATATTCCTTAACAACGCAGAAAACATATTTTGAAGTGAGGAATCATTTATGAAAATAACTGAAGAACAAATCATCCTCTATTTCCTTGGACTGGCATCATTAGGTTACTTTTCTTGTCTAAATTAGGTTTCTTCTCTCATTATCAGGATTTGGATACCTGACTTTGTGGAGCTGGTTAGGCTGACAGCAGTAATTATATTTATCAACAGGATTATACTGTTCTGTTATGCAATGCCAAAAGGTAAACCAAACCATAACCATGACTATTCTGTTACACATGCAGTACAACAGCTTTTTTATATACTGCAAAGCAAACACTTTCATTTTACTCTGTATGCTGTATGTAATAACTAACTTTAATTAGTTTTACCACCTCCAACAAGCAACAATGTTTCTTTGTGCTATTATGAGTGATTTTAAAGTCATAAGAGCTATTGCTATAATTTTTCCACCAGAAAAGCTCTAATGGACTTGACATTAGAAAAGAAAAAGGAAAGTACAGGCATAGAAATGTGCAAATGACATAAATCAGTGTAGTTATGGTGTTTGCATTTTCCACATCCATTATTAGATCAGCTGTAATAGTGTCTTAAATGAAGTTGTATCTAGAGGTCACTGGAATTCCCCTCCATAACAGTCAATATTTAAGTGGGCAGGTGGACACTGATGGACTGTCAGACATCGAGGGAGAAGTCATTTGGTCTACTGTTAGGTTTTAAATTGTTTGCAAATTTACAAGTTTGAAGCAGACTGGAAGTCGATATCAGGATGAACTGTTAGAGGGTCTGTCCCACTCCACCTGACTTCTTATGGGAAAGCACGATCCCTTGCTGGAAACCTGCTGAGCCTCTGCATCCAGTGGAGAAACATTCCAACTCAATACTGGCAGGTCAGCACTCTGGGCATTCAACACGGCTGGACAGGCAGGCACATCTTGTCCTTGTAACACAGTATTCTCACAGTGTGTCTCTCTCATACTGCTGCTGCTGTTACACCCGGCTCCATCAGTCAAGCTGGAATTCTCTAAGTTAAAAAAGGTGCTGTTTTCACGAATCTCCAGTGCAAAGCTCTCGAGCATATCCATTACTGATGGTGTGGATGGGCCACTTGGGATCTCCTCCTCGATAAGACTCAGTGTGGGCAAGATGTCCACCAACTCTGCCATCTCCATTGGCTGCATTACCTCAGTGATGCTGGGAGGAAAGTCTTGTTCCTCACTATAGGACACTGGTGTGTCTAAAGCTTTGTATGCTGTGTCCAACTGTGCAACAGCAGCAGGTTCTAGTCCAGATTCAATCAACGCGCTTGTGCATCCTAATTCTGGCTCTCCGATGCATGTCAAGTCCAAGGCTGACTGGGCGGCAATGTCTACAGGGTACCCTCCCTTAGCCACGCCCTCTGTTAAACTCAGCGCAGCCTCTTCAGGGACAATCGTGAGTCCTGCTGGAGCAGAGACCTCGGCAGTGACAACATTTGGTGAAGCTACGCTGACCAAACAGTCTGAGAAGCAAATGGAGAGACAAAAAGAAGTTGAAGAAAGTTACAGGAATACAGCACTGCATCCAACAAACTAATCTCAAAAGTGAATATTGTATCTCTCATGTATTATTTTGTATTTAATATACAGTATATCTATATTTAGTATATAGTATATTTTGGCAACAATTTCAAACAACATTTTGAGGTTTAAATAGCATGTATTTACACAAAATTCACCTACAATATGTATGCTGAAACATATTTAATTGGCTGTCTCAATCCTGAAAACAGTGCCACAACATGAAACATGTTTATCTCAATCCACATCATCATTCTACCTGTTACAGCTTGTCTCTGTGCTTGTATCCGATTTGGCCACGTCAGTCTGGCCGTCAACCTCTCCTCCTCTTCCTCACCATCAGGACATGCTGGTGGATCTCCTCCCATCACCAGGCCTAGAGGCACAGCCCCCACCCACTGTTTAGACCGAACGCACTGCAGACAGTCCATAATCCAGCGAGCACCCCTCCAAACGACATCAAGACGCTGAAGACACAGGGAAATAAAAGAAAATAGCTGTTAAATTAGTTCATCTGAGATCCCTTTTACATACATAATAAAATACATTGATGGGTAACTCCATGTTAAAACTTTTATTTCTTATTCATTTCCCTCATTAAACTCATATTAGCCACAGAAGAAGAGATGTTTGGTAAGAAAAGCAGACAAAAGAAGGACTTTAAAGCATTGAGATGAATGAGGTGTGGATTTTAGAGCAGCCACTGCGACTGAGGTGCATCAGTATGTAGTACTGTCCTGTATGTTGCACAAACCCTTCTTTCAAGTTCTCAGCCTTCTTTGGTTTCTGCTTACATGGGAAAGCTCAGTGATGTGATTGAGGCGCTCTTGGGCTTCCTGCACCTCCTTGGTGTCTAATGACTCCCGCAGAGCCTGCTGGGCCAGATGGGTGTCCAGCTCCAGCCTCACCCAGGCCTGGCAGTACTGGCAAAGGAAGTCCCGCTCAAACGTCCAGAAGTGAACTAGTGAGGAGCCGAGTTAAAAGGAAGGACAAATGAGTACATCAAAGCCAAAAGGAAAAGCCTCAGAACTCATTAGCACACTTTATCAGTCCTTTAGTGTGGGAGTTTTTGAGAAGGGTCAACAGGACTGATGGATTTAAATTAGACTCAAATCCTAAAGTGGGAATGAAAAAGAGGATCAAAGAACTAATTAGATAAGAAAAAGCAGTAAAAGTGACTCATCTTCAGAAGATCAGATACTGAATCTCAGTGAGCTTTACAGATATTTTACTTTCCAACCAAACTGGCAAGGGCTGAAATGCAATTCAGTAGTTATATTTGGGGGTTATTTAAAGTCTTTCCTTCAGTTCCTTTGAAGATGATGCTCCAGTTTTTCTTAACTTAAAATTACTCCAGCATAGGCCTGTCATTATCTTATTGTCTTATCAATAGATTTGCATGACCTCAATATTGCCTGTTGTGTTTACATGCAGTTTTTGTGTGTGGTTTTGTTTCATTTATACTTTATTTATTTAGAGGCCTACTCCAGGACACCATGCTGTTCTTGGCATGAGGTTACCCTGTCAGGTATTTTATCTTAACCTCAAGGTCCACAGTAATCCCACTTTGTTTTTACTGTCAGTGACGCTGCCACACTCCTCTTTTTGAGAGCCCTCTCTCAGCAAAAAATACTGTGATACTATTAAGAGAGAGATCCTGTATCTACGGACTTGTGAGAATCAAGTTGTCCACCCACCCAGTTCAAAGATCTGGAGGGGCATGGTTAGCCCAGGTTCCTTAGTCCCCACCAGAGGCCAATAACTGGAGCTGAAGTCCTCGCTGGGAGGCAGCAGCAGCACCATAGACAGCTTGTCTCCAAATTGCAGCAGTTCACGGGTGTACACACCATACTGATAAGCCTGTCAGGAACACAAAAACATGTAAAATCTGTTAAACGCTACATGTTGAACTGGATTTCATCATGACTCCTCTTTTCCAAACAATTCAGAAAATACTAGCTCAGAAGGGAGAGGTTTTGTTTGAAATCAGTGTTACCCTGTAGAGGGGGATGTTGAGCTTTGTCAGGAGATGTGTGACTGCTGCTCTCAGAGACCTGACAAACTCCACCACTCCGCTGCTCTCCATCAAGTTCTCATCCTCGCCGCTCAGCAGGTTCTGAACACTGCCGTTGGTCGTGGTGTAAACATGACTCTGAAGCCATGCCCACTCCTCTCTGTCACACAATAACAAAGCAGTTACCAAAACACTGATATAAAAGGCATCAAAAGTAGAGACAGAAAAGGCACAAAACCTTTCATGTCAGTATCTTTGCTTGTTGTGATCCGTTAACTTCTAATTGCAGGCCATTTTCCAAAGTATATCTTGTGTTTCTGATAGATTTAAAAAAGAGCTGAGTGCTGCATATCATACAGCACCTGTTTGTAATGCCAGGAATGACCATGTTTTAAAGCATTTGTTTTTCTGTGCAAGACCAGAAAGCAGCAAGTGTGGCATAGTATGCTTTCAAAAATGCTCAGAAAGAACAAAATATGATTTGTACAACATGGAGAAGTGCTTTGATTTGAGTTACCTGGAAACATGGGCATTATGTCTGACCCGTGTGTGGCACAGCAGATTGGGCAGCCTCTGGGGCACCAGGACCCTGATCTGTTCTACTGAGCTGCACAGTTTCAGGATGCCCACATACAGACCTGGCTGGGCCCACTGAATGCTGTGCCTGTGGAAGGATAGTTTCTCCTGGAGAACAGAGAGAAACCAGTAAAATGTTGGGGATTTGTTTAGATGCTTTGTTTTGGTACACTGTTTCTTGTTTTTTTGTTTTTTAAATTGGTTCATTTATTTATTTAAGGCTTGCTAAATTAATTCCACAGAGAAGGAAAACAAGGCTCAGTAATCGAGTCAGGAAAGTCAGTACACTCAATCACTACGCACTCAGCGCTAAATACATTGTGTTCCACGTCACTGCTGCTCCCAGACTTTTTCTAAGTGTCTCTCTTTTACACAAACACAAACCCAGGTTCACCTTGAGCTGCTCAGAGAGCATGTCCATGGCAGTGGGCTCAGGCAGCAGAGGAGTTCTGTTGCGGTTCTTTTCCAGGCGGGCCAGGGGCATCCAGTGAAGCGGAGGGTCAGGAGGGCTTGGAGTAGTGCAGACAAATCAGGGTAAAAATGTCATGTAACCAAAAGAAAGCACCAAAGAAATATTCAATTTGGTACATTCATGTTGGTATAACACAGCAGACATAACAACAACAACCAGCAGACAGAATGGATATGCTGAAATCATTCTGCATATGTGGTAGATAGGTCCAGCCTGTTGCCTGATTAAGTTATTATCTCCCCTGAGTGAGGGAGATTCTGATCTGGGTGACTGATAAAATCTAGCAGATTAGGATTATATACCCTAACATGATCCAGTATGACTTCTTCTTTTTCTAAGCAGTAAATATTAGCTTTTATTTTCAGAAATAACATATTTTCCTATGTATACGGGATTGAATATGTGTGTCTGTGTAGGGTGAAATGGTTGTGTTTTTTATGCTAGCTAGACTGATTGAAAAATTCCCGGAGATTCAGAAAATACGACATGACAAGAGCAGCAGAGTGGTGAGTTGGAGATGTGTCCTTTAAACAGAAGATGTACGGTTAAAGTCTCCTTCAGTGCTGTCAGACATGTTTGACAGTAAATAACAGCAGACGCTTTCTCACCTGGGAGGGTTTGAGAACTCCTTCAGAGTCACTAATAAGACATTTCCCTGCCGGTCTTTCAGAGGCTCGTAGTACACCTGGCCCAGATCAATTGTTCCCAGGGAAGACTGAAGGCAGAGAAAGGTGGAGCGGTAAAACAGAAACACAAGGATATTTGGGACAAATGAAGCGAAACACGGGTTCTGGGAATGCAGGCATGTAGTCCAAGATAGGGAGGCGAGACACTAGTAAGAAGAGCAGGAGGAGTACCCATTCTGCTGCTTCTTATCATGCCGACTAAGCTGCTTAACTTCCTACCTGCAGCTGGGAAACAGCTCTTAAAATGTTGTGTCTGTTCTGAAGGAGGGACGAGGGAGATGAATGAGCAGAGGAAAGGGCCTGCTGAAGCCACGGCACTTGTTGCCAAGCACAGGACAACTAGAGGAATAAAGAAAAAACTGCATTTAAAGGTTCCATAGCCTTCATTCTGAATAACTACATTTGTGGTATCAGTATATAACAGAGTTCACTGTGTGCTACGTCGAATTAAAGTATGCATTCGTTTGACTGACAGGTCACCTTGGCAAACCAAAGAAAGTCTTGAATGATGGAGGTGGAGCAGCACTGAATCTCCACCAGTGGGATCTGATCTTCAGCAGTCACCAGGATGTTTTCCTTGTGGTAGAACACAGTAGCCAAGTACACTCCCCTGGTCAGACAAAGAGAGAATAGAGAAATAAATATTAAAAACATCTGACAGGTTACTCTTGCTCTGTGTTCCAGCCACACTGCTTTTCACTTATGCTAAGTAAATCTCGACTGTAAAATGATTTAAAAGAAAAAAAAAAACCTACAAAGTTGCTGCTGTCGAGTGAAACTTTGCTTTTGATATCAACAGCGACTTGATCGTAATTAATATTTGGCATCAAACTGTCTCACCACATGAAAAGCGGACAGAGATCAGAGAATTTCCTCATTTCACAAAACAGCCTACTATCATCCAAGTGAAGTAAAAGCAAGGAAATCAGTTTTTACAAACCGAAATTACAGTCATGTAGGAGACACATTCTTAGATACATTCATTTTCCGACTGGGCTGTTAAAAAGTGTCGACCATGAAAAACACTTATGGCAAGTTGACAGAATGACATTCGCGACTGCGTTCTGAAAGCATTCTCCTTCAAACTGCCACATTTTGAATCATCTATGCAGTCTTGGACCACAGTGTTGTGGTTCCTGTTCATGCAGTTATACCCTCTCCTACCAAATGGTGTGGTGTGCTGAGTGTGGTCCACTGAACACTTGTGGCAGTCTTGATCAGTCACCTGCCACTTGCCACAGCTCAGTGATTCCAAACATCATCCTCTTCAAAAGAACTCTTCACTAATCTTGAGGCTTCAGCAGGTTTAATGTGACTACTGTTCTTTTCCAATAACCCCAGAGGATACAAGCCTGGTCTTGTAGCCTGTAATCGCATCACATTTAATCTGTCACTCCCCATACCCTAAAGGCACAGTGGCACAAGTAAGACAGATGGAGTGCTACCTCTGTAGGAGACGAACAAACTTGGTGGCTGACTGGAACAGTTGTTTGATGCCTCGAGACACAGACAGGCGCTTGCTGGGACTCTGGGGCTTAGAGCTCTCTGTGGAGCAGAGGGGAGGAGGATCAGACAGGCTGAGAATCACTTTACTGCCAAAGTACATTCAGTGTGCATGCACAACATATTTGAATGGGTGATGGCTTTCTCTGTAGTGAAAGGAGTCGATGCGTGCGGGATATGTTGCTGTTGTAAAGTAGGAATAAAAAACAGTAAAGTGAGGATTAGGTCTTTACAAAACATCCTGAAAAATTGTGTTTCAGTGTCCTGAATGTTTGCTCTGTTTTCTGACACTACAACTGAAAACAAGGTCAAAACTGTTGTACAACTGTGATACTTGAAAAATAAAAGCAGTTCTCATTGCAAGAGAGAATAAATGCAGGCATTATGCAGAATTCAGGAAGAGGAACAGGAAGGTATTTAAGGAATATATTTTAATATCAAAGTAATATAAAAAAAATTAGGTATTTAATGGCACAAATGTATGTAGTAAATTAGGACATAAAAGTTGACAAGCAAGGTTAATGTGTTTTTCTGACAGAAAATACTGTGATACTATGTGGACTGATGTACAGCTTTATGGACTCGTATATGATTAATTCACAGCCTTGTTGCGTAAAGAGCCAATGTTACCTATGCAGAATCCTCTGTAATGTGGCTCTTTGGCATCTTCCAGCAGTTTCCTCACAAGGCTTTCGTGATTTTTGAACTGTGACTTTGCACCGATGCACTCTCTCCAACCTGCACAGGAAGAAAGAGAGGAACAAATCATCACTTTCATTTTTTGTACAATTAAGGTAAAATCATCAAGGTATCAAGTGCTGATTTTCCCTGTCTTGGTGATTAGGAGGTATGGGCAGTTGAGTGAGAGAGTAGTGCCCGTGTGCTCTTAAAATTTCATTCTGAGCTGCTGGAACTGTACCTCCTATTAAGCTAGATTCAAATGGATTTCCAAGTTAAATTGTCAAAAACAGTGTCTGGACAATTTTTCCATCATTGAACAGTACAAAGTGCAAAGTAACAGCAAGTAATGCAGTGAGGGAAAGAGGATGGCACGGAAGAGTCGAATTCAAATTCAAAACTGCACCAGTTCTCATTGAGAAATCACCAGGCTCATTGACTCACAATGACATCTTCAGTTCTCCATTCTTTTAATAATTCATTAATCCACCAGCCATGAGTGGATTACACTCCTTTTACATTAAGCTTCATGTCAGCCAAGTAATTTCATTACTTAGGAAAAAAGAACGGACCCATTTCAAAGTAGTAAGTCCACACTGATCAAAGTTTGCAGTTCAGTATACTCACTGGAGGGGGCAGCGCTGGCTGGAGTGGAGTACTGAGGCGGGCCCCATCCTTTCACATTGAAGGCACTCACTCTTACAAAGTAATGCACTCCCTGCATTTGGAGAAGCACCAGACGGCCAAATTACCAACATGAATTAACCTTATCATTCATTTTAAGGCAAAGAAATTACATATGACTATCATTATTAATTCATGCTGTGAAGAAAGGCAGGTGAGGGGGAGTTCAGCATAGTAGATGATAACTGAGGGACCTATCACTATAGTCTGCATATAGATTTAGAGGTAATATGGGTTTACTGTACGTGTGAGTCTGTGGTTGTCCTGATGACTGATTTCCTGTGTGTGTGTGTGTGTGTGTCTGCTACGGTACTGCGTGACTTACTGCTGTGAGTCCCTTGATACTATGTGAGGGGTTCTTGGTTTCTGTGACTTGGGCTGAACCGAGGATACGTTTGAAGCTGGCTGAGGTGCTCCATTCCACTGTGAACACAAAACGATTTCACTGACAGATTATTCTCTGGCTTTACTCAAAGCCCCCATAGGAGAGAGCTAAGGATTTGAGTGTTTACAGTTTTTTGGGAACTTGTTGGCTCTACCCTTGGCTGTAAAGTATGACATTTATGAAGCTATAACACTAAGCAGGAAAAAAGAGACAGGCCAAACCATCTTAATGAATATAAGGTTTTTATATCTGTCAGCCTAAAAGATGTGCAAGACCTTTAAAGTCCTATTATTCACCACCTACCTCTGTAGCGGGTGATAAGCCCTATGGTGTCACCTTCTGGCTCTTTGATTACCACAAACAGAGAGGATGTGCTGGTCACCATTATGGATACATGACTGGGAGGCCCAGGGAGCTCTGGGTAAAACATTTGGACAGACCAGTGATCAAAATAGGCATAATGGGCATATTCAGTTCTGCGAGTCAAAGATACAAAATACAATAAGAACAGAGAGAAAGAAAGCACCGTAGAGTCTAATCAAAGTCTAATCAAATCTCAGCCCTATCGAAATATACAGTATGTTTTTACTTCTTGATTAGAAACTAATGAGCAGCACGGTGGTGCAGTGGTTAGCACTGTCGCCTCATAGCAAGAGGGTTCCAGGTTCACATTGGTCTGGGCCCTTCTATGTGGAGTTTGCATGTTCTGCCTGTACCTGTGTGGGTTTTCTCTGGGTACTCCGGCTTCCTCCCACAATACCAAAAACATGCACATTAGATTAACTGGCTACTCTATATTGTCCCTAGGTGTGAATGTGGTTGTCTGTCTTTGTGCGTCCACCCTGGACTGGCGACCAGTCCAGGGTGGACATACCCGCCTGTCGTCTGTATTCTGCTAGGATAGGCTCCAGCTCCCCCACGACCCTGGTGGATAAGCGCTATAGAACATGAATGGATGGATTATAAACTAGTAACTCTCACACACATTTGACACCTGACAATTTTATGTGTCATTGTGAGTCAACTCTAAGTAGGAAGCCACAGATAAAAAAAAATAAATAAAAAACAAATAAGAAGAATTTTGTATTTCAGCAAGAACCTGTCCTGGCCTTCAAGATAACCAACCAGGGCTAAAATTTTGAGGTTTTCCCCCTCAAAGTTCTGTGTTTCTCCAAGATACTGACTCTCTACCATCTCTGTGGGAACTGTAAAGGGAAATCTTAATGCTTCAGCATACCAAGACACTTTGGGCAAGACTATGCTTCCATCTTTGTGTTAACAGTTTGTTGAAGGCCCTTTTCTATTCCAGCATGACTCAGCCTCTAGGCACAAAGCAAAGTCCACAAAGATATGGTTGGATGAGTTTAGTGTGGAAGAACTTGACTGACCCACACAGAGTCCTGACCTCAACCCCATCCAACACCTTTGGGATGAACTGGAACAGAGATTGTGAGCCAGACCTTTTCATCCAACATCAGTACCTGACCTCACAAATGCTCTACTGCATGACTGGGCAAAGATTCCCACAGAAACACTCCAAAATCTTGTGGAAAGCCTTTCCAGAAGTTGTTATAGCTGCAAAGCTACAAAACTGTCTATGTATTTAGAATGCAGTGTCATTAAAGTCACTGTTGGTGTAATGGTCAAGTGTTCCCATACTTTTGTCCTTATAGTGTCAACAGAACGAGTGATAATCTGTTCACTGTGAAAATCTGTTCACTCGTTCTGTTGACACTATAAGGTTACCACAATGACACATATTTTTTTACAGTAGTACTATTACAGCAGTATATCATTAGCCCAGTTAAAGATGAATGTCTGCGTAGTGATCAAATGAAACTGTGACCTTTGCCATGAGTTAATAGATTAAGACACAGACCTCGGTCAAAAACACTTCAGTATTATACATTTTAAGCATTTAGCTGAGGCTCAGATCCAGAGATATTTCTAACAAGAGTAATCTTAATTTCACTTCACCAAGAAAATGAGCCAGTGCCTTATTGCCCTTGCAATAACACTGTGATTGTGAAACAGTAGGGGAAGAGAGCTGGAGGTCCTTGAAAGAGAAATGAAATGAGAGCTGAAGAGAGACATTTATGCAGAGCAATTACAGTAAACATAGAGGGGACATCATCACAAAGTTCTAAAAAAAACATGAAATGGAGAGGTCATGAGAAGACTCCTTCTCTCCAGGCTGACACAGGGAAAGGAACGCTGAGAAGCCTGGTATAACAGAACACAGGCTGCACCAAAGCCTTAGGAGGTATTCCTGGTGTGGATTTCTATGTATTAATTTGGAGCCGGTGGCAGAAGTGTAGGACATGGGGGAATTTAGGAAGGTCGATGACAAGGCAGAATGTTGAATTTTGGATGAGTTGAAAGGAGCTGGAGGCACACTTTCAAGATGCCAGCTTACGGTTCAGACAGCAAATCAAGAAACCTAAGTAAGAAGTTAATCTGAATACCTAATCATTGCAGTCCTGTCAGCAATGATGGAGGGGCTTTGTAAAGGAGAATGGGAAAAAAACTAGTTCTACCTTGTTCGGATTGATTTTGATGAGGAAAAAAAATGCAAGAATATCGATACTTTCAGCAAGTGAGGACTAAAAAGAAAGAGGCCAATAATCCAGTTCTTGTGCCAAGCTGTAGTTCACGAATTGCCACAAGCTGACCCCAGACCACTGACCTGTGTTTAGGAAGTTCTCTCTCATCCGGCAGTACAGTTGCAGCCTGAGGCTCCATAGGCGGATGTGTCTGTGGATGTCAGCCTGTGCCTGAGGCCCTGGCCCCGCCTTCCTCACCAACTCCATCTTCCTCTCCTCCACCCGCTTTCCTGCCAAGGCCACCAGAGCATCCAGCTTAAGAGCCCACTCTGCTGGTCGGCACACTGCGAAGAGAAACAGTCGAGAAAGAGACAGAGAGGAAGAGAGGAAAAGAAAGGACATTTTCTGAATATAATTTGCATTAAATTAAAGCTGAGCAAATTAAAACCAGCTCATTTTCATATTATTTGTGATATTTTAAAATAAGAGACTTACAAACAGGGTTATGTCTGGCTCCTGCCTTTGTCAACACATGGAGCAGAGGGGAATTGTGGGTAAGGGCAGCCACATCCAGGGGGACTAGGCCCTGTTCGCTCACCCTGTTCACCCCCTTCTCCCTCTCTTTCTCCCAGTCCTTCTCTTTCTTCTCTCCTCTCTCCCACATGCTTCCTCCTCCTCCTCCTCCTCCCCCTCCTCCACAGTTGGTGTGGTCTCTGGACAGCAGGCTTTGTACAGCCAAAGTGTCCTCATTTTCCACTGCTTCCCACAGGGTCTTGTACTAATGGGTAGCAGGGGAAAGGGTGCAGGGCCAACAGGGGGTGGGTCAATGAGGGAGAAAAACAGAAAAAGAGAGTTTGTTCTGAAAGAGAGATTTATTTTATGAGGAAGAGGGAAGGGAGTTGCTCTACAAAGAAAGAGGCAGTGGATGCGACAGGACACATAAATCAAATCATAAATCAGAGCAGCAGTCTCGCCTGGAATAATGAATTCATAGTGGCACACAGTCAGCATGTAATGTCAGAATAAGATCTCATAATTTAAAAATGAAACATAGCCAGGGGACAGGAAAGCATTTCAGGCAAAGCAACCACACCTCCCCTACAAATCACATCCAAAAATCTTACAGCTTCTGCAGACTTGCTGAGGTGTTTGGGTGTGTCCATTTCCCCGGCAACAGAAGACTCCCCGCCCCTCAGTCTGACGGACAGGTTTCTGTAGATGCGTTTGGGGGAGACAGGACCTAGAGAGCGCCGGCGCTGAGGCGGGTTCCTCATGGATACAGACATGACAGAAGAGGAGAAAAGAAAGGAGAACAGGAAGACAGAGGATGGCTGAAGAGAATGAAAAGATAGCAAGCGGTGCAATGGACTGGTTAGTTCATTGAAAGAAAGATTGGAACCCCCAACCTAAGAGGGGTGTAAGGATGACAAAAGTGACATTTGAAACAGGAAAAAAATGAGAACTTGGGGAGAAAGAGGAGAGTGTGAGAAAAGATGAAAGTCATTAGAAACCTGGAGGAGTGTATAGAGGGGAATGAGGTAAGAAATAAAAAGTGGGGAAAGAAAAACAGAAGAAACAGTCAGGCTCACACAGATTCTTCTACAGTAAAGGCAATTTTCTGCTGACTTGAAGGGTGAGTCTAGGCTGAGTCGAGTGCCGCTGTTGTGTGGGTGGATAAATGGATAAAAGTTACAATGCCTTTACACAGCAGATGAAAAACGCCTTGAAGCATTTATTTTTGTGCCTCTTACTATACTCCCTTTTGTTCTTCTTTTACTCGCTATTATGTGACACGGGTTTTATTTGCTGTGAATGGAGTCTCTCAGCACACAAACCGACGGGCCCATCAATCTAATTAACTAAAGAAATGTAATCTCATGTGGAAGAGCCACAATTCTCCACTTATAATAAATATGAATCTCCTCAAATCATCAGCTTGAAGATAAAAATCAATCATCACCACTACAGTAATGATGAGTCTTTATCAGTTCCATTGCCCTTTCAGCATTACAATCAGACACTTTTGTGTATGAAAATCTGTCTTGCAATTTCTTTTTCAACACTTTGAACAAAATGCAATGTGGTGTAGCTTCTTTTTTTTCACCCTTCTTATTTAGTCAGCAAATCATCTTTTTAATTTGTCTCCGTCTTTCTTCTCATTCAGTCTCTCCACTCTGCTTCCACAGTTCGGAGAGATTTTCACGTCGCTGCAGTTTACGTCAAGCCCCGAGCATTCACATCTGAAATGAATCTTTGTAAAAGGGGGATACTCAAAGTCTATCATCTCTCTCTCATCGCCGCTCTCCCAGCTACAGGAAAGCTTCACATTTCTTTCTTTCTTTTTTTTTTTCATTTTCGATGAAGTAGAGTCATGGTGTCCTGAGTAGTCCACTGTCCTTGGTGAAAATGAATACTCCCCTGGCTGGTGCCAGCTGAGGACAGAATATGAGAGTGCTGGACACAATGACGCCACATCTCTCAGTGAGACGTTAACATTGTGCCTGCTATTTCAATGTGTCACTCGGTGGCTTGCACAGTACCTGCACTGTTTATATGTTGGGATGCGGGGCTAGTGGAGGGGTCATAGGGGTAATACCTGCTATTGTTATTGGTACAGTTTGTGTATCATGTCTTACATCAGTTCTGAAAAGTGCTGACGGAACAGTTCAGACAAGGGATTAGCTTTAGAGTTTGCATTTTTGAGGCACCGCAAAGTCAAGGAAAAACACCTTGGGAGAAGAAGAAGAAACTGTTTGCAGACTGTGATAGTGTTACAGATACTAGAGAATAAGTTATAAGAACAGGACTGGATTCCTCATGGTTTTGATGCATGTAAGCGTCTGAGTTTTGTGGTGATGTTGGTTTTTCATCTCAGTACTGTGGCCCACATGCTGAGAGTCGTGTGCTGCATATCTGCAAATGGGTTTTCTGGTTTCACTATTCTGCCAAATGTCGAGGCTCAAAGTTCAGCTGTGCATCTAAACATCTGATGATGACTAATATTTCCAAACCCCCAAGTAATGCAGTATGTTTGTTTGTATAAATAAACCACACAACCACCACTTTCAAGGACTGTCATACAGTATCAGAAATCGTTTTACACAGTGCAGTTATGTGTCTGATTAGATTACTTAGACACAAATTGAAGCATGCAAAAATAAATTCCCTTAGAAAGCCATAAGCCAACAAAAGTTAGTATATTTTTATTAAAGTTTCTACCAGCTAAACATTAAGAAGCATTTTTATCAGTTCTTATTATTGGCAATAAATGAATTTTTAAAAAGAATTATAACAACTGTCATCCTAATCCTTTTAAAGGAATGCCATACAGATACTAGCTACAGTAGCTACAAGACTTCATGGTAAATCTGCATGTCAGAAAATAGCCACCAACAACACATAGAACAAAATACCATAAAGTAGCATATGACACCACTTTCAAGTTAATAATATAGCATCGAACAGGTTAGAAAAACTATACATGAGCATCAAGTAATATTTCGTTATGAAATTTGAACTTCTTACCGCAAGTCGACACTTTAACCGGCCTTTTCTCCAACGTTATACCGGTGCTTCGACTTGTAGTTTTCAAGAATGACTTCCCCGGTGGTCAGACAATAATCCACCGTACGGACTTCGGGAGTTTTCACCTCTGGGGGTGAAGCGCACCTGACCGATACATCCGACTGAGAGACTGCAGCGGCTCCCACACACACGCAAACATACACTTGTCTTCCTTGTTCCGCCCTCTTCCTATAATTTCTTAGAACCAAACTGCTTCTTTTAACAAGTAAAAGCAGTGTTATCTAAGAACGTGATGACTTTCAGTACTGAGACTCACTGATAACAACAACAATAATGATGATCAGTATATCCACAGTATAGTTTACAGGTTTGATATGTCCTTTTGAAATATATTACTCCTATAGAGCTGTATGAACAGTGAATACGGGACTGTCCTGCTGCAACAGTTTCATTTGCAGTTAAACATAAAAAGCCATCATAGGCATATTTGACAACCTTACTTTAACCTGTAAGGGCTGTTTTTACATGACTTGTAAATGTTGTCAGTTCAGGAAATACTATGTTACAATAATGTGAGCAGAGTGACGTTGTGTGTGGGCAGGTGACTGGAAAAAGGTATAAAGCTATATTTAGGCTATCTCAAGGAACAGTGATGGCTGCTCTATGTCTCTGTGTGGCAGGATAAAATTAGAGCAAAATATTTCTGAATCTGCTGCTAGACTGATTGTCTCATGCTGCAGAGTGTGAGTGTTGGTGGGGGGCTCACACACAGGAAGTGGTTCAAGACATATTAAGCCAAATGAGAGAAAAGCAAAGACCTTACCTTGACATGAAAAATGCTTGCAAGTTAAGTCTCCATTTACACTTGGAGGGAGGCTGAATCCATTAATCTCTGTGCTTTATTAGCCCCTGAAGAACTGACTATCTGAAATAGTTGTCAAATAAAGGTATGACAGATATGTGAAGTGAGGGGGGCTCTGTGTCGCTTTATCTGTTGGTTCAAACCTCCAAGACTGACAGATGTCGCTCCATCACGGCACAAATGGAAACTTTAAAAACAAATACTGTCCACCTTCTTGTCTCTTGTCTCCTTCACGGCTCTGACCACTTCCTGGACACACAGTTCGAACACAGTATACTCTGCCTCCAACGTGATTGCTGTAGAGCAGCAGATTTGTCAAAGGCAATACATTTTACACAATGACAAATTAAGAAAGATTGGCCTGCTGCACACACTCCTGCACACTTATACACATCATCCCACAGAAACACACACACACACACACATACCGAGGGAGAGCTGAGTCAACTGCACTTTATGCCATGCACTACCTTGATGTGCAGCGAACTCTGCTTTTTGAGAAGTACAGAGAGATTATAAATTGACACGTTGATAGTGGCTGATACTCGCCCCCACAACTCCTATCATCAGATAGTCGCTCAGTTGCCGAGAGGCTTTTGTTGTCATGGCGATAACCAAATTGTGGCCTTCACTGCTAAATAATACTGAAAAACAAACCAGTGCATCCCAACATACACCTACTGCATATTATTCAGCAATGACATTCCTTGGAGGATAAATTTGATGTTGATACATAATTTTGTTGATAATAAGGCCTGCCTTTCGCTAAAAAGTAAGATATCAGCCTACCCTTGAACTTCACTACTTTTGATATGCTTACGCATTCCTGTATATATAATTATTGAGTAACAATGCCTTGAGAGGAAATATGAGACCTCAGTAGCTGTTTAGACAATGCAGGTTAAAAAAGTGTAATGTGACGGTATGGCAAATACAGTATTTCCATGAGACATTTTCAATTAAGTACACCTATCTTAACCAATTTTATAGTGTGATATAATTGAGAAGCAAAATATTTAACCAAAAGCTCCGTGCACTGGTGAAATGTCAGTCTCTCTTTTATTTTACAATATAAATAACTACAACACAGTGTTATTCTAACTTGTATCAGCAGTTCCTAATCGCCTTGGAATTATGCTTTCTCCACAGTTGTTCACCACATAGAGCTTTCTCAACAGCACTGAAATAACAGTCAGGAAATAAATCATACCTTATCTAAACAGAAATATGAATGCAAATAAGAAATATGAAGATTGTCCTCAAACCATACGGAAAGCAGTGAATCCAGCTCTTTAACCCAATTGAACAAATACACCTAACAAGGACTCACTTTATGTTTTGGTGGAAGTAGTGTCCCAGATGCATCATCTTCATTGTTTCCATATGATTTATGTGATATTATTTTTCTTTGAAAGAATTTCAAAATAAATGTTTATATGTGGAGGTACATATCTCTTGCCCTTTTGTGGTAATGCTAATGAAACATCTATTTGTTTATTTATTTATCTGTGTTTTCCATTTTGACAAACCTTTTCCGAGTTGAGTTCACATCTTCTTCTTGCAAACCACAGAAAGTATGTAAATAAATGTAATGTGCAAGATTAAATACATTTGAGGCTATCTGAGGACAAATTGCCTTCCTTATATTCATTAGATCTTTCTTAAACTATTTAAGAATACCTTGTATAATATAGTGTTAAAAATGTTATCTGCGGTGTTTTATTTGCGACTTTATTTGCTTTGTGCATACTTGGGATTGTGTTGTTTAATAAAGTTTTGATTAAAAAAAGAGGACATAAAAATTTGCCTTCCGCCCTCGTGCTAACACTTCACCCTAGCAAGATTCGTAACCCCCCCCCCCCAATAATTAGTTAGTTAGCTAGTTAGTGAAATAAGCGTATGTTATATGATAGCTTTGTCACTCACCGGTAGGTATTTTTATAAGAAAACTGGACTGGAGTTTGTTATTCATGAGCATGAGAAAAGCTTGCTAATAAGCCAGCATGATCTTTTAATTCGTCTAGCTGTCATAACGTTAGCTAGCTTTTAAGCTCACCGCACTGACTGCCAAAACTATTTCATAAGCCATGGTATGCAACTTTTTTATTATTTAATTCAACAGTTGGAGGGACAAAAATGACGAGCGGAGATATTGTTTATGACAAGACCCACTTCAGACATGACCCAAAATGGAGCGGCCGCCTGGGGCCTGCGGAGGGTGGCGGACAGTTTGTCTGTGTGGCCTGCGTCATTGAAATGATTGAGAGTGACGATATTGCGGTAAGGAATATGAGAAACTTGTTTTTGAAAAACCTTATTTCAATATGAAGCTGTCTTCTTACTAAAATGAATCACGCCATTATTTTTTGCTTTGTTATATATGGGTGTTTGTAATCCTCCAGCATTTCCTGTGTTTAGTACTTTGGATGATTGACCAGGAAATATTTATGGTAAATAGATTGTCTTATCAATTTTCCTTAATACGCAGGCGCTATTTACGTTTCTATATGTCTCTTCCTCCCTGTGTCCAGTCAGTGAGAAAGTCTTTTGCCTTGTCTGGTATCAATGGGTTACTGAAGTGCTGTCCGGGGGTTGTAAGAGAGCTTCTTCATGTGGACCACAGAGTTTGTCTCCGTTTTGCAGCTGCTCTGCTTGGTGAGAAATAATGGCGCTCACAGCTTGAGATTATGGTGTGAAAGAAGGACTAAAAAGAATAATTTGGAAGAAGTGGACTTTTATCTCTTGCCTATTGTCTCCTCAGTGGCACAAATAGTCATGTTAGTTACTGATAAGCTATACTGTTGGCATGTGCTTGGAATGCCACTTATTAATAACAACATCAGAAACATCAGCAGTCAGTCTGACTGGCCACTGCACACACACAATATTCAGCGTTGACTTTGCACTTACCAGTACACACACATCTAGCTGGCTTGAGTTTGCTTGGGTGACCTCACTTCCTCTTTAAGCGAATCTCCACTAGGTCGGTTCACGGTCGTGCTAGTGCTGCAGTCTCATCACTGCTTTTTCTGCAACGTCATACTGAATAAGTGAGACAATAGGTCTTATCACAATACTAAGATGCAGAAATATTCACGTTATTCAACATAGTTAATTTATATTTGAAAAAAGATTCATGTAGTTAATAGAGTTGACTTGCCGCTAACTGCTTTTCTTTCCATTTGGAGGCATAATAATGGTACACTCTTGGCAACAGTGGTAGGATTGAACTATTAACATTTATTTGCTTATAAACTGAGCTGATATGTTACATTTTGTTCCAGTTACTGACACTTTCTCTGCACTGTATGAATTTTAGGAATTTAGTGCAGCATGAAGTATTAGACCTACATCATTTGAGCTCTAATCAAATTAGTGCACAGAGGATATGTGGCAAAATGGTAAGCTGGTGAAAGCTCTGACCACAGTGACAGGACTGTGGTTTGTGAAGCCATTACGGCCCTATTTTCAGCATGATAATATTTTTAATTATTTAAAAATTTTAGTATTGTGTCAGCACTTTCAGCTAAATGTTTTGGAAAATGTAAAATGAATGAGCAGTAAAATTAATCCAAGCTACTATATATTCAACATCTGTGACTGTACCACATATTCCATTTGGGTACAAACTGTACAGTATGATCACTACCACCTCAACAACACAAATCTCCATTTAATATATTATATATATATATATATATATATATATTTCTTGTGTCTCCTATTTTATCAAGCTGCCATACTTCTTAACATAGTTTGTGACTTTTTACATGTGTGAATATTCATTTTCCAGCTCCCTTTTTCTTATTACACCTCTGCAAGACCTCTGTATATCACAGTGGGTTTGTGAAGTGTGCTTTTTAAATCTAGCCTGTCGTTACTGTTCTGTCCCTAGGGATGCTTCACACAGTGGAGGACTCAGACACTCTGGAAAAGGTTGACCAAGGTGAAGAGATGCCTCTTTGTGGGTTTTCACATGCATTTGTGGGTTAGGATTAGGCACACACACATGCACACAAATGCACATGTGTGTGCACACCAACACGCACACACCAACAACATGCTCATATTTGACTCACATGTTGGTATTCTGTTGCTGTGCAGTACCTTTTCTCTTTGTATTTGGCGATTGGTTTAGGTTGCCATATGCAAATGTTTCTGTGGTTTCTCTTAATGGTGGCCTCTCAGCAAACCAGCACTTGTTACCTCACAGTCAGATTTGTCTCAATACATCCAAGTCTCTCAAAATGCAAAAATTATTTTGTTCAGTGCAAGTGACAGAATGATTCTATGGTAGCTGCCTTAAAATGCCTTAGGGACAATTTTGCTGTAATAGTAAGCTGAGTGCTTAAAATTTGACACTGCTTTTGCTCTTTGTACAGAGAATGTGTGATGAACACATTTGGAAACTCATTTAAGCCCTATAAATAATGCAGTCATGGTGTGTGTATGCATGTGTGTGTGGTGTGTGTGTTTGTGGAGAAACAAATAAGGATAAAGAAGGCCAAGAATCTTTCTGAACTTTTCTAACATCAGCTCAGCAGTGAACTTAATGCCAGCTTTGGTTTTGTCTGAGAGGTGTACCTGCATATTGTCCTTATGGTGATGGCATAAGATGTTGTGTTGATAAACAGTATAGAATGTAGGTAGCATATAATGGCATGAGTATGAACCCAAGAAGGTTCCCGAGGGCTCAATACAGTATATCACAGTCACTCACAAGACTAACAGTGATTAAACTAAATCCTAAAATTAAACATAACATTGAAAAAGATAAAACTCTGGATTACATAGCTCTTATTTTGGTTTTCTCACAACTGCTGATATTTTCCTAGGAAAGTGGAAAACTGTATTTGACTGTCATGTTTATTTAATGAATGCTTCTCTGTGTTTTTTGTTTAATGTGTGTGTAATACATGCATGTGTTTATGTGTGTCAGTGCTGGTTCAGCTGCTTCTAGAGCTCCAGAGTGAGCTGTCACTTCGCTTTGTTTTGGATGAGATACACAAACAGGTGAGACACACTTTTGCAGACGTATAGAGGAACACCTGCTCGTCTACACATGCAAGCTCAGGAACATGCTGAACATTTTAAAATATTTAACAGCGCTTGTGTAACCGACAACATATCCTCTCAGGGTTGTTTAGTAAACAGACAGTGTGCTTGTCTCCCTCCTGCCGCTGTTTTGTCACCTCTGGGGGAGGCAGAGGCGGAAAAGCTCCATTCAGCAGCTGATGCTGCAGGTAGAAAATAGTAAAGCTGCGTCTACTGGTGATGACAGAGAGATATAACACCAGGGAGAGGTGCAGACAGGTCTTATTTGTGTTACTAGAATAGAGCCTGATTAGAAAGTTTTAAAGGAAATGTATTTAAGGAAGCCTGTGTTGAGAATACAGATTATTTGATGTGATCTGACTGAGTACTGGGAAAGGAGGCTGGTTTGTTTTCTGATTTCTGAAAAAGAATGAATTACAGGCATGTGTATAAGAGGATCTGGAGTATATGTTGTAGTATTGTAGTTGGATTTGTTTTCAGCATAAAGTGAAATGAAAATCATAAATATAACTGTGGAAGTCACTTTTTTCCATGCCTGCTGTGCTGCTGTAGTTGCCCAAATAGGTGGTTTTGAGGATCCAACATAAACATAAACATTTTTTGCACTTCTTATCGAAGCAAAAGTGCCGTAGTCTGATGAATAAGTGCCTGTGCCGTGTTCCTTTTTTCCTTATATATTGTTACTGATTTTTGTTTTGTGTATTCCCTGTCCAGTTGAGCAACCAGCTCAGTGTGAAGGGCTTCCTGCCGACCTTCACCTTCTTGGGGAACCTCGTGGAAGCAGTCCCCGATGTGGCCAATAGCCTTGTGACTCAGTATGGTGAGACACTGCAACAGATATGCCAATCACATGTCACAGTTATTCCGAGTGGAAAACATCAGTATGTTGTCATGGATATTTTCTGGACTTTTCTTTATCATTGCTTAGGGTCCATATCAATAAGGATGCACCAAAATGTAAAGAGCTATTGTATTTGGAAATGTTATCAGTAATTCGCACCCGTCTGTGCAGTTAAGGTTTTTAATACTGCTTAAAAAGTGGTGTATTTGCTTATTTCCTTACTGAGAAAGTAAATGAATTCTTGAATACTATCTACCACTACCCTGCTGAAGTGTCCTTGAGCAAGTTGTCAAGTAAATTTTATTTGCACAGCCCAAAGTCATAAGATCACAGATTTTGTATCAAGGAACATTACAATCTGAAGCTGAATCCTTTTCAGCTGTAATTTTCTGCCCAGTAGCAGCCAAGTGGAGTGGGCAAGCAAAGAGCGACGTTTCCCTTTGGGCAAAAATAGAAGAAACTTTTACCCAGGATGGCTTGCATCTCTTTTAAAAATGCAAGTGAGTTTGGATCGGGCCAGATCTCAAATGACTCAAATGGTTACTCTGGGGCAATTCACCTCTGAAACCTCTGGGATCCAGAATATATTAGAAATATCACAGTTCACCTTGAATAGAAGAGAAAGATTTGAAAAAATATTTAATTTTCAGCATCCATTATTCGCTCAGTACACAGATATCCACAATTCAATCATGGAAGCTTAGTTTGACCTTTTCAGTCATATTCCTGATGCATAAAAAGTACACACAGTAAATACAGTTACCCTGTGCCCATTTTTGAAATATTCTACCCCATGCTGAACCCATTTCCAGTCCTTCTGCTTCTGAGGAATGGGAAGAAAGTCCCCATACTGTTTTTTCATATTCTTTTTTCTGAAGTTTCTCAATTCGGTCTCTCTAGCCATTATGACCTTTTCAATTACACTCCAGCTGCACTGAGATGACTTTTCTATGTTCATACTTAAAATTCTGTCCACATAGCCAATCCCATTTCTTTCTGAAAATAAAAAAGCCACAAAAGTTACAAATACATGTTAATGTCCATGTTCATGTTATTAATATATCAGTGGTAACTGCCTTAATATATACACACACACACACTGAAATATATATATATATATATATCTGCAGTGTAGTGAAGCACTGCGATGCACCTTTCCATCCCACACACACACGATTTAACCTCTGCTACAAACACCTGTAGGATGTTTGTGTATCCACTGAACCATGACAGCACTCGTCTTAATGGTTACTGTTAATCAGCTTCAAGTGTATGTGTGTGTTGTACAGAGTTTTTATCGTGCCTCAGTGTCCGTCTTCACAGTCAAGAATGAATACGAACCTAATGCCAAATAAGCAGGTGTAGTTATTTTGCTGTGCAACGTGTGTCCACCTCCCATGTATTTTCATGAGTGTTACAAGCTCCCCAGAGCAGCTGCAGGTAGCGGTAGGTTGTTTTGATTCTGATGCAAGATGCGGGCTGCCACTATTGACTGTGTGTGCCCGTCTGTGGCCTGTCACTCAGCGAGTCTCTGTGGGGCTGTTTGGACTAATGACAACAGCACGGCAATGACAACACGAGCCCAGAGCACCTGACACATTTTGCTCTTGCTTTGACTTGCTGCCTGCCTGTCTATCTAGCTCATTAACCCCTCTTTTTTTCCCAACCATTTGCTATTTCCTGTCTGAAACTGTCCCCCCCACCAACCCCCTCTGCATTGCTGTGTCCTACTCCCTCAGGTCCAAAATGAGGGAGCAGGAAGGGAAGATGAAACATTAATGAGATAGGGAAAAGAGGAGTGCAGACAAAGATAACAAAGACAATAAAGGAAGGTTGAGATGATCAAAACTCTGAAGTCCTAACAGTTCAGTGATTAGAGACTTAAGACTACACATTAATTCACCATTCAGGTCTCAAGGAGTGCTTGTGCTCTTGAATGAAAAAATGTAGATGTTCTTTCATTTTATCTCTTTGTTGCACACAATATTAAGAAAAATGTGTTTCATTGTTAGTGATGTGTGCGCATTAGCCTTTCCTGCTCAGTTTCCAGATCGTCTTTGAAAACCACAGAGGAAGCGTTTTCCTCCAGGGCTGAGGTCAGTTCTTCAGGAATAACCGCATTCACATTTTCAGCATTTGGGGAAATGCTGACTTTGTCCGCTGCTCCCTTCGTATTATCTATCACTTATTCTGCCCCTTGCTCTCTCTCACACGCGTGACCACACACACACACACACACACACTCACATGCACTGCCCTATGTTTACTTGTGGCCTTACAGATGTGTTTCTCAGTGTTGTTCACCTTCTTCTCACTTGTCACCCACAGAATCATCATATAATAATATGATAATATATAATCTATTGTGTTTGTGAATGATTACCACAGATTAGCAATGGCTGTAATTTCGATTCTTCATTCGTAGGGGCAAGGGAGTGAAACACTCCCTGCCATTTTAGCAAATAAGTTTGCACTTTCAACTCTTAGTCATATGCAGATGTGAAAGAAAGACATAAAAAAGAAAAATATGGAGGATGGTGGGCCAAACAAATATGTATTATGTATGGAAAACAATGGAAGCTGTGTAAAAAACCAAAAGGTAAGCCAAGGGAGGTTTAGTTAAGCAGAGTGAAGCGACCAGAGCAAAACAACAGAGAAATATTGTACAAAGAAGATCACAAAGAACAAGAACAGAGTGTGGTAGTTCTGAGGGTGCAGCATCACGGTGGGGCAGCAAAACAGTAAGAAAGGCAAACGGAAATGAACGTTTGTTTTCCTCCTTCAAAGGAAGCAAAACATTTAATCTTGTTTGTTTCAGTTCTTTGTGCATCAGTCTCTGTTTGGGTGCATGTGTCATAAAATGTGTTGTTAAACAGTGGCAAGGCTTTCATTTTCCACACATCCTTTTACCACTCTTACATTGTCTTCCTTCCATTTCCATCATTTGTTGAGGTCTTATCTCCCTCCTCCCCCTTCTCCCTTCCTCACTCTCTCCTTCTCTCTTTATGCCTGGTTCTCGTCTTGGCCGCCTCACATATTTTTGGTTTAATCAAACATGTCTGGGAGCCTCTCCTGGTGCACATGGGTTTTGATCTGCTTCACAGAGCAGCTGGGCTTTGGCTTTGCTCTCCTACTTTGTCATCTCTTTCTTTCTTTCTCTCCCTCTCTTTTTCTCTCCCTCTCTCTCTCTTCCACACTCACTAACTCTCTGTTCCTTGGTATCGTTCCACCTCCAGCTCTGCCTTGCACTTAAACAGTATTTATTCCTCCGTTCTCAGAGTCTCTCTTTTGTAATTCTTTGCATCTCTGTCCTCTCTCTGGCTACTTCTGTCTCTCTCTGTCTGGGTGCTATTCTTCCAGCATGCATACCCTTATATTTTTCATAGCTTTTTCACTTCAACAATTTGATTATATCAACATTAATGCAGTAGTTTGGTTATTATAGCTGTTATTAAGTACTGTATTTTTCCCACTGTGCCAGCATATTCATCCTTGTATAAGACTGTAATGTGCTACTGTGGGCTCACGCTTTGGCTTTTTCTTCTGCTGTTAGTCGGTCAAACGATCAGTATTTTGTGGATGTGGTCATGGGCTGAAAGCCATATTTCCATATACTTACTGAGCTATGGTGATTAAATGGGGCATGACAAACAGCTGGCAGTCTGCACTGTATCCTACCATCAATCTTTTCAATACACAGGATATTCAGTATATCATTTATAGTACGTATATTTTTCGTCATTATTTGGTCAAAATTACTTATAGACATTGTTGCATGTAGTATCACAGTAATTCTAACTTTATATGTTTTATTTCTTTTTTTATTATCTATTTCTATGTGTAGATGAAAAAGCTTTTATGTCCTAATGGATTCTGCAAGTAACAAAGCTTGCACTAAAGTTCTCTGAATCTCCATATCTTACTTTTTTCTTTGTCTTTCTTTTCCTCTTTTTGTGACTTAATCTGTGTATGGCTCTACCTCATTGCATCTGTCTCATACTCTGTCACCTTCTCTCTTCCACAAACTAAGCCTGTCTACCTCTATCTTCTCCATCTCTTTTTCATCACTGTCTGGCTGTCTGTCTTGTATCCTTTTCTTTTTCCCTTAGGACAGTGTACTTGAAAATCTCTAGCTCTGGTCTGCTGCGCTCAGTGTACTCCTGTCCGTATGTAATGTTTCATAGCACACACACTCTGCTGCCTGTTATTTGCTGTGCTGTCTTGCAATAGTCAATCTGCAACCCTTTTCTCTTAATGGCAACTTTCCTTCTAATGTTGCTCTGTCATTGTCTGCAAAATATTGATTTGTTTTGGTTGCACAAACCCACTTTCCCCACACGATCATTTATGTGTCCACCACTTTTATTTTATCTAAATCCTCTGTTTATGTGTTTGCTTATCTGTTTATGTGTTTGCCTGTCTCCTGCCTCTGTACACCAGTGCCCATGCTGGAGCACCTGTGCTCAGCTATGCTTTACCCAGATGATGCGCTGAAGGCCTCTGTCCTGTATGCGTGGCTCAAACTGTTGGGGACAGCTGGGGCCTCGGCAATGCAGTCCTTGCCAGTTGCCATCAGGGACAGAGTGTGTGTCCTGCTACTGCAGACCTTGACCAGTGCCATCTCCCCTCAACTCATCACCAACTGCGTTGGTAAAGAAAGACACCCTGTCACTCATTTGTTTCTTAAGATTGACTTTTTCATTGATTGTATAAAAACATCAGCTTTAATCTCAACAGCGATGCAGCGATGAAAATACATTTCACAAGATGGATTCTATCATCTAAACTACAGTTAACATCTAAATGGTTGGTTAAGATAAACCACGTTGAGAAAATAGGAATTTTTGATGACAGTTACCTCAACGTGTTTTTTGCAATTTGTGTTTACAACACATAAATAATGGCAGTCAGTCGTTTTGGTAGTTTAATACATTTATAATCAGCTGCCTGGATCAAAACCTGGATATAGTGTATTATAAATTAAGATGTTACTCTTCAATCTGAAAGTTTGAAGGACCACATAAAGTGAGTTTTTGACAGTTTTGAGACAGCTTTTTTTTACTTAAGAGAATTTTTTTATATATATATAATATAAAAGTAAACTTCAGAGCATCATTAGCTGCCTGAATAAAATGTTGCAAAAATCATCATCAAGCCTCATTTAGATTTATTAAGCACTAGATTGACTAAGTGAGATTGAGTGGCTATCATCAAAAAGCTTGAAGCTGTTGAGATCAGAACAGTATGCTTAGCTTAGGCAAGCATGAAAAGTATAATTTGTGAGTCAAGATAAGGGGAGGATGTTATTTAAAATGAACGAAAATTTGAGATGCAGCTAGTTTGCTGAAAGTGTGAGGAAACGCCTGCTCCAAATCTGTTTAGCCTCACTCCGAACTGCCTTGGGGGGACTAATAGGACACGCAGGGTGTGGACTCAACAGATTTTATACCAAAAAAAGTCACTTTAGACAAAAATTTGTCTAAAACAAATTGGATTCTCCAGCTACTGTCTCATCACAGAAAGTTTCCTTTGGATGGTAGGGATTGTTGATAATGAAGCTGAGCTGTTTGTTTGTTTTTAGAAAAAGTAAGGAGTCTTAAAATAACACATCCATCATCATCTTTCTCAGTGAAGCTCCAGAGTCTGCTGAAGAGTGAGATTACCAAGAAAAAGAGGAGAGATAACACTTGTTTTGAGTTATAAGGCTAATAAGCTTTTATGATAACTAGACTGCAGGCCTACACTAAGAGTTGCTGGAAAGAAGAGTCATTTTCTAGAAACTTGATGTTTTATTGCTGTGTTAACTTGGAGGCGTGGGAGCTGCAATGCAAGATTTGTTTTTAGAGGAGCTACAGTTGAGCTTTTGCTGTTGTTGCTTGTGTAATTTTGAATTGATTTAATCTTATTAAGCTAACCTTTACCAGCCCAGTGAGGACAGCATGATGGAGAAATCCACTGTTATTCTGTTTCTTCAGTGTTGTGTGACATTTCCAGGAAAAAAAGTGCTTTTTCTGGTGTTTAAAAATGATTTCTTGTGTTTTGTAACTGTTTCTCCAGATGGCTGGAAGGAAAAGAAAATCCATGCAGTTTAATTACTATTTAATTACTATTAAAAGAGTATAATGCAGAACCTGAGTGGCCTCACTGCTCATTTCTTTGTCAGTATGATACTTGGTTGGGCTGTGAGCTGGGCTTTATTGCTGTTTTCTTTACGTATGTTAAATTTATTTGCTTTTTGTCATCCTAACCTTACTACTTGTGCTATCTTTCCCAAGATACTATCTATTTTTTCTCTTACGTGAGAGATGAGAAAATAATGTTACCCAATCTGACTTTTTTAAGTATGTTGTGTGTGTATGTGTGTGTGTCTGTGTGTGTATATATATATATATATATATATATATAGATAGATAGATAGATAGATAGATAGATAGATCTGGTTGATGTTATACTTTGTCAAGTCACATTCATGGCTTTATGATCACAGATTCCAACAGATTGTGAAGAATCTCTGCAATTGTTAGCATTTTAGAAATTGTCTGATATTCATAGTGGATGGCATCATGAATTTATCTTGTGTTGTATCTAAAATCTTGTTGTTAATGTGTGAGGATTTGTGTACATATTTGTATATATATGTAGAATGTTGAGCTTTGTCATCAGTGCCTGTTTTCACACCTTGTCTTCCATCTGTTAGGCCTGCTGTGGCTGCTGCTGCAGCAGGGAGATGCAGTGTCAGTTCTGATGAACAGTCACATCATGTGCAGTGAGAGCCAGAACAGCCAGACGATCAGCCAGAACCAAGAGCAACAGTCCCTTGACCATTGCCCTCTGCCTCTCATACTGAAAAAGGTCTCTGTCCAAACATCCTGTTCCAGCCCCCAAGACCCGCATTCTGTCTCTGACGATAATCATAACAAGAAGTTCTAATCCTGGATTAATGTGCCTTTGAATAGGGATTCGGGGGGGGTTTACCCTGGACAAATATTTGTGCTACATGTCTGGGAAATCAATACAGAGATTAGATCTAGTTAGACTTTCTCAGTTATGACTCACCCTACAGCACAGCTCATGACGTAAGTAGCTTCTTTTTTTTTTTTCATCAGCATCATCATCATCAGTATGTGTTAAGTTGTTATTAAATCTAATTCTAAACAGTCAGCTAGATCTAACTTAACCTCCAAAACGTAATTATTGTATTAAATTTATTACCCATCCTACAAAATAAATTTACTGTTTTTCATGAGTACAGAGAAAATCACAAACAAAAATCAATGCAACTTAATAACAGTTGAGTCTCTGAGATAATTAACTTTCTTAGATTTCTTGGTTGAATGTGTATTAGTTTTTACTTGCACTAAATGACACCATAAACTTAATACTCGAATCAGAGGTCACTTGTGCCATCATAATTTCTTTTTTATAGATCACATTAAGCTCAGTTGTGAAGACAAAACTTATGTTAATGATAATGTTAATTAATGTAACATAATAACTTAAAATTTTAATGTTGATGTTTTTTCCTCACCTAGTTCTGGGCTGACATAGGCCATCAAATGAACCGTGAATTAATTCATTTCAAACTAAAACATTTAACCTTCAGTGATATTGCAAGTGCTCATACATTTGTGTATTGGGGTTTAGCAATGTGACACTATGATGATGATGATGATGATGATGATGATGCTGCTGCACTGTATAGACAAAAGTAATGGGATGATGCTGTTTCTCAGGGGTTGGGTTGGGTCCCTTACTTCCAGTGAAGGGAAATCTTAATGCTTCAGCATACCACACACACTTTGGACAACTCTATGCTTCCAACTTTGTGGTTACAGTTTGGGTAAGATCCTTTCCTATTCCAGCATGACTGTGCTTACTGGGCACCAAGCAAAGTCCATACGTGGCTGGATGAATTTGGAGTGGAAGGACTTGACTGGCCCACACAGGGTCCTGACCTCAACTCCGTCCTGCACCTTATATATATACTTAATGTAGTTTTTTCATTTTGATCACTTTCACAGATCCTTTTCAAACCCCCATTTGCATGTACAAATTTCACTTGATGTACAGTACGTGCAGGCTCACGGTAGTGTTATTTGACAACCTTTGATGTGTTCATAAAGTAACTAGCTCAGATAGCTCAGATCATAGACCGTGTACTGAAGATTAGAACCAGACAGTTGGCAAAATATTACTTTATCTCTTCTGTCATTAGCAACCTGGTAGTATTGAAGAAGCTATACTTTATATATGTCAGGCATCCTTTAAACCCTGCGGAAGCCTTGCACCCTGTTTTAATGTTGTATGTGTCTTCAGTGATTGGTGGATCCTCATTAAGCCCATGATATGTGTTTTCCAGTTGCTGCTGAGTGGCGATGAGATGTTGCAGACAGCCAGTGCAAAGTGTATTGCAGCCATCTTGGTTCATTCTCCCAGTCAGCACAGCACTTCCTTCATCAGGGCTGACGTTCCTGGTGATATGCACACACAGGCACACAAACACAGTGGCTGGGATATGCTCGCTGTACAAGCTGTTGCCTGCTTTGATTTCACCTCTATAAATAATTTCCTCTGCCTTGTTGTGACTTCATTTTTCACTCCCTCCCTTTTTGCTATTTCTCTTGCTTTTTCTCTGTATTTTTCTTTGTTTGCCTTTTTTGCTTTCCTTATTTTGACATCTATCACTTCATCACTGTATGGATTCTGTTTGTGTTTCTCTCCTTTTTGTTCCAGAATTTTGGAAAATGATGGGACTTAAATAACTGAATATTACCATCTTTTTGTGCATCAGTATTGTTCCCTGTTCTCTCTCTCTCATTTCCCTTTCAGAGTTTCTCTTTGAACGTCTAGCCAGTAGTAGAAGTGAGGTGCTGCTGTGGTCGGTCTACAGCTGTTTGTTGTTACTGATTGAGGACCCACTCTTCTTCTCCCAGTGTCACTCTGTCTATGGTGAGAGTGCTTAGACAGATTGAAAATACATTTTGAACGAACTTCACATCAGAACTAAGATGATTTAAAAACAATTTCTAGAATTTGTGACCTGCTGTGTATTTAGAGATGTTTCTGTTGGAGTGACACATCTGCCTGAGGAGCCCCATTAAAAACTTTGCAGTACTTACAGTATTTAACAAGATGGACATGATTTGCGTTGTTTTATTGTGTTTTTTGTACTGGCATGCAACAGATCCACTTTCATTTTGATCTGTGCAGCTGTCTCACTACTACTGTTTCATCTCACTCAGCTGTGTCTGTCTTTTTCTAGCAACCTGAAGCATTTGTTTACACTTTAATTTAGTATTTTTCAACAATTTATACATAAATGCAAGGTTGATGCCCAAAACAAAGGTGAATGAATAAATTCAATAAAATGTGAATAAATACATTTTTGCCTTGGAGAGGTTTGCTGCTCTCTGCTCCCTCATACAAACACACCTCTTTTACACCCAGTTTGATAAAAGCTTTAGCCCACATTTACCACCATGCCGTGCTGGACTGAGTAATTTGTTAAGTCTGCTGTTCTGTATTCCAAAATGCATAATGTTTGTAATGTGCTGTGTCTGTATCTGTAAGCCCACTAATGGTGGTGTGATCGCCCATTGGTGATCTCATTTATTCTTGACTGAAGGATATCAAAATCCAAACGCCCAGCAGTAATATAGATACACAAAAGTCTGCTTGGTGTAATTTTTCCTAACATTTTAATTAACCCTCCAAAGTGGATTTACTGGAGTTTGCCTCTGCTTTGTACATCATTGAAGTTTGTTTTCGTTCAAGTTTAATTGTGTTTTTAGGCATTTGCTTCTCCTCCAAGCATCACAGTTTCATTACTGCACAGGTGAAAGTTGAGGAGCGGAGGTAGCCACTGTACGCTATGTTATTGCACCAGACAGATGGTGCTGCTGTAAGATAAGAATATCAAACTAAATGGCTTCAGAACCTTGTAGGCAAAAATATGTTGCATATCTAAGAAATGTTAACTAAATATTATTAAACTAAATATTGTTGTTTGCCATTACAGAAGATAATGTTATTTCTGTCTTTGGCTTTTTTTAATGATTCAGCAGCACTCCGCTCTGGAAAATAGTTTGAAAGCAGCAGGAAAAATTAAATTTACCAGTACACAGGATATCTGTTGTAACCACTTCTTGTGCTATCAAGTTCTTGCTCTAATACACGATAAACATTATATCAGTACAACAGATTCTGTGTAGCAGTAAATTGCAGCAATGTACCACTGCCACTGTTTGCTGTGCAGGATTGTGTGTGTTGGTGTGTGTCCGTGGGTTGTGTATGCATTACATTTATGAACATATCGCTGCAGCCTTTAGTTTATTAAACATCAATATCCAATTGGCACTAAGCTAGATGAGACTAATATAAGTGTTAGAAGGATGTGCGTGTGTGTGTGTTCATGTGTGTTAGGTATCGAGTCTCTGGTGCGCAGTCTGAACGAGGCTCTGCGGATGAGCAACCTGGAAGTGCCGAAACAAGGTCTGCTGCTCCTTACTGAGACACTGGAAAGGTGAGGTTGTTCTGTAATGCTTTTTTGTTCGGTGTCCCTGGGAAATTCCTGCACTGAGCATCTTTGCTCACTGATTAAAAATGATGGCACTACACCTCAGCTTCTCTACACTTTCAGCAAAACACTGTCACTTAACATGAGGGTACATACCGCTGCAACAAATAAAAATGTTTGTGGTTTGATTGAGACATCTCAGTTGGCTGCAGCCGTCTTCTCTGCTGTCATAGTTGTCAAAAGGTCCCTGTGACTTGCACATACAGTTGTATTTCAGCTATATCATAAAAAAGATCAGCAACACGCCTTTTAAGTAACAAATGTCCTCGTTATTCAGAGTGATCCACAGATACAGTAAATAACTTTCGTTGTTATGCAGTTATACTGTAGTGCACTGAATTCTGAAGAAAGGTTTGTTGTCACTTTGACATAATTACCATGTAGCCACATGGTGTTTGTTGACCCAGTGACCTAATCATTGCCTGAAACATGTTTCAATTCGTAATCCTTGGTAGATATTGGTAAACCTTGGTTGATGATGAAGTATAGTATTGTTGCATTATTTATGCATGGATGTGACATTCCTCTTTATGTTTTCTATTTTTTTCCGTTTTATAAATTACTACGTTGTAATTGCAGTGCACCCTTCTCAGTGCAAAGTGAGGTTGTGAAGCTTATGCATGTTAATAACACCAGAATCACACACACATACAGTACAACTTTAGCTATACAAACAATGAAAGGCAACGTTGTGTAAAACATGTTAAATATTATCTATTGCACTGAAAAGTTAGATTATAGTTGAATTAAATGTCTGCTGGCTTGTGGATGAAAATATATCAGGATCCAGTAAAACATTGTCATATTTCTGCAAGGTTCACATAATTTTAATTGAATGTTCTACCCGTCACATAGCAGTGATACAAGGGATAAGAGATTTCAAATGGTGAGAGAAATTTGTCCTTTACGCTGAGTGGAACAGTAAAAAAGTATCCAGACCAGAGCTCTTAAAGTGCTGAATAAGCTAAATGTTGGGTATGTGTGTGTGTTGTGTGTGTGTGTGTGAGAACAAGGAAGGGAGGATTGGAGTCATGTGCATGAGGAAGTTCATTTTGTGTGGATGTCTGTGCATATGCGCATGTGTGATAGTTGTGTTGTGCTGTGTTGGCATCGATATTTAAACTTCTGTGTGTGTGTGTGTGTGTGTGTGTGTGTTTGCACCTTAATGCACCTTCATGCGCATGCATGTGTCATTTAGGATGTTCTGTGCGACTACTATTGTGGCAACAGGGAGTCTGTCTGGAGCTGTTGTGGTGCTGCGTCATGGGCAAGAGACTTACTCTGGTGATCTTTGTAACACCATAGGTCAGCACTATTTGTTTATTATGTGTCCCTGCCCTAAAAGAGAGAAAACAAGTGTCAGAGGTGAGTGAGGAGGAGTTCATCACGCCCCTGCAGCAACAGGCATTGCTGGTATTGGCACAGCAAACGCAAGAATGATGTATCAGGTGTAAAAACACTGTCAGCTTTTTGATGGTCCTTTATTGACATCCATGTCAAAAACCCACATCAGCAAAAACTCCTGGAGAGTCGCTCCCCTCCTCCATTCTTTTGACATAGTTCTCACTGACTTATCTAGGAGATCAGTTCTGACCTATTTTTAACTATTGTCATGTTTAATTATTTGCCGACAACAGTGACCCTAGTAGAATTTATCATAGATGTGTGTTCCTGTGGCTGCAAAGCTACAATTTAACAATGACACTTATTTTGCTGTGAAAAATTGCAGGGGTGTGTGTGTGTGTGTGTGTGTGTTTACAGGCAGCCCACTAGCGTGCGTCTGTTCTCCGCTGGTCTAGAGTTTGTGGCGGTTTCGGAGGCTGTGGTAGCTGGAGTCTCATGCTCCTGCCTGTTGGTAGCCACACAGGCTGCCAAAGCTGCCTCCGCCCTGTTCAGGTATATCTAAACACACATACTCTAAATACGTAGTCAAGGACACTGGTGCAACCATATAATGAGGATTCCTGACTTTGTCTTGATAAATTAGATATTGTACTGTTTATTATTGAAATCTGTGAGGGAGATTTCTTAGTAGAGCGCTTCCAGATATGTTAGTCACGAAGAGATACATAAATAATCGAAGTTGAAATAGCAAACAGGTACAAGGCACTCACACAGTCACTTATCTTAATCAATGAAGCATGCACGTGGTAACGCACGTACACTGGGGAAATGTCACAGGTAGAAAACACACAGACTCAGAGACGCTTGTAAGCTTTATACTCTTTGTTGAACCCATATTATGAGCAGCACTCATTCACACACACACACACACACACACACACCTACTCAGATATGCACATTGTGTCCCTCTCTGCTATGCCCTGTCTCTTCCCTTCGCCACCCTCCTTCCCTCCCTACCTGTGTAAAACAATCTGAGAGTGTTGTGTAATTTAATGTCAGTGTTTCCTTTGTCTAAACTGCAGTTTCTCTTTGAATTCTCCAGACTGAACCACCAGTCTACACCAGTCCAGTACAGGGAGATTGAGGCACTGATCAAGGCCATCACTAACAGATTCTCTGAGCTCTCCGTACCCTCTCCTGCTCATCGTCGAAGCACTGTAAGTTAGTTTTGCTTTTTTGATTTATCCATAAATATGAAATAGAATTACACACTTCAAGAACTGGTGGTGAAATCTGAGGCTTTCTCTTGTAGTGGGTCTCCTTTGATTGTTCGTTGAGTGCTATTAAAAAACACCAAATCTTCCTCTGATGCCATCTCACAACATGTGACACACTACATACATAATTGACATGTTCAATCAAAGGTCCTCTTTTCTTTTGGTGTCTGTTCTTTTTTTTCATAGCTGTCCCTTACGACTGCATTCTGTTTCTGTTGGAAAACTGGATCGCCTCATCTGTAATGTGATGCAACTGTCAGTGGGATATGGCTGGCTGGCATGTAGTCATGTTTTACTTTTCTCATACTGAGACACAATACAGATACAATATTATGAGAAGTCTTTTTATCAGGTGTCAGTGGGACCAAAGAAGAATAAACACAAGGATTTCAGTTTGTTTTCTCAGTTTTCTCAGTGTCTAATAGATGTTTTATAGTTTCATATAAATCTGTTTAGATGATGTCCTTTAGTCAAGCAATCATTTTCTCTGTGGCGTAACTGGATTTGCCTGTCTGTTACTCCTCTTTTTTTCTTTCTTCTTTCATGCTGTTTCTTTTTGTTTTTTGCTCCATCTCTTTGTTGTCCTCCAGGGGAGACTGAAGAGGTCAGACCCCAGTGGCCAGGCTTCCAGGTCCGAAGGATTTCTGCTCCGGGCCCTGGTTTGTTTTCAGGCTTCCTGCAGGTCAGAGCATTGTCCAGTCGCGTGTCAGGAAGTTAAATGAGATCACAGGGATAAAAGTGAAGAAAAATTGCTCAATAAATGCTTTTTCATATCTGTTAGAAAAGTGCCAACTTAAGACTTGATTTAAGTATTCTTTTATTTGTGAGAAGCCAAATCTGAATATTGTGGAGTCCTTGAAATTAATATTTTTTAATTGAAATGTAGATTAGGGAGTTTGGTGTAATCCCTGATACGCATGTGTACCTGCATTTTGTTGTGTGTTATGAATGATTGTGAGTGGTTTTGTTTGTATTTATTGTACATGTCTGTATCCAAGGTTGGCTGAGGAGTGTGCTTTAGATCCTGTTCTCAAGGAGAACGCATTCACAGCTCCATCTAAACGCAGTCATGCTCAAGATTCACTGGAGTCTCTTTGTCAGTGTCTGCTTCACTGCTGTGACTCTGTCTGGATACCCACCGTTACTGTGAGACCTGGAAGCGCACACACACATCCAAATCAATTTCTGTCTCATCTTAAACTTCTATCTTTCTGTCGCATATGCTTGCAAACAAACACTTGAGAAAATGATCTTGCAGTTTGTCACATCTTTCCTTTTAGAAATAGATCACAGTGATAGCCGTACTCTGTCTGGCGGTTCCTCTAAATGACTGTATTAATAAGCACAGCCACACAGCTTCTATCTTCATTAGTTTTGTGTACTCGTAGACAATTGAGCCTATTGACCATTGTTTTATATATCTCCAAAGTTGGTTCTGTTTAGGCGAAAAATCAATCAGACAAGAATGGTCTTTTGTCTGCAATTTCCTGTGTGCATAGACGATGTGCGATCGTGTACCGAACACTCAGATGCTGCAGTTATTCTACTCCATCCTTTCATCCCAGTTCGACCTCCTTCCGTCTCTCATGCCTGTCTTTGCAAACAAGTTAGGTGAGTTGGATAACACTATAGAACCTCAAATCAACAACAAGTGTCCCGTGATTGATTTCAGTGTCATACATTCTGTCTTCTAGTTTCACAACGGCCAACCCATGGTGTGTGGTTTCTCCCCTTTGCACTGGCACACTGCCAGGTTGTTTGTGCCAGTTTCCTCCAGACCAAGGGGAAAAAAGATCAATTATGTGTTTTTGTTCTGGCTTTGTCAAACACTGACAGAAGTTTATGCAGCACTTTAGAATTTTAGAAGGATTAGAATCAACTTTTATTGGCAGCATATATATAATATATATATATATATAATATATATATATTTAATATACTTTATGGACAAAATTGGGAATTGGGTATTGGCACACCTAACCATTATTCTACCAGGAACTTTAATGACATTGCGTTCTAAATACACAGACAGCTTTGCAGCCATAGTGACTTCCACTCTTCTGGGAAGGCTTCCACAAGATTTGGCTGTCTGCAACATCTCATCGCCACTCAGCAGCAACTGGAAAACACATATCATGGGCTTAATGAGGATCCACCAATCACTGAAGACACATACAACATTAAAACAGGGTGCAAGGCTTCCGCAGTGTTTAAAGGATGCCTGACATATATAAAGTATAGCCTCTTCAATACTACCAGGTTGCTAATGACAGAAGAGATAAAGTAATATTTTGCCAACTGTCTGGTTCTAATCTTCAGTACACGGTCTATGATCTGAGCTATCTGAGCTAGTTACTTTATGAACACATCAAAGGTTGTCAAATAACACTACCGTGAGCCTGCACGTACTGTACATCAAGTGAAATTTGTACATGCAAATGGGGGTTTGAAAAGGATCTGTGAAAGTGATCAAAATGAAAAAACTATATAGAGAAAAGTATTGCATAAAAAGTAAAAAGATGCATTATATAGACACATCGCCTTCAAAACACACAGACAGCTTTGCAGCTATAACGGCTTCCACTATTCTGGGAATGTTTTCCACAATATTTCTGTGTGATCCACAGTGTTTCTGTGGGAATTTTTGCCCATACATGCAGTAGAGCAACAGTGATGTCAGGCACTAATCTTGGACCAAAAGGTCTGGCTCACAATCTCCATTCCAGTTCATCCCAAATGTGTTGGACGGAGTTGAGGTCAGGGCTCTGTGTGGGCCAGTCAAGTCCTTCCACACCAAATTCATCCAACCATGTCTTTATGGACTTTGCTTTGTGCCCAGTCAGCACAGTCATGCTGGAATAGAAAAGGACCTTCCCCAAACTGTAACCACAAAGTTGGAAGCACAGCATTATCCAAAGTGTGTGTGGTATGCTGAAGCATTAAGATTTCCCTTCACTGGAAGTAAGGGGCCCAACCCAACCCCTGAGAAACAGCACCATACCACACCTGAATTCATTAAAAAAAGTGGTGTGTCTGACTACTTTCACATGTTTAGTGTATTTGCCGTTATTAATGACAAATAACAGAATTGGAATTTGGTAAATGAAGCACTGAATGAAGCAAAAACTTTATAGTGGACGAAGTGGATGAAGTATTCATGCTCAGAGTTCTGTCAGTTGATGGATGTCAGTGGTGAACTGAATTCAAAGATAAAGTTCTGTCAAACTGTGATGAGAGTCGTGAGATCAGTAAGTGAGGTATAGGGACAGGCCGCACAGCTCATGTTTTTAAATTAGCTCCACCTTTTCAGTCTTGTTACTGCTGGCTTTACACATATCACTGCTGCTCCTGCTGGCAACATGTAGTGCCAGCCCATACTGCCGTGGAAGACATTGTGTGCTTAGCACAGATGGGCATACAAAACATAACCGTGCTAGCCAAAGATATTTCTAAAGACACCTGCTGTTTTAATGCTGATGTTCTAATTAAGTACTTTGCTTGCAATACATTTAGCTTAAAGCCGTAAGTGTCTGGCGTAATTAAATAAGCACAAACAGACAGAATCTCAATATAAAGCTTTGTTCCCAGCTAAAGAGCAGTAAATTTAATTTCATTATCAGATAACAGATTGTGTTCTCCTCTGCACCGTTGAACATTTCTGTTTCTGAAGTTAGATAATGTTTATAGAAAATAAAATCCATATTGTATGCAGTTTAGAATTGTGCCAGAAACAACAATGGCAATTCATTCTGCTCTCATCAAGGAGAGAGCTAAATGCCTGAATGTGTTGATTTGATTAAATTTCATATCACTGTAGGGAGAAAACTCAGCAATCTGTCCATTGCTGGCAGTCCACATGATGAGCCTCAATTATAGACAGGATACTTGTTGCCTTGGGCGTCTAGCCGCAGCCAGCTTGGTGACATTAAAAAGCAACTTAAGTTTTATATTTATGCTGCAAGCAGTTCACAAAGCAGAACACTTTTCTGCAGATATGGCTGAGCATTACTTTGGCAGAGGTCCACAAGAGAGTGAGTTACAAGCTTTATGAAATTAATACTTCCCTCTAATATGTGAGGACTGTTCTCTCGCAGTGCAACCACTGAAACAGCCAACACATTTAATAAAGCTTTATCGTATAGCCGTTTTCTCTCCAGTGTAGACAAATGATGAGCTTTCGTGAACTGGGACCTAATCATGTAGCTGGTATCTGGCATAGTGATGGTGCTCTCTATCCCCCTCTCCCCTCTCCACCTTCTATCTACTTCTAAACCACTGAATTTTTTGTTCTTTAAATAGCATGCTTTTTGATTCTCTTTTGCTTTTGATGTACTGTGTAACTTTTGCTTTAAAAGACGTTATTTAAACAGTGTTTTAATTGCCATCCTTCTCCTTTTCCTCATGTCTTATTGTCTCATTCTTCTTTTATTCTGCTCCTCACCTCCTCTTCCTTCCAGCATCCTCTGGTTTCTACAGGCTGGCTCTGGAACACAAAGGCCTTCTCTGTGCAGGCAACAGGTACTGTACAGTGTAACAGGGTAACCTGAGCACACACACACCTTCACAAAAAGCCATTAACAAGGTGTTGCTGTATACAAAGTTTAGCTGTGTGTGAGGCTGATTGTCTCTCTCTCTCACTCTCTGTGTTGAACCACGGTGGCTCAGAAAGTCAAGTTATTATTATTCCCTGTCGGAGTACATTGAACAATGAGACAGATAACACGGCTGAGGCATCTGTCATTTCTGAGTCACTCTGTCTACTTTTTCCAATAAGCCAGTCTTCTCAGCAGTGTGTCTGCCTCTGCAACGGATCTGCAGCTTCAAAGTCTCCTGTGTCTGTTTGTATGATTGTGTGCGTACGTGTCTTAGAGTGTGTGTGTGTGTGTGTGTGGTCATAAATGTGGTTGACTTGGTAAGTTTTAGGCCCCCCTGCTCTGAGCTGTAATGAAACTGAACCATGCCCGTGTTTCATATTTGAGAGGATGAAGTCAAGGCACATCCTGTCCTGTTTCTCACACTTTACACTTGACATTTTGTGGAGGATATATGTATGCTCTATTTGTTTCAGGAGCTCTCATTCTTTCTTTGTTTCTACAGTGTCCTTTTTTGTATTCGTTTTTATTTTCACTAACTTGTGTGTCTTTCTTCCTCTTACCAATTTTTTCAGGAACCCAAATCTGAATGCGTCTGTCTGTGGTTTTCTGCAGAAACTCAGTATGTGTCTCCTTACCCATTCAGACCCTGCTTTTGGAGACTCTCAGCATGGTATGCAAATATTCACACCATTTTTTGCACCACGCGCAGAGCTATGTGCACAACCAGTAAAACTCTGTTGTTGCTGTTAGCTTCCAGGCAATGATGTCATGCTGTCAGTTATCTGATGCTATTTAAGCAATGAATTGAACTATTGATGTTATTCAGAGGTCAGGATAGGTCATTTCTTTTTTTGGCTGTAGTGCAACTCAATGACTCATTTTAGCATGAATTTTAGTGTCTGTTGAAAAGTTCAAATCTTACAACTGTAAATACCTGTGGAGGGTTAGACATAGATATTTAATATTTTGGTATGATTGGTACTATTTCAGACAGTTTTGTTATATAATGGAACTTGATGGTGCTTCTCTTATGGTGCTCAAAGTGCCCCTCCCCAAGGAAAAAAAATAAAACAAAAAACAAAACAGCCCTCAGTGGCAGTGTCTCTTTCCAGAAATCATGACTCAGTTACTCAGGAAAAGTATGTTGTGGATGTTATTTTCTTTCTGTATTGTGCAAAGGGAAGTGTGTATGTACTCATGGATGAATTGCAGTTTAACCAAGCTAGCTAATGTTACAGCTCAGCTGAGAAGGACGCCACTGATGTTTACAACCTGCAACCATGTCAAGAGATTGAGCCTTTCCTCCAAAAGCAGATCCACATCTCCTTGTCCACAGTGATGCAATGTACATTCAGCAGAAAGAAAATATTTCTTACAGAAAACTGCTCACAACTGTGGATTAGTTTGAGTAGGAACATGTTTGCAAAGTCACAATACAAAAGCTCTAGCTTAAAGTACAGAATGCAATGAATGAACCTAGATATGTGTTCTGAAGACGTGTTGAAATAACCCTGAATTGAGCACTGAACAGTGTTTGCTTCCCAATTCTTATGTGAAAGAGCTGATGCTAAGTCTCTTAAATGTCACAGGGCTCACTGATAACCCTTTCAGTTAAAGGGGCATTGCTTCTGATACAAATGTTATTAAAGCAAAGTCTAAAAACAGTATTTTGTTGGGAACTGCAGTTGTTCCCAGGAGACGTGATGCGAGTTAAATATTTCTTTAAGGCAGTGAGATGTAAAAGTTGTATGAGCAAGTGTGTGTGTGTGTTTATTTATGTGTTTGTGGCTGTAACTAATGAGTTCTTTGGAGGTAGACTGCTGTCTGTCTGACTATCTCTTCCTCCCTTTCATCACTCTTATCTATTACAGCATTTTACTCTCTTTCATTGTTCTTTTTACCTTTTTCCTTTGGTTTCATATTAGATATTTTTCAGGTTCAAAAATGTATTTATAGTTTATCAAATTATATTTTTAGATTTATTTTAAACTTGGTAAACCAGAATATATTGTTTCTGTTTCTCATTCTCCACATGCTATCTGTTAGTGTCTTATTGATTGAATTACTTTTTTTGTATAGCTCTCTGATAATTCTATAACAGCTGAGTGGATATTTAAAAAAACTTGGCCTCTGGCCTCTTCTTTTCTGTTGATCTAAACCTGAGCAGCAGGCAGCATGTCACCGCAGCCTGCTTTGTAGTTCTGTTTGTTGTCTTTGTCCCATCTGTTGTTTCACTTCTCATCTAATTCATCTGTCTGTCCTTCGCTGTGTTCCTCTCTCTCTCTCTTCCAGTCCTCCCCTTTGAGACTTCTTTTGAGAACATGTGAGACATCCTACCTCTCTTCTCGACCACTTCCCTGTAGGTGACGGCTACACCGGAGCCTGGTGCCCCTCTCCACATTTTCCTCTCATTTCCAAACAATACCATTTATTTTCTTCTCTGTCTCCACAGTGAGAGTCTCTGTTGGCACCCTTTGGTTGCTGTTTATATTTATCTATCCTCCTCTTTCTTTATTTCTTTAACTCCCATTCCCTTCTTCTCTTTGTGTTCCTCTCTGGCTGATTGGTAGTCTCTCTCCCTGCAGACTGCTGTGGCTTTATAGCCTCTGTGTAGTCACGCATCAGTGACCCCTATCCCTATCTGCCATCTGCCTGTGGCTCCTCTGTCATCCTGTTCTTCGTTCTGCCCCTGCTTTCTTAAGATTCCTTCATACACTGAATGTAGTTTTGTTTCTTTCCTCGCTCCACAGTAGAAGTTAAAAGCAACCTCTTTTTCTCCAGACCGGCAAGATGCTGCATTGCACAGCATCATTTTCTCTGTTCAGCTCCATGTTCCAGTGGCCCGCTTTTCTGCTTCGCTTTCTATTTCTGCGTTGTTCTGCTTCCGTTCTTTATAAGCTGCATCTCATTTTCTTCTGTCTCTTGCAGTCTTCCCTTGTCTTGGCCCTCTTCTCTTTCTCCAGTTCCCTAAAGACTACTCAGAGATGGAGACGGTGCAGAAAGTCCTCCTCTTTTAGCTGTTTCGGAAAAATATCTGAATTCCCTGCTGTCTTTCACATCCCTCCTCCCATTTCTCCTGTTTTTTTCTCTTTTATGGTAGTTTTCTTGCAGTGTTGTTTATTGACATATATCATTTTCTTTTTGCCCTCTGTCTGAGTCTTCCAGTCTTTGAAGAGGTGCAAGTCCTCTCTAGCACAATATCGCACTGGCACTCCTGTCATTTGTCTTCATCCACCTCTGCCTTGCAGTTTCATTTTTCTTCGTACTGTTTCCTTTCATGCATCATTCCATATGCTTTTTTCATCTTGATTTCCTATTCTTTAGGGACTTCATTTATGAAAAAACCTTCCTTAACTTTGCTATATTACATAATATGCCGTAAAAATTTTAATTGAGCACCCGTGACATCCATCATTTCATAATGATGAATATTGGCTTGATGTTTGGATACACAATAAATAATTGGAAAAGTGTAAAATTACTGTAACCCCCACTCATTTGCACCCCCCCCATGATTTTTTTTCATAAACCTCTACTCTGGCTGGGGTTTAGGTGTCAAGACAAAATGGTGAGTGGTCATCCTTTGTAAATCCACTTCTGTTGCATTTTACTTTATTCCATCCATCTCTCTTCTTAAGCCTCCTTTTCTCTTTCTTCTCTTTAACTTTCTCCTTCTTCTGTTTGTCGCATTTTTTATTAAACACCTTTCATTTTTCTTTTATTCCCTTGCTCACCCCCCAGATATTGAGGAGGTGGAGAATCTTCTGCTACACAACCTTCCCTCTCTGTGTTATCGTCTGTCAGACTGGCCCTCTGCTCTGTGTGAGGCCCCAGGGCTCCAGATGTGTGGATATAAAGGACCAAGAGCCACTCAGTACTGTCTGCTTATAATATTACACCTTGCTCTGCAGCAAGGAGACAGGTAATACAGTGCACACACAGTCTGGCCAAAGAATATCTTCAAGCAACACGTTCACCTATTGTACTCACATTTCAGACACAAATAGGGATTTATATTGTTGCCAAGCCTCAGAGTTGCAAATAGAGAAAGGCATTGGGTTTTACAAACATTTTGTTTATTTAAAAGGGAAATTTTTGCAGTGATGTATAATCGAGTGCTGAGAAGGTCTTGTGTTTTGAGTCGGCATTTTTTTGGAAATGGATTTAACTAGTAAATATTTCAGCATTAGTGAAAAGCATTTTGCTGATGCAAATTCTAAGCAGTTGTGCCTAGTACTATTGCACTTTTTTTTGAAAAAGCTGAGCATAGTGTGATTCAGAAGGACTGACTTTGTTTTCCAATGGCAGCATCCATTTGAACTGCAGAAATTGTCTTTGGAACTGGCTGCTCAGTAGCTTTTGGTAGCGCTGTGTTACATTAACCTGTAGTAAAATGTCACCAAACCTCTCCATACCAAGTATAGCTTGACAATATTGATTTAGTCAAGTGTTACAAATCCTCAATATTGACAAAGTGTGTCTTTGAAGTCCTTGAAAGTTTTTGAAAATAGACCTAAATAAACATAAATAGAGTAGAGTCATTGTAAGGGCTTGAATTTATATATTGTGTGAAAGATGTTATGACAAGAAAAAGAAGCTAACATTGAGCAAACTTCCAGCTAGCCTGGAAAATGTAAATTCCAAGACTCAAGGTTCACCAAAGACATTTCCAAAGACTGGCTCTTGAGAATGTAAGACCACACTCTTTTTAAATGTTGTCTAAATGAGACATTTGTTGTTGATAAATTTTTCTTTTTGAATTCAAGTTTATTCACTTCTTTTTTCTTCACAAAGCACTGCTTTGCTGTAATGCTTCTGTGATGCATAAAACATACATTTCACAGTACTGAAATAACCAAAATCCCAAATGATATCTGGTATCAATATACCAATACATTTCTTGAGTCTAACAAGAAACCGGCTGGTTTTGCATGTCACTGTAGCTCTCACCCTGCTCCACCAGCACTACCTTGGTCTTTTGGGACTGTTTTTAAGTACATATTTTATGACCTCAGAGATATGTCGCCTTCTTTGGAAAGTTTAATCAGTCCACCTTGAACCGTCGGCTATGCATTACCCCCTCAGGGAAGGGGATGAAAGCCTCTCCCTGCCATGGTGTGGTCTCATCAAGATTAATGAGAGCTGTGGCTGGAGATTTACAAAGTGTTGGAGGGTTAAGTGTGCTGAACTTGGATAGGGTCTGTGGATATGTGTGTGTGCTTGTGCCTTGGCAGCATTCTAACCGACTGTGTATGTATTTTTGAGAGAGAGTTTGTGACATCAACATGCCCCCCCGGAGTGCTTTGTCTGCTATGCACACAGTTTGTGTGTTTGTACACTTCATAACCCTCACACCAAATGTGTTTGCTGAGGTCAGTTTGACATTTAAATGTATGCTTGTCTGTGTGTTTGTATACTTTCAAATGTAAATGTTGTGCCACATTTGCAAGTACTTGTAATTAGAGTCATCATTATTGTGCGTATGCGTGCTGATCCAGGCTCCTCCCAGACCAGGCAGTGTTTTCCAGTGTGGTGTGGCTGTTGCATTCAGTACAGGAGCAGAATGACTGTGCTCTGCCTCGCTCTGTGCTCCGCTCTGCCCTCTACCTGCTGGCAGTGACACAAGACAAGAGCCTTGACCTCGACGGGGTAACTCTTACCAGTTCACTGAACAGACATCCAACACACACTCTGCAGCTTACACGTGTGGCACAGTAGATATATAGCAGTGAGCTAGAAAAGTCTGAACTGTGTTTTATTTTAAACATCAATACTTTGTAGAATATGTAGATTTCCCTTTACATAGATTTTGGCATAAATTGAAACTGAAGCAGGCAAGTGGTCTGCTTCAGTTTTATTTTACCTTTATTTTACCAGGAAGTCCCATTAAGATTAAATACTCTTTTACAAGAGAGACTTGACCAAGGTAACAGCCACAAATCACAGCATAAAATAAACAAACAACGCATTATATACCAAATTAAAATAATTAGATTTTATTTTCTGTTGGGTGAGTCAACATAACATTGCTAACAATGTGTTAGCAAGAAATTCTTAAATCATATTTACCGAGACAGGTTTACCTACAAGCAGTGCAACACTTAAGGTGTCAAGACTTCATCAAGATGAAGGTGTTCAAAGTGATGTTTTTCCTGTCGCAGAAAACAGAACAGCATGTACTGGAGTACTGCATGGTTTAATGTGGAAACCATTAATGTGGAGTCCAAGGAATGTTTAGAATCAGAGCTTGACAGTTCATATTCATCTTTTGATACAAAATCCATATTCTGATGTTAGCGATTAAGCAGCAGAGAATGGTAATTATAGCTCACCCTTTTTTCTCAAGATGCACCAAGTTAATAACATGGTCCCCAAAATAATGTACTTCTCTTTTGTTCAACGACCATTATATTGCAAAACTTTGTCCTGCAGTTTCTCTGTAACTACTTTATGCTTTATGTTGACTAATATAAAAAAAATGCAATAGCTTAGAAGAGATTCCCTGCTGTGACTGAAAGCCCTGCTTCAGTAGGATTTAAAAGCAGTCTTATATTTTTTGTTGCAATGAAAATTGTTGGAAAAGCTTCAAACTTTTTAACTTGTGTGTGTACATACGTTCTTTATCAACCTCCTCAAGGCTCATTTCAAGTGCATCAGTAATGCACTTACCTCGTGCCCAAGCTTCTCTTCCCTCTACATCCACCATCCAGCTGTCCTCCACTTTATCTGGCGCTATCCAGAGCTTGCAGAGAAATTCGGGTCCCTAGTCTTGGAACTTTGGTTGACCAAGGCGGTACAACACACAGATGCAGAGCAGACCATGGTAAAAGAGAAATTGTTTCAGTTCTATCTCAGACTCACTTGTAAATAAACAAATAAATAAATTTACTTATTTGATTGAACTCACTTAAATTATTACACTCCTGCCATTTCACAAATTAATTCACTCCAACAGGATCCATTAGAGTCTTTTAAATTCCCTTAGAACTCTCTCAAATTAAAATCAAATTTGATGAAAAGGTGCAGGCAGACATACAGGAGAAGGGAGAGAAAAGAGGCAGCAGTGCAGATGAGAAGCAGGAGCACAAGCCAGACACAGAGACTGTGGAGCTACTGACTCTGCTAGAGAAGTACCCAGCTGTCATACTGACTCTCCTGGTGAGACCCACAGATCACCAGAGACTGACACATTAAAGTGAAGATACTTTAAAATGTTGGCTTTTGTGCTGCATTGTTCCACACCTGAGTAGAAATGTTTGTTATTGCTGAAAGAGTAGAACAACATGGGAAGTGCATATTTGTTTAACTTACATTGAGTACCTGGTTGCCTTTACTGCTTTAGGACAAAAAGATATTTCCAAATGTATATGTCCTCAAGCTTGTGTCTGTCTTTGTGATTCACACTTTTCTGTGTCACTGTCTGTATGACTACAGGACATTGTTTGTAATCGGGAGGCGCCCCTATCAATGCGAGCACTCAGGGTTCTGGAAGCCCTCTTGTGTGGCCGAAGAGACTATGAGGCTGATTTGTGCACCAGTCTTAGGCCAGCCTTGCTTCAGGCATTACAGAGGCTCAATATGGAGAACATGGGCCATGGGTTAGGACACGGACAGACTGCACAGGGTAAGAAACATAAACTAAAAAAAAAAAAAAATCAACTCTCAATGTATTTAGATTTATGGAAGTATTTTACAAATATGTGTTGCATTCCCAAAGCAACTGCTCTGTGACTCAGGTTTATTTAAATGGAGGAGACGTACTATGATGGAAGTAGACTGTAATGTCACAATCTAAGAATCTGTTGAATTTCAAAATCAGTCACATTATGTTTTTATCAGAAAAACTTCACGATGAAAATTGCTACGGCAGTTATAATTGACAGTTCTACTAGCAATTCATAGGAAATGCAGAGATGAATCACACAACATAAATGCTTTATGACAGCTTCATGCACCTGCAGCACAGTGATGAAGCAGTAATGGATTCTTTCATTTGAAATTAATGTGCCTCAGTGTGGGAGTTTTGAATATATTATGTGTGCTCGCAGCTTTTGTTAGCAGAGCATTCTTTAAGTAGGCTGCACTCTGAAGCACACTCCCTATTGTTGGAGCTGAGCACATCTATGTAGAAAACAACGTTACATATGGCTGGCACAGACCTATTGTGTCTTCCAAGTTAAATCCCGTTTTTAAAAAGTAACCACAATACTTCAATCATGCTCTGATTTCTCACAGCAACCACTGCTGCATTTATACATTCAGTTCTTCACACCAAACAAAATCACCCACTTTTGCAAAGATTTTCCACTGAAGTCACTATTCATAATCATGCATCAACATTAATGCCCAGTGATTTGGTTTCATGCCCAGTTTTATCTCATTAAACACAAATGCAGTCACTCACATTTGATGGATGGAGGTAAGCGTTGCTGTTTACTCCCCTGAGTTTATGTTTTATGATGCAGCAAACAGTGCTTTGTTTTCTGCCTCAGTCTTACATATCAAAAACCTTTCATAGCAAATGTTGGGTTTTAATGGAGTTGTCTCTTCCCTGTTCAATCATAAGTTTACCCTATGGGTTCCTAAACTGTGAGCTGTAATAGGACATATGCACTGTGACACAGCAAACACCGAAAGAGTTACTTTAATTATATTATATTATATATTAATCAAATAAAAAAAAGACTGCATTGTGAAAGACTCAGAAATACAAATTAAATCTCAGCTTTACAATCAGCAGCAGCCACACCTGGGCTATTTGTTCTCAAATGCAGATCTCTTATTGATTTTAAAGTTTTTGTTTGATTAAGAAAAGCTGTTTTTGTTAAATGTGTCTCACAGTATCCCCATGACGTACAACAAAAGTTCAATAAGACCAAGACATTACACCAAAAAAGTTCAACTCGTAAATTTACTGTGGAGACAAGAACATAGGGTTCATTGTTCAAACTTTTCGCTACTGAAGATACCAATATTTATTGCACTAATTGATGCAAACTTGTCAGTGTGATCAGTGTTTCCAGTGGCAGTATTGTCCCTGTTTTGATTTTTAAAATCTTTTCTTCCTCAACCACTCAAATCTGGTCTAAGTAGATATCATAGTTGTAATACAAATTACGTTGAGAATTGAAAAAATGATGAAAATAATAAGTGCTATAGAAAGCAGTAAAACATCTATAAAGTAATGTGCACAGATTAATATCTCCATTTGGCACTGCTTTCTTTTGCAACATAATGGAAAGCACTTAGTTTAATTATTCTTACATGTTGGATCATAGAATAGATAGAATAGAATACCTGCGTCGATTTATGTTTGTCGGGCCATTCGCTTTGGCCGCATTTTCTCTCTGATGGTTCTAACAACTGTTCAAATTGCATTTCACTGTGGAGACAGAATTAAACGTGGTTCTTTGCAGAAACATTAAAAGACAGTGGAGTTCTGCACACATGCAGACAGTAATATGTAGTTATACATTCACTACAAATGTCTGTGTTTTTTGTGTTAGATATCTATATAAATCTATATAAATTTTGCTAAAATCTTTTCATTGTCTTATTCAAGGACATTTTTCACAGGACATACACATGAAATGTATGGCAAGTCTTTAATCAGTAGGGCTGACTAGTGGCAACTGAAATGACATTTTGAAATGTTATATATTTTGACATGTCAAAATGTCATGTCGACTAGTTAACTTTAAGATGTCTGTAAAACAGTTTTACATGTTAAATTTATTTTCTCAATTAAATTTTGATTAGTTAAAGTTGAGAGATAAGTTGAGAGTTTAGAGATATTTGTAATCAGAGATATCAGTAATTTCTCTTAAGCATACTGATTACAGATATCTAAAATTGAAATTACCTATGTTGAAAAAGGATTGTGACAAGTGAAATTTCTCTAGGTCGGAGGAGAGCTCCTGCCTCAAGTGGAGGAGTTTAAGTATCTTGGTGTCTTGTTCAGAAGTGAGGGAAGATGGGGACATGAGAGTGACAGACGGATTGGTGCAGCGACAACAGTAATGTGGTCGATGTATCAGTCCGTTGTGGTGAAGAAGGAGCTGAGCCGAAAGGCGAGGATCTCGATCTGCCACTCAATCTACGTTCCTACACTCACCTATGTCTCACCTATGGTCATGAACTTTGGATCATGACTGAAAGAACGAGATCTCGGATACAAGCGGCTGAAATGAGCTTCCTCCGCAGGGTGGCGGGGCGCTACCTTAGGGATAGGGTGAGGAGCTCTGTCACCTGAGAGGAGCTTGGAGTAGAGCCACTGCTCCTTCACATCAAGAGGAGCCAGTTGACGTGGCCTCGAGGAAGAACCAGGGCACGCTGGAGGGACTATGTCACTCGGCTGGCCTGGCAACGCCTTGGGGTCCACCCGGAAGAGCTGGAGGAAGTGTACGGGGACACTTGTGTTATCCAGCTAATCAACAAACAGTTTCAATATGTGGGCGTCATCTCATTTAAAATACCACAAAGCCATTGGTCAACTTCTATATAGGATATGCCTACCTCATAAATATTCAACAAATGTGAATGAATGTGAAAATATTTATTTTATATATCTAAACACATTATTAAAGATTCCTATGATGACATTCTGACTAGTGTAGGCAAATATCTCAACTGTGATTGCTACTAGTAAATGTTCACTAGTTCCAATTCTGTTTCAGATATCTGAAATGCAATTATAGTTGTCTGAAATTATGTTCTTAATAGTTAATGTTCCATGCTGACAGATCCATAATTTCATTTTGGATAGTCAGAATTTTAGATATCTAGGATAACATTTATGTTATCTGTAGTGTAAGACAAAGGTAGCCATTGAACTGTCTTGCCAGGCAAACTTAGTTTTCACTGAAGTATGATCACAGTGTCTCTCCCAAGACTTGGTCGTTTTTAAATTAGATTGAAATGGCAAAACAGTTCCCAGAACACTGTCATTTCTGATTAATGTTGACAGGAGAGAACCATTAATCCTCAGTTAAAATGAATCCTCCAAGCATCCTTTGTCAGTACAGACAGATAAGCGGGAGACTTTATCTAGATGACTCTCCTTAATGGAGCGTTTAGTATTGATGTTGTTTCAACAAACAGTAGTATCGGTGTAGTAGTAGTATCAGAGATTGTGTTTCATTGTGTTTACTTGGCAATGTGCAGTATTTCTTATGTCGCTGCTGGTCATCAGTATGCATGTAGACCAAATAGGTCTACTTCTTGTTTAGTGACTGCTACGGAAACATTGAGTCTTCAGACAGAACTGTTCTTATGAAAGAAGATTACAATTTACAGTTTCCTTTTAATCATTAATTTGACAACAGTTAAAGCTGTTTATTAAAACGATAATACCTTGCGATTAGGTCACCACAAGTTCATTGAAAATTAATGAATATCAGTGTTACTTACTGCTAATTAAAAACAGCTTCAGAGACATGAGGATGAACCCATGAAAGACGTTTTAAAATTGAAAATATTTGAAAAACAAATCTGCAAATAAAGATGCTCTAAATGCTGTGATGAAGTATTTTTCCAGGTTCTCATTTTTCATTTAACATGATTTTTGCATTCATTGTTCAATTCTTGAGAAATCAAAGTTGACTTGTCCAAATAAGGTGATAGCGACTGAACACCTCCCAGTTTAAAGGTTCATTTCCTAGACACTGCATTATGTGCAGGCTTATCTGGTGCTGTAATGTGCTTTTGGTCGAGGTGTCTGCCAGATGGTGTTTTTATGTGTATGTACTTGACCAGGTTAATGAGCACAGCTGAAGGCCACAACACCAGTGTGCCAGCCGGGGATTCAGAAACTGTTGCTGCGGCTAGCCCCTGCCTGCTTTCGGCACATCCCAGACCCTGTGGGGAGAACAGACTGTTATCTGTGCACCTCTTACTGTTCAGCCCACTGTAATTTGCATTAATATATACTTTATATTATCCTCTAATACGGCGGCATCCTCCAAGGGGAGGCATTTTAATGTTATGCACTACTGGGGTGAAAGGTATGTAGATGCCTGTTCTGCCTGATCTTCCTCCAGTGTCTTTCAAGTTAGAGTACTGCTGCTCTTTGTCCACCTAGTCTCTCTCTTCATGATCCATCTCACCTTCTCTTTTTTTCTCTCTCTTTTACCTTTAACAATTTTTGTATTCAAACTCAACAGTGTTATTACCTCTGCTGAGGAGGTTATGTTTCTGGCTTGTTAGCAGGATGACAAAAAGCATCTAGCTTTATTTTTGTGGCACTTGGTATAAGGTTATAGCATGGGCCCAAGAGGAACACACTGAATTTTGAAGCAGATTGACAGGGGATGTGACTTGGCTAGATAATGCCATACATCTTAAATTCCAGATGAAGTTCACTAGTGCCAAGACGTAAAACCAACTGTAGGAATACAATGGGTCCAGATCACAGTCTATATTCATGGGTGTCAGTAATCCTCTGGGGCAGTCGACACATGCATTCGTTCATCGTTTTGTAGCACTTGTGGACAGTGGTTTCATGATATAGCCGGTACACATTTAACATCGCCACAATTGTTTCAGCTAAGGTGTAGCTATGGAAATGTATATAGACATATTATACAACTTAATATATGAATAATAGTTTTATTTGTACAAATTAAAATTTATCTCAAATAAAAATTTCTTCCTCGTGAACATACAGCATTTTGGAGCAACTAACATACCAAGCTGCCGTGTTCATGATGTTACTTTAGTCAGAGCAGTTGATATTTGCATACATTTACATGATAAAATGTTTTCTTAAATATATATAAAGTATGCGAAATATTTCCACTTTGAAGAGAGTCAGTTTCTGTTTTTTGGGAACATCAAGTTTCAGACTAAGTAATGAGGCTGTCTCTCACACTGGCGTTTCTTTTGTTTCTTTTTTTAACTAAGTTTAACTCTCTTTCACACAGACACTCCAGATATGTATGTGTCTGTCTCTGCTGCCTCTCTTTATACTTTGTTGTCTTCCTCTATTTGTTTAGCAGTGGACTCGCTCCCCCTGGTGCTTAAGCTGCTTTGCGTGACGCAGGCCAGTGACCCGCCTTCATCTTCCTCCTACAGTAAGATGGACGGAGTGCACTTCAAGCTGCTGTACCACGGTGAGGTCAAAAGACACCGCTGGCAGGTCATACTTAATATAGCTCTTTTCCCAACAGCACTCATCTAGTAGCATACATATACACACACAGTTCCTGTATACAGTTTACTCAGCATAGTTAAACAAATGCCCTACATTGGGTGTAAATCCAATCAGGCTATGTTACAGGCAGATACAAATCCAAACATTGCCACACGGACATATAATAATCTGGGAACAACACCAAGACTTATCTCGTCTATCTCCGCGTGCTTCCTAAGCAGCGGCCTCCCTCATCTATGATTTAATGTTATCATCAACAAACCTGCTCAGAGGAGTGCTTACTGCTGATCTGCAGATGAAAATGCTGTTCAGGCATTTATAACTCAAATTATAACTCTGAGCATAATATGATCAGAGTCAAATTTGCGTTTCTTTTTTGCTTTTTGCTTTGATGTCAACACCCTTCCTCACACTATGTCTCTCATTCCTCTGTACCACTTAGCAGGACTTCGTTCCGTGCTGGTAGTTATATTTTCCAAGCCCTCATCTTTGACATTTTCATTGGCAGATCAGATTAATTCAGTCTCTACCGACCGGAGGGAGACCTAATGTGACAGGCAGTGAGTGGCAAAGCCCATCGTGTTACATTTTATCTGCCTGTCACATTGAGTCTCAATGTGCCTCTGGAATGAAATGTTTATTGAATGCATTTGAGAGCACTGCAGATAAAATATTAAATAAGAGAGTCATCAGACTTGAATGTGTTTATGCCAGTGAGTAATGTAGCAGGGAGGTTGAAGCCTACCGACACGGGGAGCCTGTTACCTGCCTTCAGCTACCTGTACTGCTGCCTGAGTTTGTCCCCTGCACACTGCACTGACAGAGGTTAGACACGTTTTCCTTCTGTCTCTCTCTGTCTCTCTTTCTCCATATGTGTGTTTCAGTCTCTAGCTCTCGATAGCTGCATCTATCACTGACCTTGACAAGCATGTAGCATCGAGACACAGAGGAAATAATGAGTATGGACGCTGACGTCCTCCGTACGTCTTTACATAATGTTACACAGGCTGCAGCTCAGTGCTGCACACTGTCTGAGACACTTGTGCACTTAAAGTCTGAGTGCTTCTCACACATTTGCACTGAAGCAGTATTTGCACAGAGTGCTCAATGCTGACTAACGCAAATGTCTGTAGACAAAACCACATACGCATACACTCACACACTAACATGGTCAGTAGATTAAGTTCATAGATCTCATGTGCAGAAAGACACGTTGTCAATTTATTTTTTATTTTGCAGGTAATAGAAAAATGAACACTGGGGGTTCTCCTAATGGTTTTATTAGACATATCTGTTAAAGGGAAAAGGGCCAAGACATGTTACATTGCCTCTTACCAAAGATATCATTTATTTGATATGACATATTGATTGGTATTACTTTTATTACAAGCTAAAGAACTGACCTAAAAATGGAAAAATACTCAGTAGAGGTCAGCAGTTGTATTAATAAGGTGAGCCTGGTGGTCAGAGAGCTGGATGCCCCTGGGGAGCAAAGCTAATTACACCCTTATGATGTTTTTTCACTACTTCTGCTGCAGCCTACTGACATTCAGCATCTGCTTCTTCATCACTACTGTTGGGTTTACTGATGCAAGTTAGGTCAGCCTCAGGCTAGATGGAGTTTCAGCTGGTGGGGAGGAGAAGAGGGATGGTAACTCATCCCTCCATTTCAAGGCAAAAACCAGAAAATTATATCTTTAAGTAAAATGTAATTATTGTTTTGTTTTTTTACTACTTACAATTGACCTGGTTGGCTGCCTATGTACTGTATATAACCCCAGTGTTATATAAATTATTCTGCCTTGTAAGTCTATAAATTCTTGCTGATGCAACAGCCTGATTTTCATAATTTACATGAAGTCAGATAAAAAGATACGTTATGTGCACCATGCACTTGCTCAGAGCCTGCCTGTGTGTGTGATTGCACATGTATGTGTGTGAAATTTAATAAGTTTGTATTGTTCCACACTCCTCACAGGTGCCACAGAAAAATGAAAATGTGTTTGTGTAATTGTGGGTTTGTGCCTGTGGCATGTCACCCTGCAGTCATCCAGACTTACTGCTATTCACACTCTCTCTCTCTCTCTCACACACACACACACACGCACATTGACAAGCACGTGCTGTTCCCATCAAAGTGTGATGACATAGATCCTTCTTCTCTCCAGCTGTCTCTATGCTGCTCTCCAACAGTGGACTGATGGACCAGATGCAGACCGTACTCTCCTCCTCCTCTTCTGCTCCATCTTTTTCTTCACCTGCCTCTCCTCCTTCAGCCCTGCTGTGCTGCAGCCATCTACTCCTGTCCTCCCTCATTACCTTGCAGCGCTTTCACTCCGCTCAGGTACACACAACAGCTCAGCTTTGCTCTTATCGCAACTTCGGGATAGAACTTAGCACAGTGAAGGGCAAGACACAGAACATACAGTAATGTGGTGCCTAGATTCATGTGTGGGCGCAGAATACAAAACACCAACTGGTTTCATCTGATAGGTATCAAAGTAAGGCTGTGGTAACAGTGCTGTCTGCTCGTATTGCGGGATAATACATTCGTACTTGGAATAAGATATTTGGCCCTAATCTTGTTATGCTTCTTACTCTCCCATCCCTCCCTTGTTCTCTCTTGTTCTCTTTCTCTATTATTTAAGGTCCATAAGAGCATCAGTTGGAGTCTGGACACAGCTGTGCAGCGAATCCTTGTTCAGAAAAGAAACACAGACAATCTCTTGCTGGGTAACAAACTCACTGTTCTATTTGATGATTATTTTTTAAAGATTTCTGCCCTGGCAGACAGTAGATACCAAAACAGCTCGTCAGCAATGCATCAGCAAGAAGTTTGTATAGTGTAGATGTGTGTGTATCCCAAAAAAAAAGATTTTCCAGGATCTTGCATGTATATATTTGTGCACAGTTCATGTTTTCTCTTTTGCCTATTTGTTTTTGTCCTCCCAGTTTTTTGCATTCTCTTAATCTCAGCTTCCTCCTGTCTGTAATTTTGTGCAGCTGTATTTTACTCTGGCCAGTGCAATTACAGACCCATTAGAGTTCATATAAAACCAAAATAAATCAAAACATGTGTTTCAGGCACCCTTTATTATTGCATCAACTATCCGTATACTGCGTAAACATTAGGACAGGCTAATGAAGTTCACCCCCTGACTGACTGCTTGTCAGTGTTTTATCTGCAGCGGAGGTAACTGAACTCTGGGCATGCATTTTACACACTTTCATTACATTAAGTGGCCCACATCCTGCTACACCACTCTGAGCCAGATCATCCCTGCCGCTGCTGTGTCTCTGTCTGTCAACCGGATAAGTGGCCTGTCAGGGTTGCTGTGATGTATTGGCTCCCTCTGCTCGCCTATCGCTTTCTCTTGCTCACTCCCTCTCTCCCTCCCTTCCCTCCCAGTCTTTCACTCACTCAGCCTCCTCTCTGTCTTTCTGTCTCTTTTTTTTTTATCTCCCTTATGCTTTCCATTTTACCCTTCTTTTTCCATTCAACCAATCCCCCTCTCTGTGTGTCAGTTTCTGTGCTAGGTCCCTCCTCCCTCTCTTCTGCTGCCACTAATTGAGTTCTCTCTCCCTCAGAGGGCTCTAATCTCAATGCACATGGCATAAGTGCAATTCAAATGTCTGGCTCCTCTCAGTTTGGATCCCACTGTGTTTTAGCTATCATTTTGGTCATGTCTCTCTCATTATCTCCGTCACTACTCTGGTCCCTCAGTCTTGCTGACCTTCCTTCAACCCTGCCTCTCATTGCCTCACACACTCGCTACACTTGACACTGATATATTCAACATTTAACTTTTTGCCCTCCATTTCTGTCAATTCAAAAAATTGCTTTCAATTGCTTTTCAAGCTTTTCTCTGCCTTTCCTCTGTGGTTCTATTCCCTCTGCTAAATGCTTTTACTCTCTTTTTCAATTTCATACTTTCACTTCCTACTCTGTACGCTCACACACTCCCTTCTGTTCTACCATGCATCTTTTCCTGTCTGAGGACTTGCCCTCCACATTTTCTTTGACTCTCCTCTCCCTCCTCCTCATTCCATGTGGTCCCATCTTCTCTTAATTCCCTTTGGTTTTACTCTCGCCTTCTCTGTTCAGTCAGCTACCTGAGGTTGCTGCAGGCTCTACTTGATGTTGACCTGGCATCAGCGGTGGTGTGTGTGAGCAGCAGTCCTGGCTTGGTTGGGCCAACACCCTTGGGGACTGAAGATGGCGCTTTGTACCCACTCGGCTCCAGAGGGTCCCGGTGCCTCTCAGCTGCTCTCAGTGGACTTCTTTTGCAGGTTTTTTTTACTTATGTCTTTTTGGTGGGTGTATGCATGTTTTGGGTAGAGAGAGGAGCGTGTGTGTACTTGCACATGTGTGTGTGGGTGTATGTGTTTCTGGTTGTATGTGACCATTTAAGGGGACCTGTTATGCTTATTGTGATTCTCTCTCATACTTTTAAGATAGCAGATGTTCGTGTTGGCAGCATGTCAGTGTTAAGAGTCAAAGTACCAAAATTTGTGGTCAACATAAGTAAAAATGAAAGACAAAAGCTGAAGTTTCAGCCTCTCTGTAAGCTTTCACTTGTTCTGTAAGTTTTGTTCGAAACATATATTTGTATTCAGAAGTACTAAGAGATCGATCAGGGAACCCTCAGAACAATTGTATCAAGGAATTGCTACTTATGAGTCTAACAGAACATAACGTAAAATAAAAATATCCATCCATCCGTCCATCCATTTTCTATACCACTTATCTGTCAAGGTCGCGGTAAAATGAACCTGAAAATTAACATAGTATGTACCCTTTAAGCATGTATGCAGTCACATTGTGAGTATTACTATAGATAGCTTAGTTCTTGTTGAATGCACATTATGGATTTTACCTCAAGAAATGAACTGACTTTATTCCAAGGACTGCCTTTGCAACATTTAATTTGTAAATTCTGTGTTGTAATGAAAGGTGGAGTCCAAGTGATTTTCCCTTGCTTTTCACAGCATTAATTTGTTTAGGTTCAGTTCAGTTAAGTTCAGTTCAGAAAAATCGATCATTTTCAATCATTATTGTAAATATTTAGATTAGAGCAGTTTTTTTATGTGGCTTGATGAACAGAGATAAAAAAAAAAAGGAAAATGCAAAATACTTATTGCAGAGAGCTGCTGGCCCACAGGTAGACATCAGAGGAAGAAGGTGAGAGCTGCACACTCATAAATTTTGTTGTTCTTAATTCTTCTAGCTCATATTAAGTTATGAACAAATGCAATATGTTCATAACAATAATACACTATACAGACAAAAGTATTGGCACACACCTCTTTATTATTGAATTCAGGTGTGCTGTGCAGCTGTTTCAGGGGGACGGGCCCCTTACTTCCAGTAAAGGGAAATCTTAATGCTTCAGCATACCAAGACATTTTGGACAATGCTATGCCTCCAACTTTGTGGTAACGGTCTGGGGAAGGGAGGGGGGCTCTACTCTGAACTCTCTCAATACGTTTGTCTATATAGTGTATGCACAGAAGCATTGTTTCATAAAACTAAAAGATTCAGGGGACACATCTATGTGGCTCACACAGTTGATGTGATGATGCATTCCTTCTCTTGTTTCTTTCATTCCACCATTTATTTTGCAGCAGAGATAACATGGCAATCTTTAGTCTTAACAGCATGACAGTGAAACAGCGCTTCACAAACAAGTTTGTGTGGAAATGAGGTTTTGATTGATTTGGCATAATGGAACACATATCCAGAGAGTATCAGGTGTCTCTAAAATGTTATTACATGTAGATTGTGTATTGACTTTGGCTGCATATGACAAAAGGGGGAGGCTAGTGTCCCATCAGCATTCATTTAACAATAAATAGCTGAAACACTACTGGCAGCCAGCACAGAGAAAGAAGCAACATGATACAAAATATGAGTAATCCAGTATATGCAACAAGGTAGTAGATAGACCCTTCATCAAAGAGGTTGTAAAGAATCGTATCCATAAATGTCTGCTGTGCACTGAACTACTACATATGTTTATACTTACACAGGCCTTTGATTTTACAGTTGTTTCAATCTGGTAATTCTTTACGATCAAAGCAGCGGTCCAACATCACAATACACAGAGGCACTACTCTCCTGAGTGCATTTTTTTCTGCATGACTGAACCTAAGATATTGTGAATCAGTGACTCATGAGGCTTTGCGGGACTTATGAGTAGCTCCGGTGTGAGTGGTGGTAGCACATTTAGACTGTGCCCGTAAAACTGCATTAAGATACATCATGAATACAGCTCGCTTCAAAGAGTCCTTGTCCATTAAAGCCATAATATGTGAAATATTTCAGTTGGTGTTTGTAGACACACAATTCAAGGTTCACCACTTCTTGAAAGAGAGAACAGTGGTGGTTAAGTGAGCCACATAGTAAATGGAGAGAGAGCGGCGGTTAACACTAACAGGGTAGTGAATCAGACAAATAAAATGTTATTTTTTGATTGTCTCACAATGGTTGTGTTCTAAAACACCCTCTGGATTGTTTTTATGAATACAGTGGAAGTCTCTGCTCCTGTGTCCTGTGTCTCTGTGCAGCCCATGCAAACGGACCTGCAGCTCTTTAAGATAGATGGAGAGAGCAGAATAGAGAGACCACGTAGAAATGACAGCTGTAACCTGGTCACCAAGTTTAGCAGAGTTCCAGCCTCGCTCTGTTATTGGCTGGGTCTACATAGTGCTGTACAAATGCCTTCGCCCAGGAACACAGCAGTGTACTCACAAAATAAGGAAATACAGGGTCTCTGCAGATGCAGACAGAACACACTTCTCGAGGCTCAAGTGACTGATTGATTGATTGAGGGAAATTAATTTTGTATGAGTCTATACATTGGTTTTCTTTTGTTTGTTTTTTAGAAAATTGATTAAGAATGAACACAAGACTTTGATTATTTAAGAATGCATAAAGGTTTGTACAGATGCATGCAAATGCTGAATATGAAGTCGAAGCAGTGCGAGTGCAGACAAACCTCAAACTTGCCTCCACACATGAAAAGAACCACTTATATTTTTTTGACAATGTCAGTGATGATCACTTTTGATCACGTTTGTTCTGGCCCATTGAATTTGTCTTGAGAGATCTGCGTTTTTTTGCTGGTGCTGCTCATTTAGATATGGATAAGCAACTTGAAAATGGTTTGGAATGGATGCTCTAGATTTCCACCAGGTTTTACATCATTAAAAAACTTGGTTTACTTGGTTTTAAAAAAGTGTTTACTTAGTTCATTTTCAGAAGTCATCCAGGTGCACATGTTGTGCCACAGTACTACAGCAGCAGGCCATTAAAATTCCACTGGAAAGACAGAGACAAATATGTTAAAACCAAAAAAAAGAGATGAAATTATGTTCTTAACTATCAGTATGCTGTTGCCCCTGCCAGCAGCGGTGAGAGGTAATCAAAATGATGTTTGAACTACAGGAAAGGTGTCAAAATTGTCGAGGGAGGTTGCGTAGGGGGCTGTGATGTATCTGAATGAAGGTTAATGAAAAAACCTTCAGCTCCAGTTAATGAAGTGTGATACCACTGGGCTCATTTTGATGCTCATTTGTATGCAAAATGCAGCTCTTCCCAGTGCACTGACCATTACCAGAGCATTTGGTTATAATAATGTTATAATAAATTAGAAACATTACCGCTACCCGCTTTAAAGTTAATTAGTAATGCTTCTCTTTTGAGAAGTAAACAAAAAAATTAACATGTTCGCAAGAGAGATGTTTATATTATTTTCAGCCTGACGGTCTAAAGATAATGTGGATGAAATATGCAAGCTGTAAGATAATTGGGTATCACTATATTTTTTTTTTATCTGGTACTTATTCTGCAAAATGCCAGCTTCTGGTTCCACACCAGTGCTTCTCTGTGTAAAAGGCTGTAGCGCTGAAACGAGCTTCAGCTCTGGCTCAGCGCTCTGTAGTCTGCTGTTGAGCAGCTGATATGAGTAACACTTGCCTGCTCCCCTCCTCTCTCCTCTGTTTTGCTCTCTCTCCCCCTTGATGCTCCAACTTGGTGACAGTAGAAAACACTGCAGCTCCAAAGTTCCTCTCCTCTCCTTGTTTCCCTCTCTTTGTTTCCTCACACACTCTCTCTCTTCCACTTTTTTGGCACTGCTCTCCTCTTTCCTCTTTCTTCTTACTTTCCCCACTTTTCTCTGCTCTCATTTTAACCTCCCCTTTCGTCTCCGTCACCTTACCTGCCCTGTTCTCATCCGCCCTCTCTTTTACCCCTAATACATTTCACCTAGCTCACTCTCTCATCCCATCCTACTCATCCTCCTCCTTTCTTCTCTTGTCGCCTTCTCTCCATCTCAACATTATGGTGTAACTCTCTGTTGTTGTCTACATATCCACCCGGCCTACTTCAGTATTTTTGGACACTGCATAGTGCTCACTATTTGCACCGCCTCTGTGAGAGAGACATGCATTATTAAAACCTCACTCCGTCGCTCTCTCCCATGTTTCCATGTTCCCTTGTTCTTCCTTTTGTTTCTGGCTGCATCTCTGTCCATTGGCGAGCATATTTCTGCAAGTATGTGTGTTGTCCAAGTCTGTTTCCTGTGCATCTGTTGCATTGTTTATGTTCATTTCTGCCAAAGTCAAAGCACACGTCACATTCCTGTGGCTGGCAAAACTTGTAGTGATATGACATTTCAGAGCTGGAAGATGTTCTTTTCATCTTCCAGTTTTATTGTATACTTGACGTCTCTCTCATGTTTCACCACTCCATGTCTCTTTCTCCACAGAAGCATGAGTTGTTGCTGAGAGCCTCTGTCAACTGTCTAAGCTCCCTGCTGGGGTTCCTTCAGAGAAAGAGCCCCTCTACAGGTACCACACAGAGAGACAGTTTGGCAATGAGTGTCGATTACCAGAGTGGTAGTTAGTATCTGTATGTGCATCCAGGAGTTGCACATCAGGAGTTGCACCAGGGAGAATAGAGGAAAATTAAATGAAATTGATTTCAGTTACACACCCTGTCTTGTCTTTTTTCTTCCCTCGGGGTTGTTTTCTGTGCCTGGATCTGTGTGTTAGCAAAGTACGTGGTATGTCAGCCATGGATTCGATTCCTCCTCTCCTGCCTGCTCAGCTCAGGGGAGAGCTGCGTTCTGAACCCAGCCATTCTTAGAGTCATCACACTTGTGAGAAGTCACACACACACACACAGTAATAAGTATTTTATATGAAGTGTCAAACGTTAATGAAGGTAATAAAAACATCAAGTTGGTAAATGTATTTTATTTTTCATGACTAATGGGCGTGAATACAATGTTGCAGACTGACTCATCTCATGGAACTGAAACACCATTGTTACTTTGTGCTGTGGACTGAGGCTCTAAGCACTTGCTTTTCAATGATTATTCAGTGAAATGAAGGAGGAACATGTTTATTTTTAAGTTATTTGCTTTTCTTTTTTCACTGTTCTCACTCTTAAGTCTCCTCTGGTTGTCAGTGACTGCGTCTGTGCATTTGCACATGTACATCTATCTGTGCTTGTGTCCTCTGCAGCTCCTGCGGCACGGCAGTACGGCCGTGCTGTGGGAGCCTGACCTGCTCCAGGTGATGGAGGCGGTGGAGAGGAGACAGCTGAAGGAGCTCAGCGAGGAAGCAGCACTAGCCCTGAGGCTGCTCCTCACACAGGTACACCGTGTTGTGCACGCACACACAAACATGGAGATAAAATTATGTAGGACACGCTTTGAGAACATTGTGTGCGTGCTCACAACAGGCCTTTAACATGCTACATACCCTCTGTCTAAATCTGAGTCTTCATTCTCTAAATGAATGAATGAATTAGAAAAGTAATCAAGTTCATACAAAGTTTAATGTCAGGCAGGTTCACAAACGGAAATAGCACAGGTTGCAAAATAGAAAGACATCAGGGGAAATGTGGACAGGAAGGTCTGGGTTTGTTTATGCAAATTTAATAACAGTGTTTTTCACAGCAGCAATGTGATAGCAAAATGCTAATTTGCAACAGTAACCTCCATTTGGAACTTCATCCCTACTTTACAAAAACGGTTGACTGAGGTCAACAAATAGGTTTGAGAGGTGGTGTAGCTCAGGTGTGGCATTTCCCTGCTTTCTGTCTGTCGTCTGGAGCTGATGACCCCCACCTCCTCACGTATGCGCACACATACACAAACACACTTGCCTGCGTGGGATGGATCCTACAGGAGCAGCCTTTCGATTTGCACGCTCCACACCCTGCTTCTCCTCTTATAATTATATGATTTATGTTTAGTCACCTCAGTCCAAACAAAGCAAAGAATTACTGTTATCTAGTAGTGCTTGTCAGTGACATTACCTCAGTAACACCAGCTGTTAGTTGTAAATCCCCTTCAGTGTCCAGAATCATTGGTCACGTCAGCTCTAATGACCTAAATCTGGTCACAGAAACTAGAGGCTTAATTTAAAATCCTCATTTACTCTCCTATTGACACAGGCACACATTTCAGTTGTGTCCAAACCAATTACTGCTCCCTGTTTTGGTTCCATAGACCTCGGTTGCATCTATCAGGCAGAAGTGATACTGTTGTGCCCTTGGAACACCATATGTGGTAGGAGAAATACTTGCACATGACAACATTAGCTTTAACTTGGACTTTATCCTTTGCTTTACAGTTTCAACAAATTTTTGAATATAGCAGGCCAAATTAAAACAATTTTAAAAAATATACGCTGCAGTAGAAATGATTCTGGATCTGTGATTTTTGAATAGCTTATCTTAGAAATGGAATAAATCGCTACTCGTGGATCCTCTATTTTGAGGTTATGGAAGGAATGCAGCCCAGGTAAGAAGCAAAAGGGACTCAAGCAACTGGTCAGCATTTAGGCATTCAGGGAATAAATGTTCACATAACTGCTGTCAGAGCTGCCAAAGTCAGGATACTGTTTTCCACCTGCAATGTTGTAGTTTTGTCATATTGTTAATGCTGAAATATAGAGTTCAGAAATGTGTTACATCCTACCAAATGTGCGAACAGAAAAGATGTTGGTGAGAGATGTAAGAAATGTAAATGAATAACTTATCCACACAAATCGTGAAGGTGAATTGAGCAGAATAACTCATGAAAACAGCGTAGCTCTGATGTGATTTCTGCTCTGCTCAGCTGATCGCAGCACTTATGTGGCACAAGCTTGTTATGAGGTTAGTATCGCTCATCAGATCACATGAACTGTCGCTGGAATGTTATGAAGTGTACCTATGAACTGGCCTCAAATGCATGTGTTCTCTGTGAACATTTTGTTTTGACACAAGTCGAACGTAACAAACTCACGATACCCCTGTTAGCGTTGCAGCAAATGCTTGAAGCCCATCTGGGTTTGCATCGAGACTTTATAAAACACAGAAGGAAGAGCAGCCGTATCAGGCTGCTTAGCTTGAATTTGTCATCATATGTAGGACCAGAGATGCATTCAGTATTCTGAAAGCAGCTCAGAATCAGAGCAGTGACAGAATGATGGCTGCAGCTCCCAGTGCTGTGTGTGCCAATGAATCATGAACTGTGAATTTGTGTGTGTGTGTGTGTGCGCCCTTGGGTGGAAACCGTGTATGTATCTGTGTATTTTTGGAGGCATCAGGGCACTTTTTGGGTGGCAGGGTTGAAAATGACAGACACGCTTCTTTTAACAGTCTAAAGGCAGTTTAAGTCTTCCCTCCTGTCATCTGTATGTGTCACACACACTGACATGCACAGCATTTCACAGTTTTCATTGGGTGTGGTTAGCTGCCTGTGGACTGAAGTGAAATCTTACGTTTATGAGGAAGTTCTCTGTGTGAATTTGTCAGCAATCTGGTATATCAACTCACTTCCCCTCGAGTTTCAGATATGAGCCTGTGTGTTTAGCCAATGGTTATAGTCAGACTATATGTTTGCTTAAGCTTGTCTCCCTGTCTCTAATATGTGTACTTATAAGGTGCTTAGCATTCAGACTTTTCCACATTTTGTCATGTATTATGTGGTTTTACAAATTTCTTACAAATAATAATCACAAATGCAAAAGTTTTTTGCTGTTAAACCCTTATCTGAGATCAGGTGCAATCAGTCGCCTTTAGAAGTCAAATTACATGCATGCAAAGCCAGCACTGCACATCACCCTGAGCACACCTTCCCCACAGTGAAACACGGTGGTGGCAGCATCATGCTATGGGAATGCTTTTCATCAGCAGCTTTAAGCTGGTCAGGACTGAGGGCTGGAGCCAAACACAGGGCAGTTCTTGAAGAAAACGAGAGACTTGAGACTGGGGACCAGGTTCACCTTCCAGCAGGACAATGACACCAAGCATACAGCCAGAGGTACACTGGAATGATTTGAGGCAAACAATGTTCATTTCTTAGACTGATAGAGTCAACGCTCAGACCTCAGTGCAATTCAGAATGTGTGATGAGACTTGAAAATTGCACTTAATAGACAACATTTGTTACAACAAACAATATTTCAAGCTTTCAAAACGTTGTCCATGTCGTGTTAATCAAGTGATTAAAAAAAGCCCAGTAAAATCTGTTTGAGCGGTGCTAAATGTGTCAAAGTCCTGGGAAGGTGAATACTTTTGGATGAAGACTGTATATGATCCAGTAGTGTCAAGTGGTAGTGGGGTTAGAAGGGGTGAAGCTGCAGCTTGTGCTACATACTTAGTTAGCTTTTTAGATCAGAAGTCGTCTTAGGGGCAAGTCCCTTTTCATAATTTCTCATGCTTGACTTCTTAAAACTCCCCTCAGCCATCACTCTTCTCTGTCTCTTTCATTCTTATGTATGCCTCTCAGATGTGAGCCTTTTCCTTTTCTCTGCCTTCTCCTTGGCTTCCTCTCTGCTTTTCTTTTGCTTTCCAAATAGTTCTCACCCCACTGACTCCACTTCATTCACCTCTGTTTCCCCTTTTCGCTCTTTTCAATTACTGAACAGTGTTGGAACATATTTTTTATACCGCCCTTTCCTTCACCCGCCTGCTCCTCAAAATGCCATCCTCTAGAGTCACTTGATAGGAACTGTTGCCAAATAAAAAACTGCTTCAACTGAGTGCAGCACTCACTTGTTGTGTATGAAGATCCAGCAATTCAGCTTCTCTCTGGAAACTTCTGTAAAGTTCCCAACTTTTCTTGTTTCTATCCACCATATCTGTTTGGTGCAGACTAAAAATTGTTCTTTTCAAACAGCATGCTGAGCTGAGCACTAAGATTGATCTTCACAACTCTGATGCATTAAAGTAGACATTATCCATTCTGTCTGAACTGTCTTCCTGATACACAACAACTTAATGTATTGTCACACCTTTTTTATTAGTCTGCTAATTTCGCGGACAGCAGACTGAGCTTGCCAGTGTATGTAAAGGTCTACACCAACCTGAGCCTGCAGCCGTCACTCCCAGCCCAGAGTGAGTGATGTGATTAAGTAACACTCACGTACTCTGAAGTGACCTTTAGTTAGTCTCTGAACCTCTGACTCCTGCGGGGGAGCTGATCAGTGGCAGCTCTGTGCTGGTACTCGGTTCCTCACGAACAAGCTTCAGCAAAAAAATCTTTGTTTTCGAAGTCTGCATGTCTGTTGGGACCGCTCATAGCTGCGGGCAATGCACTGTGACTTTTTAACTTCTGTCGGAGTTTTCTCAGCAAGATTTCTACAACACTACGAGATTCTCTTGTTGCTGTTTATGGCGGTTGTTTGGTGTACCTTATTGCCTAAAGTATACTCTATATCCAGGTATAGCTTTATTTGCTGCTTCACAGCCTTTGTACACATTTGTATCTACTACCCATATCTGAAGCAGCTGAAATAAATTGTATTGTTTTGGGGATAGAAGAGTTTTGTGTCTCGCTGACTTAGTCCTCTGCAAATTCCAAGTGTGTGTGCGTGTGTGTGTGTGTTTCTCCCTCTGCTCCCTCATACATGATGTAACTTTAACTAAATCTACACCTTGTCAGCTAGCCCATGTGTTTCAATTTTTAAGTGATTTAAAATGTATTTTCTATATTTTTCACAAAATTGTTCAGCCATGAAGGAAAAACAATAAAACGTTCCTTCCTCATTATGCTACTTCTCTCTCTCCTGCTCTGTCTCTCCTCTCTCTCTTAATTCAACAAAATAAAAATCTTGCCACTCTTTTGTTCACTCAGATCCAGAGCAGTGTCCTGCAGCCGCCACCCTCAGAGGAGCACATGCACAGAGTGAGGACTTTGATGAGGTCTCTCAGCCTACAGACACCAGAGGAAAGCTGCAGCCCCAGTCTGCCCGGCAACATCTTGTATCCCTCACACTCTGTGCTGTACAAAACACACACTTTGACATTATGCAGGCACATGCACTCTCACCCATACACCAGCTACAGCTGCTTACGCTCTGCAAAAACCTCAAACGTGCCTCTGTAAGTATCTGACGAGTGTTGTGAAACCTGCTGCATATGCACACACACACTTTCTGTTCTTCAGATGTCAGCAGAGCATCTTCATCGATGATGTGATAATTTATTGAATGTCTGTGTTGTGCTTTTCACTTAATCTCTTTGACAGCATGTTGTACAACACGGGGTTGTTAGTGTATTTCAGTCAGTCTGTACTTAAAGTCTCAGTACATCTGTCATGCTGATTGATTCTCTCTCACACACACACATGCACCATGCACACACTCGTTCTCTCCCTCTCTTAAACTCAGCCTGTCTGCTCAGTTTTTTACTTAGATTCTTGGCTGCTGCTGTATAAAACAGTAGTCACACCACGTTAGTATTAAATAAACACACCCATCATCTGTGATCAAAGCAGTGCCTTCATACAAAAAGAGCTCATTAAAATATTTTATGCTCGGCAAACACAATACATATATTAAAGTGAAACATGATCATAGTTTATGGCAAGTTTGTTTTCAAATATAAACTCTCTCTACTCAGCTGCTTTCTCACTTTGCTTCATGGCTCCTTAACTGTTGTCTTCAGGCGTGTTGGAGATCTGTCCATCTGTCTGTCTGACTTCGCATTGAAAGCAAGCTGAAGTGTTGCTGTGGCCAGTTGGTTTTGTCGTTCAGTCCTTGTTCATGGTTACATTTCTTTCCAATATACCTAATGTATGTTTTCTGCTCTGCTCTTGAAGCAGCACCAGGGTGTTTCGACTACAGCATTTTGACTATTTAAAGGATGCAATTAGACATAGAATCTCACTTGTAATATGTATGTTGATAATTTGAACCGTGGAGTGGTAGAAGTTGCCAACGTGAAACCTTCCATTAATGGAGTCATTTACACTTGAGATAGCCTATTTTTTCCCCATGGACTCTGTAATGTGGCTCAATTCAAGCCAGTTAAAACTGCTGTTAAGTTAAAATACTGCTTGTTTTGTTTTTCTGGAAGTCTCGTAGGTCTAAGGGATTATGAGCAAACGTAAAGGACACATTTGAATTCACAGAAGTACAAATTGCTGTGATTCATGTGACATATGAAATCAGTTGACCTTCATCCTACACCTCAGCATCAGCATCTTCACAAAGCTGTGAGTGCGTGGCGCCCTGCAGGCCACTGGTGTGTGTGTGTGTGTGAGAGAGAGAGAGAGGCGGTCGATGCTTTGCTGCTGAGGGGAGCAGCTGTTGGTGATGTGTGCTGGGGAGAAGCCAGCGCTGTTATGCCGAAAACCTTCATGAGGTTTAGGTTTCACATCTACATAGCGATAAGTGCTCTTGTGATTGTGAAACGGTAATATAGAGACAAAGAGAGATGCATGTCTGACATATACGAGTCATTATCGATTGATATCTGTCACTATCACGGGGTAAACACGAAACGGAACGCACCCCACGCTTTGGCGGTGTCTCTCTAAAAACCCTCCGTGCGGAAACAACATCCTCCTCCGTGTTCAGCGCCCGCTGGCTGTCATTCGTCCAAAGCGAGCCAGCCGGTGCGATCGTGGCGCCGGCGGAGTGGGCAGCGAGAGCCGCATGTAAATGAACACCTCCACCTTTGCATTGTTGTCACCTGAGGATCGAGCGGGGCAAACTGACTGTCCCGTCCTCCCGACATCGGGGAGCTGACCTTAAACGCCTCGTGCGGAGATAAAGAGGTTAAACTGCACTACTTTGGAACAGACCCTGTCCGATAATCGCTGCCGTGCGCCGCCGCCGTTTCTCTCTACAGCACGGTGAGTGATCCGCGAGTTTTGTGGCTCTTCTGTCCAGCGTTTTATCGGCTGGATCTACTGTGCTGGCCGGTGAGGCATACAGCTGCGATGACAGGCGGAATCGATTCGTCGAAGAGTGACTTCAAATACTTAGTTAATTCCTGAAAGCGCACCCTTTGAGGAAACCATGCATACATAATTGTGATGTATTAATGCCCAGTTGATGTGCATCAATAGTAGATCTTTTTTTTCATCACAGATTTGTAATAAACGCGTAATCATCGATTTAAAATTGAGGAAATTCACTGATTTTTCTTAGGGAGTCGCGCGGGTGACGAGAACGTGGTTTAGATAGGGGACGTAATCAATTAAGCAATTTGTAATTGATGGTCCGCATGACAGTCTATCCAGACTCTGCCCCCATCATCACCATTACGCATGTCCGCGAGTCTGCCTTTGCCTCTGCATGAATGATAACTGAGGGAGAGCCTCGCAGATGCAAGCGCAGACAGAGAGATGATGTGTCAGTCCTTGAACCTCAGACCTCCCACAGCAGGCTGGCAGCCTGAGGAGAATCAGGGTCCACTTCTACTGCACATCCTGCTGTCTGATAAGCATCTTTCTTGTTCCTTCTTCTAAGGAGTCATTTTCACCTCGAGGGTCAGTTTTGCCACTTGAAATGAATGTCAAACGGTTGGTTAACAGTGTGTGGTGTTTCCCGCTGTTGATTGCAGATTATTTGTAGGGTATTTTTTTTGGAGGGGGGGGGGGGTCTCCTGGGATTAGAGAAATAGCAGATTGGCAATGCACTGTAGAATATCAGATGCATGTATTCACACTGCAGAGAGTTGAAACAGAGTGGAGCTATCACTAGTTTGTAGTACGATTACATGTGGTAGCCTATTTATCTGACAAAATTGGAACCTGGATCTCCCACACAGGAAATCAAACTTCAGCTTCTCTGCCACGGCAGATTGTTGTTGGCAGAGAAGAAAATCTCCTCCGGCCAAGAGATTTACGTGGGTTTGTACGGCTTCAGCGAGAACTGCCTTCAAAACTCCCTGTGGCGAACACATCTCACCCAATGTGAGAGCCACCTTGACAGACCAGATTTGAAGCAGGCCCACCCACCTTGGATGCTGAACATCAGTGGGGTCAGCTGGAGGGAAATCCATCCAGTCCAGGATTTAGCAAGGGAGAATGTGAAAGTGCATGTCTTGCAGAGCAGCTGTGTGGTATTAATGGTGCTACAGCATGTGAGTAGGTCTTATGTGTGTACAGTACACACAGTACAGCTCCTGTACGTCTCAAGTAAGAAATGTTGGGGGAAGTAAGTTGCTGCTGTTCTGACAGAAATTTGGGTGTTGGTGGTTTATTTGTCAAAGGTCTCATTTTTCCCTAAGCAGCCCAGCAGTTAACAATGTAGTGTGTCTTTATGTCAGGCTGTAGCCAAGTGTAATCTGATCTCAAGATGTGAGTGCTTTACTGGTAGATTTTCCCACAACTTTGTAAAATGATTGTCCTATGTAATCAGGGTTGCCTGCTTACAATTAATTGATGCATTTAGACTCTCATTCCTGTGCTGCCAATGCCACATTAGAGATGATTGATCCAGTCTTAACATCCTTCTTATGCTATTTTTTTTTCAGTCTCAGCACTTTGCCCTATTGCACGGAAATGTTAACAGCTGCCGATATGTGTGTTGGCTGCACTAAATTGTGCCAGTGGCGATAACTTTTTTGCTCATAAATATCTGTCAGCGCTACATGGCTGACTACTTGGAAGCACACAGGAACATCAAATAACCCAACCGATGAGCGGTGGCCACAGGGGGGAGACAAGGCCTCCTCTCCCTGGCTGTTATCTAGACATATTGAAGCTCTCGAGCAGCACTTAAGGATATTTAGTGCAGCATTTCTCAGAAAGCTGGGAAGCTACCCAAAAGATGTTCTCAGAATGCACAAATTGGCCTTAATCGAACATTGTCTTCACTCAGTAGCTCTCAGGAATACTTCTGCTGACTGTAAGAAAAAAGTTGTCTTAACCGTTTTATTTTTAAATGAGGAACTTCTGACCACAAAGACCACCACCTGAGGCGGAAAGGAGCAGCACCATAAGGGTTTTTTTATGGCTTTTATTTCAATGCAGTCTGTCATGTCATATTGGCCTTTCTGAAAAAATATCTTGAGATTTACTTTAAGATTTTGTGGACAGGATGGGCTGTAAAGGGAAAGTTGTTGTAAAACAGCAGGAAGTTTTTGTATGAAATGATCGCTGCTGGCCCATGTGTAATCAGAGCTCTGAAGACAGGCAGTGCATGTCCAGGAGCGCATGCTTTTCCCCTGCTGATATGATAGAGATCTTTAAGGGTGCTCATTCAGTCTGAATTAACATTCACACCCTGAGACATTTGCTCACTTCTCAGTCCTTCAGATTCCAGAAATCGGCAGCCGGGCTTGTAAAGATTAATTCTCTCTGTGCAAAATCAAGTCCCTGGTGCTCATTATCCTCTTACACACAGCTGTGCTGTGTCTCAGCAAAGTTAGATGAAATATTCACCACGAAAGCTGTTGTTTCCCTCAGGGTCTTGCCTCACAATCCTCTACCCCCCACCCTCCTCCAAAAGCCTTAACACCCCCGCCCACCCCCACCCCTCCATCCAAGCCCCGTACCAATCTGCATCTCTCTGCTGGTATCATTGAAGGAGCCCTTGCTAAATTATGCATGAATTATGTGAATTATGTCTTGTAGCTTTGCGTCATTTTGCCTCCTCCCTGTCTAGTTTACTTCTGTTTTCTGTTAATGTTTTCCTAAAAATTTGGCTTTCATCAAATTTTCATTTGATGTGGCCCTATTTTTAGCTTATGTATTTATTCCCCCACCCACCCCACACCAATGCTTTTCAAATGTTAAAATAAGGTTTAAAAAAAGCCTCTGAGGCAACCGGATGAAAATGCTAAAGAAGACCGCTGCTTTGGATAGAGAGACCAGGGGGGATAGAGAAGCAAGTGCAGGGAGAGATTCTGGCACAGAGACTGTAAAAGTTCCTCTGGGGATTATAGGAGTGTCGAACATCAACAACTCTTTTTAAAAAGAACATAAGGATCCCCTCTTCAAATGCCGGCTATCCTCGAGTGTTACATATTGACCACTTATTCCCAGCATGTCCCTCTATTTCACATGCTCCAGAAGAATCATCAGAGAGAGAGCCGAAGAAAAAAAAGCCTTCATGAATAAGAAAACTATTCCAGTGAAAGCTCACTGTTTTCAGATGAAAGTGAAATCTTTGTATCAAAAGAAAATGTGTTCAGCATGACAGTCATAGTCAGAAAATGTTTTAGGAGATGTGTAATCTCTCTGTAGCCTCAAACAAATTGAAGTCACACAATTCAGTGTTCTAGCAATGTGACTTAACACTCTAGGCTTCTCATCTCTGTTTTCAGGATAGCGCCTCTCTGCCGACCCCTGCTGACCATGCCGAGTGTGTATGCCGTGGTCCTGGCACTCGCCGCTGCCGCCCTCAGCTCAGCAGACTCGGACACGCACAGGCCGAGACACGACTCCAACCTGGAGATTTGTATCCTTCTGCCAAATGCTCGGGTGTCACACTTGAGTGTGAACACTGCATGCTGGTGAATACGTTTCTGTGCCTTTTTAAAGTGACAGATGGGTTCATGAGCGAGCATTTTTATGTGAGTTATGCCCATGTGGAGTTTGTGTGTCCTCCTGACCTCCTCATACATCAGACAAGCGGCTGTTTGAGACCAAGAGGAAAGATCAGCTGAACGCGCTCAAGAATCTGGTGGAGCTGAATGACATCAATCAGCAGTACAAGATCATAGATATCATGCTCAAAGGGCTTTTCAAGGTAAGATGTGTGTGTGTGTCTGTGTGTGTACTCATATGATGTGCTAACATAGTCTGTGGACAGCAGCAAAATCAAGCACAGACAAACAGGCAAGGCCACTAGTATAAAAACAACATGAACGTCAGCCGATACTTCTGAACACACTGTTCACACGCCGTCACACTCTTATGTCTCCTGACCACGACTGCCATATCCATTCATTTGCAGAAACCTTGAACATTCTTCACATCCCCATCTCAATTTTATTTAATTTTATCTACTTTTTGTGTGTCTTCTTTTTTTTCTTTAGTTTTTTTTTGTATGTGTGTGTTCTGTCTCTTTCTTAGAGTTTGGGGTGGTTGGTTTGGAAGAAGGCCTTGTTTTACTTCTCCGAAAAGCAGTTTTGGAACACACATTTGTACTTGCATTTAACATTTATATTGTGCTTGTTTCCAATAAACAATATATATATGCCAGAGAAAAAGTAGCTCAACCTTCCTGTGTTGTCAGCAGATTGAAAGCTGAAGAATGTTCACAGCCCAACAGAGGGACAAAAGGCTTCAAAATCCAATGATTACATTTGGCGGCATGTTTCCCCGCATTCATTGGAATATTAATTCAGCTGCTTTGAGTGCCATTCACTCACACAAAGATCAGAACTTTGCTTTACAGTATGCCTCAGTTTCCCAGAGGATAGTTATCAATGCGTCTGCATGCCTCTCAAGGGCAACTTGCATAGTCCATCTTCAGTGGCTAAGATACATTGTCAGCATTTCTGTACCACTGTGTGTGTGTGTGTGTGTGATGGGTGCTTAACAGTGCTCCTGCTTATATCTCCCCCCTATGCAGTCCCCATAGATGCTGTCTCTGAATCGCCTTTTGTGTGTTGTGTTTGCTTCTCTATTTTAAGAAGAAGAAGAAGAATCAGCTTTATTGACAGTATATATATTTTTACATACACACACTGAATTTGTCTTCTGCATTTGACCCATCCTTAGTTGAACACACACATGCAACACCCGGCAAATTACATGCAGTGAAACACACACAGGAGCAGTGGGCAGCATCAAGCGCCTGGGGAGCATATTGGGGGTTAAGTGCCTTGCTCAAGGGCACATCAGCCGGCTAATGGAGTGGGGGAGCAATTTTTTAGCATTAATCACTCCACCACACCCAAATTTTTGCTGCCCATCCGGTTTGGGAATCGAACCGACGACCCTCGGATCACCAGCCGCTTCTCCAACCTCTAGGCCACGGCTGCCCCTCACAGTTTGAAAAACACACAACTTTGCAAGTGACACAGCACTCAGACAGGTTTGAACCATGCCACCAGTTTGACTGAATTATTTAAACCACCTCTTTTCTGACCGCTTGTTGCCTGGGATCCACAGTGAAGACTTGGTTTCTAAAATAACACTACAGAAATAGATTTTCCTCTAAGACCTTAACTGTATTTCTTACCTCCGTTGATCCACAGCAGTTTAAATTCACAGCCCACAGTGTGAGGCAAATAAACTTAGGTGAAAAAAATCTAAGTGTAAGAGTGCTTCCTGAACTTAAATTGAGTTTGGTGGACGTGCTCTTTGAATAGGGATACATGTAGAAAAACTTGATAGGCGTGTTGGACTTGAAGCTGAAATGCTTGTTTGTTTTAAGGTCTTACATGATCATGCCATGACAATAAAGGCATTTTAATTGCTTAAACAAGGATGCCCTGGTGTGTTCTTGTGAGTTTTATCAATACGCTTATGCATTGAGCTGTTTTTCTTATTCTTAAGGTGTTGGAGGACTCGAGACAAATTCTGGTTGCGGCCAACATGCAGCCTGACGACCCTTTCCCAATGGACGATAAGATCAAAGAAGGTCGGACTCACTTTCATACTGCTTTTCTCTTGCTTCGCTTATATAAGCCTTTCACATAGCAGTGCAGCAGCATCTCTATCTTGACTTTCACACTCTGATTCTGTCTCTGTCGCCTCTGACTTCTTTGTTTTGTGCTCTGTTACCTCTGTCAGTCTTTTTCTCATCTTTAACCTTTGTGGTGCCGGCATGTACCGGTAATTTTAAACGTCTGTCTGTCTGCTGCACTCTTGGCATATCAGCATCATTAAGACTGCCCTCCACTCTCTTATTTCTTCTAATGAAGCAGCTTGTTTGTCTCTTCCATCCCTGTATAAATCTCTGCAGCTTATTCCCATGTGGTGGAGAATACAGCATTTTTTGGAGACGTGGCGTTGCGTTTCCCACGTATTGTGCACCACTACTACGACCGGAACTCAGACTGGGGCGGCCTGCTGCGCTGGGGCCTGAATTTCTGTAACCAGACAGGAGTTTTCACAGGAGGAGCCCACCAACATGTCCTCACACTTGTAAGACAGTCAACTTATTGTTAACTAATGTTACCTGTCGAGAACCGTATTGTCAAAATGCACTGATATCTTCTGAAACGCAGGTGTGAAGAAAGAGGCTAGCTTGGAATACTTACTGTAACAGCCCTGCATTTGACTGGCTGATTTTATAAAAAAAAATTTGAAAAGAGAGTGAAGAGTGAAGACCTTGAAATGTCAGATTTATAATCATTTCAGCTGTCTACTCTGGTTACGCTGATGACTGATTCATTTTAGTTTGTCTTTGTGACTTTCTATACATTTGAATCCTGAAAAAAATGTTAGATATGATGCCTAAAGTCTTTTTGGGCTGAATGAAGTTCACTGAGTAATTGTCTCATTAGAGGGTTAAGCCCTGTTGTGCAGTCTAAGTGTAAAATTGAAAATAAGATCATGATGAAATGAATCCCTTTCTCTATAGTGAGAACACAGAAAACAGTGCAAACGGGTGCATTGTGGTGCTCAATGTTGTGAATTTGACGGCTGCACAGATATGACAGAACCATGATAGTTCAGGTTATACAGTAGATGCAGACATTGGTTGTGGTTTGCTGTCATGTCAGTGTTTATCCTCAGTGTCAGTCTCTGCCATCCCTGCAAAATGTGTCATTAGCCATCAAATTTGTCTATGGTGTGTTGTGACCTTTGAATTTTAAACAAGCAAAGCAGATAAAATGGTATTTCCTGTTTAATGTGTGGGTTAATGAACTATACTCTTGCAGGATTAATCTGTGACCTCAGCAGTGTGCCAAGAGGATTATATAGTGGATTAATTCTCAGATTTGAAGCAGCAGCAGTTAGCGCCCTCAAAGTGTGCATCCAGCCCTCACTTGTGCTTCTCTTACTTTTCTGATCCTTCTCTATTTGATGTGGCTCAGAAGCTGAAATGAGAAAATAAGATATAATAAAAAGAGGAAATGTGGATTTTTGTCTGTAGGTGCTCGCCAAATTGTATCAAACTGCCTTTTAACTCTAGAGTAAATGATATGACAGTATTTTCATTCGTTATCTCTTGAAGAAAGAATAATGTGTCCCATCTTCTTTTTCTTTCCTTGTCTTTTGTCATCTGGCTGTCTCGTTTGCTCATCCCTCAGATGTCACAGGAGCTGGGAATAACAGAGAAATCCCCAGACTTTACAAACCCGTACCGTACAGAGAGAGACGATGTGAGTAAGATGCATACATGAAACAGTCTAACAACCCCCTTGTTGCCGCTCAGCAGCTACTGGTAGTCACCCGTAACCACCTTCTGTCACCCTAGGGATCCTCGACTTGCACCTTTGCAACCAGCAACAATAGTAACAGGCAGATGTTTGCTGTATTATAGAAAAAGTCCCTAAAATCTGACAGATATGAATCTGTCTCTCTCACCCTTTCTCATCTGCCTCAGGTGCTTCACACTGCTGAGGCTTTTCAGAAGATTCTGAGGGAGGAGGAGAAGAGGAGGAGGAAAGAAGAGAAGAGGAAAGAAATCAGGAAAGGCCCTCGCATCTCCCGCTCCCGCACCGAGCTATAGCGCCACACCTCAGTGCTTGTGGCGAACAGAGACCAAGAGGATGGAGCATACACACCGTCACCGAGGGGCGGCTTGACTTGTAGACTCCGATGACAGTGAAGTACAAAAAGCCAGGTGCTCTGTTGAAAACAAGAAAGGAAATCTCAAAGTGACACAAAAATGTGAGGTGGAAGTTAGTCAGTTCCTGACAAAGGCCTGAGTCGCTGCACGGCTACAGTGGTTTAGAATTGGAAAATCTAACATTGTATATGAGGTAAAAGATGTCTCTGGGAACAGGAGTTGATAAGGGAAACACATTTTTGATAACTTGAGGATTACATAACTGTACTTTTGAATATAATTCATTTTAGTATAATAAATTTGCTTCAAACCTTTGCAGAACCCCACTGTATTGTGTCTGGTCAAAATTACATGTGTCTAAAACCCATAAGCTTCAAATATGTGTGGTTGCCAAATACAAATTTGACCTCACCTCATTGAATACAGCCTGTTTCTAGTTCGGTTATTGTTGAATTAATGACAGGCTACGGTTTTATTTTTGTTAAGTTTATTCTTGAACCAAGATTTTGTAGAGAGAGAGTTTATGAACAGGCAGATTTATGTTCTTATTGCTGCTCTAATTTTAAAGGACACATGTTAAGTTCTGTTTGTCCTAAGGACAGAGTAATGGTATGTATTACTTGGTTCAGTTTGGTTGATGTCTTTTTCAGTGATTCTTCTTTTTGTCAACATCAGAGGTGGTCATCTATGAATTTTCATTTTACATATTTTGTAATCTCATTGAAACCACAAGCCATTCTTTTTACACCTGTCTCTGTAGTTGTTTAGCTTTAATTACTCGTTAACAGGAATTATTTTATCCTTTTGGAGAATAACAGTATAGATGCTTCATCCTGTAGCCTAGCACCTGTGTCTCTGTGTTTAATATATTTGGGGATTTTTTTGGGGATTTTCTTTTTTGCTGGAAATGGACATGGTTTTGAACTATGAAATTGAGATTGATGTAATTTTGAAATAATATTACGACTGTTATAGCTATATGTATATTCAGAAAAAGAATATCATTGCTGCAGAATGAACAAGCCATTTTGTTATCGAATTTAATGAAATAAAGTGACTCGGAAATATGAACAAGAAAAAAAAAGTGATTCCACACTCCGGTTCGTGGGCTGGTGGCACAGCTCGTCGACCCCGTGAGCCGACAGAGGGCGAACAGACTTTGTACATCCAAAATCCGGTGTTTTTGTTTAGGCCGAACGGAGCGTGAGTTCAACTCAACATGTAGCCTTAATTTTATTCAGAAGTCTGAAAACAGTGACGAAACGACTTCTTGTAAACACTGAGCGATGTCTCATAACTTTGACCCGGGTAAGATAATCTCTTCATGTCTTGACAGTTGCTGTTGTCGTCATAAGTTAGCACCTTGCTAAGGCTAGCTTGCTAATGCAGAAGTAGGTAGCCGTAGTTGGCAGTCAGTATGTGTTATTATTAGCTAACTGGCTAGCTAATAAATAGCTGGAGTGACAGCACGGGATTTGGAATTAAGATTTGGTCTCAGCGTTTGATGTCTGCTCTTTAGTGTAAATGTGTAAATGTTAACAAACATGTAGTTAGTCTCTGAGTATCTTTCACTTGTAACGTTAGCTAACCTATTCAGTTGTTTTGTTTATGTCCAGAGCCTTCCAGACAAACGCTGTGCCTTTCTGGTAGTCTTTTGTCCTAAAGTCTGTCTGTCTTTGTATAGAGGAAGGATTCCGTCGTTTATGTATTGCAGTGAATATATTAACATGAATTATGAGTAGTCTCAGAAAGTTACACACAATTTCTGCTGTGCAGTTCTGCCACCAGGGGATGAGGGAGAGAAAAAAGAGCCAGTCGACATGGAGAGCGAGAAGGAAGGAGATGACTCCAGATGGAGTGAGGAACTCAGGCTGGTTCTCATTGGAAAGACCGGATCTGGCAAGAGTGCATCTGGAAACACCATCTTGGGCAGAAGGCACTTCCTGTCACAGATCAGTGCTAGTTCCGTCACCCAGATTTGCCAGCTTGGGAGCACTGAGTTCACTGAGGAGGAGGAGGAGGAGGGTGCTGAGGAGGAGGGCCAGACTGTCACACACAGGAGGATGAGGAGAATCACGGTTGTTGACATGCCAGGTTTTGGAGATACTCATCTCAGTATGGAACAGATTCATATAGAGGTAGCCAAATGTGTGTCTCTCTCTGCCCCTGGGCCACATGCTTTCCTCCTAGTGGTACCAATAGGTCGATATACAGACAATGAAAACCAGGCTGCCTGCGAGTTGACCAAGATATTTGGGGAGGATGCACTCTGTCACCACACAGTGGTTCTTTTTACAAGGGGTGATGACCTGGAGGGCATGGCAGTTGAAGAGTACTTGAGGGAGACTGCACCTGCTGAGCTTAAGGCTCTCATTGACCGGTGTGGGGGCAGGTACCATGTGCTGAACAACAAGGACCCCAGTGATGCAGCACAGGTTAAAGAACTCTTAATGAAGGTGGACAAGATGGTGAAGCAGTCAAACAAAGGGTTTTATACAAATACAGTGTTTTTAGAAGCGGAGGCTGCCATCAGGGAGGAGCAGAAAAGGATGCTGAGGGAGCGAGGGCAAGCAGAGGGGGAAGAACAAGCGGAAAACAACAGAAGCACAGATGAACAGGCTCAGCTTGCAAAACGCAGGAAGTGTGACTTGGAGTCTGGCAGAGCAGAGAGCACTGATAGGGGATCACAAGGGGTAAGGAGAATGGAGTTGGAGAGAGGAAATAAAGAGGGTTTTAGGATGGAGAGATGGACAGAGGAAAGCAGAGGCAGCATCCTCGGCTTCTTGAGAGACGGAGTTGAACGTTCTCGGGACCGGTTCAGAGGCAGGCGCAGAGGCTGTGGCGGTGCCATGAGCAGGCGACAGTCTCTCAGTTCATCCTTGATTCGCATGAGGAGGGAGGCAGCACTCTCTGCTAAGGTGCTGGAGAGAGTTAAGATCCTGGTGGCTGCTGGAGCCACCGGCATGGCCGTGGGGGTGGTGTTTGGGGCAGCTGCCCCTTTAGCAGCTGCAGCTGGGGTTTCTCTTGTGGGGAATTCAGTTGGCTTTGCTGCAGGTCAGTTTGCTGGGATGTCTGTAGCGGGAGGCACAGGTGTTGGGAAAGCTGTGGGGGCCATAGTGGCTGCAGCCTCCGGGAAAACGGCAGTGGCTCTGGGGGCAGCAACAGGTGGAGTTTTGGGTGGTTCTGTTGGAGCCATTGCTGGTGCTGAGGCTGCGACTCCTGGAGAGGGCGCTCTGGATGCATTGGGGCAGGTTAGTGTCATAGGGGCCACTGCTGTTGGGGTTGCAGCCGGTGTTGGAGGCACCATGGGAGCTGGGGCTGCTTTAGGTGCAGTTTTGGAGGGAACAGCTTTCAACATGGCAGCCCTCAGTGGAGCTGAAACTGCATCAGTAGGAGCAGCAGGTATGGCTAATGCGTCTGTAGCTTACAGTGGTTTAACTTCAGCAGCAGGACAGCATGCAGTGGCCTCTGCAGGAAGTGTAGCTGTGGGTTCCGGGACATCTCAGTGTGCTGCAACAGGAGCAGCCTTTGCTCAGGAGATCGCTGCAAGTGTCCCAGTGGCTGCCGGTTCCTCTGGTGCTGCTTGTGGGTTAACAGCGCCCAGTGTGGCATCGGTAACCAGTAGGGTGTCAGACCCCTGGAGCACTGTGGCAGCAACAACACGGATCCTGACTGAAATAGGCAAAGCTGCAGCGGGCATTGCCCTGGCTGGTGGTCTGGTAGTGAAGGTGGTGAAAGAAAAAGTCAGATGTGGCACAGGAAGAACAGAATCCAGTTACTCAGAGAAGAAGTCTTATGAGATCCACTGGAACAAATAAATACAGGCTAAGACCATGACCAATGAGATCATTTTCATAGTTTTTCCTAATCTTCTGATGCAGTACTAGACTCCACGTTAGCTTCTCTTTGTGAGACATTGTTATTATCATGGAAATGCTAGCAGCCAGAGCATTGTAGTATCAAACAATACCACATGAACAAGTAATCACAAATTATTGTAGACAAAATGAAGTAGAGTGAAAATACAGTTGGAAACATTGGTTGGATCTGTTTGAGACTGATGAATGAGTTCAGTGACATGCAGTGCTGTGTGGGATGTCCAGTAAAGGATATCTGGTACACAATCTTGTGTCTACCTTTACTTTATTTCTCTTTAATTTTTTTTTTTCTCCAAACACACTTGCAGCTGGTTGATGTCATCATGGACATTTTTATAAAATAAAGTACTTCTGGAAACTGGGCTGCTGAAAATGTGGCTCATCACAGTTCTGCTTTGTTGAATGAATCATGAATTTCATTAAAGTTTACAATTTGTCTTGTTTCCCCTTTCTAAAGACAGATTACAAAACTGTAGAGACACCAAGAAATGCTCTGAAGTACCACAATTCACAGTTTGCTGTGTGAGATTAATACATTAGCGAAGTTAGTCTTATTTATTACCATATTGAGGGTTGAAAATAAACAAAAGTACGGAAGTATTGAAAAGCATTTTAAATCTTAACATGATTTTTACATCTAGATGACAGTGGATGGTTGCATTGCAGTCTTTCACATCTTATTTTATATTGTAAACCAGACTGGTTTTGACCAACCAGTACTCCCTGTTTTAAATTGCTCAATGTATCAATAGTTCCATGAGTGAGTTCACTTTGTTGCAATGAAATAAAAAAAAGACAAAGACAATATTGACTGAATACGTTGGCTTCATTTCTTGTCTCGTGTTGTCGAGTTGTTAAGATAAGATAATCCTTTGTTAGTCCCATTACTGGGAAATTACAATGTCACAGCAGCAAACAGGATATAGAGGGTGCAAAGCATGCAAGAATAAGGGATGGATGAGCATTCAAAAAGAATAAATACACAAGCTTTCTCTTTTGTCAATACCTCAACTGTGGCACTTTATTTGAAAGTTACCACAGGCGCATTTTCTGAAATACTCTTATGTTCCTAGATTTGTAGAGATTTTGTGAGTACCGTACACACACATGACATTTATAAGATGTTTCTATTTCTTTTTAATCGATATTAAACAACAGATTTATGCAATACATATACAGTACTGTTACTACTTTTGCATAAGTTTCAAGCATACTATTTGTATGCATAAAAGGAGTGAAAATCAATAACTGAATGGACTGTAGGAAACGTGATTTATGTCATGGGATATTGCATTTTTACTGAACACAAAACATTTCAACTGCAAGCAGGAAAACATACTCATCATAATGTCGAGATTGTTGCGTAATAGCAGGAAAATGCATATAATTTGAATTAAATGTCAGCAGTATTTGTTAGATTTTATTTATTGATGTGCTTACTTATGTCATCATTCTTTCTGAGGTGCTGTATTCCCCTAATGATTCACTTTTATTCATGAAGGTAGGGGGCGCGGTTTATTCAAATAACACAGAAGCTTCTGACTGTTGACGTACTATCAGACCACGGTAAATACGACCTTGTCATTGGACGATGATGACTGGTCTCATGACAACAACGTCTAGGTTTGGGCCAATCAGAGCCCGCTTTGAGCCACAGAGTCTGTTTGTGAATGACGTAACAAGATGGCGTCGTCTTAGGCATAAACCGATGTGAATGAGTTTATCGACTTAAAAGTGCGCCTCTTTTGAGGCTGTAGTGTTGTTTTACGGTTGTTCCGTAAAAGAATCGTCTTCACGATCAGACAAGTGTTTTGTGGGCGTTGCTAACGACAAGCGTGTGGATCTTGTTGCCTTTCTAAGGCAACCCTCCGGTGACAGCCGGGGCGGCGAGGTGCTGACAGACGGGATGGACAACGGAGAGTACATCTCTACCATGGAGAACATGGACACGACTTTAGCGGAATTAGGGGACGAATTCACATTGGGAGACATCGATGGTGAGTAAATGTTTCACTACTAACATTGTTGTTGTTTCCTAAGTTTGTTTCCGCTCAGTCTGGCAGCTTCGCAATATGCTCGTTCTGCTGAGCGGAAGGAGCACAGAAGCTTATGATTTAGTCTTCAAAGTATTCAAGATACACCTTGTGTAAACAGAAAAGTCAGTGTTTCTTAGCCATTCGATTCCCAATATTTTAGCAAAAGCTCAAGCTTTTCACTAATGTGTCTGCAATTTAGTCAGTCAGAAATATTTATTCCACATGCAATATGCATATGGCAAATATGCACATCTCCTTTTGCAAATTATGACTTTTGGAAGCTGTCATGTGACTTTTCAGTCCATCCATACTTTGTTCCTTGGTATAACATTTTAGGCCTCAACTTTAATTATGATCGCTGAATAGATTCCGTTGTTGTGTATTTCAGTAAAGAACTATGCTTCAATGGAGAAATAATTGAGGGAAGTTGTAGGCAGAATGTAACTTTCCATGAAGCAGAGGTAACAGAGTGTAACTTCTTTGTCAAGATTGGCTTCTTTATTACCTTAATGACTGTAAGGTAAAACTATTATCAGGTTAAGATCAAGTGTTTTGTAAAAATCAAATGAAGAAATCCTTCCCTTTCTTCAGTATCTTTTCCAAGTGCATTCTGTAGAATTATTGGGCAAAGTCTGTGGAGCAACATTTCTAAAATGGTCCTGTTCTGCACTCCCTGGTCAGGCACTCAGTGAACAAACAGCATCTCTGATCCAGTCTCCCTCTTGTAAAAACAAGTTTCACCCTTTGGCTCGCAATGAAAGGAGTGGGATTTTGGTGCACCACTGTCCAGCGCAGAGTCACCAGATTTCCATTAGGGTGGAATTTTACCGAATGTTGAGTCACCAGATCAGACCACTGGAGCAGTGTGTTTATGTGTGTTGTCAGACAGTATGAAATTAACTATCATGTTTTTGTTTGCTTGACTTGATTTGCACTTGGTTTATAATAATCACTGACATGCCAGTACAGTTCATAACAAGATGATGTGGCAAAGAAACGATACTGAGCACAGGCCTAGGAAACATTCCTGAAACTGCACTTGCCTTTGGTGTCTAGTATTAATTTAGCTTTTCAGAGGGGGCCCTTTGACAAAATGAGCAGACCCTCCCCACCCCCCCCCCAGCCACAGTTATGTAATCCCACTTAATCATTGTGTCTAAGAGAGAGGAATGTACAGATTGTGTGTGAGAGAACGAGAAATGACAGCTGATGAACTCACATGCAGGCTGCAACAAAGTCAGCCCACACTTGAATTTTGCAGGTTCACTCAGTCTGTTTGGTCCACAGCTAATAGCTTAATGTAAACTTCCCATTAGGCAGAGCAATCAGCTGCAGCAAAAACTTATCCTTATTTTACAAATTTTATCTCCCTAGAGTATGTTATACATACTTAAAATCTCTGTAGCCTCTTTCTAATGTTACATTGGGACAATGATGGGTCTCATTGTTCTTTCTGTGTGGCAGCTGGTTAACTGTAGGCACTCAACGATATTTAACCTTCGCCCTTCAGACAAGCCCATGTGCGTTTCATTGAGTGTAAGATCTTTGCGCTTGACCCCATATTCATCTAACATTCTTCCTCCCCCAGTTATTCTCTTAGTGTCTACGAACCTTGTTATATAACCTCTTTTCTTTGTGCTGAGCAGCCTAGGAAACTGTTCCCCTTTGATGGATTTACCCTTTGTGTCAGCTTGTCTGAAGCTCTGGGGGCTCAGAGCTCCTTTGTCCTCTCTGTCATGAACGGTCTGACCAACCCCATGAAGGTGTCTAAGTGCCTCGTCTAGTCTGTCTGCCCACATAATGCGTGCTTTTCTGTGTTAGATATGGTTATATAGCTGGTGAAAGCTCCTGAGCGGAAAGGCTAAGTCATGTTTCCATGCTGTTGTGTATCTGAAACAGGACTATGATGAAACAGGACTCTCGCTTAAAGCATGATTCTGCATATTTTCAGCCTCAGACTTTATTATTCTAGCTTATACCATTATGTTCAGAATTTCTCCCACTGTTTATGGCCCTCTAGTAACCCCTCAGAGTCAACAGAAGTCACTTAGGCACTCATAACTACCACCTGAGGGAATTACGATCCTTGGTTTACAAGTTTATATGTTGTGTCATCAAACTGTGTAAAAACAGGAAAAGAAAGCTATATATATGCAGATAGCGACACATTTATTGTATGGTACATCATACTGAAACACAACAAATGATGACAGACAGACAGGTCACAGGAAGTTGGCTGCTGTTGATAACAAAGATGAGAACACTTGGTGGTGGTGGTGGTGTTGTTGATGATGGTGTTTTTAAGTTTTGTTTTTCTCATATGTCGCAGATTGTGTACATCCATTCTTGCATCCTCGTACTAGAAACACATCAAAAGACCTAGAACCAGCTAGCTAAACTGGGGTGTATTCCTGCATCAGATTTCAATATAATAGGAAATGTGAAACACAAAATTTATTTCAGATTTATTGTTCGGATTAGGCAAAGATAATGGATGAAGAGATGAAAAATGTTTCCCTATTCTTGCATTTTTGTAAGCTTTCATTATGATTGTGTAGATAAGTTGTTATAATGCAACTGAGTGGTGCTCCTAGCCTTTAAGGAAATACATGACAAATACCATCTGTCATTATGCTGTCACAAAATAGCGACTGGCCATAACATGCAGGTGTAAAACAAGGCAAACTCAGTGTTGACTTTCTTTGTAATGTCATCAGAACAAAACAGCCATTTGATATCTAGTGTCTCTGGCTCTCAGTGCTGATGTTTATCTGTAATCAATTTTGCCATCCAAATTATTATAAATGCTCTCATTGGTGAGGTTGTGTTCTTAGTGATTTCATTTCACTCTGAAGCGGTAGATGAGTGCAGTCTGTTATATTGTCTGGTCTCGCCCCATTGTACAGTAGGACTAAGTTCAAGGCTGTAGCCTCTGTTCATTGGTGCTTCACTGACCCTGATGGCTGAACTCGTTTGCACTGTCAGCGATATAGATCAACCAGAGCAGCTTCCACCACACGGACCCTGTCAGGCAGTTGTCAGAAGTCGGGTGGGATCATGATAGATGCTGTGTTTTCCACAGTAGTCAAGCTCAGGCTTGTGTTTTTTGTCAAACTGATTTCTCAAACCTGTCACAAACTTACATTAAACAGTAGATGTTAAGACCAAATGGGGATCGGCAGGTTTGCAAATAATAATCTTCTGTCACGGTGAAGTTCACACTATACTTTGATAGTTTTGTTTTTCAGTATGTTTTGCCATTAGGTCAGTGTCTTTCTGCATACATTTTCAAGGCTATCTCTTTGAAGGACTTTTTGCACTCATTTATGACCAGAACAGTAGCTGTTTCTGTGTGCCTGTGTCGACTCAAGGCCAGTCTATGAAATTCACCGATAACGGCTGCAGATAACAGCATTCACGCATCTCAACCTGATCTGCTGTGTGGCAACCTTACTACCATGTGTTTAGTTAGTTTGTAGTTGAGGAGTTCTCTCTCAAGGACTCTGGAAATATACAGATTATTATCTCCTAGTAGAGTAATACTGGGTGTAGCCAAGGTCACCAGTTCTCACCATCAGTCTTGGGATTTAGGTTATGATGCACTACGTGGATCTACAAGTCTCACCATATTATTCAACATTCTTGCAAAGTGATACTGTAAATTTAATATTCCCCGTTAAGTCTCTTTCTCTTTGATTTAATTTAATTAATGGCAGAGCTTTCCAAAAGCTAATTTGTTAATCAGGAATGTCCACTCTGTTTCTTTGTCTCCTCAGAGATGCTGCAGTTTGTCAGCAACCAGGTGGGGGACTTCCCAGACTTGTTTGAGGACCAGATATCCTCTGTACAGAATGGCGGTGCCGGCACCACCCCACGACCCGCCATTCAAACTCCTCAGACTCCCCAGACACCAACCCCTGCTGTCTATCAGAGCTCCAGCGTTAACCTCTCCGCCTCCCAGACGCTCTCCCCACTGTCTCTACCTCTCACCCCTCCCCTCACTCCTGCCCAGACACCCTCCCAGACCCCCTCCCCTTCCACCGCCTCCTCGGGGCAGCAGCAGCAGCAGCAGGTGACCCGCAGCCCTCCGCTCCTTCAGCCACGGCCTCAGGTGGTCCAGCCCATCCAGCCTCAGCCCCAACAGACGGCACAGTCCGCCATCCAGGTATCAACTATATGACACCACATATCACACACAGATCCTGTTTGTTTTAGAAGGATAATAACTCATTCATTACTAATTCTACTAATTGTTCTACTAGGATATGCTACTTTTATGTACATTGAAAGATGTATTATAGGTTAAACTGTTCGTGTTTTGGATCACTGCATAGGTCTGAAGGTTCTGCCTAACTACAGCAGTGATGGACTAGTGCTGTAGTTTGCTGTTGATGCTGTTTTCAGAGTGTCCCCCTCTCCAGCTGTTATTTCGTTGTCTGATGTGGAGACAGTGTGCTTTCATTTTCAGTTATTGTGTGTCCGTACTAAGAAAAGCTTCTGCTGACAGGAGAAAAGCCTCACAGTACTGACAGACTATAAAATATAATATCCAGCTCAGCATCTTTCCAAACAGCAATGCACATCTCAGCAAAACTTTAATCAGCCTGATAGTTTATTGTCTTGAGTGAAATCCTCTTTTCCTATAACGGTACATCAGAAAAAGACTAAACTGTCTTATGCTGCGTCAAACTTTCAGCATCTCTGAGGGAAAAACACACATTGAGATGAAAATATATTCCTTTCATTTTCTTACTTAAATGCAGATGCACACCCAGGGGATCTCCATGCAGACCCAGAGCTTCCCGGTCCACACTTTGGTTCAGACCCACAGCCAGACTCCCATGCCCATCCAGACCCAGGCGCCCCAAACCGTGATGATTACCTCTAACGGTGGTCGTTTGATCCAGAACTCTGTCATCTGCCACCAGAGCCCTGCTCCTGGTTTTCAAGGTGACTTGAAGACAGCGCACATTATCCTGTCTTTTAATAGTAACATGTTGTTTCAGGAATTGTATGGCTTATTCTCAAGAACTGCAGTATATTTTGAGTTAACTAACAAATCATCTGTCACCCTGTCTCCCCTTTCCCAGTCCTCCAACCACAGGTGCAGAGCATTATGACATCACCGCAACTCCAGCCGTTGGCAATTCAGCACCAGCGTGTTCTGACTCCGACTGGTCAGACTATCCAGACTCTGTCCACAGCGCCCACCACAGTCCACACTGTGCAACAGCAGGTGCAGCAAGTACCTGTAAGTAACCTCGCTGTTGTTGGTATGGTCGGATGAGTAACCAGAAGATGAGTCAAAATGGCAATAGACATGATTAGGTGATATCTGTTACCTGGTTGCTACACTTTTTTTGTTTCAAGATGTTTGATGTAGATGCACAGTTGAGTAGAGGCCTAGCAGTTCTAAGTACTCATACTTTTTTGGAAAAAAACATAAAAGCCTCAATTTGACCTCTGGGCATCTTTCACATTCAGGTTCTGGTTCAGCAACCACAGATTCTGAAGACAGATTCACTGGTTCTGACAACGCTCAAGCCAGATGGCACACAGGTTCTGTCTACTGTGCAGAGCCCTGCAGGGATCACCACCTTGACCACGCCCATCCAGAACACAGCTCTGCAAGTCCCGGTATACAGCAAGCATGAAAGATTATGTTATATATGTTCTATAAAAGAAAAAAAAATAGCAGGGTAACTCATGTACGGCTACTGAATTCTGTGCACAGACGCTGATGAGTAGCAACATCCTAACCACCGTTCCTGTGATGATGGGAGGTGGAGACAAGCTGCCAATCAAGCAAATACAGCCAGGCTCCACTCAGTGCACAAATGGAGCCAGATCAAACATGGAGCAAGGCCAGTCGCTGGGAGGAGTAGTGGGGCCAGGAGGAGTTGTGAAGGAGGGCGAGAGGAGGACGACCCACAACATCATCGAGAAGAGGTACCGGTCCTCCATCAACGACAAGATCGTGGAGCTCAGAGACCTGGTCATGGGCAGTGACGCCAAGGTTAGTGGTTTTAACTCTGGGACGGTGAAACACGAAGACTACTTTAGTGTTTAAATCTGGAAAGGAATCCACTGATTTCACTAATGAGCTTGATAGAAATCGGATCCTCACGTGCTCTTTCACATATTTCTTCCCAGATGCATAAGTCAGGAGTGCTGAGGAAGGCCATTGACTACATCAAGTACCTGCAACAAGTCAACCACAAACTACGACAGGAGAACTTGGCACTGAAGATGGCCAACCAGAAGAACAGTGAGTGTTTTAGTGTGTATTCACACCTAGCTTGTTCAGACCAGTTGCATTCATACCACACCCTCGGTTTTGATATGTTTGGACACAGGTGAGCACACACCAATCACTCTCTCAGCTCACCTGTGCTCGAGCTTCGACTTCAGTTTCAGAATTCTGTATGCTCTCTGGAACTTAATATTTTTTTTTTCTTTTAATGAATACTGGTATAGTAAGCACAGAATCGCAGTGAAACAGTGAGCAATGCACACTGCTCGTGTTCGATTATAGAGAAGACAAAAAAAACAAAGAGGGCAAAGTGTTTTGAAGTGAATCTTCCTGGTCATATTTCTGACTGACAAGGTAACTGGATTTGCTCGCACACGGCCTCCTGTTGCCATATGAAGTGAACCAAGTGGGCAGTTTCAACAGTTGTATCACATTAGTTCCTCAGTCGGAACTAAGCAAGCGAATGACTGGTGTGAAAAGATTAGATTACTGAATGTTCTAAGCAGAGTGTGAGCTCTAGCGACTTGAGTCTCTCTGTCTATCTCAGAGCCAGTGACGCTGCCTGAAGATGTGGAGCTGAAACAGGAATTAGTGATGATGTCACCTCCAGCCTCGGACTCTGGGTCTGGTTCCCCTCCTCAGTTCTCTCCTTACTGCGTGGACTCAGAGCCTGGCAGCCCTTTACTGGATCACGATCAGGTAAAATACAGGATCACTCACATGCTGTGGGCCGCTTTGTATTGGCTCAGCATTGGGTTCATTAGCTGCTGTGGGATCTCATTTATTTTGAATGTTACAAGGGAGGGTGGTTTAGAAAAATGCAGATGTTCTGGTCTGTGAATAACTAATTTTCTCATTTATTTGTTATTCTGTTTGATGTTTGTCTCTCTGCAGCGCTCTCTTTGTCAGATTGAGATGAAAGTTGACTGAATTAACATGAAAATAGTAATTTTCATTAAATGCTGCATTCCCAGAGCATTCAGTACAAGGCTTTTGACATAAGATTAATAACTGACATGACTGCGAATTACTCTACAGATGTTGCAAGTGTGACTCATTATTGTAAACCTGCTCTTCATCACTCTTACTTTCTCTCAGTTGAAGAGCGAGCCAGATTCTCCCTCCTCAGTCGGAGTAATGGATCGCTCCCGCCTGCTTCTCTGCGCCCTGACCTTCTTCTGCCTCTCCCTAAACCCGCTGCCATCTTTGCTGGGCTCCGAGGTCTCAGGGAGCTCCAACTTTTCCCCGGGCCACGGGCCATCTAGAACGCTGGTCTGGTTCCCAAGTCACACACAGGACTTTGGTGAGCACCAGGCCTCTCTGTTTATCACTCTTCATCACACAACTCGAGAGTCTCACAAGTCGTGATTGAAAGAATTCTTAAACGGTGCGATGAGCTGATCGCATGTTTTGTCATCTTCCAGCATCCTGGCTGCGGTGCCTGTTGCCGTGGGTGATGGTGTGGGTGCTGAGCGGGGTTGGAGCGGTGTGGGGCTGTGTCAGGGTGCTTTACCTGTGGGAGCCCGTCACGCCCCTTCACTCGCCAAAATCGGTGTCGTTCTGGAGGCACCGCAAACAAGCCGACCTGCATCTCAAGAGGGTGAGTACAGATCAGTCTTCAACAAAAACAACTACAAAAAGATTTGGCATGCTGTTTATATCTGTTTTCACTTGTATAAGATTTCTTGTCTGTGTTAAGGAAGAGTGAGGCAGCGTTTCCAAATCTAGGAAAAAATTATTACAGAACTCACATTTCATGTATCTTTGTGAATATTGGATCTGCTTATTCTTTTCTCTATTTTTGGATGCGCTTGAAGAATTAGATTTATTGAAGTGAACTTCACCCAGTTTGCTTTGTTTTTTGCTGTTTTGATGTCTCAGTTTAGGTTGCCTGTTCCCTGCTGCCGGTTTATTTTTAGCGTTCGTTCAAATCGCATTCAGATCTAAGTCATGACCTTCATCGCACATCTCCCACGTCTCATTAGCTTACTGTTTCTCTCTGTCTCTTCTCTCCTGCAGGGAGATTACACAGCAGCAATGGCCAGTTTAGAGACCTGCCTGTCTGTCTTGACCAGAGCACTTCCTTCGAGCAGTCTCGACCTAGTCTGCTCACTGTCCTGGAATCTGATTCGCTACTTCTTGCATCGTCCAACTCCCCTGGGCTGGCTGGTTCATCAGGTTGGGGGAAAGCATGAGGGGGAGGAAGCTAGGACAAGTGCGAGGGATGCAGCGCTGGTTTATCACCGGCTGAGCCAATTGCAACTCACAGGTGAGTGTTGAGAACGTGGGTTGAGAACGCTGATCTTGTGCACAAGCAGGATAAAAAGCTCAAAGGTTAAATAGGTGACTCTGTAGTCATTATTACATTCATGACAACAAATCAATTTTGTGCCCAACTTTCATTTTGTCTCTTATGTCTCTCTTTCTCTGTAGGAAAGCTGCCTCAGCGGAGCAGCCTGTGGGCTTTGTCTCTGTCTCTGAGTGCCGTCAACCTGAGTGAGAGCGCCCAAAGCAAGATGGCCCCCGCCCAGCTCACCCAGATCTACGTCACTGCAGCGATAGCCCTGCGCACCGTGCTGGGCCACCGCCTCTCCTTTCTACCTGTAAGCCTCTCGCATGGTCCATTGTCTGTCAGTCATCACTGAATTTTTATAAAGTTTATCTTGTAAAGCATTGCAGATGCAGAGAAGATAATTAATTTCAACTTCAACCTGATTTACTTTGTATAAGTGCACTTCCTGTCATCAGCATTTTTCCTTCTGCATCTGTCTCCCAGGGTTATTTGCTGAATTGTGCAGAGAGTGTGGCTAATCAGTCAGAAACCAAGATGATCCCAGACTGCCTGCGCTGGCTCTTCACCCCATTGGGTAGGCAGTTCTTCCTGAGTTGTGATTGGTCGGTGAAGTCTGAGCGCACTGACGGGGTGTACACTTCTCAGAGAGACCCAGGTAATTGATTATTTTACATATTTTTTTTGTTTTTCCTTCATTTATGAATTCAGATATCTGCTGTTTACTTGGTATTAAAGAGTGTTTGCTGCATGCTATAATTCAACCGTTTCCCTCTTGGTCTTCTTCCAGCTGATCCCATTGCCCAGCTGCACCGCTGTTTCTGCAGGAAGCTTTTGGAGAGAGCTGTTCACACCCTCATCCAGCCACAGAGCGACTCTGAAGCTGGCAAACGCAAAAACGACTCTGGGTGAGGCAGGAGTACCAGCAGTGTCTCTGACAGCTTGATGTGAATGAATCATTCTGGAGCGTCCTCCTTCTTTTCCTGCTCTGTCTCTCTTTCAGAGAGTTTTCCAGTGCCCTCGAGTTCCTCCAGTTATTGAACAGCTGCACAGAGGACTCCCCCTCTCCTCCTCCTCCCTTCTCAACTCCACCCAATCACGCCACCACTCCAGGTATGAATAGCATGAATGATACAACCGTTCGTGCTCATGTGAAACCATGACTCACATCAGATGTTTGTGTATTAAGAGCTGGAAGATTAATAACCACATAGTCATCTTGAGTCATTACTGTTAGCATGAATTGATTTTCTTTGCTCTATTTGTTGCACACTGTTAGCCAGTTTTAGGATTAACTTTTTATTGGATTATCACAGATAACACTGTAATAAATGACTTGCAATGGATATGAGCACATTGATGATCTGTTCAGGCCATGTTAATTAGCTACTGCCTTAATCAGTTCTTGTTTTCACGTGGAGACATGTTGCACACATGTCACTTTGTATCATCACGCACACAGTTTTCAATAGTGTAACAGATCCGAAGTCGTGAGTCTTAACCATCACATCTTTTCTTATTTGACAAGAAAAGGCTTTTCACAGCTGCAACAGTCTACAAAATGTCCTTCTCTTTTCCATGCCAGTGGGAGACCCAGTGAGTCGTTGGTGGGCTTTGGTTCTGAAGGCTGCTGTGCACTGGCTGCAGGGCGACGACGCCGCAGTGAGGTCACTGTTGGCAGAAGCAGAGCGAATGCCGAGGGCTCTGCACACTCTTGAGTAAGTGGCGTAAAACTTGTCAAAACAACAAACAAACAAATATTATTATGCTGCTTTTGCCACATCTCTAAAAATCATATAGGTTTAAAATAATCTTTGAATTTGGAGACATGGGAGTCATTACTTTACACAGGATGTGTCTGTAAACATCCACATGTCTAACATAAATTAAACTGACAGATGGTAATAAGTCCTTTAGGCTTTCGTCTCTGAAAAAGAGGAACCACAGTAACTCTCACCTCTCTGTTTCAGCCACCCTCTGCCTAAGTCTGTGCTGCTGCTTTGCAAGGCGGTACAGATGAGTCTCTCCCCTCTGAAGGGAGAAGGGGCCATAGCCTGCCTGTCCCTCTGCGACAGAGCCAGCAGTTACATGCGCTCCAGCGTCTCGGTGCCCCTCGCACAGTCAGGCAACTGGCTGAACAAGGTAACACACAAAGAATCCCTCACAGCGCTCCAAACACTGGTGCTCTTATCTCTTTTGATCTGCTCTCGGTTTGTGTTTCTTCTCCTTCTTGTCTGCTGTCTCGTGTACACACAAATACAAATACCAAATCCTGCCTCTCGCTGTATGTTTCACAAGGCTGATGCATTCAGGGGTTCATCATGCTTACACGCACATACTCACGGCATGCTGAGTTGGGGTCAGGGCAGGCTCACGTTGGGCTGTGTGTGTGTGCTCAGTGCGGGTGGCAGGAGGTGGCTGTGGTGCATTGTAGTTGCATTGCATGATCCTGAAGCCAAGTGCAATGTGTCTGCAGTGCAGTACAGAGGCCTCCCCAATCTGCACGCACCCGCTACACAACCCACCTCTTCACATTAGACATCACTGAATTTCCTGTCATTACTTTTTTAATTTTTGACATGCATGTTGGGCGAGGTGCACTGGTGATGATGATGGTTGGTGCGCTGTGGTTGTAATAGCATATTTTAGTTACACCCTGGGTGTTAAATGCAGCTTTCAAAATACATAAATCAACGTAGTATACAATCACCAGCAAATATTAAGTACTCCATCTAGTGTAAATACTGCAAACAGCACTTTGATCTTTGTCTTCTTTCTCTTCCAAGGGGGTGGAGCTCCTGGTGTGTGACCTTCTGCTGACCTTGAGGACCAGTTTATGGCAGCGGGGAGGCAGCAGTAATGGAGAGTCTGGCCCGGCCCCTGGATGTCAGTTGGCCGGCTTCCAGAGGGACCTCAGTGCGCTCAGAAAGCTCACACAGTGCTACAGACAGGCGCAGCACAAGGTACATGTGTGAAAAGACCAAGTCAGATACTGCCAGGAGAGTTCAGAACTGTGTACATTACGATTTATATACGTAATAAGAAAATTAATGTAGGGTGAGGTGTTTGTTTTCGTGTCGTGTCAGTTGTTACCAGATATGTATGCCTTCCAACAAGAGCCAGGGATATTCTAGACAAATGTCAGGGACTTATCATTCTGACCTTGACCGTATTGTGTTTCCTGTGAATGGCAGCTTGGCAAGATTGATGTGATTGATACATTGATTCATGTATTTTATTGAGTTATTGCTCATTCTATTCTTCAGATCTCACAAATGCAGTGATGGCTTCAGCTTAGCTTCCATTGTGTAGCTTTCAGCAAAAGAAAACAAATAATTCCTATAATGAAATGATACACCAAAAAGCGGCCAACTCTCAAGACTTGTAAAGCTGTAACAAGCTATGTAGTAAAAGTGGTAAAGCGGTTGTGTTGTTGGCACATCATAGCCCTAAATGGTTTTTCTTGTCTAGATAGAAAAAATTCGTAAATCACCTGGGACATGCTAATTTTGTTCATAATAATATTATATTGAAAATATTGAAAATTGAGTTCTCTCCCACTCTTCTCAGCTGCACAGAATCTCTCTGCAGTTTTAACATATCATCAATCACACTTGTCTTGTAAGATTTACTGGCGCAGTCATTACTGTAGCCAGGGGGTCTTTAACAACTACTGCTTTCACAGCAGTCAGTGATCATTTGTTATATTTTGACTTGTGCATGACTGAGAACCACATGAACGGCTTCATTTTTTATGAGCTTCTGTTGTGAGGCCACTGACAGAAATGTTGACTATCTCCTGTATGTGTGTGTGTGTGTGTGTGTGTACTGTGCTGTATCGTGTGGAAAGATGTAAAGATGTGAGGGAATCAGTGTTTTTCTGCTCCATCATCACTGAAACACCTGGAAATACTTGATGATGATAATTATGACTCTGATGGTGTTTTTCTTTCCTCCTGCAGGTGTTTCTTCATGAGACCACAGTGAGACTGATGGCTGGTGCCAGTCCCACAAGGACACACCAGCTGCTGGAGCACAACCTCCGACGCAGGGCACACAGTGCCTACACAGCCGGTGAGGGAGATGAATCTCATTTTTAAACAAACTCAGAGTGGAAGTTCACTGCTGGCTCAGGACCCATTCCCCTGTGGTCATTCTTAACTTAAACTACACACTTAGGCACACAAAGATACACACACACAAACTAGTAGATAATGAACCACATTTTTTTTCTTCTTTTCCTCCTCCCCTTGCTGCTGTCAGAAGGTGAGTGTGTCCTGGGCGAGAGGGAGAGAGCTCACGCCATCCTGCTGGCCTGCCGCCACCTGCCCATGCCTCTGCTAACCCCGCCCGGGCACCGCGCCCGCCTGCTGGCTGAGGCCAAGCGCACGCTGGAGCGGGTGGGAGACCGTCGATCTCTGCAGGATTGTCAACAGATCCTCCTGCGCCTCAGCGGGGGCACCACCATCGCTGCCTCCTGAGTGCGCACTCACGCACGCACACACACGCACCCACTGCTTGAACAAACACACACAGAGTGGGGCTACTCACAGTGCAAGGAAACAATCAACTGTAATCTGTTCTCATACAAACAAAATGTAAACCATGCTACTCATCCACCCACATGTAATTCTGTTATTGTCACTCATTCACGCCCTTGTACAGACCGAGGATTATGGATATAAAGACTCTTCTTCAAACTGCCACACTGTTGACACACACACACACACACACAGAGCTGATTTTAACTGACACAGCTAACTCTCCTATCTCTCTAACTCTCATCTATACACAGCACCTGCAAGACTTGAAGGCTCACATTTGCGCCTTCGAGGTTTAGTCTGTATTGTTGCAACACAATAGTGCCACCTTTTGGACATTAATGGTACCCTGTTGGCTAACTGCCTCATTTTAAACAAAGCTACACAATAAGGAAAGTCAGGTTTAACAGGCCCCAAAGGGAAAAGGGACCATTATCTAATAGCTGTTTGAATCAATGCGATGCAGTAGTGCATTGATTAACTGTAGGATACCAAGCTGCACAATCATTTTTGGCACACGGCATTGTGAGTGCTACAATAACTGAGTGATGTCTCATTGAAATCGCAAGCCTCAATTAGGTGCTTCCGAATATTCAATAGCAGACAGCCACTGTCTGTTAAGCATGGCCGTAGCTTGCTTTTAACAATACAGTGCTGCGTAGTGGCTCTTCTTACCTACCTCATATACTGTACAATGCCAGCGTTGTACAGTGGAGCAAAATAGGACCCTTAAGCACCGTGTCAGTTAATCTGAATTTGAAATAAATGACCATTTGAAAAATGATGCTTCAATCCGGCACAGCGTCGTTCTGGTGGGCCATTGGTGGGCTGCTTTATTTTGACTTCAGCATGCAGCTGTACAGGACTTATGGAGTAATTTGACTTGTGACAGACAGCTACTTCTGACACGCTCACAAGAAACAGGGAAAATGGTTGGATTTGCAGAATGTCTAAATAATAGAGGGAAGCAACCAGTCTCAATCCAGTCAGTTGGAAAATGCCTACCTACATACACACACACACAGATGCATAGACATATTAAAGTAATCGCATACCAGGTCACAGTCTGGTTGTATATAGGTTGTACATAGGCAGATAAACAGAAGTAGATTAAATAAGTGCTTATCTGCCGCTTGAGAGGAGACACGCGTCAAAGAAAGCACCGTGACATATTGTTAGCTCTGAATGGTTACATGTCAGAAGCTGGATCTGATGGTCTGAATCTCTGGCCATGAGAGTCAGGTCAGCTGCCAGCTTCAAACTGATAAACCACCAAAACTCACTCACACACTCACCTGCTGTGGCGTTGAGAAAAATTCCCCGATGGAGAACAGCTAGCACATCTGCTGTGCTCAGTTTGAATTCAGATACTGAAAAGATTTTGGGTGGTCTATCATTTTAAGGTATATCTTAATGAAAATGTCTCGACATAGGGTTAAAAGTGAGTCTGGTTATTTCTTTGAAGTGATGTTCTCTTATGATGTAAGGCAAAATGAGCAAAATGGCCTTGATATTATGTAAGAAAAAAATATTATGTTTCATCATATTTGGAATGATGGATGAGCTGTATTTTTGTGAAATCCTTGTTCAGTTTCCTTTTTATTTGTAATTGCTGACTTATTCATAATACAGCACTTCTGTCATTCCTGTTTCTGTGCTCTGATTATCTTATTTAATGGTTATGTAATGTAATATTAATATAATGCTTATTTTTGGGGGTAAGGGAGCAGTTTTGCCGTTATGTCATTGTCATTGTTTTATTTCGATAAAAGCAGCTTTGAGTCAGAGATTGTCGACGAGAGAATCTCTAGTGGATGTGTTTTAAAGCTTGTGTTTCAAATAATTAGCCTGATATTTTAGAATCACTTGTTCTGGTTCATTCTGGTGCACACTTTGTTTCTCTGGCATTTTAAAAATAGAAGCAAACACGCAGGTATGCTATTGGAATTGTCCAGAGCTCTGTCTTCCAGGTCAAAGTAAGGCATAAGTTAGCAACTTAGAGAGCCCTGAAAATACTTTTATCAGTTTAGATTTTAAATAAAAGATGAAAACAATGTTCAACCGGTCACTGGCAGGCTGGAAGCTTTTGCTGTCATTAGAATTATGTTACAGGTTTTTTTGTTGTTTTTTTTGTCTATTCCCCTTGATGTGTTTTATTGTCTGAATTGTTTGTTCATTTTGATGTTTGTTTTTATAATAAAACAACGACAGTGGCTGGTGTGTGTGATCTTTCAGTGGCAACAGTATCATACTAGTTGTGGTTGTGGAATATGGGAGGTATAAACACAAGCACTGAAACAGAAGAAAAGATAGAACACCACATTTCATGTTTCACAACGTGGTTGTGGACAGAGTCTGAATGTCAATATAAAATCTAATAATCTTGGCTGTGTCAATATAATTGGTTTCCTGTTACACACGCTTTCCAACCAAGTGATGGGCACTTGACATCTCAGTCTAAATGCACCTCTCTCAGCAGTTCACAAAGAGAGGTGACATTCCTCCGTACATAATGAGTTCCTGCCTCTGGAGGGAGTGGAAAATAGCTGATCACCACAAAGGTGTCAGAGGGATCAGGATAGTGCAAGTCCCAGACTAGAACATATCAAATAAAATGCAGGCAGTGATATGATTATTAACAAACAAGGAGTATTTTTGTCTGAACCAACAGAAACATTATGTCCCAAATGCAAAGGATGTACAGAACTCTTCCGGGTTTTATCTACGTGTTTCTAGTCGGACACATTCAGATGACGTACCAATAAGAGAAGCCGGAAGTATTGTTTGATAAACTCACGTGTAAAGATGAAAAATAAAAAAAACCACAACGATGCGTCCAAAAAGGCTAAATTCAAGCCAGGATCGAAAAAAAGGGAAAACAAATGCATCGTAATGTTTGACGACAAAGACAGACAGTAAGTTTACCCGCAGATTTTGAAGATATTGCAGATGTTAGCTAGCATTTTACAGTTAGCCGATACAGGACTATATCAATATCAGGCAAGGATTAGCTTTCTACCAACTGCTTATACTGTACAATAAGTAGTCGTCCACACTCCGCTGTGTGTACGTTGTTTTATGCCATAATGTATGCAAACCAGACATTACAGTATGTGATTATATAAACTTCACAATGCTTAATCTCACATGTAAAATATCAACATCAACGCAGCGTTAATCTTTTTTTTATCAAACACTGTACATTTCTTGACTTGATTTCATTTTTGTCGGCTTCTATTCCATAAATCTCGAAACCCTTCACAGAGCAAGACGTTCACACAGTCAAGTTTCTGAAATCTTTTCTTCTGCCCTGTCAGGGAATATTTGACTGGCTTCCATAAGCGAAAAGTGGAAAGGAGGAAAGAAGCTGTGGCAGAAATTCGAAAGAAAATCAAAGAAGAACAGATCAGAGTCAGAGAAGAAGTGAGTAGTAGTAGTTAGAAAGAGTTAAAATCTGTTTATTTGACACAAGTTTGTGTCTTATGGTTGGGAATCTGCTTTCAGAGGCATAAGGAGTACGTAAAGATGCTGAAAGAGAGGAAAGAAGCTCTTGGTGAGTTAGATGCAAAAGTTTGTCACTGATCATATTACTGACTTGAATTACTTGAGAATCTGTCTTTTCCTTTTTTTTTTTCCTCATTTGATCTCATCTTTCAGACGCTGCTGAAGATGACCTGGAACAAGCTATAACCAGCACAAGACAATCTGTGCAGTACGATCACCCCAACCACACTGTCACAGTGACAACCATCAGTGATCTTGACCTCACTGGTGCTCACCTGCTTGGACCTGCAGCTGATCAGGTAAACAATTAGTCCTCCGTTCATAATTTTCTTCATCTTGATCAGACTAAATCATGTTGGTTTAACTGCTGGAATCTCTGTATGGTCTCTGTGAAAGTATCTGATACTTGAATTACTGATTATTATCAGTATATGATACTGATGGAAATAAACTCTATTGACAGTGAGAATCTTTGCTTTCAAGGTTAGTGGAGAGGATGAAGAAAAAGAGGCAGAAGAAGAGGAGAAAACAAGTACAATGCCAAGAAAAGCCAACAATCCGATCATCAACAAAAAGTAAGCTGTTCATCACACAGGTTTTCATATAAGCACATTAATAGGAGACAGTTTTTCTCTGTCACATATGGTGCACCCTCAACTCATCTGCCTGAGCATCATCCAGCTCCTCTCAGTCCAGCTGCATTTATTTATTTTTTTCTCTCCCCTGCTGCTACAGGATCCGCTCCCTAACTGCGTCGCTCAACACTTACACCAGCAAACGGAAGAGGAAAGGGAAGCAGGAAGGCAGACGAGGACGAGGCCGTCCGACAGACAAGAGAGGCTTTGCCGCAGACAGTAAAAACAGACGTGGGAAGACCAGCAAGTGGCAGAGACGTAGAAACACTGGGAAAAGGGAGCATTTTCAGGACTGAGTGTGTGGGTAGAGCAATATGTTGGATTGGAGCTGTGGAGACACTTGACTTCTTCTGTCAGTGTCCTGCAGGCAAACAAATTGGACTCTGGAGTATTTGTGCTCCTTTGTGTCTGCAGGAGAAGTTTGTCCAGTGAACTTGTGCTGATATGGACACTCAGTGCTGGACCGTGTTGGACAGATGTCATGGTTTCCTGCCTTGTGTTCAAAATTGTACATCTTTCAAAACAAAACTGTTTTTGTAGTGTTACTTCTTAAAGATATGCAAGCTATACTGTATAATTTTTAATTCAATAAAAGATTGATCTTGCAGATAAGTGATCTGGTGATGCGTCCATTTCTCATGAACTGTCATTGTGTTCTGTGTGGAATCTCTTTCTCTTGCCATTGTTTAATAGGAAACCTGACGCTGTTGTCAACATCCTCTCTAGAACGTCAGGAAATCAACCCTTAGCTCTGTTTGCTTGTGGCTCGGTGCTACCTGTGTGTGATCTGAAGGAGAACCAGCCGCTTTGTCTCCTATTTGAGAACCTTCTACTGCACTACCAGTGGTTTTTAATGTATGTTAACGTCAACCCCTCCCCACCACTGTTTATTTATTTACGTTAACCTGAGCCAGCGTGTGCCAGCTGTCACTTGCATGAGCGTTTCATTTCGCTTTCTAAAGCCCATGATATTTAATACAACCGCTCAGTAGAGGAACAGGCAGGCCACTGGCTCCATGTTGGCTCTGGGTCTGTGCGCGCTTCAGGGTCTCTTGTTGTGTTAGCTGAGAGCCACCATGGCTGTCATGGATGCTTCAGTTTCACCCATTGTCAGAACAGCCAATCGGATTGATCTGAGAGCGGGAGGACAGAGAGCATGGGGAAGAAGAGGCATGTGTCTGATGGGGGTCTGGTGGGCAGTTTATCCTCACACTCCTCATTGAAAGTGGAGCTGATAGCCGGAGCTTCTTTGTCAGGTAATGCTCATTAATTCCTTCATTGTTTTTATATCAAAACCATCGCAAAATATTTTCTGCTATTTAAATTATCCCACTTTTTACTGTCCTAATAGGTTCATTCATTAATCGAAGCTGTGGTTTTCGTAAAAGCTGTTAGATTACAGAGCATGTGGTTTGTAGTAAAGCTCCTCTGTGGGGAGCTTTAACAGCTCTCTGACTGGATTATGTTTCACTGTCTTCTAGTGTGTTTAGTTATCACCTGCCTTAACAGTTCCTCTTCAGATCTTGCATGAACCATGAAATAAAAGATCCTCTTGCACATTCATTCTAAGTCGCTGCGCTGTGGTTACACCTGTCTCCAGAAATGCAGTGTCACAGCTAGAATCAACAGCTTAGAGTATTTCAGTTCTCAAGAAAACTTTAATGTTGTGTTTATTTCACCTCACACTACAAAGATGGAAGATGCATTGCTTAGCATTGCTTGATTTTGAGTGCCACACATTTCTAATGATTGAAAACAAAGTTAATTGTGTTGTTGCTGCTTTGTTTTTCATTTCTATTCTGCTCCTTCACACCCTATTATTTCCCAGTTTTCTCTGAGGGATGCAATGATCGTCCAGGTTCGCCATCCATACTCGCAATGCCCGTCTCCAGCGATGAGCCCATCTGCCCAAAGTTCCAGCCCAACGTCTTTGACCCCTCCCGCTGCCATGACTGCCTGCGCCAGAGGCACCTGCACGTCGGCACAGAGGCAGCACCACACCAGAAATCCACAGCTGAGACAGGAGCTGCTGCTAAAAATGGGACTGACACTGGGATCGGATCAGGCAAAGGGGAGTTTTTGACACCGATCCTATCCCAGGCAGAGGAAAGAGACACCAGCAGCAAGGTAAGAAAGAAGAGAGGGCCAGAGAGGAAGAGGGAGGGAGATGAACAGAGCAGCTAGGTATCAGGGTGAAGATACCACCAGTGATACAATATGTGCTGAGTGATGGTATTAGCCGGACCTGAAGTTAGGCAAGAAGATGAACACATTATAGGTCACAGGTTAAGTCAGTGGACGCATGATGAAGCACTGCTGTATTGCCTGACTCAGCTTTATTTAAGTAGGTCTTAGACAAAAGAACTTGTCAGTAAGATAAAGTCAGTAAAGTCAGTATTTCTGTGGGTGCATGTGGAAATCATAAAGCACCTTCTAGGTTACCACAGTCATCATGCAAACAGCTCATGAGATCATGTTTGAGTGCTGCTTTGGAGTAAATTATGAAAAGGTCAGAGACTGAGAGCGAGAGGTAGGTGCCTTATATTATAAATTAACAAAGCTGGTTCACTTACTGCCATTTTGGGAGTCATTTATAATAATAGACATAGGGGTAACCTGCAGAAAGGATTGGAATGAGCCTATGTGGCAACCCTGCCTTTCTCTATTCCTTTTGCTTCCTTGACATAAAAACAATTTTGCAGTGACAGTGATTTATTGCACTACATAGTTTATGATGAATTCGACCACTATGCTTGGTAATACTTTGCCTTTAGTTTCTATGACGTTGTAGGGAGCAATGCAAGTTACTGACATTTACAGACAGTTTTAGATTATTTTTGAGACAGGAGAAGGGTTTATGGCAAGGAAAAAGGTGATGAAATATTAATGAAGAAAAGCCATGAGCCTGGTCAAGTTACAGAGGTGTAACCCTAATCGAACAGCAGACTGAACGTGTGTGTGTGACAGGGAGGACAGAGGGGACAGACGCTATTCAGCTCTACGTGAGGAGATCGAGCCAGACAGAGAGATGTAGGATTTTTATGTGCTTGCTTTCTTCTCTGTGATCTAAAATCATTGTGTATTTTCACCTACATGCAAAAAAAAATTATGTTATTTTCCAGAGTTTTCATAGTGACATTTTGGTAAGCCTTGCCTATGTGTGAAGACACAGTCATCAATGCCTCTTCTTCTGTGGCTGTGGGAAAGACGTAAGTGCGCTGTGGCGACGTGATTGGCTCGCATCTTAACTTGTCATCCTATCAGGAGGATTCTGATAGTCTGTCGGTGGTGAGCAGTTACTGTGATGTCAATGGAGGCCGCCTGGGTTATCAGGAGAGCTCTTTGTGCATCCTGAGCCCCGACTGTGAGCTTTACATCTGTGACGGTGACGACGACGATAGCACTGACAGGTGGGTTTACTGGATTGTGATAATAAATCATTTGGGAGAGCTAGTGCTAATCAAATTATAGACTTTAACGTATAATTTTAGTGTTTTTGTAAACTAGATTTTCATCACAGGACTAGGACATAGTCATTTAAAAGCACTGGCAAGTACTGTAGTGTGTAGTCGCATACTTTTAGTCTCATCAATCCTGCTCAACATGTTTGTAACTATTCAAGTTTGCACTTGCATAGCCGCTCTGTGGAATTCATATTATACTGGTTTAATTGTTCTCACTCTTCCATCGTTTGCCCCTTACTCCCCCCTTATCCTCCACAATCTCAATCTCTCACCTTTCCATCTCCACTCTTCTCATTCTTCTCCCATCTCCTCTTCCACGTAGCTGTCGTGACCAGGGTGACTACCAAGAGTTCAGCGGCTCTGTCAGTGCAGAGGACGAATACCTGCCACTCCGTCGCCGCTCAACCAAACTCGACATGACCCGGCTTGACCCTCCACCCCATCGATCCAACCCACGGACCTGGATGGATGAAGCTCGAAGCAGAGACGGCCTCAGCAGTCGATCAGGTGCGTGAAGTATTTTGTCAGCTGTTTCTTTAATTTCTTAAAAGATAGGATGTATCACTCGCCCGTAGTCAGCTGGGATAGGCTCCAGCTTCCCCGCGATCCTGACGGATAAGCGGTATAGAAAATGGATGGATGGATAGGATGTATCAAAAGAAGTTGGAAAAAGTGCATGAGTCTGTGGAAGCATAGCAAGGAAAAGGAGAAACAGCATCTCTGGATCTCTTATTTGAACACATACCACTACAAGTATGAGATCTCTGCACCAGTAGACTGAGCCTTCAGTCAACCCATGACTTACAACATTTGACCAATCCATATCCAGTTACAGCCAAAGGTGTTCTTTACTTGGCAATACTGTTTGATGTTACCAGCTGAGGTGTCTCAGAGCAATTATCAGTAATACAATATAGCTTCATTTGTGTCAGGAAACCTCTTCTAGATTCTGTTACTCCTTCTTTCTGTTTCTGTCATACTGTGTGACGTACCTTTTTTCCAGGGCTAAAAGAAGACAGAGAGAAGCGTGAAAGTGGCTACTTCTCCCTGGGAAGGGCAGCGGGGGCCCGTTTGCTCCGTGATAACAGCCCACCTGCTCCCTTCCGCCATTTTGAGAGAGGACATCCCATCTTCAGCAACAGAAACATAGAGCCCAGAGACACCATCCCCTTTAGAAATCCCAATCTTGGTGTGGCCTCTGAAAGGCAGATAACAAAAGCTCTAAATGAGGACCTACCAGTGGAAATCCCACCACCTGACCCCTATGAAATTGCTATTGAGGTTGAGGCACAAGTTGGTCCCCGCTCTCCAAGTCCTACACCTTTTAAGATAGCAGAGTCATTGGCTTCCACTGGGCGAAAAGGATTCAGCAGTTCATATGGCAGGGGTAACCCTTCGTCTCATGTCTCTTCATATCAACAATCAGGACGTTTTGATTCCTCAAGGCAAGGCTCAGCTCTGCAATCTCGCTCTTCTTCTCCTTCGCGTGGAAGCTTACCATTCAGGCGTAGTGAATCCACTGCATCCCTCAGCAGGCATAACTTGGATGGTGGAGGATGGACTCAAGGTATGGAGTCAGGGTCCAGGAACTCCTTGCAGAGCACACATGGGCGACGTGTTGAGTCAGGAACTCTGCCAAGAAACTTTAAATCCTATGCTAGTTCAGTCAAATCCCAGTCCAGCACTGTGTCTGATTTCAGAAGTGCCTTGAGAAAAACAGAAGTAAGTGGGTCTTTGAGTGGTCGGGGTCATAACAGCAGAAGCTCATCTCCTTCAAGAAGGGACTATAATCCTTCGGGCCAAATGTCTCTTCGCAAAACTGAAATCACCAGCAGTTCATCTAATGTACGTGGATGTGGCAGTCGTACTTCATCTCCATCTAGGAGAACTCCTACCAGTTTGCATGACGATCACAGTTCCTCACCACCAAGGAGAAATTACAGCTCATATAGCCAATCCATCCTTCGTAAATCTGAATCAGTTACATCCCTAAGTGGGCATGGTCACCATGGACGCTGTGGCTCCCCCATAAGAGAAGGCTATGATATTGAAAGCCAGGCTCTGCTACGCAACCCAACAGCTAGGCATGTATTGAATGACCAAGAACATGAAAGCCCCACCATGTCTCCATCCAGGCGAGGTTATGACACAAATCAGTCTGTGCTCCATAAGACTGAATCAAGCACTGTCAGCAGCAGTCGGGGTTGTAACAGTCGTAGTGTGTCTCCTGGAAGGAGAGGCTATGAAACCCCAACTCAGTATCGCCTTGGGAAAACAGACACCCGAGGTTCATTACGTGGCCATAGTCATGAAAGCCGTAACTCTTCCCCATCGAGGAGAAACTATGAAGCTCCCTCTCAGTCTCTGCTGCGTAAGTCTGAAGTAAAAAGTTCTATCAGAAGTCGTGATAGCCATAATTCATTGCCTTCAAGGAAAAGTTATGATGCTCCTGACTTATGCTCACTGCAGAAAACAGAATCTACCAAATCCCTTAACAGTAAGAATTCTAACAGTCGTAACTCCTCTCCTTCTAGAAAAGGCAACAGTGAGCCACCAGGCTATTCAGTCCTCAGAAATACCACTAATGGAGATTCCAGCCATACATTTCAGAGAAAAAACAATTACCATGACTCAAAATCTGACTCCAATCGTTCACCATTGTCCTGGCGGGAATCGACTCATTCCCACCGCAGCTCCTCATTATCTCGTGCTGCTTTGCCCTCTAGACAAACCACAAGTGGCAGCAGAACAGCTTTTGTCACTTTGGAAACACCCAGAAGTCCCGACAGTCTCAGATCTGGAGTTGGCAGACATGGCCATGAGGATCGCTGTCAATCTCCTAATGACAAGAGGCCCTCCCACCGTGAACGAAGCCCTTCTCCTGCACGTCATACTCAAATGCGGAGGCACACCTCCTCCCAGAGCTCCATGGAGTCCTCGGAGTCGGGCCAACCATCAGTAGGGTCTACAGGACGGAACAGGAAGGAGTATGCCATGATGGCTGATGTGCCAAAGGTCAGAATGATCCACCAGAGAGAAGGGTCTGGCCACATGGGGCAGCCTCAGAACCAGCAGCACTCTCGGAGACAGGAACTCTTTAAACCAGCCAGGTCAGATTTACATTACAACACAAAGAATGAAAGGAGTGGTGTTGGTAAACTATTTAAACATTGTATATGTTATTTAACATTGTGAAATAGAGCTGTTACGTGTATTTTCATGAGGTTTAATGGTGAGATTTAATGGTGACCAAGTTGTAAATCTAGATGATTTTACTTGTTCCACATTATCAGGTTTCATCAATTTGATCATCCAAAACAGATACACTGACTTATTCTGCTGTTTCAGCCACTCTCTGAGCAAGCATCCCTCCAGAGAGTGGGAAGACACAGGGGACACCGAGAGAGACTGGCACTATGGTAGCAGCGGATATCTATCTCGAGCTCAGTCCCCAAATTCTTTGCAGGTAGGTTGGCTGTGGTGACGGAGATACTTATTAAAGGTGCGTAGCCTTGCTAAAGCTAAACATTACTGGTAGAAAATTGCATCTGACAAAAAAGGTTGAGACCAAGATTTCAATACATAAAGAAACAGGACTCGGAGCAGTGATATGTGCCTGCCCTGCATCAAAGCACCTTTCCCTCTCTGCACAATATATTCCATTGCAGCGGAATTGAAGCCTGCTCTGTGGTTTTCACCTGCATAATTATGTTAATGCTTAACCACATCTTCCCCATGCCGTACACCAGATTTGAATATAGTGTGTGAATATGATACTCTGGAGGTCCACTCCATGTTTGCTCAGTTAGACATTGAATATCTTCATAATTGCAAGCTGTTTCTTTCCAGAGGCATGGCAATCCCACAGCGGATGAGGGTGGTTCTTGGAAAGGTAATCACCACAGATCAGAGCAAATGCAGGTATGTTATACAGCCTGTCTGTTTACAGTAAATATGTGTAAACGTACTATATGTGTGTGCCATATGGAGGATGAAGTTACAGCCGATTTTCTGCTATCACTAACGTTTATAGTGAACGTAAAAAACCTGTAGTACACACGGTTCAATAGAAGTTTATTGCAGTTCAGCTTATTTCAATGTGCGGTATCTTTCTGTTACTTATTTACTAGACATGCTGACAGTTTGTCCAGCGCTCACACAGATCCTGGCTATAATTGTGAAATTTTTATGTACTTGTCACCTTACCTTACTGCCATGTCCACTGTATTTCCAGCTCCCTTTAAATCCTCATTTAATGGCTGGTTGTTGTGTGTCTATAGACTTCACCTACACCCTACAGGCATTTCATAAGACTGACTGAGCTTTGTCAATTGTGGTCTGCTGGGGCATGTGTTGAAATTCCTGAACTGAAACCAATAGCTACCAAGAGAAGATTTTGGAGGGGTGGGGGGTACCACTTTATTTGCAAGTCCAGAAGACATTTAGTCAGGAAAGTACAAGAAATGAATTTATTCTGTGTGTTTTCAAAACTGGAGATTACGGAACATTTTTTTTAGGCAAGAGGAATCCCCTGAATTTTGAAAAGGTTTCCCCCCGAAGGGAGGGAGTGAAACCTCGGATTGAACCAACATCATCATCATTTTTATACGTATTCTTCTTGTAATAACCTGATGTGGGTGCAATAAATCGTATCTTTATTATTCCTCATGTTTCTCGGGGCTCTAATGGATCCCCCTGAGCCTCTGGAGGGCCCCGGACCCTGGTTTTATTGCCAGCATCGTGTGGTTAGGTAGGGTAGGCTTGTTTTCTCAAACGATCTTCGCGGACCCGCCCAGGAAGTGGTTGAGAGGGAGCAGCGAGCAGAGCCACATTCAGAAGTATCGCTGGCTACCCACGGCTTGTCAAAAAAAGTTGTGAAGTTATTGCTTTTAAACAGCATCATTTTGTCCATGTTTAGTCTTAGGAACGCGCTTTCTCCTTAAGACTGGATAGAAAGTCTGCCTTGGACGTTGGTGCTTCGCTTGGTGAAGTTAACATGAATGGCGGGGGTTAATCTAATTTCGCGTAACGCCTGTGCCCTGCGAGAAAGTAAGGTTTTAGCTCGAGAGGTTTAGCTAAGCTGAAGGAAAAAAATTGTGAACAAGGGGGGGTTTATTTGCGTGAGGTGACGGTGCTTTCCTTTTGTCTTTAATTTACCCTCTCTGGATCCTGTTATCATGACGGTAAGTTGCACCTTGAAAACATTTTTGTTTTTCCTGTCTGTCACTTCTTCCTGAATGAGACATTAAAAATGTACACACACACACACACACACACACATATGTAGCTATGTATATTTAGCCTATATTGAATCACTTCTGGTCCAGGAGCTGACCGTTTAGTTTTAGGCTTATGCAGACTACGTGTTTAGTTTTAATGCACTGTTCTGGTCAGCGTTTGCTTAATTGGACAGAAATCAAACTTACTGCTAGCTTAAAACTGATATATTTTTTATTGTGTTGTCATTTTTAATGTACATCCATGTACCTGCCTAAAATTACTGAAATCTTTAAACATTTCCAAAAGAAAAAAAAAAATGGGTGCTGGTCTCCAGGTGTTGTGTAGTTCCATCTGTTTACCCAGTGTTGTTTACAGTAGCAGCAAGTGCCGTTAGCCGTTAGCTTGTCTTGTGTGTGTCAGGTTTTACAGCCAACTGTGACTTATGTTCACTGTTTGCACACAGACATCTGCAAGAAAGCCTTGCAGCCTAAACTGTCATGAGTGTATACATGCATCAGTACTCCTGTTCACACCCGAATTAAGAAACAAGTGAAGAGGACAAGCATCCGTGTTAAAATAGGATTAAAAAGGACAAGGCTCACCTGACAGTAGTCTTGTATTGTGATGGGAGACAGGAGTCAGTAAGAGTGTATTTTTTCTCGGTCTGTTGCCAGTGAGTTTGACCCTTCTGTCTCTGACTTTTCAAGCAAGGTGAGAGCACATTACAGAGAAAAGCACTGTAGCATTAGGGTTACTGCTACTGGCCTTTTTTCTGTCCCCTCCTGTGGCCATTCCCTGACCTACTGTACAAGCAAGTGTGGACTAGACAACATTAATTTATGATGATGATGTTTGACACATCATCGCTTACACCAACAGTACCTGCATACACACACATACACTCACACACAGTTATAGATGAGGAAGGAAATGTAACAGTATTAAAAATTCACCAGTGATTACGCCTCTTAATCGCTTTCATTTTGTCAGATGCAGCCTTCTGTCTCTGAAACAAGCGTCCTATTGTATGGCCAGACAGAACCTGACCATCCATAAAATTTGTTAGATTAAAGAAGATAAGTAGCATCGATGAACTGGCTTGTACAGAGCAAAAACTGGGTGGTACTGCGGTTTGAAAGAACACAACTGAAACCAGGGAGGGAGTATAAATACAGAGCAGGGTTGGTTGGAGATGACAGAGCATGCAGAGAAGTTATAACAGAATACCGATTGGCAGCAGAATAAAATGATGTACCGAGGGAACACAATGAACAATAAGCAGCTGTGATAGATGCCAGTGAGAGATGAGATGTCAAATGTGTAAAGAGATTTAAAAGTGAGGAATGTATATGCTCGTGAAAGAGAGATAAGCAAAGTGAGGAATGCAGTGCTGGAAAAAGTGGGCTAATCTTAATCTGGGATCAGCACATCTTGACGCACCAATCGTGTGTTTTCCCTTCCTTCTTCCTATCATCATGTCAAAAGCAAAACCAGGCCTGTTTCTAGAAATATTTTAATGAAGCTAAAGTGCATTTGTAGAGAAGCTAACTCTTAAGCACTCCGCTTGAGCAAGAGACATGCAGAATATTTCATAGTGTGCAGCAGCACGAGCAGGAAAGTAACTGTAGTCACGTGTGGTCCCACGGCAAATTTCTTGAGTTTCCAAATCTTTTCTCTGCTCTTGTTTCCGTCTGCCTGTCGTCTTCAGATATTCTGCATCCTCACCCTTTACAGGCCTCTTTGTTTCCTGTCATTTTTTGCACCTCGCATGTGCCTGTGTTTTCACTGATATGTAGTGCTGCAGTGCAAGAGAGCAGTATGCTGTCATGCAAACATTATGTTGTTATATTAACAACATGGGGCTTTGTTGAATGGCAGCAACACATCCAGTGTTAGTGCCAAGTGTTAAAAATGAATTCAAACCATAGATAACTTAGTGATCTAAGTGTATTCACGTGTCCTGAAAAGTAGCTTAAAAAAAGCATACACATAAAGTACAGGTATCTACATTTACTGGTACCAGTACTTACTTTACTGCTTTCAGTGTGCACTTTAGGAAGAGCAAGTTTCTCCACTGTTGAAACTGGTTTATGTCCTTGTGCCAGAACAAGCCTGGAGCATTGTATCTGTTATCCTAATGCACAAAGAGGTTGCTGCTGAATTCTTATATAGACATATAACTATACTGAGTGTGCCCCACCCTTTCATATATCTCATACTGCTCATGCTGTTCCTGTTCACTTTCTCTTTACTTTTGTCTCTGTAAAATCGTTTGAGACCTGCCTGTGATAAAGCGTTATATCAGTGAATGACCTGGACTTGCACACACAGCACAGTTTCTTCCTTCCTTCAGATGTCTTATTTGTAACGTTTCCCTCAAACATTCAGATGAAGTCCAGTGAATGTGACACTGTATGCTCTGTCCTTCGCAGCCTGACCTCCTGAACTTCAAGAAGGGCTGGATGTCCAAACTGGATGAGAGTGGAGAGGTAAGACGCGCTCTGCTCAGAAGTCCTGTCTTCCTCCTCCCCGCGTCCCTAATGAGAGAGGTTGTGTGTAAGGCGATAGCAGCGGATTAGTCTCTTTATTACAGTAATAGCTTTTCGGCTTGAAGCACAACAGGTGTCTCCTCTCTTTGAATGATATGCTTGAGTGAATAAGCTTCTCACTTCACATATCAAATACTGCAGGCCCGCTGTTTAATACGGGGCCTTCCTGCATCACTGTGCTGTTGTCATTGCTATTTCAGGCTTACGCTGAAGATCAAGTGATGACAGCTCTTTATTTCTAGTTAGATGTTGTCATCCTGTTGTTTTGTCGTATTTTCTCATATTTGATTTGTTATCTGCTGCGTTTCTTTAGTGGAAGAAACATTGGTTTGTTTTGACCGATGCTGGACTGAGGTACTACAGAGACTCGAGTGCAGAGGAGGTATATTTATTTGATATTTGAAATTTTGTAAGAATTCTAATAATGACATTCATCAAAAAACATATTGTGTTAACTGTGATAATACCAGAGTGTAAGAGGAACGCATTTTGTCTCTCATCCTGTGTTTTCTCTATAGAAAGATGACTTGGATGGAGAGATTGACCTAAAATCCTGTGTGAAGGTGTCTGAGTTTGATGTGGAGAAGAACTATGGCTTTCAGATACAGGTGAGTGTCCCTGTTACAGGTCAGTCTCTCTCTATCCCACAGAAAGTGTATTCGACTTATTTTCTTCTTTATACTCATCACTTATCAGTGTTTACCACACCTGCTATCAATTTCTGCCTCTTTTTCTTTCTTGTTATTTCGTTATCATGACTCACATCTCTGTCGGTATCCCTTCCACTTTTCTCTCTCTTTCACTTGTCCTTTATTGTCTCTAACTGTCACTCCTTTGTGTCTCCTCAACCTGTTTTCCCTTTTGTTTTGCAGACGCGGGAGGCTGCGTTCACACTGTCAGCCATGACAGCTGGGATCAGGCGGAACTGGATAGAGGTTTTAAAGAAGTGCATCCGGCCCAGCAGCTCTCCAGACCTCACACAGTAATTGACAGTTTGATTTTTAGATTTGAAAGCCTAAATATGAATATAGACAACTTTAGAAATGTGGGTAATCCGCTGTTAGCAGCATTTTTAACCTAAAATTTGTACTTCACAGTTTGGTTACGTTTTAGACTTTGCCCAGATTAATTCAGTAATTTTTTTCAGACCTTGCTCACTTCAGTTAAAAAGCACTTTAATTCCCTTATGTAAGCCCTTCCCTTTCTTGAGAGAAAAACAATATATATATATATATTATGACTGATTCATATTGATAAGTTATCATGTAGGAACTGACTCTTTTGTACCACCCTAATAAACTCAGATTAGATTTGGTGGAGTTTAGTAGTTCTGCTTCACAGCTTACTTTTACATGTTTTTTTTTTTATAGAGCAGCACAGTCTTTTGTGTAATCATGGAAAAAGGTGTGTCGGTACTTGCGAACACAGTTCTCAAATGCAGCAATTCAGAGGTGAATCACCTGCAAAAAGTTGCAAAATAAAAAGACGCAAAGAGTTTCTTTTAGTAACTCCCCTCACATTGGCCAATGAGCTGTGTTGACATTTTGAAACATCATGACACTTTGTCATGGATAGCTTGTGTGGAGCAAATGTCATTGGTTGGTTCTAAATTTTCAACTTTCTGCCCGATAAATCAGCATTTAAGGAGGTTTTCTGCTTTATTCCACACGTTGATCTTGAAGTGCTTTGGTAGCCTCAGTCTGCCTGTCTGACTTGCTCATTTAAGCTCTTGGTGCAGCAGAACCTTGACTAAATACAGTCAGATAAGAGGCTCTGTTACTCACCAGCAACTTTGGCCCTGAAGAGTTTCAGTTGTTGTACACTTTGGCTATTGCAGATAAATCAAAGTTTCATTAGTTACTTGGGGTATCAGTGTTTGTTCTGTTTTCATAATGAGTCACTGCCAGCTGTGCCTTGAGTGTTCACATAGAAGCTTTCTATGCTGTTCATTTACTTTTTGTATCACCCTTAGTGAATCTGAAATAGGATTTCTGAGGTTATCAAGGGTCACACCTTCAGTAAATATATATGTTTTTATTTTTTGTTTTAATAACCTTCATTTTTAATTGTTTGTGTCTCATCTTCTCTAGATTACCCGACAGCAGCAGTGACAAGGAAAACTCCCATTCTCGCTTCATGCTGTCTTCTCGTCGGCCATCGTCACGTCTTGCCGACGTTCAGTCGGAAGTTTCGACCTCCGCCCCTCTTGCTCATCGCAGGTTCGACTATGTTGAGCTGTCCCCTGTTCCCGCCTCGTCCAGCCCTCTCCCTGCCGGTCAGAGAGAAGCAGGGGAGGGCCAGGGGAGGGAGCACAGCCAGTCTCAAGAGGAGAGGAACACGAGCAGCCAGTGGGAGGCTGTGCTGTCCAGGAAGGCCGCTGGCACCGGATCGAAGCCACGCGTGGAGGATGAAATAGAGAAAAAGTGGGCCGAGATTGAACGCTTGCCGTTAAAGGAGATGAGCTCCCTGCCGTCAATGACATCTCGGTCTCCCAGCCAGTCAGCCAGTGAGGCGCTGCAGAGGGAGGTAGTGCGTGGAGATGATTTTCCAATTTGCAAATTAATAAAATGCAAATTAACTCTTCATCTGTCTGGATGAAGTAAACATTTCCCACTTCTGCCTGTTAACACTTAAGCTACTATTTTTCTGACCTGCCTCTGCTCTTCAGCAGTGTTTTCCATCTCAGTTACGCAGTGTAAAATGAAAAGTAAAAACGATGATTGAGCCTAAGACTAGCGAGATTACGGAAAATGCTTCTGAAACTCCTGTCTGCTCTGACTGTGTTGTGCTGTGCATCTTTGTTTTGAACCTGTTTGCAGTTTCACACATGATACGCAGACAGCTGCACCACAAGCCTGGGAGGAGACCGCTGCTAAATGCTGATTTTTTTCGTTGTACAGTCTAATGAAAGTCAAATGCTGCCTTTGTGTATAAGCTTCTGTTTTAACATGAGTCTAATCAGGTTTTGAAAGGTCAACAGTGATTGAAGCTGAAGTTCAAATAACTTGAACTTTGAGCACAAACAACCATAAATCCAAGAAGTGCACGATGCCCAGGGTTAGCAGTGGAGTGAGCTCTGGCATCTGTATTAACATCTGTCTGCAGCTGGTGCTCAGTGGTTCAGCCATGTTTGTATCATGTGTAGGGCATGTGTTGGCAGTGAGACCCTGCAGCAGATTAATTGATTTGACTAAAGTATTCTTCATACAAGTTGTTTAAATTGTATCTCACAGTTGACATCTTGAGCCATAACCTGCTACGCTAATCATCCTAATCACATGTTCAGTTAATAGCCCTCTGTCCCACACCCCCGTCGCTCAGTGGGCTTTACCTCCATCTTCGCCTTTTCTCAGGTGGCGTCACTGAGGCAGCAGCTGGAGCAACTACAAGGAGGGAGAGGGGGAGGAGGAGGAGGTAGAGGGAGAGACGGGGGCGTAGTGAGGGGCGGCTGCGGGCCCGAGGCCCCCTGCGGCCGCAGCCTGGCAGCCATGGAGCGTGCTCATCGACAGGCGCTGGAGGAGCTGCAGAGGCAGCACAACCGCCAAATGAAGGAGCTGGAGAACGAGAAGGACAGGCTGCTGCTGGAGGAGACCCGGGCCACCGCACAAGGTCAGCTGACCAGACCACGGGGTAGCAAAAAATATCAAGACCAGAATAATTGTGAAGGCAGCTTTAAACCTGAAATTGACAGTTTTATACAAGCATCCCGTACAGATACGGCCTTTTCTAATGCAGCTTAAGGCTCTAAATATTTGTTATATTAAGACTGAAAAATTTACTGAGGAGCTGAAAGTGAACTTTTTTTATTTTCTAATGAGTCTAATGAGAAAGTCCTTGATGTGCTGTTAACTGCCAGCGGGCGATCACATAGAAGCTGTGTCACGCTCGTGCGTTTGTGTTTCAGTAATGGAGGCGCTGAAGAAGAAACACAAAGAGGAACTGGAGAGGGAGGTGGAGAAAGTCAAAAGGCTGAGCAGCGGGGTGCTAGATTCACAGACTTTGCGAGTCCAACAACAGTAAGTAACTTTGTGTGGTAGAGATGTGCACTTGTCACCCAGATACTTGGGTGGCACAGGAAACTTAATAATATAATAATAATAGTAATAGCACCACACTCAACCAGTTTTAATCCCTTATCAATAGCAGGACTGACGCCAGTGGTAGATAAAAAAAACATGTTGATTTGTATAAATTGCAAGCGTGCAGAAATACAAGCATATTAAGAAGTTTGCGAACTGCTTCTCTTCCACTTTGTGCTTTCAGGCCATTTTGCCCTGAAAATAAATTACTGGTTGTAGCCTGGCCCTCGATCTCAGTCAGTGCAGGCCAACAGTGGCAATTTCTCTGAATAGCTCTCTTGTGCTTTTAAGTGGGACCTTACTGGCCCCAGATGGGTTTTCAGTGAAATAAAAAGCAGAATTTGCAGATTCCTCAACAATCCAGCCTTCCTTGTCTACGCAAGGCCATTACCACAGCAGCCACTGGGTCCAGTTAGGCGCGTAAGGAATGCAGAAGAATTTGGTCATGGATTAGTTTCCTTTTGTAAGCTTCACAAGGCCTTTGACACAATGCTGTCTCAGTGGCTGCTACTGGAACCTGCATTTTAGGGTTTATCTGTGTTGCCTACTCTGCTTTTTTTTCCACTCTTTGCACGCTCCTTCCTTATTTTTGTGGTTATTGGTTATGAGCAGTAAAGGCATTTAAAAACCACAGTAGGAAATACTTTCCTCATGAAAATGGAAAGGGTAATAAGCTCATACGTTTTCACATCATGTTGCTGTTATTAAATGTAATCAGTGCTATACACTCAGTGCAGAACTTATGAGTTTGTTTGTCTGTGCATGACGTGTAAGAAAAGGTCATCCCACTGGAACAATGGTGTGGCTTCAGTTCTGCATCTAATTCTGAACTTGGTCACATATTAAATACATGTTGATTTCTCTAATTTTCTCTTATTTCTCTAAGAATTTCAGTCATTCCTAGTTCCTGCAGTTAGGTTCACTAAGGGCCAGATATGACAGTTTTGCTTGTCAACTATCCATTTCTGCAGGGCAGAGAGTCAGGCCATTCAGAGGGAGCTGGCCAGTCTCTCTGAGCGCTACTCTCAGAAGTGTCTGGAGCTAAACCGAACTGAGCAGCAAAACGCTGAGCGAGAGCGGGAGGTCAGCCGTAAGGAGAGAGATATGGAGCAGCTGAGGAAAGAGAACCAGGTGAGTTTGTCAGCAGATTCTGAAAATGTGCTCGTGAGAACGGGACGGGTGGTGGAGCAGCCTCGTCGTGTCGGAGTCAAAGCTAACTCACAATGAAAGATTTTTCTCCTTGATGTTGCGTTGGCTGGTGAGATTTGACTCTGTGGTCTGACGACCAGTGAAAACACCAGTGATCCTTGCGTATTGAACAGGTACGATTCAAATAACAATGACGAAATCTTTTCCTCTGCAGGACTTAAAGGCCCGTTTGAAGGAGGAGATCAGTCGTGTGCACTCCACCATCGCAGATCAGCGCTCTGAGGACAACAAAGACAGGACGCACAGTGAACTAGAGGTAGCAGCTATTATGCTGTATACTTGAAACTGAAAGTGGATTCTGGCAGTCGGGGTCTGACAGTTTTTTCTAACTTTCCGAGCTGCCAGCCACACCCATCACATAGTACCCACTGCATTAGGCTCAAATGTGTTATTTGCAGCAGAAGTTGACACTCGGAGTAAGTGGACAAATCTTACACCCAACGAGTCCTCTAAAAAGGGCAGCCTACTCTCTGCCTCCCTAATCTAAGAACAATTAGTGAGTGATCATTTCCAGCATAACAGAGACATCTTTTTTGCAAAAAAAAGGACACTGATTCTGAATATTCAAATAAAAACTGTTCTGTGCTGTAATTGCAACACAATTCTATTTGGCTTTATCATGGTGGGAACAAAAGACAGCATAAAGACCTCAAAACCTGAACTGTTTTAACCAGAAGGGAAGTGAACTGAACCTTTAAGACGTAAGACGCTCTCCAACCGTTCAGTTTTGTTTAGCAAAAATGTTAGCAGTTTGTTTTTGCTCTTGGTGATTGCTACACTGGTGTTACAGTTTTCAAAGCACAGAGGGAGTGTCATGATAAATAATTACTGGCCAAATATAAATGCAGTGTTTAAATGACAGAGAACTCAGCCACAGTTACTGAGCTTTTTTACTGGCTGTGATGATTCTGTAAGGATTTAGGACAACGACACGATGTTTTGTACGTGCTGTCTTTTGTGTATTTCTGTTCTTCGGCAGCGAATGGCAATCAACACTGTGCTGTCTTGTTGTTTTCCTCCCAGGTTCTTCTCAGGATGAAAGAAAACGAGATAGAGTACTTACACAAGGAGATCAGCTGTCTAAGGAACGAGCTGCAGTTTCTTAACACGGTACTGTGTGTGTGTGTCGTGGCAGTGTCACTTGTACAAGTGTGTGTATTTTTTTTCTGTGAACCCAACACTATTAGGTAAATAATGTGGAATGTTAATCCTCATATCCTTGAACAAGGTCTTTGTTAATTGTCTGTTGACTGTAATAGTCAGATAAACACAATACAATTATTAATGTAATGTAAACACAACTACAGCTTGTTTTATACAGACAGCAGACACAGTTTCTCGTAGTGGCTGTGTTGTCACTCAGAGCCTGTCTGCCGCTCTTTGCCCCGCAGGAGAAAAGGCTGGCCTGTGAGCGATATAATGAGATGCACGAGGAGCTGAATGGGATGAAGGGCCGGAGCGAGAGAGAGATCCAGAGTCTGAAGGAGCACTTGAGGCTGGCCATGGCTGCTCTTCAGGAGGGCCAAAAGCTGGGTAACAGCCTGGACCACTGAGAGTATCCAGCTGGTACCAGTGGTACCAGTATGTTTTTATGTTTTGCAGGTCTGTCTGCACCTTGTTGACTGAATCAAAGAGATATACAGAAAAGCAGAGGAAATGAGTGCTGGACTTGTACAGTTCTGGCAGTGTGGGGACCATGAATAGTGCCTTAGTTTTCAGTCATTCTGCCAATGAGCAGCGTAGAATAGCTATTAGCTGGTTTCATTACACTGGGCCACACAATATATATAAAACTGCACTTTTCTTTTTTGTTTTTATTATAGCTTTCGCTTGCTTTTAGTGCAAGCCTGTATGAGTGCACGTTTGGTCTGAAAACTGGAATATTTGTTGAGTGACGTTTTTTTTTTTTATCAGGTAGTGAAGAGCTCATACTGTTATCAGCTTTTTTGTTGGATAGTCTGCCTGTGTGTCTTTTGCCTGAGACAACAGGGCTCAACACAGTTACATAAGAGCTACTCTCAGTTTTCTATGTTCTACAGCTTTTGTTTACTCCGTGCCAGTGGCGCGTTTCTTTAGAAATGGGAGCTTATCATTTGCTGTAATTAACTTTTTTTTTTTTTACCTGGAAACAAGTGTGCTTATGTAGTGCTGCGTTAATGAATATGAAATTCTGAAAATAATTGTGGGGATTAATACAGAACAAGACAACAGACATTTCTTATTCCTGATGGTCTGAATTAGAAGATGATCTATAATTGTGCAGAAGGAAATCCAGGCTCAGCTTTCTTTGGGGATGCTTGCAAAAACTGTTTAGTGAATGTTTTCCCACATCACAGATGTCTTTATTTTTAACCCGTGGCTGAGAAGCAGGAACTCTCAGGCTTCCAGTCCCTCCTGATCATTATTGGCAGTTATATGCCACCACCACAGAAGATGACAGGTGTTGCATCGATGAGCCAATTTTTTATTGACAGTATGAATTGTGGTAAAATGACTTATCTACCTGCCTTTTAAAAATATTTTCATATTTAATGTACTGTAGAGGCTGTACCATCTTTGTAAATTATACACAGTTTTGCAATCAATAAAATAAGTTTATCAAAAACACTTCTGTACTATACATTTGCTTTTAATAATGCTGTATGTCTGAACACTGTTCTTCATTTGTTTTATACCACTACACTGTTGCCTCAAACGATAACAGTCAATTGAAAGGTTTTAAAAGAAAAACATCCCATATTATTTAGATTTTTTTAAAAAAAATATTAAAGCTGCAAGTTTATTTAAGCAGTAATGACATTATATAGACAAAAGTATTGGGCTACCTGACCGTTACACCTACAGGGGCTTAAATGACATCCCATTCTACATACATAGACAGCTTTGCAGCTACAACAGCTACAGGTTGGGGTCAGGGCTCTTTATGTAAGGGCCAGTCAGGTTCTTCAACGCCATACTCAACCAGCCATGTCTTTATGGAGCTTGTTTTGTGCACCGGGCCACAGTCATGCTGGAATAGAAAAGGGTCATACCACACCCGGATTCAGTAATAAAGAGGTGTGCCCCAATACTTTAGTCTATACAGTGTATTTTATCGGTCTCTCGGTGGTTGATCGCCTCCTGTTGTGCAGAAGGTGTTCCACTAGGTGGCACCACACTGTGTGTGTCAACAGGACACCATAGAAGAAGTTCAAACCGGAAACGCTGGAACGAAAGCAGTCATGGCGTCCACAGCGGCGGCTCGGTCTGTAGCTGGTGCTGCTAAAGTCGTTAAACCCATTTTAAGCCGCGACCTGGACGACGCCAAGCGAAGGGTCCGGGAGCTGTACCGAGCCTGGTACCGAGAGATCCCCAACACAGGTATGTCGGCCCGCTGTGGCAGGACAAAAGTGCATTTAAAAGCAGAGCCAGCGTCAAGGTCGCGTCTGTGTGGAGGTTCAACGTAAAGAACAACATTAGCAGCTAGCAAACACCAACCTTACCTCAACCATAAACATACAGTTTGTTGCCTACATGTTGCCTGATACCTGACAGAAACGTTGAGTATGTCGTGGTAGCTCATTGAATCACGAGAAAACTATAGAACACAAGCGTTCATATCTTAGTATATACTATGTATATATAGTAACTTTCTCCGATATTAATTCGGCTCCAGTTTGCGGGGTTAACCTCGATTTGAAGATTTATAAAACTGTCCGTGATATGGATCTAAGAATGTCAATACCACACTGATACTGGTGTTAAATTAACAGTGAATGCCACTGTGATGCACAACTACTGTGTGGTACAGATGAAAAAGTCTCTTAATCACCCTTGTTGCACACCCAGTTCGACATCTTCATAAAAGTGAAGAGATACCATTTTTTACTTGTTTAAGATTGTGATCATCTAAAGTAGAATGTCTCTGTTTACATTTAGCTCCAGTTAATACATGAGAAGCATAAACAGTCTGGTTTACATTGACATGTGGAAAGTAGTTAACTTTATTAGTATTCCCAAGTAAAATCCAATCCCAGTCCTCTTGTTAAGTGTTGCATGTGTAGCCACAGTCTGATTTGATGTTTTCCCCTGTGCAGTAGACCTGGATGAAGTTGGTGTGGTGGAAACGCGGTGACTTATTGTTTGTATGTCTTTGTCGACAGTGGCAGTGTTTCAGCTAGACATCTCAACGCGTCAGGGAAGAGAGAAAGTGAGGGAGATGTTTGACAAAAACAAGCATGTCACAGACCCCCGTGTGATTGACATGTTAGTCATTAAGGTAAGAACAGCTTTCCACTGACCTGTTAACTGCATCAGTCATAATCAGTTTAATTTCCTAAACGAAGCAACTGTTATTTCATCCTTGGAGTCAGCTCTTTGCATCGGTTTCATACTGTTAGTGGATCCGAAATCCACTCTACGGTGTCGTCCAGGGTTTGCTGAAACTTTTTCCATTTATATGTTATTCAATCCCCAGGGGAAAATGGAACTGCAGGAAACAATCCATGTCTGGAAGCAGAAGACCCACATAATGCGATATTTCCAGGAGAGTGAGGAAGCTCGTCCCACTGACTTCCTGTCCAAATTCTACCATGGTCACGACCCGTGAACTGTGTAGCTATCTGCTCACCTCTGACCCCCCTTTGCTTGTGTCCAGTGTGACAGTGTTCCCCTTTACCCTTTATTGTAAATATACACTTAACACTCACAAACCTACGGTTGTGTCTTTTATTCAGAATCTAAGAGTGGGGTTGTCTTAAAGGGACATTTCAAACAAAAACATGTAGTCCACAGACACTTTACGGTAAACAGTTCCTTCTTACAGTTAAATAGAAGGTAACTCATACTGAAGTTGCTCACAGCAATGTGTTTTTGTTATCATAAAGAGCAGTGTCATTTTGTTTAAAAATGACAGCTATTAGCCAATGGTAGCTACTGCATGTGTGTAATTTTAGTGTATTCATTTAATTGTTACGGTTATTCTGTAATTGTTGGTCCATTCAGAGTGGCGTTTTGGACAGCCATAAACAAAGCGCGTGTTTTCAGCCTGGTGTTAGAGTCAGGGAAAATAGACATCCGCATTGTACTTTAACTAATTGAATGAGGTCTGTTTTACAACCACCAACAACAGTTTACAATTGTTAGTCCCTTTATTAAGACTTTATTAGTGCATGCAAATACAGTACAATGTGACAGAAACCCTGAATCCAGTACAGTCCAGTACAAACTCAGAAACACAGCAGAGTAGGAACACCAGGAAGGCTTTTATGTGCTCAGGGGCTCATAGACTTAACGCAGTGGTAGTGACAAAACAAGATGACCTGTGGAGGAAAGAAAAAGTTTGAGTGATTCACTCTTTTCATTCAGCAGCTTGTGCTATCTTACACTTGGAACACTGACACATTTTCTTGACTCTGGCTAAAATGTGAAAAATATATAAAAAAAAAGTGCAGATGTAATTTTTTTTTTTTTTGCAAACAAAACAAAAACGTGTCTTGAATATTCCCATTTCTGTCCTTACTGAGCAGCACACACAGACATCCAGTAGGATGTGGGCTTCACTGTGTACGACTCACAGTGAAGCCCACAATCCAAGCGGGTGGTACCTGATAACCAGGAGGCCTGACACGCCTCTCAGTCGTCATCGTCGTCATCCTCGGGGACGAAGATGTCGTGCTCCTCCAGCAGCGCGGCAAAGTTCTTGCTGATCTGAGTCCCCACATACAAGAAGGGCACCACTACCAGAGCAATCCGGATAAGGCCAAAGGGGGTCTGCTTCCCCGGTGTCACACAGCCCACCACAGAGACAACTAAGTTAGTTCATGTCACGCAGCTAGTCCGAGGTTGACTTGTACTGTATCTGTGAGAAAAGACTGTGGAAGAGCTGTCGGGTGGATCTACTATTTCACTGCACGTCTACTCATGAGCCTATTCCTTCAGTGGAGCCACCCCTCCGCTCTGTCTTATTTCATAGCAGAGCTGTAATTTCCACACACGCCAGAACGACCCCTCAAAGCAGCACTCACCTTCTTGGGTTTGGGCAGAATGGCGCCGGAAGAAGTGCACACGGCTGTCCGGGCCGGTGTCACGGTCCTCTCCGGGCCGATAGAGGAGGCCAGCTGGGAGCCGTGGACGTTTCTGAGGGCCGACAGCCTGGCTAGGCGACCGAGGGCCGACGCCATGTTGACAGCGTTTGACGCAACAGCAATGCGGAAAAACCGTCCGTCTGGGATGTGGAACCTCTACAGCGCCACCGTGCGATGCTGTAACGCCACACCGCTCTGCTTTTCTAATGACAATTATTGCTATGAATTCAATACTTAAGACAGCGAAATAAAAGAAATGAACGACGCGCTATGCACGATGCATTAGGACCCAATTTCCATTGTTTCTCTTGTGATATTCTTATGCAGCTTACATTTAAATGCGATATTCTTTAGCAGCCACACAGACAGAGAAGAAAATGATTGTTTAACCAGAACAAATCCGGCGACAACCCACACCCAACGTTAAAGCAACTCAATAAATACTGTACAGCATTAAATATTTACAGACTTTCTACACTACTGAACTTGGTGATGAGCAGAGAGAACAGTTAGTGGCTTCATGACAAATAAATGCATGTAACTGGGGGATGACAGCACATGAATATACTGGCCTTGGGAGATGCATACTGTAAACACATTTACATGCTCTTTCATCAGCATTATTGTGCTTCACTGTCAGTTACAAACTACAGCATAAAGTTATTCTTCTGCCATCAAGTTAAAACAATCCTAAACATTCTGTGAAATCTTAAAATATTAAAAGACTCCCCAAAAGGTGAATTAAATAATTTAAATAAGCAGTTCATTGTACAAACATAAACCAAAGCAATACAAACAGTACCCCTACCAGCGAATTTGTACAGAAAACTCTTTATCAAGTAACAGCAATGAAATTCGTACTTAATAAACCAAACAGCACGTGTCTCCTTAGTGCACAGCTGCCCACGACGTTTGTCCCTTTCATTCTTGTACTCAGTCCTTAGTCCTCGGTCCTTGTACTTGTACCGCTTTCAGTGACATAGGTGGGGCGGGGTGGGGGGATGGGTGGGGTAGAAGTGGCTGTTCATCACTAAACAGAGCAACACAGTTAAGAGAGATCTGTCACTGAGTGTACTCAATCAAATCACTGAATGTAAGCCTCGAGTAAATCGGGCTGACTGTACCTCACGCTTCTCACCTGGTGTCTGAAAGACAAACGCCTGAAGAACTTGATGACCTCAAACGCTCCCGGTTTAACGGGCTCCCCGGTCTTGTTGCTCTCCCCTAGTCTGACTATTTGTCCTTTGGTGATAGCAGCTCTGAGGCTCATGCTCTTGACTATCCGAGCGCCAGGCTCCGACTCGGGTGTGGGTCGGGAGGATACGGTGATGTAGGTGGCATCTTTCTGGTGCTCCTGGTAACTCACTGTGAGAGAGGAAGAAGAGGAAGTAAAACACTGGGATTACATGAGCATGAGTATCACTTACTAATTATTATTGTGGCATCTTTTTCTGATCTGCTGCTCAAATACATTTCAAAACAGCGCAATTGTCAGACGTCTGGACGGTGAATGGTAGAAGGTTGTGACACCTGAGCCACCTTTGAACTTGATGAACTTTTACCTGCAGAGGTGACTGCAGTGTCTGTGGTACTGGTGAGCTCAAGAAGGATTGTGGGATACGCAGGGTGCAGCAGGAAAAGTTTTCTTATGAGTGGCTCTGCTGCAGCAACACCTGGTGCCACCTAGTTTTAATTCACACAAAAACATAAAGTGAGCTGTGCACGTGATTCACACACAGCAGGCTCTTCCCTTTCCACACATTTTTTTTCTATTAAGAGGCCACAACTGATGTGCCTCAATGATCTTCTTGTTCTCTACAGCAAACTCACAGTTGTCTTTGTCACATTTTTATGAAGTTTGATTGGTTCGCTGGCCCAGAAGAGGAAAGCCGATCGGCCAGTTGACGTGGAGATTGCTGAAGTTTCCAAAACAAGACGAGGACACACGAACTCCGCCGACCAGAGAAGATGCCCGTTCGCCCCGTCAACAACCTGAGCCTGTGAGACAGAGGCAAACACAGAGGTATCCTCACGACTGAGTACTTCTTTTCTTCTGTCACAGCTCAGTATTGCCAAACAAAAGAGCAGGTCACCCCGCGTTTTTGTGAGCACTTACATTCGTTTGTATGTGAGGATTGTTTGTTTTACCTGCATGATGCCGTTTGCCGAGTGCTGAATGAAAAGATCAAGGATTCCATCATCATTGAAGTGTCCTGGAGCTGGTTGGCTGCGGGAAGCAAAGAAATATTTTAGGCAATATGTTGCAAAATTAGGCTCCAGCCCCCCCGTGACCCTGTTGGACAAAGCGGTATAGAAAATGGATGGATGGATGGACGGTTCAAAATACATACAGCAGATGTATGCATTGTGATGCACTTTTCCAGCAGTTTGACCGGCTTAAACTGCATGCAGTAATGGCTAAAAGTAATTCAAACAGTGTGGCGGACTTCACACCTCAAACTAATTCTCTGTCCTGTTGATAGCGACAGACAGCAGTCAATGGTGACACAGTACCTGTGAATGGGACCTGAGTTGAAGGTCCATTCTTTACGTATGTCCTTCTGCCTGAGCACTGACAGTTTGCTGGAACCGTACACCAGCACCCAGTCACTTTTGGTGGAGTTGAGGTTGGAAACAGTATCCAGGTTGTTGTGACTGTTCCCAAAGCCAGCCACAAGGGGGAGCAGGAACTCCACACGTTCAGATCCTCTAAAAAGAAGACAACAAAGTTGTGATTTAGACTTGTATTGTTGTTGTAAATCGTCTAATAAACTGGTCATTCACGGTGCATACAACCCAGGAAATCATCAGTGACAATGACGAACAAACCATTAAAGTGCATTTAAAAAATATTTAAATATCAGTGTTGTCACTTGTTGAGTCTCAAATCCAAGCTGAATACATATATACTGCCAATAAAGCTGATTCTTCTTCTTCTTTCCGAATAAAATCAGCACTCATACAGTGATTCGGGCTACATGTTTGAACCAGGTTTTGTAACAGTGTGTCCTTCAAAGCAGCTGGCTAAAGGTAATGTTTAACTGACCCAGTCATATGCAGAGTTGCTGAGGTGTACCTGTAAATGTGTATGAAGGAGGAATTGGTTTTTTTGAGCCCCTCCCACCCTGGATCCTTCCTTCGTAGTGCCTGAGGTATGGGCATTTTGCCGGTGGCCTGAAAGTAGATGTCACGCAGAGAGACGGCCTCTACATTACCTGATGGAAAAGACATTGACATAAAGTCTTGTAAAACCACAGCTAAAGTAAATTGCATCTATTGTAAATTAAAGGCTAATATAAAAAAAAGAACATATGGACTCATAAAGAAATAATCCATCTAAGGCATCACTTATGACCCACTAGAAGTATGTAGTGGTGTCTGCATCTGCACAAACACTGCCCTCTGCCTGTGTTTTCTTATTTTCTCATTATTTTGGCGCATTCAGGATATTTCTCAAATACTGACATTTTTGGTTGGTGGAGATTTGATAACCTGGGAATGAGGCTCAGCAGTCAACTATCTTTCTCCAGGATCTCTTAATGGTGTGTTTACCGTCAGCAACCAACAAATCCTGCCCTGAACTTAACTTTAACCACTGCAGCCAAAATTAATGCCAGCTGCCTGAACACATGGTGACAGATGAGTCCTTGACATTTATATTGCTGGTAGATTCTTTACCTAGTCCAAAGAGGATGTAATATGCCCCCTGTTGGGTCTCATGCAACAAAGGACCAATCAGCTTTCCTTGTCCGGTGAGGTTGAAAGGCACGGGATGTCCGAGCTTCATGCCCGTCATCCCAGAGATAAGGGTCAGGGAAAGATCCAAAGCCTGAAAAACAGCAGAATCGGGTCTACAGTCACTGACCTCAAAGGCACGGAAACGTGATCCGTGATCATGTCAGTTCGAAGTGCCAGAGTCTGAAGAACAGACACTAATGGGACAGTCAGCGGAGATACAGTTGCACAGCTTTATTTACCAAAGCAGCTGCGGGATTTAAAAACTCAAACATAGTGTTTTTTTGTTACTGTATCCCTTCCTAGAAATGTCCTTGTTTTCCTCCAACTCTTCAGGTTTAACTACAGTATTCTTAATTAAGAATTAAGACTAATACTTAATCTTAATTGGCAGAACCATGAAAATCATCAGAAATATGATTGCAGGCTCACAATCCTAGTGTTTTGTAAGAGTAGTAATATGGTCATAATACACTGCGTTCCAAATTATTATGCAAATTTTATTTAAGTGTCATAAAGATACATTTTTTTGTTTTTCAATTAAACTCAAGGATGGTATTGTGTCTCAGGGCTCTTTGGATCACTGAAATCAATCTCAGACACCTGTGATAATTAGTTTGCCAGGTGAGCCCAATTAAAGGAAAAACTGCTGAAGAAGGACATTCCACACAACATTTTCAAGCAATATGGGAAAGAAAACGGATCTCTCTGCTGCTGAAAAGTGTGAAATAGTTGAATGCCTTGGACAAGGTATGAAAACCTTAGATATTTCACGAAAACTTAAGCGTGATCATCGTAACGTTAAGAGATTTGTGGCTGATTCGGAGCACACACGGGTTCGTGCAGACAAAGGCACAATGGGGAAGGTTTCTGCCAGACAAATACATCGGATTAAGAGAGCAGTTGCTAAAATGCCATTACAAAGCAGCAAACAGGTATTTGAAGCTGCTGGGGCCTCTGGAGTCCCACGAACATCAAGGTGTAGGATCCTCCAGAGGTTTGCAGTTATGCATAAACCTTCTATTCAGCCGCCCCTAAACAATGCTCACAAGCAGAAACGGCTGCAGAGGCCCCAGAAATACATGAAGACTAATTTTGGAACAGTCTTGTTCACTGATGAGTGCCGTGCAACCCTGGATGGTCCAGATGGATGGAGTAGTGGATGGTTGGTGGATGGCCACCATGTCCCAACAAGGCTGTGACGTCAGCAAGGAGGTGTCATGTTTTGAGCCGGAATCATGGGGAGAGAGCTGCTCGGCCCCTTTAGGGTCCCTGAAGGTGTGAAACTGACCTCTGAAAAGTATGTGGAGTTTACTGTGGAGACTGACCACTTTCTTCCATGGTACAAAAAGAAGAAGCGTGCTTTCCGTCCCAAAATCATCTTCATGCATGACAATGCACCATCTCATGCTGCAAGGAATACCTCATTGGCATTATTGGCTGCTATGGGCATAAAAGGAGAGAAACCCATGGTGTGGCCCCCATCCTCCCCTGACCTCAACCCTTTGGAGCATCCTCAAGCAATAAATCTATGAGGGTGGGAGGCAGTTCACACCCAAACAGCAGTCTGGGAGGCTATTCTGACACCCTGTAAAGAAATTCAAGCAAGCAGAAACTCTCCAAAAACTCACAAGTTCAATGGATACAAGAATTGTGAAGCTGCTATCGAATAAGGGGTCCTATGTTAAAATGGAACTTGACCTGTTAAGATGTTTTTGATTGAAATAGCTTTTGATTTCAGTAAATATGACCTCCTAATGCTGCAAATTCAACAAATGACAGTTCAACAAATTCAGTTCCTTACAATCTATAAAATGTTTTGAAACACTGTTGTGCATAATAATTTGGAACAGTGCATTTTAAGTTTTTTATTTTTGAAAAAAATACTGTTATCATTGGGAGGTTTTTGTAACATTCAATTTATACTCTAACGGTTAATGACTTGAAAACTATGCTGACTGACATTTGCATCGACTATTTAGAACGATCACAGAAAAATATCATTTGCATAATAATTTGGAACGCAGTGTATTTGTAAACTACTAATAGAACAGAAATGAAACAGACAGTGTTATTTTATAGTAAAAGCTTAAAAGCCTTGATCATTGTTGGTCACAGTGCAAGTTCTATGTGTAATTCTATGTGGCTCAGTGTAACTTAACGTGTAACATGTTACTGTATGTGTATGGGAGGTAAAAAGGAGGTGGTTGTCATAGCTGTACCTCATCTGCAGGCAGGGTAGCTATCAGCAGATCTGGGACTGAGTCTCCCTGGAGGTCTGGAAGTAACACTGCCTGGAATTCAATGTTCTTGAGCGGGACTGACCACAAGTTCTTCCCTGGGGAGTGAAAGGTTTTTAAATGGGTAAGTACGGCTGGATTGCCCCTGTTGGCTTGTCCTTACAAGGCATCAGTCATCTGTGTCTCTTGTACATGAGCATATCCTACAGGATACCCAGACGGCAGACTATGACAACAGAACAAATACAAAAGCGTGGCTTGTCCTCTCACCTGTGGTTCCATTGACTGCCGTGACGACGGATTTGCCGATGAGGAGGACCACAGGTGACGGCTGGGTGCCGTGCTGCAGGCCACACTGGATGTACATCACCGACTCCCACATGACTTTCCTCCACAGCACCTGGCCGCTGACCGCAGACAGGGCCACCGCACTGTAGACTGTGTTGAAGAGACAGCATGATAAATCAGTAAAACCGGGTTTTTCATAAATTGTCAATCCGTGTCTTTTCAAAGAAGCCCTCACATACTTTTGTTCCCTTGCGAGGGATGTGTGTCATTGGTCCACTCAGTAACACCCAGAAACACATCCTTCACTGAATCGCCGTCGACATCCCACAATGCAAGAGCAGGCGGAGTGACACCTGGATGGAGAAACCAAAACAAAGCAACACCACCCACCGGTAGTTTTTTGTTGTTTTTTTTTTGTTTGTTTCTTTAAATGAGTGAAAGATTAAAGTGTTCAGCTGACCTACATTTAGGAACAGCAGCAAGAAATGAGGAAAAAATGTGTTAAAACATTTATGATTATATTCCTCGGCTGAGCTGTCCATGCTTGTTTTCTGAAGTACTGGAAAAAACATGTGGTCATTGTAAACACAATCTCGTCAAGTTTATGTTTATTACCACTCTACAATATCTTCATAGAACATGCTGAAACAGAACATGCAGTAGGTGGAGTGAGAACTCCCGATCCTGTGTAATTACAGAAGACTAATTAATGGGTGAGACAGCGTTGTCTAGCCACAGAGACTCCTCAGTAAGTCTTTATGGAGTTAGCATTATCTGAGGTGTAGGCTTCAACATTATTCTCTTTACCTCCTGCATGTCCCAGTGCTCTCTCCCATTGCAGCCTCTTTTCCAGATCTCCCTTCTGGCACGGAATCAGAAATGCACACAGCAACACGAGCAAAGTGGCACAGACCAGAGGCACAAGGAAAAACGCACTCCGGACAGCATTCTTCATCCTCATCCTCTTTTCCTCTGCATCAGCACTGTGAACCCTGAGCCCGGCAACCCCCAGTGTCCCAGCCACCCCTCTGTCTTCCCCCACCCTGTCCCTGCCGGAGTCCCTGTGGCTCCAGTACTGCACGCCAGCCATGTCATCCCTGTCCTGTCCAGCTTTGCTGGGAAGTCGTTCCCTCCATTCATCCTCTTCGTCTTCTTCATCCTCCTGCGCCTCGTCTTCGGCCCCTACAAGTCTTCCAGATCTGCCACCCCGCAGCTTTGAGGAGCCCACGCTGAGGCAGCTGTCCCTGCCAAGGCCATTTCGAGGATAATTGAGGACGAGGTCGTCCTCTTCGCTCTCATCCTCGCTGTCTGCTTGGGTGAGAGGGTCGTACTCGCCAAGGTCTGAGCCCTTTTTCCCTGCAGAGACACAGAGGCTGCCGGTGAGGATCACGTTGGTCAGAGCATGAGTGGGACAGGAGGTCACTGGATTCTGATACTGCTGACACAACTATTAATTGTCTCATAGTACTGGTGAATTACAGATGTATCCTGCCTTTACTCTGGGCAGTTTGAAAAATATTTTTCCTCTATAGGTAAGGATCATCACATCTATACACAGGACTAAATGTATAAGGTACGACAGAGTGCAGTAATAAGAATAAAGGTACTGTTTATGACGATTTATTGTTTTATAACGATTACATAAGGTTATTTTGATCTTTAAAAGTAATAAATAAATAAATACTGTAACCTGTTCAAAATTAGACACCTCTCGAAATACAGCCGAGGATAACATGACATTTTTAAATACTACAACAATAAGACTATTACAGTAGTACAAGTAGATAAATAGATAGATAGATACTTTATTGATCCCGGGGGAAATTCAAGTACTAAATCTTATGAGTAGCTGTTTCACAAGCAACGCCACATGTACAGTCCGATATGTTGCCCGCATATCACATGTAATATTCATCATTATGTTTTGCTTGTTAACCCTCCGGCAGCAGATCAGTTTCTGCTGGGTTAACATTAGCTAGCAGCTAGCCATATGGCAGAGAACAGCAGAGGCGCTGTGACAGAAAGATGTCAGCATGTTGCTCTGCACACACGGAAAACATATCCATCTTCAGTTGCATCCTTTTAAAAATTACGTTCATTAATCTGGGATTGTATGGAACAGATGCTAACTATGTGAGACATATCAGAACATCAAATGAATCAACTGCACAACGCTAATAATAAAGAGCAGAGCAGCGCCAGAGGATCCTCACACACCACCTTGTCCAGACTGGTTTCAGTAAATTGTCCGCTAAACGGCTTCGTCTGTTTATCTGTCTGTTGGAAATATATGAAGCGCGTCCTACCGGGTAGTTTCAGGGCACGGGACAGAGCCGCAGCCATTTCTCCTCTAACGGTTCGGCGAGACAGCGACTTGAGGTAGCGGTGATGAACAGCTCGCGGGCACCAAACCAGCAGGTTGGATCTGCGCCTGCCCAACTGCATTCTGGGACTTGGAGTTTTTATTGGCACGCTCTGCTGACCCATGTTTGTTGTTTGATTCCTATACACAATACGATAACATTAAAAACGCATCTTTATGTGTAGTAGGTTTGGATTATATTCAGGCAAACCAGTATATTTTTTTTAATACTGCAGAAATTATTATTTTGTTCAATCCCTCGAAATATTTTCAATCGATGCAGACTGTAGAAGCATTTTAAATCAATCAGTACAACGGTGAAGTCTTTGCGTTTTTCAGTGCGTGCTATTAGTGAGAATGGGTGTGTCGACAGAACAACTGGAGGACACTCAGTACGCGTTCCCACTAATGTGGTTTTGGTGTTGAGAAAATACGATTTTTTGAAATAGCATCACATAGTGATATTATTCGGTTATTCCTTTTGTACACATATGGGGTTTGGGGTAGGTCCTGGTCCCATAGGGCATCTCGCAAAGTAGGCGAGTCACCTGAACAGGCAGACCTGTACCCCTTCAAAAATTCGTCTCGTAAGTTTAACGAGGACACGGGCGTCACCCCGCGTCGTTATTTTCCTTACTCATCAGTTTAAGGCATAACCAGTCAATCGCCGAAGACCGACATAGACACATTGCCCATGCGTTCTCTGTTAGGGTGCCAATTATTAGGTCACTTACAGCCGATTACTACTTTATATCGATAGTTATATGCGTAGTAAATAATAATTTGTAGCGATAGAGAGCATAACAGTGTTCTGATGATGCAAACTACGCTCGTTGGGGAAAACCATTCAGCTTCTTGCGACTATTTAGTGCAAAGGCTCATGGGTATATTGGCATATAGCTTATGTCTAGAGTAATCGATAGCAGATTTAGCATTTGTCAGGGGACATTGTTTACTCCCTTGGTCAGTGTAGTTTGTATTTCAGCACTTCATCGATATCTATTCTTATTTTTGAAACGAAAAACAATGATCAAATAGTGGAATTTAAACGTATTAAACATCAGTTTCAAACAGCAAATATGTTGTCTGGCCCAAATCGGCTTCCGTAAGTTCAAGCTAAAATGTCTTAAGTACGCACGCGCTGGGAGGTAGTGTGAGAAAATGGCAGACGTCTCTTTGGATGAAGTGATACGACAGCGCGGTATTAATCTCAAGGCACCAACCAAAAGGTATTAAAGCTATCACTGCATTGATGGATGTTTGCTTACTGAGGACGCTGCAACTTTTTGTAACATTTTTGAAAGGATAATGAGTATCGAGAGCTATTTGTTGCTAGTTGGCTGTCGTAGGCTAACGCAGTAGTCGTAGGCGCAGTGGGCGCCTGATGCTGCCCACTGCTCCTGTGTGTGTTTCACTGCATGTAATTTGCTGGGTGTTGCATGTGTGTGTTCAACTAAGGATGGGTCAAATGCAGAAGACGAATTCAGTGTGTGTATGTAAAAATATATATACTGCCAATAAAGTTGATTCTTCTTCTTCTAGGCCCTCATAACACAAAGCTAGGTACGTTAGCTTACATCGTAAACGTTAGGCTAAATAGCAGACATTATCTGTAGGCCTTTACGTATGAAGTTATTCATTGCTAAATTAGGGAAATACGGGGGAATAACACAACAAAAGCCAGTTTGTTAACCTAACTGATATTTGGAAGTCGCAGTAGAGCAGAAATTTGAATGGATGCAGTTGTTTGCTTATGTTTGTAGCTTCACTCTCCAGGCTTAGCAAGTTAGCGAGCGACTTCTTATGTTGGCAACAAAGCAGATTTTTGCTGCTAAAAAATGAACTTTGCCATTGTGAGCTTTATTGTTAGTATATGGAAAATGTGGTTGATATTGGTTGGTATGGTTAGTATTTTGGAAAGTGTTCAAGGATTTCAAAACTTCTAAATGTTGAATTGAGCGTTAATGGGTGTTATACTGCCAGTGGGGAATGTCAAGAAATTTTGGTTTTCCTTTCTCTCAGGCCCATGTTTGGACGGGGTGCAGGAGGGATTGGCAAGAGCTTTGACGCTCGACAGAAGATTGGGGTTAATGATGTCAGACAGCGGCTCGGAGGAGGAGGAGGAGCAGGTAAGGACCACTATCATCATCATCATTATTATTATTATTATTATTATTATTGCTTTTATCTAAATCTTAAACCTTCACCATGTGTCTGTTTAGGTTTTGTTTATTGCCTTCTATTCAGTGTTTTGTTTTAAATGATTGTTAAGAACTTTGCAAACCTGTTTTTTGAAAGGTGCTATATAAATAACGTTGTTATTGCCTTGGCAAAATAATGTGCCAGTTTACTCATATCTTATATCAAGTGAAAAACAACTGATCAGATAGTTTTTAGTTTTGGACATTACTAAGTTCATCCTCCTGTCACCTTCCTGTCTTCCTTCAGGATTTCAAGTGAAAGACGCCAGAGAAAAGCTTGGTCAGAAAGATGCTCGCTTCAAAATCCGTGGCAGGGGAGGAGCAGGGGGAGTGCAGGATGCCCGTCAGATGATCAACTCACGCAAACAGGGGCAAAATCAGTTCAGTGTTCCGTCTCAGACCACACAAATGACAGCAGTAAAGCACCAGCTACAGAGCCAGACACTTGTGCCACAGATACAGATACACACTAACAACAATCTTGTCAGTGTGAACACAAGGCAGTTTGCCTCTAATGTACAAGGACTGAGCATGAGGGGCGGTGCAACACCACAGCTGAGCAATAATAAAAGAATGATGGATGCTCGTGACAGGCTGAGCCTCAAGAGAAGCATTGGAGGGACACAGACAGTTGCTGCACCACCCCTGAAAATAACCAAGACCATTCAGGTGAGGTTCAAATAAGTATCTTTCTTCTTCTTCTTCTTCCTTCCTTCTTTCTTTCTGACACAGCCTGCATATGACATTCATTTGAAGTTAAAGCGTAAATGCACATTGACAGCGGAGGCTTCAAGAATTTCCCTCCAGGGATTAATAAAGGAATTCTGATTCTGATTCTGACATGCTTACTGTAGTTAATGTTTGGCATCTATCTTTACAGCAACGTCCAGTGGGGATGTCAGGTGGAATCCGTGCAGCAACACAGGTTGATGAGATGTTTTTCTTTTTATGTTTACTCATTAAAAATTGAGGACAATTCGTATGTTTATAGAAATTTGTCTGAATGAGAACACGGTGTTTCACCTATGTAATGGCTAAGACTGTAAAACATAGTATTAACTTTTTTTTTTCCCACAGCCTGTCTCAAAGGAGCATGATGACATCTCCAGTAAACAAATAAAGATCACTACAGCTAATAGTATGCTACAGTCACGGGTAAGAGTTAGAGGTTTAAATTAATCTGCTTAAAAGTCTTTATTTACTGCTTAAATTATTCTCGTGTTTACTTCTTATATCTTCTATACCAACCATATTTATGGATCTCCATCTCCTCTATGTGTGCGGGTTAGTTTGATGTTAGGTGTGCAGAGATTATTGAATCAAAGAATTCCCCTTGCTGTATGAAGCCCTTTTCTCTTTCACACATAAATTGGGAATCTCTGCTTCTAGAGGAAGAAGGAGATATGAGACATCCAGGACCAACCTTGTTTTCAGTGCTTGTATTTTTTTTTTTTTTTTTTTTAAACAGAAAAAAATGAAAGAATCTCTGTTACTACAGGGAGGGATGTTAGTCTATCTGTAAAGCTTGGGTTTTATTTTTCACATCCAGTTTTCTGTTTCGTGTATGAAATTAAACTTTTCATTCCTTTTATTTTGCACAGTCTGGTGCAGCGGGCTCCACATTTTCCATGTCCGCACCAATCACCAAGGTGGTTAAAAATGATGCGTACACGGCCCCACGTCCCCCTGTTCCAGTGGCTCCCACTCGACCCAACCCCAGCATGGCTGCTGCCAGATCCTCAGCTGCAACTTTACAACCCGTCTCCAGGACTCTCCAGCAAAGCACAGCAGAAGCTACCACCACGACTCCTACTCCCCCTCAGGTAAACATCCCTGCTTGCAACTGTAGCTGTGTGTGCTTGTCTACACCTTTTAATTATTATTTGGTGTCATTTTCACTATTTGAGAATATTAAAAGTAACCAGCTAAGTTAAGATTGATTGAAATGCTTAGCCTGCCAGTGAATTAGAAATGCTTACACTGAGAATTGTTTGTTCTAACTCACTGTGGAACTAAGAAAGCCTCTGATTATTTATCAAGGACTCCCTTGGCTAACAATACTTTTTCCTCCACAGAGCAGTCCCTGGATTTGGTAATTTTGTGAGCAATAACATTAACTGTTGCAACAGTTGTAGATACGCTCTGAAGTAAAAATCAGACACGTATGCTTCAAAATGTTTTTCAGATAATTAATGTGATGTGGATATTCATCCCATGCTAGGAATTTAAGCCTATCCCCTACTTTATTTTTCCTGTTGTGCTTCCTCTTTCCCCACTCTTACAGTAAAAAGTTGACCTGGGTGCTTCAGTATTTGGTGTTTTCCCTGCTAATTAAATTCAGGATTTAATGCGAGTAGACTGTCATTTGATCCATGCAGAGAAAAAATAGGTGCGTCCTTGGTCATCGAAATGTTTCTTTACAAAGTCACCACTGGAGGATTGTGTTTGTAATGTAACCACAAACTGGATTTTGTGAACTGATCACATGATGGTGGCAAGATTGCAGTAGCTGTAATCGTTGGAATACATGGCTTATCAGGCTAAAACATTTGGCATGTTCCTTGCCAAGCTTGCTCCCATTGTTTCATGTCAGCCATTTTGATTGCATACGCTTAATAATGTGGTGTCATGTTTCTTTGTAGCCTGCTTTCAGTCCTTTGGAGGGGACAAAAATTACAGTTAACAACCTGCATCCCCGGGTTACTGAGGAAGACATAGTTGTGAGTAAATCCTTTTGTTATGTTTGATATTCAGTTGTGTGCTGAGTGCTGTGGTGCTATGATGACTCATTCAGTGTGTGTTTATACTCTCTATCTATTTGTCCACAGGAACTGTTCTGTGTGTGCGGGGCCTTGAAGCGAGCACGACTGGTGAAGGTGGGTGTGGCTGAAGTTGTGTTTGTACGTAAGGAGGATGCCGTGAGCGCATACAGGAAGTACAACAACCGCTGCCTGGACGGTGAGTGCCACTGGCAAGGACGCACACATGAAATGCCTCTATTGGTTTTGGGCTCTGACTTGTGTTTTACATGTAGGTCAATGACTACAGTACTGATGACATGTTTACTGGTTAGGGACATCATTGTCTATATTTGTTAAACCAAGGCCAACTTAGATTTAGTTCAGCATCACTGAGACTGCCCCAACAGGTTTGACGGCGTTTGGGTCTATGTCCTGTTTAATTATTATTATAATTATTATTTTAATCTTTTCTTCTTATTCACCTCCAGGCCAGCCTATGAAGTGTAACCTTCATATTCAGGGAAATGTCATCACTTCTGATCAGCCCATTCTATTGTAAGTAAGCCCGAAAGGCTTAATTCCTTCCTTCATTTCAAATTAATCTGTAGTGGGCTGTGTTTACATGTGCATACTTTATTTTGCATATTTCCCATGAGCTGTAATTTGCTTCAAACCCGAATGATTGAAATTCATTTATTTCTTTCTAAGTACAATGAATAGTGACATTGTTTCTACTAAATTTGCAAGTAATCATCTGCAAATACTCTCCTGTGTCTATCCAGGGAGGATTAATTCAGTCTTCCTTGAACTGAAGCATCTCGGTGTTTGACAAACTATTTAGTGGTACACTGAGCTGTGGTACATTTGGTGATTGCATTATTGAGTTCAAGCTATGGATATTGTGTTTCTTCTTGACCACACACAATTTTGATTTAAGTTTAAATATGGCTTGAGTCTCAAGGAATGTAAGGCTCTTGGCAAAATGACCATGTTTTCTTGGACATCCATCCCTTTTCCCCTACAGGAGGCTCAGTGACACTCCAGGCACAGGCAGTGGTACAAAAAAAGACGGTCTGCCCTCATCCTTAACTCGTCCCGCCGGTCAGCGAGCCTCATCTCAGCCCACTCCAGAGGTGGACCCCCAGACTATCCTCAAGGCTCTGTTCAAATCCACTGCGCAGTCCACCTCCACCACTGAGCCCCCCAGCTCACAGGCCACTGCCTTTCGCATCAAGATATAGCTTTTGTCTAGTGTGAATACACTGTCTGTTCATAAATGTGTAACTGCATTGTCAGTGTTCACATACAAACTGTGTTTTTCACATTGACAGCAGGCAGCACGTGTTGTCTCATATGAAGCTGATTTTTACTCATTTGATATACATGACTTCTCTGAACGTGAAATTCATGGATACGCAACATCTTGTTTTCAGCTATGTGGTATCCAAATGTCACCAGTTTGTCCCTGAGATGGAGCAGTGGAAAGAAGCAAGATGTGATTTGTTGTTTTAATTCAGTGTATTTGGGGAGTTCCAAGTCAAATTGAATGCGTAGGGATGCTTTGTTTTGTTTGTTTTTTTTATTTTTGTCAATTCTATTCCAGCGCATTTAGACATGTTAAGTTGTTTTAATACTCCAATTTAACTCCACTTTACCCCACCCCACATGTCCAACAAAGGATGGGAAGAAAAGCTGTAAAAGATTAATTGACAGATACCAAGCAGCATTGTCATTTTTAAAAGATACAGTGTGTTGAAGGTCCTGTGCGTCCACACAGGTGTGTTTGGTTATATTGTCTTTAACTCTTTTTGAATTTTCTGTGGGTGTACAGACCATTCAAGTATACCAAGATAGCAGATACCATATTGCTGATTAGGTAGTACAGTGAGGTTGCCCTCAGCAAGTCCTGACCGCAACTCTGCCTAACTTCAGCCTGAGAAAAGGTCTTCCCTACACGAAATAACTGAACACATTTGTGTGAGTAAATCTGGGATGGTTCAAAACCGCCGTCATGCTATGTTGATTTTTTTGTTTTCACCATCCTTGTGGCATACAGATCTTGTGTGCTCTGTTAGTGACGGGTTTTGAAGCAGTATATGTTCATTTCTTTCTAGTACACATTACACTCAATTTATTTTCAAGGACTGTAAATTACATTATGTTCCTTTATTGGTATGTCAGTCAAGAAGAGATTAGAGAGGTCAGACCTGTCTGTGAAATGTCACCATTAAATATTTAGCTTTGTAGATGTTGCCTGAGACTCCTCATTCCTGTCTGCTGCATGATTTTTATAGTAGTTCATGTTATATACAAACAGCATTTAGTTTCTAAAAAAAAAGACTAGTAATGAAATCATACATTGGTCAAGTGATATCACAGTTTGTCCTGCTCCTCCCATTATAGATCTAAAACTAAAACCCATCAGTAAAGTAAAGTATTTTCCAGCTGGGAAGCTCTATACCTAATGTGCTCAAAATTAACGTGTACTTAAGGGGACATTTCAGAAGTTAAATCGAAAAGTTGTAACTTGTTTGACATGGCTGTATTTTAAATAGATCCATGGTTAAAAATATATATGCTCCCTTCATTATATTGATAGTGCTTGTTTAGTATATTTAACCTTGTGTATATACTCGTTCGGGTTGTGGTTATTTTTAAAACAAAAAAGGAAGGAAATTGAAATTGGTACTTGGCTTAAGTTGTACTTCCGGTGTGAAAGGTCGCACCAAGATGGCGCCGTCCAAGAAGAAACATGCTAGTAGCCAGTGTTGTATTATTCCTGGAGGATTTACAGGTAATATTTGACAAAATCCTAATTTCGACTTGTCAGTAACATACATACTTATCCCCGGACAGAAGTTTGCTTGTCATTGTACACGGTTTGACTGGTTACTGACCCGTATTGCCCTACTGGCCTTTGACGCAGGAATCAATTGCTGATTACAGATACTTTACTGAGCGACGTTCATGTGTTGGCTTGAAGTTTATTTTTTTTCTGTTTCTCTTCGCAGTGCTGTCCTTACAGTTCAGTTCCGACAGCGCTGCACAGCACAGGCTGTATGTGAAAGAGCATAAAGTACGAGCAGAGAGGAACTCACGCAGACCTCTGGACCGGACTTTGTTTGTGCTCAACATCCCTCCGTACTGCTCGGAGGTACAGTTTATGAAGCTAAATGGCTAACTGGCTTGTGTTTGTTAACGACGTCATTACATTTTTAATTTTAGAAATACAGAATAGGACTCTTGCAGATTTTCAATCCTGCTGTTTGTGTTTCAGGCCGTTGTCACAGAACTGTTCTCGCAGTTTGGCTGTGTTCAGTCCGTGGAGCTGAGAGACCACCCTGGCTCCTTTCAGGAGTCAGGACCCAAGCTGTCCAAGTTTTTCAAACCAGTTGCAAAGCAGGTGAGTTCTTTCTGCTGTAACTGTGTTACTTGTGAACAGTGTAATTCAGGTCGTTAATTTTACCTTTTGTGTCTGTTTGTCCCTCCCAGGGTTTCAAAGTTGGCTACATTGTGTTCCAAAGTTCCTCAAGTTTGTCAGCAGCCAAATCACACCCATATAATGTGCCTTTGGTGGTCTGCACAGAGCAGCGTACAGTGAGCACAGGAGTACAGAGTGAGTGACGACACAGTGATGCATCCATTTTTATTAATGCAAGATTCAATATTATTTCATTTTATGTAACCTAAGTGTTACTGTTTCAGTATGAGCTGGGTCCTTGTTGATCAAACATATTCAACTCAGAGTCACAACATATTCTTATGTTGCATGTTGTCTTATCACAGAATGGATTCAGAATTACACGGAGTCCTTTATTCAGCCAGACAAAATGCAACAGATAGTCGACTCATTTATGGAAGACTATGACAAACGGAAAGAAGAGGTGAGAATTCTACAGCCCTTCCTTCAGTATCGCCCACCCATCGGGTCCACAAAGCCTCAACTTGCAATTGTTTCCCTTGTCACAGGATGCAGAGAGGCAAAGGAAGGCAGCTGAGCAGCAACAAGAGGATGAAGAGGGCTGGGTGAAAGTCACAAAAGGACCGAAGGGCGCCAAGGCCCGTCCCCACACTGAGGCAGCCAACCAAAGGACTCTACAGAAAGAGATGAGGAAGAAGAAGAGGAAGGAGCTCCTGAACTTCTACACCTGGCAGCACAGAAACACACAGAAAGAACGTGAGTTGACAATTTCATTTGTCTCTTCATCTGAAGGCTAGAATTTGCCTTTAATTTTTAGTGGAGATTGGGAGGCCTTGTAAAATAAAGTTTTTTTTTGTTTCTTCTTTTCAGATATTGCTGAACTAAGAAAGAAGTTTGAGGAGGATAAACAGAGAATAGCTCTGCTGCGGGCACAGAGAAAGTTCAGACCGTACTGAGTAAACTACACTGCTTTTTCTGTACTCATTTTACTGCATTTGTGTGTGTTAGGGACATTGTCAACCAGAGCATTTTTGTGTTAATAAACTATCATTTGGATTTACTTGTTTTCATGTTCACTGAATTAATTACCAGCACCTGACAAGAGATGAATGACTTTTGGGAAATCATCAGTATTGTGACATGTTGACTTTTCACTAGCTCTGGGATCCATTTCAATCATTGTTTTGGATTTTATGATCAAGAACAACCCACCCTGATGTAAAGTAGAGCAAAACAAGTTTGAATTCAAATTTACAAAATGTTTTATCGTCATCGGTTGTTGTCAACTTGTGCGTCACAAGCTTGCTGTGCTTCTGCCTTCTGCCACTTCCTGATGCTTGACCACACAGCGAACAGCAGAGTCAATAGCAGGGCAGCACCAACACCAGAGAGCATATACACCGTCACCTGAAACACTGAGGAACAGAGAAGAACAATAAATTCAAGTATTGCCATTGGTCCATCACATAGGAACTATCATTTTGTGCTGAGCAGAACTTACTTGTGTTCTGTTTCACACACGGAGCGTCCCCCAGTTCAGTGTTGTTCTGTCCCAGGAGCAGTGGCCCTAAAGAGACCAGCTGGACCTGGTCAGACTGAGACGTTGCCTCTCTTCTCTGTCTCTCACCCTCAGCTGCTGTGGGAGGAGAGACACAAGATTAGCAGATTACACATACAGTGTACGAGCTGAAACATACTGCAATATACTCACAAATTATGGTGCAGCTTTGTGCACAGTCAGCATCATTTGTGCAGATTTCCACCCAACAGTAGAAGTATATCTAAGCAGGAGATTACACATAGCCATGTCTGCAAAGATGCACACTTGTATACTAATGAAATATGTAGATGAGGTGAGCTCACTTCCTCCACACTCGGATGGCCTGTGTGAGGGTCCACAAAGGCAAAGGTCTTGACATCAAACCTCCTGACTTGGGAGTGGGAGGTGGTCTTCCCCTGGCTGTCCACAGGGACAGAGCTTCTCATGTTGTCCAAAGGGTTGGGACATCTGTCCAGGAGGACAAAGAAAATGTCAGCAGCTCAGTAAATTATGCACATCATTTCAATATCTCAGGTGGCCCCTGTGATTGCCTCCACATTACCCGTCATAGAGAAGTGTCCACACAGAGTGTCTAGATGCAGGGTAGGCAAAGCAATCCCTTACACGCAGGGAAAGTGTAGGATCTGGGGACGGCTGGGCAATGGAAATCTCCACGTAAGCAGCTTTACGCAGGGGCAAGGTCAATGGAAGCTGGTCCTCAGGAAAGAAGGATGTGAAAGATGCATCTAGAGGAGCAAATAATACCAACACTAAGATTTTGCTCGAAGGACTTGACAATGCAAAACCCACTCTCCATTTTATTACCTCTAGCTATTCTCATCTGCACTCTGATGGCTCCCAGTGCAATCACAGGTGGTGGGTTGGTCACTGCATACAAGGACCGCAAGTCTGCTGCACGCTTTAAATCTGATGCCTCATATTCACACTGGACCTGGAGGCTTAAAATCCCATCCTGATCAGTACATTTGTCACCACCAGTTTACAAGTGTACAGGTGATGTAACTCACCTGAATGGTGATTTTTTTGTGAAACTGTTTGTATGCAGCTCCTCCACTTCTACATCATAGATGCTCACTGTTCCATCTACCTAAAAGTCAGACAGAGGTAAAGTATAAACTGTGTAAAACAGTTTTAAACTCCATGTGCAACTAAAATGTTCAGTCTCTGTCTAACTTTAATAGCAACCCACATGTGACCGATTTGCATGCCAAACTCTTTGAATTACCTTCACTTTTGCACCACAGTCCGTGACTCCAATCTTGAAGACGGCCGTGTCTGGGGTGCTGATGACAGGGAGGCACTGTGGCTGATCCTTTACTATGAGACTGCTGGGATCAATGGGCAGCTCTGTGTCTGTGGCCTTTACCGAGAACACAAAATGTCCATCCATAGAGCAGGCTAGAGATTGTCCACACACAAGAATACGTTAGCCGTTTTTACACTCCTGCGCTTATATTCCTCAGCACAGAATCCCCTAAATGTGTAATGTGTCAAATGCCAGTCTTACAGTTGAGTCTATAGTAGCAGCTTAAATCATGATCATCATAGCAGCATCCTAGTTCGTAGCAGGCATCACTAGAAATGCTTGGAGGGCCACAGTTCACTCGTAAAGCTCTTTCTATGTCACAGTTTCCAGGTAAAGCTGAAGAGAAGAGACAGTTTTTAGGTTCCTGAATAGGTACAGTAAAACTTTTACGCAAAGACACTCTGTATTGTAAATAACCTGTGAGATGATAGCACTTATGTAAAGAAATTCTTCAGAACTCTTCAGAACTTTTACTACATACACACACATATATATATATATATATATATATATATATATATATATATATATATATATATATATATATATATTACATATAAAAAAAGATGTCAGTGACTCCACTCACCTGTGGGGATACGCTGAGCCCTCTCGCTGGGTCTCTTTATCAGAGGACAGCTGATATTCACCCTGAACCATCGATCCTCTCCTCTCAGCTGCACCTGCAGAGGGATGACCACTTTGCTGCCCTGAGGATCAAAATTCGTCACAATGTGAATAATAACAAAGTACAACAGCTTTAAATGAGAACAAGAATAAGAATTGTGTATCATACTGTGATTTAATCACACAAGTCTATAAGTACCTACTGTCATCAAATTCACACATTAGTTAGATTAATTGGTCTCCATTTCCACATTTGAGCAATTTGCTTGTCCTCACCTGCTTGTTTTACATCTTAGCTGTGTGTTTGTGTCCCTGACCACATTAGGGACTGTACAAGGAGTGAGACTGTGCAGGAGTTATGGGTTTGTCTTTTTTAGTGAAAGGAAGTTGGTCTAAATCGTTGGGAAAGTGAAGGGAGGGTCTTTATTGAATGCTGTCTCTCCAGACAAAATGTTATGTCATCTTTACATCAGCTCTAACTTTCACTTTACTCTGCATCTTAACAGAAAGCATTAGATACTGCTAATGTGTCATATAAACTAACACGAACAGCTGTTGGTTAAAACAAATAAGAAATGAAATATTCATTTTGTTATGTTTCATAATTTTAATAATTTGGCCACTTGCCAATTCCACTGCAAATGTATAATTTGATGTTGAACACAACATTGGACTCTAAATTGGAGCAAACCATCATCTACTCTTCACTCAAATAGGAAGGTGTTAGTATTTTTCCCTTTGTCAAAGGGAAGGTCCAGGGAAAGGGCAGGGAAAGGACCTTACTTTTTATATCAACCCAATAATTTTGGTACAGTCCCTTATTTTACCTCAATCTGTGCATAGCAGCTGTCATATCTGCTGAAGAAAGAGAGGCTCTGGTTTTTCTCTCTGCCCAGGCTCACTCCACAAGACCCCTCAGACTGAGGCACTGGGAGTGTGGCCCCCGTCGTGTCTGAGAAAACAGTAACAGCACAAACAATGCTGAGAGTTGAGAATGCTTTTGAAACAAAACCACCGAGTGAACATGATTTCCGACCATTTTACCAGCTATCTTAGTGGTTATTACACAACTAAGATCTTACCTTTAACGTGTAAATTACTTTTGACCAGCGGGCTAAAAACAGCTTTCATCCTCCGGGCGGAGCAGGTGACTCTCGGCAGGGCGAGCTGCTCGGTTGTTTTCTTTGTCTGCGCGGTCGTGAAACACCAACAGTGCTGAGCCATGAAGGCAAACATGAAACAAGTCAAATAAAGTTTTGCCAAATGACAATTCATCTTATAGTTTATATGTTTTGGCTAATACTGTTTAGGCCCCAGAAATATCAGGTCCTGCTCTGACGCAGAAAAACTGTCACGTGAGTTCTGTTAATTAGCGTTAATTAGTGTGAAGCTTGCTGCAGCCGAAAGCAGAGGAAGAGTCATGTGTGCGCATGTGCTCATTGTTGTTCGCGTAATGAAAATGTTGAATAGATGTCATAATCTTATTCGTCCACCTGTGTGCCCTGAGAGCTGGACAGAACAGGACAGAATATGCTGGTAAGTAATGAAAAGGTCAATGTTTAAATAAAACATATCATGCATGCATGGCCCAACGTATCCCCAAGGAGACAGTAAATGAAATCATTGCGTAACTCAAAGGCCTTGCCAACCTCATCCCCTCTACCCTTTCCTGTGGCAGTGCTTGTACCCAACTATTACGTAAGTAATCTTAAACCTTTGCTCACTGCTGCATCCTGACAGTCTTACAAACGGATGTCCATTTATGCTGACCTGATACATCTCTGATCACTATTAAAGATCCACATTTCATGAAGTAATTGGTATTGAAAATGAGTGCATGAACAGGTTGGGCGCCTCTTGGGCAGGCTGTCACCTACTTCATAAATCATATAATCTGATATGAATGAGAATTGGCTCCGTGATGCCATCAGGACATATGAACACTCACCTCACATGCTGAGGTCAAAACTTTTATTGAGCCTAGCCTGTAGCCATTTACAATCGATCAGACCTCAGACAATGATCGTACATAGCCAGATATCAACAGTGTGTATGCTAATGATGTTTGCCGTCCCATGGTAAATCACGAGTTGTCTGATGGTGTCGTGACGTAACGCCAGTGACGTTTCTCGGTCATTCCCGTTGGGCTGACAGACTTTAGCACGGGAAAAGGAGGACAGAAGACGTCTGACACAAATATGGCTTTGAATCGGAATCATTCGCAAAACGGCGGCGTTTTGGTCAACAACGGAGAAAGGTATGTTCATCATATTACGTCTATGTGTTTATTTTATCAGCTAGCCAGCTGTCGCCCATCCTCTTCGCTTGTTTACTTTCTACTTTCCAGTGCGTAGTCAACATAATGCTAACCAGCTGCTAGCCTCCCGCTAGCTGGCCTGGTTAATATTAGCATAGCTAACACATCTGTTCCATTGTCGACGTTGCGTTAGCTGCGCAGGTCATTTCGGGGAAAACGTTATCTTTACTGTTTAAACAGGATTAGCATAATATTGTCAATTACTTAAATGTGTCCTCATATCTTGACAGTTGATCTCAGCAATATGGCTAACGTTAGCCGACTATCAAAACAGGAAGTAGCCGATGACTTTCGTTTGGATGTTGACATCTTGTTAAACTAAAAATTTCATCAGAGTAATGTTGGTTAACTACACGTTTCTTAATTTTCACATGCTGCTTTTTTCCCCTCAGTGTTTTAAGGGAATGTAAGAATGTGGAGCTGTCATTCAGCGAAGTCACCTGCAAGACAGACCTGCTGAAGGGGACCAAAAAGGGCACTGTTTACCTCACACCATACAGGGTACAGCCAACATATATTCAATATACACAACATTGCTGCAGCCAGCTTCTATGAAAAGTTGGCAGCTTATGTTCATACATCACGTTGTAACTCTCTTCTCTCGGTCTTCATTCACTGGCTTAGTTGCTGTTTGTGTCCAGTAACTCCAAGGATTGCCTGGGTTCAGCCATGTTCCCCTATTATCTAATGAAGGGCTGCAGCATTGAGCAGCCAGTCTTTGCAGCCAACTACATTAAAGGGACAGTGTTAGCAGAACCTGGTGGTAGGTGGCTTTTTGTTTTTATTCTTAACCACTAATGACTTCATTTATTTGATTTTCTGTCTGTGATAGTAATTTGTTTCAGAAAATGGTCGTAGTCATATGGTAACACATAGTAGATAGTAGGTAGATTATCTTACTTGTCACTTCTGTTGACATTCACAGTAAAACACAAGAGTAGCTTTTTTGTATTTATTCTAAATGGAGTTGTCACTCTCATAAGGTGGCTGGGAGGGACAGGCTCATTTCAAGATGTCATTCCCCAGTGGAGGAGCCATTGACCTGGGACAGTATCTCTTCAAACTGGCCACAAATGGTTTGTATACTAGTTTGCTTATTCACTGTGTCCTACACTGACCCAAACAGTACCTCTTAAAGAGTAATCCCATTCCTTTAGATATTGTATAGATAAAGTAAGCATTTGCAAAACTTCTGTGAGTGAGTGAGTCCACACACCCATGACCTTTGGATAGTCTTGTTCATTTGTTGCTAAAGAACTTTTTATCTTGATGTGTTTCAGCTTCTCGTGCTGCTCCTCCCCAAAATGGTGCTCCTTCATATGGTTATCCTTCCCCTGGGATGATGAATGGCTATGGCCCACCTCCACCTGCTCCTCCCAGCTATCCTTACCCACCTCCTCCCCAGCAGAATGGATTCTACCAGGGCCCCCCTCCTCCTGCTGGCAACATGGGATACCCCTGCCCAACAGCCGCTGCAGGTATAGAATTCAGTAATTTGTAATTTGACATGTGTGTGTCAGACTCTACTGTGAAGGTGCACGTGATAAATGATGTGTAGTGCTGCTAAAAAGTTGGTAATGGGACAAATTGGAATTCAGCACAGTACCATTTTCACATTTATTATCACTAAATGGAAATAGATATGTAAATGTAGTCTTCTAAAATAATCTGTATGTAAGGTCCACTTACAATCTTTTCTGTAGGTTTCTTTCACTTTCTTTTTGTCATTTTTTCGCTTTCATAGTCCACGAATGATTTTTGATAGTGTTTTGCCTTAAGGTTATGTTTCCCTGCATGTACACGCAGTGCTCCACACACATTTGTTTTTCGCCAAATGTCCTCATTGCACATAAGTAAAAATCCTTGAGGCACAAATAATACTGCAGTTCCTCTCTCCCCATTAGCATTTGTTTTGTTTTTTCTCATTTCTCTTGCTTTTTTCTCTTTGCTGTGTAACACACTGTCCACACATTGTCCTTTGACCTTGAATCTCCATCTTTTTTTCCTGTCAATCCTTCGTGTTCCAGGAATGTACCCATCTGGTTTTGACTACATGGCTCCACCTCCTCCCTACCCTGGGCCACCCCAAAATTGGGCTGCAACCCCCCCAAACTGGACAGCAACAGCACCACCACCTCCAGGTCTGTTTCCCTCCCTCTGTCGCTCTCTGTCTCTATTTTTTCCTCTCTGTATGTCTGTGTCACTGCACCCGTCAGATCTTATCTGTCTGCCTCAAAGTGAATCACGGCACCAAAAAAAAGGGGTGCTGATGTCTCATCCGCTACACATCAAAATTACAAAGGATCAGCGATCTCCCCTATTGCTCTCCATTGCCACTCTCTTTTCTAGCACCCTGTGGATTTCAGTGAAAACAGTTTCACCCTGTACATGGGGTGAGCTTATCAGTTTGGCATATCTCTGTTTTAGTTTGAGTAGGACTTTTGCCTCTGTACATCCCCAGGGGGTGCCAGTGGATTTTGTCTTGAGGATTCCTGAAGCTGTCAGTTGTTGTGCTTCATATGACTAATACTGGGCTCCTTGCATCAGTTCTCCTTACAATTTTAGGAGCTGTAGCCTCTGTTCCCAGATATGTTCAGTGGTCATTACCGTCTGTATTTATCTCCCTGTCTTTGTCACATCTCATTTTATGCACAGGTAACTCCAAGGCGGCCGAAGCAGCAGGCAGCGCATATTACAATCCCAGCAGTCCACACAATGTCTACATGCCCATGGTAAGCTGCTTTGCTTGTCTTCTCCTCAGCTCAAGTTGCATACAAGTGATATGTGAGCCTTCCTTTAGTGGCAGTTGTACAATGTGTTGTTCCTTTATTCCTGTGCAGGAGCGGCCTCCACCATATGCACCTTATCAAGACTCTCCTGACAAGAAGCACAACTAAGGCTCAGACACCAACATGTCAGTGACACAATTTATTCTTAAATGAGGACTAATGTCAGTGGATATCTACTTGATTGTAGACTACAGAAAATAAAATGAAAGTAGTAGAGGACTCAAAGACATCATCTTTTAAATACCGTATACCCTTTCACTTAAGTTCAGTTAAAATGATTGACAACTTGTTAGTCTAGTTTTGCTGAAGCTTATCATTATTAACATTCTCCGTGATGAGACTATCTAATACTTTCGGCACATAGGTACAGGGACCTAAATGATCTTTGTTTAGAGCTGAAAAGAGGAGACAGTATGGGGAATGTATTTTTCAAGAAGGATTTGTTACCAAAACATTTTGTAGCAATTTCTTGATTGTGGTTCCTATAGTTACCATATAGCTACTCCTATTATAAAAGGTAAAGTATTTTTGCAGTATCATTAACAGTACCTTGTGTGTTTCCTATATAGCAGTTATGCATTGAGTAATTGTTCACATATGAAACCAGAACTGGATTGAAAAGTGTTCAGTCATAGAGCGTCTGACTGATTCTCATAATATTTCTACGGATTAAAGTTCCCTTACGATCAGATTTACATTATAATTCGGCTCAGATCTCACAGTGTCAATCCCTCAGTCATAATTTAATATGTAAAGGAGTGTTTCTTTTTTTTATGAAAATGAGCAGCATCAGACAGACAGATTTCTTACATAACAAGCCTTTATGTGCAATATCTGAACCTCACATAAAGAGGTCATAGGTGAGGGCTGGGGTTACCTGAATGACCCTGTGCTCTACTCCTAGCTTCTATTGTATTCATGTATGCAAAGCCAAGCTGAAACCAGAACTCTGCTCTCTGTGTAATTACACCAGTGTGGGGTTACAGGGCCACAGCGTTACATTAAAGGCCCATCAGTGTTTTACCTGCTGTTAAAACCTCTGAATGAAAACCATTTATTCTTGATTAAAGTGAGGTGAGGCGCTGACAGGCTGTATAATTGCAACCCCCCTCCATTGGGCATCAGTCAACACCTGTTTGAGGAACTCTTTGAACACAGTTGCAATGGGTAGAGATTTAGTTTTTTTCTGGTTTGTTTTAATTTGCTTAAATTAATCAAATGTCTGTATATTAATCTCTCTTTTGCAGTTCTTATTCCTCTGGCTGAATTTTGTCAATTAAAATTAATAAATGACTCTTGGCCTTTGATATTTTTGTCATTTATCTGATCTTTCTGAGTTTGACACACTGAATGCTCTCCAAATTTAACATATTTGCGTAATCCTCATACTTAAAACCCCTTAACCGGCTTAAATGTGTAATTGACATTTACTGAATGATTGCTGCACTTTATTCATCAGATCATTGATTGTCGATCTCTAATTTGCACTGATTAAATTATACTTCTATTTAAACATTTAATCCATAAAAATGCAGTCATTTTAAAATAATGTTAAAGCTATATTACTTAGTTCAGTTACTTAGATTTGCTGCTTATTGCTTACTTTCTTTTGCACTATTAAAGTGTAATTGTAATAATTTTCCAATTTAAAGGCTACATATCATCTAAATCATTCTTTTTGAAGTCGCAAAACTACACATGGTGGGTGTCAGGTTCATGGAAGTGCTTCTCTTTGCTTGTCACAGTAAGAAATGAACAGTGTGGAGAGGGAAACTGTTCGGACTGGCACTGTCCCGTACACAAAATGAATAAATAATACAAGTATCCATGTTCTTACTGAATGATATATTTATGATATATTTATTATGTTATGAAACACTGTCAAACCTTAACATTGTATTCACACTTATCACAGGGTGATGCTACACATGTATCTCATAACACAGTTTCAAGGACTGAATAAATAAAGCCGGCATTGTCATGCTCTAAAACACAAAATATTCACTACATGCAAATGAACAACACATAACCCCAAAGTTTTGAACAACACATAAAGTTAGCTAACTAATTTCCACTCACAGCTGTTCACCCACAAATTCATAAAGACTAGTTCTACTTTATGGCTCAACTCCTGTTTCTTTCCAGTTCCTCACTCAGGAAAAGGAAGTGTGCTTATTTCTACCATGTATCTAATGTTTATTCTGTACATTTCTATGTAGCCACCACTCTGTAAACTAGATTAAAGATGTGCAAAGCCCTGCTGTGTCTTCTTCAGGGAGATGAGAGCTCTACAGGGACTTTATCTACCCTATAGGACAAACACGCAATTCTGAAAGAAATTAAAAATTCCATTTAGTTGTATTTAAATGCAGATTCACATTTGATTATTTACCATGTTACTTAAATTGCAGTTTATCTAAAGGTAGTTTTTTTTTAAAGATCTGTTTCTGTTTTGTGATAATAAATGGTACCATTCTAATGTTGAATTCTAAACTGTCCCATTGTTTGAACACCTAACTTTAGCATCGCTACTGTATGCATGACAAGCAGAAGATCACATGGATAAAGGCAACGTGAGTAATCTCTATTTGTCCATTTGCATTCAGTCAAATCACTATATTGCTCTTACCAATCAAATATTGTTAGAACTACGGGATTGTCAATAGTGAGAAGGTTATTCAGGTTGAATAAAGAATTCAGTTTGCGGTTTAACTTCGATCTGATCGAATGGCTCCTAGGGCTCTTCCTGTAGAAACCACACCTCGTTGCGGCGTCCATAAGGCTTGAGCGGTGGGTCATAGCTACAGCAGAAATATTGTTTGCGCTGAAAGGGTGCTGTCTCACCCAGGGTGCGCGTCAGACGCAAGGCCTCTGCCCGGTACTCACTCTCCCCTGCGAAGCCTCCAAACTGCCTGTGAATGATAGAAGGTATGGGAAAAGTTGTAATTAGATGGACAATTAGTGTTAGTTTAATTGGCTGAATTATCTGGACTTTTTTCTGGATGTGCTGTCTCATCGCAATGGCAAAGCGACCCAAAAGGCACACTAATATTTCAAACAACATGACCTAGTAAACCTGCCTCAGGATCTGCTCTAGCATAAAGGCCCTGTAGGAGACTGAGCATATTACCGGTAACTAAGACCTCCAAAAATAAAATAGCAACCTGTACATTTGGCTCAGGTGGGTTAGGATCGACAACTTAAAATTAAACACCCACAGAGCATAGACAGTCATGCCAGGCCGCTCCTCAATCTTGATGGCAGTGTCGGTGGGAGTCGGGGGGCTTTGCTGGTAGCTGGTGGGGATGCGGATGGCGACTATCAAACGGCGAGACAGAACCCCGTCATTCCGTGGGTACACTGTGATGATAATGGGTGCTGCTGTGCCCATGGCCTCACCTTAGAAGATGTGAAGGACAGATAGTGTGTTTAATGGGGAGAAGAGGCATAGAGGAAACAGCAGAAAAACTTCACTATCCTCCCGAAAGCAAACTACCCATGTCTAAAGGTCAGTATTTGTGGGATTTTGTGTGGAGTACATAATATCATTATGCAGATGCCACCAGTGATAGTTTTCACCCAGACACAACAACAGGCCATGTAAATCCCCCCTTCTATAAATAGCCAACAAATTAAATGACCATTGTGCACTGAGGCCAAGTTTTCTGCCTGCCTCCTCAATTGGCAGAGGTTAGACACTATATAGACAGAAGTATTGGGACACCTGACCATTACACCAACAGGGACTTAAATGACATTGCATTCTAAATACATAGACATTAGTATGGAGTTGGTCCCCCCCTTTCAGCTTTAACAACTTTTTTAACAACGTGTTTCTGTGGGAATTTTTGCCCATTCATGCAGTAGAGCAACAACGAGGTCAGACACTAATGTTGGACCAAAAGGTCTGGCTCGCTGTCTCCATTCCAGTTCAGCCCAAAGGTGTTTGATGGGGTTGAGGTCAGGACTCTGTGTGGGCCAGTCAAGTTCTTCCACACCGAACTCATCCAGCCATGTTTTTTTGGGATTTGCTTTATGCAATGAGCCATAGTCATGCTGGAATAGAAAAGGACCTTCAACAAACTGTTACCACAAAGTTGGAAGTATAGCATTGTCCAAAATGTCTTGGTATGCTGAAGGGGCCCAGCCCAACCCCTGAGAAACAGACCTATACCACACCTGACTTTAGTACTAAAGAGGTGTGTGCAAACACTTTCGTCTACATAGAGTCTCTGTCCAGTGACCTGAAGTGTGGAAACATGACCTGAAAGGACATGTTGAACATTATTCAAATGTATCCTCCGATAAAGCTAAGCTATTTTAGGTGAGCTAGCTGAAACAGCAGCAACAGTTTGTTTGTTCTAAATGAAGATGCTCTTAAAAATTAAGAGACATACAGTCGTATCTTTTACATTCATTGATTTAGCTTCATGGCTAAGGGTTTCCGTTGTTTAAATTAATTGAGTAGCTTAATAGGAATAAAACTAGGAATATGATTTTCAAAAAGTACACCCACCCAGCCTTAATAACCACAAAACATAATACAAAAACTCACAAACAGTAAGTTAAAATTAGATGGATAATGTAGCTCTAGGAACAAAATTAGAAAACTGTGAGATGATTGTAATATTTAATTCTTTTGTAAATTGCAGGATTGGACACTCACTTGATAAAGAGCAGAATCACTGATCTTGGTTCATACATTTCTTAAGGGTGTGATTTTAAAAAGGTATAAATCCTATGAGCATGGGAGAGGAACAGGAACGATAACAGAGACAGTTCATGAGCTACATTAAGTCTTCTGATGATGAACGTATCTTAGCACACGGATCCACCAGGAAATTCGATTTTCTGATTGGCTTACCTTGTTCATTGCTCCCGCCGATGTACATGAGCAGCTTCCTCACCAGCTCGCCTGTCACTTGGTCGAAGGTTCGTCCCTCAGAGGAGACAACAGCATATCTGGCACCATCGTACCGCCGCACCTCAAAGCTGACGCCATCCTAAGGGAAGGAATGGAAATCAGCAGGCCAAGCTACACACTGTGGCATTCACAAATGCCTAAATCACTGTTATGCACACACACCCATACACACACAGTTGTTCTCTTCTTGGGGATGGGTGCAGTGAAGATGTTGAGCTCAGATTTGATTCATCTCTTACACACTTATGTTGACAATCTACTCATGAGGACCAAAGCCTTACACTTGGAGGGATTTAATCTGTCTCTGTGTGTGTGTATGAAAATCAGTGTGGGCAACCAAATAATGAAACATATTTATACTGATCTGATTTAATTTCTGCTTCCGCTCTGCAGTGTTCAGTCAGCCTACAGAGAATAATGGGCAAGAGATGCACACTCTTACATAACAGCGCACAGGCAAACACATTTCACCCCCACCCCCTGACACACAGCGTTAATATGATGCAACAGTTTTACATTAAATATGATTAAGTGGGGTTAATATGGAGCACAGTCACTCGACTATGCTGCTGAGCAATCATCTAAATAGGTTTTGAAGGAATCTGGTCTCTGCAGAGACTGTGATGCAGGTTTCAAATACAGCTGCTCGTTGTGCTAATGTGATTACACTGTGTGGTATTTCATAGTGTGTGGCTGTGTGTTTGTATGATGTTGTTAAGCCCTGGTATTTAATTTCATAAAGTCAGTATCATTCCCTCTCCTTATAATGTTTGATATGTGACAAACAGATGTAAAATATGCAGTTTATTGCTTTGCAGATGATGTGTTTTATTCAACATGATACCAGCAGCAAAAAAACAAAACAAAAACAAAGTTTCACTGCATATGCTCACTCTGATGTGGGCTTCTTATGTTTTCTCTTACCAAATGATTTTGTCTTCAGTATGCCTCTTTTGGCCTGCCAATAATGGCATATTTAAATGTCTTCCAAACAATATATTTATATTACCAACCAACAACTTTGATCTAACTTTTGAGTGAAAAACCTGGAAGTGTCATTGCAATCAGATGATACAGCTGCATTCATTCCTCAGCACATACAAGATAATATTATGTTATCACAAAGCCCTAACTTGTGACAGGTACCAGGACTCCTGCATAGTAATTACAAGGGTTCTGCTCTGTATGGCTTGTCAGTGGGACCACCATTAACATTGTGTACGGGTGACATACCAAGAAAGCAGAGCCTGACTTAAATTAAGCAGTGCAATTAATTTGTCTGTCATGTGTCTTTGGTCTTGTGTTCTTAGCTGCTGTCTTATGCAAGCCTATACGACGGTAATTACTCTGTGCCTGAGCAGAACACACAGAAAGTGTTATCAACACTTCCACTGTTCAACTGCCTCATCATTTCATGTTCTGTTAAAATAATCTCCTACATTCATTAGCCAACTTCACTTCACTGAGCTCTACCTGTATGTTCCTGTTGTTCTGCTGTGAAAGTGTGCACACACGTATGTGCGTATGCCCTGCCAGGCATCTTCTCTGTATACCGTGTCAGTTTTAATTAAGCGTATAAGGTGACTGAGTGCTCCACATATCAGGTGACGAGCTCTGATTTCAATACCTGCCGTTTAAACAAGTCAGTCAAGTCCAGAGATTTGATGAAGCTCAACCTCTGACTTTTCAGGGATGTTTAATGAAGGGGAAGTGTATGTGCTGTAGTGACAACAGGCTGTAGTTGGGTCAGTGATATAAATGTTTGACACATTTATTTGTACACATACTGCTGGATTTTAAGCATCGGGTTCATGCAGTAGATGTAACTATGCACTGTCAGAACAGGTCTGCCTCCCCCTCTGTGTGTATGTGTGTGTGTGTGTGTGTATGTGTGTGTGGTCAGTCGGTCCTCTTTGTCTCAGTCTGTCCGCCTTTGTGTCGATGTCAAAAATTAGCTGCTATTCACAGTTAAACAAAGCCACTTTCAAAAACCCCACGCCAGCCGAGAGATTCCATGGCTGCATGCAGATTTACAGCAGTGCACTGTGGGTCAAGAGGACACGAGAGATGGTCCTCGAAATGGCTGTTAGGTTTTGCTTCGGTTAACAACACACATGACTGGGTTCGCTGGAATCTTTCCAAAGTGTGCATACATTAAATATGGATAAACAACACACAGACCTACATAAACACAACAAGGGGGTGGGGTGCTGACATGGAAAGGGCATGCCCTTTTTCCTCTGCCTCTGTCGTCATCAGCGATGGCTCCGTGTATCAGTGCACACACCCAATCCATATCTGAGCTCACGGGTTAACCACAAACACGTCTGATCTGCGTCCTCTTCCAGGGCAGGGTCAGTTAGTTTGTCCCACACGCATCTACGGTGTCATGGTGGAAAAAAACACAGTGACCCACAGCTTTGCGCGCAGCAGATTGATAGGGAACCTTAAAACCCTTGTGGCTTTGGTGTCTTCCCTGTGTGTAATTGTTTACAGGTTACACAGAACTCAGCATCACCATCTTTATTCATATCTGCCTATTGGCGGAGGACCTCTGACTGGTTTGCCCCACAGTGCGTCTCAGCGGGCATCCTTATAGGTCACAAGCAATTAACTGCCAGGCTGTTAGTCAAGGTTATAGGGGTTGTGATAGCAGCTGGAAAAACACAGCGAAATCCAAGACTATTTTAAACGCTTACCATAATGGGTAGTGCAAAGTGTAGTGCAAGTGTTGAATAAAAATATTCCTGCAAACAGAAGGGGAAACCATGCGTCTTTACGGCAGGATTCCTGTGCGTAATAATCGTGTTTGCAGCCACAGAGAGAGGCGCACAGGACAGAATCCACAGAAGCTTTATAGACACAACAGTGCTTGAGTTGTGTGTGACAGGTGTCCGCGCACTGCTTACCTTCGTCTCACTGCTGAGCAATTTGTATTCGGTCTCCTCGGTGTTTCCGAAGAGCGAATTCTTGATCATACCAAACATATCGCTTCAGCCAGGTCACCTCTCCTCTCTCCGCTCCTTTGCCCTCGCTGTCGTCCTTATGCTGCTTCTTCTTTTCTTTTAAAAACAACTTTTCTCTCTCGACCGTCTGCTCTCTTTATTTGTTCGTCCTCAACTCTTGGAGGAAGCTTAATAAACAAGAAGTAACTCCTAGCTGTTACCCAGATGCTCCAAAGCATTAACTCTCCTCCTCCACAGACGCTCTAACAGATGCTTTTTTTTTCCAATTTCGGAGACAGATGTTGCTGATGCTGACTCCTCGTCCCGTTGGCGAACCAGTGAATGGAAACGTTAGCCTCCGCTGTGACGGGGTGGGGGTGGAGGGGTCTCCGCCCTCCTCCTCTTTTCCTCCACTCTTAGTTTTTCCTCGGACCATGTTGACGCTTACTGATCTCACCACCTTTTACTCCTGAACGTTCAAGTTAATTTAAAGTGGGGCATCAGTCTAACAGCACGGGGCTAATTATGCATGGCTTGTTACCCCAAGATATTAAAAATACGTAGCTGTGCCGAATTAATTCATTGGCTCTAACCCCCCCGAAATGCCACTCAGATTTTGTTAGAGTTTCTCTCTCATTCTGTTTGTCATGGCTGTCTGTTCCAGCGTGCATTACACAGTGGGGCGTAAAGAAGCATAATTATATCCTGCTTTTTGTGCAGTATAAAGTTTGACACAAGCTGCTGGTTTGTCAGTACACATTGGGCTTTCTTTCCAAGGCTAAGCATGTGTTGGTAGGTTGTGACAGGGCATGGGTGCACGTCTTACTCCCCGTGTCTCTCTGAGTTGTTTGCTTTAGGGTTGGTCTATTTAAATTCACACTGAAGGCAATGTTAGTCACCACTGGAGAATAAAAGAAAACAGGAAGGGTACATCTGAAGGGAAAAAAAAGAGTGGGATAGATAACAGCAGGTCAGAAAAGCTGAGGTACTGTTATGAGAGAGCTGTGGACAGAGAGAACAGGCAACAGACAAGAGACAGGATCTGTCCAAGGCAGAACACTAAGACACCATGCAATATGATGTAATTAAATATCAGACTGAATTTATTTTAAAATGAATATCATATCAGTTTTTGTTGAGTCACTGTGCTCCTGATTCATAATTTGAGGATGCAGCTTGTAGTGTTGTTAGGCACTTATTTCAGCCTCTTGGTAAAGGATCAGTTTGCCCGTGTTTTGCACGCACTGTAATGATTTCTGAGACTTTTGTTCTCTTCTCCCATTGTATAAGTTTGCAACAACATTCTGTTCTCTTTGTCCCTCTCCAGGTTGTCCAAATCGCCTTGAGACCTTAAGTAACAGTGGCTGTCAATAGCTGGCAACAGCCTGCTGGTCATTGCTATTCACCTCAGTGACTAAGTTGTTTTGCAGCTGTAGTTAAATGGGGTGGACAAAGAAGGAAACAAAACATGGAAAAAGATATTTCTTCAGCTAAGTCGCCTCTAAAGGCAGCTGCACAAATCAGGCTATGTCTCAAAACTTCTACACAGGAACCATCAGAGTAGAAGACCCAGGATGGGATGTTTGCTTAACTACACTCCAGTACAAACGTAAGTTTCAACAACACCCACAAAGGTGAATCAAAGTCTCTGCAAAGGCAGTCCATTCTAAGCTTTTAAGTCATTGTATATTGCAGGATTATTGCACTGTTTTGCTTTAGACTGTAAATACTGGTAGATTCATGGTTGTTGTCTAGCCTAATGTACACTCATGGCAAAACATGAGAGAAGACAACTGGTACCAAATGGAACAAACTGTAAATAATCCCACAAACAACCATTTACCAGGATCTTTAAATGCATGCAAATACAGCAACAAATGGATTAAAAAACCATACATTCAATGTGTTATAACGCATCACCAAGTTCTTTAAAAATCTCTGAAACTTAACAGTGACTAATATTTTAATGAGACAAATTAATTGACATGAAAATGCATTTACAGTCTTTTTGAATGGTTGCTTTTTTCCTTTCCTCCTTAACAGTCAAACAAATGCCAGAAAACAGGAAAACAAACTAAAACAGGTATGGATAAACTGTAGCATACAGTGTATTTACATTTAAACAACTGATTTTTTTTTTTAATCATAGTGTATTTTTTCACAGTTGATTCAAATACTCTCAGATAAACACATCTCCTCCCTTGAACACTGTTTGAGCAATTCAACAGGAATAAGTAGAGTTCCCTCAAAGCAGTCCATGATGTTGCGATCTTCAGTCTGCCAGACTCAGTCAAATATTAATCCCTGTGAAGCTTACATGAGGTGAGTTGTATGAGACCAGATAAAGATCAGCCACAGATAAGTTATTTCTGAAGAGAGTCAAGGTTTTCTTCCAGTGTCGCGCCCTTGCATGTCCTTACTTCTCCCAGCCTTTACCTCCTGGCTGAGTGGGCAACCTGAGCCCCACTAGGCCTGCCACTTCTTCCGGGCTTCGCTCTCCCTTGCTATGGTAAAGGTTGTGCAGGACCAGGTGGTTCCTGGTGGAAGCCAGCAAACACAGGTAAGTGTGTGAGGCATGGTGCGCCTCCTGCTGGGCACGGCAGTACCTTTCTCCCGTTACCTGTGAGGAGCACAAAAGAAAAAAGGATCAGTGAAGATCGAATGATAAAGCAGATCATAAGTAGGACTGCAAAACGCTCATCACAATTTCCCAGATCCCGAAGTGATGTCTACAAATGACTTTTTTTCCCAGAACAGTCCAAAACCTGAAGACTCTTTACTTACTACCATAAATGACAAAGAAAAGCAGCAAGCACATTTCAGTTCCAGCAAATATTTTCCATTTTTCCTTGAAAAATGACTCAAACTATTTATCAGTTAACAAAATAATTTGATAATGAATTGTTTTTCAATCAACTGATCGTTGCCGCTCCAATCATAACATAATCAGATAAGACTGAAGGTGGTTGCCAAGTGGTCAGTTCCTTTAAACAGGATTAGATTTTTCTGTTTTTCCTGTTACTTTGTTCACTAAATCAGCCACCACATAGAAAACTGAAATCAAGCCAACATTTAATGAAAAGAAAGCCTTAAGATCTAGCTGGTGGACCACACGGACTTCAGTAACATAAACCTATATCTAAGGCTTTTCTGCCACAATGTTGTTGTTTTTCTTCTCATCAACTGTAACAACTACAAGGTTAGTAATCATTTGACCCAACCCCTAAAGAACTACAGACATACATTATAATGCCTTTAGGCCTTTTCAGAGCTGGGACAAATACACAGTGACAAGCAGGAGTCGCTCTTAGCTGTTTTGCGTCAGTGATCACACATGATTTCAACCACCCTGGTGATGCATGCTCTCCCAACCATAAACAACACAAGCTTTAAGCTTTTGAGTACGTACATTCCTTAACGATGTACACGAACCTCAACTTTACATAAAATTGAGTGAATTGTGCTGTCAAAGGACCATCAACGACGATGGTTTTCAACACGGTTAATAACAGGCTCGGGCTTACATATTATGTTGCACTCTGGTGCAATCAATTCTTTATTTGACTGAGAGAGTACACCTGCGTGTCGGCACTGGGGTGCGCTACAGCCCATTAGCTGCTGGCTAATGTTAGCATGTCCTTCTGCCTCACTGTCACCTTGCGATGAGTGTAAATATTTAAAAGTTGGCAATAACAACAAACCAGTGTTATGCTGGTTATTCACTCTATTCCCATGTTTGAGGCGGGCTAAAAGGCGAGAAATATTTTCACTTAACTAATTAAATACTAACGCTATCATTCAAGAGTTATCAGGTTTACACAGCTAACACGAGTCGTGCAGGTTGTAATGTTAGCTAGCTAACTTAGCAAACATTAGCTGAAATTGGAAAACTCGCCTTATTCTTACGGAACTGATCCATAACATAGTTGTAGGCCAGTGACTGTTTGTAACTTGGTCCTTGGATGGCACGTAATTCTTTTAGTATTCCTCGGCACACTCGTAGGGGTGATGACAGCGTCGCCATTTCTGAAATGTGTTGTGATTGTGCGGCGCATGCAGCCAGGCAGGCTCAATCCAACACCGCACAGTCGATTAAATTACTGCATATCGACCACAAGCCGGCGATATGTCCCAGTAATAGTTTACAACCGATGTAGCACTTTGCTACGGACTTGCCAGAGGAGGTTTTCCTGCAGTTATAAGGTGATGTGGATTTTTTTGTATTGTAAAAACAAGACATCTCAGTGACTAAGTTGATCTTAGAAAGGTGCAGCGTAGTAACCTAACAGTGCGTTCAACTGGTTTGTGTGTTTTTGCAGTCTAGTGTTCATCAACTTAGTTTTGCCGATTAAGCTAAGCTCTTTTCCCAGGTTTGACCTGAGAATGTTGCTCTTCGACATATAATGACAACATTTGTGAGGAAGACAATTATTTTCGTCCCTCTTTAGCTACTATAAAAGTGTTTAAATTGCGGGGCCCCAGTTGCTCTGCTGAAGGGGATGCAGTGGTTGTACTGAGAGCTCACTCACAGGTGCAAAATCCTATAATTAGGAAAAAACATGTATGCACAGCAACTTCCCTGAATACATACAAGGTGAAAATAATGCCAACTGTGATGCTTACCACCATATTTGTATTCTCAAATTCAGGTTGACAAATGTTGTCTGAAACTTGGGGAAAGGTCAAGCAGAGACTGCTGAAGGGACCATTGAGGCGTGCTTGTTTTCGTGGATCCATCCAAGATCGGCCAAGAGAGAGGAACACTGCACATATGAAGCTGAGTTCACATGGTTTCCACCTTCAGCTTCATCGTAAGGTAATTTCTTAGCATGCATGTGCATGATTTACTCGGCTGTACACAGTCTACCTGTCACTGTAAATACGACTGGGCTTGAGTTTTATTGTGAGTTAAGTAATTACTGTCTGATAAACGGGTCAGTGGGGGAGACAGAGGGGATTGTGGACATTTGTAATCATATTTTCTTTCAGTATCTGTCAGCATCTCTCTGGTTCCCTCTGTCCCTTTCTCCCTTTACCATAAATAACAACTTTAAACATGGATGGAACTAAGCTGTACATGTACTACAGTGAAAACAATATATTCCCTGAAGAGAGGACAACAGAAGAGTTTGGTATATCTCCTTCTGTTTTGAGAATAAGCCTCTACGAGGCCTCGTGTATACTATGTGGTTGATTGTCTTTTCATTTCTGATTTCAGAAAGAGACAAAACCCTTTGACGACTGCAGTATTTAGACAGAGACATAACTACTGTGGAGATGCACTGCAGTCCTTTACCTTTGAAGAGTGCTTTTGACCACCTACCTTTTGTGCTCCTAGCTTTGATTTGGGCATTTGGGAGCGATCATCTGTCACCATAGCAACACTGAGTTTGGCTTAGGGCAAAATGCAGAGGAAAAGATCAGTCTGTTTCCACAACAGCACAGATGTGAACCAAAATTCCTTTAATGCGTTTTCTCTTTTTGCGCACAGAGAGTGTAGCATGAAAAGAAAGTGGTGCTTCATCACCCTTGGAGGAAGAGGGTGCTCTTTATTTTCAGTCAGTTGTCGACTGAATTATTTTGTAAGAGGGTTAGAGTAATATTATGCATTTGGAGTGTCACCCTGCTAAACTGAAATGGTGAAGATGTTCAGACATCCGAGGAGTTGTCCTGAAGGCAGAACACTGGTCTAGTTGGTCCCAAACTAAATTCCCAGTGTTTCCAGTTATTTGAGCTTGTGTATTGATGACTGACTCTAGGGGGAGCCAGTCTCTTATCAGTTTCACACGCCGGTTTGGTTCCTCGACATTTGTTGGAAGGCACCCCCCTCTCCCTCTCCTCCTCATCCCCTCTCTCTCTCTCTCACACTCTTTCAATGAATACTAATGCAGCGAGTGGGCCCACCTCCCTTCCTCCCATCTTTTCGCAGGGATGGGCGGGAGAGGGGAGACAGAGCAATTCCAGCTCAGTATCCTTCCTCATGAGGCAGGCAGTGCTTGACTAGCAGCAGCTCCAATGCCTTTTTTTTCCTCCCACTGGGCAGTATTGGTGATACTGTGCGCTGCTGCTGCAACAATGTCTAACCTGTGTGAGTGGCATGTGATATCAGACCAGAGTTGAGAGGGAGAGGAAAGGACATCTGTGCCTGCTTTTTGTCATCTGGATGGGAAGTCTTTTTTGGGAGGAGAGACAGAAGAAAGCAGAAGGCAGCCGGGGAAGGGGAACAACTGGCAATAGCCAATCCCCCCTTCCACACATAGACTGGAGACAACGGAGGCCACTGGAGTATTTGCTTTTATCTTTCGTTTTTTGTTCTTTTTTTTTCTCATCGCGCTGCTGGGAGGTGCTTTGCCTTTTCATTTGCTTGCTCTCTCGGTCCTCTGTCTTCTCATCTATTTCGCCATTTACCTGGTCAACAATTTCTTCTATTTATGAGCCAGACAAGGAGGGAGAGAGAGAGGCAGAGAGACAGAGAAAAAGAGAAAGAGAAAGAGGAGGGGGATTTTTTTTTGCCCCCTTTATTCTCTTTTTTCCCACCCTTCATTCATTCTCCCTTGCCTCTCCATCGCTATCACTTCCAGCCTTTTCTATCCCCGTGCAGCCCACGCTCCCTCCTCCTTTCACCGCCTCCCTCCTCCTCCTCCTCCTCCTCCTCCTCCTCCCCCCCACCGCTCCACTCACTGTCCATCCCTAACTTTGCCTACTTTTTTTTGACTCCACCAGTGTTTTAATTTCTTTACTTTAGAGACATTTTAATTGGCTTGCTTGTATTTTCTATTTATGCCTTTTTCACTTTTGTACCTTTTCCTATTTCCTATTTCCCCCTTCTCTTTTTTCCTCCTACCATCCTATGCATCTTTTTTGGGCGATTCTTAATTCTAACCATAGGTAGGTCTATTTAGTGTTTAGTGTCTGTCTCAAAGTCTTTGTTCCTTTTTATGTGTAATCAAGGTGTTTTGTGTGGGTCACGTATTTTAAGCACACTTTGACATGCACGAATGCACACACACACACACACACACACACACCCTGGCCTACAGTCTAGCGCCAGTCTAACCGTGGCTCCCCTCCCATCCAGCTCTCAGCTGATTCTTGCCTCATGCCATGTCATCCTCACGTCACTCTCCCCCTTGCATACTATAATCTGTGTTTTCTGAATTTCTTTTTGTTCTTTTCGACCAAGACCACAGTGACTCATCAAGCAAGCACCCTCTGAAGTCGTCATCATGGACTTCACTTTCTGACCACCTTGTCATTTCTGTGTTGTTGCACTAAAGTCCGTTCTTCCATTAAACTGTCTGAAATGCCCCCCTTATCACACAAGACCCGCCTCACGTGTTCTTTTGTTTGCCGCCATGCGCACTGAGATGCGTCCACCTTCCACATTCGTTCCGTAAGAGGGAATGTGCGTTGTTGTCACGCCGAGGTGCGTTTGAGTTTCCACGCTTCACGTTTGTCAGGTGAAGGTCAAACTGAGCGAAGGCCTGATTCTTCAGCGACAGTGCGCTGTTGTTTCAAAGCATAATTCGAAGCCAGCACTTGTTCTGTTCTGTTGGGGTGTCATCTGTGTTTATACACTCTTCTGCCTCCTTCTTTTTTTCACTGCCCTCTTTTCCTCTCTCTCTCTCTCTCTCTCTCTCTCTCCCCCTCTTTCTCTCTCACCCCCTCTCCATCTCCCATCTTTCTGAACTGACTCTCATTCTCGCAGACAGACACACACAAGCACTCAAAAAGAATGGACTAGAAAAAAAACTGGCTTTATCGTCCAGAGGATTTTTTTTTTAACCCTTTTTCCCATAATTTTCACTTTTTTTTCACTCACTTGACTTTACTCTCATTATTCACCTCTTTCCGCCTCTTTTTTTTTCCTCCATCACTTCCACCCTCTCAGCCCCTCTGAATTGATCCACTCATTGATTTATTCGTTGTTCCATTTTGGCGTTTTCATTTGCCATCTACAAAATTTCATGTCCTGTCACTCACACATCACTGGCTTGCTTGCATCAGAGAGGAGTTGCTGTTTATTTTGCATTTTAGTGACGTAATTTTGCAATCCATCAACTGGACTACTTCCATCTATTGAAATACAATGGACAGATTATTCATGAATACACTTTGGCATTTTAGAAAAATTGAAGAAAGGGTGGCTCGAAAGATTTAAGCTGACTGCAAAGTAACGGAATAATTTGGCGTGTGTGTGTGTGTGTGTGTGTGTGTGTGTGTGTGTGTGTGTGTGTGTGGTGCGTGAGCTCCAGAGAGACACAGCAATAGACCGATGCATAGCAAAGTGAAGCAAACCACACAAGCCATTTCCTCATTCATCTCCTTTTGTTTTTTAATATTTCAACCTTTTTCCTGAAGGAGATTTAATGGCTCTCCTCTTCTATACATGAAGATAAAAGGAAGTGGGACTTTTGAGCAGCCGTCACCATGATAAAGGCACTATGGATTTAGCTGTTTTCCTGTGGAATTACCCTTTAAATCCTGGATTTGAATCCAATGAAAAAAACATAATTAACAATTATTAAAAACTGTCCTAAATTTGGGACTCTTTTTTGACTCTCTTTTTGTAATGGACTGAAGCTGATTTCAATATTTCTTTTTCAGCTATTGAATCTTAATGGGATTTCACTAACACGGATTACAGACTCAAGCAACATCTTTGTCTATTAGTTGATGTAATAGCCACGACTCTTACAATTTCTCCAGCCTACAAAAATCGATCAAATTCAATATTTTTAATGTTAAGGGTTAAATAGGTGAGTACGTGTTTTAAATCCACACATACTAATGCTGTTGCATGGTTTGGGTGACAATTAATCTATGTTGATATTCATGTAGATATTTTTTTGTCATTAACCCACTATGGTTGCGTGAGTGTGCGTTTGTGTGTACCATATAGGGGTTGGGTGGAATTTATTGGCAGATTATCAGAGATCAGTAATTCCCATAACACTTTGTCACCCTTTATCCTTTGTAGTGTTTTTTTTTTTTTTTTTTTTTACCCCATGAGCCTTTAATTCTGTTTCTGAGACCTTTTTAACCATATAACATAAACTCACGTGCTTACACCCAGATCTGATGTCATCATCGCGTCTTTAAATTAATCTCCATACCTCATCCTTGGCCTTGCACTCATTAGCCACCTTCCACCCGATGGAGTAGCCACTTCGGCCTATCGAATCACCTGTCCAGGGCTGCTCCACTCTCTTATTTAAAGCAGAGGAGTGTGTGTGTGTGTGTGTGTGCGCGCTAGCATGAGAGGAATATATAGTTAGATCAATAAAGTAATCTACACAATGAGAGAGACTACATTGCCCTTTTCTCAATGCAATTATTTTTATCTGCTGTTATGAAACACAAAGTGCTTGACAGCAGCAGAGTGACAGTATATCTCATACGTCCCGGTGGCATGTGCTGGAATGTAATCTTGAGTCTACGGCTGCAGTAAAATGCACATTCACACATACTCTCTCTCTTTCTATCGCGGTTTCTCTCTCCCTTTCTCTCTTTACCACACACACACACACATGCCTACACTTTGTCCATCTATCCATCACAGGCACAGTGGTGATTGACCCCTTTTCTCTGATTAACTTTCCCATCATTTGGCTGACAGTAGTTTGGATTTACACCGTGTGTGTGTGTATTTGTGCATGCACACGGTGCAAGGTCAAGGTTACGCCTGCGTACCTCTGAAACCCACCTGGGACCTGCTTCCATAACCCAGGACCATTACCCATTCTGCTGGGTGCTCTTGGCACACATGTGACCCCTGTAGCCTATCTACAGATGGGTACTTAAGCACAGGTAGTGTGTCAAAGCTGTCACAGCTGCCACGCTGCGAAATGGACGTCTCGGTTGCCTCTGACACATGGATCACCGTTGCCTTTTTACTGTAACGATCACCAAAATAGTGCATGTCAGTTTTTATGAACAGGCGAAACAGGCTCCTCTCTGTAATAATACTGTCTTGACAATGAGGTGGAGGGAGCCAGGAGGAAAATGGACGGTGATGTGAACGTTATGTTCCACTTAGCCGGGGAAATGCAGTTGGTACAGCTGATTTGACTGCTGTTACACAGAGGATGGAAATAACATTTTAACCGATTCTTTTGAGCGTAGCCGGGCGGTAGAGTGAGCAATCCAAATGAATGGTTTGGAAAATGGATACAGCTGAGCATCACTCCAATGCAAACACGCAGGTGATTTGTTGGTGGGACGTGTAGCTTTTTTCTGTGAAGTTTTGCTTAGCATTTGGGAGAAAGACAGACGTATATATTTTTTTCATCTTTTTTCCAAATACATTACATTACTGGTGAAAAGTGACAGTGCACTTAACGTTTTGTATAGTGTGATCTTTAGTATAAGTCTAAGACTTAAAATGTGTGCTCATTCTAAACAATGTAATGGAATAAGTAATGTTTGTGCAAATATCGACACTAAATTTTATCGAGCGATAAATGTTGGTGACCGATGCTCTACTGCATATTTCATGCTGCCTGTCAGTTTTTAGTGTCTGAAAACCGTTTGATGCCAGGAGCTTCCGTGAAAAAGAAGTCTGCCAGAAGTCTCCAAACGGAGCTTAAGAGACTTCATAGGCACCATGTTTGCAGTCGTCATTGATAAACAGGCCAGGAGAGGAGACAGCAGGGGCTAAGGAGATTCATAATCCTATCCCCTCTTCCCACTGATTCTCTTTCTGTCTCTCTTTCTCCCCATGTGCTACCTAATGAGACGACAATACAGCTCCTGGGTCTGGCTCTGAGCACTGCATCTGCCTTAATGAAACCAGCAACAATCCCCCCTATTAGATATTTTATCTTCAGATAACTCTGTGTTGTCTCAGGGCTGCTGTGTTCTAGAGCGATGCACCAGAAGTCAAACCTCAAGCACATAAAGACGATTTTAGCTCACGGGATCCACAGCGTGCTACCAGTTAATACCTCAGATTCACATTTGCGCAATACTGACCTTGTCCATCATCTTGTTAAATGAGCTCCGTCTGGAGCGACTCGCAACTTTCTGCACTTGTGCGTCTGAGTCCCGTTCAGCCATTAGAAAGCGAGCATGAGGCCTATGTGGGACGACTTAAAAAGTACATCTCGATTTTATTGGCAGCGTATTCACTTCAAGCGAACGGAATATGGGTCATGATCTGATATAAAAAGGCTACTCAATAATTCATCCGAGCTGATTAAGAGGACTTGTATCGACGCAGACCCCGTCCATGAGAAGGGATGGGAGTACACACAGAGTGTACAGAAAAGCAACATTTAGGCCCCTTTGTGGGATTAGTATGAGCTGAGAAACAAGCTAAAGCAGCCCGGGCGTTTCAAGTGAGCAGCGTAGGCCCTCTTTGATGTTTTAATCTACCGTACGTTCTCCTCCTTCGGTTTCATGTGTCGACTGCAAAGTGGCTGCATGTACATGTGACAGGGTGTGTGTTTGTCTGTGATTACATGTTGCTGCAAGTGTGTGTACATGTTGTGTGCAGTTTGTGTGCGATCCATCAATCTATTAAATATGAAAAGTGCAATCTGTTACCCCGCAGAGACTAGTTTATTATTCATTGGCATATTTCAATTAATCATTAATTTACCTAAAGTATGGGCCACACTCTCCCCTTTAGTTTAGTTTAGACACTCATATGCTGTGCATGATATATGAGTTATGTATAATCTGGATTAATAGAAGCTATTTATTATTCCTCTGATCTACTACGTACTGTAGTTGGGGGGTTGTTGGGGATAAAGGCAGAGACAATTTAGTACTACAGCGCATTTGGAGGAAATGTATTATTTATCATTTTGGGCTGGATCCTCCTCAAATCAGACTGTTTTATCCCCTGCAAAACTGCACACACACACAGACACAGAGAAAGGGAGATGTGAGATGCATTTAAACAAATTAAGGAGGGAGACTCATTGTTTTTGTAGAACAGAAATGGCCTTCAGAGTGGATTTGGATTGTAAACAATTCAGGACGCTGTTCTCAGATAACCATTTGAAGCACTGAGTTGGGCCTTTAAAACCCCCCTCATTCAGTCTTAACTCATTAATTCTAAGTGGAGCAGGTCAGAGGTCAAAGAGCAGTATGGTGTTTTATTAGAGTCTAACTGAGTGTGACCTGCTTCTAACCCTCTCTCTCCCTGTTCCCTCTGCAATAACAGACTTGCGGACGTCAGAAAACCAAGTGACGCCAAGCATCTCATCGGCGCAGCGAAGGGGAGAGCACAAGTGAAGCTGCTCCTGTGGAGTACAATTACCTCGAAATTGCTGCTTTGTCCTCTTGACCCCTCGTAGATTTTACTGAAACCTGCTGTGAGTCCCCGTTTCCAAACTCCTTGTTCGCAATCAACTCTGATTAACCGAATGTCACCTCCTCGTTTATGAACATCTGTATTTGTTTCAACAAACCCCACACACACCTAATGAGGTGTCCTGGTAGAGAGGTTTAATTCAATTAATCATGAAAGCACATTTATTTTAGCTAGTGCAGCTGGTTAGAGCAGAGATACCTGCTGGTGGAGTGACACCTGAAGAGGAGAAAGAGTGAATTCACTCATATAGCTTACTCTAGTCTCTTCTTCTGAGTTAATTAAACTCATCTTTTCATTAATTGGCAAATGTCATTGACAGGTGGTATCATTCCAGGTGATTAGTTCGGCCTGCTGACAGAGAAGAATGCCTCTAAATTTTAATTCACAGTTTCAGTGTGTGATGTGTATGGACAGGAAAAGAGGGTTTCAGGAAGTGTTTTGCTGGTTTCATTGTGTTTAGAGCTTTTTTAAAAAGACTTTTTTTTTTTTTTTGCGTTGCACATAATTCAGTGTGATGCTCCTTTCACTTCTTCTAATAACTTTCTTGCACTTATTCAAATCCATTCTGCATTGTGATTGTGATGCTGAAACTGAAATTCAAAATTGGAACATTTTCAGAGGTGCCTACGATCAATAATCATATTGTCCTTCTCTCTTGTGTTGATTGTAGGTGAGCCTCCCTCAGTCTGAGGCTATGAGAGGGAGAGAGGAGTATCAGGCCGCACCATCATGCTACTACTGAGACGCTGGGATGAGACTTTGGCTGGAAAAACACAAGGTAAGACAATATTGATGCATGGGGCCCCTGTACAACTCGAGCCGTTCTTAGTTTTCTCGCCATGTCCCTGTAGAGAACCGCTGAAACAACACCAGTCTTATCTCACCTGTGTGTTTGAACGTCTGCAGCTTCCCTAAGCTTCCCTTTCCTAAAGCCCGGTGATGGATGGTCTGAAACTTCTGGAGGCTTTTATTTTTTACTTTGTATCTCTCACCAGATTTGCTTGAGGGTCGAGATAATGGTTCAAGGTGGAGCCTACATTAATGTGTTTAATCCTGGCTTTTTAGCACAGTGTTCCCTTTGATTGGTGGCGAGCGCATGGACGTTTAACCTGATCCAGCCCCTGTCGACTATTGGCTTCATTTGCATGGCTGTACAGGCATTGATCGGGCAATTAAAGGATGTGTTGAATAAGATTTTTGTGGCAGAAGCACTTGGCCGTTTGGACGTGTTGGTGTGTGCTCGTCAGCTGCTCATGCGCTGTTGTTGCTGCATGTGTGCCTGGTAAAGAGGGAGCGGGACAGTATGTTTTGTGTGATAAGATAAAAGAAGACGTATTTCTCTCTCTGTCCTAGGACCAAATTACGCAGAGCAAATGTATTTTGCCACAAGGGCCCATGAGAGGCCATTATCATATCAGCACACTCCATCGTTTTCTCATACATTCATCTCCTCACAGCTCGGTGCTAAATTTTTACTTTTTTTTTTCCTATCACCTTTCTCCTTCTCCTCCTCACTCTGCCTCTACTCTTTCCTCCTCTCCCTTCCTCCCTCTCTCTTTTCATCTCATCCCATGCACTATTAATCAGCCATGACGTTTAAGAGACTGAGCCTTGGTGCAGAGGAGCAGGAGTGAGAGACTACATTTCGTCTTGTGTTGTTGGTGGGGTTGGGGGGGTGATGGACTGCTGGACACTGTGTGAACCCACAACAAATGCTTCCATAAAACAGTTACTCCTCTTACTTTAAGCTGCTGCCTTAGCCAGCCAGCAGAGCGACAGTGCAGCTTGGTAATGAAGCACCTCGGCCTTCTGGCGTTAGCTGAAAGTCACACAGCTGCCTCAGCTAACGCTGACGCCGCAGATTGCCTTACTATCGCCTTACGTCATAGGACATTACCATATAGATGAATTAACAGTGACGGCGATCTAACAACTCCACCCCTCTTTTCTTTGACAAAAAAAAAGAGTATTCATACTTACAGTTATAACCTATTATGCTCCTACACTTACGTAACCTATTTAGATAATGCTCTGGCTGGAATAATGGTTAAAATGAGGACATATTAGAATAATAATGCCCCCAACCCTTGTGTACCTTAACCCAACTGCATCCCCACTCAGTGCTATTAATTAAGTGCAGCCTGGCTTTTCACTCAATGTTTCAGTCAAATCCAGTTACCAACAGATTCTTATTTAGATGTAGGGGAGCCCACGTCATCGTTCATATCCAATGCACAAAACTGGTAGGGTGCTGTACTGAAGCCACACTCTTCGATGTGTGAAATGTAGTATGAAATATTTAAGGATCACCTTTCTCCTGCCTGCTGATGTATTGAATGTAATTAATGGCAGATTTATGTATTGAAGCGTGACAGTGAGATAAATGAGCACCTCTTGGGTATATCTGTCCTCCCACTGTTGTGTTTTTTTTTTTGTTTGTTTTTTTTTAACATCTGAGGTTGTATTTTATTTTATTTTGGGAGAAAATTCATAATTGACATCATTCTCCTTTTATGCTTTTTTTTATGGAAAAGGATTAGAAAGATTTTTTTTTCTCTTTTCCTTCGACTGTTTCTTCCTAAATTAGAGCAAATACGAGAAGCCGGGGAGTTAGGAGGCTTTTGATGAAGAAAAGGAGCGGAGAAAAGAAACAAGGAGGGGAAGAGACGAGATGAAGTGTTTTAGTAGTAAGTGTTTCTGGGGACGTGGAGTAGAGGATAGAAAGAGTACAGGTGCATGTTTCCTCAGGAAGGCAGTGACTTCTGATGTGCCTGTGCTGCTTTCTGTTCTTTTTTGTCGCCATTATTTTGCATAATGCAGTGTGTGGGCATGTCTTATCAATTCAATAACTCAGTCCTATTTGAAAAAACTTTTCAGGCATGGCAAAATCACCCCAACGCATTTCTCTTTGTTGTGAATTCCAATCACATTGTTTAATGTAGCCTTTACTGATGTTCAATTATCTCGTAATTGAATACTCGCAGGATACAGCAGCAGGGTGAGTGTAAGTCTCTGGTGGTTATTTATCTCGTAGTAATGCTGTCATTTAATATTAATTGAATTTGGACTGTGAGATCACGTGTTTCAGCTTGACCTGAAAACACAGCTAAGATCTGTGTGGCAGCATCGATCGGGTTTGCAAAACAGCAGATCAATATGACTTCACTCATCCTTGTCTCCAGCAGCGGAGCAGCAACATAAGTCACCTGAAAAACGGCCTGCAGATCTAATCATTAGCTGAGCACTGCACTTCCAACATTTGCTTTGGTGGCATCTGTTATTTTTTGGCACGTCCTCGGATGCTGCTGTGAGGAGGCTTTAGGTGGCGTCAGTGTTTGCGCTCCAGCTGCTGGATAGAGTCAATGCTGTAACGATTAGCCTATCGACAGGAATATAATCAGCGACATTTTTTAAAATAAATTGATTAAATGTTAATAAAAAGTCGCTTAACTGGTTCCAACTTCTCAAAAGTGAGGCTTTGTTGCTTTTTTCTTGATTTCAAGCATTGTAAGTTAAATTTAGATTGTTTGTCCAAACTAAAAACTAAACCTCAATAGGAAGAATAATGTTGCCATAGAGTCGGCGACTTAATTGTGGGCTACAACCCCAGTCGTGTTATTTTTAAGCTAATTTTATTCACATTTTGGCTAATTGGCAGCAAGAAAAGTATGCCAAATGAACTATTAGCAGCTCCTGTTTGCAGGTTACACGTGGATGTGCAGACAAACACCACTGTATTACTTTGAATCTGAAGAAAATTCAAAAACGTGATGATTCTCAGGCAAGATTTGGGGATGTAAGGGGCGTCCTTTTTCCATCTAAGTGGGCTTTTAGAAGTTTAACTGCAGAGGTGGGTGAGAGATAATGATATGTACGGAGTGCAAGTCATACTGAATCTAAAAGTATGTGCATCATGTCTTTGTGCTCTCACTAACTGACTTATGACTCAGTGAAATATGATTTTTGGCACATATCACAATCAATGGACCAGATTACAATAACTACCTTCTTTCCTTCAAATCTAAGTTTTAAAACATCTGGATTAAATGAATAATGGATTAATTGCAAAGATATATGTATGTGGGTTATAGCATGTTTAATTACTATATTGTTGCTTATATACATGTAAATGTACTGTATCTGCACAGCCCTCGACTAAAAGCTTGTGTTGTGCAGATATTTGAGCAGCTGTCCGGAAGAGCAGCTCTGTACTTGGTTTCAGCTTGCTAGTTGTTTTCCGTCCTCACCTGGAGGTTGTGTTGTTGAAGCAGGTGAATGATTTGTTGCAGTGTGTGCATGTACGCCACAGGTCAGCGACGTTACACGGCCGTGATCGACAGGAAATGCTTGCGTTCATGCCTAGAAGCTTAACGACGCAGAGCGTAAGAGGGTTTTGCTGTGTAGTTGGGAGAAAGGGCCAGTAAGCCAGAAATCAATTCACTCTAAAATACTTGTAATGTTGTGCTATTTGGTAGTGGCATAAACTCAGTATACGTTTTACATAACTCTGACCAACTTACAGCACCTTGGTGTTGTTGTCATTGATTTAAGGGACACTCCTCAAAATCTAGTTTTAATTTGAAATACGAAAACCTGTGCAATAGCACATGATTAATGTTTGACTTATTGAATGTGATTTCAACTTCTTTTTCTTCATCTTTGCTTCACCAAACTACGTTTTTCTTTCCCATTATGAAGGCCCTGCTGGACAATAGATCAGTCTATACCAGAAAAGGGATTACTTTACCCGATGCAACGTTCTACCAGGAATGAGCTACAACCCCCCTGCGATGAGATTGGATGGCAGTGCATTGTCAACTGAGCCACACAGACGCACAAAAAAAATCTCTAAAAGCCTGTTTGTGATGTTGCAAAGATGAAATGGTCAAATATGGTCAGTGACCCTGGACCAGCCCTGACTGCGCTCTCGTGAGCAGAGCTTGAGATGACCCGGACACGAGGCAGTGGTGTCTCCCAGCCCTGCTGCTGTTGAAATGTCAAAGCTAATGCTCACCTCGCTTCAGTTGCCTCGGTGAAGCAAAGCAAACTCCACAGCCATGCTCTGCCCAGCCCGCAGCCTCACAGGCTCCCAGCCTCAGCCTGTCCCAAAGACTCCGACAGCTTTTTGCTGTGTCTCTGCCTGCCAGTAGATAACATTAAAAGTTATTGATTGGGTTGTGTTAAGGAAAAATGCCCCGCAGGAGTTTAGTAGAAGAGCTCCCAATAGGGAGCTAATGCCTCTCTGAGGGACCTCATCCACGGACTGTCAAAATCTGTGATATGTGGCAACCAGACTGCAGAGACAGAGATGGAGAAAGAGGGGGAGGTGGAGAAGGGAAAAAGAAAATAGGTTGTATGTGCCAATCTATCTCGTATAGAACAGGCAGATGCTGTAATACTTCCAACCAGGCAGACAGACAAAAGGAAGAGAGAGGAGATTGTGATGTGAGCAATTGGGAGGGACACAAACATAATAGGTTTGTCAAAGTCTGACTGATTAAACTCAATCCACCCGAAGACGATGCAGCTCTCATGCAGCCGTTTAACCTCTTGTGTGTATTCAGTCAATTGTTCCTGTTTGCATTTCACATTGATCCCTGAAAGCCAGGACCAGAGTTTTAGAAGTGTTGAAAAGGCCTTAAGTGTTCTGACTGTTCAGTTCTGAAAAATCCTGACAAACATTTTGTTTTTGCACAAGAGATTTTTTACTTATGGAGTAATGATGATCAATGTCCGCATTCTGTCACTTGTGTCACGGATGAAAATGCTGTAGAAAAAACAGTAACTATAGATTAGGTGAGATTTTGACAAAACTAAATCAATAGATGGCGAAGATCAACTACTTTACACATCATGCAAAGTATTTCTGCAATTGCAGGTCACTATAATGCAATTATTCCAGACTGTAATTCTGACGACAGCACATGCACATTGTTGCCTTGTTTTGTTGATTTTCAGATATATTTACCAGTATTCATTTCGTATATTCATTTTCATATCATTTTGACATGATAATTATGTCACTGTCTCCTGTCAGAATAATAAATGTAGCTGACTTGTGTCATTGTTTTATTTTCACGATGCAGCAGAGGAAAGCCACCGAGCTGGCAGATACTAGCAGTCTTTGTTTTCTAACCTTTAAAAGTGCTAAACACTTTGGACTCTTGTTTCTGCAGCGCTGTCAGAGGTGTGCTCATTGTGGTAGTGTACACAAACAGAACAACAAGGGCATCAGTGTACACTTGTTTCTAATACAGTTGGAATAGCATGACAACAGCTTGTCAATTAATATACCATGAGAGGGAGGTGGGGTGTTTTTGGGTGATGGTGCAGTAAGAGAAATGAGCAATGACATGGGTGTGAAAGAGGGATGACGGTGAGGGTGTAAGAATGCTTTTGGAGAGTCCTGTGTGAAAGTGATTGTGTGTGCGTGTCTGTGTGTGTCAGTACATTGGTCATGGGGCAGGGTGTAAATAACACCCATGACAGAACAGAACTGGGTGTTAAATTAAGCCTTAGCCCAACAATGTGCTGCCTCAAAAGATAAGACAGTTAAAACATGCTCACACAGCCAGACCCTGATGGTACCCACATTAAGGAGGTGTGTGTGTGTGTGTGTGTGTGTGTGTGTGTGTGTGTGTGTGTGTGTACAGGACAACAATCTGCTTATACTGTCACATGGTTATGGTTAGGTGGTGGTTAAGCCTCCAGGAAATGAATGTAAGTCTATGTAATGTCCACAAAAGTGATGGAAACATGACTGTGTGTGTGTCTGTGTGTGGGAGAGAGTGAGACACTGGCTATGAGATCTTTACTGAATAGCACACTCACCATGTTCTCAAAACCATTTTGGTTTGACCAGACCAGGAAGTCCTTTAATGTCCTTGAATTCAGATGTGCTATAGAGTTTGAGAAGTTGGGCTTGGCCCCTTAACTTCCAGTGAAGGGAAATCTTAATGCTTCAGCATACCAAGACATTTTGGACAATGCTATGCTTCCAACTTTGTGGTTAGAGTTTGGGGAAGGTCCTTTTCTGTTCCAGCATGACTGTGGCCCAGTGCGCAAAGCAAAGTCCATACAGACATGGCTGGATGAGTTTGGTGTGGAAGAACTTGACTGGCAAACACAGAGTCCTGACCTCAACCCCATCCAACACCTTTGGGATGAACTGAAACAGAGATTGTGAGTCAGGCCTTTTTGTCCAACATTAGTGCCTGACCTCACAAATGCTCTACTGCATGAATGGGCAAAAATTCCCACAGAAACACTCCAAAATCTTGTGGAAAGCCTCCCCATATGATTGGAAGCTGTTATAGCTGCAAAGGTGGGACCAACTCCATATTAATGTTTATTTATGATTTAGAATGTGATAGCATTAAAGTCCCTGTTAGTGTAATGGTCAGATGCCCTAATAGTTTTGTCTATATAGTGTATGTTATTTCATCATTCAACAGAGAGCTAACAAGCCCAAGAGCAACCTGGAAATTGTTGCTCATATATGATATGCACGTCGGGCTGGCTGAGTCACCGAGATGCTCTATTAAACTTATAGTTAACAGCATAAGAAGAGTCAGTGGAGGGTAGAGAGGCAATCGACCTTAAAATGTCTCAGGATGGTAGGTCTATAGGACGTCTACAGTCCATATTAATTCTCAGAGCTGAGCACTCGACAGAAGATTCAAGCCGTTTTGGCTCTCTGGTGTTGTAATTGTTACTATAAATCCGTCTAAGGCTTTATCTAAGCTGCGCAGACAGTATGATGTGGTGCAGCCCTGATCATAATGTTGATAGCCGTTGCAGTTATGGAGGTGAGGTGATGACTGACAAGCCTCATCTTAAGAGTCTTCCAAAGACTATACATGGAGGAAAGTACATGAGCAAGTACTTGAGTCAACAAATATATGTGGATTTAATAGGCTAAAAAACAATCTGAAAGATGTCATGAAGAATTTGACTGTGTAGAAATGTAACTAATGGAAGAAATACAAATAACATGCATTTCAACATGTGACATTTTCAGTAGTGAAGTGCTTCTTTGCATGTAAGATAATGCTGTTGTCATACATGAATAATGGATATTGCCAGGCGTTAATAGCAACTGTCTCATATCTGAATCTTAATATAAGAAAATGAGCACTTTTCTACAGGTAAAGAGTGAGCTCTATTTTGACACCAGAGTAATAGTATATTTTATTTTAAGTCCACTGGAATCATATTATGTGTTACAACAAAATTGCCTTCTGACATTATCTGTAACTGCCGCCCAAGTGTCCGATATCTATTATGAAGTAGGGAAACCCTCAGAGTGACATAAGATACTGTCTTTTCGGTTGCAGTTTGGCGTTATTTCTCATCTATGTACCTTGTTACCATGTCAGTGTGTGTGAGAATAGGAAGGGACAATGTTTGTTTGTGTGCATGTGTGTGTGTGATGACACATACATACATGCATACATACAAGAAGCGGTATGAATAAGTTTCAACAGTTTAGGTTGAGAGAGACAGTGTCTGAAGTAAGTGGATTATTTTACAGTATGTGTATGCATCATTCAAATTGATGCAGCCCTGTCCTGTGCGCCTGTGCATATTCGTGCAAGAGTACGAGGCGGTCAAGTGCGCATGTCGATGCACCTATGTGTGTGTGTGTGTGTGTGTGTGTGTGTGTGTTGCTGTGTGTATGTGAGAGCTTATGTGCTTTCGCAGTGGTTTCTGTCGTTATTGCAGGTGAGCCAGCCCTTAAAAAAATCAATCATCGAGAGTGACGAAGAGTAAGGGAGCACAGAAACACACACACACACACACACACACACACACACACACACACACACACACATACAGACCTAGAAGACTGCAGTGAAGCCACTGAAAATATTCTCAAGCATGAGGAAAGTAGACACAACATACTCTGTTTTCACTTCAGTGCAGAATGAGCTCTTACTTTGTACTTATCTCACTCCTGTAATCGCTCCCTCTCCTTTTTCTGTTTCTTTTGCCTCTTCTCTCCTGCTTTACTCTCTGCATCATCATTCTTATCTAATGCGTCCTCTCTCTCCCTCTTCCTCTCTCTCTCGCTTCTTTTTCTCTTTTCTGTCATGCTCCCTCTGCATTTATCTCTCCTCTCTCACACAGATTTTTAATTAAAATCTTTCTGTATCAAGGGATTCTGTTATGGTGGTGATTTAAATGGAGGGGCTGACATAAACTTAACATTACTGTCAGACCAAAGCAAATTCCATCAGCCATGGTTAAATTTGCAGCGCTGGCCTTTTTCCAAAAGGCTTTTTATTCTTGAGCCAATATCTATACCACCACTCAATCTATCTTCTTTTTTTCACTCATATTCCCTCATGATATATATATATGTATATATATTAATTTTTAGTGTATCTGATTACATACATGTAGAATGCAATTGGACCGATACTGGATTTTTGAGGCTGATACTGATTGATATTAGAGAGCAGGGTCATCACGGTAGGGGGAAATAAAGTGTTTTTATTTGCAATTTTGAAATTTGACCTTATACAAAGGTAGACTAGCACTGAATAAACAGTTTGATAGACTTGTATTTCTGTGTGGGTGATATGACCCTGAATAATGATATTCTTAACAATATGGTGCAATACTGAAAAATATGTTCAGTCTACAACTTACACTTCAGGTGGAATAAGTTTGCTGTATTGCCCCCTTTTGTTGTCATGTTTTTTTTGCGTATTACCATGGTTTGTTGATCTTTTGTCACCAAATTATTTTGACACCACTTCCATCAGTCCCCTTTGTGGAACCAGCTTCCTCCACCAGTAGCAATATTACTATTGCTTTCCGCCCTGCTTGTTGTTGCTGTGCGTGACAGTATGCCGTCATTACATCAGGTTGGAATTTTAATATCAAAATAAATTGTTTAATCATGTTATTTTTCATCCTAGTATTATTGTGAATGATATGGTAAGGCTTCCCCCACCCTTTGAACAGTGCATATTGTTCATTTCGTGGACAAATGACTCTCATGTCATTGTGAAAATTCAAACTTTAATTACAAGATATTGAAAAGAGAGGGCTGACATATTCTGAAATTTCAGACTTTCTTAAATGTGTTAACTTACTTAACAGCCACTGCAGTGGACATAATAAAGGGGACGCAGCCAGATGTTTGTGCTATGTGGCTGTTTGAATAAAAATATATATGAGATATTTGCTTTTAAACATAAATGTTTAAGTTATGGAAACATTTTCAATCAGTATCTCATACATTTGAATGAGAATTGTGACTAAGATAGTGGGGCTTTTTATAGTTAAAAATAAACTTGTTATCACCTTCTGGTAAAAAAAAAAAAAAAAAAATAAGCAAAACAAAACTTTGTAAAAGTGGCAAGATTTCTAAATTACCTGAAACACTTCTTTGACATTTTTATACTGCAATGTCTCATTTACATCCTACATGCTGATGCTGAACTCCACCTACAATATTGGCCGAATCAATATATCGGTGGCTTGAATGTAGACATGCTTGTCACGCGCGCACACTCCAACACATTGCGCTGAGTTATGTGCTCGCAGTTGAAACCACCTCGCTGTGAGAAACGAGACTCTTCCTCTCCTCATGAGTGTTAGTGCCCCTCCGCTCCTCCTCCTCCATAGTGGACTCACTCTCTCTGGTGGATGGGAGCCTGCAGTCGGGTCTTCATAAATCAAGATGTTACCACGGGCGCTATAAGGCTACTTTTTAATTAAAACTGTGAATCAGTCGGCCCTGATTATGAATTGTACTCTGCTGCCACTGAATAAAATATACAGGGCTCACTTCTTCTCCCCCTTTGACTCTTCCTCTCTGTCTTGCTCTGTCGGCTTCTCTCTCTCTCTCTCTCTCTCTCTCTCTCTCTCTCTCTCTCTCTCTCTCTCTCTCTCTCTCTCCCTCTCTCCCTCTCTCTCTCTCTCTTGCTTGCTTCTCAATTTTCCACCAGAAATTGAGAATGTCCACAGCAGGCCTTGACCGTGCACAGCTACTGAAGGTTGACATGATTGTGGAATAGCTGAGGAGCTTAGCGATTGCATAAATTTAATAACTCAATATGGAGGGTCTGGCGCCACTGGGGTCAACACCATTATATCACACAAAACAGCCAGGAGCAAAGAAAACACACCACTGAAGCTACAAGGCCAGCGGGCCCTGTTTACCATACTCTACCACTCCCTTAATTATGTCGCAACAAGTGAAATGTGCTGTTGTTGGGTTGGATGATCCTATCAAAGTGGAGAAAAGAGAGCAGTCAGTGTTATGATTGCAACAGGAGCAAGAGCTTTTGTCCAATGGTCATGAATGCATCTGAGATATACACTGAAAATAGCTCCTATTTTCTTGACATTTATGAAGCTAGAGTGCAAGTTCAGACTCTGCTTTGCACTGTCAAAGGGCAGCGACAGCAGCTGTGCCATACTGTCAAATGAAATAAATAAAACCCAAATGTTTGAATACATTTAGGTGCAAAGCAGTGAGTCTTAAAAGCTCCTCTTAAGGGTACCACCAGGTTGAAGCTTAACAGCATGTCTCCTTCAAGGGACCCTATTGATAATTTATGACCTTTGCATGTCGTGCAAGCTCAACTGACACCGTCCTAGGGAGATACGGGAATGAGCCAGGCCTCAGCGGAGCAGAAACTTACCCAGTGGAGCTTGGCAGCCGGGCCAGAACGGAGCGCAGGGCTGCCGCCTCTGCTTCTCTTTACATTATGTCAGCGAGAGCGAGGAGGAAGGACTAGCTGGAATGCAGTCTTACAGCGTTGCACAAACAAACTCATGAATGATAATGGGTTGCTAATTGAAGGTACTGGAGCGATTCCCTCCGCTGACTGTGGTGCCGCAAATGGAGTCCTCCGGGTAGTCATGGCGACAGGCACAGAGAGGCTCTGGAGGTCTCCTGACCTGAACTGGAGTCAGATCATCTTTTACACATGCTCCCCATAGTCAGCGCCACCATTTGGATGTATTTGCATGCATGAATATTTATAAGTAAGCTGTTTGCAGCTGGTGCATCAGTGAACTGCTTGAAGAGTTAGTTCAAGTGTCTGTGTAGGCCTGTCTCTATGTGTCTACTGTTCAGATGTAGATGTTCAAGAGATTTTGTAGATGTTGTTTCTACATGACTGTGAGTTTATTTGGAATGTAAAAAATTGAATTATTCTTCAATTTCAGAAATTGGATAACTCTTAAAGAGGTATAACAAGTCTTTATTACATTAAGAACATTTAAGTGCATCTTACCATTACAGATAGATTGATGATCTGTATTGATGTGTGCCAAACCGTATTTCACCACTGACTGAAGTGATTGTGGCCACAGTGGGGAACTATGACACGTTTCCTTAAAGCCCATGGCTTGGTGTTTGACACTGAATATCTACCTGTTGCAAGGTCCTATAGCTGACCTCTTGCACCAATCTTTTTGTGGAAAGGAGCAAGAGAAAAAGAATCCCTTCACTACTAAGAGATGTTAGAAGGCTGCTTTTACCCAGGAGATTGTGTATTATCAGCTCAAAGTGCAACATAATATGTGGTATAATCACCAAAGCATTATTTATCTGGAGCATGTCTGTTTCTGTCTTAGCTTTCTGGAGACCTGTTTTACTCTGGTGCCACCCGCTATGCTTAAGTATTCACCTGTGGCAGTGAGTTTGTTCCTGTCCGCTTCTATTGCTGCTGGATGCCTGCCGGTGAGCTGACCAGTCTGACTAACTGTCTCCTTGTGTACCACAGTGGCTGCCGCCCGTCGAACTGGCAAACCTGCCTGTCAGTCTGTGTCTGTACGTAGTGCTGCTGTTCTTCTCCGCGGTGCTCATCTCTCTCAGGCTGAGTGTTGTGGTGGGATTAAATCCGGGGGACATCCGTTGGAGAGACGCTCGTAGATGTTATTATCCCCGTGGGGAGTCTCATCATCATCCCGCAGCGGAGAGGCACTCGGCATGCCAGGCCGGGAAAACCGTGAGAAAGAGACAGCTGTGACAGCCTTAAGTCTGCAAGAAAATTGTGATGATCATGCGAAAAAACAATACAAAAAAAGGATGGAGATACGCACAGGCTCTTCCTGTGTGCGCATTATGGGCTTTCATTGAAAATCAGTGAAAATGGCAGCATCACAATATCAGCAACTCATAGCATCATACATACACAACATCATAGCAGGTCCTGTGCAGGAATACCTGGAATTAATTGAAATGTGTAAAATTAGCAACACAATTGATTGCTGAAAGTGAAAGTCATTAGTCAATATTTTGTCTAAAGGGAGAGGGAGGATATAGCTTTCCTACAGTGTGTTCGCACAGGTGAGTCACAGGGGGCTCTAAAAGATTCCGTCTGGCTGTTCTTCCATCCACTTTTTATTATCACATGCGGACTTTGGCGCTGTAGAAAATACAGAATTTTATAGGCATTTATAGTTAAGCAGATAATTAAAGCTTTGGCCAATTATTAATACATCTGGAACATCTTCACGGAAATTGACTGTTTAGTGTAAAGGTTTCTAAAAACGTATTTAGTCTCCCGTATACACACACTGTCTTGCTTGTCCTTTTCCTTTTGCAGGGTTAGTGATGTGTGTATTGTACTGACAGACATGGTAGACACATTACAGTGGAGGATTAGGCCATGTTCTTGCTTAAGCATATTTCAGGGCTTGGGTTTTGATGTATCCAAGCGTACCCATGAAATGCTGATTTCCACTTGAAGAGGCAGACTTGGAGCTTGCAGCCACACTGTATTTCGGTATCTTCTTTCAAGAAACTGATCCAGCACAACATCCACTCGAGATTATTTCCCCACAATGGAGTGGTGCAGATGGCTTCCTGTACAACCTTGTTGTTTTTCACTAGTGCACACACGTAAACACGCTCAGTCCTACAAAGGAAAAAAAAAACAAAACAAAACAATCCAACACTTGCACACCTAATCCAAAAAGACAGAATCCTGGTGCCAAAAATAACAGCTTGGAATGAGATGGATAGAGGGGGACAGATTATTGTGGCTCTAATCTGTGAAAAGCTGACAATAAAACACATTTAAAGTGATTACAACAGTGTTATTGGCATGGGGGTCATTCAATGCACCAGGCATGTGCTTCCTATCCCTACCTTTACCTTTCAACAGTCAGTATAGTCTGCTGAGTGCATGTAAACGCTCCTGTAAAAAGGGCTCCTCACTAACTTTTTTAATTTTGCTTTTAAACAAGCAACACAATCATTTTACAATACACTACAGGTTTTAGACATTTTATTGAGGTGTGCCCAAAACACAAGACTCACAAATAAATTATAATTATGAATTAACATTATTGTTATTTTTGCTTCTTTGTTAATCATTTCATTACGTGAATGTAAGCCAAGGACACGCTACACAAATGAAAAACAAAATGTAAAACCGTTTTGTACATCGTCAAAATACATCATTAAAATGCTCATTCCAACCTGATGAAGGAAAAGCCCTGCTGCTCAAAAGACACACAGAACACCCAAAAACACTGTACATTTTCTTAATTTCAATTTAATTTCAATTTTATTTATATAGCACCTTTTACAATCAGTATTTTCTCTAGGTGCTTTACAGAAACCCAGAGCCTGAACCCTCGAGCAAGCAGACAGTGGCAAGGAAAAACTCCCTTTTAACAGGAAGAAACCTTGAGCAGGACCCGGCTCACAAGGGAGAACTATCCTGCTGATAGTCGGCTGGGTGAAGGGGGGGGAGAAGAGAGAAGAATATATTACAAAGGACAAACATGACAGTCAACCTGTCATTTTCTTAAGTTGTCTGAAACCCGCACGTTAGTCTAACTTTACCCAGATCACAGCAGTACAAGAGTGAGCACATCAGCAGCAGATCAAATAGGCTACTTAAGCTACTAAAAACACGAAACAAAAGCAGTCCAGTTTCCAGACTGACCCTATTATTAAACACACATTCAAACGCACCACTGATGACAGCTCAAAAGTTTGGTCCAGCACGCCTGCTGTTACGCCAAACTCTGAGATTCAGTAGGTTCTGTAGCCCAAATACTGCAGGACTCCCTACTTCCTACCCCTAACCTTAAAAATCCCACTCAGACTGCAGAACCTGAGGGGGTCACAGAATATGGTGCATCTCTGGCAGCTCTCCCATCTGCAGACGTTTGAAAACAGATCCATCCATTGTAATATTTCCTAACTTTCTTAACTAATTCTGTTAATGGCAACAGCTAGCTGCTAGTTGCGCTTACACGTGTGACGGGATGTGTCACAGAGCAAACCTTCCCCAGGATTATCAAATTGTGAACATTAAAACTCAATTTAGCTGACACCTCTTTAGGTATAACCACCCCTGAAGCGCTAATGCTGATGCAAGGCAGATGAGGAGAGCAAAGATGAGTGGATAAAACGAGGAGGGACGGAAGTAAGAGCAGAAACCAGAGCAGAAATAAAAGTCAAGATGGAAGAGGAGAAGAATAACAGGGTGGAGAGAGGGATTTCAGAGCTGAAGCCACAAATCATGGAGAAGATTAAGCGTCTCCTCTGCGAGGCGGAGTAGGTGTAAATAGAAACATGTCCCTGGGAGAGATCCTGGAGACCAAGTGCTTATCTCCCTGAGTGTTGTCAAAACACATTTGTCAGTCTGAAGTGTTTAAGTGTCTTTGTGTCTGTAGGAGACTTGATATGCAAAAATAAACTGCTGATGGTAGATGGAAAATGGTTGACTACAAACATGCATGCCTACAAAGGGACACAATCCTGACACACACACACACACACATGCACACACTCACACACACACACCACCTGAGACTAGACAAAACTGTTTTCTCTCTGAAATGACCCCTGGCTTGATGGAAATGTGTGGACGAGCAAGTTGATCATGCATTATCCCTGTCTGACTTCCTCAGCTGCAGGACCAGCACATCATCAAACAGCTGCGGGCACTTTTACCCGTTCAACAGCTGCCACATTTCAGGAAACGATGAGAAAATGCTTCACACAGGGACTGTGTCTGCCCAGTAAATTAGCCAAGTGAGTCTGGGACTCTCTCGATGCCTTACTCTTCCCTTTACACTGTAATGTGTCCTATGGGAGGATCCTTTGGATGGGATGTGTGCTCACTGGGCAGATCTGTGGCCAGAACAGCTGCTGGGAGCTTGAGCAGCAGGTCTGCATTGTGGTTATTCTATTGGAGACAATGTTAGATCTCAAATGTGATGTTGGTAAGCTGTGCAGCTCAGTAAACCTCACATTATATACAATTACTGTACCAATGAGCACTTGCAAACCCTCCATGAAGAAGGACCAGAAAGTCAGGGGTCAGACTTGTGAGTTGCCTTGCGCAAGATGATTCACCGCAACCGAAATATCTGAGAAAGTTGTGACGCACCTCTGATACAAAACGATGACAAATCCCCTAATAAAGAGTAATGTACAGTGTTATCAAGGCAAAGCACTAGATAGATATGGTCCTCATGCCAGTGAGGTGCTGCAGTATCTTGTGAAGGCCACAGGAGCATAGTTTGAAGGGCAGATAATTAATTTATAAAATCCGATCTACAAAGAGAATAATTGACCGGTTGGCAGTCTTTTGTTAGGACAAGTTTGAATAACTGTGGGAGGTTATTAATTTTTTTGGTTTAGCATTACATACATTTGCCCTGTTTCTTGTATATGCTCACACAGAACTTTGGCTGGAGGCCAGCTGGAATTTTATGATCCTCATAATTTTAGTATTTCATTAAGCACAACCTCTTCATACTGTCTTATAATTGGGCAAAGCCACATGATTTGTCTAAGGGCTTACCTTAAATTGCATCCAATGCGAGTGCTGCAGACTGTTAAGACTTGGGCTTTGTGCCAGTGAGCATGGATCAAATTCAGCTTGTCATATTAAGTCCATTCCTAACCAATTTCATGTAAATTTTTGGAATCATGACGCATTTAATAATGGTTTTGTAAAAGCACCCACTGCCTGCCCTTGCCTTCTGTTCGCTTGGCATCATCCTGTACAGTGCACTGTGTGATGGCGCTACAGGCTCTTTGGTTCCCCAGTAACACTACAACAGACAGATGAAGGAAATGTGTAATTTCCTCTATTAATCTTTTCTCGCTATTTTTAAACCATAGAAGCAATTGATAAAATTCATAAATTGGTAAGATTTAAGAATCCCTGCAAACTGCTGTTCACACATTAAAATAAAATTAATAAAACATCTGTACTTAATATGCAGAGATATAAAAAATAAAATAAAGGAAATAATAATTTGAAATCAAATTTGTTACCGATGGTTGCTTGAAGCGTGTTTTGTTCTTGTCCCAGGCTGAATTGGAAAATAATGTATGGACCTGTGGACAATATTGATGAGTGTTTGAGCAGGACTTTCTCGGCAGCAGCTGGAGGGACAGACAAAGTTTCAACTTGTAATATCACACGCGAACCGGCTCTCTCAGCGGGTTGTCAGTGGCTGCAGAGGGAGTTTAGTTACCTGTTCAACATGGATGCAGCAGGCCTGGACTAGAGGCACTCGAGCAGGGGAGCCATAGAGCAGCAAGGGACTGCAGGATACTGCGCTGTACATCAGGTTACGCACACACACAAGTCACACAGACACACTCAACTTATAAATAAAGTGGTAAATGTGTGCAGAGGCGTAATCATAGACCTTGTGCACAGGAAGTGACTGTGCCCTCCTGCTGCTTTCCTCCTGCCATAATTATTCCATATATAACAAACATCTGTATGTCTAATTATCAATAGCTTCAAGTCAACCAGAAATTGCACTAAATGTCCTCTGTCCCATCATTTAAAAAGTTATATTTCTTTTTTAGTTGCTCACAGCTTTTTGCATTTTGACAACAGCCAATTTTAAAGCTATAAAAAGAGAAATAACTATTCAAACAGTCTTTAAATAGAAACCTGAAGGCAACAGCAAATGTTTTGGTTTAGGCCCTGGGTAGTCTGTTCCCTTCCCTCTCACCCACCACGGTGCCACAGGTTGTGTGTGTGTGATCAGCCGCCCCCACGTCTCACCGCCGTGTGGTCAAAGAGGTTGTCCAGGTAACGTTTTCTTTCATCACCTGTCAGCACTTGTTCTGTGTCAGGGCACGGTGGCACCTGAGGGTTTAGCCTCAAGACATAAAGAAACGCACAATGTGGTGCCTAACAGCTCAGCAGCATTAGATTATAGCTGTCAAAAATGGTCGTTATTTTTCTCCTTCTCATCTGTTCATTTTTAAAACGAAATCACAAGCTAGCGCTGACAAAAAAAATATGCTGGTAAGTATAGTAGCCTCAAGTGTGCGTGGGTTTTGAGTTAACGAGCAATTTTTCAAACTCCTGGTACTTATTCTGCGGCTGCAGCTTCTGATACGTGAAGCTCTCATCATGACATTCTCATTTCAATTAAAAGGAGGAATGAAGCCACTACAGCACGCCTGACTTAGCGGTTAAGATAATGTACTTTCACCACGGACGTTTTTGAAGTCATCCGGAGAGATATAGAAAGATTGTATTTCCACACCATCTTCCGCTGTCCTCCTAAATATCAAACCAGGCAATAAATGTGAAAAATTGCCAGTCGCCTTTGTCCTCCAGTTTTCATGCAAATAACACCATCGACAAACCTGACACTTACCACATAATGAGAAGAGGGCGATGAGAGAGTGCGAGCACACAAGAGAGATAAGTGGGAGAATTGAGAGGAAGCATTGTTCGAAGAGACAGAAATGATAAAAGAGAGAGAGAAACAGATAAATAGAGTTAAAATGAAATGAAGAGAAAGAGGGAACTGGGGAGGAAGAGAGCGATGGGTGCTTCAGCATCCCCTTTTTCTGGAAAGAGACACCATTATGCCAGTGGATTGGTCCTGAAGCTTCAGTGAACATGTGATTGCAAAGCCTGGCTGGTCTGCTTTGGTGAGGGGGCTGGTGAGTGGCTGCTTCAGAACATCATGTACAGACACAGGTCCAAACCCATCATCACACACACACACACACACACACACGCACACACGCCACCTTCCACCTCCACAGCAGGCTGCACAGACAGGCTGCATGAATATTTATCAGAGCAGTTCATAATGAGTACACACATTAGACCAGAATATATATATATTTTTTTCATATCCTCACGTAATGCAGGTTTGGCAGCGATTCCAGTATCCAGCTGATTTTGCCACTCATCAGTATGCGGTGCAGCGACCCGAGCTGTGGCCTGGTCACATCCCCAGGGCAGCCGGGGCTTGCCTTCACAAAATGCTACCACGGACTGAGAAATGTTTTCAATATTGTCATGTGTCGTCCGCCATTGAATCAATTTCAAATCAAAGACATCTCATCGCTAAAGATTAGTGCGAGGGTAACATTTTTCTGCCACCTTTCATTTGAACAAAAACCGTAAATGTCAGTTCTAAAAATGCATTAGGGAGAGCAAGCCACTCCTAGCGCTGTTCACAACCTTTCAAACCAGATTCATCAACCACATGCACACACACGCACACACTCTCTCTCTTCTACTGGCCACAAGCACACACACCCTTCTCGACAGTAATGCTTCCTGTCCTGTGTGGATTTATTACTGTGAGAGTGGAATATGGATTGGAATGGACTGCTGTTCAGACACATATATTAAATACAAAACTTGAACGATATGGTGTTCACCTGTTAGGCCTGGCAAGGCATTTTGATTGACTCGAAAACCAATTTTTCCTGACTGTGTCTGTTGCGGCTGTTGTTTGTTTGATCTGCCCTCTAATAGCTGGTCTGCATTTGACACATGCGGAGATCCGCTGTGGACTCCTGCAAGTTATAATTGTGTGATTTATAGCTGACAAAAATAAAAAATAAAAAAAAAAACAACTGAAAAAGAGAAACCAATTACAGAGCTGTAATATCTGAGTTATGCTTCATATCCCCTGCTCTGTCAACTTTACACTTCAGTAGTATGAGCCATGTTAGCCTTGTCGTTCATTAATGACTATTACTCAGCTTATTGTCCACTCGGGCCCACTTACTAGCTGTTTTTTTTTTGGTTGGACTGAGTAACTACCTAAAACACTGTGTTCTTGCCCAATTGGCCAGTGTCTTGTTGAATACCTTCTGCATTTTTAATCTGGGCCAGTCTTTACAGATTGGGCTACCACTTTGTGATGAGTACTGCATTAGGTTTGAGAATAAGTAGTTACTGTTACGTTCAGTCATCAAAAATCTTAAGATGTGTCATTTGAATTTTATTTTTTTTTTGTTTTGTTTTGATCCTACTGGGCACAAAGGGAAATGAGCTGAAAACAACTTCTTTAATTAAAAGCAGCAAGTGCTAAAAAAAAAAAATGCATCAAAGATTCCCAGAGCTGATGGTGATGTATTTCCTTGCACCAATCAGAGTTTAGCCATCTTTGAAGCAAAATCTGATGATGTGGAACGTCAGATGCGTGGAGACTTTTGGTGGGTTGTTTGCTAATGTTGCCAGGCTACTATGTGGATCAAACCACACCCACAGAGACCTGATCACCCTGGTTATCTGATTATTCAAATGTCAATAATCAGTATGTGAACCGCATTTTAAATTGTTGCTTATTTCCTCATAAATTTAAAAGAATTAGTTAAAATTTGTTTTGCAGGACTTTAATATGTCTTGTTTTGTCCTACCAGCGGTCCAAAACTTAAAGGTATTCAGCCTATTATCATAGAACAGGAAGAAAAATACGTAAATGTAATATGTAATGTAACTATTTACGTTAGATTAGCTTAATTTAATTAATTATCAGAATAGTTAATATTCTATTGAACAGCAAATAATAGAATAACCGTCTCTGTCCTAATCTACGCACAAGATAATTTTATTCCTTGTGTATTTGAGAAATAAATCAGAATCCTGGAGGTTATGAGGTCAGTGAGTGACACACACTTTGACAATGTTAAATATGTTTATGCACATGCATTCAGAAAACGTCACTCACAACAAAAGGTTTAAGGAAAGCAGGAGTCTCTGAGTTGGTATGTGTTTGTGGAGGTTTGGACCTCAGGGGTCTCGGGTTGGTAGAGACTATCTGCGGTCCACCCGTGTGTAAGTGATATGGACGCTGTGTGCGCTGGTGTGGCTAATAGAGCAAATGGTGGGTGAGACGCGAGGGCTGGCTGACGGGGGAAATGGGGTCATTTAGTGTCATAACCTCACTTGTGTAATGTACTGTTTAATACACGCCTTTTGTGTTTCTTTACGAGACATGCTTTGACTCACTGTGGGACTTTTTAATGGCCTCATCTTTCTAAATGATCATTGGAGTTATGCAGCGCATTGGCTAATATAATCTGTGTCCTGTGTGTTTGTGTGTGTGTGTGTGTGTGTATGTGTGCTGCAGGCTGCTCTGTGTGACATGGAGGGAGAGAGAAAGATGGTGAGTTTGGTTTTCTATGTGTGTGTGTGTGTATTCACGTGTAAAATGTGTCAGAGGTCTCTATGCTAATCTGTGCGTGATGGGAATTGGTGTATAAAATGAAGCCATTTTAAGGGCGCACAACAAAATGAGTGGTACGCTGGACTACATCACTGCATTTACATGATCAATGCTGATTGCAAAATGTGTGTATGCTGGTGTGGTGTGTGTGTGTGTATCTCTGTGTCCATCAACTGCGTCTGTACGTGTGCGCATGTAGGCCTATTTTAATTGTTGCCATGGAAACAGAGTGCTGCCAGAGAAGTCCAGATTCAAAGAGGGCATCTCTCTCTCTCTCTCTCTCTCTTTCTCTCTTTTTCTGTCTCCTTTCTTCCTCTCCTCTTTGCTGTCTTTCATCTTTCCTGCATCTCACCAAGGTCTTCCTCGGTTTACACTCCTTTCACACATTGTTCCCATTAAATTACTGGGATAACCTTTCAATCACTGGTAGTGATTTTCACTATTCAGACATACACCAACGCTCAGGAACATTTCCATCTTGTGCCTTTTCACACATGCCATGGCAATCCTGGAATAGATGGGGCAAACCATAGTCCAGTGGGTGGTGGTAATTCAGCACCTATGGGTGCCAGCCAGAATGAAATTTAGTAGAAGAATAAGAAGAAGATGATGATGATGGGGCATGATGATGTGTGTGCTGTAGAAGAGGTCTCTTAAAAAAAAGTTTATTTTATCTGGTACTGGTGTATATATTTAATATTCAACAGGTATAGGTTGTCTCAGTGAGACAAATAATGTAAACATTCAAATATGTCATTAACAAAGTTTTGTGATTTGTTTACTGGCTCCCTTCCGGTTCCTGCAACGTTCTTGCTTTTATTGACAGCACAGACATACCAGCATTTTTCCAGAAATGTTACCAGGTTTGAGGTGGGAAATTGGCGGCACAAATTTCCCTGAATATCAGTCTCTGTTCCCATTCACACCTGACCCCATGCAGGAAATGTTCCTGAACATTTCAGGGACTGTATATATGAAAAGGGCTTCTGCCTCTCTTGTTTCCTCCCACAACTCCTCCTCCCTTCTCTGTCTCCTTGTGCCTCTTATCATCCCTTCCTGATTCCTTCCCTCCCACCTCTCCATCCTTCCTGGAGTGTGGTGTGCAATTGACGATTAACACAGAGACCTGTAATTAGAGCTGACGAGCCTCCAGCAATTAGTTTTCCCTAAAGAAGTTGTTCTGTCATCTTTGCATACATCCCTTTATCCTTCTCTCAATCTCTTTCTTGCTTTTTCCTCCTCTCTGTCATTTCCTGTCTTATTAGCTGTCATCTTCACTGGGTGGCTATTGTTTTGTGTTTTTGTTTTTCTTTGTACCTTCCATCTGCCTTGTTAAAGGCAGTCATGTATGAGATATACACACAATACACCACTCAGAACAAGTTTATGAGCAGCTACACCCCTCACTGTCCTGGGTAAGTCTGCCCACAAAACCCAAGTGAACATCTATTCCCACCGACTGTACACCTACGCCAACTATATGCTGAGAAACTCAAGAGGACACATGCCCCCCTACACACTCTGATGTAAATATACAGAGAACACACATCCTCACAAAGCTTCCTTTTAACACGTCTCCAAATGTGTTGTTGCTTCCCCCAACTCTTTTCTCTTCTACTCCTTTCTCCTCATTGTCTTCCCTGGGTCTCCTCACACTCTTTCTTTTTTATCTTTGCTTTTGTTTTTATTGTGTGCTTTTTTTCACTGGCCCACATGGCCCTTCCTCCCCTCTCCATCCCCATTAATGAAAAGGTCTATAAATAAGCACAGAGAAGAGGGAGTCGCGGAGAGAGTAACGGTCAAGTAGAACGTGGGAGGGAGGTGGACGGATGGAGGGCTAGACAGCGAGTGGAACGCTAAACTAGGCCAACAGGGGTTGAGGGAGGAGATCGGGTATCATATCAAAGTCTTGCCAGTTGCTCCGAGCGTCTGTGCCGTCAATCACCTAATCAATTTTGGCATCAGTCAGTTTGTCTGCGTCTCGGGTTGCTGTGTCACTCATCTCGCTCCAGACAGTTTGTCAGTTAGTTGGGTTTTGGCGTGGAGCCGTCTTTTCCTCCATCTGCCCTTTCTCGCGTTTGCATTCCCTGTACGACTTCCTTTCTCCCTCCCTCGCTCCTCTAACGCCTTCTTCCCTTGTCAAGAAGCCAGCATCTCATCTGGAGGGAGAGTTTATATCCTCCATAATATATACCATAATGCTGCTTCAGAACATTCCACATGAATAATTGATCCGTGTGAGATTATATGTACACTATACTCCATCGTACCATGTATCTGTGTGTGTGTGTGTTTATGTACTATTTATGTGTGCCAAGTGTGACCCCTCCTCTCAACCCTCTTTGAGTCTTTAAAGCCTCGTTTTCCACAAGGTTTCCCCTCTCCTCCTTCACTCCCCCCTCCCCAATGCCCCATTTCTGTGAACTGACATTGATATGCACTGATTCATATGATGCATGTAGCCTCTTGGCAATTCACTTTATTCAATCAATGTTGCATGGTGTGAGGTTAACCTTGATCTCCTTCTTTCTATCTTCCACTTTTCTCTTTTTCTTTATTTTCCCTCTCTTTTTCTCCATTTTTCAAATCTCTGCCCTTTCCTTCTTTTTTCCTCTCTCCGTCTCCTTTTGTTCTTCTCTTCCTCTTTTCCTCTCTCTTCAGGTGTTACTCTACCACTCCTCCACCATGCATCTCTGTGGCTGCCGCAGCCCCTCCCTGCCTCGCGGTCAAGTTGGGGCCGCCTACTCTGCCCCCTTGGTTGCCCAGGAGCAAGAGAGGCGAGTCCGACCCCTGCATCCGCCCCTGCCACCATCGCTCCACTGCCGCACCAGCGCCTCTCTCTGCATCTCCCTCCTTCTCCTGCTGCTCTGCCTTCTCCACCTGCCCCCAGCCTGCCACTCACGGAGAGATAAGGGCGGGGGAGGCGGTGGCGGCCACTACATCCCCATCCCTCAGCCCCCTCCCCACCACCTGGCCCTGCCCAACATCTTGCGCGGCCTCAGCATTGCTGTCGTCCTGGTGGGAAACTCCAGTGAAGTGGCGCTGGCTGGAGCTCGGGAGAAGGAAGACTTCCTCCACATGGCGCCCAACGTGGAGGTGCTGACCATGAATGAGACAGACCCTAAAAGCATCATCAAGAGCATCTGTGATCTAATGACAGAGCACTGGCTGCAGGGCGTGGTGTTCGGGGATGACACCGACCAGGAAGCCATCGCCCAAATCCTTGACTTCATCTCAGCTCAGACCCATATCCCCATCCTCGGAGTCCGTGGGGGCTCCTCCATGATCATGGCTGCCAAGGTAGGAAACTCAGGGTCTTTCTTCATTAAACTCTTTATCAAACAGCACAGGTTATGCAAAAGCAAAAAGTTTCCCATTTACAACAATTGTACGAGGAAGTATGTGTGGGTGGTCTGAGTGTTAAAATATTAAGAGCAGCTCACCTTGGAAACAATGAATGGAAAGCTGTTCAGCACTGCTAAATGTAGGGTCCTGCATTTACCTGTGACTGCTGCCACTGCGCTAAATATTTAATGTTGTTATTAAGAAAAATAACAACTTACAAAATTATGCAAAACCAACTCAACTACTTGCTAACTTGGTAGCGTCACACATGATGCTGCTTCAAGGCCAGTCTCTGAACTCAAAACCTCTGGGTGCCGACGGGCAGGCAGACAGACAGACAGACAGGCAGGCAGGCAGGCAGGCAGGCAGGCAGGCAGGCAGGCAGGCAGGCAGGCAGGCAGGCAGGCAGGGTAAGCTGGGGTGTCTGACTTGAAAGACACACTGCCAACAGTACTGATGCCAGTGACAGGATCAGCTGGAGATTGCACCAGAACAGAGAGCTAGATCTCTGCCTATTTACTAGGCCTTGCCTAATGGGATAAAGCAATCTGCTGCTGCTTTATCTGTGTCCGGTTGGGATCTGGGCTTGGACCCCATTCCACAAAATCAGCTCATTCATTTGGTACTTTGTGTATAAATCCAGCTGTATTAAATAATCACCAGTGAAGAAAAAAAAAACTTAATCCTCCATGCAGCAAAAATGAAGTCTTTATTAAAACACTGACAACATTTGCTTGACACTGTTTGATTTGAGGGAATCATGGAGTCTCAGTCTTATGTTAGCTGTCCTTGTCACCACGCTGTCGTGCGCCTGTTTGTCTGCTGACCCTCTGGTGTCAACAGGTCTTTGCACGAGCAGAGACGTGAGTAGCGATGACATGGCAAGGCCAGCGGCCACCACTGAAACTCTTCTCTCTGTTCTTTCTCATTAGAGCAATAAGAAGAGAAATGGCAGGGAACCGTCCACTCCTATTGGAAACTGTGCTCCTCTAAGCGCACATGCAAAACTGCTATACTACACATACATTTTCGCGCAGCTCATACCTGTACACGTGTTCTCCACTGAGACATCTAAATATCCTGCCCCTGAACTGTGGCCCAACCCCACTACCCCTTTTTTCTAAAAGCATATAAATCTTTTAGAGCAGGCTAAACACCCTCCTGGTGCATAGATGGCTACCTTACATGTGAAAATGTATGTCTTATTTCAAAGATGTGGGTTTTCTGGGGGGAGAAGGGACATGGGAAGCAGTGATAATGATAGTTAGGAAATGTGTGGGTCTGTGTGAGTGTGTGCGTGCAGGGACAGTATCATTCATTAAGCGCGCGTGCCCTAAGTGCACCAGGCAGCAGGAAAGAGCAGTGTTTTGTGACAGAGGTTTAAATGGATTTCCCCAGTCCACAAGCCAGAGTCTGCCTCTCTTGAGAGCTTCCTCCTGGCTGCACCGGGACCCAGGAGAGTAAGGACGGGGCTGCGCTAAGGCTCAGTCTCCAAACGGATTTGTGTCTGCCTAATGGGCTGAGACAATGGAGTGGCGAAAATACGATAGAGAAGGATCAGAGAGAGGAAGACAGAGAGAGAGGGAGAGAGACAGAGTAAGTGGGAAAAGTAGAGAAATTGAGAATGAGGAAGAGATTGGTTAGAAAAAATTCTACTTTGAGTGAAAGCAGGTGGGGGAGGAGAGGGGGGTTTTGTTTGAGTGCCAGATCAGGTAAGGTTCAGATGGGTCCTGTAGAGTTGATGGACAGATGAGGGTAGAGGACAGGGGCTGAGTCAACGGCGTAAGAGGAAACACTACAGACTGAAGGGAAAAGAAGGAGAAATATCTGAAAGTGAGTGAGAGACGCAGAGAGAGATAAAGAGAAAGTAAGGGAAAAGAGGAAACTTTTCTCCCTTACGGACACCAGAGATCGAGAAAAAAGGATATAGAGTAATTGTGGAAGGTAGAATGAAAGGCTGAGTTTATAGGGCTTAAGAAAAATTGTGCTGCAGTATGTTTTTTTACAGTGTGTGAGTGTCTCAAGGAAATGGACTGACAAAGATTGGGAAATAGGGATTGCAATATGAGGTGTTTATCTTACGGCCTCGCTCCATCACACACACAAATACACACACCGATGCGTACGCTGTCAAAACTGAAGGCCAAACGCTGCTATTACAGTTGGCAAGACAGTCCCTCCTTTTTCATTACACATCCGAGGAAGGATGATAACAGGGAACGACACAGAAGGCGGAGAATACAGCATTTTGATTTTTAGGGCAGACTGAAGAGGAAAAGAAATTGGAGGAACTGTACAAGATAATTCCATAAAATATACCCTCTGGAGTGGACTACTATAGCACAGTGTGAAGAGTCAGGTCGAATAAGTATCAGAAGAACATTTTTACGCTCACATATGCATTTACAAGGATTGTTAGTTGGTATTTGTGTTGATGAAACACAAAGCTAGGCATTGCATTATGAGCAAATGGGGGGTACATTCCACCATCCACTCCTGCATTATAAATGTCTCAATCAGCCTTAAGACTCTGTGAGATTTCTGACAAAAGAACAAAACTTTTCTTTTCTCCTCAAGGCGGTGGAGTAAAACTGCAGCAGGAGCTCAGCAATAATGCAGGACTGCAGCTGCCACAGTAGTTGCATCTGTACATAAAAGTCACCAGTGGGAAGTGTACTGTCTCTAGTCACTGTTAGTGCAGAGAAAGAGTGAACTTGGATATAAACTTGAAAGTAAGAAAGTTAAATAGGTGAAGGGATGGAAAGAGGAAGCCAGACAGCCAGCATTAACAAGGAATGAAGAGTAAGGCGGGGGAAGAGGGGAGAGGAGAGAGACTGATGGAGGCAAAGGGCACTCACATCTATATCAATGAATAAGATGAGTGAGGGAGGGTTGGGCGGTAAGTAAGAAGATGAGTGCACTTAGTGCTGGACTGCATGACTGAGAAAGAGAGAGGGGGAAAGACAGAGTGACACAGAGCGTGTGTTCGCAGGGAGTAGAGCAGCAGGTGTATCGCCATCTATCCAGTGTAGCCAATGTTACATGAAAAACAGAAGCTGCCTCTTTGCTCAGGAAATCGCAGCCTAAATGGAGGAGGAATGAAGCAGGAAAGATGGATAGAGTGCAGCTGCGCCCACATCTGTGAAAAGACAAGACAAGATAAAGGAGGCAGAGCAGGAGACGGAGAAGAGAGAGGGAGAGCATCCAAGAGTTTGAGGGCGTGTGTCCTTGTGCATTTGTGTGTGTTTGAATTTGTGTGTGTTGTTACCTAGCCAACATGGCTGCAGTTGCCAGCCTTTTGTCTATGGCAGCTTCCAGCACCACCCTGCTTGTCGTCCGTTTAACAGTGTCTGTTGGACTGCAGCAATCAGTGTGATCTAAAGCTCTGGCTAATGCTTATATTATCAAGACATGGTGAGCCATTTTCATCAGCTTGTCTAGAAGGTATGGCTTTGTAATGGTACAAATAGCTGTAGTTGTCGCCGATCACCCCAGGGCTGCTACATAATACCAACAGCGAGCTAATCTGTAAGTGGAGGCTGCTGGTGCTGTAGATTAGGAGACAGATAACATCCACTTGTGCACGGGATTTAAATGTAAGATAGTCAGCAATTAATGAAAAAAGGAACAGCAGCCAATCCTCATGACCCGAGGGGAGGTATAGTATGATATGAACAGCATTTACACACATGCAAACATATGCAAGCAGACGGCACAGGCATGTTCACACACATATTTCATAAATATGTGGTAAGAATGTGTGTTGCGAGGGCAATTAATGTATGAATATTAAAGAGATAATTGAAGACTTGCTAAACTAGATCCAAGATGAGCTGCTGCATCATCATCACATACACACGTAACATAAACACAAAACATGGGGATGCAGGCATTCACACGCACTCCCACACGCGCAAACAAATCTGTTCCAGGCCATCTTTTGTGTAACTGGCAGCTTTCTCCAGGAACAAAACAGCGGGGTATGATCAATTAACTTTTGTCCAAATAATTCAGGCTTTTCATCGATTTGAATGTGGTCGTTTGCCTGTGGGTGTCCACGCCTTTTGTAAGGAAAGAGGGAAAGGGCAATTTTGTGTTTGAGCGCAACTGTCGCCGTGTGTGTGTGTCTGTGTGTGTGCTAATTCCTCAGAGGAAACAGGCTCAATGATAGTGTAGAATTGGTGCTGAACTGTGTTTAGCGATAATTGTTGTGGAGGATGTGTGTGTGAGTGTGTGTGTGTGTTTGTACAAAGTGAGCCAGGTGAACCGTTTAATCACAGCGCAGGGGTGAATTCAGAGGAGCAATTAATGTCCAAGCCTTATTTTACAAAGAAACATATTCCCCCTGGTTCTCTGAATTTACGTTTAGGGGGAACAGTCCTTTTTTAATTTATAGTCACAGAGTAATCGACTTGTTTAGGCGTCATTTCCTGTTTCATCCAGTGGGTTGAACATAAATGTGCCTGCATTTCTATTCCCAATTAATGTCCTACAGTAGCACCTATTGTTGTAGTAATCACTGAGGTCCTGTACTCTATTAATGTAATGTGCTGTTCATCTTGGCAGCACCGCGTCCTTCCTAAAACATAGACGCAATTAGGAGCATTTGCAAACGATAAGAGAATTAAAAGCGAGTGTTCGTGTGCCTGACGTCTCTCTCAGCGTTTCTCTTTGTTTTTATTTCTCTTCCCATTTTTCCTGCCTGTCTCTCTCTGTTCCCGTCTCTTTCACATCTCTCTCCCCTAATTGTGCAGTTCATTCATGGATTTTGTTGTGTTCAGTGAAGAACAGTAAACCCCTTGTAAGAGCTTTCTGATCTGTCCTTTCATCCTGGATATGTTCTCTGTCTCTCTCTTTTTTTTTTGCTGCTCCTTTTGTCCAGTTTTTTTTTTTTTTTGTCCAGTTTTTTCTCTATTAGTGGTTTTTCTGTCTGTGTGTCTCTAGCATTTTCTCATGTGGCTGTTTTCAATTGTAAAGACCTTACATGGAAATTTCCTTATCTGTAAAATTCTGAAACATTATTAAACACTGGCACAGCCTGACATGTCCAATGTTTTCCTAACTTTAGTGTTCGGCTTTCAGTTTTTAACTTACTTTTTATGCAGCAGTTTTTCAAAATATAGGCTAATGCAGTAGCTCGTGTTTACTACGGTGTAGATTCATGTTGACTGGCAACAGTTCACTAAAACTGGTCAATGATTTGGTTGATTTGGCAGCACCCATGGTTACTGGTGGTAACATTAAGTGTGGTTCAAGTTAAATTCATATGTTCTGTATCTGTGAGGGTCCACTGTGGTCTTTGTGCCACAAATGTCGTCATCCGCCCATGTTGGCGAGCGCCCAAATGTAGATGTGTGTAGGCGTCCACATACAGCCCGGTATGACAGCTGTGCAATCCAGTGGTAGTGTTTTTACAGCCAAGAAAGCAACAGTGTTGACCCATCTTGTCAGTAGCTAATGAATACTAAACCTAACTGATGCTAAATCAAACAACAAAACACACAAAGATAAACCACGAGCTGAAGCTAGTCTGCAACCTAACAACTGTCTAAAGTCACTAACTAACCCTCTAAATACTATAAACACAGAACTAACTATAAAATTACCATTGAAATATCTATGCTCACAGTACAATGAAACAAGTCAGTCCCAACATTAAATTAACGTAATCCGCTCAAACGGCTCCTAACTCTCAATGCTCTGCAAAGTAGCCGTGTTTCAGCCTGTAGAGGGCGGTCACTATGCATATTTATAATACAAAACATAAAATTCAAATGCTTTGCACTAAAATGTCGAGATTTGGATCTGAATCGATCAGAAACACTAGTAAAGATCTATTTAAATTGATTTTCAGCAGAAAAAAGTGGTTTAGGAGTTTAGTCACCTCTTTAATAAAGATCTGATGCATTGCGAAGAGAGTGAACAGAAAGCAGTAAATGTGTCAACAATTACATGCAATTTTGCTAGAGTTCATGCATATGTAATTTCATATCAATGCCTTGCGTGTGAAGTAGCTAAGAAAACTAACTACTAAAACTACTATACTGAGAGGTGATTAAATAGCATAAAAAGCAATTGCTTCAATGGAAATCTTAGGTTCAGAGAGATATATCCAGGTGTCAGAACCTTATGGCTCAGTAATGCCTGCTTTCTTATGAAGGAAATGCCCCACTACTAGTCTCTTCTTACTGTCTCATTGTCCTGGTTTAGAAAATGTGACAACCCACTGTGTGTGTTCCCCTTTTTCTGGAGAAAGAACGATAGAGAGAGGAAGAGGGAGAGAACAAGCAGGATGAGAAGAGGTAGTGAAAAATGTCGAGAGTCCTAAATTTATGTGTCCTATTTTCCAACCCCGTTGGTCTCGATTTACTCCGGCCATTTAGAATGTGGCCATTTTTAAACTCACCCCATAACTTTTTTTTTTTTTCTATACCTCACCCGCCCTGAACTGCTTCACTTTCACTCTTTTCATCTCACATTCCCTTTCTCTCCTCTGCTCTATTGCTTTATATTGTGGACACATTGCTTCCATACACTAAAGTAACGCTGGCAGTTAAAAAGGTTATGTGTGCTTAGAGAGGGCAAGTGGAAGATCCTGAAATAAGACGTGATAACTGGATGTAAGACAATGTTTTCAATGTCCCCTTCTTCGCGGACTGTCTTTCCTTACCCCCTGGTTCGTTCTGTGGAAACTGACAGGAGGCAGACACACAGATTTACACCAGATGTCCAGGTGTGAATCCACCCTGCTCCCCCACCCACTCACTCCCATTTCTCTGTGTGTGTGGTTTTTTTTTCCTCTTGCTCATATGCCAGCTGAGTAGAACAGAATTTACCAGGAGTGCACACTAAACAGCAGCAGATAATCCGTCCGTTAATATCTCACCAGTGTGTTTATCTTTGCCTCCTTATTTTTTTTGTTAACCGTCTCTCTGGTACAGGTGCTGTCTCACTCCCTCCCCTCCCCTCCCGTCTCTCTTCCATCCAGGAGCTTGGCCTCTTTTCCTTCATTCTCACTCTCCGTCCCTCTGGTGCGGGACCAGCCACACATTCTCCTCCATCCCAGCCTTCCACTCACGCCTCTTGACTCCCTCTGGACATGCCCTTACACCCCCAAAACCTCCTCCTCCTTCCCTCCTCCATCGCTCACTACATTGCAAATGCCTCATCCTTCCTCCCATCCCTCCCCTCCCTCTCTTCTCTCCCCTCCTCCCTCCCGCCCTTCCTCCTTTACTTCTCTTCCCTCTCAGCGCAAGTAGTCTAGCCGTCCCTTATCCCACTTCTAGCATCAACACCTCTGGGACCTACAAGCAGCTCCTCCCGTTTCACAGACACCCGCCCTCCCTGCGTAGCCCCTTGTGGACTCTGCACCAACCCTTTGCTGAGACCCTTATTAGCCTTATCTCCACCTGCCTCTGCCCTGATTCAGAGGTGAAGGGGGAATGGACCTCTATCTGTTCAAGAGCTGAGATGAGTCAGTTCTTTTCTATAAAGCATACTGTATATACAGAGAGGAGAGAAGAGGAAAGGAGAGGAGAGATATGGGAAATTTAGGACTTTAGGAATTTAGGACTTGCTCCACTTTGAAGGATCAAAGACATGCTGCCCCAGCCTGCTTAACCCCACCTCTTTAACCTTTAACAGAGCTGTTTATTTGTGTCCAGTTATAGACCACAGTCTCTCACATTCCTGGTGACGATCATCCTATGAAGAAACAGTCACAAATTCAGCCTTTTCAACACCCAGTGTGTCCCTGTGAGAATATAATTGAGCATCTTCACTCACACACGTCGTCACTGTAAGTCACTCTTGATCAGAGTGTCAGTCGAAGGTGAAAGGAGTAGTATTTTACCATCCATAAATTAGTGCCGCATTCATTTTCTGTCATTAGTACAATCTGTGTAAACAAACGAGACCATTACTGACGAGCTTGGCAGGGCCTACTTTGGATTTTATAGTTTGTGCCACTGTGTCAGACTTGGCTGAATTTTGAGGCTGGAACCTAAAGAGGGCTGCTGTTTTTCCAGTGCAGTGAAAGAACATGTTTCTCCACGTCTCTTTAAGAGAAGATTAAGAGCATGCCTTTTATTTCTTTCAGGTAATTATACGAGCATGTCACAACAATTCAGTGATGATGCACTGATTTTAAATGTCATTGCACATTACGTAAATACCAACAATATAAATATCTAATTAGAAGGCTCCACTCCATTTCTTAAAGTTCCTTGCATAAGTATTAATATAGTTAATAAAATATTGAAACAATAGAGTTATTAGCAGTTACTTTATCATGCAACTTAATAAATATTCATGAGCACATTTACTCACTTTTAAGCTATACATCAACATAAGGTTCATGACTATGTGACAGTATGCTAGAGCAAAATCAATCTGCTTTTAAATATGGCACTGAGGGGAGATAGCTGTATACTCACTGAGACCTGAGGTCTGTTTGTTCAGTGTTACTTGGCCCAGAGCTTGCAAAGTCAAGAAGCAGAGTTTGACAAAGGAAGATCACTCCTGGTGAATCACCAGCCTGTCTGGCCTTATCAGCAGGTCTGTCCTCAGAGTCAAAGCATTTTGTTGAAGAACACAGTGTCATGTAAATGAAGGAAGTGAAGTGAAAGAAAATGGTGCAAACAATCAGCCTCTCATAGTTATTACGAAATCACCAGATTTCGATTATTTCAACTAACCGCGATCATTTTGCATTGTTGCAGTTGTTTCCACTTAACAAAAAATGTTGTATTTTCATCAGTATCTCCACATTGTTTTTTCACTGTTTGAGGTTTGACTGGCACTCATTGAATGACGTCATCTCACTGCTCCTCTTTGCTCTGCTGTGGTTTAATGGCACCTTAGTGGAGAATGACTGCTGCAACACTCTTAGTGTTCTTTGCCCGTGAGGAACATGAGTGGCCATGGTTATGAATGACAAGGATACAGCCTGTTTTGGTCCTGGTATACAGTGTTTTTTATTGTGATCATTGTTCCCTCTCATCATCAGTAATGTATATATTTATTATATTTATCTCAGTTTATTTAGTATTTTTCAGCAGTAAGCTTTGCATATGGAAGTTATTTAATATGTCATATCTGCCCTGTGCAGTTTTTGTTCACAAAGCCTAGAAGGAAAACAGAAATGCACTTTTTATTTATATGTTCCAGTGTTCACAGGCAATAAATGGCTCTTCTTCTCCATTAGGTGCATGTGTATTATTGAACTATTATTTAGCTTATACAAGACATCTAAATTGTTAATCTCAATTATATGACTGTTAACTGTCAGCTAAAATGTCATGATTGTGAGAGCCTTAGTAAAAGACACTCCTACACACCACAGTACTGTCAGGTTTTCTGGTGTGAAAAAATTGTGTGCAAAACTCAAGACTACAGAGCCACAACTTTGGTTATAAACCACTGTTGCTGGGTGACAAATATTAACAGAACATTTTTCTGATGTATCACTTAATAGCAAATAAATAGTCACATATAACATAATCAGTAATAATCATAATCATAATTTTGCATTGGTCATTAATTACACCAAACTTTTCACACAAATGTGGCCAGATCATCAATAACTGTTTTTGTTTTTAATTACAATTTGCTTGAATTCATTAATTTGTACAACAGCACTTTGTAAAACAATAATAATAATAATATGATTATGCCATCTAGATCTGATTTTGCCAAAAGTTGATACATTAAAATATTGATGTATGGCTCATTTACCTGTGCAAGCACATGGTTGAATTTCATTTCAAGCACATTCTCCTCATGCTTTATTTTTAATTCAGTCCCATCAGTTTATCTCTCCTTCAGACACCTTTTCTAATGTCATCTTTCTTCCTTTTCGCTGGCTCCCTGTTTGCCCTTGCTTTGTCCATGTTCTGCCTCACCCATGGCCTCCTGTGTCGAGCAACTGTTACAAGCCTCATATCAATGGATGGAAGAGGCCAAAGGAGGGGAAGATGGAGGGCCAAAACAAAATGGGGATTAAAAATAGAAGGGAGGGAGGGAAAGGAAGACAGAGAAAAGTATGTAGCTGGGATGTGGAAGAAGTAAGGGATGAACAAAGACTACAATGTGCTCTGCTCAATTACTCACCAGTGTTGTGCCAGGCTGGCCCTTGTCAGAGCCACATGCTGTGACACACACACACACACACACACACAGCAGCCTATACATCAGGCCAGGATGTTCAGATGTGTTCCTGCTGACCTGCAGAATAAAAACTGTCTGTGCTGAGTATGCTCACACACACACACACACACACACACTTGCAGATGCTGACATAAACTGCCTCCATGTACATGTTCACAGACATGAAAAATATATACTGTATGTATAACTTAAATGTGAGGGCATCGACAAACACACATAATGGTGCATATTCCAGGTGACAAACTGATCTATTTAAGTGTCAGAGGTTGTTTTCAACTGAGCTGACCCTTAGTGCACAAGGTTTTCACCCTGGGATGGATGTCAGGTGGGAACATGCGCCAGTGATCCACCATCTCACTCGTGACACCCTGTGTGTGCATCACCCCACACAGCTGGACATGTGAGACAGACACAGGAGCAAACACACTTTATCTGTGTTTTTTTTTTCTTGTTGCAGTTTGTTTTACAATTCCCCATGGAGCATTATTTTGGAATTAGCATAATTTATCCACACTTTTTAGTTACAAATAAAATTGCCCTTTGTGTCTCAAAGACTTTCGGGTTTTTTTTTTTTTTTTTTTTTTTTTACAGTTCACTTTATTCAGATTCCAAGAATATTACATTTGTCTTTAGTAAATCCAGAGCCCTGTGTTTATAGATTCATTGCCACAAAAGCATTCCTTGTGTTGAAAAAAAAAACAAGAAACACAGAAAAGATCTTTTTGCTCAACCCCATTCTGTCTCGTTGCATCTCTCCCTCTCTATTTTTTATCTCAACTGCTCTGGCGCGCTCCCTCTCCTCTCCCTCTCTTTCTCACGTCATGTGAGTTGAGGCGAGGCGAGCTCCTGTGTGTGTGATGAATGTAAATGTTGCCCCTCCCATCCCTTGTTCTCCTAAATTACAGCAAACACCACCTCCTCTTTAGTCTTCACGCCCTCTGTCTGTCTGCGTTTACCCACAACTCTGCAGTTCGTCCTCGCACGTCGACCGGTGGGCACTGTGCCCAGCCTTCAACATCCATATAAACACAGTTAGAGATACAGTACACAGACGTATGAGTCAGACGTGACAAACAGACAATACTGCGAGACGAAAAATACACCTCCAGCATCTATGATGTTTCTCTGTGTGGATACTTTGAGTACAGTATGAGGGCCTAGAGTGCCAACGCAGCCTGAACACACTTGGCTCGTTATCCTCATCCATCCAGGATTTTAGATTTATGTGTTTGAATATATTTACTGAACATCAGGAGTTACACTATATGGACAAAAGTATTGGGATACCTACCTTTAAACCAACAGGGACTCTGAGGACATCACATTCTAAATACACTAACAGCTTTGCAGCTATCACAGCTTCCACTCTTATGGAAAGGCTTTCCACAAGATTTTGCAGTGTTTCTGTGGGCACGTTTGCCCATTCTTACAGTAGAGCATTTGTGAGGTCAGGTACTGATTTTGGACAATATGGTCTGGCACACAATCTCCATTCCAGTTCACCTCAAAGGTGTTGGATGGGTTTGAGGTCAGGGCTCTGTGTGGGTCAGTCAGGTCTTTCCACACCAAACTCATCCAGCCATGTCTGTATGGACTTTGTGCACTGGGCCACAGTCATGCTGGAATAGAAAAGGACCTTCCCCAAACTGTTACCACAAAGTTGGAAGCATAACAATGTCCAAGATGTCTTGAAGCATTAAGATTTCCCTCCACTGGAAGTCAGGGGCCGAGCCCAACCCATGAAAAACATGGCCATAAGATATGAGAGGCCATGAGATAATTAAATAAGACAAACTAGTCCAGTAGGTTAGTTATTACTGAATATCTAAAAAGAGGTTCCACCAGTCATTTGTACTAAACTAACAAAACTCCAGAGAATGCAAAGAGATACTGACATACATGAGTGAGTTGACAGCATCCTGCAGTCTATTCAGTGATGTAAAACCAAATCAGAAAAATGAAGCATGTGATGTTTTCTGCAGTGGGCAGCACACAACACAGCTTTAAGGAATTCGACAATGTTGGCAGCCCTGTGTGTGCTTAAAGGTACAGAATGAACCAAGAGTCCCATACACTGAATGTACTGGGCTCAGCATTCCCATCTTTATCATTTATTATTGACTTTATCTGTGGTCAAATGATTTAAATCCCACTGCGAAGATCTGTGAAGTAAGGCTCATAGGCTCAGAGGTTGATATGAATGTCATTATGGTGCTAGGAGTAGAATCAGCAGATCCCCAAATTATCTGAGTTTATCCTTAGGGGAACATGAGTTCATGTTTCAGATTGCATGGTAATCTATCCAATAATTGAAGTCAGTCATTCACTAGACACCACGAATGGAAACAGACGGGGGAAGTCAGAGGATTTAGAAAGTCACTAGGACTCATCATCTGGGAACCAAGAATGTCTATACAAAAATTTTGGCCGGTCTTTGCAGATGCTAACATATTTCACAGGATAAGTGTAAACTTGTTCCTGCTGGTGGCACTAAATCAAAAGCTGTGGGATCACCAAGGCCATTAAGAGCTACCCTCTGTACCAAATTTCATGGCAATACAACTGAACTTTATTTATATAGCATCTGTCATTACAAAGCATGCAGAATCAAGTGCTTCACATGGAAAAATTGAAACAACACAGGAAAAAATATCCATTAAATATTTGTTGAGATATTTAAGTCTGGACCAAAGTGGTGGGCTGACCAGTTGACCCTGCCATCCCTATAGCACGGTTAAAGGAAGTTAACAATTCTGTTAATTTAAATCTTATGTGTACATCTTCCCATTATCTTGACCATATCATCAGTCATCATCATAATCATCATCATTATTATCATAAATAAAACAACCCTGTATTTGGTCCCTGTCACATCAGCCCTGTGTCAGGCACTTGTTTGGTAGACTGGAGTCTTGGCTGGCCTGTTCTCTGCTGAAGACTGATTTACATTAGCAAAGTCAAACAGGCTTAATAGACTTTTATTGGCATGAGGTGGCTGGGTGCTGAGGGGGGGCTTTTAAACAATGCAGTATGCTAACAAACAGAACACTGTGTACTAGGACAGCAACTAACACAACAGCAACAACAAAACACCCAGTCCATAAGCCTGCTTCAATGAATTCATTTGCCTTATTAAAAAATCTTATTTTTACATATTAAACTAAACTCTACAGGTGTTTTTGAAACAACAGGAAAAATGGCAACTCAGGCTATAAACCATTTTGTGGTGTTCATGTTAGCACATTGTCAACTTTGCCACAGAGGCACAGCTGATAATGTTGCAGCACAGTGTTTGTATAGTTCCTCCAACTTATGCCAAGGTTATTTTGTGAGATAAGAACGTGGAAGTAATAGTCCAGAGCTGTGTTTTATTCTCACCCTGTTCTGGATACAGGCCAGTTGATAGTAGCACCTACCCACAGCATGCTGTGCGTCACATTCAATCAAGTAGATTCTGCAACACACTGTAGCTGAACTTTTATCTTCGTTATGTGATGCCAGCAACAAAGATAAGTACCTGAGAAAAGAGAACCAAATTTGTGTCCCCTTGTATGATTAGATCTTGCGCTGTGTTCAGCATGATTTATGTGACCACACAAAGCAAATACTGACTATATACTGTTTGTCTGATTTCATCCTCTCATGTGGAAGGGCCATTATCTTCCTGAAATTTGGTAACATAATGAAAGAAATTGCACAACAGCCATAGAGGCATATACCCTGGCTGTAATGTGTCCAGGTAGAGCGATCATTGGCCCAAATGACTCCCTCAAGATGGCTGTCTGTACATAATAGGTTCACCACCAAGTTCCACAGCTGGCAGTAAACCCTGAACCTTGTTTTCAGGAATCAAATGCAGAAAAGTACAAATGCACAAGCCGGTATTGTACTGCATTCAAGGAATTTTAATAATTGGATGGATGTTTGTTTAAACCCATTGTGTCTGTGTCTGTCAAAGCTAATGGCCACGGGTCTGCAGTGGACTGTTGCTGTCCATCTGTTAGCCTCCATTTCAGTAAATGTCTCAGTTTGGTAATTTGTCAAACTTTACATGAGCTCTAACATTGGTGTTTGCTTTGAGGCTATTTTTGTGGCTGTAATTTTGGAACTTTGTTGGTTGAATCACGTTGCTTTCAAAGTAACGTGATTCAACCAACAAAGTTTGATATTGTATATCAAAACATTGATTGTCAGACTTGTTTTTAAGCTTGCCCAGCTAACCTGACTTTCTGTTTGGGATTTGATTTCTCTTTGCTAGTATTCTTTTCAACCTGGTGTTTCTGGATATTGGAGTTTAGTTGAAATGCTAATGAACACTCCTACCCCAATAGCATTTGAAAAGTGAAATCATTAATATGGGCATCAGTTTTAAATTTCAGATTTTAGGAAGAGAGCTAAGCTGAGAAGAGAGAGTTGTGGCAGTATTTGATCCAAGGTTAGCAGAGGGACACACAAAAGCTTCAGGGGTGGCCGACTTATCCACTCAGCTATCTCTCGGCACAAGCATCACTTGTCTCTGTGTCACGCCCTGCGGGAGTTTCTGTTATCGAGGAGACCACTCGCCCATATCTCTTTTTGCACTACATTATTTTCAAAATAATTTCTCCCACACATCTTCTGTATGGAACCATCAACAGCATCAACAGAATTGTTTGTGCTGTTGATGGATAGAGTCATGAAACATGCAGTTGACACAGAAACACACCTAAAACCCACACCTCACCCTTGAACGCACGTACACACACGGCACACGCATCAGGGCGCGCTGTCTTCAAACACATCAGCTCCTCATGCATAAACCTACTTTTGTATACACAGTTCATTTAGTAACAGAGATGCACCTGACCCAAATGGTTGTGAACAGCTTTGCTGCTCTCCAGTTCTATATGTGAACGACAGTCTGTTCCTGTATGGAGAGGAAAAACATCTCCAGTGCCCCAGAGCAATGCAGAGGATTGGGAATGTGCTGCCTCCTACACTGGTATCAGGATTCTCAGTATCAGAAGCCTGATCACATTAAACCCTCCGCAGATGGCCTCATAGCATCATCCCACAAGAGAGTCACAGTGTGCTCTGCTCATAAAGTTCAAGCACATCCTCACAAGTAATTCAACCACTTTTCCATCACATGGTTGGAGGGCATAGGATTAAATCTAAACGCAATAGCAAGGTAAGATTTACAGTTCAGGATTTCATTTCAAAATGCTTTAGTAACCTATAGTAACCCTCTCATGTTTTGTTTTCGTCCCATTACCTTAAAAGCCAGTTCTTTTCAGTGTAATTTTGGAATGAAACCATTTTAAACATTTCTCTCTTTTTTAATCCCTTTTGGCAATAAGGAACATAACAAATCACGTTTTATTTTGAGATGAAATTTCAGCGACAAGCAGTAGGTTATGAACAAGCTCTGTTTGGCTACTCGGCCCTGCAGTGGAAACTAGGTTATTGTCTCTGATGCCCTGGAGCAAAGCAGAGAGTGTGCAACATGCCTGCTGCCTATAGTAATATCAACAAGCTGTCTAGTATCAGGACTTAGAGACAGTAATTGTGCACACTGCACATTTTGAGCAGGTCATATTGCAGCATTACACCACAAAGGTTTTTTAATTTAGATGACATAGTAATATGATGTCCTGGCTTGTATATATTAACATTCAGTAATATGAATTTTTGCATAGACAACAGTTACAAAGGGATTTTCACTGCTCTTAGCTCTGTGCAGCTTTGCTCTGCCAGACCTATCAAGATACTGCTGAGCATCGCTGAGTGGATGCAAAGGGTCAGCGTGCCTTCTGTGTAACAAACTATCTACATGTCTTCTGAATACTAAAGAAAAATGTTTTCTGGCTGATTCTTATTCACTCCTTTCTCTGTCAAATGTGAATATTGGTTACTTCTGCAGTCTTGGTGTTGCTGCTGTGACCTTCACACTCCTTCCTGTTGTCTACTTTAATTTAATCTCCTCCCCTTGTGGATGTTTTTGCGCATTTCCTTTTGAAAAGAGCAGCAGCTGACTCTTTGAATGTAAATGTGCTCATAGGGTCAGCAGTACAAAGTGCGTATCAAAGTGTTAACATCCATTCAGCATGTTGCTCCCAACGAGGGCATGGTGCAGAGGGCATCGGCAGAATGCGGACGTGCTCCTCGTTGCCCCGCGGCACGATGGGGCCTCGCCGCTTAGCTCAAAGCGTGAAACGATTTGACACTCGTATTATATAGGAACCAGGGCAGGATTAATCGCAGGTGTGAGACGGATTAGAATATGTCTGTATTGGTTTGAGTTCCTGTGTAGGCAGTGGGGAAGTGGCAGCAGGATGTGTGTTGAGTTGTGAGTTGAATGGGGAGGGAACAGAGCGCTGTGTGGGTGGATATGTGTGTGTGTGTGTGTGTGCTGTTGTGTTCGTATGCTTCTGATCTTGAGTGCTTGCATGTGTTTGTTAGTGTAGTAGGACATACAAATGCATGTAGGTGAGTGTTGTGTTTCTGTGCACATCTATGTGTGTGGGCCATACCAGCGGTGAGTGGCATTTCTCTTTCTGTTCCCCACTAATGGCATCCTTAGCAGGGCTGTTACGATGGAAACCACGTTGCCACGGAAACGCAGCATGTCTCTGTGAATTAGAAGTATTTCACTCCCACTCTCCACCTCTCTCTCTCTCTCTCTCTCTCTCACTTTCTGTCACACTCTCTCTGTCTCTCTCCCTCCCTCACGCTCTCTGTCCTCTTTCCCTATCCCTGTTGCTCTCTCTGTCTGTCTCTTCATCTCTGTTTCTCTTGTCCACCTGTCTCCCCCTAAACCTGACAGGGAAGCAGCTGACGCCTGAGGAGAGGTGTGCATGTATGTAAAAGAGTGAGGCACAGAGAGGGAGAGGGTGAGAGAGAGGGTGAAAATAGAAGTAGGAGTGGACTTTTTTTGGGGTGTGGTAAAAAACTCTTTGTGAGTGTAAAAGAAGGCGGGTAGAGGGACAAATGTGATGGTGGCTTTTCTGTTTGGAATATCATGAAATATGGATCCTGTGGCTGCCATTTGAGAGCAAGCGAAACTGGAAGGGGCTCACAAGGCTGAGCCAGGAGTTTTAAAATCCAGGAATCTTTACTAGTACTTAACCCCAGAGTGTAGGACTGCTTTCTGCTATATTATATCAAAATGGTTCTTTCTGGAGTGAAATTTAATTTGTATAGTATTAAAGGTGCCCAGTGGTGAAAAAAACCAACATAATGTTTACACTGAGTGTTCCTTCCCAGAATGCATTGTGTGCATCCTCAATGTTATCAACTCGTTGAGTGCATTTCCTTTGTCACAAACTGATTTTTAATATATTTTAAGCCATGCACTGTTCACATCCACACCTACTAGCTTGCTAACGCTTGCAGGAGGAGGAGGAATGTGTATCTCATAGCCTGCCTACTTGTACATTCTAATGGATGCACATGCAAACAAAACTGGGAGCTACTTGTAAAATCCTTCCTCCTTGTCGATGCAAACAGTGAACTCCACAGGGCATCTTTATGGTTTTCTTTAGTAGAAACACAGGGGCTAAGTCCAAACCATAACAAACCAGTGGGCAATGTCATACTCGAGTTAACAGAAGACAGACATTGAGAGAGCAGGGATAAAATATTCAAACAGAAAAGCTTGATTAGAGCAGAGTGTCAAGATAGAGAGAATTAAAGGAGACACAGAGTCTGAGTCCTGTTTCACATATGGAGGGAATATAAAATTGGGTGAGAAAAAAGAGAGAAAGACATGGGGAGAAACTGAGATAGAGAGAGAGAGAGAGAGAGAGAGAGATTGATTATGTTCTCCTAAGTGCTTTCGGCATTATTGGAACTGTACTGTCCTCCCAAACCAGGCAATTTGAATTAACATTGCAGGAGGAGTGATTTAGAGGGGAAAAAACGAGGGAGAGATAGCAGAAAAGAGTGAGAGAAGGAAATGGAGGGATGGCAGGAGGGTGAGGGGGGCGACGGAGTGGGCTGGCAGGGAGACAGAGAGGGAGAGTCAGGGTCTGGAGGGAGGACAGAGAGAGAGAGATAGAATAACTGGGTTCAAAAGTAGGACAGAGAGAGATGGCAAGAGACAAAGGGGAAAAGCGTGTGAGAGAGAAAGAGCATTCAGGGTTGAGAAGACTCGCAAGACGAGCCAAATTGAAAAAATCAACACGCTAAACTCTACTTTATAAATTCCAGCTGGGTGCTGTGCATAATAATCCATTTGGAGGATAATAACTTTAGAAATTCCGCTTTAAATATTCATTCTAAATGCTGAATTGTCAGAACAGAAATCCATTTGGGGAATAATAATAATCCAATCAGGAACAGGAGGAAAAGATAACACAGGAGGGTGAGAGACAGAGGCCTAACTTGAAAGAGAATGGACAGATGGGTTTGGATAAAGTTCAGATGAAAAGAGGAACAGTGTCGGGTGTATCAGCAGCCGAGACGGAAGCGAAGGACAGTTAAGGACACACAAGTAAAGAAGGTTGAGCGTGGGAAAAGAGGAGGAGTGTGTGTATGTGCACGGGGGTGCGTGTGTGTGCTGGGCATAACAACGTACAAAGAAGAGAGAGGCTGATAGAGGGAGTGAGATGGTAGAAAGGGAGAGGGATGTGAAGCGACAAAGCTGAAGGAACAAAATGTGTGTGGAGAGGAAAAAAAAAAAAGTCATCCAAACTCAAACAAGGTTTAGAGCATTTGTCTCTTGTCTCTGCTGCCTTCACTCCCTGCTCCCTCTGGCATCTGACTTTCCTTCCTCTTCACCCATTCCTGCTTCTCCTCTTGTTTCACCTGGCTCCTGACTGAAGAGGAGAGACCCCTGCCCTACTGACCGCACAGGCCAGTAAAGCAAACATCAAGTCACACTTTACGCTGCATATGGAGCAGATTACTCTGAGGGGAACAGGGTGGTGGCCTGATGGAATCAGAATGCCAGTGATGGAGCACCTGCCTCTTTAGACTAATGACAATCCTGGTCAGGTTATCATTTAATATCCCTGAGAAGAAAGAGGCAGAGGTGGAACCAGGACGCTTTGCATCAGACCAGGGATTTTTGAGGTTACGTTGGATTATAATTTTTCTCCAGGAACAAGAATTCCATTGATTTCCAGATAATCCCTGTGTTCCTTACTTCACATTTTACTTTTTTTAAATGTCACACGATCATGGCGTGTGCCAGATGTCCCAACATGTATTCTGGCAAACAAAGCGATTCTCTATTATCATTAACACATTAAAATCTGTAAAATGACACCTATTCCTTCATTAAAAATTCCAGACTTTATGAATATGCAAATATTTTAAGTGCTGGAAACGGAGAAGGAGAAGACGTCTCCTCCTTCACTGTAAAATCCACTCTCAGTGTTTGTGCGCTGGATGCTTCAAGTTTCCACATCACACTTGTGCAAGCTTAATATTGGCCTCCGAACTATTTATGATGTCACAAATAGGCTCCGCCTCTTAAAATCAGCTCCAGTGGTACAGACAAGACTTACGCTTTCATCAGTGAATGTACTACATTCAAAATCCTTAAAGTATTAAATACTTTACTTTAATACAGAAGTATTAAAAGAAAAATATACTTCAGGAATGAATAGTAAAAGTACTTGTTTTAATATATTATTTAATATATTTGTTAGACATGGCTAATGTTACAGAATTAGATTTTTAATATTCATGTGTCAAAGTAATCATCAAAGTAGTTGTTTGATGTGAATTACTAATCTGAAACTGATAATAAAAGCTAGCATAAAATAAAAATGCTCAAGTATATTGAAGATTCCTAAAAGATTTTCTTAACTAAGTACACCTAATTAAATGTACTTAGTTGTGTTCCAGTGTTCCACTGTTGTGGAACAGTGTAAACTCGTTTTCTATCCCATGCCTGTTTGTCTGTTTGTCTTTGTTCACCATGTCCCAGCTGGTCAGTTTCAGCTTTGTGAGATCCCTACGTAGATTTGCAGTTTTTCGGCCGGTGCACCTGCAGTTTGGACACAGATGTTTCGGTTGCTTTGAAGCTCTCCGAGTTGTCTCATCATGCTTTGAATACTCAGGTATCAAAGTGCAGATTGCCAGACCCTGTTTTACATCTGACAAATGCCGCTAATTGGCACTGAGTATAACATGACCTAACTTTGTAGCAGCGTATGTAAACATATTTTTTTGAATCTAGTTTTTCTTTCTTGTGTTCTTTGCACTACACTTTATGTCTCTATTTCTTATTTTAGAGATTGTGAAATTTTTAATTTAAGCAAAATTATGGAAGTTTACTGTTTGTAATCTGATTTGCGTTTAATATATGAGAAAGTGTGTACGACACAGGTTAATTTCCTAATTGAGGCGTTAATGAACTTATTTAATGACCCTATTAGCATACTGCAACTGGTTATGTTTAATAAAAGGGTGAATTTGCTGTGACAGTCGGGAAGTGGTTTGCGTGTTGGTTCTAATTATTCCCCCAGCAGAGTGTATTCAGTGTGTATGTATGTGAATGCATATGTTATTTCTGTTATTGTCACCTGCATTTACTGGACAGAAGCCCAGCTTACCTGTGCAGTAAATAGTGTTACTCCACTCTCCCTTAGCTGGTGATTGTGCTATATATTATGCCCGCTTTCCCGAGTTCATACCCTGGAAGAAGGTGCTCTCAGAGGCGAGGTAACTCATCACGCAAATTCACTTTAATGCAAAACACGCCGCCTTACAGTGCGGCACTGTACCTCCATTACCTGCTGTGGGATTTGTCTGCCTGACTGCCTGTCTCATCTAATTCATGTTGTAGCAGGCTCTGTGCGTGTTTTCAGTTCACACACGCTGTACCTGCAGTTCAGTTCTATGTGTTATCTTGGTAGTTTCACGCTTTATGTGAGAAACACAGTGCAATGTATATCCACAGTTCTAATCTCAGTGTACAGCATTTGTTTTATTGACTGGAATGAGCCTGCTGTGTTTGATAGCTTTATTCTTTTTTAGAAACAAACCCAGTGGTTAAGTTTTGTGTGTGTGTGTGTTTTCATGCACCACAGTGACTGTGTTCTGGAAGATATTTTTAGCATCTTTTCAAAATTAATAGATTTTAATTAAGGATTTAGATCCTTTAGAGGGAGAAAGATGGAGAATAGTGATGTGATGAAGCAAGCAGACATGTGAGAGCAGTAAAGTAATCTGAACAAGGTGAGAATAAAAACACAGCACACTGTGTGTATGTAGATATTTTTGGTTTCATCTGTTATCTCTGTGACATTAAGGATAGAACCATAGTCCAGTGTCTGTTTGTCCGAAAAATACTGATCATTAATTGCAACTGCACAGTAATAAGGCATTAGTGAGGTACACACATATCAGTGTGTGTGTGTGTGTGAGTCACCAGCTCAGGTTCCGGATGCAGGATTCAACTTCTGTTTAGTGACACAGCGTGCAGGGAGGCGAACAGAAAGTGGATATGACTGCCAAAAGCTGGCTTTAGTGCCACAGCTGGTGTGTTTGTGCGAGCGTGTGAGAGTTTTGAAAGTACACAGGTGCACATTAAGTGTATATGTGCATTTTCAAAATGCACATTTTGCGGCACCGAAGCCGTGCATACACATTCGTTTGTGTGTGCATGCGCAGCAGAGGCACAGCGAGGGAGAGGAAGAATAGCTCGCACCTCCACGCTGTGTATTCTGTGGCTGCTGTTGAAACCAACTGTCAGGCAGAGGGGAGAGAGGCAGGAGACAAGGGGGGAGGGGGGATGGGAGCAGGCTGACTAGGTGTGAAATCATAACCAGTGCTTATGGATGTAGAAAACCATACATCAGAGGTGGTTATGCGTATGAAATCACAGCCAAGAGGGTTAATCGTCCAGTAAAGGCTTTATAGGCAGCTTCAATTGCTTATAAACCCAGCTGTGCATCAGTGAAGTGCTTGGACTGATTATTTTTAACCATCATCATTCAGGATGATCAAACCCTCACCTTCAAAGTGACAGTACCAAAGAGCATAATTCCCTTCTTGACTCTTTCAAGAAAATCATTAGAATATAGTACATATGTGTCAGCATGTTGAAAAATAACTTGTAACTTTATCAAATATGTGAAATGCATAAAGAAACATAAGGACTAATAGTACAAAGAAACATGAAACTGAGTCTGAAAATCTAAAATTAGCAAAATGTCTCCTCTTACTTGGCTGTCAAAATTCACACTTTGCTCAATAAGCAAGAAATAAAATGGGTGAAAAAAAATGTATGAATCTCAGAAACCAGTTTTTCAGCCAGTCTTTCCTGTGTCCAACTGTCCTTCTCCCCTGTCTTCTCACCCTTGCGTGACAGACGGGCTATCTTTTTTTTCCAAGCCTTAAGCTCATGCGTTAATTCTACAGGTCTGATATTCTTATGTAGCCACTGTATCCACTTACTCCTGACACAGCCCATGACACAGCAGCGTGCTGAACCTCGTCTCTCTGCTCTCCTTATTGTCTCAGCCTGCTCCTTCCTTTCATTTCATCTGGTTCTTTGTAAATGCCGTGTCCAGCGGTGTGAAATCTGTTAATCGATCATGACACTGATTGTGGGCTGCTGTTGTAGGGCGACTGTGGCAACAGAGGGAGAGAGAAGAGCCAGGGGGATAGGTGACGACAGAGGGTTGGTGTTAAGTAGAGTGCACGTGAGTGAGAGTGTGCACGTGCAAAAGAGAGGGTGAGAGGAGAGAGTGAAACAAAAGAGGAGGAAGAGATGAAAGAGAGAGAGAGCACGTGGATGAGAGACAGGAAGAGAATAATGGATGGGCGGAGTGTGTGTGCTTGTGTCTGTGTATATATGTGTGTTTGTGAGTGTGTCGGGGTGGGAGGGTGAATGAAATATTCCTAATTGCCAGGCTGAAGGTTGCCGGTTGCTGGTTTAACAGCTTGATGACTCTAATGGGCCATTGTGTGCCATTTAGATATTGTTGTGGTTAAAAAGCTTTGGCAGCCACAAAGGATGCCTGTCACGGCAGCATGCAGAGGGATATGGAAGATGAGGCACACATGAGGCTTTGTGTGCGCACGCGTGTGTGTGTGTGTGTGTGTGCGTGTGTGTGTGAAGGATGAAAAGGATGTTACAGTTAGTTATTTTTACAACTGTATCTCCATATTGAATTTTTGCACAATTATATCCACAGGTGAATGCATGTGAGTTTTCACATAAATATGCTGAAAGACTGTATTACATCAACAAACATCAATGACAAAAAACAACAACTGTAATAATAGTAGTAATAATAATAATTATAACAATAATGATGATGATGATGAGAAGGTGAGAAACAGGTGCATACAGTATATATCCCAGTCTCTTCCAATCCACCCCCACATATACATCCAGTATATATGCATATACTTGTGCATGCTCCAAAGCACTCACAGTAATCTGCACATGTACTCACACATGCTGTACATCTATGCATGCACAGTGTCAGAAAAAGATCACCCAAATGTAATCCTTTTTGCTTGCATTTCAACATATGCGTGTCTGTGCGCATAAAAATGAGAAAGCACCTGTATAAAACACCTGTCAGCACAGAGCACAGAACATCAGGTATTGTTTCCAACACGTCTTCTTAGGTAGCGGCTTGTGTGGATGTATGCCTCAAATTCTTTGAAGAAGAGTTAATGAAACTAGAGTGTTGCAGTAGCTGCAAACAAGAAACAAGAGTAAGTACCCCAGTAATACTGGCTATCGCTCCTACCAACCCCCACCATCTGAAGTCACCTTGATATAGTGACTTTGAACAAATTAATGGAGGTGCCTCATGCCTTAAGCACCTGACATCTTTGAAAAGGAAGTTAACAGACAGACTAGAGAGCGACCAGATTTCTCAGGAGATATAGGAGATAGTAGCGTCCACATATCACCAGCATAAAGCATCAGCTTATGATTCACAGGGACAGTGTGTGTTCCTGGACAGTTGGCCTCCAATCTAAGTCATAGGAAGAGGTTCAAATGTAATTGCAAATATAGCAGGCTTAAAGAGGAAAGGACACTGCAGTGGCAAAAGAGGTAAAAAGTGAGAAGGAGCAGAGAAGGGCAGAAAAAAAATGTTAAAACTATTTAGTCCCATGAGGGCACAACATTTCCCTCTCTGGAACAAAGGGACTAGAATATCAGTCCATAAGTCAGGAGTTATATTTGAACTGATAAGGCAACTTCATGCCCTCTGCTCGGATTGGTTTTGCGCCACATTATCCTCCACACCCTGACCAACAGATGTGTCCACCAAAATAAAAAAATATGACTGACTTTGACTTTAATGGCATAATGAATGTCGACCTACAACTGATTAAAGATTGGACTGGGTAACAATAATAGAGAATTAATATAGGTAACAATTAAAGATAAGTGACAAAAAATGAGAAAATAGAAAGTAACATGGCCTCATCACATAATCCGGACCAACCCAAAAAAAAAAAAAAAAAAAAAAAGAAATGCTTCATTATCATGACTGCTTCACAGTAAAAGCCGCTGCTTGTTTTGGCACTTCTATGCTTTTAATGTGAAACAGTAACTTAATACACCTTTGATGTGTTATCAGTGAGATAAAACTACAAGGATTAGTGCTGGAATACATGCTGAATGGTTTCCTGTGAATCCATCACGGACTCCGCCACAAACAGGGAAATTTACTATAAACATAGGCTAATGGCAATAGCAATTTTTTTTCTGTAATAGCCTTTCAGTCTGTTGAAATGCAGAACAAAAACAACATCAAAAATGAGTTTGATTTCATAAAATGGATGTGTGAGAGGGTGTGGGGATGCAGAGTAAGTGAGAGACTCCTGGGATCAAGAATTGTACAGTCTGAAGTATTCATAAGTCCTGCGACAAGTTTTGACTCCATCTGTCCTAAAGCTAAACAACATCTCACATCTCTGGTACACGCATCTCTGGCTCTCTCTTGTCTTTGTTAAAGCTTCACTGGCTCCACTTTCTTTTAACAAGGACACACACACACTAACACACAGGTGTGCACAGACACACACAGACGCAGGTAACCACAAGCACACACCATGAAAGAATCCGATGGTGACATAATGAGGGAGTGTCTCTCCGCGTTAGCATCTTAAGAGACTGTGAAAACGAGGGAGGGCAGCATGCGGAGGAGAGGAGGGTTTTAAGTGCTTGTGCACGGCTTAACGCATCACAAACAGGGTTAGTTAGTCAGTGAGGGAAGACTGGAGCCAGTGAGGTGGGGGGAGAGGAGCATACAGATTGGCTTATTGTCTTAGCCCGTCTTCTAACATGTTTTGTTGTGGAGAAACCCCCCCCCCCCTTCACTGTCACGCCAATAAAGCAGATTTGAATTTTAATTTTCATCACAGCGAATGAAAGGAGTCTTCAGTAGAAAACAGCGATGGGGTGGTCTGTCTGAATGGGAGATGAGAGGACTGAGGTAAATGTGAGAGAGGGAACATGTGAACCTTTCCCATTTTTCGCTTCAACACATGTCTCCTAGTAATTTCTTATTCTCATCATTCCAGTGATAAAGAGCATTTGTTACATCTATCATCGAGCCGCTGCGGCGTCGACCTCTGCGCCCCGGCTTCTCAAGGCGTCGGAGAATGAGGACTTGAGGCTTATTCTACAGTGGCACTTGTTAAGTCACTGTGGATGAGAGCGCCTACTAAATGCCTGAAATGTAAATGTAAAATGCAGGGGAAGGGAAGAGCAGTGGACATAAAAGAGGAGGGAGATAGAGAGGGCAGTCTTTGCTTTGGGATGGATGGGACTGGAGAGGCGAGGTGAAGGAGGAGGAGGGGGGGACGGAGATAGAGAGGGTGGTCTTGCCGCTGACAGTGACTGAGAGCGAGCCTTTATCGTGTTGCCAGGAAAAGAACACAGAAGCACATATCAACTGTACTCTCACTCTATTTCCCTTTGCTCTCCACTCCCCTCTTGCACTCTCCTCCTCACCCCTCGCTTGCTCTCTTCCCTCTGAAGATCGGGCGGTTGCACGTTTCTATAGGCCCAGCCGAATATAGGATAAATGCTGACAGTGGCCCTGGGTTTGCTGCCGTAGCGTATACAGACGTATTCTAGATAAACTGTAAAATTGGGTGAGGTGAGTTGATGAAACCCTGGTGGTGGATTCATGCGAGATGACAATGTGTGTGTGTGTGTGTGTGTGTGTGTGTGTGTGTGAAGGAATTCAGTTTTCATAGTGTGAAGTGGCGAGAAACAGCCCCAGCATGATGATGGCTCTGGGCCTACAACTGACAGCACAACCCAGGTGCACCCTGGGATGTATGATAAATGCCGAGAGGGAAGGAGGAAGAGAGCAACAGAAAGACAGAGCAGAGAGGGAAACTCAGCCAGCGAGGATAAGTCGAGAAGGAGGGGAAAAGTTATAGAGGTTGTCAAAGAATAGAGAGGAGGAAAGAGGAAAGAAAGTGAGCAGGAAGGAGGAAGGGAGTGATGGAGGGAGAGAGGGAGATAATAAGGGGAGAGATGGAGAGCCGAGAGTTGAGGGCAAGCCGGAGCAAAAGATTGAAATCAGCAGATGTGACAGGAGTGGAATAGATAGCAGAGGACAGACGCAAAGAGTGGAGTGGGAATAAATGGATTAATAACATCCTTCATCTGGACCTTACTGTCCCCACTCCCTTCCTCCCTCCCTCCATGGCACTTCTCTCTGTCTCTCTTCCTTCCCATTCAACCTGCCGTCACCTTTCCACTCCTCCCCCCTGCTTGGAGCAAGAGGCAGGAAAAAAAAAGATGTTTGACTACAGCAGCGTGCTGACCTCCCTGACTCCCTAAACCACTTTACAGCTGCCTTGGGACACTCTGTGGTCCTCCTGAACCTCAGCGTCTTCACTGCCCCCACTTCCACTCTCAAACCAGTGACTCCCTCTTGACCGAAGAAGATCTTAAAACTCTATCAGAGTTGTTTAGCTGAAAACACTACAGCTGAAAAGCATCAAAATTAAACAATATGATATCATAAACTGAAACTCTGAAGTTTGACATGAATCTTTAAGTTGGTAAGGTCAATATTTTGCCCAGTCTTTTCTCTTTTGGGGGTGCTGTTTTGTGATTTAAGGTTAAATGTGTACATCTGTATTAGCACTGTGGGGCTTTATATGGCTTACAGGTTTTGATAGTTCTCTGCTTCATTGAGACAGTAACATGAATCTATTTGACAACCTGTTGCTTCATTTCAATATCTAAGCCGTTTTAGTGGTTGACAATATTGAAGAGTTCAGAAAGGCAGCAAATTTATTCTTTGAAAATTAACTGACTAGTCCAACTAAAATCTCAAGTGTTTCCCAGAATTCAGCCTTGAAGCTGTGACATGTGACCTGTATGAGTGTGTTCAGGTTTGGTAAGATGGAATTGACTGTTTGCTAAACCTCACTAACCTTAGTTATTCATGGTTGTTGCACTGCAGCTTGCAGTTATATTTTTTGTCAGCTGAAATGATGAATAGTTGGTAGATTTGGTAGAAAGTGACACTTGGTTACTCAGTGAATAAGGTGTCTTTCTGACTGGCCTTTAACTATGACCTTTGGTTTGTGTACACTATATCTAAAAGTATTGGGATGGGGCTAGCTCGGCTTAGTCCCTTACTTCCAGTGAAGGGAAATCGTAATGCTTCAGCTTACCAAGATATTTTGGACAATGCTATGCTTCCAACTTGGTGGTAACAGTTTTGGGAAGGTCCTGTATTCTAGCATGTCTGTGCTCCAGTGCACAAAAGCGTGTGTGGTGTGAGAGTGGCCCACACAGAGCCCTCATCTCAACCCCATCAAACACCTTTGGAATGAACTGGAACAGAGATTGTGTGCCAGACCTTTTCATCCTAGACCTGGCCTCATAAATGCTTTACTGTATGAATGGGTAAAATTTCCCAAAGAAACGCTCTCCAAAATCTTGTGGAAAGCCTTTCCAGAAGAGTGGAAGCTGTCGTAGCTGCAAAGCTGTTAGTGTATTTAGAATGCAATGTCATTAAAGTCCCTGTTGGTGTTGTTTTGTCCTCTGTGAGAGGTAAGCTAGATAGCCTGCCATCCTGATATCTGCAGTTCAAGTTATGGCAGATAAAACACATTACAAACACCTTTGAATTGTTTTTAAAGGGTAAAAAAAATGACATCAACCCTCAAACTCTTCATGCAGTCATAAATGTCCATAAATGTCACACACGTCCACAGTGTTTTCTCTTATGACTGAGCACAAGCAGGAGATGGCAGCCAGTCTGTGTTACTGCTTATTTAGAATTCCATGAGACGTAGTCATACATGAGTTAAACACTCACTTTCCACTTTATTATTTATTAGTTTATACAGCTATACATTTCCAGAGACAGATACAAAGCTATAAAAGCCAGAGAATTTGTAGACTCACCATTCCCTCCAGCTACTCAATTTAGTCTCTTTAGCCTAACTCCAGACACAGCGAGAAAAAACTATTACCATCCTACAAGGACCAGGGGACAAACAAGAGCAGCAGCAGGAAAAGCATCAGACTGCAGAGGCCCCTCGGTGGGTCGTCTGCTAAACTTAGAGCAGAAATGGGCCAGAGAGAAACAATTTGTGCGTTTGTGTGTCTGGGCCTGTGTCTTGCTGTTAAGTGGTATTGACTTCCATTCAGACACTGTCTGATTATGTCAAGATTTCAGACAAAAGATCCTCTCCAGCATTGTGTCCCTCACCCAGTTTAACTTACTACTTCCTGTTTCGTTTTGTTTTTCAGTCTTTTTTTCAGCTTTTTTTCCCTTTCATTTCCTCCCAAAATGGCGTATTGGCTGTGATAGCCGGTAGCAACATTGTGATCAAAATCATGTTGAGGCAAAATTAGGCAAATATTTTAATGAAGACCTGTGCTTTATTTAATTAAGGTTCAAAAAGTGCTTAAAATAAGGTCACTGTTAATTAGATGATGGTCTGACAAATGTGCAAGCTAATTAAGCTTGCATGTGCTTGATTAAAGATAAGTAGGCTTCCACGATAAGAAATGTGATGATGAGGCACGAGAAGAGCGAAGTACAAGGTAAAAGACATACACGAAGTGAGGGGAGGTTTAATTGAGGTAGCGATGATAAGTGTGTATGTGTGTGTGAAGCGACAGGGAGCGAACGAGGGACAGAGAGGAATGAGAGTGGAGGGCTTGTCATCAGTACGTAATTTCAGCACACACTGGTGATGGCGGCTTGTGCTCACAGGCTTTATCAGAAAAAATATACATATATATGTGTGTGTGTGTGTGTGTGAGTGTGTGTGAATGCCTGTGGCTGTGATGAGTTTATATCTCCAGCCCACTGTCTTTTAAATTCACTGTATTCAAGTGAAGGCCAGCTGTTGCCTCTTTCCTTCTGCCTCCCACTCCAGCTCTCTTTTTCCATCTTCTTTCCTTCTGTCTCTCTGTCTCTCTCTCTGGCTGGCTTCTCTCTCCATCAGGCAGTGTAGCAGCAGTCAATAGCGCACCCCCCCACCCCCTCACCCCCAACTCAAGTTCAAAGCAGCCTTTATAGGAAGGATGGAAATATGCATTGCCAAAAACCTCCCAGCAACAGACATCATCACCACTCTTTGGCTTTCTCCACCTTTCTATCTCAGTCTTTGTCTCTGCTGTCTTCGCCTCCTCGTTACTTCCTCACAAAGAGAGAAATATCAATATAAAGTATACAGACCACTTAAAAGTGCTTTAAAATCAAAGCAAATCAAGGCAAACCAGTGTTTTTATAAGGACTAATTAGGATATAAGTTCCTGTTCCACATTTTCTCACATTATTTGTGGTAGTGCTTATATTTCATGTCAGCATTTCATCACAGGTGATCACCCAGCATGTGAGGAAGAATCCAATCGGATCAAACCTGATGATCTTACAGTAACATGACACAGAGCTTTCGGGTTTGCCTCTTTTCGTGTGTTATCCTACTAGTCTTTATCAAAGGTCTTTACAGGTCCTAAAGGTTCTAATCCAAAACAGACTTGTGGAATACCTGAACTCACTGTGCATCAGTTAGCATTTATAAAATAGACAGCGACTATGTTACCCAATACGAACAGATCCAAGGATAATTAGACCTGATCCAAAATGCATTCGACCCAAACAAGCCCTAATAGAGAGAAAGCAGCACCACAGACTGCAGCACAACGCGTTATCAATTAACAAGCAGCAGTGGGATAGAAAAAAAGCAGCCATATCATCATAATGGCCTGAGAACTATTGTGAAGACAGAGAAAGTAATTTAAAATATAATTCATTTATATGCTTCACACACTAATTTGAAGAAATAATTGAAAGTGTCACATTCACCTGCAACAAACCACATTTGAACATAATGTAGCCAACCGGGAAATCAGATATTAATTTTCTAATATCTGTGAATCAAATTCCGAAAATACATTATTGGGTTTGTCTTTTGGGCGGCATGGTGGTGCAGTGGTTAGCACTGTCGCCTCATAGCAAGAGGGTTCCAGGTTCGAATCCCGGTCTGGGCCCTTCTATGTGGAGTTTGCTTGTTCTCCCTGTGCCTGCGTGGGTTTTCTCTGGGTACTCCAGCTTCCTCCCACAATACCAAAAACATACACATTAGGTTAACTGGCTGCTCTACATTGTCCCTAGGTGTGAGTGTGAGAGTGTGTGGTTGTCTGTCTTTGTGTGTTGGCCCTGCGATTGACTGGCGACCAGTCCAGGGTGTACCCCGCCTCTTGCACGTAGTCAGCTGGGATAGGCTCCAGCCCCCCTGCGACCCTGACAGATAAGCGGTATAGAAAATGGATATATGGATGGGTTTGTCTTTCGTTTTTTTCCATATCCGGTAATATTAGACTGCATTTGGGCCCTGTGCTCCTCTTATTCTGGATGGACTCGTGAGGACATGTGCGTTTATCCATCTGTGCAACACACTGAATAAGGATAACATTTATTTAAGTGAGAACACTAACTTCACCTCAAGATGTTAAAAACAGGCAGGAAAAAAAGGATCTGGCCCGGAGTGTATCAGCAACTAACACTCAAGTGAACTTTCATTAACTAAAAATACTTACTAATGATAAAAATAATTGTACTGCTTCTTTACTGGGGCAGTACAACCTTTAAATGTTGGCACTGTGTTTGACCACCTTGGCTCATGTTAGCTGGCCTTGTCCCAGCACACCACCAAACATGTTTTTTTGCACCTTGGCACAGAGTGTATTGTATTGTCATGTTTCCTTTGATTACATTTGAGCTCAGCACGCATAGAACGCAGCAAATATAAGAGTGCGTAAACCTGTTAAAGTGTGTCCCCATGTTCCCCCTTATCGGCTTTATGCGATCACTTTATGATACACTTAACAGTTTAACAATGTGTCTGGTGTTGTTTTACCGAGCCGTTATGTCTGTGTGTGCGTGTGTGTGTGTGTCTACAGCAACACGGCTGTATTATTCTGTGATTGCACTGTTGATTTGCCATTTTCTTCTTTGTGTTTGAGTGTGCCTTTCTATTTGAGGGTGGGTTTTTGAATGCAGCTCTGTGTTGTGTGTGTGTGTATATGTGTGTGAGGATGTCAGTGTCTGTGCTTAAAGCCATTCAGATTTGTGTGCATGTGTGTAGGTGTGTGTTTGTGCATATTCCAGAGCAAAATTGGAAGTGGGTCTATTTCTTTTGCAGTCACTGATGTGTCCCTGTGTGTGTAATTGAAATACCTGAGTTATTGACTCTCTCTTCCCCTCTAAGTCAAATAACTGCTCCAGGAGTGTGTGAGTGCACTCATTTGAAGGCTCTGGGGCAGAGCAGGCAACTCAGGCAGACCAGGGCCTATCAACCACAGCCTACACACACACACACAGAAACACACCTATGTAATAAAGAGACCTACAGAGTCCAAACAAATACGGACATGCAGGCACATGCAGACACAATTAGAGGACCAAACATGCACATAGGACATTGAGGGACAGTGATTCCCAATCGGTGTGCCGTGGCAGTTGTCGGCTCCACCCGATTGGCGCACTGGGCGGGCGGCGTGCAGTGGCGGGCGGAGCGGCCAACTGATCCAAACGTTTTTACCTGATGGCGTGCCGCGTGATCTTTCTACTGTAAAAGATGTGCCACAGCTCATAAAAAGGGGAAACACTGACGTAGACTTACACTTAGTTTGTGGAGGCTTAACCACCACCTAACCATAACAATAAACATTACTTGCCTGATCCTAACCTTAACCTATATTTGATGATTTATATTGTAGAGACTTGTGTTTTGTCCCCATAAGTAAGGTGGGTCCTCACAATATGACTGTATAAAGAGATTTTAGTCCTCACAGCTACAGGAATACACACACACACTTACTCACGCTCTTCCCATAGAGGCGGGAACACATGTGTCCCGTCTCTCTCTTCTTCTTTCTGACAGCAGCAGTCCTCAGTGGCTGAACAACTCAGGCTTAGCCTCCTCCTGCCTGAATGGCTGGCAGACACACACACACACACACACACACTCACACACCTCCGTTTGCCTGCTCCTTCACTGACTGCTGGCTTCCTGCCCTTCCACCGCTCACTCGCTCCATGCAGGATCACAGCCGTCTGCCAGTCTGCCCTCTTCCTCTCCATTCATCCTTTTGTCGCCACATTGTCCTGTGCCTGTGTCCCTCCTGAGGACTCAAATCTCAGCTACATCCTCTCTGCTTTTTGTACATCTCCATCTTTTAATCTCGCTTGCTTAATTCCTGTCTCTCCCTTTAGTTTCTCTCTGTTTTTCTCTTTCCTCTTATCTCTTCCCTCCTCTACGGTTTTATCTGCTCTTTTTCTATCTTTGGCTGTATCTCTCCATCTTTCTCTCTCTCCATCTCTCTCTCTCTCTCCCCTGTCTCCGCTGGCCATTCATCCTGCTGTATTGTGTGGTGTAGTGTATTGTTGTCTGTGTACAGTAGCCAGCACTGACGTAAGCCGTGGATCCACAGAGAAGACAGTGACCGGCTCAGAAGCGTATTCAAAGCCTTGCTGGCTGGCTTCCTGCGTCTGGCTGACTGACTTGCTGGCCTTGCTACCCCCTCTGGGAATTTTAATACTCACTAATCGATCACCTTGTGCCAAGAGAAGTGATAATGTGGCCAGACCCTAATTGTTGTTGCTGTAAATGAAGTGGTGTTTTGCAGCACTTCATTTTATTCAAGGTTTCTTATCATTTAACCCGCTTCTTCCAGTGATTTTTTTCATATCTCTCACCCTGCCTCTTCCCTGCTTCTGCGTCTGACTTGCTCTTCTTTTAACATGTCTTTTTCTCCAAGGCTAATAAAAATTCTGCAGACCTCTGGCACTCTGAATGAGTGTGTTGGGCAGTACATTAATACTGCTCTTAAGAAGAGAGCGATAGGGAGACCAAGCTAGAGGAAATGTGGGGGAAACAGGGGTGGTGGGGTGCTGTGTCGAGGATATAAGTGGGGGGGTGCGGGAGTGCGTGAATCTGGAAATTCAATTATAACTGTGCCCTGGCAGTAATTCCACTGTTAAAAATGGGATGCCAGCACAGGAGGAGAGATGGATAGAGATGGATGAAGAATGAGAGAGAAAGAGTCAGGGAAGGGATATAATAAAGTTGAAGAACAAATATATTCAAGTTGGTTGAGAAACGCGGGCACAACGTCAGTGTGTGCATCATAATTTCATGATTTTGAAACACGGTCTCTGCACTGAGCTTCAGCGTTGGATTCACTTGTTTTTTACCTTGCAGCAGGGGATGATAATGGCATGTTTTCAACCTCACGGGTGCAACACATTACGCTCATTATTTGAAAGAACGTTCGGCAAGTGTTTCACACGCGTATTGTGGCTCTCAACATGCCACCTCAATGGTATAGCCCTGATCTCATTAATACAGAAACAAGGTGACGGGTCAACCCATGTGCATCCCCTGGGAGGGGCAGGTTAGCCTTTGATGTTGAGTGAAGCACAGAGAGAGCCCTAAGAAGCCAGGGAGATTTCAACACCGTGCCTGCCTGCCTGTCCTGCCTGTCAGTGTCGACTCATTTTCCTCACGTACAGTCCACAGTCGAACACGAAACGCACAGGAACTCATTTTCATTCTTGTAATTTGCCACATTAGAAGCGTGAACATCCAACAGTATAAACACGCTACTGTACTTTGTGTACACAGGAGTTGGGCTCACAGACTGGCTCACCCATGCACAGTAACGAGCTCATGTCGCAGAACTGCAGAGTCTTGTCTAGACTCGCATTTCTCACCTCCTCCTCTTCTTCTGTCCCGCTCAATATTCCATTTTAACACCGGTGGCTTGACACAGACTTGGATATCAGTCTGTGAGCGAGGTTTATTGCAGTGTGTGTCTTTGTAAATGTACTGCTGTTTGGTTTGCTCTACGTTCTGTACCTCTCATATTTAGATATGGCCTCTTCAAAGGGAAGGGACTTAATTAGAGAATGTTTTATGTATCGCGTGTCCCGGGTAGCTGTGCGCCACTTTTATCAATTCCACTGTCTGACATCTTGCACCTTGCAGGTTACATTGCAAGTGCATTGTTCCAACACAGCTGTAATAAAACAAATTGATGAAAATGATCGATGAGATTAAGGACAGCAGCTTTGAGTCACCAGAATTTGTTCCAGCCACCCCCGTGTACAAACTCATTAAAAGAGTCATAAAGGCAACTAATGAAAATCATGACCGGTATCATTACAAGCCCACTGGTGTCCTCTCGCCTTTCCCCTCTGTGAGCGAGAGAATAAAGGCAGCTAAATTAATGTTCGCACCAATAATGTTACAAAACCACCACTGTTCTTTAAGTAGTATCTGTTCTCCTCTGTGTGTAAAGCCAAGTAAATTAAAGTTCAGGCCAATATTGTTACATAACCATTTACACTCTTTGTTCCTCTGTGTGCTTCTGTCATTTTCAGGATGACAACTCCATGTTCTTTCAGTTTGGCCCCTCTATCGAACAGCAGGCTTCGGTTATACTAAATATCATGGAAGAATATGACTGGTACATCTTCTCCATCGTCACCACGTACTACCCTGGTTACCAGGACTTTGTCACCAAGGTAAATGCGCTGAGCTGAGACACCATGCACAAATCATCAGGATGTAAATGCAGGACGACACAGAACAAAAGATGAATTAGCTTCCATATCTGATCATGGAGAAATATTGCAGCCCTTTACTGGGACATTTACTGTTTAAATAATAAATATTTGAAATTTTAATATATGATCGTGATTGGGGACAAGTTTGCAAAGCAGTCCATTTGAATTATTCTGAACGGAACTTTTCTAGTAATAGCAATTTAGAGAAATTGCATCAACCATTATCTAAGAGTAAAACAATGCCGCAGTGGTACTTAATGTAACATTATCCCCATACAATAATGTAAAAGTTACTGTGGGGCAAGGGCCAAATTAAAATGATAAAAAGGATATGGCTTTTGTACAAATGTATGAATAAAGTTTGACGATTCCTAGACAAATGTCCAAAGTTTGCTGTCTTGAGTAATGGACTAGAGCCTCAAGAAGTGTGCTAGATGATTTGTAAAACCCATATTTTTGTCCATCGTTCCTCTACCCCATGCCCCCGCCAAAAATAGAAATATGAACCATTCGGAGAATTGTTACACTCCTAGAAAATATTGGAATTAAATAGCTACAATACTCAGATGAAACAAGAACAAAACAAAATTCTTATTAAATTGCTGGAGAATCCCTGATAATTAAGCCAACTTGTGGATGAGCCTCTTCTTCCTCTGTCCCATCCAGATCCGTAGCACCATCGAGAACAGCTTTGTGGGCTGGGAACTGGAGGAAGTTTTACTGCTTGACATGTCTGTAGATGACGGAGATTCAAAGATCCAAAACCAGCTGAAAAAGCTCCAGAGCCCCGTCATTCTTCTGTACTGCACAAAAGAAGAGGCCAACACCATCTTCGAGGTCGCTCACTCTGTTGGGATCACTGGCTACGGCTACACGTGGATTGTGCCCTCGCTGGTAGCTGGAGACACTGTTGTAGTGCCTGCAGAGTTCCCCACAGGTAGGAAATCTGCCACAGTTCCACTGTAACACAAGTCCAGGAAGGTTGCATTAAGCAAGTCAGATCAAGTTTATTCTGTCACCTTATATGGAGTCTTTGGGTGCAATACTAACAGCACTCAGGGCTAGCTTGGAAACAACAATGTCTCTTTGCTGTTGTTTTACTTTCCTTCCTTATCACTTGTGATAATATTAGCCTGCTGAACTGTGGCCACAACATTTCCCTAAAAATGATGCAGTGCTGAAGTGTCTAACTTCATATGTATTAAGTCTAAAAGGCTTGTACCCTCATCTGAGAGGTGGAAAAATCTACTTGAAACCACAGAAAGAACACAGAGCACAGCACCATGTGGTGGTGCACAGCGCACAACTCAGTTATTGTTTGCTGCATTTTCTTATGTGCTGTAAAATGGTGTGAGGATTGGGAGATGGCAGAGGGATCGTTAGCCATGGGCCACATACTTGTTCCTCAGTGGAGACAAGTGCCACTGTAGGAGATGTGCCTGGCTTTTAAGGGGAATGGGAGATGACACTAATTGGTTTAATTCATGTTACACCCTCTCTCTCTCTCTCTCTCTCTCTCTCTCTCTTTCTCTCTCTCTCTCTCTACATACATATATATATATATATATATATATATATATATATATATATATATATGAGTAATTAAGAGACTAAATGCAACCCATTTGCACCTTGTGTCTAACTTTGTGTCCACATTATGTTCCACTTAACCAGCAAAAGAGAAACGGACACATCGTGCCTTTAAGGCATGAAATGTTATTTTCCACTTTTCAGGTAGCTATTTGGATTCTTCCTGCAAGACAAGAAACAAAACTGACCTTTCCTGATAAAAAGTGAAGGAGCGTTTCTCCCCCACTCTCCCCCCATAACACCACTGGAGGTCATTCTAACCTTTGAAGGCCAAATGTGGAACCAAACTGACATCTGAGTTAGGGTGCATTAACCAAACAACCTCCTCACGCAATCTGTCAGGCACACCTGTCAGACTGCTTCATGTAACTCCACTTTCAGTACTTGGGGGTGGACAGACACTTTTTGAAAGGCCAGCTCTCTGTGGGAATCAAAGCTTTAACTGTTAGTGATGTTGCCACCCTGATGGAACTTTCCACGACTTCAGTGTAATTTTACTCTCTGTGGGACAGTTAACCTTAGAGGCAGGTAGTAAATTACGTATGAAATTTGACGTATGAAGCTGGTAATTTGTTGGCGCATGGCTTGTTGATTTACATGGAACGAGAGATATTATGAAGTTGCCTCTCCTCAGCAGTTTCTGGGACATGGTTTCCAGGTGGAATCTGGGATTGTTGTGCCGTTCAAGTACCATAACTGAAAGTTTTTACCTGTGCTCCCTTATTGGCATCAGTGGATGATTTTCTCCATATGAGAGTCAGAAATGTGTTTGGGAGCTTGTTTATGTGTGCCAGTGAGTGTGTTTTGGGCCTTGTGTGTAAGATTTGTGTGCATTTGTTTGTGAAATGTGCGACTGGTAATTTGCATGAGAAAATAATGGTTGAGTGTAATCAAATGGGTTGTGTCTTTGTGCTTTGTGTGTATTTCACATGCTGGAGGACCAAGGTGTTTAGGTCAGGATGAACAAAACTATGGTTGTGTGTGTGTGTGTGTGTGTGTGTGTGTGTCTGTTTGTTTCAGTTTGTCTATTCCAAATTAGGGTTCCACTCTATAAACTTTTATATATATTCACCATACCAATTATGTAAACCACACAACATCTTCCCTCTTGATTTATGTTGCCCGAGAGTTGATCGTGACTAGCTCATGTACTGCCTGGATGATTACAAAGTAGAACTGGCGAGTGGCGGCGTTGATGGGCGCACACAAACCCCTTTCAGTTAACACTGACTTATCATGGGATTAATCGTATGGGACATAATGACAAATAGTGGCCAAAATGTCATCCCCTAATTTAATGTGTAATGTATGAATAGGATAGAGAATGTACCAAACATACAGGACAAAATGACAAGATTTTCTGTAAAAATTGGTGTCTTATTTATTTAAGGAAATATATTTATTGTAAGATGTGATGTTGTGTGGCAGCATGTACAGAAATCATATTAGAGTTTTCATGTTGATGTAAGTCGGTATGCAGATGGCTGAGCTTCTGCTCACAGTACTGCTGCTGCAGGATATGTGCCTGTCAGTGGTGTCCGCTGCCAGTAAGATGAACATAATGGTAGGATGTTATTTAACAGCTTCAGCAGTGAAAGTCTGTAAAACCTCCACTGAGCCTCACCTCCGTAATGAGCTGCTAAAGCATCTGAAAGATTACTGTTTTATTGCAGATGCGTTGATATCCTGAAAATACCACTTTTTGTCATGAGAAAGGATAGATTTTAACAGAACACTTGTCTGTATTAACCGAGGTGTCTATACCGCTGTACAAAAGCAAACATTCTGGCATGATGTTTGTACCTGTAGAACTCAATCATTCAAGCAAGCTTTATTTCTGAGCTTCAACTTAAAAGCCACATGAAACCTGTAGTGACAGTCAGCCCCACTAACTTCTGATCTAGCACAGTGCGAAACGACGCCATGGCACAGCATGTGACTGATGTTGTGGTTGTGTGTGCTCTGGGTGAATCCAGCAGTTCAGGGTTCAGTGGAAGGTGCGCGTTAGCTGTGGGCTGAATTTGCTTACTCGGCACACTTAATAATTTGCACCATGTGTGATGAAGAACTTGCAATTCTCATGGGTAATTCCACTGATGCCTTCCTTAAGTGGCGCTCTGGGGAACCATCCCTCCTCTTTCCTTCCTTTCCTTTCCTGGTTATTTCATGCTGTTGTTCCCTCGCCTCACTATTTCAGCCTCCTCTGACTCGTCTCCTAACTCTCTAATCCCTTCATTTTTTGTTTTATCTTCGTGTCTCTGCTGCTGTCTGACTTTTTCTCTCTGCTCATTCGGCCCCTCTTTTTCCTGCTCGTCGCTCTCAGCTCTCTCTTCTACTAACAGCTTTTCTGTCTGTATTCTTCCTGATCAGAGTTACACACCGCTGCTGCACAGACTGTGCTAACGTAACCACCCAATCTGACATCACTGATTTCCAAAAATACCCAGTGATACAGTGGTTCTTCTGTTACGTTCTCCAATCATTTCATCTGCTTGTGGATACTCAATGTCTGCAGTCTTTGTGATTTTCTTTGTATAAGCTTGTGTTTGTGACAGGGACACAGCTTGTGCCTTCAAACAGAGGCAGTAGCCAGTTTCCGGGGCAGAAGAAATGGGCTTTTCGGCTGCCACAGTGCTGCTCAGCTATAACACTGCCTGTTGACGTGTCTGTGTTGTGACATTTAAACATGTCCTGAGAGATGTATGAACATGTACGCAGCAGTTCCCAAGGTGCAGGAAAGAATACACAACACAGTGTGTGCACATGTGCAGCACACAACATGCTGCCAACACACGCACGCACAGATCTTCTCATGAAAGAATCTTCCCATAAAATATTAAAAGTGAAGTGTGCAAAAAGGAACAGGCGATGGGAGTGAGTGAGTGACTGTTGAGAAAGTGTCAACAGTTTGTGACATTAGATGTGATCCTGGAGGGCTGGAGCTGTCAGTGCTGAGGCCCCTTGAGGGAGGCAGGTTTCCAGGCTGCCTGTCTATTTCTGCCCACTGACATAGTAGTGGACTGGCTGACATGTGGTCATACTCTGTCAGATAGGCGCAGACCGACTGATGGACAAAGAGAGGGACATTATTAAAAGGCAGACGGAGAGACGGATAGCCAGATAAGCTGACCTGAAGGCAGTCCGTGCTTCACTGAGAGCTGTGTGACCTGAGATGTCCAGTGGTGTCCCGAACAGAAAGATCATTTATTGGCTATTTTAGAAGTCACAAGGGCACTTGACGCTGAGAGTTCAGATAACACCAAGCATGTGATTTAAAAGGTTTCCACATTAAATTGACCTTTCACTAAATCCACCCACCTTAGTTCATGCTGCTTCTACTGTCAAGCTTTAATGCTTTAACGCAGCGCTAATGCAGTTCACACTTATAACAGTGGCAACTTTGGTAACTGAAATACTCAATGAACTTCAGTCTCACACAGAAGTAGATAAGAGGAGCCTTCTCCTTTCTCATTCAGCTGTCGCTAGCTAACACGAGGCAATGTCCACACTAAATGTCAGTTCTGGTTTGGTTTATAGCCATATGGCATAATGCACTTATTGCAGCTTTGGCTAAATAAATGTGATGAAAATGCACCGTAATGTAATGTAACAGCCCCAGACTAGCCATCTGGAGAAATGTGGAGAATTCCTGGTTGCCTGGCAAGCTGATTGGCCCACAGTGTCAGACCAGTGTTAAAAAAGCAAAGTAAAATGGGTCAATCAAAGAGTAAACAACACAGGGCAGCTACAGCCCCTCAGAACTGTAGACGTCAGCTCCCCCGCCCGCTTTTAACCTGATGGGATCATCTCTGCCATCACACATGATTGGTTACCCCCCCCACACACACATCAACACAACATTCAGTCAGCATGCGTGGCCAAGCAGTGTGGCGAAAAACTGGACAGCACAGGAGAAAGAGAGAGAGAGAGAGAGAGAGAGAGAGAACTGAGAGGGAGAAAAGACAGGAAGGAAAGTGCTGTTAAAGTCTGTAAAATTACAGACATCTTCATGAACAAGGGACATGGTTGGCGATTAAAAAGGAAAAACATATTAGCACGGCTGACCTCAGCATGTCGTATTACAACTGCATTTCCCAAGTTGCTTCTGTGTTTAAAAAAAATAAAACAAAAAAACATAATTATTTTTTGCTGGAGATGTGTATGCATGGAAATGATCTGGAAAATAAAGAGAAAAGGCATACTCTTTTGTGTCAGGTGGGAGTATCTCCGGTAACTCTGAGGAAATGCCAGGTGCAAAACACTCCAGATGTGCACAAAAATGATTTGTGTGATTATTTATTTCTGTTCCCTTAATTATGAAAGTACATTTGGCTAAGGCCTGATACTGAATGGGCTCCGTCGTTTTCACTGTTTTCACTGTTTTCACACTTAAAGTAAAAGAAATATACGTATAAACAGCAAGCAGGAAAAAGATATTTCAACAAAGTGATTACAGTGTAGGTGGAGATTGGCTGGACTGACGATTCCAGGTCTGAATTATTGTCCCAGTCCACCTCTGAAGCGTGATGAATGGTTTCAAAGCTTACTATAGAAACATAGTTTTTATAAACTAGACAATCACGAGATGTATGCTTGATTGTTCAGATGTACAGGAGTATTACAAGCATATCAAACAGATTTGAAATTTGAATAGCAGTAATAAAAAGTTTGACTGGAGACTCCAGAGTGTAAAATTTCTAAAACCAAACTGAGTGCAAGATTTAGTCACTCCAAACTCTCAGCTGTCACACAGTAGATATTCCAAGCCAGAACAGATAATTTTCTAATGTAACCTGTAATCCAATAAAATGCAGTTGGCTAATGACATGTCCCACACCTTTGAAAATACTGGTCACTGCTGTAGATACTTAGTTACCAGGCATCCTAACATTTGCAACAAACATTGGAACATTCCTTGCATTTTTTTTTCATCTTTGTTTTTTGTTTTGGAGAGGTGATAATAATAGATGGTGATAATAAATAAAATAAAATAAACCTTCACTTTAACATGTGGAGGAATCCAAAACTTGACAGCTCAAGCTCAAGCAAGAAAAGAGCTCAGAGAGTGTAGACACACCGTTAGCCCACTATGGTTATGCACCAGCAGGTGAGGTAAATCTCCAAAGGCCACATGGGCAGGTAAATGTCTGTACAAAAATGGTCATGTAATTAAAAATCCTCTGAGAGTCTCTATCATGTTTCTATGTGCACACTACATCTGTCGAGTTCGATTCACACAGACAAGACTTCATGGTCGGTTCGTGTGTAGCTTGTAAATTCTGAAATTTACATCACTTTGTCTCACAATGCTGGACATCTAAGTCATGAAGTCACACCCAACATACATTTTGGCCTGTGAAAAATATTTTTGGTGAGTTAATTATATATATATTTTTAGACTCCTTGAGCTCAAGGATGGTCCGACCTGTGAGCTCCAACCTGATAAAATCCTGACAGCAGAGAACAAGAGAGCTAAATGACTGGAGATTAAAAAGAGATAAAGATTGCTCACTAGGCTCAGTGCTGGGCCGCATGCACCATGTGTCATCAATTAATGGTGTCAATTTGTCATGAGTTAATCATATTATCAATAATGGTGGTTTAATATCAGTGAAAGTCATTATCTAAATGTCAGCTGTGCTTTAATTGACACATAATAGCCTAAGTTTCATACTAAATTAACTCTTCTCATTGTGTTTCTTTGTGATTTTCTGTCTTTATTTTAGATAGATATTTTAGATTTTAGATTATATTTCAAAAAACTTACTAACAAACACAATGATAAAATTAGTCAGCTCCTCTAGGGCCCATACAGGTAAAACAGTATCATTCATGATGTGAATCTAAGCATGAACACCCTCAGCAAGCCTTTCCTGGAAAGGTGAAAGTAGAAAAAAAAATTCCCAAATTTTAAACTACCTGAAAATATCCACATATCACTTATCTACTGACTGCTCACAGGGATGGGCATCCTGGCAGACAACCGAATGGGCTGATGGGCGGTTGGAAGGGCACAGGGAGAGATGGGCATGGAGACCGCGTGAGAGAGAGAGACCTACAAATGAATGTTCATAAACAGACAGACTGTCAAAAGGGAACAGGGCTCACACGGACAGAAGGACAGATAAACAGGCGTACAGACATTGCAAAGGCCAACAAACAGAAACAGACAGTGCTTTAGACAGACAGATGGACAAACACAGCAAGGTGATAGACGCTTAGTCAGGCAGGATGGGAGTTCTGTTCATCTGCTCTCTGAATCATCATGTAGTGTGTGCTCTGTCTCTTGGAGTGTGTTCAAAACATACACTCTGTATACCCTAACAGAGTTATCCCTGTGTCTACCCGCTTTAGTTTCCTCCATCTGTCTGTCTCTGTCCTTTGTCTCTGAATCTCTTCACTTTTCTCCCTAAAATCTAGTTCACCTCTCTCATTTTTAATGCTGTATTTATGTTACATTTCTGAATCTTTCCTTGCTTACCTCTCTACTTTTGCTAACCTGCCAGTCCCCTTCTTACCTCACCATCTCTCTTCTGATGTCACCTCTTCTCACTTTGTCCGCCCAGGTCTGCTCTCCGTGTCCTACGACGAGTGGGACTATGGCCTAGAGGCCCGCGTTCGCGACGGTGTGGCCATCATCACCATGGCAACCTCCACCATGATGATGGACCGCGGCCCTCACACCCTGCTGAAGTCCGAGTGCCACGGAGCCCCCGACAAAAAGACTCCCATCTCAGGCAACCCCAACGAAGTGCTCAGGTGAGCAAAGGAGGAGGCTGGATGCTTTACTGTTCAGACATTTAATTGCAGCACACTGTGATTTAAGGCATATCCAAACTGGATTATTTACATGTTGCACTTACTTTTTAGTCAGTTTAATTATTTGGTTGAAGGAATAGCTTAGACATTTTGGTTTTGGCAGAAAGATAGATATGAAGATTGATAGCTCCCTCCGATCTGAGGGTGGTATCCGTCTTCTCATTTCACTCTCTGCCAGAAAGCAAAAAATTCTGTATTTTTCCCCAGCCAAGAATCAAATGGAATGTATTTATGAGTGATTGATCAGTCATTGCTGACCACATGAGCACAAATGCTGTACTTTAAATAGCTTGATGACATGAAAATGGCCAAGTGTACAGGTGTGAGTTTTCGAGTGCTGCCAGAAGGCCCCAGCTGTGACATGATTTAAATGTTCAGCTTCCTGTTGAATGTTGAAACTTCAACGGGGACTTTAAATCATTACAGTTGCTGTTAGTGTGAGAAATTCGGAGTGTATTAGAGGAACAGTGTTCTTTTTCCTGCTTCATGTGCAGTAAAAAAAACCTCACTTTTTTGCCCTTCTGCACATGAAAACTAGCATTGTGGTGTGCAGTGTATAACAGGGTATACGGGTCACGTATCTCAGCAGTGGTCTCATTTGTTTACAGTCATTTATGTACAATTACTCTAATGTCTCCAAATTAATGTGGCAGTGATTTATCGATGCTAAAATGCTACACACAGCAGTTATAAAAGGTGCACGGGTCCAGGTGGTGCAACATCAACATGAGCATCCTGATGTAGATCAGCACAGCCGTGGATACAGCAGATGCTTGCACACACACACACACACACACACACACATCTTTATTCCCCGCATGCTGTGATCATCCTTCCCCCCCATGTGATAATAATACCCTACACACACAAACACCCCCTTCACATGCCCCTTCCTCTGGAAAATCCAACCCCACCCCCTCAGCTGTCTGTCTCAGCAGCAGGCCTTTTGAACTGGTTGTGAAGCACAGTATTCGGCGGCGCTTTGCTCTGCGCACTGCCTAATTGGTCCCAATGGTGTTTCAGTCGACGAACACTAGCCCCTGTCGTGCTGTGCTCCAGAGCTCAGCGCAGTATTTTATACAGGGACAGTGTCACCCCTCTACAACTGTATATGTGTTGTACGTACGTGTTTTTTTTAATGCGCTAAAGAGATGCAGACCATCAGTGTGTGTGTGTGTGTGTGTATGTGTGTACATGTATCACGACTGATGTGAGTTTCTGCCTTTTCCCCACAATATTATCCCAAAATGTTTCCACAAAGGCACATGCACATTCTTGCAGGAGAAGGCAGGTGAGAAACACGTGCTCACCTTTTTGGATTGCACCGTGAACGAGGGATAATTTAACCGCTCACGCTCCAAGTTTAAGCTCCTGTCCTAAGGTAGCAAAGCTTTGTTGTCCGTTCCAGGGAACTCTTTAGATGTCATTTCAACCCCTGTATGCTTATTCGTTCCTTTCTGTGGCTTTGCATTTGTTTCACCACTGCTCTCTCTGCTTTGAGATTACAGCGGAGTTTGTGGCAGCTGCTGTTGTCCCAGAATACAATTCCCCTGTTCTGCTCTGTTGTGCCTGGCTGTGGTCTGCTGTGCACCGCTCTGTTCTTCTCAACTCTGCTGTGGTCTTTTCTGCTGCATCCTGTGTTGCTCTCTACTTTGCTCAGCTCCCTCTTAACTCCATCATGTTCTTCTCTGTCCTCTCTTGCCCTGTAGTCTTCTGCTTTGTTCTGTCCTGGTCTGCTTTTATACATCTGCTCGCCTCTGCTCTGCTTTGTTCCACTTTATTCTCTTCTGTTGAGCGCTGTGCTACTCTGTTGTCTGCTCACACTGTCTTCTTCCCCCTCTGTGTTCCCCTCTCCTCTCCTCTTCTGGTTTTCCTCTCTTCTTTCTCTGTTCTGCTCCTCCCCAGTCATTGTCTGCACTCCAGACCTGCAGTTTTATAATCAACTTAGCTGTGTTGTTGATTAGATCAGTTGTGAACGCTGCTAAGATCCTTCGCCCCTTGCTGCCTTAACTAAATTTGTTTGGTGATAACCTTTGTCTTCAAGTGTTCAATCAGGAGATTAGCATTTGGCCTACAGTCTATATTCTAGAAACTGAGTGAATGGCTGGCTTACCTGGCTTGCTGGCTGCTTGGTTGGCTGGATGGATGACCTGCTTTGTAGTTGGTCCTCTACTAAGTGAACCATTGGATGAAGAGATGAACGATGGGTGGACAGGGAAGCAAATCAATCAGAAAGCTCATTTGTAGAGCAGGAAACCCCTATATTCAATGAAACCCTCCACTGAATTCAAACATGATTTCTAAACATTCATACACACCTTTACAGCTAATCGTGAGTAAATCATGTACTCTATAAAAAATGAAGCCAAAATATCCCAGCTAAGAGCGGGGCCATCATGTGCTGTTGAGATCAATTGGTGCCTTAGTCTGCGCAGTAGACTCGGGCGGCTGGGCTGTGGTATTGACATACACCCATCACAAGCAGGGCTTAGCTGTCAATCATGACAATTCATTCCCCCCCCCCCCCACACCGCCCTTTTTGGGTTTTTTTTTAACGTCAAATAAGTAATTAAAACCAACTTTTAAGAAAAATGAACACTTAAACAAACATCAACATGATGAGAACTACCTAAAATGACAGACACCATCTTTTGGAAAAAATATATTTAACATGTATTTAAAGTTTCTATTTTGGTTCGTGTCCCATCTGCTAACATGGAGCATGAAGGAGTTATGATCTATACTAGAGCCTGCCACCAGGGGGCGATCAGAATGCTTTGGATTTGCTTAATGGACAACTGTCAAGTCGTCCATGTACAGTCAGTGGGTCCAACCATTTATCCATTATTTTTAGTTTTCATTAAACACCTCAGTTAATTGTTATAGCTGGCCCAATATGTGGCTATACTATTGCAATCAAATCATTAATTCTATTACCTCTGGTTGAAAATCACTAGATGATGATGACAGGATTTTCACCTGTCAAAAAAAATCCAAAACTAGTCACCCATAGCATGACTACAGAACTGCCCTGTCTGTTTCATGAATTCTTGTAAGGTAAATTCTGAGATGTGTTTTTTTTTTCTGGAGCAGCCACCATATTTTGAAGCAGTTGAAAGACGAGTGGTGAAGGAAGGAAGATGGTACTCTGTCAGTCATTTATTTTACAGCCCAGTGAAAAGCTGCATGTTATGAGCAAGTACATATGTGCCAAATCGCAGTGAAAAAAGCGATGTTTGTGGGACATCTTCTGGTGGGGATTGTGACTATTTGGAGATGATCACACATCACATGTTTTTCAGGCTTATAGATTACAAAGGGGTTTACATTTTGCTCAACTGTTGAGTTATGGAGAATTGCTGTATGGTCACAGTCATCTACTTTATGAACTATACATTATGCTGATCCCTCTCTGTTTAGCATTTTCTTGTCCAGCCCTCTAGAGCTTCATAGAATACCACAAGAGAAGGACACGTCACTCCGCTAAGTAAATTAAGTCCACTGTAGCCAGCACTGTGACATTCCAGCTAATGCTTCAGTACAAGCCTGACAAATGAAGATAGCAGGAAGAGGAAGAAGAGAGCAAAGCAAAGCACAGAGAGCAAAAGACACAGTGAGTGAGAGATAGCAGGAGAGAGACTGCTGCTGAGCAATACACAACAGCGTGAGAATCATGAGTTTGACAACAGCGGCCCTGACCTTGCCAGACGTGGACAGGTTCCAAATGAGCTTGGAGTTGGAAAGGTGTCAAGTGCTTTTAAGCGCTGTGGACATTTTTGAACTTCTGTGGCCTCAGTGAGGCTTTCAATAGAGTGTATCTGTGTATGTTTGCATATGTGCGTGTGTGTGTGTGTGAGAGAGAGAGAGAGAGTGTGTGTTTGTGCATTCGGCTGTGAGCGTGCCGTTCACTCTGAAGCAGCATTTTGACCCTATTGAGCCGAGAGATGAGTGTGCGCCAGCTCGATGGACAGCGTGTCCACCTGTGCGAGAACTGAGCAAAGTTAAAAATAGTGGATTATTTGGCAGCTAAATGTCACTAATATCTCTGTGGCTCACGTAAAACAGCACAAAAACAACAGAGGCCGATGGAAGGTTTTTACAGCAAAAGATAACATATCCGGGCACTGTACAAGTCAGATGTGGAAATGATATCATGAAATATTCTTTTTAACCTGTATTCATTCACATTCACACACATTCACAACTGAAAGCTGCACAGTACACCGTTTGATCTGCAGACCTCTGAGCAGCCATGTTCCTCGATCCTGGTTTGCTAAGTTGTGTATTGAAAACTCGAAAAAGTTTTTCGATTTGAAAACCTTAGCTTAGCTCGTGAGAAGCATAACAAAAGCACACTAATGATGTCTGAGGAGTGTGATTGATTGATTGTGATGTTGACCAAGGAACACCGGCAAAATCAACTCACGCTGGGTGGATGTTTGAGGCCTTAAGGCTCTGCTTTTTCACTTTCCCCAACCTGCTGATTATCCTGCTGATCCAATTTGTTCAGTAAATCTACTTTTAGTGTACTGTAAGTGATCAATTTGGTATCCATTTTTTGGGTTTCTGGCTGTTGCAGCAAATTACCCATAATAGTGTTTTGTATTGCTGTAATCTGCAGTGGGTGACAAGGGCAACCATGCTGCAACTCTGGGATTCGGGGGACACGCTACAAATACATGAACATGGCATCGTGCACATCACAAACAGCAGCAACAACAAATGTGTCCAGGGCCGTGTTCAGCACTTGTGTCCTCTGGAAACACTTTCATTGTCTTTTTCTGTATATGCGGTGCTTTTCTATAATGTGTTGTGCATATTTGTGACACATTTGTGTGCATGATTGTGTGGTGTGTGTTTGCATTGAGTTCTTTTATTTTTTGCATTGTGTGTATTTGATTGCATTTTATATAAGTGCACTTTCAGAGAGAATTTACTTTTACCACACAGGTCACCATCCTCAGGGCAGTGCAGTCTGTGTTGTGGTATCATACAGCAGAACACCAGTTCTCTCTGCTGTGAAGCTATCAGTAAATTCACTTTAAGAGCTAATGCCTTCAGTTCTTCTTGGGACATGATGGAAAACACTGCCACAGAAAGGAGGGAAGGATAATTTATTTCCGCAGTCGGATCTGGCAAGATTCTACTTTCAGTGACATTATTTGAGAAGTCCAAACTAATCATAAATGCTGGAGTTTCATTCAGACCCTGCCAACCCTCACCATCCTCATCAGAGGAGCAACCTAGGATGAGTTTTATAGTTTGCATTTTTGGAATTTCAGCTATCTGTTTTTTGAACATTCAAAGTAAGAAGCCATTAGTTTAAGAAATTTTTGTTTACCTGTTTTCCTTTTGTAGACGATGTTGAAATTGTTGTTGAAATTGCATCATTGACTTCCATTTTGAAACCCTACATAGTCAACGACATGGGATACATTCTGATAAAATGTTTTGTGATGTGCATTTACATTGTCAGTCTGCCAGGCCTTTCAATGTAAAACACTGTCACCGGGGGTTAAGAGTCAGGTGACTATCAGAACGCAGGAACACACTGACAGCTAGTTTAGTGAGCAGACTGACATGGGGAGCAAAGCTGATGATTATGCATGATAATGATGCTGCTGTCACCATGTCATTTAAAGCAAAACTGGCCCAAGAAATTCTCAGATGCAAAGACTTTGTGCTTTTCTGTTTTTACCTTTGCTATAAACTGAATCTCTTGGAGTTCAGACTGATTTTTGGACAAGAAGAGACATTTGACATTCTCTTGAAGATTCTTGAATTTTTCACTGTTACACATCAAACGAGTAATCAGTTGATCTTGAAAATAATCTGTGGATGATTCTTTAATGAAAATAATCAGAAGCTGCAGTCCTAACAGCAACCATGAATCTAAACATCCCCAGTTCAATCATTTAAAAAAACAAAGGTATGCTAAAAGCTGATGTCTTTCAGGTACACTATATCTTACTCATAATCCAAAGCATTTTACAAATTAGTCAAGCAAGTCAATAATCATCAAAACCAATAGGATTTATCCTCTAGGGGCCATGAATGTTTGTATAAAATGTCCTGCCAGTCCATCCAGTAGTTGCTGAGATATCTCAGGATCAAGGCGGTGGACCGACTCAACAACACTGCTCCACACCACCTGTGGCAGGTTAAAATTGAAGTTAATGTAGTTATGCACAGAAATGTAATATTTCAGAATTATTTTATGAATTATTTATATTTTAAGAAATATTTGCACAGGGGCACAAATGTCATAGTTTTACATAAATTCAACTAAAAATAAATACACAACTTAAAACGTCTGGGGCCAGGCATGTGATTTGTGTGTGTGTGTGTGTTTGTCTGTGCGCTTCTCGCTAATTCAGAGCAAGTCTATAAAGGCCAATAGAGTGGAGTGTTTATGGGGCAGGCCTGTGGGAGGCGTTAAAAAGGTACCTGTTTGTGACAGGGCTTGACTGGAACTAGGTCAGGATGCTCCCATTCTCTCTCTCTCTCTGTCTCTGTCTCCCCCCCTTCTTTCTTCCCTCTCCCTTTCTCTTCATTTTTATTTCTGTTTCTCTTTCTCCCTCGTAAATCTTTTCATCTGTCTCTGTCACTAAATCTTCTTTTGCCTGCCAGGTTTATTCACTTCTCTACTTTTCCGTAGTTTTATTTTATCTCACATAATCATCGCATCTCCCTCTATTTTTATTACATTTTTTTTCCTCCCTTTGGCTGCCCCCCCCCCCCCCCCCCTTCTGTAAGCTGCTGTAACTTTTGATTCTTATGAGACCTTCTTTGTCTTTTTGAAGTTTTATTATAAAAAAATTTGCAAAACAAACCAAATTCAAGTGTTTTGCTAAGTGTCCCTGAAGTGCAGAGAATTCACTCTGTTCAAAGGCAGCCATTCTGAATTAATCTTATTCTGATTAGTTTTAATTAGACATTGTCTGTCATTTGTCAAAAATAAATCAAACAAAGCCACAGATCTATTGCTGTGCTGTTCTCCCTCCTGCCCTCCTTTCTGTGTCTCTGTCCTGTCTTGTCATCTCTCTCTTCCCATTAGCACAAATTATTACACTCTTTACACATTCAGGTCCCATGCCTTACCACACACATGGGTACCACTAGATGCATACTTGTGCAACCGCTTACACATACACAACAAATTCACACCTCCCCCATGCACACACAGACACACACACACACAGACACACTGTCTCACTGTATACCCCAAGTGTGCATGCGGCAAAGTTACAGTATTTAAGTTTGCCACAGTGCCATATGGGGCATGTTATCATTCTCCATATAGATTCCTCCTCTGCAAATCCAATAAGTACATTGCACCACAGTAATTGCTAAGGAGTGTAATTCATGACTAATTCATGTCAGGGTTAATTTATTAAAAATGACTTATCAATATTTCACACATCTCCTCCATTATTCACACCAGAACATGCGCTAAAATGTATCTGTGTCAGGCCATGGAGTTAGCATGGCAAGTGTTTGTGTTTGTGTGTGGATGTGTACGTGTGTGCATGCACACACACACACAGAATGATTTACAATGAGAATTCAAATGAAATGTTTGCACAAATGTGAGGCGGGTAGTGAAGGGGATGTGGCCGCTGTAGGTTTTCTTGGAGCTCTGCCTGATGGGGTCCATTGTCAATCACTTTCATTCGCCAGGTAGAGACAGCTGCTGCTGCTGTTTGAATTTAAATTCACCTGCTGTACTGTATGGCTGAGATACTCTCCTCTAGCTTGAGCTGGAAACTGACAGGTTCAACCGGATATCAAAACAAGAGGCATATTGGGTGGGCAAATGTGAGTCTTTTTTATGGTATTCACACAGACTGTACGTGCGTGTGTGTAGCTTTAGCTTTTGAAAATGAGAGGGGGTTATAGTTCAGGTTTGTGTCAACATGTTTACTTGTGTTTCTGTCATGGTAAGAAAGGTAGTGAAGGTGACTTTCACACAGCTGCCCCAGTGGACCTGCTCAGTGGCCCATAAGAGGCTGACTGGGTGGCTTCCAGATGCGGAGTAAACTCTTACTGTTTATAGTGCGGGTAGGCGCATGTGTGTCCATTTTTTTGTTGTTTTGAAAGCAGAGCGATCTGCACGAGAAAACACAGAATTGAAATATCAAAGATAAAAAATATACAGTAAAGTAATAATCCTACAAGACCAGTTCCCCTTCTCACACGCACCATCAGACAAGGGCCATAAAATAGACAAAATTTACACCCATTGGTACCTAAAAGATCAACCATACATGTCCACATTGATTCATATATGCGTGTGTCAAACACATCTTGTCGTCAACCCACAACAGACTGTGAAATATTTCCCATGTAGCTCCGAAAACCGTCGCAGTATTCATCAAAGAGATGTGGACTTCTTTTGAGATTCAACATAGTGTTTTCTGATGCCATGTACAAGAGAGGAAATTTCTTTAAGCTGCATGAAGACAGGAGGAGGATCTGCACTTATTCATATCAAAGCAGTGCATTTTATTACCACCAATCATGAACAGTTTGATAAACCACAACTTGTTTTTTTTGGCAAGAGGGATGTCAGACATGTCCAATCTTAGATAAAACAACTCAATAATTTCTAAAAAATCTCCAATTTTGAACCCAGTTGAGTGTGTGCAGTTTTACTGGTTGTGACACAGGAAGTTGAGAGGACGTGATGGAAAGCATGGATGGAACACAAAGTGGAAGCATCTTCTTGAAAACAGAAATGTGATGGGAGAAGAGGGAAGAGATCGCTGCACTCTAGTAGTAATATGTCCCATCCCCTCGCTCTTTTTCTTTGAATCCCACCTCTCTCTGTCTGTCTCTCTTCCTCCCACCCTCTGTGAGATTATGGTTACCATAGGAACACAGCAGATTGGCTTGGAAGTCACAGCGGTTGTGGGTACCATGGCAACACACATATGCTTGTGTTTCGCTCCCTCAATGTGTGTAGGACACGCAAACACACGCACACACACACACACGCACACACACGCACACTGTAGACACTCACAAAGGCATTGTTGCACATAACAATGGCTCGCTCAGTGAAGATTAAAGGGGGCCACAGCGTCAAGTCATTTTGTAAATGGCTTATGATTTATGCAGCAGATTCTGTGCACTTTGTATCAGTGCCAAGGCTTCATGGGACGGGGCAGTTAGCTGGACACATGGGGCTGCATGAGATGGTGCGATGCTGGATGATTCTGCTCATCACAGCCCATTGGAAATATCAATATTTAATACAGGAAATAGAATAAGGAAGCTGGCATTAGAGTAATTGCTGGATTATTACATAAGTTAATCCATTCTGCACATAGGACCTGTATAGATAGATAGATAGATAGACACTCTGATTCCACTGGTGATCATTTGTCCTGATACATGACCCAGTCCGGTGTTTACAGACCCCACATGCCACCAAGCCAGTCACACACACACACACACACACACACAGTCACATACACACAAATGCACCCTTGTTTGTCATTTATATATTCATCTACATATATATATGGTGAGCATGGTTTTGAGGCAGTGTTTCCATGGAAACAGTCAGAGAGATAGGAAGAGAGAGAGTAAAGGGTGAGGGAGTGAAACAGTTAAGAGATTCTGTGTGAGTGTGAGTGTGTTTGTGTATGGTGTGTGTGTGTGTGTGTGTGTGTGTGAGTGGGATGACAGTGAAGTGATTTGAGTTCACCTGACATAAACATTTCTGTTCTCATATACACACACTTACACACTCCCACGCACATTCACCATAATCACTGCAAGAGACTACAGTGTTGAGTGTCTACGTGTGTGTGTGCATGTGTGTCTGTGTGTGTGCTTGTGTTCAGTTGAAGGGAGGTGAAATGATTTCACCTGACAGAAACAATGCTGCTTTCTCTTGGTTTCTACTTCTCCTCCACACAAACACACCGACTGAAGCAGACACGAAGAGAGCCAGACACACACACACGCACACACACACACACACTGAGCTGACAAGCAGCTGTTGGTGTATCATATAGTATTTTTCTGTTCCATTTAGACACAAACTGCATTAGTCATTTTTGTGCTTCCTGTCTTTGTCCCTCTCTCCAGAGCTCGCCGTATGATTTGTCAATGGGACACGACAAGACTGGTGTAAGAATCAGTCACTTTATCTTTAAAGTGATGGAGCCAATTTTTCCACAGTTTTGGCTATTTTTTATTTTGTTGTCCATGTGTCCCGCTAGATCATTTGTTGTGGCACTCCACGCTGCCACTCTATAATTGCAGCATAGTGTAAGATTGGTGCCTCTAGCCAAATTATTTAAATTGTTTTGTCCAATAAAAATTTATAGATTTTTAATTTGCATTTGTTTGTTTTTTGAAAAGAAAAAAAGAAAGTTTGCTTTAAAGCATCAATTTATTGGTTCCAATAGAAAACAACATCAAAATTATGTATAAGGATAAAATTTCAATCAAAAACTGCCCAAGCAATTTTGGGATGATTTGGATGGATGATTTTAGTGTTTATCCAGGAATTTGCATAGCAGTTAGCTTAGCTTAGCACAAAGAATGGAAATGGGTAGCCTGACTCTGTCAAAAGTTAAATTCCACCACAAACCATCAGCTAAAATTCCAACTATCATTTTTACATTTCAGTTTTTGTACATAATAAACAAAAAAATATAACAGTTAGCTTTCAAGGTGCTGACAGGCAGATTTTGTTGCCTTTAGATTGAGCCATGCTAGCCGCTGTAGCTTTACATTTAGGGGACAGACATGAAAGTAGTAACAAAGCTATCATCTCTCTCATAAAAGCTTATTTTCTAAAGTGCGGAAGAATACCTTTAAGCATGATCGCATTGAACGCCGGGAGAGGCCATTGCTGAAATGAATCTTGCTCAGTGCAGGTGATGAATTTGTGTAATACCAGTAGGTTTGTCTGAAAAGCTAATGCTTAAAAAATAAACTAGAAGTGCACAATGAAACTTTGGTATTTGAAGGATTGAGACATGGGCCCTCAAATGATACAGATATACGGGAATAAAAGCTTTGAGAACTGCCCCTGACAAACATATTTTTCAGGAAGTGATGTGCGCCTGAACGAGTCACTTTTCAGCCTCTCTCCTCAATGTTTCCCTCCACAGGTACCTGATGAATGTGACGTTTGAGGGGCGTAATCTGTCATTCAGCGAGGACGGATACCAGATGCACCCCAAGCTGGTCATCATTCTGCTCAACAAGGAGAGACAGTGGGACAGGGTGAGTGAGAGAAAAGGGAAGCGTTTCCATGTGTGTGGTTGTACATTCATGTTGCTGGTTAAAACACATGGTCATGCTTACAACGTGTAAACTGTTAAAGCACATGAAAGACAGGACGGTAGCAACGGCAGCGAGTTAGCTGTACCTTCAAAGTAAAGTACCTGTCTGACTCTCTATCTGAATCTCTTATCATCTGATTTTCACTTTTGAAGCATTTTAAGCCTTAAGCTTTATAGGCGCTGCTCTGATTAGATATTATCAACTTGAGAAGGTGCCTTTGAGCAATGCACTGCAGCACAGGCTCCAGAGTGGTGATATAGAGGGAATGCTTGTCTGCATCTGTTCATTTCCAAAATTTGGGTAGCTCTTTCGTACTAACCATCATTTATCTAGTGTATATATATTTTTTTAGTTTAGCAGATAATGCACTCAGAGCCCATCTGCCAAAAGTAATTTGTTTTTTTCATTCACTTTTATGGAAAAGTGTCTCTCATGACCACAAGGGGTTCCTGTCAGAACTGATCCAGAGCAAATAGTAATAAAAACATCATGGGTGTATGTAATTCTGGGTACATTTAAAGGTTCAGTGAGTGATTTTGGAGACAGATAGCTGATTGTCATTGGACTTTGATGACCTGGGAATCAGACTCAACGAGTTTAACCACAGTTACCCCTGGGTACCATAGAGAGCTTGTCGGTACGGTTCTAAATTTATGCACAAGCATCCCCTACGCAAGGAGATATTGATAAACTGGATTCTGTACTTGCAGATTAGCATTTGCATGGATTTAAGCACATTTAAGCATGGATTTAAGGACAAAACTGTGCCCCAGGCCTTCAGATTGGGGAGACTTCAGCCAAACTTTCTATGTAGCCAGTCAGCTTTCTCTGAAGGTTAAAACATTCTGTTGTACAGATGGAGAAACTGATACAACTTCTTTAAGTAGGGAAGAGAAGTTCATAGAGCAGACAATCCTGAGTCATACTCTGAACCAGCAACCTTAAATGAACTTGATGCTCCCTGCCACCTGCAAAGTCACCAGCATGCATCTGTGTTTCCTGATGCTTACCTTCCATTGTACCTGCAGTCCTGCAGTCTGACTCCTTTGACTCTGTCTATTCTTTATTCTCAGTGTTTCTCTCTTTCTTCTGCCTCTCTAATCTATATTCTGTCCTCTGATCAGAGAACAAGGTGAATTGCTCCCCTCCTGTCTCCTCTCTCTCTCTCTCTTTCTATCTCTTTCTCCCCTTGCAGCCTGCACCACCCCTCCTCCTCCTCCTCCTCCTCCTTGTCCTCCTCCTTCTGCTCCCTTACTCATGTTTAATTCTTAGCTTGACTTCCAGCTGAACCACTTTTTTGGGTTCCTAATGAGTTCCAGCTCCTGCAACCATCCTTCCACTGCATCTTTGAAGTAATGTGAAGACTGTGTAGTGTCCAGTCCAGTTTACTCCCCTACAGGCTGATTTTTAACCCTGTCCTCTCCTCCTCCCTGCCCCTTTCTCACTTATTCCCTCCATCCCTGTCTGTCTCTGTCGCTTCCCTTTGCTCACTCTTTTTCTATTCAGATAAAACAAGGGTGCACTGTTCCCCAGAGATACACACCCTTAGCTTGGCCACTTCAGGCCGCAAATTTGTGCATTAAGTGTGTGTGAGTGTGTATGTGTCTATATTTACATATTTAGTGACTTTACACACTCACATCTCAGCTCCTCATCTTGCCCACTCTCCCATTTGCCCACTGAGCTGATGATCCCCATCCATTTCCATCCACATTTGTCCCTTAGTGAAAGTGGTACTCTGGGCACTTAGGGTACAGGCAGACTCCAGGTATCATGGTTTCATGTGACCGGCATCTGGGGGAAATTGACTAATTAATGACGCTTATTCTGGTGAGTAGAGCCACAAGGGCTGAAGAGCCCTACAGACGTACAGCTGGGCACTCCTCCAGAAGAGCCATCATTTTGCATCTGAATGAGCTCCATCTCTGGCTTTCTGTCTCCGTCACACAGGCGCTCACTTGACTCTGTTGCTCCACTGATAGTCCAGTTTCTCCCTCTTTGTCTGCAAATTTCGATCAGTCTCACTTTTCACGTATGACCATTTGTTTGTTCATGTCTTAATGTACCCCTCACACTTCTTTTTATGTCTTTCTCTCCCTCTTTAATCTCTCCATCCACCTCGTCTGTCTCACTCATTATCTCCCCACCCTCTCCTCTTGATCTGAATTCTGCTCTTTCCCCCGTTCCAGTCTCGTCCTTCATGTTAACCTTGCTCTCATTCTCTACTCTGGGTCCCAGTTCTCTCCTCTTCTTTCCTCTCACTAACTCCCTCCATCACCATATTTCACATATGTATTTTAATATCAGTCATAAAACTCTTCTGTTCATACATTACCACATTGTCTTATTATTGACAGATGGGCTAATCACAGTTAACAGAAAATGAGGCAGTTAAACCCTAATCAGAGTGAGGTGTTTTTGCACAACAAGCATTCAAACTCTACATTGCTTTTTGGTGATGCATTTCAAGTCTGGCTGCTTGTTTGCAAGAGCTGAGAGGCAGTTATTTCTGATGGACGGGACTCATTGCACTGTGGAATTTAATCTGAGTGAATTTTTGAATTTCATTCCTTTCATACATCAAGTATGCAGTTCTAAATTAAAACCATTAACAAAATTGATTGCTGTATTTCTGCAGGTGGGTAAATGGGAGAACGGTTCCCTGTCCATGAAATACCATGTGTGGCCTCGCTATGAACTTTATGGGGGAGCAGCAACCAGGGAGGATGACCACCTGTCCATCGTGACATTGGAGGAGGCTCCTTTCGTCATTGTGGAGGACGTGGATCCACTGAGCGGAACATGCATGAGGAACACCGTACCCTGCCGGAAACAGATCAAAACAGTGTGAGACTCAAAGCTCGGATGTACCAAATCAGTGACACAATCTGGGGTGAAAACGTCTGAGAAAGGAGAAGAAGAAGAACTCAGCATACATAGATAGAGACTAGTGTTTTTCTGTCCATCTGCCACAGTAGCTCACAGATCTACTTAGTGCAGAACTGACCAGGAGTAGAAATGAAAAGAAAAAAAACAAAACAAAACTGGCAACTGCCTAAATTTTGCTTGTGAATGATGTTAATTTCCCATGGCAGCTGCACAGAGCCAGAGGTAGAATCAGTTCACACTTCATCTGCGTGAGACTGACAGTGCCAGAAACACCAAATCACAACTACAATTACCAATTCAGACAGAAGTACATATTTGAATTAAATAATGATCTGTTTTATCTGCTTGTCTCCCTATGCAGTAATCAGACGAGGGAGTCGGGGATCTACATAAAGCGTTGCTGTAAGGGTTTCTGCATTGACATCCTGAAGAAGATCGCCAAATCGGTCAAGTTCACCTATGACCTTTACCTGGTCACTAATGGCAAACATGGAAAGAAGATCAATGGAACATGGAATGGAATGGTGGGAGAGGTGAGGAGATGACTTTGTGTCTGTCGTTGCAAATGAAGATTTCACCTCATTCTCACTTTGCAACACCACTTCACCATTATTGAATTTACTGCTCTTTGAAAGGTTGTGTTGAGACATTTGGGCGTACATTGCAGAAAGACGTTGGCATATTTGGCAACAAGTATAGGAGAATGACTTCTTGCCAGAAAATGCTTCAATTACAAAACAGCCTTTGGTGCAGAAGTTGAAATTGATGTTTAAAATGACTCCCAAACAGTGTGTTTGGCAACAACATAAAGACTTTTTTTCCCCTAGAGACTGAAAAGGTGTAGGCTGAAGCTGCGGCTTGTTTCACCAACCCCTTTATTCAGAACGCTGCCTGCTTTATGTCAACAGCAACATCAGACAGATTTTACACCATCTGTGTGCCAACATGACGTTCTTGATTCAGCATAAATTCACTCTGACTCTGATGTTTTCAGGTAGTCATTTTTGACCTTGGCCTGAATTTTGGAGCCTTATTTGTATTTGTTTTGTAACTGTTTTCCCATTCTTACACAGAATAGGTAATGTATGGTAACAATATGTGTCCCTAATTTTATACAGTATTGCAGTAGATTTTCACATTTTTGTTTTGACATGATTTAGGGCTTAGGGCTGCTAGCTTGATTTATGATCGGGTAGCAATTTAGTTTCACTTCAGAGATTGTCCAATAAAATCAAACATTTTTGAAGTTTCAACTCAGGTTCCAAACTCTACAACAAAGAAATTCAGCTACAAAATAAATTAGTTTCATCTGCAAATAAAATAAAATTCAAATCTGAGTTTACAATTACATACCTGTGTGCTGCAAATAAGAGACAGGTATGTGCTCGTGGCCAGTAAATAAATTGTAAATTGTCACCAACATGCAGTCCGTGTTTGCAGTCCGTTTTTTGGTAATGTTTCATTAAACCTGTTGAGGGATCATCAACAATTACTTTCAAAGAGCAGGCGAAGGTGAAGGAAAAGATCAAAGAGGAGACAGAGTTACAGCCGGTGTTCACCTCGGTGCTATATTTAGCTTCTATAGGAGCTGCCTGAAGGGTTTATTTCCTCTTTGAACTGTGCTTTCATACCTGAAATTATGAGCTTTCCTTTCCGGGTCAACCCTCTGCCCAACAGACCTAACACTTATGTCAGATGGGCTAAACACCCCACCCAAGGGTGCATACAGTTCAGTCAACTGCAACAGTTCACTTTGGGCTCTAAACATTCCCTAATCGACATTGGTCCCAAGGTGAGGTCGTTGTCAGTTCTCATACTTCAACCTATAACAACGAGCTGCACTTGTCCCATCTGACTTTGGCTATTTGTTAATGAAGGGAAGAAGGCAAACAGATCGATCGTAGCCCAAAGGTCACAGGTTGAAATCACTCTCCATCCCTTCTTCATTTGGACGCTGAAGTTTGGGCGACCTTCAGAAGTCATCGACGAGATTATGCGTCCATTTTGTCCTGCGTTGAAACTTTTTGCTATTCAATTTACATTAAACTGACCCATTTAATCTATTATATAAAGCCATTTAAGTCATTCTGCCAGTCAGCCTGTGTATTTAGTGGGCACGGAGCTGTAAGTGTGGTCACCTGTAATAAACTGTATCACCCTGACTAAAAGCGCCGTAATGTGCCATCTCCTTCTCACCTCCACAGATGAATGGTCATTAGGATGGAGGAAGGGTGCATTCATCTCAGCACCCTTCTCTTGCGCACACACACTTGCACACAGACACGTACACGAAGCAGACAAGGGGCATTTGTGTGTGAATGATCACAGAAATAAAAGAATACATGCATGAATGCAGGCACATGGACAGGGACAGGGATACACATCCAGACTGATTCCATATGTGCAAAGAGACACACACATACACATACACGTACACATATACACACACATAGACACACAGACACACACTTCACGATAGTTCTGTCATATCTGCTGTATCTAACAAAACCAGCCTGTGTCCTCGATTTGGAAAGCAGCCAAATCTACAGTATATCTCACACCCTTAATGGACTGACATTTACACTGGTGGTGACACACACACACACACACACACACACGCACACTGGGACGTGCCTCTGCACACTCTTGGACACTCACCGAGATCACTTAGAGTCTTTGCACAATTTGCGACTGCTTGGAAAGACAAAAGATCAAAAAGAAAATAAAATCTATGGACGTTTGAAAAAGGTCTGCATTTGGTCCCAACTCAATTCAAGCAGCCAGTGTCAGATTTCATTAGCTGCACTGACTTGCGCTCCCCGTAATACTGCTAATGTAAAATATTAGAGGCAATACTCTTGATTACATGAGTTTGGCCTCGCCGGTAGAATCACATAAAGACACACACACACACACCAGCTGAGACACATACACAAATGCAGATCCTCGCTCACTCATTCTCAATAACACCCACATGGGTCACTTTCATAACACGTAGAGAACAAGTCGTAGGAGGGAGATGGAGAGAGCGAACAGAGAGAGAGGAAGTGAGTACACTGCTGGATGGACTCGCTCTCTCTTCCCCGGGGAGACATTCTCACATTCAGACACTAAATGTGCGCACACAAGCTCACACAAGCGAACATGTACATCCGCGCTTGCGTGCTGACAGAACAAACAAGACTGAAAAGTTAAAAATGCGTGCAAAGACGTGCACGCTCGCCAACTAAGGGACACAAACACTTTGAAAACTGCAGATAATGTGCAGACTAGATGTGTAATATTCTGCCTGCCTGTAAAGGTCCACTTCACAGGTAGAGAACAAAGGTTCACTCCCTTCTCTTTCTCTCTGTCTTTTTCCCTTTATGACTCACTCATATACACGCACACACACACACTCACACACACACACACTCTAACTCTGGTGCACATACTGAAGCTTTGACTCACACAGTAACAGACGCCTTATTAACTCAGTAAGACAGTCTCGTCCCACTTTACCCCTGTGCTGTAGGGCTTTAGAATTTGGGGCTAAATATACCTGTATGGAGGTACTGATGGGAGGGAGGCAGGTAGAGGAAGGAGAGGCATTGGGGTGGCTATTTCAAGCAGCCATGACCCACTGTGGTAACCCACTTTCTTCCTGCCTCTGTCTGTCTCTCTCCCTCTTTCCCTCCCGTGGTGCACATCACGAGTGTCCACTCCGAGCGCCATGTGTGGAAAGTGTGTTGGCCTCCTGTCTCGTTGCCTCACTTTTTGCTCATTCTAATTCTTTCCCCACTTTTTTTTTAAATGTATCCTCTTTGATTCAACCTGTCCCATCTGCTGGTATGTCAGGTTTGATTTCCTCCACTTCCCCAAATTCCACTTGACAGCTGACAGAGAGTTTCCTGTGTCTGCTTCATGCTTATTCATGTTAATGGAGAGGGCAAGAGCAACTGTGATAGCCTTACACATCTTTCTCTTTACTCAGAACAATCTGGTGGTTGGTTGGAAAATTGCTGTTTCTACAATGAATTCTGTATGATTGCTGAACATAAGTGCAAAGCAATGCATCCAGACAGACTGTTTCTGCTCTGCATTACAGGGCCTGGCACTAAATCCTAATTCACTCTTGATATATTAGATTGCTGAAAACATTTCAGCTAAGACGCTCAGTCACTTTTATTCATTCATCCTGTGAAATTACAACAGAACCAATAACAAGATGGACAAAGAAATGATGATGCATAATGGCCTTTAGAACTCTAAGGATGTCCACCTTTGCCCTGATTTAATTTCTGAACCAGAATGAACCACATTTGGACTCAGCACACTCACCTTCAAATAAACTGAAGGCAGTGATGTCTTTTGACTATAAACTATTCTTAACGATCTTGATTGAATTTGCTTTTTGAATGTTTTCGTCTCTGCAGCACACAAAACATGTTCCTAAGGGAAAAGTTTTCGAACAGATTTTTCAGACAGTGCAATGGGCTCGTTACTCCACAGTGCTTCAGTGGATTTTTAGTGGATGATAGATGAGAGATGTTTAATCAAATGGTGCTCTTTGTGTTTCTGTATTCCACCATCTCTTTTAGGTGGTGTTAAAGAACGCCCACATGGCCGTTGGCTCCTTGACCATCAATGAGGAGAGGTCAGAGGTCATCGATTTTTCCGTTCCCTTCATTGAGACGGGCATCAGCGTCATGGTCTCCCGTAGCAACGGCACCGTTTCACCCTCAGCCTTCTTAGGTGCGGCGTGCAGCAGCCAGCTCATGGGGACAGAGGCATTGGTTGATATTGAGAACTATGAGAGTAAAATATAAAAGCAATGCCAACAATCAGTCTTGCAGTGCTGTCACCTTTGCAACACGTTTCTTGGAAGAAGTAAATCCTATACCATAATGGCACTGCAGACAGTGGGTTTTGATTTTCTAGTTGCATTGGGCACTGGAATGCTTAGAGTTAGTTAGTTATTATTTATTACTTTGCTATTATTATGATTTTTATCCTGCCAGTTTTTGCAAAAACTAATTTTATCACCTAATAAATTATCTACCTAATAAACTAAAATATGACCCAAAAAGGTGGGTAGCTGGAGATCTAGTAAAGAAAAAGAGACACATCGCATTTTACAGATCATTATATTTACACTTCGGTACTCTGGGCTGTGTCATGTGTGCCAGATGGATCTTTGTCTGATCACTTTAGTCTGATATCCATCTTTCACCTTCGGACGTTGAAATAAAAGTGATTTAGTGGACACGCTAAGTGATTAGAGCCAGGCCTGAATGCATTTGTATGATGAGGAGGCAGACTGGAGTGTATGATAACATGGCTAACTGTTTATTTATTCTCTCTTTGCTCCCTGTCTCTTTGCCCTCTTACATTTCCCACTCCTACTCCATTTCTCTGACTCTTCCTTCCTCTTCTCAATCTGGCGCTCCACATTTGCATATCTCTCTTGCCCTCTCCCTCCCTTGCTTCATTTTCCCTTCCTCTCTTTCTCTCCACCGCCCTCGCTCTTGTTTTCTCTTTTCCTCTCTCTCCTGACGTCCCTCATGTCTTCCCCATTTTTTGCCTTTACGCATCCCTCTTTTTCTCTTCTCTTCTCTTTACCTAATCTCTGTCCGTCCACACTCCCTCATTCAATTCCCCATCTCCCTTTATCTCCCTTCATCTTTCCTTCTCCTCCCTTCCCTCTCTCTCCCCTCCAGAGCCCTTCAGTGCGGATGTGTGGGTGATGATGTTCGTGATGCTGTTGCTGGTGTCAGCAATAGCTGTGTTTATATTCGAGTACTTCAGCCCTGTGGGCTACAACCGCTGTCTGGCTGACGGCAAAGGTGAGAGGCCTCAGCGTAACACACACAAAACACACATACATAGACACACATAGATGCACACAGGCATGGTGCCTGTCGGGGGGTGAACTGCACTGTTGTTTGATGATATAGATACAAACTGATGCTGACACTTTCTCTTCCAGTCTTCTAGCTGCGTTGCCTCCCTCATCTCTCACTCTTTTCACTCAGAGCGCACCAGACTGGGGGAGGCGCTTAGGTTGACGTTACCAATGAAATTATACCTTTTGTAGCATGTGCTAAAAGTGATGCATTGTTTTTGAATTAAAGGTAGGCTTTCCAGCACTCCACAGTCAGTCTGTTTTATGGAAAATGTAAGGCTATTCCGCTTATCTACATGACAACAAAGTCTTTGCAGATTGCTCACTGCCAGCACAGGTTATTCATACTGAACATTAGTGACCCAAAACGTTTGGTTTGTGGTCATTTGAGCAAAATGTGTGTCAAAAATTGAGTCTTCTGTTGAGTCCTCTGTTTTTTATGCCACTTTTTGTGTCCACTTTGACCTCCTCCCCACAATTTCTGTGTGCTGTGTAGTGCCAAATGAGGTGCTCAGATCCTTTACTGAAATTAAAGTACCAATATCTCCATGTCAACACATTTCTCTTCAAATAAAGGGGGCAGAAGAATGTTGATGAGGAGATTGTCCTTGAAGTAAGTTGTTGTTATGTTATCGGATTGTTTATACTGATACATCAGTGCATGAATATGTTTTTAGTGGTGACACTAAACAGTGGATAGTCAAGGTGGAGTGGGTATAGGCAGCAGTAAGACAGTATCGTGTAAACGACTTGTTCCATTTGTCACCTCTGGCTTCAGAAATCAGAAAACAACTCAGGGAAATGATTTATGAGTAGAAACTGAACGCTTTTGTTGTTGCATCACCTTTTCACATGCTACCTTCCACCATTTGCACTAATTAATTGATAAATGAAAAGATAAAAATGTTGGTGGGTCATACTCACTCCAGTAGCAGCACTGCCCAGACTTTGCATTTGATGTTCAGGCATTTTCTAAGTTCATGATTTTCTAATCAGTATATGAACGGCATGATGTTTAGCTGCCAACTTGACAGTCCTGGATATGAGACTACCACTAGCAGCTGTGCGACAGCTTTGGCGAAGAGAAAAAAGAAACAATCTAATGGTGGAACTGTGGATCCAAATCAAACCAAGCACTATCTGCCCACCAAATTTCACCATTCAAAGAAGGACAAAATACGTTCACCTTTGCTGATGAAGTCTGCGAATGAGCATTCAAACAATTGGCTGAAGCAGTTTTACTTGTTCTGGAATAAGAGTGTTTGTTGGGTAATGTTTAATATTATAATTTCCACCAAATAATCAAGCAGGCACAGGTAGAGCTTTACAGGTTAATGCCAACACGGCTGGTCTTACACGAATTGTCTTTTGTTGTGCACAAAGCCTGACAGAAACACAGACATGCACAAACACACTGCGAGCCGCCTCCACGTATAGACCGGCCGTCCTTTCCTGACCCAATGACTTCATTCTCATCTCCTCCTCCTCCGTCTCCGTGCTGCTCTCCTCTTATCAGTTACAGGTGTGTGTCTCTGCCTGGGTTTCAACACATCTCCAGTGCTGCTTCCTTCACACTGGACAAGCCATTTGCATTAATTTCCATATTTCTCAAAACCATGTGTCAGCTCTGACAGCGAGGGGCTAGTTTTGTGTTAGATCTCCCCAGCCAAAAAAGATGAGAAGCAAAAAGAAAAAAAAAAATCAATGTCTTCCCACAACCCTATCTCTGATGTGACTATATATAGACAGTGTTATTTTTTTTTTCATTTCTCTCATCCTTCATCATGTTCTGGAGAAGATGTACTCCTCCCTAAAGTGCTGTCCTCTTCTGTGTGTCTCCTTGTTTTATCTGCTTGTAGCGTTGTGGGAGTTTGGTATCATGGAGAGTGCAGGTGGAAGTTTGGACTCAAATGAGTGGATGCTATAATGTATCAATGGCATGACTGCAGAGTTGTGTCTCTCTCTGCCCAATTCATTTAACCAACTTTCTTTCAAATTTTACAAAGGAAATGTTTGGCACGACAAAGTCAGTTTGTCCATGAACAAAAACTTTGTACAATGATACACGCCCACACACATACACGTAAACATACACACACTTTCTCTCTCACACACTCACACATACCCACACAAACATTATGAACCAACTGCTAATCACAGAATAATGGCTGGAGTCTGCTGTCAGTGCAAGGATGAACTGAACCTATGAAAAGAAAAAACATGCTTTTGCCTGGAGAATGACTGAAACGATTAATCAATTATTGAAATAGTTGGCATTTAATTTTCTTTCAATCTGCTAATGGATTAACTGACTAATCATTGTGGCTCGATTGCTCGGATGGATACCCACCACTATAAACTGAACAAATGTGTGTCCCACGCACTGGTTTAGAAACCAAGACGAATCTGTCACCTATTATTTAATCATGCATGTGTTTCTTTCAGAGCCTCATGGTCCCTCCTTCACCATTGGTAAGGCCATCTGGCTGTTGTGGGGTCTGGTCTTTAACAACTCTGTGCCAGTGCAGAACCCCAAAGGCACCACCAGTAAGATCATGGTGTCAGTGTGGGCCTTCTTTGCTGTCATCTTCCTGGCCTCCTACACTGCCAACCTGGCTGCTTTCATGATCCAGGAGGAATATGTGGACCAGGTAACTGGTCTCTCAGACAAAAAGGTAAGATGGAAGGTTTCTCTTTTGCATTGTCCACTCTTCTTTTCCTCATCTGTGCCCTTAGTTTATAAAGTAAGGTTTCACATGAAGCTCATTCTGTGTTTAGTTCCAGAGCCCCAATGACTTCTCGCCTCCTTTTCGGTTTGGCACCGTCCCAAACGGGAGTACTGAGAGAAACATTAGGAACAACTATCCAGAAATGCACTCCTACATGACAAAGTTCCATCAGAGAAACGTCAATGAGGCTCTGCAGAGTCTCAAGGCCGGGTGAGAAGAAAGAAATTTTGTTGTAAAACTAAATTTTTTACATGTTCAAAATAAAATTAACTCAAAAGATCACATTTATATTTGAAATTTAAGACCAAAAATGGTAACTATCACCTAGAGATATTAAACTATGTATTTTGGTAGTTGTTTATGTCTTCAGGTGTGTAAACATCTCCTGTTTCAATAGATGTTATTCTGAAATCTGGTCATTTTCAGCATTTCTAAAATACATTTTTATTCTGTTGAATTTAAGGGGTTGAATTCAGTTTTAGTGTAGAAGTTGTGAAAATCTTTACTGGAATTAAACGCATGACAAAATTCTACCTCAGTTTCAGCTATACATACAGGGTCACAACAACAACGCCTGCTCAAGCAGTGTTTGGACATCCAATATGCAGTATTTGTTGTTTATTACTCACATATTGCAATAGGAAGGGTGGATAACAAGTCCCCTTTTATTTCTGTCCTACTTCATCTTCTTCATGTAAACACAATGTCGCTGAAAAATGCCAATAATACTTTTACTCCCCCTCTTCAGTTTTCATGAAGCAAGCCTTTTCACCGGTCTGTGTGCCAGCTCCAGCCTTTGGCAAACCAAGTGGAAGTCTATTACACTTATCAGCAGCTTAGTGCTATTTAGCAGGTTAATTGGAATGTTGTAGCTGTGATGTCTGACTCCTAAGTGCTAATTAATTGTAACCTATCTCTCTCTCCCTCTCTCTTTTCCATTAGCAAGCTTGATGCTTTCATTTATGATGCGGCCGTGCTGAACTACATGGCTGGCAGGGATGAGGGCTGCAAGCTAGTGACCATTGGCAGCGGCTACATCTTTGCCACCACGGGGTATGGCATTGCGATCCAGAAGGAGTCGCTCTGGAAGAGACATGTGGACCTGGCCATCCTGCAGCTCTTTGGAGATGGTGAGGCAACACACTGTTTCCTCCCCTGCTTTACGCTGCTCAGTCTAATGCACTGAGTGGACAGAGACGCTGCCTTGCATACAGTGCAGCTGCGCTGATATGATGAGTTGTTTGTTTAATTGCTGAGGGATGCACCAGATAGTCAATTAGATAATAGCATACTTTACCAGCCTAACTTCTGATTGACAGCCTTGAAGCAAGCTAAACGATAAGTCTGGCTCATTTCAGCTGTGGTCTTAATTTAATGACTTTCACCAGTGTGTATTTAAAACATTGCACTCACCAAATCCATTGCTGACATCTTGTAAACAAGTTAACAGTGCACCTGAAATGTTAATAATAATCGTTTGCTGGGCAAGAAGCGTGTGTGTGCACAACTACAGTGAGTAGTGTAGTATAAACTGCAGAGCAGTTTCATTTTTACGGACAGGATTTTGCCAGTGGCCTTTGGCATTTTCTTCAAACAGGTTAGCCTGACAGTTTGTTTAAAACCTGTCTGATCAGCAGACTTCTCATGTGTTTGCCCTGTCTGACTTATTTCTAGCAAACCTAGCAAGCCAAACCTAAAAAATAAGGTCCAAGTAGTTATAAACCTGAGCTAATTCAAGGCATTTGGTTTACCCACCAATATGCCATGAACAAACCTCACCACAGGCTGTGCTGCAGGGACAAATAACAACAGTCTGTTTCTTATGTATATGAGTGTAAAATGCACTATTTTCAATAAGGTTTACTCTAAACCCAGGCAGGAATACACTTCTTAGTCATTAAAATTGTAGGCTTTCACCCACTCCCACCTGTCCAGGGTAAAAACTGGTGGAGGGAGGGGAAAATCATCATCTGTACGCCTGCAACATCAACTGTGGTGATGAATTTTCTCTGCATGTCAAATGTGCAGTAATTTCACTCTCATATATAATAAAAGCAGGCAGAGGAAAAAAGACAGTGCTGCAAGGAATATATGTTGAGATTTAGGTCCACCTCGGGGCCACATGCTTTATGATCACGCTTTTATCCCTCCCTTTTATGGGAGACTGTCCAAGCTCTCCAGGACTTGCTCTTTTGAAACACTTCATTCCCATCAGCTTTAGTTTGAGCAATAAGGAGTCTATGAAATTTGTTCAAAATGTCTATTCCTAACCTGTATGGTACATGGTTTATGGTTGTCAAGTAAAAACTCTTCATCATAAACAAGTCAAAATGTCACAGTCAGTGGTTGCTTGCTGACTTTATCGACTTTAACAGTCTGATCTCACAATGTCCTGTTTTGATATACAGCTGAATGCAGAATGGCAAATGTAGGGAAGGTTATGTGTGTGTGTCTGTGTCTGTGTGTAGGTTTGAGTGTGTGTATGTGTTTATTTGAGCATAGTCCATCGAGTTGTGAGCATCCTGAACCAAGGGCCCTCCGGGGCCCACTATAGTGCGTCCCAGTTAGGGGTGCCAGCATAGCTCCTGGTGTATTTCAACACCGCGTGTGCATGAGTTTGCGGGTTTGTGTGTGAGTGTGTGTGCACACGTACATGTGAATTTGGGTCATGCCTCTTAAAATGAGAGAGGGCCTATGTGTGTAAACGAGAGGGGTGTGTGTTTGTGTGTTAGAGTGGTGTAGAGATTCTGACTATTTATGACACAGGTTTATTTTTATCAACCTACATACAATTCAAGAGTGCTGTGTGTATTGTTTCAGACTCATTTACTTTAAGTTTTATTATCTACATGTTTAACGAAAAGATAATTTCTAAAAATGTATATAAGACCAATTTGTGTGTTTTTTTGTGAGCACATGTGCATGCCTGTGTTTGAATATGGGTCGGCTCCCTGTAACATCCCCCTGTGCCGCAACAAAATCATTCATACAGGAAGCAGGCGGCCTTGTCTCACCCCTCTCAGGATACCAATGTCACTTTGCCACGCCTCACCATCCACTCCCCTCCTGGTGGCCTAGAAAGCCATCACACTCACGTGGAGAACCCAGTGGCCTGGCATGAAGGCTGGAAGGGAGTGCGAGCGGTTTGACGCAAGCCTGAGCAAAAATATATCACAGCTGTCGTTTAAAAGAAACAGCAGTTGTGATTGGTGATTGTTGGATTCTCCGTCGGATGGAAAGTTTTGAAGTCATTTACGTTTTTAGCTTGATGCCTGACTTGATGACCACAGTCAAAGTTTAGCATCAATCTGCTGAAACAGATTTGACTTGTAAAATGAAGTGTGGTCGCTAGATATTTGAGCTTCATTAGAAGTTTGTTTCTTGGTTAGACCTCCTTAGCAGTCCAGAGCATAGTGTGTTACTGTGTTGACCTGGATTTGAGTTCCAGTCGGGGACAACTGTTGCATCCCTTCACCAGGGTTGCTCTTATTGTCTAATGGCAGCTGTCCAACAAACAGAAAAAGGTATTTTTGTTTTTGATAATAAGTTACTAGACAACTGTTTTCTTGCTGAATAAAAACAAATGACATAACATACAAACATAATGGCATTCTCCCTCGAAAATAAACTGTAGCCATTGTGTTAATGTGCTCTTGTCATAGCAATGCTATTGACTGCCAGCTGCTAGCACATCAAAATGGTTGCAGATCACAGTCAGTTTCTCCGTAGCTACAAGTACACCTAGTGGCTGCTGTATGATTGCATCTTTAGTTTTACCCATGTGTGTGTGCAGGGCCTCGCCCTGAGTTTGTATGCTGTGGAGCTTCTTGTTGATGCTCAGAGACCAGCCTGTGCTCTGGCCACAGTGACGTGCAGTGATGGCCGCTGAATGTATGATTAATTAAGCCACGCCTGTCCCACCACAGTGGGCTTTGATAGAGAACAGCTCGTGATGAAACAGAAGGTGACCCACAAATGAGACTAGAGGCTCAGGGACCAACTTCAGATACACACAAACACACATACAGTCACACATTCATGTATACATACATGTGCAAATGCTTCTGTTTTACAATTTTCAAAGCTGCATGCCTGTGTTGACGCCAGAGCTTTTACATATTGTGTAGTAAACACTTAGAGACACACAATTATTTGCAGTAATGAGAGCAAACAAGATGAGTGTAATTAACATATGACCAAAGGCGTGCGTTTTATTCTTTTCTTGTCTGCAATAAAGTCTGCTGCAAAATTCAAGGCTGTATTTCACTTCTAACTCCCCTGACCCCCTCTTCCCCCTGCCTGCCCAACATCTTCCCTCCTCTCTTCTTCTGTTGCATCATCTCTCCGTCCCTCATGTCCTCCAATACCCATCCTGATATTACATCATATCCCTCCTCTCTCCTTTATGTTTTACATTCCTTTCCACTTTTTTCACACCCCTTTCTTTATTTCAATTCCCGCATGAATTATAAAAACACTTCTCCACATGTCATCATCATACCATCCTCTGTCTCGTCTCTTCTTCTCGTCACCCTTGTATCTCCCTCCTTCCTTGCCTCTGTCCCGCTTCCTTCGTGCTGTTGGCATGTCAACTCTTTACCATCCCTCTTTCCGACCATCTCACCCACCTCTCCCTGCCTCCTTCCCTCTTCGTGCCATCTGTTTCTTCATTCTTTGACTCTCCCTCGTCTTTCCTCTCTTCTGCCCATTCACTGTCATTACATTTTCTCCATTCAGGTGAGATGGAGGAGCTGGAGTCCTTGTGGCTGACGGGTATCTGCCACCACGAGAAGAACGAGGTGATGTCCAGCCAGCTGGACGTGGACAACATGGCCGGTGTCTTCTACATGCTCGGTGCCGCCATGGCTCTGTCCCTCATCACCTTCATCTGTGAACACTGGTTCTACTGGCAGTTGCGCTTCTGCTTCATGGGTGTCTGCTCCGGCCAGCCTGGCTTCGTCTTCAGCATCAGCAGGGTGAGATGGGGCAGCAAGGGAAGACGGGAATTACTCTGTGTGCTCAGACCTTAAATCTGATATGTTGAGTATGTTAAAACAGAGAAATAGCATATTAAAAGTAGCTAGTAGTAGCATTGGAGGCATTTGCCACTGAGAAATGTCGATCAGCTTGTCTTGGCTCATCCTTTTCCACAAATAATATGATTGACAGATTCAGATTGTCAGTGACTTCTGTTCAAGACATTGAAGCTGACACATTTCACATCGTGTCTGTATTTTAAAGCATCAAAATCAAAGAAGAAGCTCAGTAGTATCACATAGCTACCTGCCGCACTTTACAAATTTTGCACTGGCAGCCATCTTTGCCTTTCCCAAAAACAAAAGTTAAAAGCATCTGAAAAATTGAGGATTTTGCCATTGAGTTGACTATGAGAGAAGAAAGGCCACATTCTTCCTCTTGCAAATAAAAAGTTGCTTTCTAAAATATAAACTGCACCTTGGGTCAATCCAATGCACTCTGCAGTTTTGCTGCTACGGCTTCAAAACTAAAAGATAAATTCTAATTATTGTCATTACTCCCTCACAGGTATGGAATGAAAACTCATAATGAAGGAAATGTATAATCTTTCCCGACATCATTGAGAATAAATTGCTGGGATTGGTCTTTTCTCAGTTTGGATGAAAGACAGGAAATGTGTGGGGGGTACATAGGACAGAATGGGGCAAGGGCTAACATGATATTGCAGCACCTAGCAGCTACACTCTCTCACCAAAGCATGCAACTTGCTTAGAATTCTCCAGTTTACTACTGGAACATTGACTCCTCCTTGTCCATAAAGTCCCCTTCATTACTTGCTTATACATCAAGACATCATGAACTTCACTGTCTGTAAAACCTATATGCTAAAGTTGGAAATGAGCGTGCAAACCTCTCACTTCCAAAGTATAAACAGACATAGGAGCTGTTTCCTCTTGTCTTGATGGTTGGGTTTTACTGATGCCCATGAGGTAAATATTTACAAAATGTTGAGCCCAAATCAATATTTCACTCAACAAAAGTCAGCCACAGAACTGGAGAGGGTAGATTACTGGATCCCAGGAGACCAAAGTCACCCCCGAGGTATTTGATTTGCATTCCAATTGTTTTGACATGGCTTCGGCGTAATTCACTGCATGCCTGTGAAGGTGAACCGCTGCAGGCTAAACCACGTGGCTAATTTACAGCAGAGAGCCACACACTGGTGCTCTCTCCCTCCATTTGATATGCTGCTGTGGTGCCCGAGCTGCTTGTGCCAAGAAAGCAAGGCTATGAAAAAAAAAACCCAACATAACATTTCCCCCCCTCCTCATCTAATATTACACTCCAGTGCCCAACTTTGATTATTTTGTATGGTGTTAATTTTACATTGTTGCTGTCGCCTTGTTTATGGTTGTGTGTGCGTGTCGGCATCTGTTTATGTAGTGGGAACATAAAATATCGGCTGTTAAAATGTCAGTTGACTTCTCATTTCCAAAGACAGGCAGCTTGGTGTTGTTTTTGATTATTAGATCATTATAATTTGTATGGGAGCTAGATCTGAAAGCTATTATGCTTTGTATAACATTCAGTGATTGCTCTCATTTACAGAAATTACCTCTGTCTTTGCTGCAATGTGGCAATGTAAATGAACTCCGTGTGTCCACAAATACAGCCAGATGATTCAGTATGTTAAAATATTCAGCGGAAATATTCATTGAGAGGGTTCATTTGCATATGTAGCACAGAGCCTGGGCAATGCAAAACATCAAGAGTGGAAATTACGGTTTATTATCTTTCCGCAATTCTCGACCACAGCCTCACATTGTCTCCTTCTCATTTACACTAGTGTTTTGTCTGCAGCTTCGGCCTTTCTTTCTTCAGCCTTTTCTTCCTTTCTTTTCTTTTTTTTTTCTTGCTCTGCCACTCAGATTGATTCCGCTTTTTTAATTTCACAGCATAATCCAATAAACTTTATTGTTATTGCTGCAATTAACATTTAAGCTCTGCAGTGTAAAAAATGAGACATCTGTCACGGTTGGCGTGAGTCACGTGGCTTCGGTCATGGTTTCATGGTTGGTTAGCGTTCCCTCCCTCAGCAGCCTTGTGAGTGGCTGTCCCCTGGCTACCTGCTCCTCCGGGTCCCACCTGCAACACTGTAACAAATTAATTACATCGATTTGGAAAGCCTCTAATGACTCTAGAACAGTAAATGTATTAGAGGTTCAATCACTCTGCTTTTCACAGTTCTCGCGTCATGTCGTTTGCATTTAACACCACATATGTATACCACACACAGGCTGTATTCAATTATGAGCTGCTGCATGTACAGTAGGCGCTCTTTGCAATCTCACATAGGGGGCTGCTAGTTACTTGTTGATTTCCTGCCTCTCTGTACCAGTGTAATCACTTATAGATTTTTCTCTGATCCCCTGGTGGATTGAAAATTCTTAGGAACCCTCAGGCCACAGTTATTGCTATTCACACATCCTTCCCAAATAATCAGCTACTGTAGCACTGGGCCAGCAGCAATCTGCCAACTGTTACATTATGTGGGCATGTGGAACAGACAGAATCTGCGGTCGAATATGAAGCAGCAATCACTTTGTTAAATATCCAAGATTTGGTGCAGTACATTATTAAGTTGTTGTTTTCAATTGTGGTTGTTGCTTATCTGTGCAAAATAATAAATCATATTTAACAACTTTACCAGTGTTGCCCACAAATGCCTTAATAGCTCAATATAACACAACCTCGTCATCCATACAGGAAAGATCATCCAAAGATTAAGGTCGAGGCTTCAAAAAAATTCAAGCCAAAACGGGGTGATGTCATAGAAGTCATGGGAGGGAAGATTTGAAGACAGATTTGGCAGCAGGTGGGGTGTAATCGGGAAAATAAAGGAAGGAAAACAAAAGGGATGAAGGGGTGACAAATTGTATAAACAGACAGATGGAAAAATGAAACACAGATGAGACAGAAAAGGACCAGATAAACATTGAAAGATGGTTCTAAGTGAAAAAACAAAAAACAAAACTTGAAATATCACACAGGTGGGTGTATACATTTGTCCACCACTTTAACATTCCATCCAAATCCCATATTACTCCAATACTGTTGAGTCATTTTGTATTTATGCTAACCTCTCTTGCTATTAGCCACTGACGAGCTTCACATACTTGGCTGTTAACACAGTGTGAAATTGAAAGAAGTAATAACATTATCTATAAAACCAGAATGGGGGATGAAGGCCTTTTTGCTGCAATGCAGGCACTGTCCGTGTAGCTAATTATCTACCAGAAATGAGTGGTTAGGGAAAGGAGAAGTGAGGGTCAACGAGTCATATTAGTGAAACAGAGAAGGAGGTTGGGAAGAGTCATAGCTTAACAGAAGAAAATATTTGACAGCAGGCTGACCCCTAACCTCTTGGCAGAGTCTTGACCTCTGTAGAGGCGAGCAGGATGGAGGTCAGCTGATCGCTGGTCTTTAACAGTGGCCAGAGTGTCTCTTTATTGCCACAGTTATTTACAGACATCTAGAAAAACTGAGTAAAATCATTGTTTGGAATTGATCTGATCCTTACCGTCCCATCTGTCATGCCTGGTCTTCTCTCCTCGGTGCATCCATTTTTATCTGAATATTGTATCGTACATCACTGAATGCAAATGGGGCAGTTTATCTTTCTGTCACGTTAACACTGAGCCAGTGTCTCCTTGGCATGGCCTTTCCCTTCGGAGGCGATTGTGTTGTGGCCTGTGGTGTTGAGTGGTAGTGGAACAGAGGTGTTTAATAACCGCCAGAGGATATTGTTCAGCTGAATTCTAATCACATTGATTAAAGGTATTGGCCAGTGGGACCCAGGGGTTTTTATAGCCCCTTAGCCTTTATCAATCATCCAGCTACTCTATCCTCTCTGAATCTTCATACTGTATACTCTCTTCCACTGTCTCATCATGTTACTGTCTATAATACATGTGAAGTGTGCATCTGTTTTTGCATACTATATACTGTTTTTATTGAGCAGGGTATCAACAACATCAGAATAAAGAATCCTATTCACTGATAGAACGCTGGTGAATATAACGGTTAGATTTACCAAGTGTTTGAAATGTTCACTCACTAAAGTCTGTTTTTTCCCCCCACACAGGGCATCTACAGCTGTATCCACGGGGTGCAGATTGAAGAGAAGAGCAGCTCAGCATTAAACTCCCCATCAGCCACCATGAACAACACCCATTCCAACATTATGCGCCTCTTACGCACCGCCAAGAACATGGCCTCCCTGTCAGGGGTGAATGGCTCACCACACAGTGCTCTGGACTTCATCCGCCGTGAATCCTCTGTTTATGACATCTCCGAACACCGGCGCAGCTTGGCGGGCCACTCAGACTGCAAGCCACCTTACCTACCAGAAGACAATATGTTCAGCGACTACATCAGTGAGGTGGAGAGGACGTTTGGCAACATCCACCTGAAGGACAGTAATCTGTACCAGGACCATTACCTGCACCACCATGGCTCAACACTAGGGCTCAGCGGACCTCCTCCCAACAGACCCCATAGTTTGGGCAGTGCTAGTTCTCTGGAGGGTGGCATGTTCGACTGTGACAGCCTCGGTGGAGGGGTGGCCCCTATTTTCACCACCCAGCCCTGCTCAGCACTTACACACAGGAACATGAGCAAGTTTGACCTGCTGTCTGGACAGACTCCTCCCTCAGGCCAGGGCTTCAAGGGAGGCCTGCCGGACCTGTATGGAAAGTTCTCCTTCAAGGGAGGTGCCTCAAGTTCCACATATATTCCCGGGCATAACTACTGCGGAGGGAGAGGAGATGATGATGGGAATATACGTTCAGATGTCTCTGACATTTCCACACACACTGTAACTTATGGAAACCTGGAGGGTAATGCCAAGAAGCGCAAACAGTACCGCGATAGCCTGAAAAAGAGGCCGGCCTCTGCCAAGTCCAGACGGGAACTGGACGAGATTGAGCTGGGCTACAGGAGGAAACCATACCACATCAGCCACCATCACTATCACGGCCACCGCTCTGCCTCACCACCGCTTTTGCCCTCTGAACGGAAGAGAGGAGGAGGAGGAGGAGGTGGTGGTGTTGGTGTTGGAGGAGGAAACAATGAAGGGAACTATCTATTCAGAGAAAAAGAGAGCGTTAGAGATTTTTACTTGGACCAGTTTCGGCCCAAAGAGGGCGTCCCTCAGTGGGAACATGTGGACCTGACAGAGGGCCCTGGGAATAGAGATGGAGGAGTTGCGACCTGCACCTCCCTGGTTCCAGTGGACGACTTTCTTAAGAGCAAACCCAAAAAGTCAGATTCGAAGAGTGGGGGAGGATCTGGACTGGCAGGAGGAGAGTGGGAGTGCAGGAACTGTCGGGCTAGTGGGGGCAAGCAGATGTCCATACATGGTGGAGGTGGTGGGTATGGTGGTGGTATGAGCTGCGGGTCCTCAGGAGGTGGAGGAAACAGCCGACCCAGCTCTGCAACCTGCATGCGCTGCGAGGGCTGTAAAAAAACAGGAAACCTCTACGACATCAGTGAGGACAACAACCACCTCTTGGAACAGATGGGGGGAGGGCAAGGTGGGGGAGGAGGAGGAGGTATGGGCGCAGGCCCCCAATCTCAACTTCAGGGCCAGCAGAGGAGGAAGGGTGGCGGATTAGGCAAACCACTTAGGCGGCAGCACTCGTATGACACATTTGTTGACCTTCAGAAAGAGGAGTCAGGTGGGATGGGAAGTTTGATGGGGGGCCTAGGAGGAGGTGGAGGGATGAGTGGCGCAGGTATGGGAGGGATGCTGCCCCCACCCAGGAGTGTTAGCTTGAAGGAGAAAGAACGTTACATGGAGGGCACCAGCCCCTTCGCACACATATTTGAGCGTCATGGGGGCTCGGAGAGAGAAAGGGAAAGAGACAGGGATCCGTTGTTTTACGGAGGTGAGGGCCGCAAAGGACCCGGCTCACCATTCGGCCTATTCAGAGGTGGCGAGGGCCTCCATCGCCGCTCCATCGGAGAAAGAGACATGAGAGACAGGGATAGGTCTTTAATGGAAGGAGGAGCATTCTCTTTATCCAAATCTCTTTACCCTGACCGGGTAAACCAAAACCCCTTTATACCCACCTTTGGCGATGACCAGTGTCTGATGCACGGAGCCAAACAATATTACATGAAAAAGCAACAGCAGCAGCAACAAGTTGCCAAAAACAGCCGAAGTGACTTCAGGAGCCAGATGAGCACGGCGTCATATCTGCCAGCGTCTGCCACGGCTGGGGTGATGTCCAATGTGACCCCCCGGTTCCCGAAAGAGCTCAGCCTTGGTGGAATGAACCACCATGGCTCCATGCTGGGGGTCGGCCCCCCACGTCCCTTCAATGGAAGCAATGGCCATGTGTACGAGAAACTGTCCAGCATTGAGTCTGATGTTTGAGAGAAAAAGGGGGAGGAGGAGCGGATGATGGCAAGGGAGAAGGAGAAGAGGAATAGAGGCGTGTAGTGTTAGGAGATCAGGGATGATTTTAAAGACACTGTCCACACACTGCAACCCTAGCCCATATTGGGACAGCATGATGAGGTGAAAGAGGAGAGAGCTAGAGGAGGAAAAGACTGAAAGGTAGAGACTGTGAAATGAAGGGTTGAAGGGGAAAAAAATCTTGATTTTGCAAGAAAATCTGGGTAAAAAAAAAAATCAGGACACCCTGAGGAGGTGTGGGATGTTAACCCTCTCTCAGAAATGGCCAAAGCTACTCTACTTTTATGTCCAAACACAGTCAATTAACATTCCCCTCACCATCACAAATGTACTCAACTCCCAAGTCCATAATTTCATCCACCAGTAAGGCAGAAGTCATTGTACTTGGTTATTATCTCAAAGAGGCGACACCTCATCTTAGTTTGATATTGGACATGTGAGCCTGGTGCGATTTGATGGCTGTCTGAGAGCTCCCGCTGAGCACTTATGAAGAAAGACTGCGAGAGTGGAGAGAGGAGCGAACTGCCCATCTGCCCCTGTGCCACTGCAGAAAGGAGACATTGTCACATTTACACAGGAGATGACTAGTGCTTCTCTCTCCTTCTCTCTCTGGAAGGAAACAGCATTGCCTGTCCATCTCTCTGTCTCTCTCTCTCCCTCTCTTTCTCTGTCTCTCTCCATCCTGCACTCGTCCCACTCTCTCTCGGCCCCCCCCGCTCCTCCTCCTCATCCCTTCACCAAAAGAGCTGATCTTGTTTGCTATGAGAAATACAATCATGAATGATAATAAGATATTCTTATAGAAAAACAGGGTATAAGAACAACAATAATATTGATAACATTGTGAATAACAAAAATGTTAGTACTGATTATGATAACACTGCTTATTATATCACTAAGTTTTTCTTGTTTTATATTCTGTTTGTATAATATTTCACTGCTGTTTTAGTATCTGTAGTTATGTCCTGTCTGCCCCTGGTGGCAGCAGGATGGTTGTTTTCAGTTCAGCCAACAAGCCACAAAGACTCAACTCCTGGTTTTGTTTTCTGTAGAATATTTTACTCCACGCTCATATATTTATTTGCTCCTAGTTGAAAAAACAGGATCTCAAAAACACATTTAGAGCGCACAGATCCTCATTTCATTACAAATCAAAATGCACACGCACACACTCACGCACGCACACAAACACACAGTTTTTGTCGGCCTGAACTTGTGCTACTGTGAACAACATGTCGTCAGAAGCTGAAGATACTGGGAGGAAGGACGTGCCTTAACGGTCTCCAGTGGATGTCTCCTCCAGTTCGCATGCGGTCCTCACACGACAGCACCAGGACGGACCAGCGTGCTTTGAGGCCGCTCGGTGGTCTCGTCATGTTTTTGAGCCAAATCTGCAGTAAAAATTTACAGCAGGCTTGAGACGCCACTGCTGATGGTTTCAATACAAGAACGCTATCGGGGGATGTTTTATAACTTCGTAAAAAATTTTTCATATGTCAAGTATGGGCTGTGAAGCAGTTGTATTCAGGATGTCCCTCTGTCACTGATAGACATCTCACTTCACAACACGGCAGCCTTTAGACCACTTTTTTTATTCAGGTTACATGACAACAGTCACCAGGCACTTACTTTTCTCGGCCTCTCACTGGTATCTCACAGAAGGCGTCACTTTTCACTCACATAAGCGGTCTGAGAGGCGCACACAGAAAGCTTTGTCTGGACTTTGTGTATCATTAATATATGCACTGTCGCTTATGTAGGCTACAAAATGTGTAGGAGAAGTGTTGTTACCGCATGACAATGATAAAAGCTTGAGCTGAGGAGGATGTCTATTTGAGAGAGGCCTCTTACGCACTGACCGAGGCGTCAGGAAGGAGGCCATGTTGCGAAAAGCTTTGCAGCTTTTTACTTTGACTGATGTAGATAGACTTTTTAGCTGGAGAGGCCTCATTTATTGCACAGGACCTTTTACTCAGTGTAGGTTCAGGCACTCAGTAGACATGCCTTATCGTCCCATCAACCCCCCCCCTACCCCCACCCCGAGCTGTCTGATGATGACTCAGCATTTTACTGTACAGAATAAAGAAGCCTCTATGAGTTATTTAAAGGTTTGATCTTCGATTAGCTGACGGTGTCAGAAGTTCAAGGGCTGCAGGAGATTGCGCAGGAGTGCTGGCCTGAGATTGGAGCTGCTGGAATGTGAAAAGTGTGATCTTTGTCATTGCGGACTTCTATCTTATACCCTAATCTAAATGCACCCATGTAATAGGTTGGTGTGTGTGTGTGAGTGAGTGAGTGTGAGTGAGTGAGTGAGTGTGTGTGTGCATGTGCGCGTATGTGTGTGTTTGGCGAGGGAAACAAATCACAATTGAACAATATCAGACGTTTTTTTTTTGTTACTAACCCGATGATAACAATTCATAAATTCAGCAGCCTCTCGTCCTCCCTCGCTGTAAACGTAACAGCATCAAAAATGAGCCTGTTGGAGTTAGCCTTAAATCAAACAGATTCATCAACACACACACCCCCAAACCTCCTAATAAATAGAATGGGATCTCTGGAATTTTTTATATGCACACATTTTGAAAGTTCAGGTCAACCATAATCAGCAAGATGGTATAAGAAGGAGACGGGAGTGCTGGGAATGACGAGGAAATAAGACAAGCAGAAGAAAGACTTTGGAGTGGGCATCAATCAGTGTCAGCATTTGTATGTTCAATCTTTTCCTTGTAAATAAAATATTTAAAACTCTTTTCACTTTGTACAGTAAACAGACAGGCAGGATGTAACTTTCAATATGTTTTACAGCAATTTAAGAAATAAACAAAACAATAATAAAAACTCATAAAAACAAAAAAATACATGAACAAAAATATGCAAAATATAGTTAAGACACAAATATTACTAATCATAAGTGATATAATTGAACCTCTTTTTCTTTAAAGCTCATGTTTACTTAATTATGGTAGTTTACCAATCAGTATACTGATAATGTTAAGAATTATGCTTTTTCATATTTTCACTAAAGTGTTGGAAACTGAGGATAATTTACTGTAGGTGTAGACGTTTGGTGATAAAAAGGGGAAAGTTTAGTTTTAGGAGTTTTTGCTAAGTTTCCCTTGAATTGTGTTAGATTCTCTCTTTTTAAGGTAAGCTACTCTTCATGCTTTTTGAGATAAATTCGATTATCTACACATTTATGTAATACAATATTACATGTATACATAGATGATATTTGCATATAGAGGCAGTATATTGTGATCCTTAATTTTTAAGCAGCAATCCTTGTTGAAAACTTTCAAGATACTTGTGTTTTTGTTGCCCGTTTTTTGACCTGGGCTCTAATGGTGACTGCACACAGAATTTAGAGCCATCGCCGGCCCGGCCTATCCTGTTCCCTCTCTGTGTTTGGGATAGACATCACTGTGGTAAAGGAATATATATATTATATATTTGTGTGTATGTGTAGACATGCACACACATACATGTATAAACACATGTACACACACAATGCGCGCTGGATATTTCCCAGTGTTGATGTTTTGTTAATATTGCTGAGGATTTCAGTACAGTATTGCGGAAAACCAATAACGAGTGTAGTTTCAACTAAATGAGAATCACTTTGAAGCTGAAATGCATTTGTGCAACCCCTTATTAAAAGGTGCAACATTTGTTGTGTCATGTTCATTTCCTGTAGAGTTTTGCTTCAGGGGAATCAACCGTCGCTTTATTTTAGCTCACATGTTACTGCACCATGTTATTTGACTGCTGAAAACATTTAAATGCATTAGATTCTAATTTATTTTGAGCAACTTTGTGCCCTGCTTGTTTCTCTGTATGAGACTGGAAATATAATTTGTAATTTGTTGTGTACATATGCAGTTCTGCCCCCGTGCAGTCAGAAATTATTTCCCCTGCTCTTCTTCTGTATGGTACTGATTCCAATAAGTCTCTATAATCTTCTCCCCAGTCCTGAGAGAAGAAATTCATCTCTCTTGTTTCATGTCTAGAGGGTTGATTGAAAAGTGAAAAATGTTTCTGCGTGCGTGTAAACTCTGTTCGGTTTGCATATTTTTCATATAAACCGCCACATTTTTTTTCTCCTCATTTGCAACAGCATGACCAAACTAAAAATGCTCTCACTGTGCACTGTATGTGCCAATACATCAGTTCTTTTCTTTTTTCATGCGTTGGAAGGCAAGTTCATTTATAGCTGCTGGTTGGGAAGTCAAGGTACACCTGACACTGTGGTAAACATGCTATCATCAGGCCATTACCGCCTCCAGCTGCTCTGCTCTGCAGCCAGCGTGTGCAGGTCGGACAGTGATGCAGAGTAAGCATGGCTCGTCAGAAATCTTTATTTCCCTTACGGCCAAAGTGGTCCCAGCTTCACTTCTGTGCACACGAGCATGCCACAACACATTTGTTCAAATGCCTTGTGTAGAGCAAAACACTGTGTCACTTTTTTTTTTTTTTTTTTTTACAACACAAGAAAATGGCTGTGGCAAGTTAGTGGGCTGGAACATCCTGAAGGTGTAGGATGTAAATATCACCTCAGCTGACGTGTGTTTTTCTGTCAGGAATACTGACACATGGGGACCAAATAACAGCATGATATGGTCAGCTACAGGGATTGATGTAAAACTGACTTATGATTTTTTTTTTTTACATTTTTCTGTTTTCTGTTCAATATGTTTGTTTCACATCAGTGTTCCTGACATAGTGTGTTCAGTGAGTTTTTCTCACGCAGGCAGGAAGAATTATACTGTGATATTATATGACTGATTTGTTGGGAAGGTCCCTGTAATTTAGCTGCTTTTCCAATTCTCCCTTAATCACTGCAGAACTTGTTTACTAATATTTTTGAAGTTCTACTTGTCTGTATGTCTATTAATATATGTATGGGTATTGCTTTATATTGATGCATACAAAATTTTCTATTAAATTGTGTACAGTTTATTTTGTTTGTTAATATTGCTGTTTTCCATCTTCATTGTTCATTCTCAAGAATGGTTTGTTTCACCTGAGTGAAAAGTGACAGTGACGTGATGACATAAGGGGTTGCTACTAAATGTATTTCACAAGATGAACAGGTTGCTGAAAACACCTGAAAACACAACACGTGTTCGGTGAAACTACACAGCCTGATTAAATTAACTGTGGGTTGATAAAAATGTAACATATGACTAGCATCGGTTGTATACATAATATTATTCTTGGCCATTCTTTTCTCTTTTTGTGGCCCCTTTCTTTGAAATAATCCCTGAATTTTTACACCATACGAACAGAAAACAACACAAAAACAAATAATTGTACAGGTTGTGTAAATACTGAGTACTGAGGGATACACTTACCTTCTTTTTTGTATGGAAACGATCAAATTAATCTCAATCATGAAATTAATCACATCACGACAAAATTGCAAAAAAAAACCAAAAAAAATAACAACAAAAAACAAAAACACTAAGGTACTTCTAATAAGGATAATACTGATATCTATAATTATAAGTGCTCAAATAAGACTATTCTTTCTCTTTGTACATGATGAACAAAATGAAGTGTTGAGTATTAATAATAAAAAACTAAGTTTCACGCATCTGGCACTGAGTCTTTTTAAGCTGTTTTGTGTTTGCCTCTTCTCTGGAACAGACACACACACACACACACACACACATACACACCTCTGTATCTTCTTCATCAGTTTCATTTGGCTGGAGAAGTACATCCATTCTTGCGTCTCTTATGCACAGCTCTCACGTGTCCCCAGCTTTGACTTAGTGTGCCCACTGCAGTGGACACACAGATCTGCGTCTATCTGGCTCTCTACCTCCTTTCTTCACATTCTCTCTCTTGCTTGCTGTTACAGAATTGCATCCATTGTCATTTTCTCAAATAAATGATCTTTCTGTCGCACACAAGCTGTCCCTCTCGCTTTCTCTGTCTTCTGGCTGGCAGGAATGGCAGGATTTCCTGGGAGAAGAGAGGCCTGCCTGAGAAACGAGGGCCATATGGTGACTGTATGGTGGAGTGGTTGGGTCTGGGTCTGTCCCCTCAACAACCCGCACTGCTGCTGGCGCTCCACACAGCCTCGTCTGATGGCGTCCAGCCCCCTCAGGGTTCTCTCAGGCTGCTCTGTCCTCTCCCCTACACCATCACTGCTCTTGCTGGACTGTGTGGCATTACAGTAGACCATGTCAAAGACAGTCTGACAACTGTTGTGTATTCTTAAATTTAAAAAGAGGCTCAGACTTAACTGACCTTCATTTCAGTTCACCTCTGAGACAGCACAGAGTGCTCTATTTTTGTTTTTCCTACCTTTATTTATCCAAGAGAGATCAACACTGAGATTGAGGATTCTGTTTGCAATGCATAATAATTACTTGAGGTCAGGAAAGCAGGACAGATAGGAAAATCTGGATGATGAAAGTAAATGAAGAAAACCCACCCCTGTCTCAGCAATTGCCATCAAGCTGACATTGAGAAGGGCATTTATCTTCCAGCAGTCTCCAGTACTGTTCAGTTGCCAATACTGTAATATTGTGCTTGTACTGAGCAGGTCCCTTGTGCAACTGCATTTAAAAATGTATGAATAATAAGCAGGGCATTCTGTACAGGGAGATACAGGCGAAACATCCCAGAGAAAATCAAAGCTAATATTGTGCATTTAGCTGGGCTACTGATGTCTGCAGAGCTATTTTTCAGCACACTGCATTTAATGCATTTCATAACTCCTGAGTTGTACATTCACAGCTTCTAGCCCTGTTTATGGTGCTTCATGGGGGTGGAAAGCCAACTCAGTTATACTGAAGGTATAGCTGTTTTCATGGTACCCTTTTGAGCTCTCATGTTACAAAAGCAGCTCAAATCCAAAGATGTGTAGTTTTTCACTGAAGAACCAAGCTGGGTTGTGTAGTCTGTTATTTTTCCATTTTCACATTTTAACAAGCAGATTTTATCCAGAGTGACTTAAAGATCCATTAAGATTTTTATTGCCCCACAGTACAAAATGACCATAATATATCTTCAAGGGTTTGATAGGGTTGTTAATCAATACCAATGACTCAACGATTACTTTGCCAGGTAGCCTGCTGAGAATTTCAGTGGCCCTTTTCCAGTTCTACTGCTCCCTGCCGCTCAGCTGGTCAAGGAGAATGGGTGCTATGCGTGATTTAACCAGCCCCCCAAACACATTTCGTGCTCAAGCAAGAAAAGCAAAGCAATATTATTTTGGTTCGTGATATATCATCTCTTTCGCTCAACATGTCTGGTTTCTGTCAGTGAGCATCAAGCTCTGCCACTGACGTATCAGTATTTATTAAATTCCCAGGTTATCAGTCAGATGTTAGTGAGGTTGTGAAGATAGAGTTAAGTTACAATGTTCTCTTTTAAGAAAAGTTCATGTCCAAGTTGCTAGTATTTACCATGTTAACTGTTGTAGATTAATGTGTTAGCATGCTAATGAGCAACAAACACAAAGTACAGGTGAGACTGATGGCATTAGTTTTTGGTCAAGTTGACAAGTTGAAATTTTGACCTGAGGATGCTGTTACACAAAATGTCCAGGGATAACTAAAGTTCATTCAATCCATCCTGTGCTGGCAAATTTCAAGCTAATCCATCCCATAGTTGTTGAGCTATTTTACTCCAAGCCACACATGGGAACATCAAGGTGGTACTATGGACAAGACTGCAGATCACCACAGTTATTTGGGTGCATTCTCTGGTGAGCATGAATATCTGTACAAAATTGTGACCCAGTCCTTTTAGTAGTTGTTGGAATTTTTCATGGGATAAGAGAAAACGTTGACCTGCTTGTGTTGCAAGAGGAAAAGTTGTTGTTGTTCTATGCTGTACATAGTTGTTGAGGCATTTCACCTAAAACCAAAAATGTCTACCTGATCATGGCACTAGTGGAAATATCAGGGAACCACCAAGAGTTAAGATAGACTGATGGTTATAGGGGAAGAGAAAGGATTTTCAGAGAGCATGAGAGATGAAGGGAGAGAAGGCTGCACTGAGGAACTGCATCTCAAAATAGTGATAAGGCACGGTAAACAGCAAAGTAGCTGCTCTGTGTCTCTGCACAGCTTCTCCCAGCACAGACTCTCACCTGCGCTCCCCACAGACTACAACTGGGAAGTAGGTGTGTGCAAGGAAACCTGGAAGAGATTTGATGGAACAAAGCAAAGCAAAGCAGGCAGTTAGACCCCACGGCAGTGAATGGAGCAAACCTGCTAGGAATGAGGCTGCCTACTGGACAATACTACAACTATACTGGTCTCTGTAAGCTAACTATCTGGTCTCCTCTCATCCTTTTGAGCATTTGGTCCGCACCTGCACACAGCAGCTTGCCTGTCCCCCACCCAGCTATGATGATACCCTCCTCCTCATCCATCATCCCTGGAACAGCACCCCCACACCCATCACTCCTAGCTCACATTAATTTTTCAGTCACACTGGCAAGCAAGACTTATTAAATTATTGATGGTGGGAATGAGGTGTGAGGGAAAAAGGATGAGATATATTAGTAAGATAGAGATTCTCATGTGAGATTGCGCACCACCTTAAATGTGAAATATTGCTCACTGCACTGTAGGTTGGTATCTTTGCTGTCAAGGATAAGATGAAAGGGATTTTGCTGGTTTGGAGAGCTGGGCAGTCAGACCGTCTGAACAGATGTCCAGACATGGGTGTATCTGAAGGCTGAAACCTTCAACAGCTCTAATTGAACAGCCAGTCAGAGGCGAAATCTTGCTCTCTCACTCTATCTGCTTCATACTGTGACTCCTTCCAATTCTCAATTCTTTCACCTGATACTCTCAAAGACTCTTTTCCGTCCTTCCTACCTTCCTTCCTTTTTGCTTTCCTACTTTTACATAGTACGTTCTCTCTTCCTCTTTCATGCTCTCTTTAACTCTCCTTATCCCACTCTCACTCCCTCTCTCTCCAATGTCCCATTCTATTGTGCGTCAGTGTGAATTATTAGGATGGAGGGAGAGGTGGTGGTGGAGGTGGTGGGAGCTTCACGGTAATAAAAGGAAGAGGGACCTGTGAGTTATGGATGAGAGTTCACCGGCTTATGGAGAAATGGGAGGGGGAGCAGGAAGGGGGGAGAAGAGAGGTAAAAAGGACAGATGACAATAGTGGAGGTGCTACAGTGCTTCCATAAGTCCTTAAAGCTAGTTTCCATTACAGTGATACAACTCGCTTTATCCTTGAAACTTGTGACCTTAGAAGACTCATTTGTTTGCAGAATATTGCTCAGCTTTTATTCTGTGTCGCATCAATATCTACAGCACTGCTCTGTCTTGCCTTTTTTTTCTATCATTCCCTCTCCCTTCTCTGTCTAATCTAAAAGCAGAGTGAAAGAAGATCTGAGGCAGCAATGCAATGTAAAGTGTATTGCTTACTATAATACTGGTACATGCCAATAATCCATCTGAAGCACATTTTTCAGTAAATGTAAGACAAAGCATCTGGAAGATCGAAAAAGAGCAGCTGAGTTGTTTAATTTAACCTAATTCCAACATTTGGTATGGTAATGGAAGACAGATGAATGTGTGTGACACATGCTGATTACACCGAGAGCAAACTGTTCTGAGATTTGATTTGAAAAGACACCGTGATCATTCTGTGTGTGTGTGTGGAGGCTTTGTGGATGTACATCAGTCTCTGATTTCACACAGCAACTGGACAGCACACCAGCATCCATGATCTAGCTGTACAGTGCAGGGAGACTGCATGCGATCAATATACACACAAAGCATGTAGAATTGTGGCTTATGGGGGATGGCAGCTTATTTGATGCAGCATTTGGAGAGTAAATATCAGAAATTGGGGAGAGCTGAGGAAGGCTGTTGGCACCGTTTTTTCCTGTTATTCACTGACACATCATATCAAATTGTTACATGAGAGTGAACTTAAATTCTTCACAAATGTTCTTGAAATTTGCAGATTCGGGATTTTTATTAAGTGGCAGTAAGGGCAATATTTACTTTAAATGTGTGATATGTGAGAAGTGGGCATCAGCTCAATTCATACTCTGAACCAGGCATCTCAAACTGGTCCACAGGAGGGCCGGTGTGGCTGCAGGTTTTCTTTCCAACCAAGTAGCAGCACACCAGACTTGACTCATTTAATCAACTCATCTCCGTCTTCAGACAGTTGATTGGTCAAACGGTGTGCTCTTGGTTGGTTGGCACAAAAACCTGCAGCCACACCGGCCCTCCTGTGGACCAGTTTGACATGCCTGCCTGAACAAACAGGGGGCAGAATATCACCCAGACTAACTGCTGTTGATTGCTAGTTAGCTCAGTTAGCTGTGCGGCTAGCAGTTCTATTAGCTGACTCAAGTCTGTCCTGACAGGGGGCTCAGAGCACCGACAAAGTGTTAGTGTGCGCTGTGGGCATCAAGACCAGGCTCAGCTGCTTTCCATTAACATGGCTGGAACTGGGACCGGACTCCAGTCTGATAATAGGGACTACAGCACAAAGGCAATTTACAGCTGCTCCAACCAGGGCTCTATAACTCCGGGGATGACAAGGACACGGCAGGGTTTGTTTTAGCCAAACTAGAGCTGGTAATTATTGAAGAAGTGGAAAGAAAAACCAAGATGGTTTTTGGTGAGATTTATTCTGTTTTTGTTTGAATGAAGTGTGTTTTATGATGAGTTATCAAGGCAGTTAAGCTTGTCTTAGTTTGATATACAGGTGTACGGTTGTATTTTCCAGTTTAATTAGTGAAAAAAAGGGGAAATACTATTACTGAAGCCAGTGATTTATAGTGTAATTTCCTCACATTTACCATTTAATTCCTTTGAATTTATGTTGTAATTTTAAGGGTTTTGCTAAGCTAAGCTAAGTCGCTGCCAACTGATTCATTTTAAGTGTATTGACAATTGATGAAAAACATCATATCTCCCACATTACCTAAACTTAAAATGCGCCCTGTTTTTGCAGCTCACATTCACACATAAAACACATCCACTATACTATAACATGAGAATGGTATAAACAAATATAAATCTTAATCTCACCAAGAAAACATGTAAGTGTTTTCCAAAATGTCACCAAAGGTTACTTACTTATAATCTGACCTTGGATCAGAAATACTCACTGGCAGTATACATTCTTACCATACAGGAAATTATTCACTTAAGTTTATTTAAACCCTAACCAAGGATGAAGGTTGGACCTGATGAGAGGAGGATAAGCCAACCAGATAAACACCCTTTCTTCAAACCTGTGGCAGTGAATATCCTCCAATCATCTACAGTCCTCACAAAATAAATTGTCAGACAAGTTCCAAATGCAAATTTAAACATTACAATTTTATAATTCCTCATTAAACATCACATTTCAGTATTTATTCCTTCAGGGTAGTCAATCACTGTCCTACGGGCCAGCAGCCATGTTGTTGCACCATGTGCTGAAGTTTTCAAATCATCCTGCAGTGAAACAATTACTTCCTGAAACACAGTTTAGCACAAACTGTTACTGTTCTCTGGCACAGAATGATTCAGAGTTAACAAGCACATGTGTGCAGACAAAATGACAGGTGTGCCGACATGAGGATGAATAATCAAGATGAAGGTGAGACTGAGTAGCTCACGAATCAAGATTTTGTATTGCAGAGAGAGAGAGAGAGAGAGAGAGAGAGAGAGAGAAACAGACATGGAAAGAGAGAGACCGGGAGCAGAGAGCTGCGTGAAGATAAAGAGATGGACAGATGGAGTGATAGGACATCAACAAGTGAGAGATCACTGCTTTGGTAAAAGACAGAACGTGAAAAAGAGGTGCTGAGGACAAAGGGTTAAAGAGGAGAGGGGAGAGAGATGGTTGCCTTGGCAACAGCAGCCAGCGTTTTCTCTTTTTCTTTATCAATCCCTCACACACACACACACACACACACACAGACATACGTACACATGTTTTCCCCCTCCCTCCCCCTCACCTTTTCTCCCCTCTTTGCTTCGTCTCCTCAGTGGCTCAGAGTTAAAGTTTTTGCAGGCGAATATTAACACACTGCTCTTCCTGGAACAGATTTCATCAAAGGGTGATGTGTTTATCTGATCCTGCAGCCGCTCTTGGAAGCACAAGATGTACTTTGAAATGAATCGTGTTGTGCAGTGTGTTCAATCAATGAGTCTATTCATGTCAAAGTTGCATATATTTGTTCAGCTTGATATCTTTCTTTAACTATATGTCTGTATCTGTATGACAATCTCGTTGTCCTCAAACTTGAATTTTCTTTAAATGTGTCAACATGTCACATCATATCCTACATTATTATAATTATTTTCCATCTATCGTACGCATAAATAAATGTAGTAGAAGCCAAAAAACTGTTACTTATATCATTATTAGAATTACTATTAGCATCACTTTTAGTTATTCGTATTCTGATTAACACTTTCAGCACTCATTTTAATGTTGCTTGCATTGTTATAAAGATTTCCAGTTGTAAACATTTATTTAATGCTGTACATGTAAATGTGTGTTATTGCTGCACAGTTGCTCTCTGGCTGAGATTAAATTAAATGTTAAATTAAGTGTACAGTTATCACAAGGTGCATTGATAATAAGACAATAATAACAGTTTATTGAAAGAGCTTTTGGCTGTAATATGCTAACAAATCTTTTTTTTTCTACAGCAACATTTAATAGAAGTGAATAATGTCTTACTTTTAGAAGCTACCAACAATGGTTCAGTAATATTATTTAATTTACTATGCCAAGTAACACGTTACCAGCCGACCTCGTTGTCTGGGCTCACGATGTCATATAGGCCATCAGAGTATGTCTTATAAGCTGCATGTTAAGCACTTGCTGTTTGTTTTTGCCCAGACGGCTACCACTGTGTCAGTGGGGGCTATTGGATCCCTTTAAGAACTGCAGCGTCTTTGTGACTTGTGACTTAACGATGAATTCAACACTGAATATCTATCTATCTGTGATTATCTATCCATTTAGAATGAACATGAACAATGAACTACAATAAAATCTGGGTTATCAAAGCCTCTGTGCTTTGAAACCTCGGGTGAGACTTTGCCCTCTTCCATTTTATAAGGACTAGTAGAATTTGTTTTAGTGACAGTAATGTAAAAGCAGTGTAATCACTATGCATGACTCTAAACAGAGAGTAATACATTAGAGTAACTCATTACTTTCAAATGAAGGTAACTAGTAATATATAATTCATTACTATTTGAAAGCAATACCCAATACATACCGAGTACATAATCTAAACTTATAACTCACATGCAACATTATTAGAAAATGTAGGAGTCAGCTTATATTTACTGTCTCGTGTTAATTTGTTTTTCAAGCACCTCACTACATCTGTCAGGATCTGCACACAACCTGTCAGCTTTCACTCCAGTGACTCCTGTTGTGTATCAGTCTGACAATGAGCATGGCTCAGTCTTCCTGACTAAATCCTGTCATGCGTGTATCTGTGTGGCGCATCCCCACATGACAGCCGCCACGGGGGGGAGGAGATCCAGTGTCTAAGGTCACTGTCGCATCACACGAGGAGTGTGTGAAAGCTTGTGTGTTGTGACAGTGAGTGGCGAGCCTGTGTTTGTGTGTGAGCAAAGTGTGTTTTCTTTCTGTGCTCTGTATGCGTGACATGTACACAGAATGTTATAAGGGCTCCATATGTGAAGTGTGAGCGTGTGGTTTCCACAGGATGCCGGTGTAAATGTGTGTGACATGTTTGTGTTGCAATGTAGGATTGTACTGAGTGTGTGTATTTTTGTCTCTGTGTGTCAGCACGTACATGCATGAAAGCATGTGTGTTACAGAAACATTCACCTGAGACCACCGGAGAGAAGACTACGGACCCCCTGTGGTAAAATGGAGTAATAAAGCACGGAGCCCTGCCACGAGTCACAAGGACAGAACGGAGATGATGATGGCACCATCACATTTAATGGGCTGCAGGAGAACATGGGTGAGAGTTGAAGAAGAGAGGACCTGACTAGCTGCTGGTAGAGGAGGGACCATGAGCTGTGGAGACTGAACAAAGTTAAGACAAACAGGTTGATATGGGGCAATTGCTCCCACCTCACATTTTATAATATCTCTGATTTGAATTATGAACTCAGTATGTCTCTGAGAACCTCTACGATTCATCTCTCCCACCCTCACTCCCCACTCCAACACGATCAACCTCTGAAACCCTTACATCAACTTTTTACCTTTACACGCTGATACCTGCCCAAGCTCTTCTCCTTTTCCTCCTACTCCCCCTCCGCTTCTTTCACACTGTCCTACCCTCCCTCCGTCCCTCCCGGTATCCGTAGTGATTGGAGGCAGGGTCCTCAGGTTGCTAGGAGACGAGGAGAGTGTGGCAGCAGGCCTCAGTGTGACAGCGGTGAGGGACATTAGGAGAGAGTGCCCCCTGCTGGTCCCTGTTGGCCACTGATGTCTACAATACTGTGCTCATGTTTTGTGAACAAGCAAAGTGGTCACACAGAAGTGACTATATGTGTTTTTGTGTTTAAGTGGGACAGTTGCAATTTGTGTTTTATGCTATTTGATCACCAGATTTGGTAAATATGACTTGTTTGAGGAGAACAATCACTGAAATGCTGCTGGACTGAGCGAAGATTGATTATGTGGCACTCGACTCCCTTCTTTGCATCATCAGACTCAATGATGACTTGATGTTAAGGTCACAGATTTAGACTTGGAAATGTTGCAAGTGTGTTTCAACTCGGCTGCATCATGCTCTTTGATGTAGAAGAGTTTCACTGAGATTGTAAGAGGGGCACCACACCTAGTAGCAATCAAAGTTCAAGATCTCATTTCTCTGTGTCCTCAGCATTATATTTTCCACCATGTATAATCAAAGCTGGGCCAGTTCTCCTGATATAATACTTAATGTCCATGGGACACTAATTGTGATATTGTAGAACACTCCAGATGAAAAAGGATCAAAGACTGTGAAATTGTTCCAAAGCATGACTTTAGAAGCATACACTTCAAAGGGACTGATGAACTGGGATTTCAGACAAAATCATATAACGACTATTTTTCATCTTATTAAGCCCACTGCTGCAATGCAAGGCCAGCTTCTGAGCATCTCAGCTGCATGTTTGTTGTATGACTCTGACTCCATGTGGTCATCAGGGAAACTGCAAATCACTGCTGCTTTGTCATTGATTGCCAGGGCGTGAATTGGATACAGCAGGATGCTGATGTTGCTCATTCTAGTATATTTTTCAGCACCCCTTTACCCACTGTTTTACAAATCAAAGAGAACTGAATTCTAAAATTCCTTGACCATTAATGACTATATTATACATTTATGTATACAAGCCCAGCCAGTCATCAGATACCCCGCTGGCGTAATAAGTTGGCAAAAGGAGAAGATAGAGGCCACCGATGTCAAGATAAAGAAGCTCCTCACAATATACATAGGGTTTCAGATCCAGGAATACATCAGGAAGATGGCTCCCATAGATGAACTGCTAAGTGAATACCTCAGGCAGCAAAAACTGCCTGTGATGAGGAGGAAGAGGATGAACTGTCATGGACGGACAAGCCCGGCATGTACCACTGCCAGAAGACAGACAGAAGAAGTGACTGGTATCAAGAAATTCCACCAATGGCTGGAAAAGCCTGGATTGAAGGACAGCATGGAAGTGTTAATCATGGCAGAAGAACAAGAACAGGCACTCAGTACGAGATTAATAGAAGCTGAGGTCTACCACACCAGACAGGACCTCAGGTGCAGGCTTTGCAAAGACACCCCTGAGACAGTTCAGAACATAACAACAGAGTGTGAGATGCAGGCAGGAACAGGAACAGTGTACGTGGAAAATCATAACCAAGTGGCTGGCATAGTACACAGTAACATCTGCACATCTGAGTATGGGCTGAAAGTTCCAAGGTCAGGATGGAAGGCACCTCCCAAGGTGGTTTAGAATGACCAACCTAAGATCCTGTGGGACTTCCAGATCCATACTGACAAAATGGTAATGGGAAGCCAGCCAGATATTGTGGTGATTGACAAACAACAGATGAAGGCAATGGTGAAAGACATAGCAATCCCAAGCGACAGCAACATCAAGAAGAAGGAACACGAGCAGCTCAAAAAATACCAAGGCCTGAAAGAAGACCGAGAAAAGATGTGGTGAATATAAACAAGATTGGTGCCAGTGGTAGTCGTGGCACTGGGGGCTGTGACCCCCAAACTAATACCAAATATACAGTATATTTTAAGCGCCATTTCTTCCCACAGTGTTGACTGTTCTTTGAGGGAACAAGTCATTATTGGTCGTTATATCCACAGAAATAATCAGTAGCAGAAATAACCTTCTAGCCTCACACCTTCACATAGAAATAACACTTCAGAATGAGCTGTATTCATGGTGAGCGGTGAGCCCACAGTGCAGGCACTTATCCACTGTTCCTCTCTCCATGCACTCAGCTTGTAGAATCATGTTCCAGCTGAGTTTTAGTTGCCCATTCACTTGATTGAGTCACATCCAATTTGCTGGCATCTGAGGCCTGTAGAAGCAGATAGACACACTCAACATATCAAAATTAATTGTACGTAAAAATTTGATGCAAAATGTTATGGTTTAGTTTGGCATTTCATGGACACTGAAAATCATTTTATGATTCATTTTATTTTGTACTCAGTTGTTTGTTTTAGTTACTGAGTTCAGTGCAGCCTTGAGATGTTTCCTGTCATTAAAATATAAAATATTAAAAAATATAAAAAATATTGTCATATTTTATCAGTAATCAAAGCTATGACCAATGAACATTAGGTAACAAAGCCATTGTGGTCACTATTCAGTTTGTCTCCACACAGATGATCAATCAATTATTAAATGGACATTACAAAGTGGGACTGCAGACTCTCTATTTTTACATTTCTAAGATCTTTCGCAAAGGTGACTTTAAGTTTGTATCAGTGCAATTCAACAAACTGAAATATATACACTTGAAGAACCTGCTAGAGAGAAGAGTAGTCACTTCTCTGTAACTATGGTGGCAGAGCAGGTTTGAATAAACAGTATGTGGTGGCAAAGGTGTCTTTTCACAGAAAAGGCACCTTTCTTGGCAACACAAGAGAAGCAAGACGAGCGTTCTGCTGGACTGTGTGAATACATGACTTTGTGTGTGTGTGTGTGTGTGTGTGTGTGTGTGAGAGAGAGAGAGAAAGACATGCGAGCCTTAAGTGTGTTCAAGACGGGTTGCTTTCTTTACAACTGTGTGCTTTGAGTCTCCTCTTTGGGAGGTTTTGTGACCTTGTCTGAGATGGAGAGAATCTGTGTGTATCCCAGCAGGCGTTCCTGTTGATTGGATAGGCCTGGCTGGCTGACTTGCTGGCTCAGAGTATCAATGCCCTTTATCTCGCCTTGCAGCTCTTTCACTTTGACATAGGGGCAATACAAGTACGCAGCTGCATGTAAGTGATTCATGGTTGAGGGTTTGTACCAGCAAACAAGAGTGTCTGCATGAAATTGCACATGTAAAAAGCAAGTGTAGATACGTAGCTTGAAAATTATCCACAGTTAAGGCTCTGTGATGCAGTTGCTATGGCAACTATGATAGAAATAGACATGTATCTGCAAGGGAATGAAATGTATTGAACTGTTGTTTAGAAACAGAGATTTTACTCTTATGATTGGCAGGTTAAGTGAGTGACTGCATTCAGATTTGTGTATGCCTGTGTGCTAACTGTTTGTGTGTTTGTGCATATGTGATTGTGCGTGTTTTTGTGGTGGTTTCTGTCTGTGTATGTATGTATATCATGGTGAATATGTGTGCTTCTGGATGTGGTAGGGTGTACATGCAAGACACACAGCGGTACATTAAAAGTGCAGCACCATGGATGGGGGGCATAGGGCGCATCATTATGATGGTAGGAGAGTGTGAGTGGGTCTACACTGCACTCAGTGGCACTGTGTGAGAACAGATAAGCTCACGCGGAGACAATAAATTTAATGGGAAAAGGATTCTGTTTGCAACACCTCCATTGTTGTTTTGGCCATAATGATGTTCTGAGGGTGTCATGTCAAACATTATCCAATGGCCACATATTATGGCAATTTAAGTGGCTTTTCTTTGTGGAAAAAAAAACAATAATATAGCTGCACCATGTATAGAAGCGTTAGAAGACCACAATGAACTTAACAAGCTTCATCCATTGCACTGCAATCTTCTTCCAATTGAGGCGTGCTTATTTGCTCACAAATTGTGTTTTATCTGACTTCTATCTGACTTCTTCATTTTAGGGTTAACCTTCTGTTACACGCAAGCCTGTCTTCTATCCATTCTGCCTTTGTACCCTGGTGCCTTCATCAACCAACCCTGATTCACTTTCACTTGAGATGAAATAAGGACAAAGGAGCTGTGATGAAACGCCAAGCTCAGCCACGCAAAAACTGCATTTGCAATTTAGGTATAATCGTAGATTTTAGGGTAGAAATAGGAGAAAATCAGGGATATAGCAAAAAGCTTAAGAGAGGGAGGGGAGTTGGAGGGATGTGATGGAGAGAGATGAGGGAGGGGGTGCAGGAATATAACTGTGTATGCATTTTCAAGGCGGTCTTTCTGTTGCAAGAAAAAAACAGTAGTCTAACAGGAAAGCGAATAGGTCGAGCTCCTGATGAAGGAATGCAAATGCAATTTAGTGACGGAAACTGACGTTTGAGATCTTCATGTGTTCGTGGACGCTTGTGAGATGGCAGTGTGTTTAATTTTAGTTCGAGATAGGTGGAATCACCTCAGCGGTGTGTGAAAGAGGGAGAGAGAGGCGAGGGAACAAGAGGGGAGGGGGCGGGGGTGTATGGACCCTCACTGGTTACGGGACCTACAGGCACCCCGATTGTGCTCTGCTCTCATCATTTTTGGAGGTGAGGACAAAAGAAAAAAGGGGAAATCGGAAGAAAGGCCCAGGATCTGAGTGTCGTGACGGGCCCCCCGACTTCGCCGCCGCTGGTCGGGGTTGTCTGGACTCAAAAGGGTGAGGGAAAAGCGGCGGAGCGGTCGACTCTAGACTGGGGTTTCCTGCCACAGCAGCGGGATTGTCACAAAACAGCCTTTCAGTCTTCGAGGGGCCTTGTATTGCTACGTTTTCAGGTATGCATCTAGAGATGTTAGCTAGCCTGTCTCACACTGGCTCGCCTCTCGCAGGCAAACGTTAGCTCTGTTTATTCAAGGGAAATGTCAGGCTGCGTGATGATAATTTTCTGATGCAGTACCGACAGCAGGTCTCATGCCAGTATACGTTATTTATGCTAGCTAACCCATTTAGTCACAGCCCCACTGAATTTTTGAGGGGGAAACATCTGCACCTAATCACCTCTCTTTTGTAGCTAAACGCTGCTTGGCTGCCCCGTGTCGTTAGCCTGCTATGACTATCATTTCGAGCACATTACCAAATGCTTATGATAAGGCAGTAAACGCAAATTAGCTAGCTTGATACGATGCTAACTAGTGTTTTGTAGCGTAGCTAGCACGTAACATATACGGCTAGGTCGAATATTTAATTTGCAGTATGTAAGGTATTTTAGCTAACGCTAACCTTACAAAGCTAAAAGGGGCTGCACTACAAAGCTAATTGTATTGCGTATACCTTACTGTTGGCTAATGTAGCTACCAAGGCTATGTTACAAAAGCCAGTGTTGTGTTGATGACAAGCTGAGACGACCAAATATCAAAATAAAACAGCAACGGGCGTTTGAGCATTGTCTGCAAAGAGAATTGCGTATGCTCTCACAAATTAGGCAGCTGTGCAATTGATTGACTTGCTGACAGACTGCATTGAGCCAGTTTGTATTAATGCTGCACTGTTCTGTGTATTGTGAATGCTGCTGCTTGGTCGTGCACAGTGAGCTGCTGTGATTAATTAGTAATCAAGATATGGGCTCATAGCAGGATGGAGATGGTGTCCCTCTAACTTACCAGGTTTACCGAGCATAGCCTACTAACTTTGACCCTTCATTGTGACTCTTTGATATAGACCAGTATGCAGTATGTTCAGTTCAATTTATAAGGTAGCCTGGTCCTTGTTCTTCATTAATTTGCTTATCTCTGGTGAATTGGTGAAAATAGGTTCACACTATGATAACATTGACAGACAAATGACCCCAGTTATAGTAACCGTTATAAACAGTGATGGCTTGTTGTTGTGTGGCTCAGAGTAAGTCTACAGTACTACAACAAGTCACCCAAAGTTGTGTTTGGGCCATTAACCATTTTATAGTGTATTTAAGGCAGACAATAGAGGCTTGTGTCATGCATGGCAGTTATGGGCACTGACCCCATAAAGGTGGCGTCATCCCTCTAATTATCACCCATAATAATTAAAGCCCATTAAAACAACTTAAATACACTAAAGTTAATGGTCTTTAGTCTCATTGTAAAGAGGTTGGGGATGAACTGCTTCTGTCTTGGCTCCATGGGTTTGTTTGTTTACATGTGAAGGAGTGTTTGTGACCTTGTCTTTGTTACTTTGTTGCCTTAATTGACTGCTGCTGCTAACCCACTTTTCTCTCCACCATCCCTGTTTGTTATCGGTCTGAAGCGACAGCTTAGGCGTGTATTGCTTCAACCACAGTAAAGGCTGCACTCTCAGTGCATATTAAAAGAGGAGTGTTGATATGAGGCCAGAAAGCCTTTTAAGTAGTGAAGTAAGGAGACGAATGAATAGCGTAGGCAGCATGGAAGTAATGTTAACGTTACTGTCGTTCTGGTGAATCTATTTGTGTGATTATTGCAGTGGACCACTAAAAATAAAACCACTTTTGAGGAATGCCGACCTAATCTGAAATATGTGATCCAAGATGAGAACTGAATTTTTCTTTTCAAATGAAGACAGCCTCAACAATTTGAAAGTTAGTTTATCTAGGTTACAGAAGGCCTGAACAATGACTCAAAAGTAATTAAATTAGTTTAGTTTGGAAATGCATGGGTAAATCTGTTATAATTTGTTGCTGAATAAAAATGCTCTGACAAACAAATATTAAACAAGCCCAATAGGCGTTTTAATATTGTATCAGCACAGTGCATTTTGCTTTGTAATTTTTCAATTACAACAGCAGAGCTTTAACACAAGGTATGCAAAATACATTTTCAATTTTGCGTGCTAACTTTTTTGATTCATCTTTTGTATTTGCAGAGTTGTGAAGGCTTCTGGTCAGCAGCTCCTGGAAAATGAACTTATCTGCATGGAATTACTGAAGAAAAGAAAAGAAAACAGGAGCTTGAATTGACTCAACTTGAAGTGGAATAAATGGATTACCCTTCTTTGGAAAACTGTTGCCATGGAACTAGGTAGAATTAAATGATGGTTGACAGAAAAAAACAAAGGTAAGACCTCTACATGCTGAAGACACAGGAGAGCACCAAGAAGAATCTGAACACAGAGTCAAAGAAAAAACAGTTACTAAATAGGGACCAAAGACTTCTGCAGTCTGAAGGAATGCATGTGGTAGCAAGAAAGTGAAGAAGAAAAGAAAAGAAAACAGTATTTGAAAGGGAATGACCAAGAAAAAAGCATCCCCAAAAGTATTACACTTTGCATCCCAGAGCTGATGAGAATTTCAATGGAGTGTTTGCCTCTGGGGGTGTTTAGTGAGGGTCTGTATTCAGACTTTTTGATTCACGTTCCGGCAGTTTTTGTCTCATACAGGTGTGGGTCAGGTCTTCGAAAACTTGCGCATATTGATGGACTGAAGGATTGCTCTGATGGAACACAGTCTCAATGGTTTTATTGAGATTTTTTTCATTTTTTTATTTTTATTTTATTTTATTTTTTGCACAAGAAGCTATCGGATCACAACATAATTTAATTGTAACATAGCTCTGGTTGCTTGAGCTGTGACAGTAGCTGGAGCTTATACATTTAAAGACATTTAAGGTTGAACATCTCACATGGTGACGCATCAGTCATCCATGAAATTATTGCCCGCTCAGTGCCAAACTGTTTCATGGAAAGGACTGCAAACTTTTAGTCTTGTATTTTTCTGCAGTAAAAACCCTCTTTGCTACATATCTCTCCTTTTTTGCTTTTTGAAAATTCAGTTTTCAAAGATCTTTTTTTTTAAAACCATTAACAACCTACCACCGTCTCGCTGAAGAAGTAAGATTTTCACCATTTGGCCTTTTCGTATATTGATAAAACCATTTTCTGTTAAATCCCCCTACCTAAAAATTGATTATAACATCTGCGGTATATATTCCTCAGCTTGAACTCTTTGGTGAATTTCGAAAGCATTTCCTTGTTTTACTGCCAGGCCATAGTCTCTCTCTTTGTCATTTATGGTTACTGCCATAAGCCTTCCAGTTTCTGATCAGAAGCATTCCCTAGTATAGACATTGACAGATATTTCCGTTTTTAATCCAAACTTGGAGTAACAATGCAGAATTTTTCTAACAGTCCAGCTCCCCCCTCTCTCCCCCCGGGGTTCAGTGGGAGGGGTGGAGGAGGACCTCCATATCCCCCTCAGCCAGCAGATCCCCAGATCTCCCCAAGGATGACAGATGATTATGTGGGGATGCAACAGCAGAGCCTGCACAGAGGCCATCACCACCCCACTCAAGCCAGCCACATGCTTGCTTACAGTGCTAGAAACAGGAGCTCTGTGGAGCCACCACCAACACAGGGTACCATTCACAGTGGCAACACTAGCACTCCTTACAGGAAGGATGTCATGGATTATTATTTTTCAATGGGGGGAAAGGAGAGACACAGAAGAGGGGGCATGGGTTATGGGGCAGGCTTTGGATACCCTAATATTGATGGACATATACCTCACCAGTACCGGCATGCTGGATCTGGCTCTGCACCGTCATCTGGCCTGATGTCACCATATCCAGTAGACTATGGCTCCAGTGCTGGTTCAGGTGGAGGTGCTGGTGCTGGAGCGTTCTCTCCTTCTCATCAGTACAATATGAGTCAGAACCCTGCAATGCAGTCAGTGTCAGTTTCTCAAATGCAGCACCGCCAGCATGGGCAAACCTTCCCAGCTGTCCACCATGGACAACAGCATAGGAGCTATCCACACTCTGGGCACAGAATGACCCCCCAGTACCCACACTACTCCCCGCAGGGTGGAGCATCCACAGGGTCATCAGGAATGTACAGCCCGCCTCCGCAGAGATATCTCGACGGGGCTGCTAGCACTGGGTTCGATCCCAAAGTCAACAGTTCTCCCAGTGTCAACTCCAGTTCAAACTCTGTCTCCAGTACAGCTGCTGCTAACAATGTCGGACCAATGGAGAATGTTCAACAGAGTTACCATCCTTCAAATTATCCTGGTTACTCCCCACAGACACATTCACTTCACAAGCAAGCCACATTACAGCACCGCAACTCACAGCACAACTTAGGGGTAGGCTACGACAACTCTCTTAAGATGCAGCACCAGGGCCCGTCTCCAGGCTCTGTATATGCTAAACATCATCAAGCCTCCAATCCCAATATACCTCAAGCAGCATCTCAAGAAATAGCCAAATCACCAATGCATCCCAATGCTCAGCAAGCCCAAATTAACCAAAACTTTAGCCCAATATCCAACCCCTCTCCAGCTGCCTCTGCAGTGCATTCCCCCAGTTGTAGCTCCTCTCCTTCTCCATTGATGGGTGTCTCAGATGCACATGGAAACCCCTCAGGTCATGGTCCTTCACATCCTCCCACATCAAACCCCCGTAGCAGCCATGGTCAGGGTAGATTACTTCAGACCATGCCTCAGTTAAGTCCTACACCTAACTCAAATGGCAGCATCAGTAGTTGTGGTAGCAGTGGCAGTCATAAAGCTCACAGCATGAGCGCAGTTGGAGGGAACAATCTTCCTCCAACAAGCCGCAACAAAATGGGTTTAGTGACAGGCATTGGACCTCGAGAGGAAAGCTCTTCTGTTTATTCATCTCCACATGACAAAATGCAGGATGCTGGCTTGAATAGTCTTAATGCCTTGAGCTCACAAGTAGCCAATTTACCAAACACAGTGCAGCACATGCTCCTCACAGACACAGTGCTTTCACAGAAGAAAGGGAAAGATGGGGGCCAGATGCAACAGGCGACACATGGCGTGCCCTCATCACAACCAAGGAGTCGAAATGCAAGCGCAGCCTCAAGTACTAGTACTGTTAAAGATGGAAGTGCAGCGGGAATTGGTGATGGTGCCAGCTTAGATGCTGGTGCTGATGAAGACTCCTCGTTGATGTCAGTTGGAGGCTCATCAGGGACCAAGGCAGAACGTGAGGAGCAGTTTTCTGAGGGAGAACATGGGAGAATGAGGCAGATGAGTGGTGCAAGCAGTGGATCTGAACCAGCTAGCTATCAACCTCCGCCTCAGACTCAAACACAGACTGGACAAGCATCAAATGTTAAAACAGTAATCTCTGATTCACCGGCAAAGGAAGCAGCTTCCTCTCAAACAAAAACAGTTGAAACTCATATTCCCTCTTCATCGTCATCATCTCCATCCTTTGCATGTCAGACATCAGAGGCTGGCCCAGCTTCACATTCTACACCTCCAGTTTCCTCATCCACCTCCTCCAGTATTCCTCCTTCACAACCAAATTCTGTCTCTGAGCCTGGTTTAGCATATAATGACCACAGAGGTGGCCATAGGAAGACAACAGAAATTAAAAATGAAGTTGTGAAAAAAGAAAACGAAGGTGCAGTTGAGAAAGGAAGTAGCCAAATACAAAGAGATGGAGAAGTCAATACTCAAAATGGTCAGGAGAAAGAAAATAGGTTGGTCACTGCATCCAGATTACACAATAATGAGAGGGAAGAAAAGCACACATCTGAGGAACAGCAGAGTGCCAGTACTGTTGGTGTGATCGTTTCAGCTAGATCTGAAGGAAGTCACACTGAAAAAAGCAAGGATCCCCAAGACAACTGTATAGAAGAGAAACAGTCGCATTCTTACGGAAGAGAGTCAAGCAGTCATAATGGGGAGGAAGGCGTCGATCTGAGTCAATATTCCTCCACTCAACAGAAATCAAATTTCGGACGGCCTCAAAATCTTCCCCAGTCTGGACCACATAAATTTGGCCACCCAGAATCAACATATGGCTCAGATTTGTCAATGAAGAACAGAGGGAGGGCTGGCCCAGGGGGTGCAATGGAATCGAATTCCAGATACATGGGGTATCAACATTCACAAACTGGTTACGGCCCTGTGCACCCAAAAGATGCTAGTTCTGTAGCAGAGTCTTTGGTAAAGAGGGGGCAAGGAGCAGGAGTTAAAGGTCATGAGGATAATTCACAAATGCAGCAATTTCCAAGCCTTTTACAAGAGGTTCTTCAAGGTTACAATTTAGATAGACGTTATGGCAGGCCAGAACAGGCGTTTCCTGCCCATCACCATGTTCAACAGCAGTTTCAAGCTAGACACCCATATAGCATGACTGAAAGTATGAGGATGCAGAGCGGAGTAACTGAGGCTTCAGCTCATTCTGCCCAAGTGGGTAGCTCTGGAAAAACCTCACACCCAAACCAGAGGCATGGCAGTGAGCCTGATTTTATTGCAGATCCTCAGTCTTCCGTGAAGTCAGAAGTGTCTAATACTAAGATATTGCAAAATGCAGAAAAAACTGATGTGTGTGTGTCCCAAAGTCATTTACCACGGCCTACAGAGTCTCAGCAACCCCCGCCAAAACATATTAACTTAGCTGACTATTCTCTACCACAGAGAAAAGCGTTATCTAATGTGCCCACCTCATCCTCTGCTGTGCAGGAGCTCCTTTTGCAAGAGCCAGAGCCGCTAACAGGCAGCATTGGTCAAACTGAGTCTCAGAAATCATCAGGCTCCATATTAGCCCCATCAGAGCGGCGCTCTGTCATCTGTGATGTGTCGCCAAACCGACGCAGCACACCAGAGAGGGACAGGGAAAGTGACAGAGAGAGAGAACGGGAGAAAAGTCAGAGTGGAGCCTCAGTGATTCAACAGCCATTTTCCTCTCCAGCAGCAGCCAGTGATCTGAGTAAGAAGGATACTGGAGAGAAACAAGTGGTGAAAATGGAAACAGCATCAAAAGAGGCTGGCCTGGATGCTGCAAATTTACAAACTGATCATCATGGCAGTAGTGGAGCTAATGAGGCTGATATGGAGTATCATTCCAAATCTGTTCACTCATCTGTTCTACTGAATGCTGACCCCTACAGGCGAGGTAATGTTGATATTTCTCCCTTGCCCTCTCATTCTATGAGCACCCATCCTTTATCCTCACCCTCAAGGCATCAGTCTTATCTTCATGGTGTTGATTTATCAACTGGCAGCGGTAGCAGTTTTCCTGGATATCGATATGGAGATACAAGAGATGGGAATATGATGGCACGCAGTAACCCTCATTTCCCCTCCCACCATCCATACCACAATTTACCACCGCAGACTCAATCCACAAACAAACTTCAAATGTATCCTCACCCTCGTGGACCTCCTCATCACCCCCATGACATGAGTGACTGGGTAAAAGCAATGAACAGGCCGTCAAAAGAGATGATGATGCAGCCTGGCTCTTCTCCAGGAAGACATAAGGTCAGCCATTCAGAGCAGAGACAGAGGATGATCTCCCAAACTGACATGAGCAGTGAACAACATGCAGCCAAAACTCCACTCCATCATCAAAGCGCTTACTTCGATTTAAAAATGTGGGAGTCAACGCACTCTGGAAGAGAAAGCACTATAATGATTGAGGGAGACTCCTACTACAGAACACAGCCGCCTCCCCCACCCCCGCCTCCCCCTCCTCCTGTAGCCTCACATGGCCCTGTTCCTCCACAAATGACTCATGGCCAAAATGCTGCTGAGCCTGAGGCCTCCAGAGGAGCCGCAGAGGAAGCCAAACATCCCTGTCCACCTGTTCCACCCAGCTCCACTAAGCCTTCTGCTGACACGAACTCCACTCAGCCACAGGTGCAGCGCCAGACTAAAGCTGGGGGTTCTGGAGATACAAATCCACTAATATTGCGAAGGAGAGTTCGTTCTTTTATCTCTCCTATTCCCGCCAAAAGGCTACTCCAGGATGCGTCTCAGCAGAGGGCTGCCACAAATTCACATCACTCCCCTGGGGCACAGTCTGAGTCTAGCCATCACAATGAGGGTGACTCATCTAGTTCAGATGTCCCATGTCCGAGGCTCTCTTCCCCTTTGCTTGGAGAGAATAACTATTCACAACCTCTATCCCCATCAAGTGGTAATACCAAGGTTTTGACCCCAAGGAAAGGACGGGGTTTAAAACTGGAGGCAATAGTGCAGAAAATCACCCCGAATATTAAAAAGCCAGCAGGCCATGCTGATGATGAGTCAAATCATTACCCAGGCTTCTCTCACTCAGAAATACCACCCTTTAATGATTCACAGGACCAAGACTTAGCACATTTCCCTAGGGTCACAGGAGGGGATGATAGTTTCATTGATGAAAGTCACTCATTAAACGACATGATTCCCTTCAGAGTAGTTGATGAGACTGGGCCTTTACCTTCATCTGCCTACCCATGTGATCCTCATCAGACTTCCCAAGCCCTAAAACAACAAGACTTTGACTTTGGATTAGGAACTGCTGTGACATCAGCATCTGGTGACAAAGAGGATTTTGCTCTGCTTGGACCTTTACCCCCTCCTCCGCCTCTTCCTCGCCCAGTCCAGGGTTCCCCACCTCCATCTTCATCTGCTCTGTCTGACATTCAGCATTTCACCAACACTTACCAGCAACTTGAGACAAGAAGAGGAGAGCAGTCTGCCGCTAATCTCCTTCGACAGAAACTTCAAGAATCTGGCATTGGATTTGATGATTATCCTGGCAGTGACTACTATGGAACCACCCCACCCCACCACAGCCAGGCTCAAGGACACATGCTGAATAGACAACATCAGATGTCTTCTGGTAGGCCCAGTCTGTCACCACAAGATTCTAAGCCACCAGAGAGTGTCGTGCCTAAAGGCTATTTCCCATCTGGCAAGAAGAAGGGCAGGCCTGTAGGGAGTGTGAATAAACAAAAACGGGCCCAGAACCCAGCTCAAACACAGGCGCAGGGCCAGTCTCAAGCTCAGGCTCAGAGCATAACTCTGAGTGCTCCTCCAGCCCAACCCACTCCACCTTCAGCTGCTGCCACAACCCCACCAACAGTGCAGACTGCCCGGAGCACACCAGAACCTGCAGCACCACCTCTGACACTGTTGGGTGGGGCCAACACTCCTGTGCTGGCCCCACCCATTTTAACCCAGGTAGTGAAAGTGGATGTTGAGAGTGAGGACACACAGCCAGAGATTGAGGTCAAACCTGTGCGAAGAAGAGGCAGAGGTGTGAAAGATGAAGACGAGCCACTAGGAGCAAGAGGACGACAGAGAAGGAGGAGGAGAGGACCAGCAACATCAGCACCAGTGGCCAAAGATGACCCGGATACACTTTTAGGGGCAGGAGTCAGCCTTGGTACAAATAGAATATTCATGGATCCAAACAGAAAGGGCTTGTTTGTTCCACACATACATGTGGAGAACAAAATACCAGAGATTGGGGCCGTGTGCACCATTGTAAATGCTGAAGAGGACAAGATGAAGGGAGAGCGTAGTGCAGTCGGAGGGAAAGCAGGCGGGAGTGGAATTGATTCTCTCCTGACCTCAGCGGTTTCCTCCCAGTTATCTTGGAGAGACAGAGAATCAGAGAAAAGGGAGACAGACGAGGTAGAAACTACGCTTCAGTCAGGCAAAGCACTTCCTTCATCTGGTTATGTTGTTGCAGGCCCCGTGATTACAGAGACCAGTCACTCTGGGCGCCTGCTTTGCTGTCTGTGTCAGAAATGGGCAAATTACAAACACCTTGGAGATCTCTATGGGCCTTTCTATCCAGCTGAATATGCTGCAAAGCTTCCTAAGAACCAGCCCCAGGTCAGACAGTGTCAAGCAACCACAGGCACAAACAAAACAGGACCAAATTCAGACGTAAGCTCAAACGCCTTGAGCACCATCCAAGACACACAAACACAAGATGCTCAGTTTGCCGAGCCCTCAGCAGAGAATGACTATGCCATCAGTCTAGATTCAAATCCAGCATCTCTTACCACTACAGTCAGAACTGCCTCCACAGCTGGTAGAGAGGAAACAACGATGCACACGGCCTGTAAGCTGAGTAACACCGCCTCCTCTTCATCATTCTCCCACACCACCAGTAAAACGACATCTCTAACCTGGGACATGAATCTAGATATCCGACCTATCCCTGAGCTTAAGAGAGAGCCAGACCTTGAGCTTGACCAGCAACAGATACAAAAGCAGCAACAGCTGCAGCAGCCTATGGACGAAGCTCAACAACGACCTCAACACAGAAAGCTGACCTCACATCCCCGCTTTAAAAGGAGGCACAAATCTAATGAGGATTCCCCCAGAATGGTGCCATCCAACAGTAAGGCATCCCTGCCCTTCCAGCCCCCTCCACCAGCCTTGGACTCCCTGGGACCCTTGGCTCAACTTGCCCAGCTGCCTCAGATGCCCATGGACCCAGAGGAGCTGTGGGTCCATGAAGGATGCATTGTGTGGACCAGTGGAGTGTACCTTGTCAATGGGAGACTGTATGGCCTGCAGGAGGCACTAGATGGTGCCAGAGAAACAGTAAGTGTCCTCTGTATTTGTTTTGTGTTGTTTTGTTTAGGCATATTTTGTGGTGTTGACTCAAGCTGCTTAAAAGGAAGTTTGTGAAAACTGATCTCTGGGGTTCATATGTTATTGTACATATTATGAAATAACATATAACAAATACTTCACAGTATATTGTTAACAGTATTACGTGTTTATTGATTTTTATCATTTTGCTTGGTTCTTAGCTGTTCTTCATTTTCTAGTACAGTTTTAATATGTATTGATTTCCTCTTTACCATTGTGTCTTTCTGTGCTCAGTGCTGCTCATACTGTGAGATGGTTGGCTCAACCCTGGGCTGCTACAGTAAAGGCTGCACTCTCCGCTACCACTACCTGTGTGCTATTGAAGCAGGTGAGCGAATGCATTAAATACAACCAGCACTGTAAAAAGTGAATTAATGGAAAATACTGTTTTCCACTTGTAGATATGTGTGCCTGTTTAGCTAAAGCTGCTGTAGTACACAAATATTATATTTTTACTGGAAGAGCTTGGTGCGGCGGTATCTGCACAGTACTGATGTTTTTTGTCCTTTTCCAGATTGCTCCATGAATGAAGATAACTTCTCACTGCGGTGTCCTAAGCACAAGGTAAAGGAGGGAAATGTGGTTTTGTGTCATTTACAGGGAGTTTATTTTCACAAGAATTTTACATTTAGTTTTAGTCACTTATTAAAAATTGTAGTTGGTGTAAAGTCACATTTTAGTCTTTGTTTTTGTCAGAATTCAGTCATTTTAATTGTTTTTACTCATACTTTCTGATCATATTTCCTCCACAAGTCTTATTTTGTTTTGCATATGTCAACAGTTCTTTATGACCTTTGCATGTTTGGTTGCACAAAACAATCCAACATCGTTGATCTTACAGATGTTATAGTAATCAAATTATCAGCTTGTGAAGAGTCCTTCTGTCACTGCACCATGTGGTGAATAATAAGAAAGACTGGTTATCAGACACTGATGCTGTCTATTACCTGACAAAAGAGACTTCTTATATATTACTGAGGTCTTCTGTTAAATCCAGTAATCCAGTATGTTTAACTCAGTAGTAGTAGTTGTTAAGGCTGATGAGCATTAACTGGGAAGCATCACGTCTACATGAAGGTAAAATTACAGAAGGAGTTAGTGTACTTTTATGAGTAGTAAGGAAAATTAAATAATCTTTAAAAATGAGGAGATCTTAGCTGTGAATTTACCAATTTACCAAGGCAAGATGATCTGTAACATGGCCTGAATTCACAAAGAGGGCTCCAGACATGCTTTGAGATGGCTACTTTGACATCACTGATGTGATATACCAGAACTATTTTATTTCAACTTGTTAGTGTATCATCTCACTGTAATATCTGTTAATTTCCGTCAATATTTTATGTCTGTGTGCTAGTGATAGCTGTGGCTGGAGGTATGATGAATTTGGACTGTCCGTCTGGTCATTTCTTTCTTTCTTTGAACTCTCCTCCGCCCTTCTTCTCCCAGTTTACCCAGAACATCCGGCCAGCCAAGTCCGTTTACCTGGAGCAGTCAGAGAGAGGCTGAGCAAAACGAAGAAGAGACGCAGGAGTCTGGGCGCTGTAAGTTCAGACTCCGCTCTGTGTGTTTGTGTTTTCAGGATGTGTCATAGACAGAGCATTCAGGATGTTCTCATAAACACATTATTTGTTCATCCAGAAATAACTTGGATGGATATAATGGAAGTGTTTTCCACAGTGTGAGCTAGTCTGCCAGAATGGTGCATCCGTATAAAATCATACTGAATGGAAAACACTGCTTCTCTAATTTGATGTTAGCATGTGTTGTAATGCTGTTCTGTGACCACTTTTGAAGTGTGAAGCCGCAAATAAATTTTCATCTGGGAAATGCTGTTTTTATTTTTGAAAACCAGTTTCTCATTAATGAACCTTTCAGTAAATGGACTCTAATTTGTTACTTCAGGGCTGTTTGTACCTTTTCTGTTCAGACAATTTCATTTCTTACAACTCCGTACTCTGTGTTGGCTGGTTCTTGGACTTCCGCTGAGGAAAATTATCCTGCTCTCACACTCCTCCTCACCTCACCTTGGCTGTGCTCCTGCCCATCACTCCCTCCCACTGCCTCCCCCTCACTTTCAATTCATTCTGTCCTCATGGAAACTAAAGACATGTCACAGCATATATTTACTGTTTAGTTTTTGGTTTTTTTTTTAATCTTGAAGCAGAAGGGTGATGATATGCACACATTCAAACATACTGTAAATGTGAGATCTGTCACTGAATCAGATAACCAGTGAAAGACTTTTCTCAGCCAGCTCGCATGACTGTTTGGCAGTAATAACAGAACCTGTGTGTGTCCGTGAAACAAAATCATGCAATGTGCACGAAAATGCAAAATACATCAACCTTGGTGATGACGTTAACCTACATTTTTTTTTGTGTGTTCCTAGGTTAAATTGGAAGTTAATAGAAGACTGAGAAGCAAGACTTGTTTGTGAAGCAGCCCCCAATGTGAAAGGATGGGACTGGCATCTGTGACAGACAACAACAAAAGGGAATGTACAATTTCTCAACAGAATCAGCATTATTTACATTTAAGACAATGGAGAAGAGAAACCTTTTTTTTTTCTAAGAGAATTATTGCTCTTTACTTAAAAGCAGAAAAAGAAAAAAAAACATGGACATGCAACATTAAGGAACGGAGCTACAAGTTTAAAAAAAAAAAAAGAAATTAAAAACCGCAAAGATATAAGTGGAATAAGACAAGACTTCAAAACTGATGGAGGAACTAAAGGAACTTCTCTGTTAAGAACAACAGAAACAAACTTCCTCTCTAGGCTTACTTTGATTTTCCTCCGATACTCTAAAAGTGTTACCCTATGGTTCATCATCAGTTACATTTTTTTCTGGTTTTCTTTTTATTGCTTTGAAGAGGCCTGTTCAGAGTAAGTTGGGTATCGAACCCAGAAACGAAAAGGAGAGAATTTTGTATCCTCTCGCAAGTAGTATCTTATCTTATATTAGGATGATCACAATTATTATTTTAGTCCTCATTATTATTTTGTATCCTTATCATTATTTACTCATGGAAATGAAATGGATGTATCTCAATATATTCAGTCAACACATGAATTGGATTTTTATTTTCTTTTCATTCCTGGAGAGGGAGGAGCCAGAGTGATGTCTGGAACGTCAGGGTCGAGTTTGCCACAAAGACATTATTGCCTTGGAGAACGGACATCTGTTGCCTTTCAAGAGTCACGTGTATGAATGAGAAGCGAGTGTGTGTGTGAGAAAGTGAAAAATGCCAATATCTGGGTCTTTGATTCCATTTTGGTCCTTTTGAAAAGTGTTCTTATTTTTCATCACTGGGGTTTTTACGGTACAGATAGTATTCATGAAAAATCAGATGGACACAATCTTATTTTTCAAGTATAAATGTTCACAATGTGCAAAGAGAAGGACAGAGCCTTGGTAGAGGAGGAGATAACACTATGGACTAATGCGTGTCTGCCATCTCTAACTGTGCTGAGTGGAAAAAGATGACTGACTTGACACTGAGAAGAGTTTTCATCAGTGTGGAACTGTGTACTGGGTGCACTTGTGCTTAAGTCCTACATAGGAAGTTACGTTAGACTGACAAGTGTCAGTCCCTTGGACAGTGATGAAACATTTTTCGAACTGAAAACTTTTGAGAGGACGTCATATGAAGGCTGTGATTGGCCATCTGTACTGGTGTATGGGGAGTAAGCCTTACCAAGTACTTTTGAATGGTTCCATTTTTCAGTGACACAGCAGAGGTTTGATCGGGAGATGCAAAATCCATTCAAAAGAAGCATTGCCATAAAATTTAAAAGTGAGTCATACATGGTGTTGTCTTTATCATTTTTTATTGTTATTCTTGTAAAAAAAAAAAAAAAAAAAGTCAAGCTGAGAATAAGACAGTTACACTATCAAAAACATGCTGTATTAGAAACCTGTCAATATGTATATGAATTATGAATACACTTAAAAAATGCTTCAAGTATGCTCCTCTTCTTATTTCTGAAATATATTTTCACCACCTTTGTGCACTGAGAATAACTCATGTTTTTAGTGTGATCTGACATTTTTCTGCCCCAATTTCATCTCCACTTTCACCAAACTTTCTGCCTCTGTATTTTTCACACAAGTATTCTGACATATGGAAGCTTTCTTTATATCTGTTTCTGTCATATACACACACTCGTGCTTCCTCTACTCCTTCTTTGCTCTTCCTGTCTTTCTAGTTTGAGGGGAATGCATAACTGACTCCTGACTCTTTTCAGTGACTGTGTGTTTCTGTCAGTCATTGTCCGGAGGAAAAAAACCCCCCAAAAAAACACTTAAAAATGAAAATGACTTAAAAATTCTAGAGCAGTTTCAATGTAAAAGTAGAAACTTAAAAATAAAATCTCTCATTTACCTTAAGTTCAGGTAGATATTAAAACACAGTCACGATGCAGTCATAAAATATGAATGCAGGTCCTCAAAAAGAAGTGGCAGAGAAGTTAAGGTTTGAAATTTAGCAACAAGTTCAAATAGCTAATTAAAAAAAAAAGGATGGCTTAAATGGTCAGAGTTCGAAGCTGAAATTATTAATAAAAAGTTGAGGGAGCAAAAAATATAAAGTCAAAATAATGAGCTGCCAATTGAAATGGATAGCTAAAAGTAATAGCTACTGTAAATGGTGAAATATCTAAAGATGATGAAACCGTTGGCCACAAGCAATGGAAAAGCAGTTAAAATTGCTAAAAGTATAAATAGTCAAAACAGGTACCTATAGCTAAAAGTAAAAGTGGATAAATTGAAGTACTTAGCTGAACCTGATGGGGGGAAGTACCCTTTAGTATAATTGGTAAATAGTTGGCTAAAATGGTTAACTTCAAATTAATTGTTAGCTGAAAATAATTGATAAATGGTTTAAAAATGTACCTCCTGTTACTCTTCCATCTAAGTGGAAGTAGAAAATGGACAGTTCAATTGTATGAAAAAATATACAATATACAGTTTTATATAGTTAACAGTGTTAAGTGTTACTTTGCTTTGTGCACTGAGCCACAGTCAGGCTGGAATAGAAAAGGACCTTCCCTAAACTGTTACCACAAAGTTGGAAGCATAGCGTTGTCCAAAATGTCTTGGTGTGCTGAAGGGGCCGAACCCAATCCCTGAAACATCCCCACAGAGAGGTCTTACTTTTGTCTCTACAGTGTTTATTACTGCAACACAGTATTATCCATATTAATGTGTAACAGACATATGTAGTCTATTCATCATTTCAAGGTCACGTTGAGTTTCAAGAGGTGCTGCATGCTTTTACAGGCTGGAAATCACTGGAACCCGCGGGGCAGATAAGAGGAGAGGTGAAAGAAATAGATCAAATTGAGTCTAGGAATCAAAATGAAAACAGATGGAACAGAGTTGTCTGTTTTGGATTTATACGGCTGGATTAAAGAAGGGGAGTGTGTGTGCATGTGTGCGTGTCTGTGTGATGTGGTCACAGTTGTGTTGGGTCGTGCTGGGGTCTGATCATAAAGACTGACAGTCAGACAGACTGCTTGCAGGGGTCAGTGTGATGGCCAACATCCTCCATCACTCTCACTTTCTGATGAAGAGCGAAAAGTAGCGCAGGAGGCTGGAGGAGCAGGACCGGATGTTTCTTTTTCCTTCCAAGCCTAACTCGATGAAGGGACTGAGGACAAAGTAAGGGAGGTTGAAGAAGGTGAGTGCTTTTTTTTCCTCCCACTTCGATTGAATTTAATTCACTGCTTAATGTCAAGTGCTCAGTTGTAGCAAGTGCTGAAAGATTGGCTAAGAAGTACCACTTCAAAAATGCAGCTATCAAAATTAATATTTACTTACCGACCACAAAACAAAGGACAGGTCTAATCTCCTTTATTTTTTATTTTATTTTATTTTATTTTATTTTATTCAGTCTCATTAAGTGCTTGTGGTTGGTATTGGTTTGATCATCTGTCCCCTTGTCAGGTTCCACTGTGACAGCAATTTTTCTCTTTTTTTTTTCCCCACTTTGATTTACCCGCCTGTCTTCCCACAAATTGCCAATACTGTGCTGATTTTCTATCACTTTATTTTCATTCTTAAAATGTGATTAGTCATGTAAAACCAATGGCTCCCCCGCACCTTCCCTTTCAAATGCCTCACTAATCATCTTGGCCAGAATTGCTTCTCCTTGGAAACTAATAACAGGCTGGTGATATTTTTAGTGACGTGCAAGAGTGGAGGTGCACCAGAAGTCTAGCAGATTAACAGTGAGATACTCATTCCCTTGATATTTATCATATTTGACCACCTCTTAATGTCCGATATGTTTGTCTCTATCCCGTACTATTCCTCCACCAGCCCAAGTCCTAATTTATCCCTGCATGATGGCGTTCTTGCAGCAGATGCGTTCCCCTCGCCTCTCCTTTATCCAGACGGTTGTGTCTCTTTTCCTGGGTGGTGTGGCCCTCATGTCCTCCTATTGGTGCGTGGGGAAACAGAAGGTGCCCAAGCCACTTTGTACGTCTACCAAGCACAGCAACTGCATCCCAGTTCCCGGTGTCTCCAACTCCTCCAACATCCAGTTCTTTTGGGAGACCGGGGACGACCGCTTTGTCTTCCCCACCTTTCATACTGGCCTGTTCATCACCTGTGAAGAGAACATCTACACAGACGCATGGGGTGAGAAAAAATATGTCAAAATATGAGACTGATTTGAAAAATTTAGAACTTATTATTGATTTCTGTAGGATGTGGCTAAAAAGGAGAGAATGTGAGAAAATAAATTCCCTGTCCAGTCAGTTGACAATAAAACTTCTCCCGGGTCACAAATGGGGTAGAAATCTAAAGATGATCAGCTCCTTTAAAAAGGAAAAAAGCCCATATGTGTCATTAGTGACCCTGAAAAGGATTTAGTAAGCAGAGAAAATTAATAAATGAAAGCACTCGGGATTTGCACAGAGATCTATACAGAAGCACAGACAAGCAGACCTCAGTAATACATGTAGCTGTATTTGCAGCGTACAATCAGTATCATTTGAAGGGATTTCAAAAGCATGTCCTTGGTCATATGTGTTGATCAGGTTGTGTGTGGTTGTGTGTGTGTGTGTGTGTGTGTGGTAGAGAATACTCCCAAGGTGAAATAAGGATTGGCACAGCAACTGGAAGTGAAACAAATGGTACCATAACTGTGGCACTAGTGCAATAGACAATGAAATAGGTCACAGGACGAGAGGAAATCCAAGGCGATAATATGAATTGAGGCCTTAGGTGTGTTAATTTGCGCATACGAGTGTGTGTGTGTGTGTGTGTATTTGGGTATATACTCAGCCCAAAGAGGATTATCATCAGTGTGTGTTCTGCTCACAGAGATTTAGACTTAAACAGCATGACTCAATTATGGATTAGAAACCCAAAGAGAGAAAGGTTAATAGGATTCACAAACATCGGCTGGGTTTTCACCGTCTCATTTGCTCCTGATTTGCAACTGATTTTAAAGGACTGACTTTGAACGATACCGAAGTGCAGACAAAAGTATCAAGTAAATGTGGTCAGTTATCTAAATCAGTCTGAATTTTGTAATTAATGGTTGGCAATGATGAAAGCAAACTTCCTTATTATCCTTATCGAAGCCCTGATAAGAAAGTGAGAAAAACAATTGTGAGAATCAATCTTCAATTTCTCAACTTCTTTTTTTTAATCCATCTGTGAAAACAGGTGATTTTCTTGTAATACTCATTTCAGCCACAAGAGGCTTAAGTGAGACACAACCCGACTTTTCTGAAAGAGGACTAAATATATTAATGTTTTCTCCTGAGCAAGTTTTTATTTCTAAATGCACTCTAAACACAATGTACAACATCCTGTATATATTGTGAGTTACCAAGCTATGTAATACTACTGTCATGGCCTGCGTTTAGAGTGTGTGGACAGACTGAAAATGGATAAGCAGATTTTTTTTCTTCACTTGCCTCTTGGGCTTCCATACACCATACACACATGCTGGGTCGCTGTAATTCCCCTTTGATGAAGTGATGAATGTGTTTTGTTATGAGGAGCTCCAACTATTGTTGAGATATGATTTGAATTTTTTTTTCAATTGGCTATAAAAATGGACTGTATGGTTACTTGGAGCTGTAAGAGGTCTCTCTTAAAGATGAATCCACAGACAACTGTCACTTACATCCCCTTCTGGCTGCAGCTGGGAAACCCGCTGTATTCTACCTCTTAAGGACCAGTCTGCAGCCAGACAAAGTAACCAGCTAACTCACCAGCTAACATGAATAAAGTTGAGTCTGAGAAGACTTTCCACAAGATTTCAGAGTTTTCAGTTTCAGTGGGAATCTTTGCCCATTCGTGCAGTAGAGCAATAGTGAGGTCAGGCACTGATGTTGGACCAAAAGGTCTGGCTCACAATATCTGTTCCAGTTCATCCCAAAGGTGCTGGATGGGGTTGAGGTCAGGACTGTGTGGGCCACTTTCACACCAAACTCTTCCAGCCATGTCTTTATGGACTTTGCTTTGTGCCCTGGGCCACAGTCATACTGGAATAGAAAAGTACCTTCCCCAAACTGTAACCACAAAGTTGAAAGCATAGCATTATCCAATATGTCTTGGTATGCTGAAGCAATAAGATTTCAACACAGACAGTGGCATTTAGAAAAAAAAAAACACAGCTATGTGAGCAAATACAACCAAATATAATGCAAACAGCTTGACACTGGTTGCTATGCAGTGTCTTTCTCAAAATGGTGTGCATGTGTTGTCAAGTCAAGTATGTTTTCTTCATTTCCTTGTGCTCCTTGTCTGTTTTCATCAGTTTTCTTAAGTCGCAGCATGTTGAGCTTATGGGCCACTGTAATTTGGAGCCAAGTACGGTACTCTGATTACTGCAGCTGTCTTGTGAACACACTGGTAAACAAGCCACAAAGAAGCTTAACCTACTGCAAAAACAGGTTGACTATTTATTTTTAAATGGCATTGGTAGTAGTGATAGGAAAAAACACATTTTGGGAATGAAAACAGAAAGCTTTCATGGTGAAATTAATAACTGAAATTTAAAAAAAAAATCAAAAACAACAGGAGACACTCTGACAAGTGCTTTCCTGCAGGCTCCATTTATCCAGATTTATACCAAATAAATCTTATAATCTCCCATCAGGTTATTTCAGGCCATGTAAACACTTTGTAAACTGTTGCCACAATCTGGTTATTCATTCAATTACTTGTCTGTAGTGTTCATTTAAATGTGCAGTATAAAGTTCCTCTTATGAATGTAGAAACACATTACTTTAACATGCTTTGCTAAGCTTTCCAGCACAAATATCTACATTTCCAAAGTCTATCGCTACATTTACATCTGTTTTTTTTTTGTTGTTGTTTTTTTTTTTAGAGGAGAAGTGTCGAGGGTTTTACACGTTGACTCCAGGCTCTGAAAAAGGTAAATATATTCATCACTTTCTCCTGCATTTTGGTGAGCACTTTGTTCATGGTTGTTTGAAATCCAAACCATCATCTGTCTTTGTGCTCAACCTCTTCTCCTCCCTCCGCAGCAATGATGTGGCTGTCACTGTCAATGGAGCTCATGTATATCGGTCTGCTGTTAATCAGCTGCACGCTGCTCTCTGTGCAGTTGTGTATCAGGGCCTGGTTCCCTTCCACGCAACGCTGGGGCCAGCTGCTCAACGCTTTTGCTGCTGTCTTCACAGTCCTGGGAGGTACTTTTATAGAAAAATATTTCAATCACACTGTGGCAACAACTCGGAGTGACCGGCGTGACCAGTTTCCTTAAAAATGATTGAACCAGTTTGGTGTATTTACCTCTTCTGACTTCACAGGTCTCCTTGGGATGGTGGGTCACATGATGTTCATGCAGGTGTTTCAGACCACTGCCTCAATGGGACCAGAAGACTTCAAGCCTCACAGCTATGGCTACTCCTGGGCATTCTAGTAAGTTCATTAAACAAACTGTCGTCTAAAATCACATACACATGCGGCCTGATTGAAACCTCATTGAGTCACAAAGATCCAGGCATGCTGAGATCCTTAGCTGTTCCCATTCAGACTTGGACCACGTTGGATTAAAGGTTTAGGATTGTGAATTTACTTGCAAAACATTTACTTCCTGTTGGGTCCTTGACTAACTTAAATCTATTGTGAATGAGAGTGAAGTATCTGGGTCAGGTTCGCAGGGAAAGCAGAACAGCCCTGACAAACATTTCCACTCAAAATTCCATCAAGTCTTGCTGTTGGATCACTTTGGTCGTCTGGGAGATGTAGCCCCTCTGACGTGTCCTGCCTTGCATGCTCTTGTATTCTTTGGGTAGTTCTAAGCTGAGAGAGCTTAAACCTCATATTATATGATACACCAGAAAATTTGCACAGAATAAACTCTGAAATACTGTTTTTGTTCTTACACTATATAGTATTGAAAAGTATTGGGACATATGACCATTACACCAACAGGGACATTTAATGGCATTGCATTCTAAATACAAAGACAGCTTTGCAGCTATAACAGCTTCTACTCTTCTGGGAAGGCTTTCCTCAAGATATTGTGTAGCATTGTTCAAAATGTCTTGGTATGCTGAAACATTAAGATTTCCCTTTGCTGGAACTAAGGGACTGAGCACAACCCCTGAAATAAACTCCATAGCACACCTGAATTCAATAATAAAGAGGTGTGTCCCAATACTTTTGTCTGTATGGCGTATGTTGCAGTCTTATAGCGTATTACAACAGTGTGAATCCTAGCATTTAATATTATTTCTTCCTGTCTTTACTTTTTAATTCAGCTGTCACCTCACCTTTGTCTGGTTGGCACAGGCAAATCAAATTATTGAAAATGTAAGAAAATGCATTTTTTTTTTTTTTTTTGCAAAAAAATTGGACCTACAAAATCTCATTCACTAAAAACTTTCCATGAATTTCCAATCATCCCACTTGTCAAAATTAATTAAACCATTTAAAATAAAAAGAGCTTTCTTGAAATCCACATGGACCTAATGGCAAAGTGTATGTTCTAAACATATGTGTTTTTCTGTAAATAATGTATGAAGGGGCGTGCATGTGTGTGTGTGTGTGTGTGCACGCGCACGCGCACATCTGTATGTGTATGTAATGATAAATTTAAGGAAAAACAGATGCAGATGCTTCCACGCAGGTGCACTGCATGCTACAGTGCAGTAGTTAACATCTAGTCCTGCTCTGTGGCGTGTATAGAAATGGCGAGCCGGCTCAGTTGTTTCTGAAAAGTTCGAGGTGACTTTGAAAGTGAGTGTTCATTGCTGGGATGCGGATGGGAGGAGCTTCAGTAACAGAGATCAACTGACTGATGTTTCAGTAGGAACAAAGACTAAAGTGACATCTGCATATAAATCAGTGGGAAAGACATCAGCAAACAGGGTGGGAAACTGTGGTCTGCGATGCACGTTTGATGACCCTGTTTGATGATGTTCGTGCATTAGTGTGATAGGTAAGGAAAAGCTCTTTCTCAGGTGTGGAATAAAGGGATCACCCTCCACCGTATTCATGACATGTACGATGTACAGCCTGAACGCTACAGTGAAGGGATCTGGTGGCTCTGTTTTGCTGCGGAGGACATTTTGCCTTCATGGTTTGGATCCACTTGCCCCCTTAGAGAGAAGGTTCACTGCAGATCAATACAGAATTGTTCTGCATGATCGCCTTTATCGTACAATGTAGAATCAGTGCCAAGATGCACTGAAGCAGTTCTGACAGGAACACTTTATGTAGACTGTGCTGAGATGTAATGCGTGGCCCTCACCCAGGGATTGGGAGGAGAAGCTTTCTATATGCTTTCTGAAAAGCTGAAAGAAAAAGAGGAGGAGACTATGCTCTTCCAGTGTCAAAGTTGCTGCCTTTTGCTGAGGTCAAAGTCTGAATTGACCCAGTATATACTTGGTTACATACATATAAACACCTTCTGCACAGAAACACAATCTAATGGCATGCTGATTTCCTGCTCCTGTCTGTCTCCATCAGCGTGGCCTGGTTTGCCTTTACTGTCTGCATGTCGGCCGGCGTCTCCACTCTGAACAACTACACCAAGAAGGTCCTGATGGTGGGACCAAGGCGTAACTCTGGCCTCAATCCCTGCAGCTTTAACTTTGTGGGGCTCCTGCCACCAGCTCCTTATTACACACCCGCACACCCAGCCGTCAGCTTGGCCTGTCCTCCGTCTCCCCCTCGGATATCCCATTTGTCTCCCTACTATGAGCCCCCATCAACAACGATTCCAGCCTCCAGTCCGAGGCTCACGCACTCCCACTCCCTGCCTCTCCACCACTCTGACTCCTTCCCTCCTCCTCCCCCTCACCCTGCACCTGCATCTCCGTTCCACCGCCTCTCCCTTCCGTCCCCGTCACCCATCCCGTCTGTCCACATGACCCTGCCAGAACATCAGGAGAACCACTACGAGCCAGAGGAGGATTACAGCCCCCTTTGAACTCCAATATGTATTCCCACCCGTTATGATCAGACTGGGAGACCTGTGCTGATCCTGGCAATGCAGTTTGATGTCTGTCATGGTCTTGTCATGTGCTCTGAATTGTCATAAGCAGCAGTCTAGTGATACAGTGAATCTAAGTAATCAGCTATGAAAATAATCACAGTAACAACCACTGTTTTGTAAACTGAACATCATGCTTCATATACTGTATTATTTACAAGAAAGCATTTGCAATTTCATTATTTACACTGTAGACATCTTAAAATAAATTTGGAATGCATGAAATATTTCAGTGTTTTGTCTGCAAGCCTTGAATGATAAAAAAGTCATTTTAACAAACTAGAAACTAAAACATAATTAAAGTAATAATGACATAAACTAATATTTTACAACTAATCACGACAAATGGCGATGAAATAAAAAATAACTGCTAACTGGTTGAAAATCAAGTTTTAATATTGTAAAAATTATGGTCATTGTCATCTATAATGAGAAATAACAGCAGCAAAAATAAAAACAGCATTAGACATCGAGCATTATGGGAAGGAAACCATATTTACACGTTATATATCCCTAGGCTGCTCCCTTTCTGTCACACTGGGAGGAAACAGTTGATTTGACAAAGAGTGAAAGTACATGAAAAGTTGTGATGGTTTGATGTGCTTCACTGACACGGTTGGATTTACATTATATTTGACTGAGCTGATTTATTTGAAATAGTAAAAAAACAAAAGAAAAAAAATCATACGTATTAGATGAGTGAAATTTTAAGTCTGTCCACTTTGAAGTTCGTTACTCTGACTTATTTTCAAAATGCTTTGTATGGACTGTCAATTCAATAACATGGTGGGGAAAAAAACTCCACATTATATCATTGATTTTATAACAGGTGACGTATTAATGGATTTTTTGTAAGACTTCAAAACAGCACAGCTCTGCCAGGTACTTTGAACATCAGTGCCTTTTTGTTGTGGTTACATTCTGTTTAATTAGTGGCACATTAGAAAACAAGACTAGAGCAAATATATGACACAAAAATAACAATAAAACCACTAAACTAAAATAATAAACTCACCCCTTTTTATCCAACACTCATATCCATATCTAAATGTACAAAAAAAAGTTGACACTTCAATCTGCTTTCGTTACAAGCCAGAAATATTGATAGATCTTAATTTAACATAGCATCTGATATGCATTAAGGCAAATTTTGTTCAATTAATAACAAAATATTCTTAATTCTTAGATGCCCTCAAGAAATCCAGTTGAAAATACACTCAAATACAACTGTGATTGATTAAGTTTGCCTTTTACTGTAGAAATACCCACAAAGTGTGAGTCTCTAACATCTGTAACAGCAGAGTCAATTAAGCACTAGTATGTATTTGAGAGGATCAACAGATCTGTTAAATCTATGGCCGCATATACGCAAACAGTTCAAATGTGATGTCCAAAACCTATCTGTGACAAAAACCAGATTACAGCTGATAAAGTAGATCCAGTCGAAGGTTTTGGGCTGGTTGGAGCTCGCTTTAGTGTCCTTCTCATGCAGTCTTCTTGCGTAGCACAAAGTAAGTGATGGAGGAGATGAACGTGAGAGCGAAGGAGATCCACGCCAGGATGTAGCAGTGCCCGTACCAACCGAACTTCTCTTCACGATGGAAGCGATCTGTGTAGATGGATGCTGCGATCATGATGCACAGGCCTGGAATGAGGGACACGTGGACATCGGTGAGGGAGGACAGTCAAGGCAGGAAAAGGACAATGCAGAGAAAGAGAGAGGAAGAAATCAAACAAGGCAGGAGGATTTTATACTCACAGGCCAGGAGCTGGAAGATGCCAGAGATGGTGAACCTCTGTCCTTTGCTGAGGGTGAAGAGCTGAGCCACAAACACAAAGATGCCAAGGATGGAGAATATACAAGCTAGCACTGAGCTGGCCTGCACTGCCTGGAGGTAATCTGCAGGGGGAGCCAGAGAGAGGGAAACACAATGAAGATGACAGTAATGAGACTGACACACCCAAGACACAGTAAAGTGGCAGTCGCACTGTGTGGGTGGGACAAATCTGGTTCAAATGAGTGTTTTAGGATTTTAAAACATGCTAATTATGCTGCCATGTAAACACAAACATATTCTGCACAGTTTGAAGATCCAAAGTTTTAATTACTGTATAACCAAAACTATCCCAAACATCACTGTACATAAGGCTGAGGAGATGTGGCTTTACTTAAAGTTATTCTACACAATTGCATGTCTTTGGTCTTTGAACTCACACTGATCTTAACTGGCAATGTGGAAAAAGTCACTTGTATCAAATGTCAAAAGAAATGGCTCTATATAAGGTTGCAGCTACATTTGTATAACACTTCTTTTTCATAGACTTGAAAGGCCCTGAAAACCTATTTTCTCAGTCAGATTTGTATTATTAGCACAGGGATGCCACACGAATACACCATTTTCTGCTCAAGGTGGAACAGTTCTGGTGATTCCATGGGAGTTTCTTTAGCTTACTTGGTTTGAGGGGGGTGGGGCTTTGCTAGAAATAAAAAAAAAGGTGATGTAATCTGCTTGTGTGCACCAATCAGGATTTAGATACATTTAAATCAAAATCCGATGACAGTAGGTGTGTTGCTGAGTTCATGTGAATCAAATCTGATCAGAAACAGAGCCAGGTTTCCAGGAGCTTTAAGTCTCAGCCATCGAATAAAGGCAGTGCAAGAAATGCTAAATCTTAATGTGTGGCAGAAAATTGTAGGAAAATTTTTGTGTGTGTGTGTGTGCGGCTTACCCTGTGGGTAGTGTGAGCCTGTGGGAAGATCAGTGTAGTTCCAGACTCCATTCTCGTATATCCAACGAGCCCACACATCAGTGGAAATGGTTTCCGTCATCCACCAGGCCTGAAAAGGTGGCAAATTGTTACATTTCAAATTATGTTACTGCTTTGCTGCAAATGTGAACATTCTTTCTGCATGCCAAAGGAAAATGAAAGAAACAGAACTAAGGCAGGGAGACTTCAAGACAGGAATATGAGGAAATAGTTTGTGTGTTCACTCTGTGATCTGACACATATTTTGGGCAGCTGCAGGTAAAGGGGCAAAAATCAGAGGCAGGATTGCACTTCCACCTGTCACTGCGGCATTCCACAAGTCTCACAAGAATCTCAGACATTTCCATGTGTATGTGCGCAACCTGACTAACACCTTGCTTGCAGTTAGTATGCACACAGACACAGAAATGCACCGGGTGACGACACCATGGCTGGTCCGTCTGTCACCCAGAAATGTCAAAAATGTGGCCCTGAGAGGAACAGCGGACAGAGAAGGAATGAAGGCCCTGAGTGATGAAAGTGCAGACACTCATCAGGCGTGACTGTTTGCTGTCTGTCAGCAAGTGACGGGATAACACAGAACTTTTTCAGCATTTTAACATGCACACTAGAGAGAAAATAGGGATTATGCTAAGTAATTTACGCTGGAGGCTGGAGGCTGTAAGGAGTCTGTATAGGGAGGTGGTGGTGCTCCATGGAGCAGGTATATGGAAATAAAACTCCAGCAATTAAGAAACAGCAGAATTTAATTACTTACATTGTCAATGGTGGCCACCAGGAGGAGAATGATGCCTATGATGTGAAGGGCAAAGATGGCAGCGAGGAGAATCAGCATGATGACTGTGCTGGAGAGATAGAGGCACAAGGAGGAAACTCGTTAGACCACTTTCCACCCTTTATTATACAGGATGAATGTAACTGGAGGGCTAACTCAACCTAATAAAAGAAAGGCGTGCAAAGATGTGCACACACACACACACACACACACACACACACACACACACACACACAACACAGGCAGCTTATACGAGCTCAAAGAATGGTTTATAACAAAAGACTCCACACTTCCTGACTGCTTTCAGAAAGGCAGCCTTTCAAAATGACAGCTCCAAGTGTACACACACACACACACACACACACACACATCTTCATGAACACATTCATACAGAGCTGCAAGGCCAAAACCTGGCACCCACTCAGGGCGTGGCTTCACAACTTCTAATTACTTTGAGTTACAGCCAACACGCTCCCAGTGAAAAGCCTGCAAATAGACAGCAAGATAATGTCCCTATCAAGGAATAGAGAGGTGTTATATTTGTGCTGACAGAGATCAGTGAACAAAATGGGCTGATCCCAGGCAAACGGATATGCCCGGTAAAGGCAGAGTGTGTGAAAGAGGGAAGTTCATGGAAGGCAGATGAGTTCGGGCTTGTCTTCCAAGAAAACCCGCCACTCCTTAAAATAACTGCAGAGAATACCTGCCACCATCAGCCCCTCACCACCCCACCCCCTGAGCGCGCACACACACGCACACACTCCCACCCACCTTCACTTGATTTGAATTACGAAACGTTATCACACACTGTAGCTCACAAAACATACTTCAAAACACTCTCTTTCCTCTGTCGCTTAGGCCCCACTGCTGTAAGCATCTGCAGGTGGCTCTGCCCTGAGGTATCACTGATCTGATCTCTGTTATGTGGTATATTCTTTCAGGCATGCAAGCTTTCTGTGGTTGTATCCACTACGGAGGCTGCACTCACTGGGTGTGAACAGAGGAAGAGGCACATCTGGAATGTGCTGTTCTCTCCACTGTAAAGGGAGTGGTCTAGGGCTGGGTCCACACACACACACACACGCACACACACACACACACACACACACAGCTCCTTGTCTCTCTCACATTCAAAAACACACATATACAGACATGGAGCACCGGGGCACCAGGCACCAGGGGCACACTGATATACATGTGGTCATGCCTGACGCATCTTCACCAATATTTCCCACTTTTCATCTCCTTCAAAGAGCAACACTGAAGTTAAAGGTTAAGCTTTAGAGTATTTGTACAATTTCTGCCTGAAGTGCTTCGACCTCGAGTCTTCCTCTGCCAGATGAGCAAACTTTAATTAACAACTTCTGGGCAGGAAATAAAAGTGAAGTTAAATGCTCAGCAGTTAGATGCTCTAATTTAAAACACGCTGGTGGAATGCTTTGATCAAAGGTCTTCCAAAATTTTGCCTGAAAACAAGACGCATGAACAGCTGCTGCTGGGACTTTTTAGATCTGGTCTGGATGTGGCATATTTTCCATTACGCAAAATGGAATTCATACTGCTGAGGTTAGGTTTGACCTTGTTAAAAGCAAACAAAAAAGTGCTTTTTTTGTTTGCTTTTAAAAAAAAAAAGACACATCAAACTAGTCACTACTCTACAACAACTGATGCAAGACCACTGAACACACCTGGAAAGCAGACTCACCTGGCCACAAATGAAGGACTGTTATTCAATAGCAAAGTTGTCTGCGAAGGTGAACAGACATATGGGAGGAATACACACCTGCCTTTACTCTGTTCTTTATCATCATTTGCTGTTCTTGGATAAAAATAGAGAACACTGAAGCAAAAGAGCAACTTCTATTCAACAAGCAGTTTTCTTTGTGCAGCAGCTATAGAGCACAGGGATTGAATAAAGCACAGGAACAAACTCTGACTTACTGTTTGATGACTGTGTGTCTCTTCAAGTCAAATTCCTCCTGCTCTCAATGATACTAATTTCAGACTCGCAGTCTAAATGCACAAACACTAGGAACTACCCATCCGCCCACTTTTACCCTGCCCTCTTCTCAAGTCCACACCCCAGACAAGCCTTACGCTTGCTTGATCACATAATCTGTCTTTTACGCCCTCCCACTCTACTTTTTGCTCCCTGTCCCACCATTTGTTTCTGTCTGTCTGCTTTACACACATGCAAAAGCTCAAACCGACCGCTATTTCAACAACTTTTGTGGACTAGTGATAGATTTTCCTTTTGTGTTTGGGTGTCTCATGTCTTGGTCACTCAGATGATGTTGGTGATTTTCTCCGGGAGGGCACCTGATGACTCACTGATGTTCGGATGGGGAACTCCCACAACATTGGACATTATTGACAGTGATTCTACGCATGCTACCATGGCAACAGACAGCAGCCAGGCCTAATCACAGTCACACTGTTGCTGTTGTATATATAAACAAACAGTCGAACCCAGGCGAATAAACACACAGGCACAACTGACTTGTGTAGTGTTTCTTCCTGATAACCACCCTTCGTCTTTTCCCGCTTTTGTTACAGAGGAAGGAGTTTCAGGATGAAGGAATGTTGTTGGTTGCGAGGGAGAAAGAAGTGGGGGCAAACGAGTGCAAGTTATAACTTGAGTGAGAGAGAAGGAGGGAGACAAATGGAGGGAATGAAAACAGAGGGGAGAAAGATGCAGAGAGGCATAGAAGAGATGAATTTAGACAGGAGGTAAATGGAGACATTTCACATTGTCGCAGGTTCATTAAATGTTCTTCACCGTGATTGTTTCATAGCTTGTGGTGATTGATGTGATCCTAATAAAGCTAGTGGCTCAAAGTCATGCGCTGCTTGAGCCCGTACCGTCCATTAGATTAGAACAATGGTGAAGACTTTATCGACTAATATCACATCTCAAAATAACACATAAAACATTTGCTTATTCGTCTTAAAGCTCTTTGAGTCACGGTTAAATTCCTGTGACAAATCACTGTCCTCACTGGGGATCAGTGCAAATGTATGGCCTCATTGCTAAGCATATCTAATAATTCAACAAGTTCCCCTTACAGCGTGAGGCCCACTGAATGCTGTTGCCCTCGGAGAACTAGGCCAAAGAGCGGTGTCTCACATCAGGGTCACATATGAACATCTCTGCATGCTGAACACATTTTTAAAACTCTTTCACAACACATCGGAGCAAAAGCACACAAAAGCAGCTGTTAATTAGATTTTATAGTCTTATGAGGCGGTTTGGTTTTAAAGCTGTTGTTAAGGTTTTGGGCAGGGACAACTGTTTAGCAGAGAACATAAATAACATGAAAAATCAACAGTAGTCACTAGTTATACCTGAAAAACTAGTCAAAGCCGAATTAGAAGTAGAAAATGTGTGTGTGCTCACTGCTGGAAACTAACTGTAGAAACAGAAACATTTGAAATAGCTGAAATACGCACTGTTACAGTTGAAGCGCAGACGGCAGTCGAAATGAAATTAGGGAAAGTTAAAATTGAAGTGTGGAAAGAAGTCAAAGTGCCAGCATAAATGTCAGCACTAAGTGATGTGCATGAAGTGACAGTTAGAGAACAAGAAATGAATGAATTGAAATTGTCACCTGCTGTGTAAATGAAGGACGTGGAAGCGCCGAAAAGTTTGTGCGAGCTGAAATGTCAGCTGGTAAACGAGCCTCCGAGTGAATGCTGGTGTTAAGTTTGAATGAATTTGAATGTGTGAATAAGACGAGTTTGTAGAGAAGTTGACAGGTTTCCTAGATGTGACAACCTTCCCTGCCTGTCTGCCTATTGTCTACCTGTTTTTCATATACCTGTAGGGCAGGGCAGGGGATCATCAGCACCAACTGAAATGGCCTGGTCCCAGTGTTCCCAGCCTGTAAACCCCAGACTGTGATGAACAGTCTCTGTCTGCTCTTCCCTGAAGGCACCTGTTTGGCTTTGGTGCACCTTTAGTTCCTCTTCAGTTCTTCACTTTTGTTTGTTTGCATGCACGTCGCAGTACTCACATGCTCTCTCTACAATGCTGATTCCACTAACCCTTTTGTTATGTATTTAATCCCTCTCCAATTGATTAATAAATTACTTTGTTTAACTGTTAGAAACGGTTTGTCTCTTGTTTTGTTTTGCCTTACAAGTTACAAGGTTTTGACAGCGTTCAGTTTAATGGGAAATAGGAAGGAAGTTAAGGAAGTAAACCTCCCAAAAAGTATCCATAAAGAGAGGAAGCAGAGCATTAAGGGAAAATCTGTTCGGCTGCATTTTAGGTCACTTGTTTTTAAATCCGCCAAAAGCAAAACCTGTCCTTATTCATACTTTTCAGGATTCTCTAACTGGACTTGCTGAGTGTTATGAATATTTTGGAATCTGGCTGGACACTAGACTCAGCTTTTAGACCCAAGTGGAACACCTAACATGCAAACTGAAAACCAACATCATATTTTTGCCTCAAGACAAATCATGCTTTTCTTTTTTGCTAGTTGGAAAATATTTTAACATTAGCTGTACTGAATGTTCAAGCTGAGCTTCACTATGCTCCTCACAAGTGGAATGAGCTGCAACAACTACAAGCTCTCATTTCACTTGAAATTTTTAAAAGATTATAACCAAGCATTTACAGTCCCATTCGCACCTGCTTTTCTTGAAAGTAAAACTATTGTAACTTGAGTGTTTGTTTCTGCCATACTTGTAATATGTTTTATTATTGAACACAGACTAAGCAGACTTTTGAATAAAATAAAAATAAACACAGAAATTCAGAGAGTGCTTGAGTTCAATCATAAAAGTCAGACATAAAAATCAGACACACATGTAAATAGAAACAGACTTAAATGCTCAGGCTTCAGACTGGGAGACTTAGGTCACTTGTTTGCCTCATATGAGTATAGAAATGTGCTGAGACACCAACAGAGGTGTGAGTCAGAGGTTTAGCAGAGTACCTGGTCAGTGTCATGTCAGGCTGCCTCAGTCTCAGGTATGAGCCAGCAGGATAATAACAGGCTTTGGAAATAATTTACTTAATACGGTGGCCTTGAGAAGCAGCAGGGCCTGCTTAAGTTATGGCAAGACTGCTTGTGTGGCTACATTCTGGTGGGGTCATGAGGTTACTCACACACACACACACACACACACACACACACACACACAAACACACTGCTGCATGTCATCTCTGAATGAAACCAAGACACTTCTCGTTTGTTGAAAGCTAAGAAGAATCTTGTGCTTTAATGTGGTTGTCATGGAAAATAACCTTTTTCGTATTAAGCAGAGGGACTCACAAAGCTGGAATGCTAAACATAGCCAGCGCTGAAATGTTAAACTAAATGATGCCTCTGCCATGGCAACACCTCAGGTTTCTGCACCTCATGCACATCACTGATTTCCATGACAGCACAATCAAACTCTGTGGAAGCCACAGTAAATAGCCAACGCCCCCCCCCCCCCCCCCCTTCTACCACTTACAAAAGCTGAATGTCTATCTATTCATGTCGAACAGTCTGAATTTCAGACACCTTTCCTGTTGCTTCTTTTTGATGTAAAACAAAAAAACAATTAGAAAGTTATGTATTGCTAAAAAACAACAACAACACTTGTTTGGAACATTTCACTGATAAACAGGTTCATTGGTAACAGCTGATAGTAACATCACTGGGTAGGCTCAGTCGCTCACAGGCAAGAATGGGGTGAGGTTCACCACTTTGTCAAACACATGAGTTCATCTGCAAATGATTGTATGTTTGTTTTACACAGAGTCAGTCGGTCCTTTGAAATTCTGCAGTGCAGGTTTGGGATATAGTGCTCAAAGTGTATGCTACATCTGCCACATCATACCAAAAATCCATCACCAACACAAACAGCTCCACCCAACCTGACAGACTCCCTCGCATGCAAGGATGAGGCGTTTGCTCTCACATCAGGACCAGTTTGACTTTAGTTTTGTTTTGTTTTTGTAATACAGCGACATAGAGATAAATCTATGATTCCAGCTGTTTGTGAGACACAATTTAAAGATGTGACAGAACATAGAAAAGCATGAGACAGAGACAGACTGAGAATAAGACAGGAGTGGGAACGGGGAATGTGGTCGAACCTGATTCTGTTCTGGGCGTGTCAACCCCACCTTGTGAAGTAAACCAAGGTTTGTATTTTACCATGCAGTGTGATACGGCACTCCCTCCAGCCTGTTCCACTCATCATAGCTACTGAGTGAAACCAGTACACATGCCTACTTTTTGTCATTTGGGTTATGCAAGAATCAGGCTTTTTTCAGTTATTGGTATTTTGCCAGAAGAGGAAATGCCATGAGTCATACATCAGTCAGTCATCATTACTTAGTGAGTATTTGACTATGCCCCTGTCTACTGCTGTATGTATCAGGGGGCGGAGCAGGAGCTGAGCTGCAACACGTTTTTTGGATCCAAACGCACATTGACAAATCACATGCCTGTGTAACCTCTGAAGAAGACCAATGAGGTGGCTTGTTCAACAGTCAGCCTTTTGTCATAGTGCCACTGCTGATCAGTACTGGAAAAACCAGAGTCATGAAAGATCACTTGGAACAGTTGTGATATTGTTTGTTCTGCAAAGTGCTGTGTACACAAGTATTAATGTTGATTCCTTGAAATACTTTCTCAGGGTTGGCAGACTCAGGGTGGTTCTGTTCCAGCACTGGGTTTACTGCACACTATGGGGTCATTAAAGAGCTGAATGCAGACCTGAATCTGTTTTTCAAAAGTGACTGAAAAAACGCCGAGCTTAACTGTGCTACACTCTGACAATCTGCTTTTCTTCAGCAAGCACTCCTCCATCATAGGTTACTTGTCAGATCTTCAGTCTTAAACAGTGACACTGAGTCTGACATTCTTAATGGCTGTTTGTTTAGAAAGCTGGCGATGTTAGACATCCATCTCTTTGGCACATGTTAAATTATCCTGACAAAGAGCATCATCTAAATGCCAAGAATATAAATTAGATGTTGATAGACAAACACTGACTATAGGAGGACAGATTGCTATTTTCAGTTGAGTAATGTCAAAATCCTTTAATTAAGGTGTTTGTGAGGAGTCTCAGTGAGTGACTATTTCAACAGGACTGTGTGAAACAAAGGCAGCAGAGTGGTGCCTACATACCAGGGGAGTGAGTGTGACCACAGCCAAGTCACTGCTGCTTTACACAATAGTAAAGTTGCCTGTCTGTGGTTGACTGTGTCTGCTCATTCCTTCTATGTCTTACACAATGTCACACCCTGCCCTGAGATTTCTAAACTCCTATTATAAAAACAACACAAGTGTGTATTTACAGGATTTGCACGGATAACTTCAAACACTTTGGATGTGTGTGTTCGTTTGAATGGGGCAGGGCAAACACCCTGCCACTGTCGGTGGCTTTTTGTGTGGAAACTCTCACCTCACCCCAGGCTGTTCACTAATTGGAAAAGTCGACTATCGCCCCCCATCCCTACTACAAGTGTGATGATGAGCTACAGTGCAGGCATGTCAGTGGAGGAGTGAGACACATACATTCTCACATGTACCAACACGCACACCTACATACATGTTCATATGTATATTCACATTCTCATTCTCTCATCTACTTCCAGAAGTAGTGACACATAACCGCAGTTTCTTGTGAAAAACAAACACGTGTATATTGTTAGACTGTGTACTCATCATCCTCTAAGGGAGTGACACATTGCCACAGGCACTGAGAAAAAAAAAATATTATCCACCCAAAGCTTCCTTTCCCACTGTCCTTATCTTCCAGATGATCATCAGTTTCATTTCCCAGTAACCCCCTCAGTATATGTCCACTTTGTGGTCTTCTCTTAGACAATAACTGATTACTTGAAGGCAAACTCCTCCTAAACTCTATTTCTAACTATCAGTAAGAAAATAAAGGAATATTTCCTGGAATACGCATTTTCATATCCTTGAAATTTGCACATTCAAGAAGTTGAAGTGTTCAGCTGGGGGATGTACGGCCAACATGGTGAGGGGTAAGAAAAAACAGGTCCAATTTAAGACTATAATGACCCACAGTTTTTGCAATATTTGTAAGGATGCAAATATTCATTATGGTGTTCCACACTGTCCAATACTTGGCCCACTCTTTGTTTTTACACATGCTTCGGGGTGGCCAATATGGCCAAAAAATAATATCACAATCTATTTAAGGGCAATCACTTTTATCCATATAAACTGTGATCTTTGTTCTTAATTTTGAAATGCTCTGTAGATTCTAGCCACACTTGAAATAACCGATGAATTTCTCCAATTTCACCATTAAAACACAATACTGCCTTAAAAGAGTTCTCTTTTGGCCCAAACTCTTTATCAGTCACGCCGCTAGCTATAACTCACACTGTATTATTTACAGTACAACACCCAAGGAAGAGCCACGTGAATTAAGTCGTGCAGTCAGCAAAGCCTTCTAGTTGGCTGCATCACTGTACTGGTTTGTTTGCTTAATGTGGATCTGCAAGTCAGAGGGGTTATGTAAAGTGTGAAACAGAACTAAGACGACAGTAAACATTACAATCTCTATGATTATTCTTCTCAAGCCCAATCTCAATAAGAAATTGTTTATGAAGAAAATTTCTCTCTAAGTATTAGCATGTACACTCGTGGTTCGCTGCCTCTGGTCTGAATGCAAATCAGACAGCAGCAGTCTATTCTGAGCCAGACCTGGTGGCTGTTGTACAGTAGTTGTGAGCCACTGTACTTTCCAAAGGCTGCAGTACAGCTTCCAGTGGGGGGAATATTGTGTGTGTCAGTTGTGGTGGCCCAGCCACCATTTACATTCAAAAAAAAAAAAATTCCTCATATTTAGTGGAGCCGACCCGTTTCCATAGTTACTAGCCAGGGGTTTTCATTCTTGATTCACTCCCTCACCCTGAGCAGTCTTTTTGTAGACCTCGCTCTGTTTTTTTTCCCTCTTCCCTCTCTGACATTACTACATTTAACTCCAGTTTCTCCTCACGTGATTTCTTCTCCGCTCTGGGAACATTTGTGCTCCTCCTGTTTCCTGCTCAGTGCCACCCCTGAGTTTATGCCGCCCCCACAAAGCCTTGCTCTCTCAATGAAATCCAGACATGCACAATGTACTCTCACTCTGGTTCTAAAGAAAACAACTCCCAGCCGTAGCTAGGCAACTCCAAATATGAGTCATCCCACTGCCGCGCCCATCAAGTGATCAACCCCCAACTCCTCAAAGTACACACACACACACACACACAGCCTCAGACCCACTTTATGAAGTGTAATTGTTTGCAGCGTTCAAACTGTGTGGCCGTGTGGTTGCGCACAACTCTCTTTTTACCTTGAGGTTGACGTGGAAGGACAACCCTTCTGACGGAGACACTGTACGAACATAACCAGCCTGTCCTCACTTGGCAACAACATGACCACAATGTGATAACTGATCACAGCTTGGCAGAGTCAGGTTTTATCAGATGGTGGAGCTGGCAGCAAACTAACAGTGATCTTCTTTCTTGGCTGTTGGACTCAGTAAAGTAGTTCACTGGCAATATTAATAAATACATTGAACATTTAGAGTTTAATACATTTTCATTAGATAAATTTATGATCTCAACAGATGGAGGTCGGGAAAAACGCTGGGAGTTAATTTTAGTAGTATAAAAACTAAACAATGAAATGCAAATGTATGTAAATGACAGAAGCTGGGCGGTAAATCAGTCTTCCCATGTGACCCAGTGGATGATTATCAGCTGATAGGTTCAGCTTGACAAAACAGAGAGAAGAATGTATTTGAAATGAGGGCCAAGGTTAAATGACGCCAGAACGGCACAAGATCTGTCAGAGGGACAGAGCCATATGCACTTGATTAAAGACACGTCTGCATGTTTTTCTGTTGAAGAATGAACTTATTCATTAAGGTCAATAGTAAGAAAAACATGGAAAACCGACATCAAGATACATATTTCTTGAATAGTGTGTGCATGCATGCGTGCCTGAGTCTTTTGAAAAATGTATCTCTGTTGTGTCATAGATTATAAATTATACTTTGAAATGATTCTTAGAAATTATGCTTTAAATGCTTTCAGAGACAGACAGACACAGACGAGTCCACATTCGTTTATCAATGTCCCTTAAAATAATCCACTAAATTTGACGACTTGGTGCAGTGCAGTGTTGCTGCCCTCTAGTGGACAGAAAAGTGGACTGTGTTTAAGTTAAAGCACGAGTATTTGTTTTGTTGGAGGAGCCAAAAAGCCTATCTTTATTATAAGATCCATTATTAGTCCCACAGGAGGAAATCTGCCTCGTCACAGCAGCACAAGGACATCAAATAAAAATACAGATCAATTAAACATACAAATAAAAATATAAGAAACGGAGTCGCTCTCCAGCAGAGGAAACAGCTTGGCCAACATCCTTCTTTCTCTCACCACCTACACTGGGTCGAGGGGGCTCCCTCCCTTTAAGATTTTATCCCGTCTCTTCCTGTCTGCAGTGGAGATGCTGCTGCCCCAGCACACCGCTCCACAGAACAGGGCACCACTGATGGCACCACGGAGAAGAAAAAGGTCCTGAGGAGCGTCCCCTGCACTCCAAAGGAGCCCAGTCTCCTCAGCACTTACAGCCTGATCTGGGCTTTCCTGAAGAGTGCAGCGGACTTAACTCTTCTCCTGTGAAGTGGGAACTAGATCAGTCAGATGACTGTGGGGCAGTGAAAAGTCCCCCTTTATAGTGAAATGGAATTTTAAAAAGCCTGTAATCCAGTAAAGCACAAGTACTTGCAAATTGTGCTTACACACAATACAGGAGTAAATGTAATTTGCCACTTTTCACCTTTTTGTTTATTTGAAACCTTGAAAATAAAAATGATGCGTTTGAGCAGTAGCCACTGAGCATGCGCCATCTGACTAATTAAGTCCAATTAGTGAGCAGGTGCGAAGACTACAAAAATACTGCTGCTGTTCGCTCTGTCCCAGCGACTTGGTGCGCACAGAGAAACTCTTATCTGCAATGCATTTGAAACAAAAAGGATACTGCTTCGGTGTCCTTCTCATTTACACCATCACAACAATAACTTTACCTCCAGTGGGCTGGTGTGAGTCCACTGTTTACGCATCGCAAACAAACTCTCATTTGATTCTTCACGATGACAGGAAGCGCGATTTAACGAGCGGAGGCCTCACTCATCCCCCCAGCCGAGGAGGGGGCGGACGGTTACACCTGGACTCGAGAAGTCTTCCATACATTGACAACCTGGACAACGGTGAGGAGACACAGACTAAAACCTCTGGAAGGCCTGAACGGACAAACAAACTCAGAATGGCGTCTACTACTTCGAGCAACAGAAGCTTCAAGAATCAGGAGAAAGTGAAGCAAACGGAGGGGGAGTGGGAGTCCACTTCAACTAATCCTCCCGATGAGGTCTGCAACGAAGGGAAAATTAAGCCTGTCGTCCACGGCAAGTTTTACATTACTGGTCAACTTAAAGCAAGCGTCCCAAGTGCAGGCTACCAGTCAGATTCTGCTGTTTCAGGTAAGCTGAAGGAATTCTTCCTCCTCTTCAGTGTAAGACTGCGCTCAAGCCAGCCTCCTCTTCGTAAACACGGGCAAGCTAGCCTCCACAATGTTTTCAAGTGCGTCCATATACGAGACACTAGGGTAATTGTGAGTTGTACTTTTATTTCACAATAACAGCAGTGTGACAACTAGACAAAGTTACATTCATTCATTAAATCAGTTAATCGTTCGGCCAATCACTCAATAATACGTGATTTATATAAATGTAATAAATTTATAAATGAATGATTAACTGATATGTGCGTGGATCTAAATCCAAGCTTTCTTTCATCTACTTAATGTAGATCTCAGTGCCCTCTCTCCTTCCCAGTGCTTTTGCCACTTTACCTTCAGTGTGGTCTTAATCACTTTTAATTTCTGGCTCGCTGAAGTAAATCTTATTTTGCAAAGGCACCTGCCATTTCGTTTCCTTTGATTCCACCATGTACTGCTGTCAGTGAGCATATCCCAAGTTAATCCCATTATCTGAAATGTGTATAATGTCTATTCTCTGTGATTCTACCAGTTCTGCTCATGGGATGGTTGTATCTCAAACTGGTTCCACATGGCAGCTCTCAACACTCTATAATCTATATAATAATATAATAATAAGTTTCTATAATCCATAATGCCAACAAGACTTCTAACCATGAATATTTTCCAGAGCTCTAAACTGTTAAACCATCATTGTCTCTTTTGCAGAATTTCTTTTTGTGACAGTGTTCACATTTCTCACTGTTCAGTAGCAGGTTTGGAACTGGAGACACGGTGCTGCTGTAGAGTCAGTCAAAGTGGCAGGCATGTAAAGAAAATGTCTTTTTAATATGCCAAATGTGATATCAAGTATGGCTTTCATCTACATTATTTATTTGGTCGTTGAGACAGTTGTGAAATGAAGGTAAATATTTTACATCAGTACAACAGTATGCCACACAAAAAAAAACACGATTTCAGGTGGGAACGGACTTTCATCAATACATCCTTGCATTTTCTTTCACTTCAGGGATTGTGTGTGCTGTGTTTTTTGCCAGTATTCTTTAGTAATTCAAACTCTAATTCTGATCATGGGAGATATATACTGTGTTTAGTTTCCATATTTTTCTTTACTGAGAGACCCAAGTGGTGACAAAAATGCAAACACAAACACTGTATTCTCTGTTGTGAAGTCTGAAGTGGTTTGTTTCTGTTTACAAGGCCCGGGTAGGATCAGAGGTCAGTGGCTCAGACACTCGAAGGAGATCTGGCAGAGGCTGCAGCCTGTGGTGGAGTGTGGAGATGACGCCATGACCCTGACTGTCAGGAGGAAACGAGCTGTACAGCTGCGGCTGGACCGGAGTGAGGGTAGTGCTTCTCCATTTACAAATAAACCTGCTTTATTTTGGGGACATCCATCCTCCATTTCCAGTTTATACATGGGTCTGTTTTCTGTTATGTCAATGTCTTTTTATGTGCATTTTCATAAGTGTGAAGTTATGGTTTTGTGTCTTTTTATGTCTCAGTGAATGAGTCATCTGTGCCGTTTTCCCAACTGCCACCACAGTGTGGCTACTCTGTACAGACCACATGGACGGACCTCAGTCTCACATCTCAGTATGATGCCTGCCATGTCACACTGGAGGTATGGGATTCATGCAATCTGTTCTCTAGGTCGGATACCGATGCATAGATTAGTTTATTGCTGCTGATGTGACTCAACCGGCTACTGCCATCCTGGAGTCGTGGAGAATGTGATAAAATGGGCCAGTGTGGCATGTTGGTTACCCTTTGTCTCTGATGTGGCTGATTTAATATGCTTCTGAAACATTTCTGCTCATCATGGTCTTCATGCCAAGAATAACAGGCTGCTGTAACAGGGTTAAGATGAAGATGATGATTTCAACTGAAATGACTTGGTACATTCTTATATTATTTTGAGAAGATTGTTGACTCATGTTTTTAATTTTTTTTTTAAACCAAGGTTTGTTTAATTATATATCTGTGTTCTCGAGTGGATGTGAACAGTTTTAGCCAGCAGCAGTAATGGTCTAAAAAAAAAAATGCTGTTAAAACATGTGTTCAGGATGACAGCTATGTGTTGCCTCTGCTATGGAGGGGGACGCCAGTCAAGATGTCCTGCCCAACCTCTCAAATCTGGTCACAGGCCGTGGGCCTACTGTCTCCACCCTCCGTCTGCTGCTCTCAGTATGGTATGACCGTCAAAGTGCAGGGACTGTCTGCTGCAGAGGCGCTGAGGGTAAACGGTAATTGCCAAATCTTACTTTTTATTCTATTAGCACTTGGTTCACTCAAATCATTTCCTCCCTCTCTTATGATTTACCAGACTTTTTAAAAAAACTTTTTTTCTCTACAGTCAGAGGCGAGTGGACCCCTTTGATGCTGTTTGCTGAGCAGTGTGGTTACACTCTGGACAGACGAGACACAGAGATTGTTATTGCTGCTCCATTCATTGCATGTGGCATCACAGTAAAGGTGAATTAACAGTAAACACTATTCATGTGACATTCAAAGTATATTCTTAGTACATGTATGTGCACAAAAGTTAAATCTGTTGTTGGCACATTTATCCTAGTATTTAGGGAGTTTCTTGATCAATCAACTTTTCAGGCATATCATAGAGATTGGAAACAGAAGTAAGAAGACATTAAATACCCAAACTTGAAATGACAAATCGTTTGTTTCTACTTGCGCAGTATTTGATACTGAAGATATCATAAGTGTGTTTAGAATACTGAATGGTGAATGATTTCATACAGAATTCAGACATCTGCTGTCTGTTCTTGTACATAACTTTTTGTATGTGGTTGTCTTCTTTACGGTTTCTCACAGAGTCTCTGGTCTTCTTTCAGGATGGAAAATACACACTTTCTCTTCAAGTAGGAGAGACAACATTCACACTGGCCTGTCCTGTCTCTTATCCTAAAGAACTCCCACTAACCTATCAGTCGCTGGTCAACGGTCCTCCAACCAGAGGGCCAGCAGAGCACACGTCAGCATCCCTGGAGACATTTCCATGGACTCCACCTTTCTACTTGGCCCCGCCTTACTATCCTCACCCTACGTATCACTACAAGTATCCAAGTCCAGATGGATATGACGAATATAATCCCCATCCTCCCTCACCTTCAACTCCTGACACTAAATATGGGCTACAGGCCTACCCTTCTGTCAATTCCCATTTAGACTCTCAGGGCTACTACGGCCAGCAGATTCCTGTAAAAGAATCCGATTTGAATTTTGGTGTCCACAGTTCTCAGTCATCTCTAAGCGATATGGGGGATTCAAGTCTGCTGTATCCAGATCTACAGCAGAATCAAGAAACTCCTGTCTTAGGTCTCTCTGAAAAGCGTAGTGCTGCACATTCTCCCTCCTCAAATGCAGGTTTTCCACTTCACATCGAGTCACTTCCTCTCCAACCCCACAGCCCTACCCTCAATCAATACTATCACTACTACCATCAGCCTAAAGTCCCTCTTCCTGACCTACCTCAAGACCTTGATCCAGATCCTAAGTCTCATAACCCTGAATCTCCAGTGTCTGAGGCTCTTAACAGATTTAACTTGGACCAGTTCTTTCAGCATGAGGCTGCCTCTCATCCTTACACTCTTCCAACAAGTGCACCTTATACACCTTATCCTCCGCAGCCATATCCGTACCGCTACTTGTCTTACTTTCCATATCTTGCTAGGGGCCAGGCCAAAAGATTGGCGCCTCTCAATCCTGACGTGGCCTCAAAAACAAATTTGCTTGATCATCAAAACACAAAGTCGAGCTCCTTTGTTGATCCACTTCCTCACACATCAGAAGATGATGAAGAATACAAGTTTCATCTATACATAGATCAGCCAAACCCAGATGAAATGATTCACTTTAAAGAAAATAGCCCTGACTGGACCAAACACCCACTTTTGTCTGACAGTGATGGTGTAAAAGAGGTGCAGCTTCCTTTACAACATGCTGATGCAGATTCTCCTCCTGAACGACCCTTTTTCCCCAAAAATAATCTTCCTTCTTACCCATATGATGAATATTATCCTTATTCTCATTACTACCAGCTGTATTATGGACCTGAGAGTTTACTCAGTCATGTGTCTCCAACTTCATCCAAAGAAGCTTTAGATCCTCTACTTAAAGCGTCCTCCTCCCCACCGCAGCAGCACTTGTATCACAAACCTCAAACCACTGCTCCACCCACAAAATCAATGTATGACATTCACCTTGACCCTCTGCATCCTTACTATTATTACCACCTCTTCTACCATCCTGAAGTGTCTGTGGACAACGAGCAAGTGCATCCCACCACCAGTATGAACTCAAAATCAGAATCTCTGCTTCCCTCAGACTCTGCCACTGAGGCAGGATATCCCAACATGCCTCAGTCAAGTCCCCTTCATGGCCTCTATCACCATGATATCACACCACAGCATCCATATGATTCTTTTGGGCATCCTGATGGTGATGAAGGAGAAGAGAGACTGGATAATGATGTGAAAGGTAAACGGTGACATCCTAAAGGTAAAAAAGGTAAAATCCTGTGATTTAATTGCCTGTGGTCACCGCAAGGGGGCAGAACATCACTGACAGGCTTTTTGTTTTTGTTATGTGCGAGAGCAGCAAATACCAAGTGTTTTGAAATGACAACAACGCTGTGAATCTTTATGAACATCAATCAAGCCTTTCTGGCTGTGCATTGACACCTGTATGGAATATATTCTCTTATTTCATATGCTGAACCATTCAAGTTTAACTAGCTCTCCTAGTTCAGGTTCTGCGCTCAGAACGCCTCAAGGCAAGAGCTGTACACTCGCTCTGACCCACCCTGTGGCTTTGGCCTCGTGTCAGATTTCTGTCCCAAAACAGACCTTGTCAGTGCACATCTGAAAATGAATTGCCAATGAAGAAAAATGTTAGTCACTGTCAGATGAGAAGCTGATGCCCAATACTCAGAATTGAATATTTAAGCTTGATTTTTAATCAACTTTTTTTTTTTTATTAATTTATTTTCTGTGTGTGTGCAACAGTGGGACAGCATTTGATCTTTGCAGTGCCTGACTCGGTGCTGGAGTCCGCAGTGCCCCCCCTGGCTCACTCCCCTGAGGTCATTAATGTGTCCTGCACTCTGCAGAGGCTGACCTCTGACCCTGACATCTACATCGTCCTCCTGGATGACTGTGAAGTGAACAAACATGTAAGGCACACTTCTGCTTTATGTGGAATGTATACAGAACTCCAAAAGGCTGACCACATGATCACATATCTGTTCACTTGCACTTAACTGCATCAGATTGTTGCTTTGTGACATTATGTAAACCAGCCCCCTCATATTAAATCCTTGTTAGATGTTTGGCAGACAGACAGTGGTTCATCTGTTGGAAGTCTGTGATATTGATTCTCTTCAGCGAGACTACAGTTCTGTGCATGAGGACTCTCCTGTCAGGTATGTTTAGGACACATTTAAAAAAAAAAAAAAAAAAAAGTGATCAATTCAGAGTTAATCATATTTTCAAGAGACATTTAACACATTTAACTGCTTTGCAAGGACCTCCACAAAGTTTTTGCCTTTTTTGTCAACATGGTTTTGATATCACAGGTATTTTCAACGCTCTCAAATGGCATTTTTGGTAAGAGGTGGAGTTCCAATGTACGTATTTTATCTTAATTTCCTGTAATTGCACACATACATAAACCCTCACACAGTGGGGTCAGCTAGTTACAGGAGCTGAAAAGCAGAAATGACCACTGGCTGACATTGCGTTTTCGTTAGGCAGGAAATAACTGCTGCAATCATTTGAAGCAACTGCTTCCAAAGCATCAGACAAATAGATGCATTTCTATGCATTTTCTCTTTTTATTTTTATTTAGCTTATATTTCTATTTTATTCAACTTTTTATCTTGTATTTTTATATTCTACTTATTTCTCCCGGGACCTGAGTCCTAAATTTCGTACCATAAACGTGAATGTGAGCTGGTATGACAATAAAGTTCCTTGAATCCTTGAATTTCCACCTTCTGGGCCCATGAGTCAAGATGCAACTGTAATGGATAAAATATAAACATGAAATGACCTATAAAATGCTGTGTCAGCTTAGTTTGGGATGAGACACCCTCTGCATCCACGGTGGTGTTATGTGTGTTTCCATGGCCCTCTGTCTTATAGCATGTATGTCGTTTGCATGTGTTGATCCTTAGGTTGATGGTGGAATGTAGTTCTTCCCCAGCTTCTCAACATGAAGTGAGGCTTCATATGATTAATCAGCCTCGTCCACATCCTGTTCTGTCTACATCAGCTGTAGTCACTGTGCAACTGAGAATTGCCACAGGTGATGGTTTCTCCATATTCTCTTTAAGCTTACCTTTTGACCTTTTGACAGTTCCATCTGGTGCTCAGAAGTGTCAAGTTAATGTTGAAGCAACATTTGCCATCTAGTTGTCAGTCAACAGACTGTTAAGTTATTCTTTTCTACTTAGATGAGTCCTTCACCACCTTCCACCCTGAGGCTCATCTACCTCTTGGCCTCATTCGAGGCAGACCAGTTTATGTGGAAGTGAGACTACTGGACCCCCCAGAGCCAGGCCTGGTTCTGCTGGTTCACTCCTGCCTGGCTTACAGTCCTGCTCCGTATGCCAGCTGGATGCTTGTTTACGATGGGTGTGTTACAGAGAGAGAAAAGATAAAGAATGGTGTTAACATGCTTAAATGTTTGTGTTGCTTTGTAGTTGCAAAGCACAAGTGTTTGAAAATCCTCCACATTCAGTATGTTGTATTGTGGTGCTGTTTGATTCTTTCATGCAGCTGCAGGAGTCAGCAGCTCGTGTCAGTATATTATAGTCTCCTCTTCTTCGTATAGCAGTGTAGTTTGTGTTTTCATTGATTATAGGTAAGATCTGAGGAGCCATCACCAAATTATGAAAAGAACTGCTCCCCCTCCAATAATGGGCCAAATTGTATCAGCATGGAATGGTAATGGCCTGATCTGACAGTTGTTGGGTGTCAGGGGTGGCAGTTTGGTTAAGTGTCCTGTCACAGAGAACAGCAGCTAATTTTGCAACTCAAACACCTATTGCAAGGCTTTGGTGGAAAGGTTGACATCTCCAAGTTTTATTTTGGCTCCTTTCACAATTTGACCAATAACAACACAAGTCATCTTAACACAAATATAAAAATATCTAAAAACTACCAGCTCAATTTTTGTTAGTCTACTGTGAGCTTTAATGCTTTCTTGACAATGAATCATAGTGTTTTGGGAAAATGTATTCAAAATGTCAATGTCTTTGTGTCTTGCATGTGGTTTACACTTTTTTTTTTTTTTTAACCGTTTAACCATCCTTTTTTTTTTTTTTTTTTCAGCTGTCCCAGCCAGGGTTTTTCTCAGTTACTTCACTCCCCACGGTCTGATCACATCCGGAGGATCATAATTTATAGTTTTCTGTCTCATTCAGAAAGTCCCATCTACGTAGCTAACAGAGGATACTCTCACCTAGAAGACCCAGAGGTAACTCCACTTAACAAATACAAGTGATTTTTAATATAGTTCTTTCAAATACAGGCTGATTTAAAACTGTTAAATACAGTTTGACCATTCATAATTGTGTTTGTGTGTAGAATACTGTAACAAAATAGTAAAACCCCTGTTGTCTTTATATTCCCCCTCCACACAGATCTTTTTCTTGTGCTTGACAGAGGCGTGCTCTACTGCTGATGGTGACTGCACTGTGGGCTGCGTCAACAGTAAGCTTAACGCATATATATTATTAGAAACATATTCAACATAATCTGAAGACTTGTGGGTTCCAGTCCCCAAATGCTGTGCAGATGGAATCCCTTTGAATGCTTCTACATGCTTCTACTTCTACATAGTGTTGCTTAGTTCCAAAGAGCTTTATACACAGGAAATGATGCAATATACCTAAAACAAGGCTAGAGAAGTATCAAACAGCCAAACACATGAAGTTTGAGGATGTGTGTCTAAAAATGTGACTCATCAGCTTTAGCCTCTGAGAGACGCTTCATTACATCCACTTTTCTCCCTCCCCCCATAGGTCCCAACAGTGACGGACGAGCAAAGAATAAATAAAGACACTTTTACAAAACTGCACCCTTGTTGTTTTGTGAAAATTATAAGGACACAAGAAAATCCATCTGTGGAATATTTATTTTAAAAACTGTGAGCTTCAAAACAATGCTATATTTTACTGCACAGTACAGATAAAGAACAAAAGCAGTTTGAGGCATTCAGTTTTCTCTCTGAACAGGACAACGTTATTGTACTTGTATGTGGTCACAGAAGCTTTCAGCAGGAATGGAAACATGAGTGAATTGAAATGGCTGAACATGACGTCTGGGAATGGCAATGTGTTTCACTGATTCAAATCAGAAAACATGAAGAATGTTTCTGTCAATGAGGTGCTTTTCTGATTAGTCCTGTGAATGTTGTCATGAATGCAAGTAATTTGGAGGAAAAAAAAAAACAAACTGGCAAAAGAGAAACTAGTCTAGGGTACCCTTGAATGATTGTAGTTCTATAGTGTAGAAATGAATTCTTAGTAATAAGAAGGTGAAACTAACTGTCATTACGTTCTGACGTGGTGTCAATTTAATCTCACCTTAAAAGCTTATTAAACAGTTGGAAAAAAAAAAAGATCCCTTATGCATTTACACATAACTCTTTTGGCACATTTTGTCATATCTGCCAGTGGCTCAAAGAGTATTTTAACTCTTCCACGTGTGGCAACACAGAAACACAAACATCAGAAGCAGTATTTAATGGAACGTTCAGATGTGTAACAGACAAGATCTCCCTTTACCTTCCTAGCAGTTATTAAATGGATATGTTCTCAGTCTTGGGTTACTTACTTATTCCCACAATGATGTACAGGCTCGTCAGTCTAGAAAGCACATGCTGTCTAGTTTCTAGTTGGATGAATAATTGCTAATTACAAGCAACATCCATTTCACATGATGAATGATTATTTTAAAAAAAGCAGAATAAAATATTAATAGTTGTCAAATGCTCTGATGAAAGTGTTTGCTCTTAATGGGTCACATTATTAGCACATTGAAACATTTTAGGTCATAAAAATGCAATTGTAACACTAGTTAAGTTGTAGAACTAGCCTACAGAGAAAAGTCTGTAGGCACTGATTTGCTGGTTCAGCCTAAATTCCAGCGATGGTCTCCGTTGATGAGGCATAAGAGGGTAAGGATTCGAATTTTCTTCTTAGTACACATTTTTGTAGTACGCGGTGACCTCCTGGTGGACTTTCTTGAGCTGTTTCCAGAGGATAGATGTGCAGACCATCGCAGTGATCTGTCATGCATACACAAAGGGAGCAGGGATGGGACAGAGGGTTGTGCAGTGAACAGCCTGGATTACACCAGCTATAGAATGAATTAGTAAGCATCTGGGAGAGAGAGGTTGCACTTGCAAGCCTGTGCTACCTATCAGCCTACAGCCATGTACAGAGAAGCTGTTAAATTTTGAAGGCAAATGTGTACAATGAAGAATAAGTAAAACACTTCAAGAAAAAATCCAAACCTGGACATGTACTGTTAAACTGTAGGTATGTTACCAAAAAATGAGAGAAAAAAAAAAGAGAAAATCCCAGAAACCGCCTCCTTTAATGGTGGGACAAACCAAGACAACAATAACAATAATAATAAAAAAAAACTAATGGGGGAGAAGCTTTAAACGGAAAGGAGTGGCTTGTTTATGAAGCTTAACGATTGTTGAAAATGAGTGCAAAATAAGTAACTCAATAAGCAGCCATTGCTCTTATATTTAAAAAGTGAAAATCTTGGCATATAAGCATTTGGCCAATAATTTTTGTGGACAAAAATAAAAATACTTTATAGTTATAGTTGTGCCTTAAGTCTTTTAGGTTGGATTTTTTCTTCTAAAAGGGAGGGGTAGACACCTGCCAGTGACCATGCAGTGAAGGGCTGTTCAGCAATGTTCAGCAGTAAAGAGAGAGTAGAATAAAACCAACACTGTATGACAGAGTGCAAACTGACAGGAGAGCACTAAGCCTGAACCATGGGGATGTTGGCAACAGTGAGAGGGGTGAAGACAACTGGGTCCTGGTCAGGGTGGGTGTTGGAGGTGGAGACAAAGTCAGGCTGGGGTGGTTGAGGGTTAGCCAGGACGGAAGTGGAGTGAGTCAGGATGATATACTGAGGAGATGAGGTGGACTGACGCATCGTTTTAAGAAGGACTGTGCTGCAAATCAGAGCTATGATCTTTGGGAGCCAGTGATTGGGAGAATGACAAATTGAATAAAAAAATGTTTTTAAACCAAAGGGGGAGGGGGTATTGATTAAAGAGAGACAGAGGGATGCACAATGGTTAGAACATGGTGATTAACTTTATGAACAAGAGCAAAAGACACAATTACATATGTTTAAAGGCAAAGAACTGAATGCGGCTTTTTTTTCATATCAGTCTCACTTTTCCATTTTCAGTCAGGAAGTACCCTCAGTGCTGTGTTTTGACGAATCTGATGCTAATTAACTATTTCATATTTTTACAGTATGTGCTATGTTTGCACTACAGTATAAATAAGACCCACTGTCTTTTGTTTTTTTAAATAAGACCCACTGTCTTTTGTTTTTTTAAATAAGACCCACTGTCTTTTGTTTTTTTAAATAAGACCCACTGTCTTTTGTTTTTTAAAGATGACAATCTTCAAGCCCACCACAGTCAACACAGGAAGTGGTGTTGCGAAGACGGCTCGGAATACTTAACAAGACTAAGAGTACAGTCATACTACTAATGCTTTGCATTCATGACCAAATACCTGCAAAACTACTTTCCATCAGCTGTAATCTCTGCTATTTTTAGTGCTAATAAGAAAATGATGACATGCAACATACTGGCCAAACACTCAAGTATGAGCATTGTCATTGTATGACCATATTAGTCTGTTCATCTTAGCATTTATCTCAAACTGAGACCTAATCAAAGCGCAACAAATTAAAAGATCTCTGTTTGGCTTCCTCTCTGACTGGTTTGGTGGCTTGACACAAATTCAGTAGCATCTACAGCACTCCCCTGCTCTGATTTGAATATGTTGCACTTTATAAGAAACTTTATATAAGTTAGTGGGCATAGTTTTTTTTTTTTATAATTGACACACAACACGGTATTTGATTCTAAATACAAAATAGCAATGAAAATGTGCAGAGTGATAAATAATAATGCAAATGAATTATTTTGTTTGTTAAATTATCTTGCAACATATTCTCTCTCTCACACCAGCCCATATCACCCAAAACATTAACTTCATTTACTGTCTAAATTGTATGGTAACACAGTTGCCTACCAGCAGAACTCCAATTCCAAAAAGGATTCCCATCATCATTGGTCCTCTGCTGTCAAAGACCTCTGCGATGGTCACAGGACAATTCTGTAGGGATACCAAAAAAGAAGATTGTGTTTATACCTTATACATCTGAAGTAAACAGCAACAATAACTCAAAGATGAGCTCAGAACCATTCAGTACTTAACAGTCAACAGATGTACAACAGCGCCAACTTACTTTCATGATGAAGTAATCCGAGAAACCTTTTGGATCAGGACAGGTGTTTTTAGCGATCTCTATCAATGAGACCCCTGTCACCCCACAGCAGTGAAGCTACAGGCGAGAGAGATGAAGACATTAATATCATCCAAGGAAGACCAAATGATATTAATGAGCAGCCCTTTATGAACCGTTGCATTGTCACTAGTCTCATGCACCCAGTCTCTTAAATTAAATTAGCATACTGAACAACTGCTATCAAATGTAATCTATTACCATCTGTGAGCTCAAGCGACAATGATGTTAGAGTAACTTCTGCCTCAACTTACTGCTGTTATAAAGAGAGACAAAAACATAGAGCCTCCGTTTAGTTTCATATCTTAACCAGGATGTTACTTATCTTGCTAACTAGCTAAGCAGGGTTGTGTCAGCTATGTAAGAGCAGCAGCTAACGTTAGCTGGTTAATTCAGGGTAACCCCCGCAGTAATTTTATTTTGAAGACACCTGTGAGTGTTTGTGGTCACTGTGGTTGCTCAGGCCTACAGGAATTAGATAGCTCTGCTAACATTGGTACATTGGTAGGTAGGGAGCATGTGCAGGCTTGTTAAGAGCCTCTAAACCAGGAACTTCCAAGGAATCCAGAAACAAAATAAACCAATGTGTTTGTTTCTGGCTATATGCATTGGTGACCTGACTGTCTGCTTAAACTTTAAACTGTGCTCTTTATCACATTGGAAAAAAGGAAAAAGTTTGTGCTTACTGTTTTGTGGATGAATGTGAGAGTGACACCAATGACTGGGTCTCCACCACTACTCACATACAGAGCATACAAGCTAGTGTAGAACTCCACAATGTTCATCTGAACCTTCATGACAAAGATTAAAACACAACATGATGGTCATAAGAAAATAAGGTATTTACTGATTTATTCATTCTATTTTTTATCCTACTATTGCTTTTCCATTTCCCTCTCACCTGATCCCTCTTGGTATAGGCGAGCACTGCAACAGCAACTTCAGCGACAAACAGAAAGGCCAGAAGGACAGAGAACTGAAAGGATAAGAAGAGGTAAATAAACCTAATCATACCACCAGAATCAAACAATTTAATACAAGAACAAGTAAGCTAACAGCATAATACTTGTTCCATCATTCTCCCACTATTTTGCATGTGCATAAAAACAAGGATATGCAAATGTATTCTTGTTTTTGTTTTCACCAGTATTGGACTTTACATAAAAAAAAAATGCCATACAAATCAGTTTAAAGGGCAATATTCTTCTCCTCTTAAATAAAGCATGTATAACGTTAAGGGCCTGACAAAGAAATACTCATTTAAGATAAGCTGAGATAAATCTTTATTAGCACCTCAGTGGGGAAATTCTCAATTTCACACTTACAGTAACTTTAAAAAAATAATGACTCACAGATTTCCTGACGGGTTCAGGCTGATACACTTAAAAAAAACATGTCTGGATAGGCAGTTTGATTAAAATGAGTCATAGTAACAGTTTAGTTCCTGGTATTTAACCCTCTGGAGCTGGAAAACAGCTCATATTCACAACTGAAAATTAAGTTCTGGAAATGTCTTCACACGGTCTGTTTTCTCCCCACTGTACACAAGCCTTCTCAGTCTGTGCCTTTGTGCTATGTGAAGGAATGCCTGTGAACTTTTCCCACAAGGACACTGAGATGAGACTGAGAGAACAGTGGAAACCATTAAACAGGAAATCGGAGGGAAAAGAATGAAGAGAATTTCAACATATTTTAACTCATATGTTGGACAATTTATTATAATCTTCTTGCTAAGGATACAATGCCACATGCCAGTTTTTGTGTATAAACGAGCATAAAGCTTGTCACCTACAACCAAGAATTCAGAGAGCTCAGAGGTATGAGTAACCAAAGGGTCTCTTTATATTCCTCTCTTGTCTCCATTAGTTTACCACTTATGTGCTGTGGGGGTTGCTCAACATGAAAGTGAAACCGTTTTGATTCTTTGCGGTTAAAATTTGGAGAAAACATGTCTCATCACAGGAACTACAGGAATTATCCTGAAGCACAAGCATGAGCAAGTCAGTGAAATCATTTTAACAGAGACTGAGGAGATGGAATGGTACCAGGAGACGGCAGACTTTGCTTGTCATTGGGTAGGATGTAAAGATGAATGTTTGCCTCTTCCTGCTGTTTTTAAATTGTTATATTTTTAGCACTTTGAGCACCTCAAGCAAAGGGCCATCGAGTTTCACCATTTAAGACTAAATGACTAAATGTCAATATGATAACTTTGACCAGCACTTAAAAATTGCAACAGGATTGTGCAAACTGTAATTATTCACTTTAATCATTGAAGAATTTTTTTTTATAAATAATCAGAATCTTAAAAGTAACTGTGATTATATTTATCAAATAAGTACATAGCTTAGCCTCAAAGATTTTTCTCAGATGAACAATTTATTTTGCAGTTTTGCATTTACTTGGCTTGAGAGTGCAGAATAGAACAACAAACAAACAAAAAAACGAAAACATGGCTGTTTCCTCATTTTAAAGGGACGTTACTGTATAAAGAAAAAAATCTTACCACTTGCAGTGCACATCTTTTCTCACCGCAGGCGCCGTAGTCTCCGAACGACACCACAATCAGAATCACTGACCCGAGTACTATCATTATTGTCACAACTGATAAAAAAAAGTAGACAAACACAAATCTGTGATTGTTGTTCAAAATATCTATGCATTTGGCAAAATTTGTTTAACATATGTACTGACCCATAACAAATACACTTGAGTTGAGGGCCTCTATTTCGAAGATGCCTCTGGTGCCAGGGCTGAACCTCAGCCACAAGCCAAGACCCAACAAGACAAGTCCCACCAGCTGCAAATGCATGGAAATAAAACAAAACCACACTGTGAATGTGCTGCACACAATATTTCCTGCTCTCAACATTTCACGTCTCCATTCAGACCTCGTCGGTAATGTTGTGTATGTGCTCAAGTCAGGTGAAATATTTTCCTTGACAGCTGGAGATGCTTTTTTCTTTTTCATATGATGGTGGCATGGTAATTTCTTATTTAAACTTCCCTGCACGAAAAGGTACTACTTTTTCATTGTAAAATCACATACTGTGCGTAGTTGTAAAACATTTTTATTTTAATGTTTTTCTTTTTTCTTAACTTGCCACACAAAATCATTCTTAGAGAGAACAAAGTGCTTAACGCAAGGATTAAAGCAAGAAAAAATGGTGAACCTGAAACTGCTCTATGCTTGAAAACAAGCTGGTGCCTACGAACTTAAAGCCCAGAGAATAAGACAACTGTGGGACAGCTAGGTAAACAAATGGAACAATTTAACCTTTTCAAACAGCAAAAACGCACCAAAACACAATGCAACAAGACAGCACATGTCAAGCACAAAAAAAACCCAACAAAAAAGCAGGTGGGGTATGTAAATAGCATGAATGAATAAGTTTGGTCTCTTTTGGTTTTCTATCATCTTCTTATGTTCTAATTAGAACGCAGATGTGAATAATGTGACATTAAGCACTGGTCAATATTTTTAAACACAGGAAATGAAAGTTACAGGACACCTGGGCTGGTATTCAGAAGAAACGAAAGCTCTGCCACTGACGCACCAACTGGGAGCCAATTTGTAATTCCACTTACAAAAAAACAAAAAACAAATAAAAACAAAAAAACTGTTCTTTTTTTTCACTTAAAAAAAACAAAAAAAAAATATAGTCACTTTTTTAATTCTTTTTTTTTTTTTTTTTTACAGACATACCGCAAAGATAATGTTGAAAATGAAGAGGATGTATTTGCAGACGAGGCCACATCCGTCCACTGCCATGATGACCAGCGATGTGTTATTCTGCGTCCACTTGTGAAGTCTGTAAGATGCAAAAAACGAATTACCTCATCATTTCTGCAGGCCTGTTGCGCGGCTCTGTGTTTAAAATACGCGTATACACACACATTATAACCTCGTAGGGGTTATATTTTACGCGTAAAATGCGCATTAAACAATTGGCAACACGATTGAACAGCGCTATTTCTTTTAAATGTGCAGCCTTGAGTAATGTGGACGCCATGCTAGACACGAAACTGAGCGCTAAACAAATCATTACCTGTATTTGTTGAAGATCAACTGTTCGTCACCCCTGCGAATTGCTGGCAATAAAACCTTGACGGTGATTCAAAATCTCAATTTTGCTGCGTGCTCTTTTAACAACCACGAAATGCGTCATGCCCCGCCTCTTTGAGCTCGCTCAGTCTTTTCAATGGCTGAAAGGTGTGAATGACAAGAGGCAACACCTATAAGCAGAGGAGCGGACGCGGCGGTGGCGGACGGTGGGCGGGTCCATTAGCACAAAACTGAAACTTTAGGAAACGAAAGCTATTGATGATGACTGGATGTCAGTAAACAAACTGAAAACGAATGCTTATTTGTCTTTCTTTTTTAGCTGACATATATATGTGAAATTCATAAACAAATGGCGACTGCTAATTTGCTAGTGCCACATTTGTTTCTTGAAATCGTGAAACTTTGAGAAAGGGAACAAAGCGCAGGAAATACGCTGTTTCATCTCATGCACAAGTCACGCACACACACACACACACACACACAGTAGCCCTTTATGAGGTGCAAAAGTGAACAGGATGCATATGATAGACACACAAGTGGGTTGAAACACACTGACTAGTAAGATAATGCAAATTGTGTAGGCCAATCCTGGCTTGTTTGTGTCCACATTCTCGTGGTCGACTCATTCAGTCATAATGCATGTCTTATACTCCTCTTGAATATGTTTAAACTGCTGCAATCTGAAAAAGTGTAGCAATCCACTTGCACCATCTCTAACTACCTTTTACCGTCTTTTGTGTGCGGATAGCATACAGAGAGACGTGTTTCTGCAATGTACATAAATGGTCATTACATTACAATCACATTTTAAGGCATAGACTAGCAGAAAACTCATATTCTATACACTTCATCCATACATATGATACATTATGTTCTGTCTGTGTAAATAGCTAAAGGCATGATATGCAGGACTAAACACCACCTGCTTCAACTTAAAAATGTAAGTTCAGTTGCTGCAGTAAATATTTGAATTAACTTGAACAATTAATTCGTGGTCTTCTGTTAAGAGTTTTCCAGAGTTAGCTTAACATTTCACTTCTGAAAGAACTATGCAGGTGTAAGATAAAATCTGTCAATAACAAAAGTACTTCCTGTGGTTGGTTCCTAGTAACTAGCAACCTCAAAGAGACAGAGCTTAGATAAAAAAAATTCTTAAAGAACAAAGGTAGTTTCAAGTATTTTTTCCAGGTTGTCAAATACTGATGTTTTTGGTGGAGATTTGACATCCTAACACTTGGCTGTTTCTGAATATGACACAGAGTCATGCTCACACGTTTATTAATGTGGTGTTTAATGTGATGGTTGTTCCCACAAAGCGTAATGTGATTAACATGCTCTTCCAACCCCACAGTGACTGTGTCAGCAATGATGAAACACCATGTGCCAGTTGTGACAAGAGCTAATTAAATTAGAGAGAGAAATCTGTACAAAACCACATAACCAAGATACTACAGGTTATTTAAAATTACACACCTCAAAAACACACATTTGTCTTTCAAATAAGTAAAATTGTGTGCGTGTGGCTTCTGCAACATTCTGTAGGGGGCCTTGAAATCTACCTTGCTACATCGTCTATTTTAACAACAATTTACAAGCAAGATAGAAGTGAAAAATGCCAAATGCAATTTCCTAGTTCAAGATCGCATCTTTGAATTCCTTGTTTTATCCATCCAACATCCAAAGATAAATTAATTTTCTAAATAGTTTTTTCAGCACTTCTGCTCTCTCATCCCAGTGCCAAACTTGCTTGTGCCAAACCATGGAAACATTGTGCCACTAAAACACAGATGTTCCTACAGACTCCATGGTGTATTTTTCACAACCAATATCTTTTCATGACCCGTGAGGTCTGTGGCTGTAATAAGAGAGTAACAGCTTCTGCAGACTCTCACAGCCTCTGTCAGTGAAACAGGCGGCTGTGTGGACCGATGTAACCTCGCCGCCGTCCATCATTGCAGGTTCAGTGGGTGGCAGGGGGACGGATAGCAAGAGAGAGACAGAGGTTGATAGAGTGAGTGACTTAGAGAGAGAGAGAGAGAGAGCAAGAAACACACACACACACACACACACACACACACACACACACAAAATACACTGCATTCTCAGCTGCTCATACGCACACCACACACAAACACACACAGTTTCATACTGGCAGTTGGCCTAAAGTGACAGCAATCATTTGGCAGACAGGTGAAGTGAGGAATCAGTGCAGATTCACATAGGTGTGTGTGTGTGTGTGTGTTTATAAACCGAAATGTGTTCTAAACTTTGACTCATCAAAGTAGCCACCTTTGGCAGATATAACAGCTGAACACACTCGTGGTGTTCTTTCTACAATGGAAATCAAATATCCTTCAGGAAGTTCTTCCCAACTTCTGTCCAGTTCATCCCAAACCAGCTCGATTGGGTGGAAGTCTGTAGACTTTGCCAGCCACTCCATGTTTTCAAGCTTACCATCTCGTTCTTTTTTCCTAAGGTAGTTCTGACATAGCTTGGACTTATGGTTTGGGTCATTATCTTGCTGTAGGATCAACCCCTGCCCAAACTAGACCATGATGCTTCTTCCTCCATGTTTGATGAGGAACCATCCTTTCGCCTACTTGACAGCTTACAAAAATCCTGCATGATGAACTGAAGACTTCAAATTTTGATCCATCAGTTCATAACTTCCAGTCTTCAGTAATCCGTTGGTGGTGTTTCATGGTCCAGGCAAGCCTCTTTTTCTTATTCTGATGTGTTAGCAATGGCTTTCTTGGTGCAACTCAACCTGTCAAACCTGCAACTCGAAGTCTTCTCTTCACAGTTGAAACTGAGACTTGCTTACTACGACCACTATTAAACTGTGCTTGGAGCTGTTGTCCTGTGAGCCGCCTACTCTCAGAAGCTGGTCTTCCGATTCCGTTGTGGCTTTCGGTCTGCCAGACCTCTTCCTGTCCAGTTTCTGAGTGCCTTATGATACTTTGACTTTCTTCGCAATTTCTCTGTAGGAAAGACCTACATTTTTAAGTGTTATGATGGTCTGTCTCTCTTCCATCAACACTACTTTCTGCAGTACAATATTGTTCAAATAATGCTCATGAGGGTATGGTATCACAGTGTGTTCCAACGCTACTTTTATACAGACAGGGGGTCAGGGGTTGTAAGTAATCAAGAAAAGTTGGGACACATGTAGGAATTGGTAGCACCAACTTTCAAGGCTTGATCAACCTCCTGAAATAGGCACTTTTGTATAATTCTGAAATGTACATTATTTTTCAGTTTTGGGTAACCTTACCTTCAAGGCACTTCACCACTTACCTTTGTACCATTTCAAGCTATTCTTAGGATTTGAACTGCTTGAATTTCAATAGAAAACAGGAAAAATTGAGGTGTTCAAAAACTTTTTGTGTCTATATTGAATACATTTCAAATCAATACATTTGACTTTTTATAATTCAAAAGAGGCCTTATTGCATTGAAATTTTACTATAAAAGCAAAGAAACCTTAGAGAGGAGCCACCTCAGCCAGACCGACATTCAAACAGAGCTCCCAGAAAACTCATGACTCTAAACCAAATGCTGTGAACAAAAAGTAAACTATTAGATGCATAGGGAAGAATCAACCAAAAAGTGGCAGATTATCTGACAGCTGTCACCGATCCAAAACTGAGATAGCTCTTGACAGTGTACATACTCACTGAGCACAGCATTGCAATGGACAGGAGCTGCCACAGGCCCAGTTTGCTCCTCAGAGAAGAAAGACTGTGCAACCAATGCACACAACAGAATGCTGAAACCCAGCTGCACCCTTTAACCTTCTGTAGGTCTACCAAGAAATCAGAGGCATATGCTACCCACAATGAAAATATCCATCCATCCATCCATTTTCTATACCGCTTATCCATCAGGGTCGCGTGGGGCTGGAGCCTACTACGGGCGAGAGGCCCAGTCACCAGTCAATCGCAAAGCCAACACACAACCACACACTCTCACACTCACACCTACGGGCAATGTAGAGTAGCCAATTAACCTAATGTGCCTAAGGTATTGTGGGAGGAAGCCAGAGTACCCGGAGAAAACCCATGCAGGCACAGGGAGAACATGCAAACTCCACATAGAAGGGCCCAGACCGGGATTCGTGATTCGTGAATAAATAATCAATAACAACATGGTTGTTGTTATTGATTATTTATTCATTTTTTATATTATTTTTGTGTACAGCATAGGGAACTGTAACTTGAGTTTTTGTCATCCTGTCTTGTGTTGTATAATAACAATTGGATTCATCTTTTAATAACACAGCAATAATACAGCAAGACTTGAGCTGTCCAATGGAATACAGGCACTGTGGGGAGGACTGTCTGTCACCAGTGTATTCCTGTACCAACCATTCATGCTAATTATTGCACATGCATAAAAATCAACTATCTTTAAATACAATCTGAAAAACAAAACAAAACAATTGCTGCAATGTTTATGCAGGTTTGCCACTATAAATCTTTCTATGCAACAGCCATGTTTCATTAATGTTACCTTTGTGTTAATTATTTGAGGGAGGGACGTTTTTCTTTTAACATGGAAATGCCACTTAAGACCCACCAGGGGGCGCAAAAACATTAGAAACGTGACTGTAGTGTACCGTAATAATTCCAAATAATCCACTTTAGGGACTGCAAGTGAGCTTGCTGCTGGCTTTGGTTTCTGTTGTATTTTATATTCCTCAATCCTTTATTTATGAGGGGCTGTTAGCTTAGTTTATTTGGTTTGGTTTCAAAATTACACATACACAATATTAATACAACAGAATTTACATGTTTAACTGAATATATTTATATCTTGAAAAACTGAAGAATTTACACTCTCTTATTTTCAAATGCGGGAATCCATCGTCTTTTTGGTAATGTTAAGATACACCTGAGACATTGTGTGTTATGATAAGCAGAGTCTGCACAAAACAACAACAGCAACAAAAAAATCCCCCCCAAAAAACATTTATATCAATTCGGCGACCTCCATTATACACACACCAACATGGATAACTCTGTTAGAAGCTTGCTGTATAATGTAGCTTTTATTTTATATTCCTTAAATTTGCTTTTTGTCTCTCTTGACTGTGGACATATTCTTACACGGGTCTCTTTAATTGCATTTTCAATGTGTTTCATTGTTCCGAAATATGTAGTCTTAGGTGAAAAAACAAATGTGTTGGCAGTGTTATGAGCAGCAAAACAGCAGCATCTTCCTTTTAATTCGGCTTAACAGTGAAATAAGTGAGGATAAAGAAGGAGGGGGCCTCGGTGGTACTGGTAGGGAATTTGGGAAAAGAAGAAGGACACAGAGAAAACGCAGACCTCAGACCAGTCCACGTCACTTCACTGTCCTCACTCTCTCTCTCTCTGAGCCCCGTGCCCGCAGACAAATCTGACCGCGGATCAGCGTACTCGGGCTCCCTCTACACTACGAGTTACACCAACTGGGACTCAGACCAGAGGAAATCGTGTTCGTTGGCAGCGGAGTCCGCACGCCAAGACACATCCATAGCAGACCACGGCGAGGGAAGAGACGGTGTGATAAGAAGGGACTGAAATCAAGGGGAAGGCTGGTAGGAACAACAGAGGTGTTTGAGGCAAAACACAGTAGACGGCGAGAGGAGAAAGGACGGGCTGGCCAAGCGCAAGGAGAAGTATTACGCGTAGCTAATTTCCAACATTTTCTATTATTGGCAGCGAGAGTGTGCTCTCCGAGCCACATTTATAAAGAGAGCTAGCGGAATGTAATGCTAGCAAGCTAGCTAATGTTAGCTAGCTAATTAGCTTGTCAGGCATCCAGGAGTCGGACGTGTGATCTTTATTAAAATAGGTCACTGTTTGGCGTCGATTTACTTTTTTTGGGGTGGAAAACAGTGCTGAATGTGTTTTTTCCAGAAACCAGGTATGGTCATGATGTTCAGCCTCGAATAGCTAACACCAAGTTGGACAATAAACAGTGCTATAAGCTGCCTATATTGATGAAAATCTGTTCTAAATTATCCGTCTTCGCTTTTGGGGAAAAGCCAAATCCATTGTGAATATCGAGCTGTGGACAAAGCAGAAGGAGAAGGCAAAGGTGAAAAACAGACTTTTGACTGGTCACTGTCTGCCGTCCAATGTTAATGTCGACCGACGTTGCATCTATAATGCTACCCGTTAGTCGGGGAATAATGGACCGGGAAAGGGACATTGATACATCAGCCGGACCTCTTGCAAACGCGGCCGGGGGTCCAGCAGCTGTCCGGGGAATGAAGCGAGGAGACCCGGAGCCCGACGCTCAGGCAGCCGCTGCCCTGACTGACTTAGCCGGGGCGGAGTGCAAAAGACCCAGGATAGACGGGACCGGGAGTGTTGTTGGTGACATCGGACAGGTAGGAATATAGTGTTAGCATATATACTCTTGATTTCTCACATCTGTATGTTTTTATTTCATCTAAGCCTTATATGTGCAGCTTTGTAACAAAGTATCATGTGCCCCCCCCCCTTTCTTCCTCCTCTTCTTCAGTAAAAGCTTTTGTTCCTAAGCATCAGCAGGGGATGATAATGTTTTGATAGGCCCTTTTCTCTCATCAACAACATAATCATGCATCACTGCAGCATACAGAAAATCCTGTAATTAAAACGAAATGAGAGGTTTATGAATTACAGAAGATGTGGCTTGCTGAAATACTGTAACTGTGCCTCCTGGAGCTGCTCAGTGAGGGCAGCATGACCAAGCCAGACAAAGGTAACATGATACAGACTCCATTGCTATGACAGACAGCAGCACAGCAAAGATCAGACCCATTCATCATGCCTGTCTCACAGAAAGTAACCCAGGTCTTTCATATCCATTGCAAGGCACAAAGTATATATATTTTCTATTCACACAGATGAAATCAATTATCTGCGATGGTAATTTGCAGTGAATCATTATGTCAATTCCTGATACACACCGTATGTGCCATTAATCGCTCTGTGCCCCCCTCCACCCCCCACCCCAATTGTCTCTAGGTGTTAAAAGAGAGAGGCAGACAGGGACTGGGGGAGGGGTCACCACAGCGAAAGACAAAGAACAGAGCCTTTTGGTGCTGGCTGAAGGAGGAGAGAGCTCAAGGGGGCCCTCCTTAACACGGGTCTTCCCTGCTTTCATGACTCGACTGCTGAGACAGCAAAGCATCATCAGCACTCGTTCCAATGTGTGTATATTACAGTAAACCAGGGGACTGCCCTCCCTAGCTCTTTTTGGATCTATTACTATTTATTTCTCATTCTCTCTTGTGAACACATGCCCTACACGTCATTCATACACCTACACTCTTTTGAAGAGTCCATAATCCAACAAAACAAGGGAGGATTTTAGCTGCCGTCTTGTGTTTTAGTCCAGGGAAACCAACAGTAGTCGAAGGGCAGGTGGACATGATTTGAGGTCATCTGCAGGTAATTGAATCCGGGGAACTGGTAAAATACTTTAATTGGCTGTGCGACTGACCTGCTGCAATGACAAATAGGTCCTGTGTAATGCCGTGATGCCTTGTGAGCCTCACAGAGGATGGACACTGATGATGGGGAAAGGTTATAGCCCTCCGGCAAAGATGATGTGACAATGAGCAGCATGGAATGGGGAGGTTTCTCTCTGCCTATCAGTTGTATTGATCGCTGGGGACTAGGGGGGTCACGCTGGAAATGGAGAGACTGCTACAGAGATGTGGAGGGAGGGCGATGTAGAAGGGATGGGTGGATACACATGGGATGAGGGAGAGAGGGATGTATTGAAGGAGGTGGAGGACAAAGAGAATTAAAGAGCAGGATTTGAATGGACATTATATTTGCAGGAGAGAAAAGACACTTTGGCCTGGATGGATGGATGTAGGGTGACATAAAGGATGGAGGCAAGGCGAAGAATCCGGGAGTGAATCAGAGCCATTAATTTTCCTCCATCAGGGATCATGATAAGGGACGAGAGGAAAGTGATGGATGATGGGAATTATCGAATGGGGGGAGAGATTGGTGGTTGGGTTTTGAATGAAAATGAAGGGTTGAATAACACTTTCACAAAGAGTAAATGAAACTAGAAAATGACACTGAGGGCTGATGCCAGCAAGTCAGTCAGCGTGGTTGAATGGCAGAGGCTTACTGCAGCCGAGTGTAGCTCAGGATGTGGAGGATGAGTTCAGTGGATGCTTCTATAACTAAATGAACCTGACAATTACCATAGTATTCCCATTGAGAGCTCCAGGTAGTGGATTGCTGACCTTCCAGGCTGACTGTAAATCAGGACTGTAATAAATGAAAGTGCAGCCTCCTCTTCTTTTTGTTGCTCCTGCTCTCCTCCCCCTCTCTGCCTCATACAAACTGCAAGCCCCCTCCCTGCTCCCCTCTAGCTGTCCTCTGATTTCTCCCCCTCCCGTCTTCCCCCAAGCATATTTCCAGATTGCTAATTGACTCCTGGTTCACAGGCTTTCAGTGTGCCAGTGAGTTGAACCACCCCAACCCCTCCCCCACCATTTTTTATTATCGCTCCCTTTCTTAGCCCATCTTCCATCACTCAAATGTATGCAAAAACATCCATCACTCTACATCAGTCTTGTGTCTCGTTTTTTCTCCTCATCTCCTTCATGTATAGTCCCTCTTCTATCTCTTCATTTTTCTGCCACTGTCTTTGTTGGCATCATTGACGTGTCCCCTTGAGACAGTGCTGTGGTCCACTCAGATGCAGTTGGTGTACAGTGTCTAAATCTCGATCGGTGTCTCTCTTTCAGTTTCACAGAGCCGATTTGTCCTATCGTTGGCAGTAAAGAGGCTTTGTGTCGCACTAACGAGATCAAAGCTCATTTAGGAGAGGGCATTAACCAGACTGATCGCTTTAACAGACCAGAGCAAAGGGAGGGGGGGGTCAGGCAGGGTAGCGGGTTGATACGAATGGACAGATCACTGAGATAGGTTAGTACCATGTTCACCACGAGCAGTACTCGTCACATCGAGCGTTGATTGTTCCTGTGAATACGTGTACCTGCGTAAACATTTTCTTGTCTCCCCATGAGCCCAATGAGAAATGTAGTCTCTCATATTGGTTGCTAATGAGAATATATATGCTTCCAAATGGCATCTTTTGACCATTTACCTTAAAAGCAGGATCCTCTGGAGATCTGTTTGGATTTGTCTTTGTTACTGGAAATACATTGAGACTCAAACTTAAGATACTTTGTGTTGTTAACAGTATGTTTTTGCAGTAATGTCCCAAAAAATTAATATGTGACATAATTGATTGATTACTGTGTAGATTTAGTGGCATCTGGTGGTGAGATTTACTGACTGCAACCAACTTAATACCCCTCTTGCAACCGCTCCCTTTTCCAAGCATGCAGGAGAGCCTATTGTGGCCTTCAGGTAATGTGACAAGGTGACCAGCCATCTCTCTGGACCGCTCATTAAAACACAACGATTCTTAGTTTCAGATAATACACTGGAGTAAACATTATTATGAATATTCAGTTTGTGCAACTAGAGCCCCATAAATCTGACCTGCTCTGTCTTTAAGCAAACATGTTAAACCCTGGGTGGATGCAGCTTGATAAATGTGAGACTTTGCCTTTATGAGTTTCATATATTTGGAAGTCTCTTAACTTTTATTTGACTAGGCAGGCAATCTGCAAAGTAAGACTTCAGTTTGGTCTTTTTCATGCATATTTGTCATTATTTTCGACATTTTATGTATTTAGATTGAGATTAATTTATTTTATTTACCATGAAATCATTGGTTGTGCTTTCTTCTCATTAGGTGTAAGATCAAATGCTCTTTCTGCCTTTGCTCATAATGGCATATCCGAAGAATGGATGCGTAGCCACAGTAATAACTTGCATGTAGCCACAGAGACTATGTGTAACTGTAGCTTAAAAGACGTAATGTCCTTCAGAAGTCATCAGCCTGTAGTATTCACTGAAGGGACGAAATATCCACAGAGGGGGAAGAGCATTAAAGAGAGACCGAGAGCGTGGGTTAGCATGTGCTGATGAGTGTTAATTTTGTTACACAGGGTTGTACACAAGCCTACTTTGTCTGACGTTCTGCTCTCTCCTGCTGTTTATTGATTGCTGTTAAACTTTGAGCCACAGCACAGCGGCAGAGTCACCCTTGACTTTTGAACCGGCCACGATAAGCTAAAAATTCCCCAGACAGAGTTGCTTAACTCATATTTTCCTTCACTCTCTCTTGGTCTATCGCTCTTTGTATGCGTGTGTTCAGTTCAGTTCACTGTGCTTTATTGGCACAAGTGCAGCCGCTGATTGCCAAAGCACAAAGGAATAATCAGATTGGAGAAAGGAGAGGCACCATTCATAAAAAGAAGGGAACAGAATAGAGCTCTCTCTTTTCTGTTCTCTCTCTCTCTACTCTTGTAAGGCACACTGGTTTTAGCTCCTTAACATGACACTGGCATGTTAACGCTCCCTTTATGGTGATCATGTCACCACTCCCCCACCCTCCAATCCTCCTCCCCCAGGCTGCCCCCAAACTGTCATATATGCTCCCATCTCCAGCCACACACACAGTGAAATGTCGATTCAGTGTTTCACTTACATGGGGTCATCTGTGATGCATTGTCACAACTGTCACAGTGTCACAAGTAATGGAAATCCAGTTGTGAAATGTACTGGATCCATTAAGTTGTGTGTGATGCTTTGTCCTCTTAAAGATCAACCATCAGTCATGTCTTATGATGAGTACAAATCCAAGAAGTTAATGCTGAGCGCTGATGTAACACATTATCAAATAACTGTAATACTGAAAATCTGAAAACCTCACATAGATGTGTTCTAATTTAATTTATTAGGCATTTTAACATAATGCATACAGTGGGGCACTGCAGGCTGTTCCACCACGACTAACTGAAATAACTACATCTGACTGGAAACAATGAAGTAGCCTGTTGGTGCAAGTTACAGGGCAGAGAAGGACAGACCAGATTTCTCACTTTGTAAAATGAAATAAAACTTTTGGGTATGATGAAATAAATAAAACAAGTTGCCAGAATTTTTGTATATGAATAATTACAGAAATTGAGGTTTGAGGTCATAGATATTTTTTATTTATTCCACACAGAGCTTTTGATTAAATGTATCTGTGGTGATTCTCAAACAGGCAAATGAATTAACCAGTGCTGGATATGAGTGCTAAGGAGCTCACAGTGGCAGTTGTATTGTATGTGTGTGGTTTATTTTTTCTTTTTCTTTTTTTTTCTTTTTTCAAATAATAAATTTTTGCCTAATCTGATGTACTCATCTAGGACTGGAACAGAACAGAACGTGGAAAAGAAAGAAAAAACAAAACTTGTGGATGGTTGAAATTCATAAAATAACCTGAAAGCATAATGATGCACAGTGATTATGGAGTGAATGCATTATGGCAGTGTTTTGTACGTATTACAGTCACTACACAAAGAGATCATCTTCATATTCTTCACATTTGTTACCATGTAGAGAGTCCCAGATGCAGGTGAGCACATCAGCACTTGCACATTTGTGAACTCCCAGGTCATCTTCTGTTATTAACGGGCCACACAGTCAGAGGAGAGCAAAAAGTCATCAATAAATCCACCCAGCAAATGCCCCAGAGACACATGTTTTGTTCTTGTCAGGTTGGAAAAAATATCTTGAACCCCGTTCATGTCAGAAGCATCTGAGACTCCTAGTCTTTTACAAAGTACATCAACTATAACTAAAAAGAGACAGAAATAGCTGGGTAGGTGTAGCTGTCCCATTCTATGGACATATTTTCATCTGAAGAAGGTGCAGTTGTAAGAAATATGCTTTCAGTCTTTGGGGAAACACTGCAATGTATCTCGGCTCTCTACCCTTCCTCTTGGTTGACTTTATGTCCCTGCTTATTGACTATCTCCATTGTCATTTTCAACCTCATCATTCATCCTTGATATCCCGTTTGGAGCATAAGACATTGACAAATCACATCCATCGCTTTCTGTGCTCTTCGAGCTGTTCTTTTAATTCCTTCTTGAGTTTCTGGGTATTTTGTGCTGGCTGCAGTTTGATGCTTTTGGAAACTGTTTCCATCAACGTGTTTTTATGTTCATTACAAGTATCTGGTTAGAAAAGGTTGGTGGAAATGGCAAAATTTGAGAAGTAGTAGGAGAAGTTGTTTCCACTGATGGTTTCACAGATATTTGGTGATTGACAAACACTTGGGTTTATTTGTGGTTAGAGTATGTCTCATCTTTCTACAGTCTGTTCCCACTTGGGTATGATTTGTTGACTTCATTGAGTTTTGAGGTTGCTGATTACTTTGGGCCAAAGATCGGCAAGAACCTCCCACGGACAACGCTTGATGAACGATTGCTTTTCTGTATGTCAGGAGCTTTGAAGTACGGGAAGCTGTTTAAAGTATTTTGACTGGCTTCACGTGGATCTCCATCACAGCTTCTGTTGAGGTGAAAGGCAGCACTTTGCGAAAGCCGTCGTCCTCTGCAATAGTTTGTGTTGTGTTTTTGTCAAAAAGTTTCACAATTTTAAACTCTAAGGCGTGTTGTTTTTACATTTGATTATATCACTGAGGCCAAAATAAATCCAAACATGGGAGCAGTTCACCTCCTCAGGCTGTTCTCTTAGGGCTTGCTGGAAGCCTGCAGGAGCCTCCTTAATTACCCTGCTCCCCTCCTCCCTCTGTCTCCCTTCTCTCTCTCACCATCTGTTGACCTCATGTCATTTTGCCTTCCTTCACCACTGCTGCTCCTTTTTCTTCTCCTGCTCCTACTCGTTTGCACCAGCAACTCCCCAACTTCTTTCCTTCTCCTAAAATAGCAAGTCGGAGAGAGAGAGCAAATAAACAAGAAAGACGCCCTTTAGCTTTGCCCTCCGTGCAGTTAGAAAGGGACAGAGAGAGAGAGAGAGAGCGAGAGAGTGTGTTTATGTGTGTGTGACTGCTTTTCTGTGCTTTTGCTGATCCCTGCCAGTGCAGTCTGAAGCCCGCACAGTCAGTCAGCCGCCGCCTTCAAAGGCTCCTCCTCACTCACAAACTATATGGAATTAACTTAATGGAAACTTGCAGAAATGCAGTATGAAAGCCCAGCGTTCAACCTGGACAGGCTTAGCGCAGCAAGCTGTGTTCAATTTTGATTTTTTTATTTATTCAACAAAAAAACTGTATGGCAGGCTTAAACTCAAGTGCCTTTTCCTTACTTTTCAAGACACACAAACATGTAATATACTTATAAGCACTGCCATATGGCTAAGAGAGTGTGTGTCTATATGTGTGCTTTAGTGTGAGTGTGCGTAAACGAGAGTCTCTGAAAAGTAGGTATCAAGTTCAGACCCCAATCCCTTCCCCCACCCCTAAAGAAAATATAAATCACATGGCATTCTTCACTTATGACTCATTGTCTCCATTTTGCAAATGTTTCACTGCTTTATATTTCTCTCCCCTTTCTTGGCTTTGGCCGTCTTTTTCCCCACATTCCTCCTCCTCCTGTGTGTGTCTGTCTCTGCCCTTATTTTCATCTCATTCTGTTCTTTCTTTTCTCCTCTTTCTGCCCCCCCAACTATCCACCCTGCTCCCTCCCTCTTCTCTTGCAGACAGATTGATTCCAGATGTTGCTAAACCTCTCCCTCCCCCTGTTCTTCTACACAAACTCCTCCTTCTTCTCTTTCTTCTTTCCACTGTAGAACCAACAGTGACTCTATAATTTGAAAGTAAGGGTATAATTTTGTTTTAGACTTCACATTTCCTCTGTCTTTTTGAAACTTAGTGCAGCACCCTTATCCTTACTTGACTGCAAATGTGATAAAACAACATTTAATCATGTGTAATTGCATTTGTTTTGTGGTAATACTGCTAATTTTTCACATTTCTTAAGCTGCTTTGGTGGCCCACCACCACTGGATGACAATAAAATAAGCACTGATAAAAGACAATATTAAGCCCCAGTGTTTGTTGTGCTGAAACCAGAATGTCAGCACAGCCATATTTAAAATGCAGTGCACTGTTGGTAACTTCCAGCATGCATCTCTCTCTTTTTTTTTTTATTTAAAATGGGAAGAATTTTCTCATTCTGGTTGACATCGCCCAAGGCTTTGTAGACTTGGGAGTCTGCTGTGAACAGCTTTCTTACTACTGCATTTCTATTTGTGCTGTGGTGAGCACCAGCAGCCTTTAACAGTCAGTATTTGGCTGAATACAAGCTTGTCCATTCCCCTGTAAATGCGGCGCACCAAGGAGAGTGTTCCCCCTGGGGACGAGGCACGAGGGGGAAATTGGTTCCAGATGAAACAGGAAGTGGAGAGTGGAGACAAAGAAAGGGCTGTTTCAGACAGGGAAAAAGGAGGACCGAGGGCCCTGAGTGTGGACAAACACACACACACACATCATACAGAGTCAGAGTTTACTGCCCCTGGCATCAAAAGAAAAATATTTCTTTTTCTCATTCTTATCTATTCTTTTCATGTGGGCCATCTTTCAACGACATACTCTCATATTCTTCTTTGGCTTCTCTCTGTCCCGCTCCGTCTAGACACTTCTCCCCCTTCTTCCCCTTCCCCTTCTTCTCCCCCTTTACTCATACATCATCACCACATCTGTTTTTGATTTTAACCTACATATCTTCAAGTCATAGTCTTGCAAGTTGCAGTCCATGAGCCAACACAGCTTCAAGCAGCTAGCGTGACTACATGTTTAGACAAACAGTGTGTCACTCTGCCGTCGCTGTGGCCCTCTGTCGCAGACGCTTGCTCTTGATTGGCTGAATGAAAGCTATCAGGAAGTAATTCCCACAGGAGGCAGCTCGAGGTCGGGGCCAGGGGGTTAACTCTCTGTTGACACTCTTCAGAAGCCAAATCTGCCCTTCTCGTCGCTGTGGCTTTGCACGGCCCACATTCAAGCTGTTTGCTGAATGGACGGGTGCATTCAGGCCAAGGGGGCAGCTCATGGATTTGAAACATTTTGTTTGCTCCTTGGTCCTGCAGATTATATGTAATGGAAACATCAGCAGTTCTAAAGACTACCACCCCATCCCCCAGCATACACACACACACATTTTTCTTTATCTTACCCCCTCAGACCTCTCCCGTACTCCTCTCCCTCATCCTCCCCCTTTCCTAGTGAGACTGAATCCCGCGGCATGAGTTTCACTAGGCGGTCATGTTTTCTCTGAGAGGAATGCCAGCAGGCTAGACTGTGCTGGTGTCATCTCTCTCACTGCTGTCAAAATATCATCCTTTGGTTAACTTTCCCTATTGTTCCTCCTGCCTCCTCATCTCTGTCTCTCTCCCCCTTCTCACCTATCTCTGCAGCAAACAATGGTCGCTCTCGCCGGGGCAGAATGACACTGGAGGAGAAAATAATAGTCAGAGAGAAAGGAGAGGAACAGAGACAGAAATAATCTAATTAAAAGTAATTACAGAGCAATTAACCACAACACTGGTTTCTGGGGCAGGGTCGATGAGGGACGGGGGCTCAGCCTCTTCTAGTGGATTTTGATTGGTTAGTTTGGTTGGATGTGAAACGTGCAGTGATGGTTCACCAGTCATCCACACTAAATGCTAAATGTTAACTTATTTTGCTTCAGGGAAGTGTCCTTTATCCTTGCTTCAACTTTGTTCTCCCACTGAGCACAATTTTATTTTTTATAATTGTGACCATTAAGGAGCAAAAGCACTCTTCTGACGTTTGGATGTGGTTTAACTTTTTCAGTAGTAGTGAGCAGTGCTTTCAGGTTATACACATTGTGATGCTAAAAATGCTAAAAAAAAAAAAAGATATTGAAAAAAAAATCCCATTTATACCCACCCCTTGCTTTAATATTTTTTCTCTTTATTTAATTTAAAAGCAAGCTGAAATGGAAATTTGTGCCTGAGAATGCATTTCACCTGCAATGTAAAAGTTTCAGATTATCATGCTGCAGCCACTCAATTTTTCAAAAGCCCAGCCACTCACACCGCTCTCTTCCCTCCTGTTGTCTCTTGCAGAACAATGAGCCTTTAAACCCTGGTTTCCATGGATACCCACCTCACAGTCAGGTAAGAGATTAGTGACTGCTCGCAAACCTCTGGAACTATAAATAAAAAAATAATTCAGAATCCTTGACTCACTGGAGATGTGCTAATTTTGGCTCAAATCCTTCTCATTCAGTTTCTTTGTCATGGGATATAAAAGGAGAAGTAAACTGAATCAAGAATGAAGCAGTTTGACACTTCTTTAGGATAGTTGATATTCTGGTCCTTCCTTCTGGTCCTTTTTTGCAGGTAGTATAATTCACATAATTTTATGAACCTACACTTTATTCTGCCACGGGGAACGTAGTTTTGACGTCCTGTGGCAAGATAGGCTCTGTTGCACTAGGACATCAATACTGAGACAGTTATGAAGTTCTGCATTGGCCCTTTCATTTGTCTTCTGCTACAGTCTGTGGTAGCTAATAAATGGTGGCTGTTAGAAGAACAGATAAAGGAGGAACTGGTTGTGATTGAGCTTCTCTTCATAAATGCTTGACCCTCATAACATCGAGAGAAATGATGCCATCACCTTTTTTCAACTGAGCTCTGCACTCGTTGTGAAACATTGTTTCACAATACCATTCCTATTCTCTCACACGTTTTCTCTTTTCATGCCTCTCTCGGTCTCTTTGCCGCTCTCTCATTCTAAGTATCTCTCCATGCATATTGCTCTCAGTAATGAGTGCCTTATGTGTGCAGTGTAGCGGCAGGGTAGCTGACTATTTTCTTATCTACCTCCAAGCAGCAGAGCACACTGAGCGGCTCAAACCAGCTCAGTACTGGTGCGCGTGTGTGTGGATGTGTGTGCATACATATGCAAACCCCATTTGAGGTGAAGAGCTGTGTATCTGAGAGGGATGTGCATGTGCACCTTCTTTGTCTGTGTTTGTGTGCATGTGTCTCCAGCTTGTGTTAGGGATGTGCAGCTCTCAGGCATTGCCACAGGAGGGGAGTGTTGGTCTGTGAGCCTGTTTCGACCCCAGCCTCCCTCTCCACATCACATCATGGGCGATTCTCATCGGCCTCATCTCCTCTTGTGCATTCTTTTTTTTTTTCCTCCTCTGCTCTGCTCTCCAATCCTTCTCTATGCTTGCTGTGTCCTTTCTTGGGAACGCAGTTCTCTGCGAGTGCGTGAGAGGGACTTAAAGAGGACGACACTGTAAAAATTTGGCTTCTCCAGTTTGAAGTTCATTTTGCATAGATTTCCCATCCCTTGTGTCCGGCATTCAGTTATTTTTATTTCAGCCTTGCAACAAAAAATAATGATTTTGAGCAAGATCGTAGGCAAAAAAGGAATGCGAGGATGAGACAGAGAAGTGGAGCAGAGGTGAAACAGAAATGGAAGCAAGTTATTCAAGATGACTTGCCTGCAGGCCATAAATTCATGCAATAGTCAGTTGCACAGTCAGAACAGACTTATTTTCCAATTGTGGTCCTTGTGTGCATTGGTTCATCTGTTTACAAGACAAACACCTGGGCAGAGGACACTCATGATCTGCGGTATGTCTGAACTCCCCTTGTCATCTGTTAAATTGAGAGCCAACGCACACTGCTGCATTTGTTTCATAAATGATTTAAAACTCGTCCCTGATAATGTATTCTGCCCTTGAGCACACATGTTAGGAGTCTCCAGCACACTCGCTGCTGGTTTTCATGCAAATGGAGCTAACCAAGCCGAGCTTTAGCCGGATTGGCTTGTTCATTGCTGCAGTCCATTTGTCTAGGTAATGCTCCTGTCTGATGTTATGTATGCATGTTTGAAACGCCTGTAGGCCTGCTTGTGTCAATATGACTGTGTTAAACGGGGACAGGCTCCTGTGGGTGCCTGCTGCTGCTGCACACTGTGAGGTGTGGGTGTGTGTTTGTGTGTTTGTGTGCGTGTGCGTGCGTGTGTGTATGTGTGTGTGTCTGTGCGTGTGCATGGTCATTCTGACCCATGGGGCTGTGCATGTCACTCTCTTGCTGTTTAGGTCACGGAAATGATCAGGGCTAATAACACACACAAACATGCATACAGACAAGTCTAAATCTGTAATTTAGCTAGACCTATACAGTATTTCGAAGCAATTGCAGGTTATTACTTGTCCATTAGTCACTGCAATTCTTCTAAAAATGTTCTGGATTATTCCTATAGAAAAGTTGAGCCTGAGCAATTGATTATGTGTAGATGCTGTTATTTGAAGGGGCAGGCCTTTGTTTGAGTGAGCTGATTAGTGTGGGATGGATATAGCCTTTTTGTTTGAGTTGGTGTGTGTGTGTGTGTGTGTGCCTGCCTGCCAAGGTGCAGCCGCATGAATATGATCACAGCACATCTTTGTGTACATTATGTGCATGTGTTTTTTGTGTGACTGAGCGTGTATTTATCACTGTGTTCAGTCTGTGTGCTTAATCCTCAGATCATCCCCTATTCATCCTCTCATCCTCCTCACTTACAGCTCTAATCCTGTCATCCCTCGCTTTTTTCACCTCTGCCCATTATCTATTTATCTCTCTATCCCGTTATCTCTCACTGGCACCCACTGCCCCTCTGTCCCAGGCCCGTATTCCAGCCAAGCTCGCTTCTTTTGCCCCCTTTTACCCCCGCCACCTCCAATCACTTATCTTGCCCTCCCTCATCCCTCCATCCCTCCGGGCCCAGTTCTAGCCAGACTCAGCAGATGTCTAAAAGCTTTGCATCAGGGCTTTTTTTCCGCAGAGTTCAGTCCCTCCCATATGAAAATGCGGTGCAAGGAACTGCACTCTCATCTCTGCAAATTAAGTGCCTCCCAACAATACAGTGGTGGGAAGTGAGGGAACTGAGCCCGAGCCAGAAGAAAAAGGCGCAATGCAGCGTAATACAGATTCATGTTCAGGTTGAGGTTTGGATGCTGGAATTGGGGCTGGCGCTCCCTCAGTTTTGTGAGACTTCCATCTGTGTGATGAAGGCGGCTGCAGCAGAGAGATGGTGATCTAGGAGCCTACCCACGCAGCTAGCTACCTAGCTGTCTACCGACTGGCCTACCTACCGCTGCTTTTTGGAGCTGACAGACTGCCACGCAATAAATAAATCATCAAAAAAAAAAGAAGCTGCAATGCAGTGGGGGTCGCATTCGTGTTCTGTACTCTCAGGCAGCCAGTGTGTGGATAGAAGAAGACAGCATCTTCTTCCTTCCTGTTCCTTTTCTCTCTCCTGGGAATTTGAGAAGACAGCAACAACAGCTTTCTGACTCCATCAAGGCAGAGGGTTAGATGGCTACATGGAAGGATTGATGCTTTGATGGATAGGAGGGACTGAGGCTGAGAGGGAGGGAAAGTTTTAAAAGAGGGGCGGGAACAAGAGGAAGCAGGGGGAGCAGCAGGACGTGTAACGCGAGTGTGTGAATGACAGACGCAGAGCAAAGAGAAGAGAGAAAGGAGGCGAGAAGAGACTCAGGCTGTCAGGAGGAGAGAGACAGAAAGGCCCGAGGGGGATCTGAGCAGCGGGGCCAGGAAGACGAGGAGAAGAGAGGGAGAGAGTGACTGGCAGACGATCCTTGCGTGCCGGAGAAGTGGAAGAAGGGACACCGGCAAAGGGAAGGAGGAGGAAGAGGGAGTGAACGAGGGAGAATTTGAATGTGTGAGACAGACGTGGACTGAAGCCATCGTCGGCTCATGGTCTTAGAGCACAGGCAGAGGAAAGGAGGAACAGGAGGAGGAATAGAGCCACTGAGGGAAGGGGAGAGGAGAAGGAACGGGAAAGTGGAGAGCTGGTCAGCAGCAGTTGTTCCTCTAGATCAAACAATGATGGGGCTGTACTACCCTGCAATGCTACCGGTAAGTTCACCACTCTAGCAGAGGCTCTTTGTGTAAACAACTCAGTGCACATTTGGAGAACTGCAGGATCAGAGATAGAAAAATGAGACGATTTTTTTTTATGATTTATTTTCATTAGTGAAGTTTGGCTTGATGAAACAGTAATTGGTGTTCTGCAAATGGCATGGCCTGCTTTGGTTTGCTTTGTCTTGGCCCAGGTGAGGCCTTTGTCAGATAGTTGGCAGGGTATCAAGCTAACAGCAGGGCTTGTTCCTGCAACTCTGCTCCTTTCACGTTTTTAACTCTTCACACTCAAGTATTGTTAATTGTTTTAGAAGATGCCATGCTAATGGCTTACTACCACATTGTGATTATTAAACATTTCGTCCTTGTGTTGCTGGAGTGGAGACAGTGTACGAGGAGGCATTGTCCTTATTATGTGCTCACATAAGCATTGCTGAATGGCAGCACTTTTGTCACCATAGCATATTATGTTTATACAGTTGATGTGTGCTAGGCTGCTCTTAGCATATGGTGGGCGTGTCTGTGCTACTTTAGCTGAGAAACACCCTGAGGATGAGAGCTGTTCTCTAGCTCTGTTCTAGCATGTCCTGCTCTCGGGTCTTGGGTTCCTTTGGGCCTTGAGGGGTGTTAGGATAGAGGGGAGGTACATGCAGACATGAGGCAGCAACCACTGCTTGGCCGCCTGTGTCAACACGCATCTACGTTGGATGTTGCATGCTCTCACCATGCTGACTGCACTCAGTGTCGTGTTGTATTTCATATATGTATATGTGTGTGTGTGTCTGTGCGTGGGTATCTTTTTGTGTGTGTTCGTGTGTTGTGTGCACAGAGGGTGGAGGCTGAGACTCTGTCAAATGATTCAACGTTGTCATCCAAGCTGTCCATGCAGTTTAAACTTCATCTGTCCCTGGATTGATGGAGACAGGTGCCAAGGCACAGTTGTTTCTGTACACACACAAACACACATGCACGCACACACCAGTTGTTGCTGCAATACTTTGTCGCCCCCCCCCCCCCCCCCACTCAGACACATAGTTACTATTAATGAATACACAGCAACAGCTCTGTTTGGTAACATAACCACACTCACCACTACCTGCATTTTACCTATTGCTCATATTTGTGAAACCCTGGACATCAGCATTAACACATAAGCTGCAGTTCCAAACCTATCACAGAATTACACCACGGCATGAGCTGTATATTCCTTCAAATGATGTGTACAGTTTGAATCGCATAAATCACTGCTGTGTTTATACTTAAGAATCTAAGGACAAACAGTGGTGTACCTTTTCAGAATATATTTTTCTTTATTTGGTCAGTGTCTGAAAAGCTACAACAGCCCCTACTTGTACATGGTGAAGTAGAGGTATGGGTTCTTTTTCTTGTGTTTTTCCTGTTTTCTCTCTCTTTCCCCCACCTTTGTGTTTCTCCCCCTGCAGGCTAGAGCAGCTGTAAGCTAAACAAATTATTCCTCTTCAAAGAGAATGACGCCAAATGGAGGATGGCTGTAGTAACTAAGGGGTGGGTGGGGGTCACTTTCATGCGGGACTGCACTTTAAAGGTGACACACCACCAGTCACACTGTCCTCTGTAAAATTTATGGTACTGCTCTATTTTGGATGACACATCATACTGCAGTTTACACTGTGGTTACAGTGTTTCCTTTGGAACAACAGGTTTGCTGTGGGGGCAGTATCACCTTGATTGGGTTGTTGGCGGGGGCTTTAGTCACTAGTTACTTTATTTTTGCTTACAAAACATACAAAGAGCTTATAAAACAAGAATTGTGAAGGTGTCACCTAAAGATTGTGATTGTGGGCTATGGGTGATGGCATTTCTCACTATTTTCAGAATTTTTACAAATTTAATGATTAATGAGGAAACTAATCAGGAAATTAATCCATTATGAGAAAAATTAAAATAATTATAGGTTGAATTCCTCTTCAAAATAGTTAAAAATGAACTCCACTTCAAGCAATGACAGTAAAATCCTGCTTTTACCATCTAATGAAACAATGTATTATAAAGAAACAGTCACACACCAGTCAGGGACATTTGTCTGCATGCAAGTACTTATATTTTACATTTCCTAATTACATACTTAAGTAGCATTTTCAGTGCAGGACTTTTTCTTTTTACGGTGTGGTAGTATTTCTAAGGCCTCTGAATACGTCCTCCATCACCATCCCTCTCTGTCTGTCAACAAACAAACACTTAATTATTATATGAAATAATGCAGTTGTTTAGACAATTAAGGTTGGTGCACCCACAGCCAAACTGCGGCCATGAAAAAACCAGACCTGCGGAAACACTGGGATAAGAGTAGCCATTAAATCCTCTCTTCAAGTCTTGCTTGATGCCACCATTTAAATTGCCGCTCTCACTACTACAGTCTGGTTATCTCTAACAATTTATGTCAAATTTGCAAAAGCAAAGTTCATGCTAGACAGTGTATTGCCCTTGAATTGAAAGCTGGTTCATAAGAAATGAATAAAGTTATGTATTAATGTCTACATCATATTAAGTCATTGTCATATGCACAAAAGGTCACTTTTAATCAAAACATGACATGGTTGATATCTAGCTAGATTAGCTATCTTGGGGGATTAACTTGAAAAATACTTTTCACTCTGATCTTCTCTCAGTTTTTTTGCTGTTGAGGCACCTTCTCTGTTAGCCAGGTGTGAGGCCATGAGAGTTGACTGATCAGTGAGTGGATTCTGCTCTTTTTGGTCTGTCCCTACATGCCAGGTGGCTAATACTAGCTAGCAGCTCTCTGCAGAGATCAGCTGACATCAATAAACACATGGAGGAGAAGCAGGCGATTTAGAAAGCAGTCTTTTCTGCTCTATCTGTACTGATGTCTGTTCTCTACTTAGCTGAAGCATCTGCTACTGACCATCCATGACTGTATGGCATGGACTTTATTTTTAAATGTGCATAATGGTGACAGCTTTGTAAGCAGTGGAGGTCTCCTATAATACTTTTGTTGTTCAGTTGTTTTGCACACTTCCACCAAACAACATGTTTCAAACACATTTTAGTCTTGCAGCATTTTGTAGGACAAAAAAATGCTCAAAATTGGGAGTCAAGATTGAGAGTTTATTTTTGGCCATATCACCCAGACCTTCTTTAATTTCCATCTTGATATTATTCACAGTGACAAATGAACACAGCTTCCTAATGAGCCTGCTGATGTGCCCATTCTGAAAACTCATTTGTTTGATTGTCTAGTCATCACTACAGCAGGATGGCATGCAAGCCTTGAGCCTGCCTTTTTTTTTTTCATTTTTTTCCAGTTCAACAGCAAATATGTCAGCATAACTGGTTGTCTGGAAGTATGTGTACACATTCGGTGCACTTTATCCCCATGTCTGTCTATGTGTATTTGTAGATATACAGAGGTGTTGCATCATCCCTGTAACCTTCCTCAGCGCTGAGCCTGTAACGAACAGTGTCAAGTCAAGCCACTGTTATGCTGAATAGCTTGCAAAGCAGTGAGTGGCATCTGAGTATTTAAGCTGCCTAAGTGTTCCACCTCCCATATTATCTCCACAAGACTGCTTGGTTAGCAAGCGTACGACAACAGGCCTTGAAGGAATTTGCAAGGGATCCACGCCCAACTCTTGTCACCCTCAGGGCTCCGTGTGTACGTCTGTATGTGGGAGTGCAGCTACATGCATATGGGAAAAGGACAGAATTGTGCTTCTGCACTCTTACAACAAAGTTAGAGTTACCTGTGTTTTGTGTTAAATGTTAGGACATGGTAAAACTAAGACTAAACCAATGGCATTTTTAACTTTATTTGTTAGGGTTATCTCATTGGATTATGGGCATTTTGTCTGTAGCAACTCACATTAGAAAGTGGTAGGTAACACTGCCTTCACGGTGTCATCTGTTAGCACAGATTAAGCACAAAACCCGAGGGCAGAGACCTCAGCATTGGTGTCCTAATGTACAGTGTGACACCACTCTACCTCAGGGTTCTCCCTCTGCCCATGCAGCCATGATGATATTCTCCAACACTAATGCCGCTCTAACTGTCGCTGCCGGAGGCTGTATGGAGTGGGTCGAGGTGTGGAAACACGCCGCATGTTATCTCACACTAAAATGCACATACGTACACACATGCAGGAACATTGGAAGCAATGTGGTGCACAGATGTGGTGCAGTAGAGCCCTAAATATATGCAGTATCTCCTCGGTTACCTAAACCTGCATGACAAACGGCACTGTAGCTATTGTACCTCTGCACCCACTGCACCCTAACTCACCCTGCAGCTGTACTGCAAGGTTTTTAAATTTAAACTTCCACCAAAGTCATGATGGCAGTGTAAAAATTCCCCACTGTTGTTCATCTACTCAGTGGGTTGTGTTAAGATTTCTTCATGTGGATGGAATCAAACAGTTGGCACTGGAAGTGTAGCAGACATTTTAAACCATTCAAATTCTGCACTGGATTTATGTGCATATATCCACTGGTCTTTTTTGTTTTTTGAATTGGTTTTGTGGATTCTTGGTGCTATAATGTGAAAAGCTCATTCTGCTGTTGCATCCTCTATAAATCAGTCTGGATTAAAGGTCAAGGAAAAGTTAAGTGTAAATGTCAATCAGTGATTGGATACGAGTGATAGGGGCCCAAATTGTGTGCTAGACATAGTAAATGGGATTCAGACGTTAATGAGCATATTTGTGCTACAAATTAGGGACTGACCTTTTTGTTTTCTGGGCTGATTTGGATCATTAGTGGGAGACTGATAACCTTATCTTAGTCTCAAAAAAATCTTAGTCTCAAAATTTAGAATAACCAGTGAGGGAATCTTACTAAGTACAATTGTACTGTACTTAAGTACAATTTTGAAGTGCTTGTACTTTACTTATTTTAATTTACACTTGTTTTTATTTCAGATACTTCCTCACTCCTACTTTTTGAAGAAAAATATTGAACTTTTTCAATATTCAATACATCCACTACATTTATTTGATGACTGTATTTGCATTGCAAATTCATATTATTCAGTGTTGTTGGGCTGTTACTTGTGGCATGTAACCAGTCAGATAGGGTTGTGGGTGGGGTATTGATTATGACCACATAGCGATACAGGTAGAGAAAGGATGCTGCATCAGAGCAAAAATAGCACATTAGTTTATTTTATCTACAGTGTTAGAAAAAAAGCTCACAATACAAATAATCAGAATAATGCCGAATATCTGATCAGTCAGTATATCCCTAACAGTCATACCCCTGACACATGAGGCATCATGACTCTGGACAAAGTCAGGCCGAGAACCACAGGGAGGTTAACTGTGAGAGTTTTTCCTTTTTTAATTCAGTAGAAACATCATAGATATTAATTGTGTTTTAGCTGAGATTAGCAGTATCCATAAGGAGTATTTACCTACCCCAGGAATTTTATAAAAGCCTCATTAATATAGTGTATATATATAATTAGTGACTCACTGAATTGAGCCAAATACATAAGGAAACAATATTCCATTTTATTTTCACTAACAGTCAATATGTTGGTTATTTTCTCAGTTAATGCCAAATGACAGAACATAGTGGAAATACAGCCAACTGATTGTCCAACCAACAGTTCAACACCTTTTACTCTTTTAAGAAAAGCTTCTTGTCCTTATGTGTGAAAAGCTGGAGCCAGCAAAGGGTTGGCATTTTGCGATTTGATTATAAAAAAAATAGCAGCAGATTCATTTTCTGCCAGTCAGTTGATTGACTAATCATTGCAGCTCTAATAACACCAGTGGACTTTATGCTGCATAATGATGACAGCCTTGCAGGTACTGCTATTAGTAGTACTGTTATTGCATAAGCAACCAGTCTTGCTGCTGAACACACCACCTGTTATTTGTTTTATTTTTAATAATTTCCCTTTAAAATTAGTTTTATTTTTAAATATTTTTAATCCATCCTCCTGAGTCAGGGCCATTGAACTACTGGTGTATCTCTAAGGGACAACCTTTGTGAAATCTGATTGGGCCACAGTCAGGAAGGAGAGACAGGAGCTCCAGCACAGAGGCGACCGTATAAGGAGATGGGCTGCGGTCTACGAGTTGATGGACATCACAGTGCAGTAGGAGCTTTGAGTGACTTGAGGGGCGGGTGCTGGTGGTTTTAAAAAGGGAAAAAAAAATTCCCTCTGGCTTTCATCAAGCGTGGCAGGCAGGCAAGGACGAAGAGGGAATGGGGGATAAAGAATGGGAGGGGGGTGGTGGTGAACACAGGCACACTTACTTTTTCAACCACAGAAAAAAGACGGCTTGAAGAGAGGGAAGAAGCTGTATTTCTGTCTTCAGCCAGACAACTTAAGAGACGCTATATTTCCGGTGGATAACTATATGTTATGAATTTGCATGACTGATGATTCAGTAGCTCTCACCACTTGGTCATTCGCTCTGTGTCGCTGTGGTTAGAAGCTAAAGTCAGCAGACAGACAGAGATGTACGCTTGAAAGGGTTGCAGTGAAAAGACTCACCCCCCCCCCCATCCTCTTCATATATGGAAACACATATGGTGTCTCAGGTATCACAACTGGTGTGTGTGTGTGCATACATGCATGAGGTGAAAGTGAAGCAGGTCCTACTCCAGATGGTCCTTTTGTATTTGTAGTTCAGATCAGACCGTTGATTAAAAAACATTTCAGCTGATACTTGATCTACTGCCTCATTCGCTTTTCATGTCATTTTAATATGAAGTCTCGTTTGAATGTAAATTCAGCCAGTTCTGTGTATTATTATCTCACAATGTGAAATTCCAGTTTGGGTTTAGACCAAACAGAACTCTAAAAGAGGCTCTCATTATTTCCTATAATCCCCTTCCCCCTCCTGTTAAGCCCCCGTTTTCTTTTTCCATTATTTCGTTTTTCCTCTCTGTCCCCCTCCTTTTCACTATATGATGCTGCCATGTAGGGCAGTGCTGCTCCTTATTCGGCGGGTCAGGAATGCCTGGGTGTACTCTTCTCAAATCTTAATCCACTGACCGCTTTAATTCATCCCTCTTTAATAGTTCATCAGTTCATTATCATTTATACTTGCTAAAATCATGACCTCTCTAAACCTGTGCAGCAGGAGCCTAAATATTGTAACAGGTCAAAATGTTTTCTTTTGCCTGACTAATCATGTAGTGCCATTGGGTCCAGTAGGGTCAAGCTTTATTCAGCTAGGAAACCACGAGCTGCTTTTCTTGTGACGTGAAACATTCTTGTGCAAAACATTAGATGATCAGTGTTTGTGATATGTTAATAAAATATGTCAGCTCTGAGCAGCTCTTCTTCTTCTTCTTCTGTCATCACTCTTTTAGTCTCTCAGCCCAGTATTTGTGTGACTCAGCCCTGGGCAGGGATATGCCTATAGACACACCTTTTAGTGGCTTAATACAGGCTACTGCATGTTTATGAGCTCACATGCCCAAACAAGCACACTTAGGCTTTGATACATCCCTGCCTGTGTAGGCTAACGCCTAACCATTGAACTTTAATGGAATATTGTCTCTTCTTGAGCAGCTTTTTGATGGTTCCTTTTTCATTCCAAGGTGACAGAAACCACAGCGGATGCAAAACACAATCAGCGTTCACACATTCTTTCCTAACATGCATTCGGTCTTACCACAATGAGAGTGGAAGCGGACGAGTTTCCCAGATTTTTCCATCCCGTTTTTGGATCACGCTGCCTCCTCTGATGCCTTCTGTATCTGTTGGGCCTGTCTGACATGCAGATGGGTCTTTTTAGCCTCAGCTGTCTGTTTTACAGCCAATGCGGTCGACACTGCAGAAGAACAGTGAGTAGTCAGGGTACAGGATTAGAGAAAGAGAAAGAGAGAGGGAGAGGGCTCGTTTGCTTTGCGGCATCTTAGTTACTCTGTCTAATTAAAAAAGCTGTCTGGAGACTAAGTGTCTCTTGGCGTCACCCAGCCCAGATCCAGCCCACGATAGAGACCAGACCAGTGGTTAATGGTGTTGGATGCTGTGTGTCACGCTGCCTGGCCTGGTGTGGAAGGAGCAGCCCTGACCCCTACAGCCCTCTTTCTTTTTCAGCTCGTTCTGTCTTCTCCTGTCCATCCATGATGTCTCTCTTTCTTTTACTCCCCGTCTTTGCTCTAAAAGGACTTTGTGAAACTTTCAAGATGTCCTTGAGTGTGTGAAATGATTGAAGCAAGCAATATTGCAAAGTCACCACACACACACACACACACAGAAGATAAGGTGTGTGTGTTGGCACAGCAGCGCTGCTATAAAGCATCTGTAGATGATCCTCCTGCTGATACAGTTGTAACAGGGCTGAATGGATAAAAAAAACCTGAGGCAACTGATACACAGTAAATCAGAATCATAGATGACGATTTAAGGAAATCCAAAAATACAAATACCTGCACACTATGCAGCACAGTGTTGCTGTAATATGTCATGGTTATCATGGCACAGTTCATGTTTATCTCCCTGCGTGTCCATCCATCCCATAAGCATGTTTGTATCTCAATCCATGTATCGAATTTTCTGACTCTTAATAATAGATGTGTTTGCAGTAAATATTTCATGGTCGGCTGACTGAAAACACATGCCTGTCAGAGATATGGAGGTAGAGGGGAGGGGGAGAGGATAGCAAAGAGGGAATGGGGGAGTAACTGGGTAAAAGAGAGAGAGAGACAGAGAGAAATTCAAAAGGCAGGATTTTAATGCTCTCATTCTGCCTTCACTAGGATCCCCCAGCTGCTGTTAAAGGCTTAACTACATATGTTAAGTTGTCTTCTTCTCCTCTTCCCTCTCCTCTCCCTCCCTTCCCTGCTGCTGCAGGGCTCTCAGGATTCGACAGGAGGACAGGAGGGCTTGGTGGCCCCACCCTTTTCAGCGTTCCCCCCTCCACCCCCTCCTCAAAACGGGCTGCCAGGGACGGAGTTTGGCCCTGGGGCCATGTTTGGTGCTGGGGGACAAGGTACAGCAGAAGTAGGAACTGGTGCCAATGGAGCCGCCACTGCCGCCACTACCAACAGCAACAACGTAAGCACCCTGTGTTTATAAGGCCTTAAGTAATAGTTTCATTATCTGTCAATTGTGTGGTTCACCATGGTAGTTTGTTGTAGACGTATTCAGCTAGGAGTAGTGTGTGTGTTTGTGGGGGGGCGGAACACCCCCCCTCTCATACTTTATATCTTGATGTCTTGAGGTTGTGAAAGAACTGTAAATGTTTATAAAATAAGATTGCACTTCTGCTACACAATCAAAAACTGTCAGAAAGGGTTCAGTAACTTCATCGTTTTGGTCCAGACTGAACTATCTTACCAAATACTACATGGATTGCCATGCAGTACAGTTAGTCATGCCTCCCTCAAGATGAATTGCAGCAGCTCTGGTGATCTCTTCTATTTACATATAGCACCACCATCAGGTCAGAGCTGTGTCCGATACTGTTAAAGTGATGGAGAACGTGGTAAACATTATACCTTACAGCATTAGCATGTTAGCATTTAGCTCAAAACACTGCTGCTAGGGAGCTACGAGAATGCCTGTAGACTTTTCATCTTGTTGTTAATAATAAAGACTAGAATGAGATTATGATTATTATTCTGCATTGTGTACACTAAATTTAAAAAAAAAGGTAGCGGAGCTTTAACTTGTTAAGATACTTAAGAGCCAATGTTTTTGCTCCTTACACATTCCTCTTTTCATTATTTCTACAGGGAAAGACAGAAGAGACGTCCCAGGGGGAGGCAGGTGTACAGTGCGGTACGGGAGGTACAGGAGCGGGAGGCTCTGCAGGAGACCCCACAGAGGCCAAAGGGACCCCCAAACGCCTTCACGTCTCAAACATCCCCTTCCGCTTCCGGGACCCTGACCTCAGGCAGATGTTTGGGGTAAGAGGCTGGGAGTGTTGTAGGCCTCATTTTTAATGGGATCAATAAATCAATCTAGACACCTCCGGGACTTCCAAGTCAGTGCCAGCAGATTAGGGGTGGGGTTGAGAGACTAACAAAAGAGTCAAAAAATCACAAAGGAGAGACACTCTACAGTGTTCTCTTGGTGCTTGAGTGGTCAATTGTCTGCTACGTGTGTCAGTCTGTTAGCATTAGTGACCAAGTAAGAGGGGGGTGAAAGGGGAGAGAGCAGAGTTTGAGGCGAAGGGAGAGAGAGAGAGAGAGAGAGAGAGAGAGAGAGAGAAGCACCTTTAAGTGTAGGATGTTGTCTTTTGTATAACAGTGACACCTAGTGCCAAGCAGCTGTAATTCACACAATGCCAGAAGGTTCTGACTTTGTAGTAATGAGACCAAGCCAGGGATCCTGAGTCAACTCAGAGATTTAACTTAGTGCTTTCTTTGTTTATTTTCTATGTTTCCTAATTCCTTCCCTCACATTTATTTGCAGCAATTTGGAAAGATTCTGGATGTAGAGATTATTTTCAATGAGAGGGGTTCAAAGGTAAGTGCACAGAGGACATTTTTTTTCTCTGAAACTACACTGCGATTCCTCCTCACAGTTAACAGTAATTCCCACTTTGCATGGCATTTCTCTGTAAATGTGACACTTTGTGCCGTGGTGTCAGCACACCACATGGGGAATCATTATGAAACTCCAATTATCTATTAAACAATGTCAGAGTGCACACCGAGGTTTAAGGACTCTCCTCAATCCCTTATGATGTGCCCCTCAGTCGCCGCCAACCTCTTTAACCTCTGCCATGTACCACAGGGTTTTGGCTTCGTGACATTTGAGTCCAGCGCAGATGCAGAAAAAGCCAGAGAAAAGCTCCACGGCACATTGGTGGAAGGTCGTAAGATTGAGGTAATTTTCCTCTCTCCATCTCTCTCTCTTTCTCTCTCTCTCTCTCTCTCTCTCTCTCTCTCTCTCTCTCTCTCTCTCTCTCTCTCTCTCTCTTTCCCCCTCCCTCCCTCTTTCTTTCACTCTCCCTCTTTCTTTCTTTCTCTCTCTCTCTCTCGTTCTTTCTCCCCTCTTTTGTATTCCTTCTGTTCTCCCATCATAATTCTGCTTGATCACTGACTGCTAGCAAGCTCCCATGCTCCCTTTAGTGATATGCTCTGATGCAGCCCACTGGTATCCCACTCCCCAGTCCTCTGCGATGTGTTTTTCATTTCTAAATTTAAAAAGACTTCCTTCTTCCTTTTTTTGAGTGTGTTTTTGTTTTTGTGGTGGGAATGATTGGGGTGCAAGAACACTACGTAAGGCATGCTGGGTACTTATTCTCTGTAGCTTTTTTTTTCCCACATTAAGCTGCTGCCTCTTCACCTTTTTTTTCCCCACTGATGCGCAACGTGTAGCCACACTGATGTTACAACTTTCCCCGCAACAATTGGAATGATGTTTGTGTACTTGGCACCGGAGGGCACCAGAGGAACGCAGTGAAAGGATGATGCATGCCAGATTGCTGTCAGATGCTCTTATTTTCTTCCCTAGAGTAGAAATCCTTCTGTGTTCCCCTCTCCTGGTGCTGCGGCTAAGTGATTGTGACAAGCTTATGGCTTCTGGTGCAACAGCAGCATGCTGGGAATCACAGCAAGACTGACGCATGTTGTCTATATGAAGTCTGGATTCTTCCCAGAGATCTGTGCATTTGAGTTTTTTATGTATGTGACGTCTACCTGCGTTCAGGTCGTTTATTTTGATTTTAATTCAGTATTGTTCTTTTTTAATTGAAGCATGTGCTCAGTTTTCGAAAGCAGTTTCTCTTCTTTATTTTAATTGGGGTTTCAATCAGCCAGTTGCCCATATTGGATCTCTTGACTCACGCCACTGTAAGCCAGGATTTCTGCATGGGCTTACTGTGGTCATTTCCTTGTGGTCTGTATGTCTGTGTGTGTGTATGTGTGGGTGTGTGCGCGAGTCAGCTCCTGCATGATGGATGAGGCTGGCTGAACCCTTTTTTAGTTCTGTACTCTCAGTTCTGCTGCAGTGTGGTCGAGAATGAAAGACAGCCACCTGCATCCACTGGTATGACATACTCCCTCTGTCATCTCCACCTTGAGTCAATCAGCAAGCTGAATGGATAGCTGATGGAGCCAGTTTACCCTGCTTGCCTCTTGTGCTCTGTCAACATCCTGTATTGTCCCTGGCATTGCTTCAACTCAATTCTGTTTTCTTCTCAAGTTTTGCATGATATATAAGTCACTTTTATTAATCAATGAGCAGTTTGTCTTTGTTTTCAGTTGTCTCTTTGCATGTACTCCATGTACTGTTAGTGGTGTTGGGCTGTAGTGAGTCATTTATCGGCTGCATGGAGGGCCAGCAACAGGAAGTCTGTAGAGTGAGACTCTGTCTGTCTGTTTATGGTGCATGGGCTTGAAGAGACAAAAGGCTGGCGCAGGACAAACCGTGGATTTGTGTTTATACATTCTTTCAACCAAGGAGAAAGGGCCCGACATTTCTATTTGAGGCAAGGCGCTCTGGCAGTTCTCCTTTCTTGCCGACGTTACTGTTTTGCTCTTGCTTTAATTGGCCATATCATTTCAGAGTTTGTTGAGCTGTTCTCAGAGTCGAATGGGGCAGAAAAATAACTATAGTAATCTCATATTAGTTGATAATTCAACAACTCTGAAATATAGGCCCACTGTATACCATGGTTATACATAAGTATTTAACTCTTCTTGTGTGTGATCCTGCAGTTCACAACTATCTACTGGCATGACTTAAGTCGATGTAACCTAAGTCTGCATGGTTGGTATTTTACTTTGGGAATATGCAGCCTAGCTGAGACAGTACTGCAGACAGCTGGATGTCTTTTTTGTTGCATGTTTATTCTGTATGACTGTTTGTTGAACTGGTTTTGGTGATTGGACTCACGTGTTCAGTTAGCATGAAAATAGTTGCGCCTGGGTGCTTCATGGTGTTTCCCCAAAAAGGCTAAATATCCTAGTGTTCAGAGTAAGTTTTGAATGATTTAAAAGGGTATGCTGTACTTACGTTAGGTGCTGACAATTCTTGTTCTTGGTGCATGCCAGTGGGAGTTGGTTAGTCATTCTTCTCATAGCTTAGCTGCCCATAGTGTGCATGTACAGTATGTAGCCCATATGAAATAGATGGAGAACTGTTGTGCTTACAGATAAACTGTACTTGTCTTTGTCTGGAATAAAACTCTGCGCTTTGAAGAAGTCAGTTTCCTGTGTGCATCCAATGTATCCATGTAAGTGGCCCAACTACAATTCACTTTGTGATTACGTGCTTCTCTGTGAACCCATTCCATCACCATTCATTCTATATATAGAGTCCTACAGGCCTATATATAGTTGTGACAGTGTCTATTTTAAGAAGCGATCTTAAGACATACAGACCTCAGTGCATCCACCCACTCATGGCTTCTCTGTGTGTGCTTTAACATAAATGGTTAAATGGCCCTCACGCGTAGCATCTTTTTGCCTTAGGAAATAGCATTTTGTCTGTCACTGACTTGTGTTATTTTGACTGTAGGGCACCATATAAAGCCGAGGATAGAATAGCCCCAAGCCATTTAGTCGCATATTTCACTTTTATTCTTCAGTTACCGGCTGTTTGGGAAGAGCATTAGGGTCCCTGCATGTTCTCATTTGTGCTGCCGCAAACCTGGATCCAGGAAATCATTAAATCCATGCTTGTGTCAGGTACGCGTCCCAGTGCTGATGGAATCCAACTCTGTGTGAGCAGCAGCTCTGATCAGCTGGTGGTCACACAGAAGAAATAGGAAACACTAGGAAAACACTAATAATTGTTTTGTTTTGTTTTTTTTACCTGTTTCGCAATAGGTGACAAACAGCAATAACTTAATTGTTCCATCTCTGGGAATACACACCAAAATAAAGTGCAATGTTTTGTTGTTTTTTTTTTAATTTAAACACCACCAAACAATGAGCCATGTAGAGAAGAGTCTGCAGGTTTTCCTTGTCTTACTAACCCACAGTGTGAACTACAATGTTGGAGGGCTGTGGCAAGGACAAAAGTGCAGCAGTTTGTTTGCATAAGTTGTTGCAGATAGTGAACACATGATACAGGTGGGAACAGAGACCATGCTGAACACTACACACTCCCACTCACTAACTCCTGCTTAAAGGTTGTGTGTCTGATCTGTGTGGCTGAAGTGCTCTGGGAAGTGACGGCTCCTCCGTGGCGCAGAGTTTTAGTCAGACATTTGAACGCTGCAGCACAGAATAACTGACGTGTGTGTGTCTGTGTCACAAGGGGTGCAGGTCTGCATGCAAACAAAGAAAAGGGGGAACTATTGAGTAAAAAAAAAAAATGTCAACATCACTGCATGGATGTATGAAAAGGATGAGAAGAGGTTATGTCTACAGTTCTGCATGCCTACCATGCTGTCTTAACCAGCCGGTGCTGCCGCCAACACACTCCTCAATGGGGCACAACTGGTGCTCAGCTCACTTTGGCCAGGCCTTAAATCAGCTATTCTCATATACATTATGAACCCCCTTGCATGATTCTCGCATTATCAAAGGCTTATCAGCTCCCCCGCGCTTTGGATTTGACAAGTCCTGTTTTGTTTATCTGAAATTTCTGTTACTGCATGACTCGCAACAGAGCAAATTAACGAATGAAATATGTGAGTATCCATGTGTGTTTGTGGAAATGTATAAAAGGTTGAAATAGAAGGGGAAAAAGAGTTTGCCTTTTTCTCTTTCCAACCCTCAGTCTTTGTCTGTGTGTCGGCTCCATCCTCTCTCTTCTTTATCCATTCTTTCTCTCATTGCCAGTCAAGTTTCTCTTTCTGAGACTTTGTTTTTCATTTGAACATAATCCATAGCTGTTTTTCTTAAATATTCTTTTTTTGCCATCATCATTTTGTGCCTTTTATTGTTTAGATTTATTTTTATCCATTTCATTCTTTATTTTCTCTTATTTATACTGTTTAACCATCATGTAACCTTCAGTATGTTTTTTGTGGTGACTGGTAAAACAGGAAATTATTTCGACTGGGCCCAGGGTCAGTTTCCAAGCACACACTCTTTTTTTTGAGACCTATCTTTACCACCACTCAGGAATGCGTCACTTCATGCAAAATCTAACAAAAGAGTTTAACCAACTTTACTGTCCTGCTCTTATGAAGGAGGGTGGTGTGCATTTGCATCTGCTCTTCTGAATTTCCTTTTGAGGTGTTCCAAATTGGTTCATTTTCAGTCTCTGTAAATGCATTCGGTTGTTTTTTTTGTTGTTTTTTTTTTATGGGTGGGGGGGTTTAGGAAAGTTTGCCTCGTGTCTCCATTCTCCTTTACCATCTTTTTTGTTCTCTAGAGCACCAAATACCTTCTGATTGTTGTAATGATGCTCAGAGGTCTTTTAAGCATCATCCTCTCACCCTTTTCTTCCTCTCTCTCTCTCTCTTATCTTCTGAGCTGTAACACTGCTGCTGTCAGGTTTTTATTTCACATGGGGCAAGCAGGGGGGAGGGAGGGGACATTTAGGTTTCTTTTGTTCCTGGGATTATTTGTTCCTTTATTTATTATATTTTTTCTGTTTCCCTGACGACTTCTGTGTGTTGTTGTCAGTCTCCACGGTAACCACTCGCTGTTTCTACGGCAACGGTAAGTTGTGTACAAACATCCATCACTGAACTGATCCCCTCCCCCCACCCCACCCCTGAAATGGGCATTTGATACAGTAGTGTGAAGTTGCAGTATCAGTCTTTTGCATTTCTGCTTATCAAAATGAGTTTAATGTGACAGGCCCACGCAGTGTAAAGCCCTAGAAAGCTGTTGCTGTTATGTAATGTTATAGTGCACAACTCAGTATCACAGACACACAGGCAGACAAACACAGTTTCTCTCAGCATATTGGATCTCTTAACAGTGATATTTTTTTTCTACACACTCGTCCCCCCACCATATCATTAACACCTCACTGGGAATGACCGAATGTATTCACACTCCTCTATGCAATGACACGGCTGTCCACAACCCATCTGATTAATTCTGTGTATGCCGTATTGATTTTCTTGATTAATAATAATAAAAAAAAATCAACAGAAATGATATGAAGCTTCGCTCCCTGTTGCTGTCTACGATTGCTTTGAGTGAATGCAACCCCTCCCCAGCCCACCTCGAGCTGCAGGGCAAACAACGCTGCTCTGGTATTGAATTTCTTTGTTTTATTGACCCGCCTGCTTTTAGCATAGTGTTGAAACATTAGCCAATTGGACACACTGTGCATTTGAGACATGCGAGTTAAGACCCCACAGAGTGAGGTGAGGAGTTTGTCCAGGCTTTGAGCTGATGTAGAAATGTTCAACATGTGGCTTGCTAGCATCCTGGCTTGCTGTATTGCAGATAGCCTGGCGACATCATCTGTTGCAGTACTGCTAAAGATTAAACAGGACTTATTTTATTTGGGGATCTTTTGCTCATTTGTGTAAAAAGTAAAAAAAAAAAGAAAAGAAACCATGCTGCTTCAAGTGGTCACGTATGAAAATAGCCAGCGTTGTGTAACCATATGCATTTCTGAACCGATATGGGGTTTACTTTACTGTTTTTTGGGTCTCTCTCTATTATACTGCCACTTTGTTTTTCTCTTTTGGTTTGGTTTTCTTGTAGTGGATTGTCTGTGTACTAGTAGTTGTAGTCGTAGTCGTAGTGTACTGGTCTTAGTTTGTGACACACAGTTCTAATGCCTGGCATAGTGTCTCATGTTTATTTTATTTCTCTCCTTTTTTGGGAATGAGGATTGTTCTCACTCTCTTTCTCACCCTCTTTCCATCTCTCTCTGTCTCTCTCTCTCTCTCCCCCTCTTTCTCTCTGGCTCTCTCTCTCTCTCTCCCCCTCTCCTCCCTCCATCCTTTGGTGCTCTGTTTCTCAACCCACCACATAAAATAAAATTTTCAGGAGAATGGTCACCAAATCTAATTGCTTTATTTGAATGATGCACCTTGGGATATATGTTTTGTTTTCAACAGTAATTGTTATTAGTTTTTTTTATTGTGTTGCTCATGTAAATTTCTCCCTTTTTACTCTTTCTCGTCACTCCATCTTTACGTTCTCCTGTTTTTGTATATGGACTGGCTCTGTCTCTTTACTTCTCACCTGCATCCTTTCCTCTTTAACTTATCTGTCCCATCTCTGTCTCGTATGTGTTCGATGTGGGAGTGCTGCGATTGTTTTGATTGGTCTCTATGCTGCATCCGACGCTTGCTGATTGGCTGAATTTTTTTTTTAATTATTTGTTTTGTTTCTTACTCACTCTTGGTCATGTGATGCGCCCATATTTGGCTGCGTGTAATTTCTGTGTTATATGATAATTAATTTGTCAAACAAATGTTTTTGCACCCCTTCTTTCTCTCCCTTGTATTATTTTTTTGAATATTTATTTTTAGGTATGTAAACCCCACAAGTTTGGTTTCATATGGAAATGTGATTTCATTTTGTCCGGGTTCAGGGAGGGCAAAAATGTCACGAGAAATGTTTATTAATCTTTAACAGTTTGAGACTTGCCTCCCATATTCTGTTGATTTGCACGTGTTCCTGTCAACCTATTTTTTCTTGATTTACACATGACACAAACACAGGTGTATACTGTATATACTGCTTTGGCTAAACTCTTCATTATCATTAACTTGGAACTTTTTATAAGTTCTGTCAAAATTTCGCTGTGACACAAAAAAATGTTGACATTAATTTGATTCATTAAATTGATTTACATTTCACAGTGTCTGCTCAGACACCGGCAGACAGTTGCGTCAGTAAGCTAGCCAGGCTAGGCTGATTGAATCATTTGCCACTGACCTTGTCATTAGCAATGAGGGAAAAATGAGGTAAATCTCATTTCCATTTGAATCAAGCTCAACAGATAAAGAACATGACTCACTGAGAGAGGCAACGCGGACGGCAGTTTAGGCCTTAATGGTCTTCTAAATGTGAGTGCAAGTGTGTATGCGCACACAAGCGCTCTCATTCCGCAGCCCCTCCGTCTCTCTTTGTCTTCGTGTCACACACACACACACACACACACACACACTCTCCCCTCATCTAACCAAAAGGTCATTAATGTGTAGCTCGCCACACCAGTCAGATGCATCAACACTTGGACAGTATGGGTTATTACAGAGAGCCACAGTCTCCTTCTCTTAAAGCCCATCAAAGGAAGATGAGGATAGATCAAGGGACCGGAGTGTGAGCCTTTGAAGCTCAGAGAGGAGATTATCAGCCATCTTGAATTTAAAGCCTAAGCCTTTCTGAAATGTCAGACAGCATGCATAGATGTGCATGTACACGGCAAAAAAAAACAAAACACAATACTTTCACCTGTGCATGCCATAGAGAAGTACAACTCAGGCTTTGCTATGTCCCCACCGCACTTTATATGTAGTTGCGGCGGCCAGTATCCAGTGTCATCCATGGCAGCCCTTATCTCTACGCAATAAGTCACAAAGTGTCTACTGGGCAACTCGCTTTTAATTGCATGATGACAGAAAATCCTCCTAACAGCACCCACCTACCTTTCCATACAAATAGTACCAATGTAAAGCAGCAGCCAAGGCAGATTGATCAAACACTGGTGTGATGGTGTAAGACAAGTGACTTTACATTTCAGCCAGCTGATTTGGTTACATTTCACCTTTTTTTTTTTTTTATTCATTTTGCACATTTTGATTGATTAGAAAAGTGTGTGCAGCATTTCACACAGGGCACCATCAGAAAGAAACAAAACTCTTGAGGAGATGTTGCTGCATTGTCACATATAGGTGCTAACTTCAAGTCAGCTGCCAAGTGTGCATTTTCACAAAGGTTGTGCAAGAGTCTGATTACGTAGTCCACATAGTTCTATTCACTTCACTTTTAATAACCCCGAAGCACTACATGTACACAGATAGTAACGTTGTCAACCACATAGATGCATCAAGATGTCCTGAAAATTAAGGCAAGAATAATACCAGCAACATGACAGTAGACATGTCAAATGAAACTCTGTACACTGTAAAAATAGAAACACACAAAAGAAAACCACAGACGGTATATCACCTTGGCCTTGTGTTTGAGTCTGTGTTGTACTTTTGTTTCCTGCGTCGAGCTGCTCTGTCTGTGTCTTTGACTGTCTGCTCATTCGTCCCCAGGTAAATAACGCCACCGCCAGGGTGATGACTAACAAGAAAATGGTCAGCCCCTACCCTAACGGAGAGGCTCTCAGCACGCTGCCTTATGGTAACAGCCACATTGACACACACTAACAATGAACAGCAGCCAGCTTAATAAGCCGAACAGCCTAGGTACACTAGGGGAGGCAGACATAAGCAGGGTGAGGCGCACTGTACAGCCACAGTGTTCCCTCCCTGCAGACTGTATTATGTAAGGCCAGAAGCAAACCAGCTCTCCAGCCACAGTGCCAATTGACTTTAAAATTGAGCTCACGTTCTCCAGATCAGCTTAACATTTCGCGCAAGAGAAAGCTTTCATATTATTAATGCCAGTTCATACAGCTGTGTTTTACTGTATTGCTTACAACTACATTATAATGTAGTACTGCTCATGAAGCGGGGGGGTTAATGTTTCCAACATTGATGTCCTCAGGTCATCCAGCATCCCTGCTATTCATCTTTCACAGTCTCTCTCACTTGCACTGTGTAAATAATCAGATGAACTAACATCTGCACTGGATTATTTGCCTGATATTGACACATCTGTTATCAACATATCAGTATTTCACTTTTTGCATAACATTAAAATTGTAAATACTAGTATATTGAGACACTTCTTGTGTGCAGCAGGGATATAGGACCCTTTGTAAACTGCCCATATTAACAAATTGTCCCTTCTTGTCTGTGCGACTATCAGCAGGGTGGAAATTGAGTCCTATGGTGGGGGCTGTGTATGGACCAGAGCTCTACGCAGGTAAGGCCACTCTCTTTCTCCTTAACCCACATTAACATCTGTCTCTACGGTCAACTTTAAATTCTGGTCACATTCCAATCTTTAATTTATATTAATGCACGGCTTGCCTAGCATTTCTCCTCACTGACACTTTTATTAATATCAAACCCTCAAGGCTATAGTTGGATTATTCCCCTTCTCTCTTTACTCTTTTCTTTCTCCTTAAATCAACCCCACCCACACCCACACCCACACCCACACACAACACACACACACACACGCACACTCCTTTCCCTGCCTGCGTTATCTTTTCTCCCTAAAACGTCTGCTGTCTCTCCATCTTTCACTCTTTTGCCCTCTTCTGTTCCTCCTCCTTCAGTCCCAGGGTTTCCCTACCCTTCTGCAGCAGCAGCAGCCACTACAGCAGCAGCAGCGTTTCGTGGTGCCCACCTCAGGGGCCGGGGCCGGCCCGTCTACAGTGCTGTGCGGGCTGCTGTGCCTCAGCCTGCCATCCCTGCTTACCCTGGGTGAGAAAGACAGAGGGCTTATAAATGAGAGCTGTTGACTTCACATACTTGGTAGCTGCCCCAGATCTGCTGTATGCCTGTAACACATATAACCCTCTATAACACATTTTAGTAATACAGCAAGATCAAGACCAGTTGTTGTGTTCCATGCCTAGTAAATCTATTGAGGTACATCCCATGAAAGCCATTTTCTGAACCATTTTCTAGATTCTGTTTGACCAGGTCTCTGTTTAACACAGCTGTGCTCATACACTCCTCATGCTCAAACATTATTCACACTTCACTCTCTTCAGCAGTCCAGCTGGCACATTGTCAGTCAGTTCACAAGCTGTTCAGCAGAGTATGACGCACTGATGGGATTGCACCACTGAAGGTTCATTTGAATAAACACACAGATACCGCCATCAGCAGATTTGAATAAGCACATGCACACATGCACACAGAAGCAGTCAGTCTGTATGCAGGTTTGCCACAAATTATTCACATTTACTGTGATTTGTTTTATGTCCCTTCAGTATGTGCTACTGTGCATGTCGTTGCCGTGCTGTGATGATTGGCTAATGGGGTTGTGACTGTGATGATACTGAGGTCAAAGCAGAATTGACTGGTTGACGGCCCTGCGGCTGCTTACTGCGATGACGTTCAAATGAAGCTAAACAAGATGAAATTGGGCGCTGCAGGAAATGCCCTCTCCATATGTGCTCCACTGAAAAAGCTACACCTCTCCTCATAAGATGATGCATTCAGTGTAAACTTTTACTGCCTTGATTTCCTTGTAGCTGGGGAACAATATCAGTTTATGATCTCATTTCAGTTCATTGAACTTTATCTATTAGCTCCAAAAGTCTATTGTTGAATGTTTTTGGTTTCAGTTGTGGAGCTTAAATGGAAGTTGTATTTCCTCTGCATGCTGCATGGGTGTGAATTAACTTCTTTCTCTCTCTCTCTTTCTTTCCTTCTTTTGTATTTTGCTGTGTTGTGACGTTCATCCACTCTGGTTTTGGGACTGTGCACCACTCCGTTTGCACTCCCCACCACTACGCCCTCCTACTCTTCTCCCCCTCTCCGTCCCTCTCCCTCATTCTTCTTCTCTCAGTGTGGTGTATCAGGATGGGTTTTACGGAGCTGCAGACTTATACGTAAGTAAACTCACATCCCACCCTACACACCCTCTCTGTCCCTCCCCTCACGGCTTTCTCCTGCTCTATTTTTTTTTCCCTCTGGGGGTGTTTCTGCATGTTGCGTCGGGTCATGCGCTGCACAGAGCTGCCTGCATAAAGGTGAATGAGCCCACAGTGAAGAACCGTTTAGAAACACAACGCACTGCTTGTTACAAATGAACACATGATCTCTCATGATAAAAGCTGGGTTTTGCCTCAGGGTTATTTTTTTTTTGTTGTTGCAACAGAGACGTCATTTATCCCACAATTTGAACACAGCTTGGATCAAAATCGGTTGCTTTGATTTAAAAAAAAAAAAAAAAAAAAAAATCAAACAGAGAGCTGCGACATCTTCGTGATACCACTGTAAAGGCTGCTCTGTGGGCGGATGCAGTAGCGTGCGACGGTGTACGAGAGTGTGAGTGTGTGTGCGAACAAGAGCGTGTGTGTGTGTGTGTGTGTATCCAGGTTGACAACGGTTGTTTCTGTTCTCTCTATAGACTAGTGTTTCAGGACTCAGTCCTTAGTCCCAGATTGCCTCAGGTAGGGTCAACTCAACACCAAACCCACAGTGTGCATTGTTTTACTGTACTACCTCCTCTGATCTCTGAATCATCTTCTGATCTGATCTGGAACATGTTTTCTTTTAATTGTTTTTGAAAAAGAAATATCTACTTTGAATTTTTCTTTATTTTTCTACTAACCCACTGAAATGTGCATTTTTTTCGATTGTGGGGAAAGGCTTTGTTTGTTTGTTTGTTTGTTTGTTTACTAAACTACTAAATTGTTATTGAGTGTACATTTTTTTGCTACCAGCTCGTTCAAAAGAGAACCTGGTCTCTTTTGTCTGCTCGGCTAGTCTTGGAGAAAAACAATTATATCCACATCCTTGTTTTGGTCTCTTGCTGGCAAAAAAAGACAACACACCTACATCTCACAGACGTAAAAACGGCAAAATACAAATTGTCAGCGCACATTTTCAAATTGGATCAGCCGTGATGGTTTCTTACATCACTCTGCCATTTTGTAGCAAAGGTTCAGTCAGTGTGCGCCCGGGTTGTGAGATCCTTCCAGTTGAAACGGAGAACATGGTCTCTTCCTGAATTAACCACCCTGACCCCTTCTGGGTTGATTATTGAAGCATGTGCTGTTCAGCTGCTGCATGCAGACATACTGTATCACTGCTCCTTCCCCTCCACTCACCCAGAAGGCCTTGCTGTCTCTCTTTCCTTGAATAATCTCCCCCATTTTTTCCCCTACTCCTGCCTCTGCTCCGTGTCCCGCAGGCGTCTCGGAGAATGCCGCGGCGGGGGAGTGGGGGCGTTTCTGTTGTGCTTTGCTGTGCTGTGTTCTGATCAGGTCCAAACGCAGTGGTGTTGTGTTGAACTTTTAATTTGGGTCGTGCATGCAGTCTCAGTGCGAGGAGATGATTTTTAGTCAGCATAGGCTTGTGTGGGTGTGTTTGTGTGTGTGACCTTTTTTCTTTCTCTCATCTTCCTCTCTTTTTTTTTACTGTCTCCTGAATCCATGCAAAAGAACACAAATAATAATAATAATAATAATAACAGTAACCAATGCAGTTTTTGTCATAAAAATGTCTTCACTAGACTCCAGTAACCTTCAGTGTCCTCAGACTGTAGGCGTTCTCTTGTCGTACTCATTACTTGAGCCCTCTGTCCTGATGAGACAGTGAGCTTTCTGTATTGCCTCAGCTGTGTGAACGTTTTGTCTTCCACTCTTTTTTTTTGTTTGTTTGTTTGTTTGGTTTTTTTACCTCCCCATCTCCTGTAGTGGTAATAATACAGTCTAACTGAACCTCAACAGACCAATTTCCTCTCTGTCTCACTGATAAAGCACTCTTGTCCTGCATCCAGCACCACACCACCACCTCCTTTCCCTATGCAGAAATGCAATATACTGACACCTAAAGTATGTCTGAATGTGTACATATGATAAACAGGTTTGGGCATATATACAGTATATGGAAGAAAATGTTATTTTAAATGTTAAGGGGAGGTTCCTTTTTCCTAAATACAAAGGTATCAAAATTATTTATAACATTAGTATATCATTTATATCCTATATTTCCTGATTTTGCGTTGTTCATGAAATATTACATACATTAAAAATACATGGCAAGCATAGTCTAATATCTGTCTGTAAGACACATTTAGTGAGGTAGCTGTAAATATTTGCATACATAAATATATCTTAGAATTTAATGTCAGTATATTCCATCTCTATCCACACCCGTCAGCCCAGGTGTTTCCTTCCTCTGGTGCATTTGAGTTATTTCTTTTGGTTGTGTATGTATGTGTGTCTCTAGGGAGGCTACCCTGCCGCCGCCGCTGCCGCCGCCGCCTATCGCTACGCCCAGCCTGCGGCCGTAACCGGAGCAACAGCTGCAGCCGCCGCCTACAGTGACAGGTGAGGTCAAACCAGGACACGAACACAGCTCACTGTCCAAGAGAAGTGCTGAGACACGGACTCAGACAGAAGGCTGAGGATAATCTAAAGATGAATCCAAGGCCCCAGGATGAATACATTTTGGTTCAATAAACACACTACAAAGGGATAGATACAAATGGCTGTCAGTCTGAAACCATGAAAATGTAATCTTGTATCTCAGGGGAAGATGTGATGCAGTGTAAAATTTACTCGACTCAACATGGTCAGAGACCCAAATGAATGTGACGGAATGATTAAACATCCTCAGAGAATGAAATATAAAAAACCATATCATATCCGATAATTAGCTGAAAATGGTATCTTTTGGAGCAGCATGTTATGCCAGTTGCATATGAGAAGCCGCAAAACAATGACGTTAATTTAATTGTGACAGCAGTAAAGTGTTTGCAGTGGACTTGGCAGTAAACTTGGAGTGTTTTTTTTGCAAACAAACAAAGATGCTGTTTACTTTAAGTGATATTTACCCAAAGACACCAGTATTTTGAGGTCAGTCTCATAGGGACCTCAGCCCACTGGACACCTCTGCTCAGTCTTATCTTTGACAAACAACAAAACCAACATCTGGTTAGGAGAGTGACAGACAGCTCAGCTGACCAAATCATTGTTTTATGGTCCCGTCGTCGTCTGACATATTCCGAATAAATTCATGTTAATGACAACAGCTGTGCTGTGCGGTGGGCTATGTCATGGTTTAAAATGAATGAGTGATCACAGAGAAAGTCTGAGGCAATGAGGGAATATCTTTAACTTTACTATCACGCAGTTTCCGACTGTCGCTGAGAAACAGCTTACATCTTCGCTTTGCTCGAGTTCAGTTATCCCTGAAACACCAAACAAGTGTTTTAAGATTTACACCCTCTGGAGGACTTAAAAAAAAAAAGACAGTGCTGTTGTAGTCTGGACAGAGGTAAGAGGAGAAAAAGAAATCATGTGTGTACAAATTCAGTTTGTTTAATGTGTATATGTAGTCTATGTGCATCAGGTTTGACAAATATAATGAATGCAATTCCTTCCTCATAAAATATCTATTAAGTCACTAACAGTCTTCTTCCTTGCCATTTGTTAGGCAGGACCGTTGACAGTAATCGGAAACTCCACACTCCATACTTTGTCGACTAGTTTAGTCTTTTTTTGTATTTTAACTGAAATGAGTAATTTCTTGTATGTTGTGTTTGTGTTGCTAGTTATGGCCGGGTGTACACTACAGATCCCTATCACGCTTTAGCTCCAGCTGCTGCTGCTTACGGAGTCGGAGCCATGGTGAGCACAGTGACACAAGTCGAACAAAACAACCAGCGTACAGTTTCACTTAGCCGTATTTGTAAAGGAGGGAGGAAGAAGGGATACAGAGTGGATTGACAGGGTCTGCTCATGTTAAGCTGTTGTTTGGATCCACTGTGGGACTTGTTTCCCTGGTGTCCTCAGCAGAGCATGGCACAAAAATCAATGATAAATACATGTGCACATTTCTAGACTACGGTCAATAAATACATCATTTTGGATTCATAGTTCAAGTGTGTAGATGACATTTTATAGATGAACTCTCAACAATAATATGAAGCTGTATTTGTTTTGTTTTTTTCCACTCAGCGACTGTGTTGTCCCTTCTGTCTCTTTCAGGCCAGTTTATACCGGGCGGGGTACAGTAGGTTTGCTCCTTACTAAAACCACAAATCACACCCAAGGAATTTTACATCGCTCCAAAACTCTTTTTCAAGCTCTTTGTTTGGCAGCAGCTCCCCTCCATTTTCCTGCAGACGGACTATAGTGACAACTCATGTCTTTTTTTGTGTGTGTGTGTGGTGAGAGAGTTCATTTTGCCACATCATCAACTCAAACCCTCGTTTCTGTACTCTTCTGTCTGTCGCTCACATGGAAACAATGACAAAACTGCCATGAGTGTCTCCCACGTAAAAAGCTGGAGCCCACTACTTTGAACTATGGGGGCACAATATCGGACGGTTCTTAAAAACACTACGGGACCTGGGAGGAGAGAGACTGCTGTTCCTGTGTGATCCTGCACACTGCGAATTGTTTTTTTCCCTTGAACTTACAGTATATCCACTGCCCCATATGACCTAATCAGACCTATATACACACATTTGACACCAAGTACACAGTCTCCTCGACACTTTCCTTTAGTGTTGGCCTGCACAGAGTAATGCCACAGCACAAGATTACTACAAAAAGGTACTTTTGTTTTTAAACACTACATTACAGCAGAGTGGTCCCTCTGGTTTAGCATGATGGTATAATAATGAAAACATCAATCAAACGTGGACTGCTCAATACAGAAGATGTAGGAATCATTCTTGTTATTTTGTACAGCTGGAATACTGAACATTCAGCCGGAGGGAACTTGGGAGCGTCTGACTGAAAGAAACCACTGTGGTCCTGGTAACAACAAACTATAAACTAAGCAGCATGGGAAAAAGTCTCTTTTTTTGTCATTTTCCAACGTTTTACAACTTCTCCCAAGTGAAAAAAAAAAAGAAAAACCTAAACGAAACTAATGTTTGTAAAAAGAAGTCAGAAAGTAGTGAAAATGACAAGGAAAAAAAAAAAACAAGTGACAATTTTTTCTGCATTACCTCAGTTTTTTTTTTTTTTTTGTCTGTTTTGTTTTGCTGCCGTCAATGAGAAGCTGCATAGAAATGTCATTGGAGAGAATGTGGACGCATTGAAACTGTCCATTATTTAACGTGACAGAGCCGTTCACTTGTCCCTAATGCTGGTCTGCACATATTTCATTTATTACTGTAACTGCAACACTAAGATGCGATGTTCAGCTATGAACTGCCCCTGTACGCATGTCCATTTAGAGAATTCAGTGTACCTGCTCACCCTTGATCTGCTCCCAGTGCTTCTTCCAAAAAAGGACTCGCTTTGCTTTCTATCTCCTAAACCATCAGACATTCCACTTGTAGCGACGATGCAGCGAAGGAACGGGTCAGGTGGACAAAGGACCCATCGAACGCATAAACAAACTAGATTTAGCACAGAGCAGATTTGAAGTGGGAACACCCACATGGGAAACTAATCATCTGCCAGTCAGCCAAATGGGAATCCCTCCTGGCCAATTGAGATATTAATGCCTGCAGGCTTCAGGCAGGGCACTCTGTACTCGAGCTCTGTGCATGGAAATGGTGTCTGATCTCAGCTCAGCAGAACAGTAGATCCCCACAGAACAGCCCTGATTAGAATACAGTGAAGCAAAGAGATTGCAGCCATATAATGGAGTCTTGAAGTAATGAGAATTGATCGGTTTTCTATTTATATTCATCGTTTTTAATGTGACAGGACACCACATACGCTGTCCGCAGGCATCACTTTGTCATTTTAAATCCTTCATCATGCTCTTTGGGATTGTTCGGTCTGAATAGTTTTAAAGTTCTGATTGCCAGTCTGTCTGAAGGGATCATAAAATGACTGGCAGACAGACAGTTTATAGACCAAGCCTCTGTCCTGTATGTATCACATCTCCATATACTCTCACTATGTTGTTGTTGCTATTATTTGCCTTTTTGGTTCCAAAGATTTTCTGAAGAAAGCACATTTTTTGGTCCTGATGTATTTCTTATTTTTGTGGTTGTTTTTTCGTCTGCCTTTGTTATATTTTTTTATGTGACGATTTTGAAGCTGTATTTTTCAGTAGAGTTTGGAAACAGCACCCTGGGAAATGTCATTGAAGCAGCATCAACGAAAAGACAGAGAAAACGCATTTAAAAGGTTGCAGCAATTAAAACAACCCTGTTCAATTAAATTCAGTCCACGCACTATTTTATTGGCTTATTTTTTAGTTAGCACACAAATACGCTGTCGATGCAGAGGTGTTTGCTGCAGACAAGGGAAATCAGAGCAGATGGAGTCATGAGGGACATGCAGAAAGAGAGGGAGAGAAGAAATGTTGAATTGCATTTGCCAGTAGGGCCAAATTATAGCCGACGTAAATGGAGGGAAATATCCACACAATGTCGAAAGGGCCCTGTGGCCCAGCAGCAGCCACCTTTCCGAACAATGAAACAATGTGTGGGAGGTTAGTCCAGGGAAATTGTGGCGGCGATGGTGAAGGTGAGAAGCTGAGCCATTAATCATTAGCTGACAGGATAACAACGTCCCCTGCTGTCTTTTTTTTAACACTTATTTCAGGGGGTACAGTGCGCTCAGGGTGGAGCGGACAGCGTCAGGAGGGGGAATGCTGTTGTGTATGATTGTGAAAACTGTGTGCAGTAGGTCCAATGAGTATTTTTCATGCGCGTTACCTCTTTTTTTGTCTTATTATTCCTTACAAGTATTATCAGAAGTGTTGCTATGCATGCTTTTATGCGAGAGGAAGGGTGTCGGTCTGAGTTTTTCATTTGTGCATGAATTCAAATCATAGTGCTGGAGGAGGAAGATTGGTTGGAGGATGGGGTGTTTACGTGGCAGGAAGAGAGAAGAACTTGGACTGTATGTGATGCGAGGTGACAGGAGGGATGAGGAGTCTTAGTAACGGCCCAGTAGAAAGTGTCTGGGTGGGGAGGGGAGAAGCAAGTGGCCCACAGTCGCTTTCGCCGATTCAGGTCCGCTTGAATAATCTGGGTTATCTCTGCTCTGTTCCTCTGTGGTCGTCGTGGTAATCACCAGTCATATCAGATGTGTTAAGTTTAATTTGATATGTCTGGACCCCTGTGGTTTGCTTTTGTAATGAAAATAAAACTGAAAAAAAAAGAAAATACATTGGCCCGCCTGATGATAATTACAAAACCTTACACAACCTTACAGAACATTATCAGAAACTTGTCCACGCGAGATGCTCGTTAGCAACGTTACCACCTCGCCCATCCAGTCGAGCGGCGACCGCGGCGCGGCTGCGGTGGCTCTTGTGGATTCACTTTTGCTCATTTCTGTCTCTTCTGATTGGAGTAAATGCTATTTGGAAGGCTGCAGAATCACCACTGAGAGGTGTGCTGGAACAACAGGAGCAAAACTTTATCCTCAGCCGCTGACCCCGAATCCCTGCACTGTGCTCAAGTCAACCCAGTGGGAGCATTTTTTTTTTGTTGTTTTTTTTTTGTACAGGGATTTAATAAATGAGTTTGAAGTGCATGTGGATTATTTTTTTTGTTGTTGTTGTTGTTTGTAAGTCACATGCTCTTAAAAGCTCATTTATTCAAGTAAATTTTTTTTCCAGTAAGTGACATGTATTTTCTCACAATGTTTTATTTCGTCATCCTTGTGTCTGCCTTATGTTTATTCTCTTCATTATTATTGAATGTATATAATAATAAATAAACTGTTTGGTTTTTAAGCTGCCTTTGAATACTCATTGCCCTTATTGCTCAAGTTAAACATTGTGCACTCATACGTAACGGTCACTGGGAGAGATAGAGCACACTGCCAGATACACTTCTTGATTTTTGAGCTGCAGTGGTATTTTATGGTATTTCCTTCCCACGATTGTCTAAAGCTTATCATTTTCTTTCCACTGTTTGGCTGGAATGAGGTTATCCAGTCAGGAGAGAGACTGCCTTAAATAAGTAACACCCTTCACCATAAAGGAGATAAAGGAGAACTTTTTGATTAAACAACTAATGACTGCAAGCTTTTGATTGCAGGCACACCAAGAGAAACTTATCAGACTGTGCAAAAAGTTCACCTTCTCAGTAAGCCAGTGTGAGTCAGATGATGTGAGGAAACAGTTGCACATTATTAATACCACTAGGCTGGGTTGCGCTGACCAAATCTACTGCGTGATAAGCTCTTCTGCCACCTCCAACTTTCTCATCACTGCCAAGAGGCAACAATCTGGAACAATCTTTAATTGCATCTAGAGTTAATGGCCGTAAATGGGCTGGATGTGGCGGGAAACCTCATATCCCTGCTAATTGCTGTAATGCACAAGAGGCCAATTGCCAATTTGATGGCATGCTCTTCTCTGAGTAATTGAAGTTGGGCTAATTGGAAGAATAGATTGAAGGCTATCTGATAAGAGTGTTTGTGTGTGTGTGAGAGTTAAGATTGTATCTGTTGAGGTGCAGAACTGACCTTTAGATTTCAGAGTCACTGCAGGCCATCGCAAACTGAATCTGTGTGAAACTATAGATCACTGTTGTCTTAATGTAAATGCTGTATAGTCAGATCAGATCATATTGTATATTGCTGCTAGAGCTAAAATGGCCATCTTTTCTTGAGTGTGGTAGTCACTCCAGTGATGCTTTCTATGAAGACCTCATCTTTAGTGTGTTATAATGCAGTCACAATGCTTCATGTCCTCACTCTGATGGATCAGATCAACAGTCATTAAGTATCACAGATGTGTCTTATAAGGAATTATAATTTCAAGTCTCCCGTGGAGGTCCTCTGGGGCTTGTTTGTAACTAGTCAAGAGCATCCATGACACTCTTAAACATGGAAGTCTATAATGTTCTATGGCTGTTGATGTAGTGCATCAGAAAGCATTACTGTGTTTATGAGTGTAGTCACAAAGCATTATGAAGGCATTTTAATACACTATGAATCCCCAGTTAACACAGTATTCATGTGGTCTTAATAAAAGTGCTCCCATCACTTCTATCTGTTGGTCTGTCTCATCCGCCCTGAGCCATGTCTCAACACTTCCCCCTGGTGGTTAAACCGTGGCACTGCAGCCCTGCCTCTTGTGTGGTTGAGATCCTAGCTTGCAGCAGGTGCATGGAGGCATGGCTCTGGATCTGGTTGAGAGAGTCATTGGCCTTTGGCGTGCCATCTGTGCAGATTGTGAGTGGGAGGTGAAAAGGTTTGGCTGTGAGAATATGACAAACAAATCCAGCTTTTATAGATGAACCTTTTATTGGTGACAAATAGTGTATCATTGAAACCCGCACTGCTGGAAAAAGGTTCACCTTGTTTAACTCATATCTTTCCACATACACAGAACACATCCCTTGTTTTTTTTTTTTCTTTGTGCAGCAGCACTGACAGAACCAACCAAATGTAATGTAACTTTGAATATGAAGATGTTAATCAGTGATGGCACGAGCCTCCCACAGTGCTGACAGGTCTCTTGTCCTATCCTCCTACTGTCTTGTCTCATCTCATCTAATCTCTCTTCCTCTCCTCTTCTTTTCCCTTGTTCCTTCGCCTCTCATCCCTCCTCTTTACAATTCACAGCCTCTGCTCTGCTCAGCAGTTTGGCACCTTCAGAGCGACAGTTTCACACCTCTTCTGCTACCTCGGGGCTATTATATACCATCTCAGAGTAGCACACAATGTGCACACACACACGCGCACACAACCATAGAGACTCACTTCCTCTCAGCTTTTGTGATGTGGATTTCCCGCCAGAAGAAAGCTGGACTATCTGAACCCATCCAGCCTCAGTGATGAAACTCAAGCGGATGAGTCATACTGCTAAGTCTTTTTTTTTTTTTTTTCTTTTTCTTTCATCTTTTCGGGATGGAGGATTTTGCATCCTCATGGCAGATTTGAAATAACACTTCTTACAACATTCAACTGATATATTTACATTTGCACAAGAAAATGAAACATAGAAAAACAGATTTTTGTGCCAAGTACAGATTAGTGCAGTTGGGTCACCCTCGTCTTAGGTTTTGGCATATATAGGCATGTGTGAGTAAGAACAAGACATTAACATGGGTGTGATTTTAATCATTTCCATAATATTCATCATAAGGTTCCCTATAGTTGGTGGTCTGAGGGCGAGGGATGGTGAAGTCTTTGTCAGGGTCAATTTCCTGAAACACACACAGAAACATATAATCATGCTCATATAGTGTCAGTGCAATGAATGCCCATGATAATCTTTGCTTTCATTGACCTTACAATATGTCTTAGCCATAATTGCCTCCAGTACTCAAAGGTCACGGTGCTTAATTGTGGAGTCTGAAATCAGATTGTTAATCCTAATGGTTTATTACTCACTGTCATGGAGAATCCAGACTCGTAGGGTGATCGCAGCGGAGGCTCAGTTCTCCTGCCTGAAGGGAGACACATGATACAGTTAGCTAATTACCGCTTTACGCCGTTCATCACAGTGAGAGCTAAGCTGACTGATGCAGTGCAATTCGCCCTGTAATGTTAAACACCCGCCGCATTAATTTTGACTTCTAGTTAGATTCAAGTATAGACAATGTCATTTAGTGAATGCTGAAAAGAACGCCAGATTCTGTAGAGGCGGATACGATTTCTACATTTTAGCTGTACAGGAGGTGGAAAAAAACGGCAAAAAATAGAATTAACATGAAATGAAAAATTGGAATTCACAAACAGCTCAACACTTCAGTGCTCAATTTAATACACTCCAGAGGTTTTTCTGCTACTTACTTGATTTGTTAGGACCTTTAGTTCATGTTAGTTAACTTTAGCAAACTTCAATAAATCAGTTTGTTATTATTGTTTTTAGAACTTAAACAATGAATCAGGAAGACTGGAGGGAAGATTAATCTAATCTGCAACTATTATGATAAGCAATTAATCCTTTGCTGATTTTTTAAGGAAATAAAGAAAGCTCACTTATCAACCTTTCCATTAGGTAGGACTCAGTTTGGCTAATGAGAATAGTTTCTTACCTCTCTTGTTATCTCCATCATTCTCGAAACTTCCATTTTCTTTCCCCTCCTTTGGGCTGTTCAGTCCTGGAATATCAGCGCTGGGGCTGGTCCAGCCTGAAAAGCTCAAAGGCCTGTCCTTGGACCTGGCCTCGCCTCTGCAGAGGAAGGCGACCTGAGACAATCCATGCCCCATCAGTAATACCCAACCATTTGCCACCAGGGCAATGCTAAGCACTGGGTCATCCCATTGTGGCCGGCGGCCAACCTCAGGGTTTCCCCTGATAAGCATAGTGATCCACACCACCCAGATGCAGGTGGAGAACAGCAGTGTGAGGCAGAGTAACGTGGCCTGTGCCCTTCCCTGCTGGTGTGCTCCTGTGTAGCTGTAGCTGTATGTGAAGCAGGAGCGGCACAGGAAGTGCAGTGCGAGGATCAAGCTGATAGCCAGGAGGCACAGCACATAGATCTGCAGCATGACAAATTCTTCCTGGCTGTACTCGCAAGGGTTTTTGTCCCGAACCAAGACGACGATCAGCCACTGGGTAGAGATGATGACCTGCACGATGAAGAGCCCCAGGGCGAGGGCCGGTTCCCCCCAGCCCCGGGCAGCTGCGAAGCCCAGCAGAGCAAGGCAGCGCGCCAGCAGGCAGGAGAAGGCCAGGGAGAAGAGCACACTGAAGAGGAAGATCCTGGTGGGACAGGTCTGAGGTGTGAGGCTGATGATGAAGGAGAAAGTGATGGCAAAGATCCCAGCTGTGGCCAACAAGAACATGGACATGCAGGCAACTGCGCCTCCAATGCTGCTGCGTTGTCGCCTGAATGAAATACAAATCCACAGGGACCAGAGCAGCAGGCCTAAAAGGAGTCCCATGCTGAACAGGAAGCCTGAAGAGGCCAGGGTCTCCAATACAATACCCCATGCTGCCCGACGGTCACACAGGTACCTATAGATGGGATGCAGTCCTTTGCCACAGCCTGGCACGCCCTTCAGGGAAGTAACATTTGAGGAGGGAGAGGAAGTGTCTGTTGTGCTAGTTGTGGTATTGAATGAGCTGCTGTTGGTTGACTGACATAGGCAGGTGAGAGGGACATAGAAAAGCAGGAAGAGGGCAAAAAGGGATTTGTTCTTCTCATGCATTTTAGTGGGGATTCAGTCTTTCCTTTCAAGTGTCCTTTGATTATAGAAGGTCTTCTCTCCTGAAACAAAAAGCATCTGTCAGCATAAAGTATTTAGCGTGTATGTTTGACGGCAATGCTGTCAAACAGATGTACAAGTTTCCCTGAACAGTATACTGTCAGGTCAGAACAAGGAGGATGAAATGGAAGACAGGATAAGACAGAGGTCACAGCGTGGAGAAGAAAAAGGGGAGAGCGGTTTGACAGTGAGAGCGGGAGGAGGGAGTGCATAAACATGCCAGAACAAGGCAGAGCAATGTGTCAGCCAGGGCTGAGAATGGAGGAAAAAACAACATGAAGGTGAGGTTGAGACAGAGGCAGCACACATGACATGTATCTCCTCTGTTTCATCAGCTCATAGAACCAGACAGGGATACACACTTGAGGTTTGTGGTTCATGTGCAGCACATACGGGAGGTAAGGGACAGAGATTCACTCCTGATATCTGATTGCCACTTCCTCCAGCACAGCATACAGAGCCTTTGTTTCAGGCGTCTGGGATTCAAATATGACCTTTAGTAGGTTTAATCGCATGATAAATATGACCCAGGCCCTCAACTTTAGCACTGGCCTTTGTTTGTATAAATGAGGAGAGTCGGTGAAAACATTTACTTTGGGAGATTACTTCCATCAAACCTGATAACACAGAGTGCAAATAAGTTCCAGAAATGTTATTGAGTATGGTAAAAAAAAAAAAGAAAAACATCCAAAGTACATCCAAAAATGGATATAACTTTTATAAAAACAGAGGAACTTACCCTCACTATGTGATTCCAAACACTGATTCCACCTGTGAAATGCACTCCGAAAGTCTTGACTTGAAGTTTGGCTGGAAGCGTTTGCAATACACTCCTATTGTGATGATGTGTCCATGTGTCTCCGGCGGCCCTAGGTAACAGGAAGGGCACGAGATGAGGGAGAGTGTGAAACAATATTAGTTTCTGAGATCTGAAGCTACGAGGAGAGAGGATTGTTTTCACCTCACATCGACAGGTTGGGCAAGAGCAGAGAAACCTGCACCCCCACTCGGGACCTTCCAATCAGACCCCTCCTGTCTCTCTGTGTCCCTCCCTCAGATTATAGGTGGGGCTCACGCACCTGGAGATGATGATACACATATTGAGGCAGGGAGAGTTCACTCCTCCCTATTTATGAATCTACTCACCATAAGGATTTGCATCCCCAACCCTGTCAGAAGGGTTGAGTAGCAAGTTTTTGGAAAGGGAGTCCAACTGAGTCATCGCAGTCTCATACAGAACGAGACCAACCGTCACCTTAGTTACTGATAAACCACAGCAACAACATTTGGAATTGGGGATTTAGCTGCAGGGGGAGTAGCTTCAAGAGTACAGAGCACTTTCATCTGTTGTCTTTTACAAGCCCATACGTAACACCTCAGCTCATGCCTGTACAAGTCCCGTTTATAGGGTGTGTTCTGATCTTAAGTCACTCTTCAATCCTAAATTCAGTCTCACAGAAGGACAAAGCTTTGCCTTTTAAATCTTCAGTCTTGTTTGTTGCAGGAGCGGAACGTGTGCACATTTACTGTAGGTGTGTCTAGTATGCAACATTATCATCTGACTTCTGAATACATCAAAGGCACTAAAACCTAAAGTCTTTCAGATGTGTCACTTAAAACGAGTGGAATTCAAGCATGACATAATTTATTTCAAGTATCCCAAAGCAATCACACAATCTCAGTTCCCTGTCATTGTCATTGGGTTGGGCTGAAATGGAAAGAATGACAGTATTTGTGTACAGATACTAGGTCATTATTTGGAAAGGGAAACCATAGCAACTCAAGTATTTGGCGAAAGCTATCGATGGAATGAAGGATTGGTTGAAGGATGTTGACAGCGGTTATGTAGTAGTAATGTCTCTGTCATGAACTTTACAATTGAAGGATTTAATGTTTCCAACCCATTTCACTTTTGTTTTTTTTGGTTTTTTTTTTGTCAGTGTAGCAGCATCAACACTTCCATCCAACATTTTTTTCCTGGCTGAATCTCAACAACTACAGGATGGATCAATAGTAAATTTTATACAGAAATTCGTGGTCTAGATAATGAATCCTAATGCCTTTCCTACAGCACCATCATCGGATCAGATTTCTAATTTTTTTGGTTGTTTTTTCAGCTGTGTGCTGTTTGCTGCTGATTAGCAAATGTTAGCATGCTAACAGGCTAAACTAAGATTGTGACCTTGGGAAATGACAGTGCAAACATGCTGGGGTTTAGCAGATGTAACACCAGCATGTTAGTATCTTCATCGTGAGCATGTTAGAATGTCGATGTTAGCATTTAGCTCAAAACACGACTGTTCCTTTATACAGCCTCACTGAACTGATAGTGTGAACTTGTTAATGTGCAATAAATAAGGTGCATTCATCTGTAGAAAATGGTTATAGTGCTATGATATCCGGAATATAATTTATTCTCAGAGAAACAAACTAACATACAAAACTATACAAAATAATCTTGACTTTTATGCACAATTTGGTACTTAGCACCACTAGATCATTTGTTTTCCTTTTGAGGTAAGACAGAATGCAGTTTCTTGTTATGAGGCATTTGCAAAAGCAACACCACGATTTGTTTCCCTTTTCTAACAAAGAGCCATGTGGGAGTGCGCTGATTTCAGGAAGCCTTGAAATTATCATTAATTATTATTAGATGTACTCAGACAGTGTTGTAGTTAAGACACAGAAGGAGATGTCATCAGTCTGAGTTAGCAGACTGCAGGAAAATATTAGAGTCATTTAGTTTCTCATCCAAGGTCCTCATTAACGATATCAAGTCACGATTGTTTTTGCTTCCCTTTGTTTGGCATGCTTTTACTTGTGATGTATTTCGAGCCAAACATGCTTCTTTTCAGATTTTATTTGGTGTTCCAAAAAAAAAAAAAAGAAGAAAAAAGGAAAGAGACAGACAATTTGAGTACTAAAAATAAACACATTTTAATCCAGCTATGAGGACATAATGGTATCACGATACATTTTCTGTAGCATTGTGTTTGCAACACAAAACATACATGCATCTGTTTTCTCTAAGCAGGACTGTGGGTTCAGATAGCAGCAAGGAGAGAGACAGATGGGATTGAAGGGAGTTCATCCTCCACAATCATGTGAAAGTGCATTGTCGTTTTCAGAAATACAGCATATTGCACGCTCTCCATGCATCCCGTGGTGTTTACAGTCGCCTTGTGCACAAGGAGTAGAAAATACAATGCAAAGTAAAAGATGGAGGAAGTACAAAAGGTAGGATAGAAGAAAAGGTAAAAAGGTTCAACACTGAGAACAAAATATTTACATTTTAATAGACAGCTAGAAGCAAATACAAGTTAGTATTAACTAGTGTTTTGCTTGCGTCCATTGCCATGGATTTGGAGTGGCAGAGGGAGAGAGGGAAGTTCAAACAGGGAGGGAGGAGAAGTCGGGAGTGTCGGGACTATTATAGATGGATGAACAGAGAGGGAGTAAGGTATGTGGAGTTCTGTTTCTCGTCTTCTCTCGTTTCAAGTATATATACTGTAAGCAGTATTATATAATAATAATAATATAAAAATAAGAACATCATTATGCCTTGCATCCACTTAGTGGAACGAAGCATGAGGTAGATAGACGAGAGGGCGTTAGGGGGTTTGCTGGCAGCCTTATCTTGGCGTGCCGAGCAGAGGTAGAGAGAAGGCAGGGCGGAGAGGATTAGACAGAGGAGAGGTACAGGCAGGCAGGGAAGGCAGGAGGCAGCAAGTTTAAATGATGCCGTATTTGGCCAAGTCGCTGAGCTCCATGTCGCCAAAGGCTTCCCATGGGCACACCACTGTGATGTCTGTGCCAAGACCCTCCATGCCAGGGATATCGTCACCAAAGCTGGAAAAGAAGAAACGAAGAGGTGAGTGGCCCAGGTCCTGGCATGTGACCTGATATGATTGTTTGCATGTAATACAGATATATAAATATAAAGGGTCTTTACCCCTTCTGGCCGGGCTTGGGTGCCTTGCTCTTGAATGTGCGGGTCTGCCTCTGCTTGAACTTGGGTGGTCCCTTCTTGGGTGTGGTGGGTCCAACTGCTCCACCTGGGGCCAGAGCACTTCCTGCAGGGGGGCTGGCGTTCATTGCTGCTGAGGGTGATTAGAAGACAGAGGACATTTTCAAAAAAGTGTCATTGCACATTTGTTTCCTCAGAGGTCACCATTTCTCTCATGGCTTTCTCTGACTTCTTCTCTTTAGTCCTCTGTCCCTGTCCCTATCTGCTGCTCTGTTAATCCTGTTTCCCTCCAGCTCTCAATGCCAATCAGTGAAGATTATGCAGATCAGTTGAAACAGCCGGATTAGCTCTAATCCCGCTCTGATCGACAGTAGACTAATTGCTCTTCTTAAACAGCAGGGATGCCATGTGCAATGGGAAAGCAACCTCTACTCTTCACCTCGATCTTTTACATTAGCTGATGTTTATTATTAAACTTTAAGATAATAAATAATTAACTGTTACAGTCACTCTTCAGTACATTTCTCTGTTATACTTTGATTTATTAGTATTTACACTGGTTTCTTTCCAACCTACTGAAGGCGCATTGTTCTCTGTCCTTGTCCTCATCTCAAATGTGATCTTAAGTAGTATCCTGCCTAAGCTCTGCTTCTCACCCCCCTTCCCCTGACTGCTGACACTGGTAATCCTGTTAAGGCAATTTTACCGAGATGAAAAACACACTGATTTGGTGCGTTATGTAACTCAAACACGTGCACCACCTGCATCAGCAACAGCAGATCTATACTTTCTGTGGATGGGGTTACAGAGGCTCTAGCTTTCTGCACTCATGTGTAGAGGTCTGTGAGGCTGCGCCAGAGCTGAGCTGTGGAGATGCTGCCCAATGCGTTTTAGCCATCTGTTGCTGTGATTGTTGCCCCTGAAGTCAATCCTCTTTACACACACCTGTTCTCACCTTTGAGTTTCTGCTCATGCCTAATTTTTTGTCGTTTTGTTTGTGGCGTATCTGTACTACTACATATGTTTAGTTTTCTCCTCTTTTAAGCTATTTAAATTGCAATATCAAACCACTTTATGCTAGCAAGTACAGACTTTTTAATAGTTCTCAGGTATTCCTTTTCTTTTTCACTTGTGTGCAAACGCTTTCAGTCATTCAAGCTGTTCATATATCAGTTAACAGTTTTAGACAGCAATACACAAATGCATGTAAAACAACCCTTATCATCAAAGTCATCTTCATCTAAAAGTTATTGGGAAAAGGTGTAGGAGCAGCAGCTGTTAACACACTGTAAGTTTTGTCTATTCTCATTAGTAAGTCAAGTCAAAGTTGAGTTCGATGTAGAGTTTGTACTCACCTGTTGTCACAGGTATCCCAAGATACTACCACCAGTCTCTGGTCAGAGCTGCTCCTCTCTTCTTGAGTCTGTGAGGTGTGTTGTCTGCGTTGTGCTTTTATATCTCCATCTCTAATCCCCACATCCTCCTCTTTCCAGTCACATGATCACCAGAAAAGGTCGGCTCAGAGAGACTTTTCCACCATACCAGCATCTTCTCCCCTCCCCCCCTTCCCTGACTCCACCTGTCCTGTCCTACTCGGTAGACAATGTCAAAGATCAATCTGGAAGGATCTGATTGGGCTTATCCCTCTAAACCTCAGCTTGCCTGCATTTAGAGGTGACGACTTGTTGTTTGTGTTTCAGGTCCATGTGAGATGCTGTTTCCATATGTTGGGTGTTGTTTATCCTGTGTAGCCAACCAGCAAACAGTGGCCCCCTCTTTCTTTGACTTTGTAGAATTTTGAATTTCTCAGTATTTCGACCATCCCTTGAGAAACAAAATTACATTTAAGATATGAAAAAAACATAGTTTCTGTTTTGAGCTTCACAAAAACAGTGTCAACACAAGCAGCTTCTTCCTATAATAGGAGCTGCATGTTTGGATTGTTAGTTAGACAACATATCAGTGAATCACTGCCTTCTTCAGCTGCTGGACATCTCTTCATATCTAAATGTTGTTGTTGTTGTTGTTGTTGTTGCTGTTGTTGTTCCAGAAAGTATAGATGAGCTTGTTGTACCATCAACTACACATGACATGTCACTTTCAGCTTTAAGTACATTTTATCTCCCAAGTATTCCTTCCAAATCAGAGTTAATTAGACATCCTATTTGTGTGTGAGCTTCTCAGCATGAGTTTGGCATCCTCACTGCGAGAGAGCTGCATCTGATGCGGAGAGCTTGTGGTACAGTAATCAAAGTGAAAAACACTAGTCACATATCTAAAAGTGTAATCTCAACTCAACAATTCATCCTGGAGTTTGGACCTGACGACGTTTTTGTTTTTACGGAGGAAACTGAACAAATAGCAGGTCCAGTTGTCCTTGACCTCATGCCTTAGGCAGTTCTTCTTATTTCTTCCTTGGACCTGGTGACTGAAAATATTCGTAGGTATTTTTTTTTTCATTTCATTGCAAGTATTTAAGGAGCAAAATAAGTGAATTGACAAGAGTTTAGCATTTAGAATAATATTACAATGTGCCTCACTTCATCAGGGTAGTTTTCATCATTCAAATTACACCCTACTTGAGGTAAACGATAAACAAAGGTTGAGTTCTATATTTACAGTGGTGAAAAATACTTTTGGCATCTGTGTGTGGAAAATGTTGATTAAATGGGAGGATCCCAGATTAGCCTGTTTGGAGACGGGACAAACACTGTGAAAAAAGGAGAAGATGCAATCACAGAGCTGATGAGAAGTTGTGTAAGCAGCCACTCTTGCCATTCTTATTTACACCAATCAGCTATAGTAACTAATATCGAGTAGTTCCCCCTAGTTCCCTCTTTTGCCGCCAAAACAGCCCCAATACACTGAGGCATGGACTCCACAGGACTCCGAAAGGTATGCTGTGGGATCTGGCACCAAGCTGTCAGCAGCAGATCATTTAAGTCCTGTAAATTGCAAGGTGGGGCCTCCATGGATCGGACTTGTTTTTCCAGCACATCCACAGATTCTCGATTAGATTGAGATCTGGAAAATCTGGAGGGCAAGTCAACACCTCAAACTCACTGTTGTGTTTCTCAAACCGTTTTTTTTAACCATTTGTGGCAGGGCACATTATCCTGCTGAAAGAGGCCACTGCCCTCAGGAAGCGCCGTTTCCATGAAGAGGTGTACTTGTTCAGCAACAGTGTTTAGATAGGCGGTACGTGTCAAAATAACATCCATATGAATATCAGGATCCAAGGTTTCCCAGCAGAACATCGACCAAGGCATCACACTGCTTCTGCTGGCTTGTCTTTTTCCCATAATGCATCCCGGTGTCATGTCTTCCCCAGGGAAGTGACGCACACATACTCGGCCATCCACACAATGTAAAAGAAAACATGATTTATCAGACCAGGCCACCTTCTCCCATTGCTCTGTGGTCCAGTTCTGATGCTCACGTGCCCATTGTAGGCGTCTTTGGCGGTGGACACAGGTCAGCATGCTACGCAGCCACAGACAGCGAGGCACTGTGTGCTCTAACACATTTCTGTTGGAAAGAAAGATGAAGAAGAAAGGAGAAACACCAAAGTAAAAAATATCAACCTGCTGGTGGCGTTAGAGGAAAAATCAAAAGGCTGCCAAAGTCAACAGGATGCATCCTGTGGGTAGTATGAAAGTCTGTACAGAATTTCATGGCAATCCATCTAGTAAATGTAGAGATATTCCAGTCTGGACCTAAGTGGTGAACCAACCTGATATTGTCATGCTCTTGTTTGTCTAGCAAAAATCTCCCTGGAATACTAGCCACAGATTGAAAGCATAATGCTCATAATTACAACTACATCTTTAATGGCTGTAATTATTAATCACACTAATTGATTTTACAATAAAGATTAAAAATACATCAAAATAATGTTTTTTAAATACAAATATTGTATATCCTACATTTAATTTTTAAGCTCAACTTCATTTGCCCTTTTAATGTATGTGTTAAGAATTGGGGTTGATCATATCCATTGGGGTTTTGAGGGCAGTCTGTTGGTGTCTGGTGCTAAAGAGGACAGTACAATGGCTAAGCCGCTTTAATGGTATATAGGCTGGAGATGAAGGAGCTGGGCTCTTTAAGAAAGCAGAACACAGAGAACAAGGCCAGTGTCATCAGAAATCTACCATCCTGGGCACTGTGCTGAGGATGTTCAGACATCAGTCTTGGATGTTGTGTTGGGTAACCCCAAGTTTGTCTGTGAAAAACTGAAGAAACAGTGAAAATGTTGTCAAATCGGTTTGGCTACTTAAAGGTACAGTAGGTGATTCTGTAGAAGGATGGGTGATTGTCGAGTCCCCAGCTCATCAAATACCTACGCTGTGGGTTAATTCAAACACAGATTATGTCAAGTCAATCAATACTTCTCTGACCCAGAGGCCTCACATACAGTATCATTGAATTTTATTGGTAAAAGTGTTGCAGACACCAATCAGTCATCATGTTAGACACAAAGGAGGTTACATGGCTTTACAGCTGCATGCCAGGACAAATTAATATATATAATATAATATGTTTTACAAAAACAAATGAATATTGTAATGAATAACATAAAGTCACAAGAATGGACAAATGTTTAAGAATTTGATGTGGATCACTTTCACAAACTTTACAAAGCTCCACCTAACTCTCACTGTACTCTTCAGACTGTGCCTCTGCTGCCTCTTTAGTGTAGGCTTTACAGCTATAACACAATGTAGGCCTTCAGTGTTTTTCTGTTTTGTGTCAGATTACATCACAGGAATGTTCTTGTGTTGTCATTTTGTCCTTATAAAACAAATAGTAGTATAGTTATATAATTACACTATGTAGTTTATAGTTTTACCACTTAATTCTCAGGTACAGACAAAGTATGGCAACCCCTGAAAATAAATTTTGCTTAGGGTAAAACCTGGACCTGGTTAATGGTATGTGTACAGTATGTTTTCAGAAATGTTGCTGGTAAGTATAGTTAAATCACCAAAGCTTGTTTACCTGTGGCCTCTTTAAACTATGCAGGCAGATCAAGACACGCGTCAGTTAAGGTTAATATTGATGAACTGGACTGACCTGTACATCATGCCTGTGCTGCGTTGTCGCCTGGATTGTAGGTCAATATGTCAATCTTGGAGCCCACCCTTCCTCTGTCTGCGTATAACACGCTAATACTTAGGCTACTAATTAGATTAACAGAGATTAACAAACAAACTTGGTATTGAAAAATAGCACGAGGGCAGCAAAGTGACACAGGCAACACTATATATGTGTGTGTGTGTTTGTGTAAAATGACCAACTTCACAGGCAGCATTTTTACAGCCTGTCAGATTTATGTAAACATCAGCTCAGTATGACTTCAACTGACAAATCTGTTCTTTCATGAAGCTCAGGTATTCCTGTGTGAAACCATACACTTCTTACATGGCTTGAGGACCACCATTTACAGCACAGGCATGCAGAACATTCATATGTCCCACATCTGTGGGACATATGCATGTTTGTTTAAGTTTAAAGATACCAAGAGTGACTATTCTCAGCTAACAGACACACATTTTTTTGTTTTTTTCCCCCCAATCAGTGTCTAGACGTGCCAGAGCCACAGTGGACATTTAGGGCACAGGGCTCAGAGCTCAGTGACAAACAAATTTATGTGTTTAAATTCCAAGCCATCGCTCTAAAAATAGAAAACGCAACCATTAACACACACAGTTTAAATGTTCTTTTAAAGATAGAATTAAGGCATCAGGGAAGAGGCAACAAATGCACCTACATTCACTCAGTTTCCAGCCAACTCTTAGTGTGCTTAACTCTTCTCTGCACCTTAAGGATAAAATATAAACTGTAATCCCAGCAAATTTGTATGGCTAAATAATGATCCATCTGCACTGAGGTCTATGTTCAGGGTTTCAGCAGGATAGAGGAAATGGTCTTCTTAAAGATGGCTCTACTAACTTACAGGTGGAAAGAGTTGTATGTTCCCAACTCTCAGCAAAAACACAGCTAAAGACACAGCCGCCATCAGAGCTTTGAGAAGCAGCATCACACTGAAACGTGTATTCATCATCATCTGGGACAGCAGCAAAGTAAACACGAAAACTTGTCAGCTTTGGAACACTTTTGAAGCCAAAAATGACAGGTTTTAGCAAACACTTTTTAACACTTTTTTAAACACTTTTTTCAAGGGTTGAGTTTCACATACTGATGAACCACACAAACCCTCATGTGTCATAACATGTCTGACCCGTATGAAGAGGGTCATAGAGCTCAGACTGTCTGCTTTGCTGGTGAATATGAGGTCAGATTGTGGTGGTGGAGCAGTATTAGTGCTGACAGTTCAGAGCATGTTCAGAGAGCAATGCACAGCAGATCACATACAGCCTACTTTAAACACACGACACTTCCTAATACCATCTCAACACTGACGGCAGTACTGACCTCTGACCAGAGTGCAGTTGAACTCTGTGACAGAAGCTAGTGTTTTGAACCGCTTCTCGGTTACCTTGAACTAACGATTTCACCTGTTTATTCACTACCTTTAATAAACTATTTCTACCAGTCTTTAAGCTGACACTTCAAAAGTCTATCCATTCAGTTTAGCTCAATATTTCAACTGCTTTATTGATTAACCTACTTTTAACTGGCTATTTTTACCATTTAACCATTTACCATTATTTTTCACTAATATTTTAATCAGTTGTCTACAAAAGCCAAGAACAGCCTGTGTTAATTAAAAAGTTAATCATTTCAATATCTCAAGAAAATGAGCACAACAAAACAAAAGGTTTTGCTCTTATTACTTATTTTTTTTCAAAGATCAGGAGTACCACGCCACTAGCAGCTGATTTAAGCTAAAAATGTTAGATCAAGGAGTACCTACTGCTGATCGTGCATCATACTGTGCTTAAACCTTACTTATTTATAGACATACGTTATTATACTGCTCGGACACCCACTGTTGAGAAGGTGTAAAGTAAAGGCTGTTTCTTTTCCAGTTCCCATAAGCCACTGAGAGGTCTTTTGGTTGACCTCTCAGTGGTATATGAAAGCCTTTCCCTAACAGGTAGTCATAATGTAAATACTCTCATATCAGCACACCAGGAAAAGCAAACCCCGAGTCCCACAGAGGAGAGGAGTGTGCATATGTCATGCTACATATGAATGTAATGAAGTCGTTTTCTCGTGATAAATTATCTTGAGAAATTAGCATTTAGTTTCCAGGACACAACAAGAAAAATGAACCTTTTCAAAAAAACTTATTTAAATAACTCATAACTCACCCATAATCTCGAAATGATTGCATAACAGTGTTTATCCATTAGGTAACTCAATTATTTTCATATGCTATTTTAAACATTTGGGTTTTTTTCAATCATATGTTACTTTTAGGTCAGTGTTTCAACTTCTCCGCTACCATACTAATTTTTCACCGACTTCCAATCTACATTTTCAAATTAGTGAGCCTGCTAGTTCTTACTGAATCTTTCCACGTACCCCCTGGCAACAGCACAAGTACCCCCCTGGGTACAAGTCCCAATGGGTGGTCATTGAGCTAAATGACACACTTCAGAAGCAAATCAGCACAAGTGCACAGCTACTTGTGGTCACATGTATGCGCACGACTTGTACAGTTCAACGGAAATCGGAAATTGTTTTGTGTCTTTCTGATTTTCTTATCTTTTCACATATTTCTCCATGTTTTCTAAATCCTCTCAGTTATTGTCTGATGTGTGAGTTTTTCATTGTCATCCCAAAATTAGCTTTAAATGTGATTTCAGTTGATCCCTCATATGCAGCCCCTGATTCACATGAAGCAGGGCCGTGGACCACCATTTTGAAGCCTCAAGTTTTTTCATTATAGCTGTTGCCATCTTGTTTTTGTTTGTTTGTTTGTTTTGTTTTGTTGTATTTTGTTTTAGAGCCAGGAGTGATCGTATCTATATGAGATGGTGGAGCTGGGGGGATAATCTCATTGGATCTGACTGAGAACCCGAGGTCATGTCGTAGTAGAGATTTGACAATCACAGAGTAGTCTCACAAAAAAGCACATTCTCCTTTATCATCTATTTTATTCTTAATGGGACCATAACCTACAAATGAGCATCATAAAATATAAAAAATCTTAAGGAAACTGTTTACTGAAGCAATAAATCAGGAGAGAAGCAGAATCATTTCCTCATAAGCTTACATGCAACCAGACTTATTTTTGCAACCAGTGGAGTCGCCCCCTGATGACCATTAGAGAGAATGAAGGTTTTAGGCGCTTCTACTCCACCCACTTACCATACTGTCTCTGGTATCATCTTGTTCAGTCTCTTCTTAAACTCTGCTCATTGTGCTGCAATGTCTCTTATTCTATTTTAACATTTCATTTGTCATGGATTTGATGTTGTGATCTACCCTTTAATTCTGTTTTATGCTATTATCATACTGTTGTTTTCCTAATCTATGTCATCTTCCAGCACTTTATGTGCTATCTAAATATATTATCCATAAAGAGTTTTTTGCTGTTGCATTGTTAGACAATGCATTTTAAGTTGGATATTAAACATCTTAACATCCCTGCTGTTGTTATTATCATTTTATTTCCAGTTCAGTCACTACCCTCAGGCCTCTCTTCTCCCCTTTGATTGAAATCCCATGGCATGTCTCAAAGAAATTCACTTCAAATACAACTAATGAATTTTCTCATTCATGCAAACACATTATGCATTTCCATTTCCTATCGGCTACGCTTCTGTAAGCTTTGAAGTGCAAAATCCCTTCACATCCCCATCATTTTTAGCCTAATACTTTTACTTTAATGGCAACTGGCAAATTTCTTTCATATGTGGATTTTTGCTATAGTAAATATATTCACTTTCATTCTATTTGATTAACAGGATATTTTAATGAATGTTGTATTTCCATTTGAAAGCATTCCAATGTATTTGTACCGCTCTGCTTTTAGATTAGCATTTAAAGAATATGTTGCTCATGTTTTTCAAGTCATCATATCACAGTAATGTTGTTGACTTGTTGAGGTACTTTGCTTTTAGTGACTTGTGGCTTTAATTTGCAGAAAAAAATTTTAATTATCATTTAAACTTGAAAAATAGTTTAAATGATAATCATCAGCTTCACCAGAGGGCATCTTCAGGAGGGAAGGGTAAGTCTTCTTTTCCATATTTCTTAGTTTTTCCTATAAATGAACAATTTATCCTTTTCACTGTTGTTGCAAAGATCTATTTCTGTTTTGGTATCTTTCCAGGGATGCTGGGAATTTTCCTTTGTGTCAGTGTTATGTAAGACTTTAAGAAGCCAGCGTGCTGACCTAATTGGACACCAGGAAGAATTCTCTGAAGGACAGATTGACCTGAATCTCATTTCATAGGCTTACGTTGTTTGTCGTCATCTCCAAACGTTTTCAGAAAGTCTTGTGTTCTTCCTTTGCACAGCACAGACACTTTGGGAAGATTGTATTTTCATTCATTCCTTTATGTTGTTTCTTTCATATTGAAAATCATCATGTTGAATTTCTTGCACTCCTTGGGTAAAAAAAAATCAATCTTCCCATTTGATTCTCCCGTGTGCCCATGCAAAGTAGGGGCAGCAAGAGTGTACTTCTTTGGCTGGAACCATTCCCTGTTTCCTCTGAATATCCTCAGCTAAAAATTCTGATTATGCTTCATAAATGCATAACTTTTCACAGAAGAGTCATAGCTATAAAAACCCCTCACACTGAGGCGAGCTGCGAGCTACATGTGCAGCAGCAAGTATGTGGGTGTGCAATTATTAGTATGCCATATTTCATTTGAGGCGGGCAAGAAAACATCGTGCAGGAAGGAAGGAAGCAGTAGACAACCATTACAGCAGAGTCAGAACGTAAAGCAGGAGAATAAACATTGAGATTCGTGTCGCACAGAAATTGCTGAATGCTATTTGTTGAAGCCCAGCCTCAGCTTTGATGCTGTATGAATCAAATGTGAAAGCAAGGACAAAATGAGAAGTAGGTGATTTTAATGTTATTTTCTGAATGGTAAAAAGTGTGCCTCACGAGTTGTACTGTGTTGCATCAAAATCCATCCACACAATGACTGTCCGGGGAAAGGAAAGAGTATCACTGGCTGAAATTGAAATACATAAAGATCACATAAACTTTAAGAAATATAGAGACAGGAAGTACAACAGGGAAAGTGTGTGCTGACGTGGCCTTGGCTTTGATGTCAGTGGAATCAGAAATTATAGAGAAGAGAAATGACAGTAATGAGGAAAGTTTTTGCTTTTTTTTCAAGGATGCAGACTGAAGAGAAGTCTGGAAATTTCTGTCACAATGATTTGACTGCTGAGTTGAGAGACAAAACCTTCAGCACAAATTCACAACAATAAACAAGACTGAGAGTGAGCAAACAGCAGTGCGGATGTTTAGCAGACATGATGTTTACCATGTCCTCCATCTTGCTAATTAGCGCCTGATCTTAAAAAGAACAGTTCAACATTTTGGTATGGACTTATTTACTTTGTGGCAGCGAGTTAGATGAAGCGATCGATCGGCCTACCACTCAGATGAATCGATCCTCGTATCAAACTCCCTGCCAGGAAGGAAATTCAGTTCAGCAAAAAAAAGACAAACATCAAACAGTGAAAAAAATAAAAGCAGCTGGTGTACAACAAGCAGAGAAAGAGATCTTTTGGCTTAATCAAATTCCATACAAACAAACTGCAAATGAGTTTACAAAAACATGAGACTGAGGAGGTCTCTTTACCAGTCTCACTGAGGAGACAGTCGCACCGGCTGAGGAGAAGAGCACAGAAAACCTTCCAGAAAGATGAATTAACAGAGAGAACAGAAAGAGGCTTACCCTCCTGCCCTCCTCTTTATTGGAAGATGAAATACCAGAGCAGAGGGGAAGGCACTTTCTGTTCTCTCTGTTAATTCATCTTTTCTTTCATTTCTTATGCAGGCTCAACAAATATCATTATGTGGCTGTTTCATCAGTCTGCCCTCTACTTTAAAGCCTAATGTGATATTTCATCTGCTTTTCTCATTACTTGGATTTTAAGTGATTTCTTCCTGAAGACACAGGATAAAAAATTAATGCTAGGAACACTTATATCATACATGAGGAGCGAGAGTCACAAAGAGCCGAGATTTGTTCAGAAATAAGAGCGATAATCACGTGGACTTTGACCTGACAAGGGGAGCGTTTGGTTTTTCATCCTCCTAAAATGCGAAAAACTCTCCCTTCACACTATGACATGCCCACGTAGTGATAGTAGTCGAGCCAACTGTGCAGAGTGGGTGTAGAGCAACACAGAAAGGTTTCGAAAGACAAGGAGCACAGGAGGGCAAAACAGTGAAAGTGAAGTACAGTAGATTGGAAGAGAGGGACGGCTGCATTGGGCGAGGCTGAAAAGGGGAGCTGGAGCTGGAGCTGTAATCTGGGATTTAAGGCTTCCATTGGTATTAAGGGAGGACACTTATTAGATTGGAGCTGTGAGAGTGTTTTCTGCTCAGAGGTAGAGACTAATTGGATATCACCAAATCAGAGAGCCTGACGTTGTCATGACAGTGGATAGCGGAGGTGGATGATGCTCACACGGGCTTGAAAGCAGTGGAAACGGCATTAATAGCAGCTAATAGAGGCTGATGGTGCTGAGGCAGCCTGGAGACAGAAATACACACTATGCAAGCACACATATAATACACTAATATATAGACTACTGTTGCGTAAGTGCATGATTTTATTGAGCTCACATGCAGTCAAGGAAATGTGAATATGTACAGCAAGCTTTCATAGAGTTGCACACATTCTCCAACTGACGAAACAGAAGGAACATGTTCAGGGATTGATGTGTGTCTCTGTGTGTTGGCATGCGTGACACGTCAGGAGAATTGATGCTTTTGCTGTAATTAGATTCCTGCATATCACAAATCTCAAGCAGAGGAGTCGCATTGCCTGCAAATCAGTCCAGCATCCTGCTGCAGAAAAATATGAGGCAACCAAAGGTGGGAGCAAAAGGGCAAAACATGCAGGGGGTGGATATTGTGTTTCTGAATACAAAAAAAGAGCAATAAAAGATTAAAGACAGGAGGTTGAGTGGAAGAGAAATAAGGAGGCAAAAGGTTACTCAGTGTAGCAAATGCTCAGAGGCATCCCTCAGAGGCTTTGCTCACTGGCACGATGAAACAGTCCTGCTGAGGGGGAATTAGTCCTTTGAGTTGATGTGATGTGATTTTACATTCTGTAGTGTCACGAGGTCATGTTTCAGTCTTAAATCACACACGGTGTGACGAGAGCCCTCCTGCGGCTCCCTGCGGCTCCCTTCCTTTTCATTTTACATTGTGTACACGTTCCCTGTGTTTTCTGTTTGCCCGCAGACCTGATAAATGCTGCATTCATATCTGGATCGAATGAAAGGGAATGATACATAAGAAGGGAAAAGCTTATTTATGACTGTTCTTTAAATTTTCAACAGCCACATACTTACTGTGTTATAAAATAAAGGTAGGAAAAGAAAAAATGAGTGAGCTGTTGTTCTGGGTCTGTTTCATTACTGACCTGTCAGTGCCATAGCTCTTTAACAATAAATGTGCTAATTAGGTAATTACTTAATTTACTGCTACACACATCCTGACAGCTTTTAATGTGAGCATCTGTTTCCAAAAAATTCGCATATTCAGTGCACTAAGTCTACACCTTCTTTCCTCTCTCACACACGAAGACACAACAACATTATACACACACACACACACACACATGTTTGGATTGCTTACAGAGCCTGTTTTTGCCGCATGACTTGATACACGGCTAATGAACAAGATTAATGCCTGTTTATTTGTTTACGTCTTCTGTTGTAGCCCATAAATTCACAATCTGTTCAGCTTCATTATTCAGTCCCATGTGTGTACGAGGCAGGAGATGCCCTTGGCTAGCTAAACATCCCATTTCCAGCCCACAGTGTAGTAACGTACTCATTAATACTTAACAAAGTCTGTAACAATGTGACGCCGCGAATGCTGCTTTCAGGCAGTTGTTAAAGCTCAGGAAGTCGAGAAATACACATTATAGATCCTGTATGCTGTGAGTCGGGAGCTGAGATATGATAGATTCAACAGCATGCTGAGAGAGAGAGAGAGAGAGTTGAAATGGGAGCAGCAGAAAAGCTTTATCCGATAGAACGTACATCGCCATCTTTCCAAAGACGCTGCCTTTTTTCAACCAACAGCAGAGCAGTAGAAGTTGTGCTTCACCTGCAAAATGTCAGTGAAAGACACTCAAAGTGGTACGAAATGATTACATACACACAAAATGACCACTGATAAACTGTGTCAGTTCTATGTCTATTTTAGTCTGGCTCCTTTGTAACTTAATGGTCTCCAGGGCCCATATCCTTATAGTTCATCTCTGGTTCCACTAAAACCTTTATCAAATCATTCTAGTCCTTTTGACTTATCAGACTGAGGAATATATCTCTAAAAACCCAATATTAAAAAATGTTTAATATGCCAAAACCTTTTGCATGAGGTTGTCCATGCCATGCTATGCCTTTTTTTAAAAAAATCGCATCAAGATTTAAAGATCAATTCATCCATGGGGACATTTAGTTGTATATTTGTACTCTTTACTAAATGGCTAACAACCAGCTCTGCTGTTCTGTTTTTTATAGATCACAGTGAACTTAGACATCCTCCTCTGCGCCCAAATCCCAGCTGGAGATATGTGGAGCCAAGGTGGAAGTTTCACTTCAGTCCCTCACCCACTCACAATGTTGCAATGTGCAGACACAAAACAGCAGCAGAAAAGAAGGATGGTGTGAGAAAAAGTGAGAAAAAGTTCCTACAGAAAACCAGGAATAAAACTAAGAGAAGTTAGAAGGGAAAGAGAGAAAGACAGAACAGAACAAGAAGAAAGAAGAGGAAAGAGGAAGGGGAATTAAGAAGAGATGTTAAAAGTAAATCTTCAGACAGTGCTCATAGAAAAGAGTAAAAAGAGGAGAAGAGATTAGGGAATAGCATGTTCCACCTCTCCCCAGTTACCACCATCAGGGCTAATATCTCATTACTAGTCTTCGCTGGCAGCTCTCAGGCAGTCAGGGAGAGGTCAGGAAAGCTCCAAAGAGACCAACGAACAGTGAGGCTCTCATTGAGCTTAATAGCATAAAAGTCCAGAGACATGGAAAGACTCTGAGGAGTGGTCTCAAAAGGCGGTGCATGAGGAGATGCTTTCATATAGCTAATTGAGGGAACAAAGGTAACATTCACATGACTCTACACATTCAAATGTTGTTTTAAAGTAAGAAGCCAGAATTTGTGAAAATGGAGACTCCTTGTGCTCCACAGTGTTATGTCTATCTTACTTTAACAGGAATGTTTGGTATTCCATTTGCTTTGGCAGGAGAGGAGGGGAGAGGAGAGGAGAGGAAGGGAGAGGAAAGGAGAGGAGAGGAGAAGAAAGGAGAGGAGAGGAGGGGAGAGGAAAGGAGAGGAGAGGAGAAGAAAGGAGAGGAGAGGAGGGGAGAGGAGAGGAAGGGAGAGGTGAGGAGAGGAGAAAAAAGGTGAGGAGAGGAGGGGAGGTGAGGGGAGAGGAAAGGAGAGGAGAGGAGAAGAAAGGAGAGGAGAGGAGGGGAGAGGTGAGGTGAGGAGAGGACAGGAGAGGTGAGGAGAGGAGGGGAGAGGTGAGGAGAGGAGGGGAGGTGAGGTGCAAAATACAGGAAATGAAGCTTTAAGTGAAGAATTACAGTATTGGCAAGCAGGAGAAAGAGACAAGTCGTAAAGTAGGAACTCATCTGGATAAGTGCTATGTCTTTCAAATATAATACACATTTATTCCTTGTTGTGTACATTTCATGCATATTCCACTCTATGCGGTTTTATGTTGAAGCATTTATATTCCATTAAGAGGACCATTACGGCTGTCATCACTCTGTTACACCTGCAGGGGGCAGATGAGTTTCACTGTACAGAGCAGGGCCATTCAGCTGGTGTAAACGTCTGCTTTAGTCACTGTGACAGAGAGGGTGAAAGAGGACAGATTACTGAGGTTTCACACTCCTGTATGTGTGACCACAGCGCAGCATAACACACACCTCATGCATACCATAGTCTGCTATGAATAAAATATGTGGTTTTGTGGGTAGTGCTGTTAGTGTGTGGACTTTCAATCGTTTGCACAATATTATCTGGGCTTTAGATGCAGTAGATAGAGCCTCTCCTGCAAGACCTGAGCTTATTGCACAGTTGTTTTAGTTTTAATATAACAGTACGCATAGGTACAGATCATGACATATTATATCACATTATGCAAACATCTAAATAATTTGATTTACCACACGCGCCACTAATCAATTCTGACCACAAGAGGGCAGGCAAGGGTTAAAACAAACTGATACCAGCAGAACTTTGATATGCTGCTTAGCTCAGCTTGTTGAGCTCTTATGTGCTCCATTTTCTGTCTAAAGTCCCGTACATCCACTGCTGTTTCAATTTTGATTTGGTACATCAGCTCATGCCTAAACACACTTATATCACAAGGACAATGTTAGCATGGTGAGTTTAATGAACAAATCGATCAAATCAACATTTTAAGTCATCTCCAACTGGCTCCACACAGCACCCACGATTGTGGAAGTTTATCTTTACTCGTCCTGCCGTCATCATTCAGGGATACATCCCTTCTAAAGAGGTCATTTTTCTGGGAGTTTGCTAGTCTAAAATACAACAACAGCTGAGAGAACGTGAGTCTGAAAGAAGCTGAAGGGGTTGTTGGGTGCAGCCGGTCAGGACCCATGGCTCTCTGTCAGTGCTGCCTGCGTGTCAGTGGTCAGTTGTAGACGATGTGTTGGTTCATTGCTTGGATGTCTGTGTTAGTGGCTTCATACATGTGATTACACTGACCGCTTTTGACAACCACAAAGGGATAGAAAAGATCGAGGGCTGGCATAAAGGAAAGATTCAACCAAAACGGATGAAGAGAGGGCAACACACACAAAGCTCACACGTGTTTTATTGTGTCATCAGTATTGAGAGGGACGGACAGAGAGCAGTATGAGAGGTGGCACGAGACGAAAGAAAAGGTGAAAACTGAACGAATGTAGACGAGAAACTGAACTTTCAGTAACAGAAGGAAAAAAACGCAGAGGTTGACAATATGACAGAAGAGAGCAATATTACAAATGGCTTATTATAGATACAGCGGCTTTTAATATTAAAGCCTGGTCACACCAAAAGGTGATGTAGTGACTACTTGCTGGTGAAGCCTGCAAGATAACTGCACCAGTAGTTCAGTCTGTTGGGATCTGGGGTTTGTGGTCCTGAGTGTGGACTGGTAGGTGGAGAGGTGCCAGTTCACCTTTTGTGCACCACCGAGTTACCAAGTTACCACCGAGTTTTGGAAGCCTTGATCTGACAGTCTGACATATTTTCACAACACACATGTCAATAGATCCTGAGTGTGCGCTTGAGGGTATTTTGGGTCTTTGCATATGAAAATGAAAAGTGACAACAGAATAAAAGCTTCTATCTTTTTACTTTATCTGTAATTTCCTCTGGAATTTGTCCACTAAGATAGGCCTACATCATTCCACTGAATAAAAAACAACATTTTTAAACAAAAATAAAGGGAAAAAATAACACTATTCAAGCTTTTTAGCACAGCTATTAATGGGACAATATGTTCCCAAAGTTTATTTAACACATGTCTTTGTACCATCAGCTGGGGTTGGAGTAACGGTCTGTAAACCATTCCTCTTTTGCGGAGCAGCTTATACTCTGGAAGAGGAGGTTAAATCAAAGTGAATGGTGCAACAAAGCTAATGCTACAATAGCTTCCTCCATTTTAGATTCTCTGGTGCTGCATCCTCTTAAAGGTAAAGTCTGTCAAGAAAGCTTACTGTGGGTCAAGGCATACATTTTCAGGTCAAAGTTCACCCGAATTAAACTTGATAGAAAAATTGTGGCAATTCCACTGGAATGAAATGAATTTGCCACAAAATTTCATAGTTTAAAATGTTGGCATGGCACACTTAACCACCCAGGATAGCCATATATATAATATATATACATATCTATACATTCTGCGGCCATACTCATGCGTGTACACATTTTGCTGTGTCTGGCCTTGCAAATTCTGCATGAAGTCCAGCTGCAAAGTTTAAGTTTAGAATCCCAAAAAGAACCAATATTGAGTCCAAGACTTTGGGCTTTGTATAATTAGCAGGAATACATAGCCAAGAGGCCAAGAGGCCAAGAGGAGAGGATGCAGAACAACAATGCAGAATCATACAGTTCAGTTTTAAAACCCCGAGGGAGAGAGTTTGCTAAAAAGGCAGATAAAATCAGAGAAAAAGAGAGACATGCAAAGCGAAAAACAGTTCTTATTTACAGATGAGCAGATTGTTGCAGTTACCTTGCTCGTGGTCATGCATAACAATCAATGTGAGGATCTTGCGTGAGGAAATTCCTCTACTGCAGATTACACCACTGCACTTTCATGCATGCCTTTCATGTCATCACATGTTTGAAGTGTCAGTTTGTGAACGGTGTTTGATGCAGCACAATTGTGTGGATGTGTATGTGTGTGTGTAAGAGAGAGATTCCTGCCAGGTGCGGGTGGGTGCTGGTTACTTGCCCTGCTGGTCGGTCTGTTAGAGTTGGCACCACAGAAGAGCAGTGGGGCACCAAAGTAAATAGCACGTCAAATGAAAAAGTTGGCTTGTGCTCTTATGAGAAATAGAAGCTGATTCTACTGATGTATGTATGTACACACACACACACACACACACATGCAAACATGCAGCATCTCCTGAATGACTTCAATGTGTCAGCAGCTGGGGTGACACATTGTAATTAATTTGTAAGTAATTTAGTCTGTGTTTAAAGTTTAGCAGCTCACATGTCAAAGCCAAGCCATTTTATGGCAGGATTATAAAGAGAAGAGAAAAAAAACAGAGAAACTTTGCACCAAAGTTAATTTGTGTGTTATCTACAGATCAATACCAACCAATCTTCCTGAAGCCTGTCACTTAAGATTAAACCCGAAATTATGCAGAACTCAACCTGATCCCCGTCTTTTGCATAACTATTTCCTATTTCCTAATTCCAATTCCTTGGAATGATGTACTTATATGATCTTGTCGTAATAACAGGTTGGCTGCAGGATCAAGAGATTACGGGAAATGGAGGGAAGGCTGTGAGACACAATACAGTGTTTGTCTTCAGCCAGATGTGTCTCTTATCCCCACCACACTCAGTTTGACAGCTGGAAGATATATTGTTACGAATGTGAGGAACTTTTAAAACAGAATTATTCCTGGATCAGCAAGTGGAACACAATCTTTGCCGAGTTTGGAGAAGAGGATAGTCTGGACAACGAGAGTGTAAATATTCATTTCAGTCATTTCTGGTTTGAGATCTGAAATCCAAACAAATCTGCACTCTGTCATGTAACACCAGGAATTACATTACATTAATAAAAGTGATCACAGGAGTACAAACTGATCGCTGTGTTCCCCAACTTGACGCTTTATGCATCAAATTATGTTTAAGATATACAGGAAAATATGGTGATTTTGGATTGATGGGCAAGTTGCAAAGGTGCACGAATAGAAAAAGATGTAACGGAACAGTTTTTGAGAAATGTGTGTAGCATAAAATACAATAACCATGACACTACAGCCAGTTAGCTTAGCTTAACATGAAGACTGGAAACAAAGGGAAGCCTGACTCTGGTAACAAAAGAAAAGGTAAAAGGTAACAAAATCCCAAAATCTGCCTTCCAAAAAGAAAAGTCTTTCTTCCCCCTTCAACAGTCTTCCCTAACCAGCTCCTGGCTCCAGCTTCGTAGTTATCACGCAGACATGATTGGTATTGATTTTCTCATTTAACTCTTTGAAAGAAAGCACGAAAGTATATTTCCCAAAATGTCAAACTCTTAAACTGTTACGCAGCACTTTGCAAACCTATACAGTTAAGTTTAAGAGTACAGTGTTGTGGTCTTTGCTGTTCTTTCTTATGCCTTTGCGTGTTAACACCGATGCCTTGTGTTTCTCAGATTAAAATAATGCACTAACGCTTTGGATCTTTTTACAAGAAGCCTTAATGAAATTGTTTTATTTTTCTTCTGTGTAGGCATGGAGGCAGGGCTGAGGGTTGGTGGAAAGGTGATGAGAGGTGAGTCCTGAAGTTGTTCACCATATAACTACACTGTACGTGTGTTCTTGATTTTGTTATTAGATGATGAGGCCAGGGAGGGAGGCCAGAGCAAATGAGAACAGGCAAAATCCTCTGTCCCATTTTGTTACAGCTAACTTCTCTAAATGTTTCTGTGCATGGGAAATCACACAGATTTGCATTTCAAATATCAGTAACAATAAATAAATACATTTTTAAAAAAAATAGACTTCAATATACATGTGGCCTGCAGGTTGGCAGTGTTATGCACCAACCATAAATCTACACAATGTTTTGGTTGACGTTCATATGGCAGAATTCACAGCCGCAGGACAACAGGACCATCAGAGGCTGAGAGGAGGAGGACAGTCCTGAGTAATGTCTGTCCCTCATCCAGTCTGGCCGGATCTCCCTCCCCTCCCACAGACAGAGCCACAGAAGCAGCTCACACCACATGATGTTTTCTGTCTGAGTCACTCACTCCTTAATGTGTCTGCTGTTTTCAAATAGAATTTTAAAAAATAAGTGAATCACACCAATGACTATTAAGAAAATAAGGCATAAATATAGCAGGAAAAATGTCTGGATTTGTCACTTAAGGGCTAAACTGTTTTTGGGAGTTGATGTTGTTGGATTAGTGTTTGTCTGTGTTCTGTCCACTCTGACCGAATGAGCCACTGAGCAGCCTGAGGTACACCTGCTCCACCGCTGAGGGAAACACAAGCCTGCCCAGACAGGTGAGAGTGTGTGTAAATGTAGACATTATTTGGATAGTTTACACATTTGTGGCCTTGCCCTCATGGTGAAATTCAGACACTTTCCTTCACTTTTTTCACCTCTGCGTTTTCTCCCTCCAAATCCTCCCTCTTTCCTTCCATTCCTTCTTATTTCATCCACATCCTCTACTGGGTCTACAAGCTCTTGCTATCGTAACGATCAGTCTCAGTAGAGTTTGATCCAGTACTTTTCCTCCTCCAAGGCTGTATCACTTCCATCGCCTCCTCAGACCTGCCCCACTTACAAAGGCCTTTTATTATCTCCTGTATTGACCTTTCTCTTCAGTTCAAGCCCAGATGTGCAGGTGCACTCTGTTAGTCACAACCATGCTCAGCTCCGCCGGGCGTATCACATCCTGTTTTTCACTTGCCTCTGCTTTTCATTTATCGTCTGTTTGGGCCTCTGGCACTCTTTCCTGCTTACAAAAACATGGTTCTGGCCCACTAACTTGCATTCATAACATTTCTTAAGAGCTAGATATTTTGTTACAACGCACAGACATGGGCAGGCTGACTGGTCCGAACAGGACATTAATTGCATAAGTGGGAGTGAGGAACAGGAAAATTACTGAAGTAACATGAAGGTGTAAAAGTGGATGAAGCACATGAGGAAATATGACTTCAGAGATGGGCAGAGAGAGGGTATAAATAAGAGAGAGGTTTGGGAGGATAAGGGTTGATAAAAAAATGGAGTATTTGACAATTCTTTTCCATGCAATCACCCTCTCCATCTTTTGTAGCTCAGCCCTAATGAACTCACAAATCCCTGCTGCCATCTGTAAGCATTTGTAAAATCAAAAGAATCAAATCCCTCTCATTCAACTCTCTTTCCCTCCTTTGTGTTGGTATCTGATTATAAATAAATTGGACATTTAATAATCTGCGTTAAAGAACCAAACCGCTGCTCAGTGGTTCCAGGGTTAACAGCCTATATGACCACATCACTGAATATGTCTGCAGCTCCAGTGTCAAAAACAGCCAAGGCAGCAACAACATGTGCTTTCTCTCCCTCTCTGAAACCTGAATTCCCCTCTCTTATCTGTCTGGGGTTTATCTCCATCTTTATGTCTGTGCTAATGTTTATCTGTCTGTCTGAGTCCTGCTGATTTCTGGCATAGCGTGTCCTACTATTCCGGTTTATTTACTGTTGGTGAGGGTCTGCTTTCACACAGATATTCACAGAGTGTTCTGGCTGAGCCAAATGTGATGTGGTGTTACGTAACTCAGACAGAAACCACAGGGGAGGTTGTTCTGTGTAACTAGTGCATTAACGTTAACGTAGGTGTACTAAAGACTTTCTGTGTGCAACAGCCCTTTACTTTGTTTTACCTCAACATGATTTTCCAGGTTGGATGGTTATTTTTTTGCAGGTGATGGAGTTTGTACACAGTATTCAGAGCACGTATTTAAAAGGACATGAACCTTTCTTTGTTTCAAAAAATATTAAACATGTGCTTCAGATACAGCCATATGGCACCATCAGCTAACCAAACTACATTTTGAACTTGATGAAGTCCTTTTCTCTGATTGTTTTTTCTCCTGTGATGAACACAAAGCAATTTAGAAGAGAAAAGAGAGTTCATCCGCTGACTTCAGATCTGTGCTTCAAGCTATAGACACGTAGTGGCCCCAAAAGCACAATATTTGTCTTTATAAAACAAATCAAGTGAAAATAATGCGTTTCCAGAAAAAATAATACTCAAGTGAAGTGCAGATATTCAAACTTACTGCACTTAAGTACAGTACTTTGTCACTGTGCAATGCCGGTTCTGAGATGGTGTAACTGCTGGAAAGTTTCCCTGCAAGGGTGTTGTGCTTTGTGTTGCTAGAATGCCAGCACTAGTACAGTGGACTGACATGTTGTTTTATACCCAGAAACGCAGAGTTCATGAGCTCACAGTCTCCATCCATGAAAGTTAAAGGTTTTGTTCCCCAAAAAATTTTAAACAGTTAGTGTAGTGTAGTCGGTACTTTGAAACAACGACATGCCAATCAAACACAAGCAGCTGCACATGTTTGTCAGAGACACAGGGAGGCTGAAGAGTCAGTCCACGACGTGTCTGTATGGTGTGTTTTCATATCAAGCTGCCATGCTGGCAAACAGCAGTGAATATTATCATATACCTGCTATGAAGCAGGTTCAAACGTACCCATGCCAGCCTCCCCTCACCCTCCTCTGTGTCCCCACTTGTTTTTCTCTGTTCCTCCTCCTCACCCTGTCTGTCACCGGGTTGTATTTCTCAGTAAAGGCGTGGGAGTTGGGGAGAGAGTGAGCTAATATCCTGGTATGATTAAATGGTGGAAAAGAGGCTTGATAGTATGAGAAGGGAGGAGGAGTAGAGGGAGAGGGCTCAGAGGAGGGAGTCGGAGGGTAGAAATGAAGGGGTGGGGGTTAGAGAGGTGAGTATAAAAGCCTTGCTGTGAGGAATTAGGAAATATTTCTCAGGAGAAAATACACACAGAGAGATATTTTACAGACTTTTAACTCCATAATCATCTTTCACGGTAAGTACATTCAAGCAAATAATCTCTTGTAACAAATGACAATGAAAACAGGTGAAAAGTAGACATAGTTTACATGTTTTAAACAAGTCAAACTTTGGAAAAACTGCAGTTTTTATGAATTAGTTGATTGGCTAATGACCAGTGCATTTTTTATTTTTGTATGTTTTTGCTCTAATGCTTCAACATGCAACTCCGACAGTACAATAGGCCTTCAGTACTAGTCTGTTTGTGTGAAGAGCACTTAAAACATAACCTCAGTCTGGATGAGTGTGCAAGCATCATGCCTGTGGCTTTTTCCTGTGAGGTGGTCACTTTCTGCCTGCAGGGAATGTGAACCCATTAGGATCCCTACCAAGACAGACAGGCATAAACCTATGGAGGCCCTCACACACACACACATGCGTCTAGTCTTGCTTGTGTTTGGAAGTTGCTTTTTGAACTTTGGGCCTGAGGATTGCTGTTTCTGTGCCCAAGTCTGGCTCAACTGTAGCCAAGATATGCCTGAGGGACTGATGTTATGCTGTGTGTGCATGTGAACATGTGCCAGAGAAGGTTATGTATGTGTGTTTATGTGTAATGAAAGCTGCTATTGACAGTGAAAGGGAGGGCTGCTAAAACAGAATCCTGTCCAAATCCCACAAACAGAAGATGCGGATGAAAGCTTTTCTGCAGTGCAGGAATGTGAATACAGGGAGTGTGTGTACGTGTGTGTGTGTGTGTGTGTGTGTGTGTGTCAGGGTGTTAAAGTTCTCTGCCTTTACTGTTTGTAGAGGTGTCACACCTTACCGTAGGTATGTGATTAAGTATTGATTACGATTGTGTGTGTGTGTGTGTGTGTGTGTGTGGAGACATGTAGAATACCTATAACTTTATAGTAACCACCTTTCTTCCTGCAATAAACTTTAGTGTATTTGGACACTAGTAACTAGTAACTTGGCAGTTAAACAGCCATTTCTTTTTGGTTGTTTCCTACAAAATGGTGTTTGAGCTATCGATGTTGGTGTTTATGGATTGGCTCTGACTTCAAATCCAGTGCAGTCACAAGGAATTTGGTCAGTCTGCTCAAATGAATATATATATATATATATGTGTATATATTATGTGTATATATATATATATATATATTTATAGTGTATACATATATATATATAGTATATATATACTATATATATGCATTTGTTTATTTGTGTCTGTCCCGTGCAGAAATTCTGCAGCAACGTGCCAGCAAGCACAGATGTTTAACTGCAGACCAGCTTGTATCAGGGCTTTATATGACTGCTTGTAGCCCTCATATGCACAAAACCACAGGAAACAGATTTAGAAAGTTTGGCTCTTTCAGCCATCTATCCCCGCTTGTGGTTCTTTCCTGGTTACCCACAATTTCAAAATCCGAGCCGTATTCTCTCATTCTCTCTCGTTTTTCTCCCTCTTCTCCTATCAAACTCTGGCTCTGGTGCTGACATGACTCACTGAAACACCTCTCTTCTCTTTTCCAACAGAGAGGCAGATATATCAGCCCCAAGATGAGGAGCCTTCTTCAGTTTCTGGCACTCTGTGCTGCCGTCTCTTTCTGTGTCTGCTATGGTACAGATTGTCCCCGACATCTTCACTCTTCTGTCATTCAGTAGCCATTATGCAATTTTTAGCACATAATTTACATAACAATTCTTTATTTATGATTAACCCAATTCCATGTTTTTCCCATAGAATCTCATGAAAGCACAGAATCCATTGAAGGTGATTAAATGTCTCTCGTTCATGGAAAAACATGCATGCAGTTCTAATAAATGTAACACAGCTTCAGTGATACAACTTCGTATATCGGAATCTCATTTTATCCTTCACTAACATATCCCCATCCTTACATTTCACCTAACTGAGATGATTTACAGGATGTACATGAAAAAAACAAAAAGAATTTTTGTCTAGTAAAGTTTTGTGGTTCCAGATTTGTTTGTGCCCCCAAACCAAGCCAACTCATTCATAACAACGCAGAGGAGACACGTACACAACCCACCCAGAGGGAACAGATTCGACAATTACAACTTCATGAGGTAAAAGACGCCACCGCAGACACACATACAGAGCACATTCCTGTGTATATGTAGGACCACGTGTCTGCAGAAACAGACGACAAGGCACACATGCACATGCAAATGCCTGAATGCAAAAAAAAAAAAAAAAAAAAATAAAGAAATAAGAAGAAATGCAACAAAACAAAGGCAAAAGTCACTGGCTGTATTTGTTCCTGATTATTGTCCTCTTCCATGTCCTCAACATTCCTTCCTCTAACTGTCTCTGTCATGCCGTCTTATATCTATTCTCCCCTCCTCCCTCTTGTCCAGGAAGATGAAGTCTCCAGTGGAGAGGAGTGCAGAGACCTGTGAGGACTACTCTCCCTGCCGCTTCTACGCCTACCACCACGGCTATCAGAAGGCCTACCAGAGATACTTTGGCTCCAGACCTCAACCCCAGAGAGCAGCTGTGTCTCGTCGATACTGAACTCAAAGTATTTGTCAGTCAAATGCAGAATTATCATTATCGCCTAGAAATGAATGCGCTTTCCTTCATTCCACATATCACGATTTTTATATAATTTATGTGGTTGCTTTTGTGGCCTCTTCTGGATGTGAGAGGAATCCTAGAAGAAAACACATTTTATAGACACAGAGGCATTCAGCACGGCTCAGACGTTACAGCAAGCTGTCATTATACACATGTAGAAATTCCTGGCGCATCTCTTGTGTAATCTCAGGATAAGTGTTCTCCACTATTATCACACCTTCCCCACATTTATGAGCTTCATGTGATGTGCTTGACTGAAGTGTTTCACTTACTGTGTACTAACCATTTCTGGCATTATTAACCATTTCTTACATCCAAGCCAAGCACTGCTGTCAGTGATTATTTCCATTGCTTTGAAAATAAAATGTCCTTTATTGTGTTTTGTCTTAATCCTGTTTATACCATTTGTTTGCCACATGGGTGTTTTTTAGAACATTGCATCATGTGTTTTAAAGGCTACAATAATGCTGAATGGCTGTACAATTAAAGCAAATGATTTTTAATTTTCAATGCCTGTGATAAATTGAAGAAACTAAAAGTGTTTTTTTTATGTGTTAAGAAAAATTCTTCTACTCTTTAAGCTAAATAAACTCTTCAAAATCCCTCTTGGATTAGTTGAAAAATGCATCACCAAAACCTGAAAACAATGCTGTTTTTCTGAGCTCATTAAAAATCGACTGGTTCTCACAGGGCAACGACACCACAAACATAAAATGATTTTGTAAGTGTTACGGCTGTCTGCCGGGAGGTGTGGCTGAGTGCGTGCCGCAACGTGCGCGTAACGGCGAGCGGCGCGCCTCAGCAGGTGGATGCAATCCGAACTAATCAGCAGCGTGCATCTGAACAATAAAAGCGGCGCACCGGCCATTTTGGAAAAAAGAGAGCTGAGACTGCAGAAGCAAACACAAAAGAATCTCCTCGCACTGTCCCACGAACAGATCTGAGCACATGGGAAAAGGACTTGATCAAAGAGCTGCTACCGGTAAGCGTGCTCGTCATTTGACTCTATGCTGAAAGTGTGAAAGCCGGGAGTACCGACTGTTATTGAAAGCGTAAACTGCGCTTATGTCTCATTTCTTCGAGCTACTTGCCTGCTTATTTTGAAATTAGTTTGATAAAAAGTTCGTGTTGGAGTTATTTAGGTTAAGTAGGCAAATTGTATAAATGTTATTAGTTAAAATACAGTGAATTTTGCTTTATTAAAATGCACATTAAAATATTTAAGTAGTTCCGTTTAAAAGTAGTAAAGTCAAAACCTATAGTAAAATCAACTAAAATACTTGTTTTGTGTAACTAAGTTCCATGAAAGTTTTGTGGTTTTCTTGGAATTAGTTAAAATTGTGATGAATGTATATAAGTTGGATTTTTTTCTGAATAATCATCTAAATTATTTATTTGTTTGTGACTATAGGTTTTTCGCCTCCCCTGCTTCCTGTGTACTGGTTCAAATAAAGGAAAATAATGAGTGAAATCCTGAAGTCTGGTCAAGTCCTTCCTTTTTCAAGTGTGGGAAGCCATGATGACGTAAAGAAACTTGACAGTGAAAAACCGGCCGTGACCAGTGACCAGCGAAGACTCCATTTGTGGCCACAACCGAGAGGGAGAGGGCTCCACCTGAGGCCTGGAGGATAAAGCCTGCCGTCAGTCAGTCGAAGAGGACAAAATGGCTGAGTCGAAGTCACTTGAGGAACTGAAAGTAGAGAGGACCACAGTTAAGAGACTTTTTTCCCGTCTTGCCAATAGCATTACGAGAACCCACATGGAGATGTCTATGGAGGAGTTACAAGAGAACTTCAAGAAACTTACAGCAGAAAGCTCCAGAGCTATGGAGGCAAATGAAGATGTGGAGGCCGCTTACATGGAGTGCAAGGCAGCTACTGCAGAGGAGCTGAGCAACCTACAGAGAGCCAACATAGAGAAGACAGAGAAAGAATGTGAGCAAAAGACTAAAGAAGTTAAACTCCTGATCCGAGAGACACTGTGGGCCACATATGGAGATAAAGAACTGTCCCTGGCTCTACAAGTTGCGGAGGCTGAGTGTGAGAACGTCTCCTCCATTCAGCAGGATGCAACTCTGGAGGCATATGAGTTTATGCTGACCCACTTAGAGAAGTTGGTGCACAAGGCAAAAGAAGCGCACCACAACTGGAACCGCTGGACTCCACCAGCCGAGCAAAAAGACTTTGACCGCTGTGTAAGAAGGCTCGAGGCGTACCTTCCAAAGCTGGTGTCATGGAAGGCTTCCTTAATCAAAGCAGCAATTATAAAGCAGCACGCTGAACAAGAACCCATCTCAGTTTGCGGCTTAGCTCCAGTAGCAGCGATAAAGCTGCAAGTCACAGCCCTGCCAAAGTTTGCTGGCGAGACTACTACAGATGGAGGAAAGAATAGGAGGCTCTGCAGAAGCAAGGTGAACCGACTGGCTCAAAAGAAGTAAAGAAATTCCAATTGCTCGATAGCCTTGACGAGAGGGTGGCCAAAGATCTTCGCTTGTCTACGTACAGCTCATCGGACGAGATCTTTTAAGTTCTGGACAGCCGGTTCGGGAACCAAGCCACAATCGCTCTCGAGATCATCGAAGAGCTACAAGCAATTCCACCAGTCAGGAACGGCCAGCCAAGACGAATCATAGAACTCATCCAAACTGTGGAAAAGGCCCTTTATGATCTAAGTGAACTGGGAAGTGCAGACACCATAAAGAACCCACTAGTGACTAAATCCATCAAGAGCAAGCTTCCAGAAACTCTGATAAAGGACTGGCTCACCTATACTGCAGATGAGGGGAAACGCTGTTAACCACCAGAACCGCTTTGACAAGCTCATCATGTTCCTGAAATCACAAGAATCCATATATGAACAATTAGATCAACTAAGAGATGTCATCGAATCCCCCCAAGGAGAAATCCAAGTTCTTAAAGTACGCCAGAACAAAGACAACCAAGTCCAGCAGTGACACAACAGGTTACATTATTTGTGGTGACCCAAAACACAGAAAGAGACTGTATTTCTGCAGAAGGTTTAGAGCACAACAGCCGCAGCACAACAACTGGGTGCCTGCAAGAGGTGCCTTGAAGACCATGACGGCGGCTACTGCAGAAAGACCACCTACCTGTGTGGGAATCAAGAGTGCACAGACCAACACCACTATCTTCTGTCTAGCTGCCAGACCCAAGTCCCAAACAACACCCAAATCTAGTCCAGTGAAAGCTGAGGGCAAAAGATACACTGATGCCCAAGAAGAGTTCCTCTCCAAACTTCCACTTGAGCTGGCACAGCAGTGTCGAAACACCTTCTGCAACATCTCATCCAGGGCATACAACTCCACTGCAGCTGGAAGAGCCCTTCTTGATTAGAACGGCTTAAACAAGTACCCAGTCATCCTGATGCTCCTTGATGTTACAGCGAATGATGGACAGAGGATCGGGACCCTCATTGATCTGGCATCAGACACAAACTACATCACACATAGAGTCTCATCAGCTGATTTGCTATGGACTTGATGAAATAGCAGAAGTTCATAGACATGTTCCAGCCGCTAAGTTACAGAAGATTTTCCCAGATGTTCCCCTCAAAGACCTCACAAGACCCATAGAAATACAACTCCTAATCAGCCACAAAGAAGGCCAATTAGTACCCCAGAAAGTCCGTTCTGTCGGTGAACGCTTGGCAAGACCATTGGAGGCACGCATCCAGACCTCTTCGAAGAAGTTAGCTTAATGGCCCATATGTCAAAAACACATTTCACAAGATCCATGAGAACTGCAGCAGTCAAGAACAGTGAACTCACCTGTAAAGATCCAGTCTCCTCCCAGCCTCCCGACCATCCCAATACAGCTGCTAGCAGCAGACACTTTCTGAAGTTCTGGGAGTGGGAAAGCAGTGGAGTCGCCTGTGAGCCAAAATGTGGAGGATGTCGCTGTGGGAATTGCCAACCTGGAGGGAAAGAAATGACACTGGCTGAAGAAAGAGATGGCTTGACATATGTGAACGGAGATCACCATAGCCCTGAACCACACTTGCACGCCAAGTATCTGTGGAGAGAAGATCCAGCATCTCTACCCAACAGGAGAGCAGTAGGAGCCACATTTCTCAGAACGGAACAGCTGGCGAAGGAACCAGAGTGGAGGATGGCCTACGCTTCACAAGTCCACGAAATGGTTAATCGCAAAGCTGCAGTGAAGCTGTCCAAAGAAGCTCTGCAGAGCTGGACCGGGCCGGTGCTGAAATAGAAGCTTTCGCCATAACAAGAGTGAATATCGGAGACAAACCAGCTGGTTGCATAGCCCAAGAAGCCATGCGGGAGACCGACAACTTGCCTCCATTTAGACACTTCAAAGAAAAGAAACATGTGCTGGAGGAAGATGTCTGTGTTGATGACATCCTGACCTCACACAACAACCTCGACCATCTGAAACTCGATCCTTAAAGCTGGAGGATTGGGTCTACTCAAATCAAAGTGGGAGGAAAGAGCCAAGTGGTAGAAACACAGAGTCCAAGAAGACAGTGATCCTGCCCTACACCACTGAAGATGACAAGCTACATGTCATGGTTGCTGTGAACTTTTCTAAGAAAAAAAAGAAAATGCGCCTTGGTCAGAACTTACTGAGAGAAGAAGTAAGACACCAAACCCCAGACCCACTCACTAGAAGGGAACTATTAAGCCAAGTCTCTGGTCTCTATGATCTGCTCGGTCTTGTGGCTCCTGCAAAGCAGAAGGGAGCCATCCTGCTCCTAAGAGCTTTTCAAGAAGCAAAAGTAATTTACTATGGAAGAGACACCTGGGATGCAGCCTTGTCCAAAGAGCTCAGAGAAGATGCCATAAAACTCCTTGAAGAGTATGCTGTCCTGAGCCAACTCAGATTCATCCGACCCCTGACTCCACCAGATCCATGTGCAGGACCAAGTGGTATCACCTTTTCTGATGGCAGTGAGCATGCATAAGGTGCTGTGCTGTATCTACGCTGGAGCTGCAGCCATGGTGTCGTCATAAGGCTGGTCGAGTCCGAGGCCAAACTGACTCCTCTCAACAGCAAGGGTGACCCTGTGAAGGCAGAGATGTGTGGAGCAGTCTTTGCAGCCAGACTTAAGAACTATTTCCAGAAACACTGCCAAATCGAAGTTGAGAGGTGGTATCATCTCATCGACAGTCAGACCGTCTTAGGCGCCATACAGCGAGAGCGTTACGGCTACCAGACCTTTTTCGAGAACCGAGTTGGCGAGATCCAGAAGAGCAATGACGTTCGAGATTGGTGGTGGATCCCAAGGCCGGTAAACATCGCGGATATTGTCACCAGAGGGGCCGGTCCTGATGACTTAACTGAGGAGTCTGAGTGGCAGTTGGGTCCAAAGTTTCTTAGACTCTCTGAGAGTGAGTGGCCAAAGAAATCCGCCAAAGATGTCGCTTCACAAGCAAGAGACAGTATCAAAAAAATACTAAAGAAAACATTTGTTGCAGTATTCACCCAAAGACAACTGAAAGAGCAAGACCCAGTCATGATACAGAAGGCGGAGTCCAAGTGTAGAAGACCTCCTGCAGTAGCAGCAGTCCAGAAGCTGGTGGACGAAAGGCGCTTCAGCAGTCTAAGGCAGCTGGTCGGGACGATAGCATGGATTTGGAGAGCAGCAAAAAAGTTCCTGCATGCCAAGATTGGAGATAAAGAAAAGTGGGAGGCAGTACCTTCATCTGCTGTCATTACAGTCAATGAAAGAGAGGATGTGTTCCGAGATCTATGCCTGGCAGCACAAGAGGACGTACACTTTCCAACTACAACAACTGATAGACTGGTTGTCTACAGAGATGGAACTACTGGGCTCCTGATGTGTGGTGGTTGGTTTCAGACCTTCAGAAAGGGCTACAGAGCCATTCCCCTGCTACCTTTGCAGGCCTGGATCTCTACCCTTCTAACCAGAACAGCACACAGTGAAGGACACGACAGAGTGACAGGAACTTTTCTGCGGATGCGAAAGAAAGCATGGGTCATCAAAGGAAGGATTATTGCCCAAAGAGTCGTTGATAAGTGTGTGGTCTGCAAAAAGTCAAAGGCAAGAACCTGTCGCTGGAAGAGGCCTTCTTAATTAGAACGGGTTAAACGAGTACCCAGTCATCCTGATGCTCCTTGATGTTACAGCGAATGATGGACAGAGGATTGGGACCCTCATTGATCTGGCATCAGACACACACTACATCACACAAAGAGCTGCAAGAAAGTTGAACCTTAGAAGAGAAGATGTGACGCTGGTGGTCCATGGTGTCCTGGGGGTGAAGGTGTCTGTTGCAACTAAACGCTACCTTCTCAAGATACATGTCAACACTCAAAGAGGAACTCTCAAAGCTCATCAGCTGATTTGCTATGGACTTGATGAAATAGCAGAAGTTCACAGACATGTTCCAGCCACTAAGTTACAGAAGATTTTCCCAGATGTTCCCCTCAAAGACCTCACAAGACCCATAGAAATACAACTCCTAATCAGCCACAAAGAAGGCCAATTAGTACCCCAGAAAGTCCGTTCTGTCGGTGAACGCTTGGCAAGACCATTGGAGGCACGCATCCAGACCTCTTCGAAGAAGTTAGCTTAATGGCCCATATGTCAAAAACACATTTCACAAGATCCATGAGAACTGCAGCAGTCAAGAACAGTGAACTCACCTGTAAAGATCCAGTCTCCTCCCAGCCTCCTGACCATCCCGGCGTCCAGTCCAATACAGCTGCTAGCAGCAGACACTTTCTGAAGTTCTGGGAGTGGGAAAGCAGTGGAGTCGCCTGTGAGCCAAAATGTGGAGGATGTCGCTGTGGGAATTGCCAACCTGGAGGGAAAGAAATGACACTGGCTGAAGAAAGAGATGGCTTGACATATGTGAACGGAGATCACCATAGCCCTGAACCACACTGGCACGCCAAGTATCCGTGGAGAGAAGATCCAGCATCTCTACCCAACAGGAGAGCAGTAGGAGCCACATTTCTCAGAACGGAACAACAGCTGGCGAAGGAACCAGAGTGGAGGATGGCCTACGCTTCACAAGTCCACGAAATGGTTAATCACAAAGCTGCAGTGAAGCTGTCCAAAGAAGCTCTGCAGAGCTGGACCGGGCCGGTGCTGAAATAGAAGCTTTCGCCATAACAAGAGTGAATATCGGAGACAAACCAGCTGGTTGCATAGCCCAAGAAGCCATGCGGGAGACCGACAACTTGCCTCCATTTAGACACTTCAAAGAAAAGAAACATGTGCTGGAGGAAGATGTCTGTGTTGATGACATCCTGACCTCACACAACAACCTCGACCATCTGAAACTCGATCCTTAAAGCTGGAGGATTGGGTCTACTCAGATCAAAGTGGGAGGAAAGAGCCAAGTGGTAGAAACACAGTCGATGAAGACAGTGATCCTGCCCTACACCATTGAAGATGACAAGCTACATGTCGTGGTTGCTGTGAACTTCTCTAAGAAAAAAAAGAAAATGCGCCTTGGTCAGAACTTACTGAGAGAAGAAGTAAGACACCAAACCCCAGACCCACTCACTAGAAGGGAACTGTTAAGCCAAGTCTCTGGTCTCTATGATTCGCTCGGCCTTGTGGCTCCTGCAAAGCAGAAGGGAGCCATCCTGCTCCTAAGAGCTTTTCAAGAAGCAAAAGTAATTTACTACGGAAGAGACACCTGGGATGCTGCCTTGTCCAAAGAGCTCAGAGAAGATGCCATAAAACTCCTTGAAGAGTATGCTGTCCTGAGCCAACTCAGATTCATCCGACCCCTGACTCCACCAGATCCATGTGCAGGACCAAGTGGTATCACCTTTTCTGATGGCAGTGAGCACGCATAAGGTGCTGTGCTGTATCTACGCTGGAGCTGCAGCCATGGTGTCGTCGTAAGGCTGGTCGAGTCCAAGGGCAAACTGACTCCTCTCAACAGCAAGGGTGACCCTGTGAAGGCAGAGATGTGTGGAGCAGTCTTTGCAGCCAGACTTAAGAACTACATCAGTTATCCTGATGCTCCTTGATGTTACAGCGAATGATGAACAGAGGATCAGGACCCTCATTGATCTGGCATCAGACACAAACTACATCACACAAAGAGCTGCAAGAAAATTGAACCTTAGAAGTGAAGATGTGACGCTGGTGGTCCATGGTGTCCTGGGGGTGAAGGTGTCTGTTGCAACTAAACGCTACCTTCTCAAGATACATGTCAACACTCAAAGAGGGACTCTCAAAGCTCATCAGCTGATTTGCTATGGACTTGATGAAATAGCAGAAGTTCACAGACATGTTCCAGCCACTAAGTTACAGAAGATTTTCCCAGATGTTCCCCTCAAAGACCTCACAAGACCCAGAGAAATACAACTCCTAATCAGCCACAAAGAAGGCCAATTAGTACCCCAGAAAGTCTGTTCTGTCGGTGACTTGGTACTCTGGGATGGTCCACTTGGCAAGACCATTGGAGGCACGCATCCAGACCTCTTCGAAGAAGAGGGATGATGTCAAGAGGAGAGTGAGCATGAAAGTATGGGGCGTGCTTTTCTGCTGTATGTCAAGTCGAGCCATCCATGTCGAACTGGCAAACACACTATCGACCGAGAGCTTCCTACTCGCTTACCAGAGGTTCACTTCTATCCGAGGCCATCCCCAGAAAGTCTGGTTCGATCCAGGTACAAATTTTAGTGGGGCAAAACCTGTACTGGAAGATATGTACACCTATCTGAGTCAACAGAACAAAGTGTCACTTGAAGAATATGCCGCCAGAAATGGGACCTATTGGACATGGAGAATCCTTCCAGCCGATTCACCTCACCGAAATGGTGCAGCCAAAGCTGCTGTCAAGATCACCAAAAGAGCTCTCCAGAGTCTTGTTAGAGGAGAAGGCTTTACCTTCAGCGAATTCCTGACTGTGCTCAAGCTAGCTGCCAACCTAGCCAATGAGAGACCTATCGATGCCAGAGTCCAGAGCTGTGAACACCGCGTCGAATACATCACTTGAAACACCCTGTTGCTTGGTCGAGCCACACAGAGCGGAGATTTGTTCATTGTCTGGCTTTGCTTTGGGGGTTTAAATGAAACCATGTGAGAGGTTTAGGCAGACAGAACTGCTGATCACTTAAATACATGTGAAACATGACGAAGGGCCTCAGTTGGCCCGTTGGCCCATCAAGGGGGAAGATAAAGACTGTGACAGACAGTACTGTGAGCACTGCTGATTACAATATGTAGTCAAATTCTAGTTTCTGACCTCTCAGCAAGAATCTGAGTACCGCACAACACATCTGTGCATCAGTATCCTCGCTGTTGTAAGACACACAAAGGTCAGCACACAGTGTGTCAGCATGGCACAGTACTACAAAGACATGTTGGATGGTTGTTTTTCTATGCAGCCACAAGGCCGCAAATGTGCAAAATTAAAGTTGTCCTGGGGTTGAATCCTTGAAGTCTGTCACTGAAATGAGACAAGGAGCCAGCATTGGGTCAGACAGTGAAATTACACCCCATAGAATACTGTCAGTACCAGTAGTCTGGAAGATAAATTTTGAGTCAAGAATAGCAACAAGAAGAGCAGGAGTCATTTTCATATCATAAATTAGAGAAGTTCAAAGGATGGGTTTTTGGTAATTTAACAATATGCTTCACACAGCAGCCACAGTGTACCCAAGACTGATTCAGTATTAGCATTACCAACAGTGATCTCTTTTTAATGAACCAAAAAAAATACAAAAGTATTAGTTGTTTTAAAAGATTACATAAACAGATGTCTACTGGAGAGCTGTGTTTTAATTAAGATGAAGTGACATGCTCCTTTCTCTGCAGCTTTCTGCCACTTTATTGGCAAACCACCCACTTGTTTTGGTAAGAAATATCCTCCCACAGTTCAAATTACCCTCCTACAAATCTTCAAACACACTGGGTTTGTTTAGAAATGTTGCTTTCTTTATGTAGGAAATCGCAGTGGTTTGTAATAAAAGAGCCCTCGGATTAAAATCATGTCACATAATGTGGGACCGTGGCTTTTCCGTTTCAGTTTGCGTTGCAGAGTTTTCTGTGACGCGTGTACTTAGTGACATTCATGTAAAAGACTGCAGGAAACTCTGACCTCTCCTGGCTGCCAGCTGGCATTGCATTTGATTTCGTTAAACTTTTTATTATCATCACCAAATGTGACTGACAAGTTAGTTTTCCCTGTGTTTCGTAATGCATTCTTTTCTTTTCTTTCATCGTCATCATCAACAAAAACCTCAAGATGCTGAGGAGGAAACTGAGATGCACAAGCAAACCATGACTCACAAGGACAATGTGGTTTGTCAGCAGCAGCTTAAAGTGACCTAAACAAGCTGTAAAATATTTTGGCCGACGAGTCACCCGCATTTGTTTTCTCATCACCTATCCTTTAAAATAAATATGTTCCTTTTGGAAGCAGAGGTCGCATTCTGTGTGTGTGTGTGTGTGTGTGAGAGAGAGAGAGAGAGAGTCCATTTTGGCAATCTTACATATAAAACCAAACTGTGTATATATGACTTTTGCGGGGGTGTGTATCTCTGTGGGTGTGTGATACATGATTCTCGAACCAATCACATATCCACGTCACAATAAGGACCGGATCTATAAAGCGAGTGTGTATTTCTGTATATATGTGTCAGAGAGAGAAGAGTGACTGAGTAACTTAAGTTGCCTGATACTGCGATCAGTGAAGAAAGAAATATGAAGACTTTGGCCATCCTGGTTCTCTGCTCTCTGGCAGCCATCTGTCTGACTTCAGGTATGAGCAACACATCAGTATATGTTAGAAAAGTTTTTAATTAAAACTACTTTATATTTTTGTATGATTTATGTTGTTCTGTTAACAAAGCTTAAAAGCTGCCAGTACTACTCAAGATCTGGCCAAGTGATTTATTTTGCCCTGACTTAACAACAAGACAGTGGGTGCATTAAAAGGTATAGCTTTAAAAAGAGACACTTTCTGGATTAAAAAGGAAAAATAAACATCTCTATTCGTATTTTTCCCCTCATGTTTGACAGACGCCTCCACCGGCTCCCAGCCTGCCAGTGACAACCCTGCTCAGGAGGGTGAGATCATGGTTTTTGGTTGGACTGTATCATGGATGTTATATTAACATGGAACATATCTGAGACAGTTTGACTCAAAGAGGAATACTAAACCAGATGATTCTCACAGTTTGGCTAAAAAAAATCTCAGATGCTGCTTACATAAAAATAATAAACTGAAACTAACTGATTTGTTAAATAGATCTAGAATAATTATAAAGACTGCATGCTGCATAATCTAGTGTGTTTATACAAAGAGACAAAGTTGTGTGAAATGTGCAGGTCTGTTTGTGGAGAGGGATGAGGCCTCCACAGTGGTGAGACAGAAGAGAGCTGCTGGAGAGTTATCCCTGACACAGCTGGAGAGGTATTTCACACCTGCTTTGCTTTCACATCACCTGTAAGGAGCAGTGGGCAGGCAGTCAAAGATTAGATTAGATGTGGCTGATTATATGGAATATGTGATATGTGGCTGATATGTGGAATAACTGAATCTACTGTATGTGTTGCCTCTCTGTGGTCATCCCTCCCTCCCTCCCTCCCTCTCTGCTCAGTCTGAGAGAAGTGTGTGAGGCCAACCTGGCTTGTGAGGACATGATGGACACTGCGGGAATCATCGCTGCCTACACCGCCTACTATGGACCAATCCCCTACTAGAAGCCAAACCAACTGAATGCTCATCACAGCTGTTTTTATTATCTGTAGTATTGGAGTATTATCCCCTTTGAGCTCTATGTTTTCCTTTCTTTGCAGTTAAGCCAAAAAGCATGAGAAAACATGTCTGAATGTATGACACCATGTTACACAAATTAAACAGTGAGAGATGTGGAGCAGGAGGAACACTATTTGCATGTGGATTTATTTTTCCATCCTGCATGGGCCCAGAGAATTGTCTGTAAAATATTATAATTTCTGTAACCTGTAGAGTAGTGTGATGAAACTAAATAAAGATAAATAAAACTCTGTGCGCTGTATGTGTGCTCTGTTATAAGACCTAATCTTGGATTCTGGATAAGTGAACATAATATTAATTCTGCAACCTACTGCTTTGGCAAGGTACGACCACTAGATGTCGCTGCGGTGACATCCAATGATGTGAAGAGTCCCGCAGAAGTCACAGTAAAAGAGCTTTTAATTTTATGTTGTGTGTACAATTAAGAGCTTACAAGGCACTGTAATTCAAGCAATGCAGATACAATGAAAGTGTCGTCGGAAACCCCAGCCTAAGAATTTCTTCCTCTTCAGCGATGTTCTTGTGTACGGCAGCGTCATTCTGAACGGCCGCTTTCACAAAAACCAGAAGATAAGCGTTTGTCACTGCTTTGGTGTTGTCTTTTTTAAAGCTTTGTATTATTTACATGATTTAATACATCTTATGGCTATTAATCCACTCAAATAGAAAAGAAGTAAAATAAAATATATTCTGAACAAAAATGTCCACAGATGACCGAAACTTCTCGCAGTTAAACATTTTTTTTATCTGTAGAACAAAAACAGGATTTTTCTTTCTGTTAAATGTTTGTGCTTTTTGAAAAACATGGAATTAGTTGCACTCCCATTACACTGATTCAGCTACGGGAGTTTCAACCCTCAGCCAAAAAGCAAAATTATTAGTCCTGCTGAATGTCTGAAGAGAAGCTCAGAACGTATTTGATGATTTGTATTACAGTAAGCTCAGTTCACTGTGAGCCATAACTGCCAAACTCTGATTTCTTGGTGGACAAGCATTTTGACAGTCCATATTACATAATCAGTATGTGTTCTTCTCTGTCATTTCAGAGGACATTGAGCTGGAGGACATGGAGGACAGTCTGGATGTGAGGAACCAATGGCTGATCCGTACGCCAGGAAAGTCGTTTCCGCGCCTTCACACGAGGGGAAGCAGGCCTGGATTGAGCACATCAAAGAGTGCCGGTCAGGCCTGCTGCAGGACGGCAGCTGCCAACGTGGTTCCAGCTTTGCTGTTACCTGGATCCCAGACCGGGCCTCCTTCAGATGCATGCGCTGCTTCAACAAGTTCACAGCAACCAAACGTCGACACCATTGCAGAAAATGTGGCTTTCTGGTGTGCAATTCATGCTCCAAACAGCGAGCAGTGATTAACCACATTCATCCCACTAAGAGACTGAGGGTCTGCAGTCTCTGCCACACTCAGAACAAAGAAGAAGATGAGATATCTCGACTGAGGGGGGACAGTGCTGGAATGAATAGCTTAGAGGGCGAAGATGTGGCAGCATCCAGTGATGAAGACGAGGGAGTGGGAATGATTCAATGCTACGCTCAGAGCAGCTGGCTGGACACTTGGAGCAGCCATTAACCACATTAACACACTTAATGTTAACTCAAAACCAGTGAATCAACAGCCTTAGTGAAATAAAACTGCAGCATTAAGACTCAAACAAAGACAGTTGGACACAATAGAAGCATGTTGGAAATCGAGTGAAAAAATCTTTGCTGTCATTGCTGAGCTTTTATTCTGTACTTGTTTGCTGTGAAGTAGTTTACATTTTGCTTTCAAATGATCAGTGAATAACAAAGCACTCACAAAACAGATGTGTGTGTGTGTGTGTGTGTTGTGATGCTTCTGTGTTGAGAGTCACGTTGGATGCACCAATCTTACTTTCTCTGTCATGATTTTGATGCACACATTTTTCTTATTAAAAAGTCACTGCTGAGTTTATTTATGTGGAGCTCCAATGTGTTCAGAATGATGGGAAATACAGCATATAAATGAAAAAAATATTGTGATTTAATAATGAAAATGAATTTTAAGGAATCATTAAACTTAACTTATTGTTATGACATCCTTATTTTAATCATTTTTAGCCTGATTGTTCTGTAGTAACTGTGTGTTATGTCTGAGCTGCCGATGCTAATAAACTCTACTTGTTATGAGCGAAAGTCCAAAATTGTGAAAAACTGCCTAATTGAATAATTCAGTTATGACATAGTTCACATTGTTTTCACACGTTTTCACCAACTATTGACATGTTTGATGCGTCTTGGAATCTTGGAATTTGCCTTACATGGACTTTAAATGCTTACAGGCAGGTCGTTCATGTACGGGTTACCAAACCAAGAGGCCCACAGAGATGAGAGCAGTCAGCAACTGGACAGTAAACATGGAGGACAGCAAAATGGCTACGATGTTGTGAACAGCTGGGTCTTTCCTGTGACCTTTTAAATGTGACAAAGTGTGTTTCTGTCTACTTCGGACTGGCAGCCTGTTGGTGTGTGAGCAGAGGGATCGGCAGATGTTTAGGTGGTTTCTGTTGACGGAGGCTTTGCCAGTACAAACAAGGAGGGTGTGGGTTGTTTGACAATAAAAATGTGTGAGGTTGTCTGTTAAAGCTGATGTCAGCAGAAGAAAATGAGATTTCTACATCTTCCTTGTTATGTACCTCAGGATAAAAAAGTCCATAACAGCAAACACCAGTTCATTTTGAACTGCCCTCAATTGCTGTTTCTGATTTTGATTCGATCCAATAGGCTGATATAAACATTTCACATGACACGACATTTTCCAAGAGGCTTAATGGGCTTTCATAAACACTTGGTAAAAACTGGAACAAACCCAAATGCTTTCTCATCATGGGTGAGTCATTTGTTGGAGTGTCAAACCTGTTTGTCGCTTTTCATACAAGGGACAGCAACAACAAGGAAATGTGGCATATTTTCCTGTCAGAGAACTTTGAATACAGAGTGCATTTACAGCTGTTGGTTAACCTTACCTGGTGTGTTGGAACCACAGGAGCACTATCGCTGATGCTGCACAAATGCAGACAAATGAAGCACTTTTGTATTTGTATAGCAAGTACAGCAGAACTGTGCTGACACTCACATCTTTGTCTGAAGGCTTTACAGTCAGTGAGAAGCTTCTCCCAGAAATGTCCACTCTGATGGTACACGAAATTGTGTCTCTGTTGCTGTGTTTTGTTTTCAAAAACTATGGGGACATGGTGGATATGGTGCACTTCAGTGCACTCAGTAATGCCAACGAGACTTTGCATTTAAGCAGCAAAAGTGGAAATTCCCTGTGATAATAAACTTAATGGTACAGAAAACATTTAATATCTTTGATTCAGTTTTAACTGGGACTATTATGTCTGAGAAAAAAGTCAGACAGCTGTGATGGGGCTGGACTCATCCTGAGCTGCTTTCTATCTTCCAAATGTTGTAAGTCGAACATCAAAAGTCCCAAAAGTTTATTTTCAGTGAGATCCTGTGGATTCTGTCAGCATGTAGAAACAACCAAAGGAGCAGATCCCTTCACACTACTGGTGTACTGGGAGGAATTTCAACCCTGGACTAAAGGATTTTACTATTGTGCCAAAGTAGCAGCTGTTAGGTGTAGCACCACCAGCTTTTCCAAATTGGCCCTTTCACTTTCACATTGATTGTTTTCACTCAGAATGGGACGTGGTTGTATGTCTGCTGATCAGGATATACAGGGAGCACAAATTATTATTATTTCAAATTATTTCAAAGGTGGACTTGGATTAAATACATATTTTCTGTTATTTAATAAGAAATTATTTATTGTTGGGGAATAAGTTTCCTTATGAAGTAACTTGCATTGCACGGTTTTTATATAGAAATCTGGCCTTGGGCTGGTTCCTTCTTATCCATGAAGATAAATGTTTCAAAACATAAACCAGTATGGCCTGTGCTCTCTCAGTGTTCAACAGATGCTGGTGCTAAACAGAATTAGACAAAGAAGAAAGAGAATCCATTACTTTCAGCTGGTTATCTGTTTCAGCTGACACAGCTCACATGTGCCTTTTCTGGGGCCAACTGGGCTTGTTTGAAAAGGGTTACACATATACTCATAGCGCCCCCTGCCGGTTGAGGCAGGCTACCGCAGTGAAGTTTTCTGACATGTCTCCAACAATAGTGAGGGAACGTGGAGCTTATGCTGTTTATCTTGACTTATCTTGACTGGGGTACAGTCTGAGCAAAAATTAATATGTATTCAGCCAGCAGGCAGAAGTTGGACCACATTATGACCACATCATATGAAGGTAACCAAACTAGCCAAACTGAGTGTATTTGTCTTCACAGGTCAGACCTCCATCAGTCCATCTCCATCAGAAATCCAAATCTACTAAAGACATCAAAGCCAAAATGCACATTATGCAGAATGAGCCTTAATGTCATGATCACATTAATGTTTCAGCTGCTGAAGGTGGGGCTTATTGTCACTGCTTTGTATACTGCAGTGTTGCTTATCAGTTCACACCCTGAGGCTCACTAAGGTCTCATCTTAGCCAATGATAATACATCATCATTAATTAGGTTACTACATTTTATTGATCAGATTCCGCAAAATTGCAAAACCAAAAAACAGTTAAAGGCTGCAAGTTTGCACAGACTGAGTGAAATTAGAAATGAACACGATAAGAAACAAAAAAGTAAATAATAATAATAAAGAAGCTACGGAGGACACTGAGTCTGTCCATGTGCAGCTGAGGCTGTGCAGTGATTGGAAGGGGCTCGAGCTGCTCCGTCATTGGCTGGGTAGCTTGTCTGTGACTGGCTGATAGACGTCTGTGTGTGAGTTGGTGGAGGCGAATGAACTGGAAGCTGTTGCTGGAACATCCAGTCAGGAGGCAGGGACAACGTCACATACTGAATGCTGGGCTCTAACACATCTGCGTGTACGTGAGGCGCGAACACATCTGTGTGTACGTGAGGCTCGAACACATCTGTGTGTCTGTGAGGCTCGAACACATCTGCGTGTACGTGAGGCGCGAACACATCTGTGTGTCTGTGAGGCTCGAACACATCTGTGTGTACGTGAGGCCCGAACACATCTGTGTGTCTGTGAGGCTCGGACACATCTGTGTGTCTGTGAGGCTCGGACACATCTGTGTGTCTGTGAGGCTCGAACACACCTGTTTGTGTGTGAGGCTCGAGCACACCTGCGTATGCGTGAGGCTCGAACGCACCTGCGTGTGCGTGAGGCTCAAACACATCTGTCTGTGGGACGAAGGCCTCCGTCACTGCTGTCTGCACTGGAGTCACACACACTTTCTTGGCCTGCTGTGTTTCATCTTCAGGTTTGGATGCAGATGCAGCAACACAATCAGACAGAAACACAGATCAGTTTTCTAAACCTTTCAAAACAAGATGGTGTTTCTGAAACCTGCGTTAAACAACATTTTAATACCAACACTGAATCAAATGATATTTAATTTGAAAAAGTCACAGTTTGTGTTGATGATTCTGATTTCTTATTTGCTTTGTAAAAATCGTCAGTTCAGTCTTCAGTTAAAGACTTTATGTCAGTGTCGTCGTTCACTGCAGGGAAGCTGTTTGTGTCATTTATATTAAATCTACTAAAATGTAGACCAACACTGAACTTCATATCTTCAAAGTGTGAGTGAGTTGGTTTCTGCTCCTCAGTCTCTTGTATCGATGTTAAACGGTCAATAGCTTTCCAAAATGCAGAATTAATCCTTAAAAGTCCACACATCATCTAGTTTTCATGACATTTCACATGAAAACACGCTGTGATTCACAGAAATATGCTCTTACCTTCAGCACAGGTGGGCTTCCTTCTTCTTTCTCTCTTCCTCTTTTTGCCCTGCACAAAAACAAACGCGACACACTTTGCATTTGACATCAGCTGAGAAAAACTCTTTGCAGTGAGTGTGTGTCGTCAGCTCTTGTGTAGTGTGTGTGTCGTGAGCTGTGTGTGAGCAGGGTGTACTTACATAGTTGTGACTGGACGACCAGTCCGGGTGCTGCTGGGCGTGGAGCCGTCTTTCTCTGTCGGCCTGTTCGTAATATGTGGCCTGCTGTTCCTGTGACAGTGACTTCCACTGTGGGCGGACAACAACAAGACGTTAGATAGCATGTACACACACACACACACACACACACACACACACACACATATGCGCGCAGGACATTTCAGTCACACAATGCTGCAAAATCCTTTAGAGTTCAGTTTGTTCTCTGATCATAAAACAGTAAATGAAAAGCTAAATATCAGATTTGGAGTTAGAGGTGTGAGACACTGAGTGTCTCAAACGTACAGAACCAAAACACTTACCTTCTGTCCCAGGACCGTGTTTACAACCGCATTCCCTCGGCTTCTGATTTCGGCCTCAACGTGTGGCCTTTGCTCATTCAGGAACAGCATGAAGGCGTTTGGGGGCTTCTTTATATACTGACCGCCCTCCTGCTGGTTTTGACGCTTTCTCTTTCTATTGGACAAAAACAGAGAGAGAGGAGGTGATGTTACAAGAGTGGAAACACAAGATGTGTGTAAGATTGAACCTTGTCTCTGCTGTACTGTCCACTAAAACACATTAAGAGACACTGATTATAATCATATTCATGCAGAACATCAGTGGACAAACAACAGACACCTGAAATCAAACAACAGCTGATTGAAACTAAATAAAAGAAGATCCTAATTTGAATTTGTGTCTGACTTATTCATGTTGACCACAATCACAACTCATGAGAATTATGAAAATTACATTCGTGACCAAAACTGTCCAGAGCAAACTTACTTTGATTTGGACGCGTCTGCTGGAGGAGCAGCAACGACAGCAGGAGCACAAATCTCATACAGCGGCTGTCCATTCCTACACACATAAACAGAGACGGATACACACTTCAGGTGGTAGGTCGAGTGTGTGTGACGATTAAAACTGAAACTCAGTAGCTGTGTTCACTCATGTTTTCACTCATGTGTGTGTTACTTACCACAGTCCTACATAACGCAGGCTCTGGTTTCCTTCAAGGAACCCCGTCACTGGTATGCTGTGTTGCTGGAGACACAAACAGACACAGAACAGGTGATTTGACATGCTGCAGTGGCATCATCTGTCCCCTAGGTGTCAGGATGTTCCCTCCTCATAAATTCTAATAACTTTGAATGAGCTGCTGTCAGACACATCTGGAGGAACTACGGCACTGAGGTATAGAGCTACGATATGTTTCTGTTGAAGGTCACAGAGGTCAGGAGTGTGTCGTCATGTGAAGGTCAGGTGACCACAGAGCAAAAAGCTGTGGTCACCTCAAATCCCAAAGTTATTTGGTTGTCAACACAAAAGCAAATTTGCCAGAAGAAAATAAATGAAAAGATGAATCAGTTATCAAAATAGCCACACAGTCGTGTTTTACAATTAATCACATTCAACGCATGTGAAGGGACAACAAAGTGACTTCACATTCAGATTTGTTTCTTGCTTCATTTTGACATAAAACATCCAACACTGATAGCATGTGTATCAGTACAGGTACTCATAGACTCCTAATGATACCTGTGCCTGGCCTATGCTGAGTATCCTACCTGTCCCTGACTGGAAGCACCTGCCTGACTGTGCAGGTGACCTGGCTGCATGTCTTCTTGACGTGGTGCATAGTTCATGGGGGGAGCTGTCAACAATTGACTTTGCTGCTCGACCCTCTGAGGAGCTGCTCCCAGGGAGCTACAGCCACCATATCCTCCCTCCTCCAGCTCAGCATGGACAGGAGGAGGAGGTGAAGGTGAAAATGAAGGTGAAAGAGGCAGCAGGTCGGGTGCGTCATCCAGAAGATCAAATCCATCTGACTTGAGAATGGAGTGCAACTCTCCCCAGATCTGATCTGCAACGTTATTGTCAGACTCTTGAGGATCCGTTTTGGAGGATGATTGTTGTGCTGAGGGTGGGTGTTGAGGGTAGGTATTGTGCCTCTTCTCAGCATTGACAGGAGGAGGTGAAGTTGAAGGTGGAGTGTGAGGTGCTTCATCCACTAAATCAACTCCAGCAGACTTGAGAATAGACAGCAAGTCTTCCCAGGAATTGTCTGCTACACCACAGTCAGCCTCCTGGAGCTCCGTCTCAGCATTGAGAGGAGCATGTGAAGTTGAAGGTTGGGGTGAAGTAGATGGTGGTAGAGTATTCGGCGCTTCATCCACTAAATCTACTCCAGCCGACTTGAGAATAGACAGCAAGTCTTCCCAGGAATTGTCTGCTACACCACAGTCAGCCTCCTGGAGCTCCGTCTCAGCATTGACAGGAGCATGTGAAGTTGAAGGTTGGGGTGAAGTAGATGGTGGTAGAGTATTCGGCGCTTCATCCACTAAATCTACTCCAGTCGACTTGAGAATAGACAGCAAGTCTTCCCAGTCGTTATCTGTCATGGTGCTGTCAACCTGCTCAGGTAACAGATCCATTTTGCTGGCTGGTTTCTGTGCTGTTTGTTGTCCCTGTTGGGTACTGGACTCCTGTCACACACGTTGATAGGAAGCTGAATTTGAGACATTTTTTTACGTGGACTAACATATATTATATGTCATATTATACTCATTGATGTGTTTATTGTATGATTCACTATATTTATGTGACTGCTGCAGTTTATTATCAGATAAAAAGTTAACATACAAAATGATGGATTAAGAAGCTGTGATGTTAAGGATTTAACTCCTCATCAGTACATTCATAAGAGTACTTTTACTTTTGACAATACCAAGTGCTCTTACAGTAAGTACTTGAGCTACTTGATTATTTCCATTTTATGCTACTTTATCTTTTTATTCCACCACATTTCAGTGGCATAAATTATACTTTTGTACTCCTCTACAGGCATTCAACAGCCTAACTTTACCAAAGTCCTGTTGCTCTGCTTACAAGTTACACGTTTCTTTACACATTCAGAGTTTACTTAGAAAAGCTTTGAATAACTAAAAGAAGCATAAATCACTCATCATGTTATCTGTGCCAGTTATCTGAGAGCCAAGAGCACCCAGCTGGCCTTAAGTGTTAGATTTATCTGTTCCTGCATATAACAGAATGACAGTAAGGATTAGTTCAAAAGCTAACTGTCTAACTACTTACTTAAGATGTTTTGTATTCACTGATGGTTCAGTTCACTGGCTTCAAACTCTTGCTCCGGTTTGGATTATTGTTTGGTCCCACTAAATGTGTAGCTCACACGGCGAAGGCTGCAGGTGAACTGAGCCAAATTCTGCTCAGTAATGTTCTATAAAATATTCCATTCTGTGATTCCATTCTAATTCAAGGCACAGTCATAGAATGTTAGGTTATTGCCTTTTAAGGTAAAAACTGTGGGGACCATAGCGATATACAACATGTTTTGGACATTGATCCTTGTGTTTATTTGTTTGTGTTGTTATTATGCTCACTGGGATGTAGTATGTGTATTTGAACTCACAGCTAGATTATTTGGGCGAGGTAAGCAAGGTTAAATGGAGTGATGCTCACACTGGTGCTTCGTGGGCAGCTCAGGGGTCCTTTGGGTCACAACATGGGAGTGTGCTTGCATCCCCTCAGTGTACCTGAGCAGACTGCAGCATACAGAAACGCTGCACTCACATGCATCTGTTGCTGTATTTTACTGTGAGCGAAGGAGTAAAGAGATTCCTTAGAACTCATGTACGCCTGGAAGTCCCTCTTTGTGTCCAAGTGTGCAACAAAACCTTAAAGCCATTATCAATGTCCTCGTGTCCTTCTCTGCCAATGACACAACCTTTATTTCAGTCCATATGCACCAATATGATAAGACAGATATTGATGGTAATAAACTTTGCTATATGGGACGTTAAACAGAGTAACAAACAATGTAAAGTACCATAAAACAGATCAGTTGATAAAACATTTCAGTGAGACTTAATGATAAACTGAACACACCATTTTTAGTATTAAGTCTTCATATATTCGTCCATTAAAATGAAATAAAATCATTTTAATTGACACATCTATGGACACAAGAAATGTTTTTATATCAGATCAACCCATAAAATCCACAAATGTCATTATTCTTGCATTTAATTTTATATATTATTATTATTATTATTTTTAGCAGCATCACCATAGCATCAAGTCACTACCTTCACAGGAAGGTAGTGAGTTTATTACACAGAGCCCACACTTTTCTTTTTAGATGCAGTTACATCTTTGTGTTCATTAAGGTCTTTTCTGCTGAGCAACATTGACAAAATACTTTTACCTCTGGATTTAAAACTCCAGTCTCACATGCTTCACCTGAGAGCTCTGTATGGTTCAGTCATGTTGAGCTAAAGGGACAATCCACTAATTTTACACCAAAGTAAAGAAGCCTCCTCTATGCTTCCTGTAAAATGACTGCTGAGTCCATGAAATCTGTGTATCATGTCTTCATAGCTGTGAAGGGGCTTTCAGAAGTCTGAGAATAAAATAATGAATGATAGTGTCCGTGAACAGATTCATTTTACCTTAAAAAACTGTGCAACAAATTTATTTCAAGTGCATTTCGATGTGCAAATTCAGCAAAATTGTGTATCAATTCCTGCAACATGACAACAAGGAAATCATTTCAATAAAAAGGAAGATCTGTCAGAGGCAGATATCACGTTACCAAAGCTATAAATAACTCTGTTCTTCTACATTTTTTTTATGTATTTTGAAATGACAAATTTTCACTGCATAATATTTGTCTTACCTGGCTGCGTAACAGACACTCAAATCCATGCATTTTTTAACATGTAGTGCAAATAATCCGCCGGAAGATGTCGCCGCTCCCTCTCCCGCCACAGAGACACTCAAAAGGCTCTGACTCCTCTGCTCTCAATGAGTGGACCCTTTTTCTATTGTAACAGAGAGGGAATGGGACAGACAGAGACAGAGGTGGGCAGAGGTGTGACTGAGTGGACAGACAGAGGCAGAGGGAGACTCAGAGCCAACTGGGCTTTTGCCATTTCTTATTCTTATTTAGGGATTTCAAAGAGGGGGAAGAGACTGAAGTAGTATGGCAGTAGTTTTTCGTGCGTAAACGGGATAGCTTGTTTTCCAAATTCTTTGGAGTTGTGCTACACTTTCTGACAGAGCAGTTTATTGATAGTGTCCTGGGTGGAGTTTTCTTTGCCTCGTAAGAATATTTCATTCACATTTAGTATGAGTTACATGATGTCCATGAAGGCTATCTTTCAGAGCATCATTTATTGTGACTGTTCTACGCCCGACTTGCTTTAGTCTTTATCACAATTCATTCTCGTGTTATTAATTCTGATGATTTTGTCTCCATTACATTTCAGCGCAAGAGTCCCTGCGGTGCACGGATTACAATGCAAAAGATTTTGGAGGTTTGGGTCACCTTGGTGACAGTTTCTACGCTGACCAAGGGGGTCTTTGGAGGATACGGGCTCAGCATGTTTGCTGCTCAGTCTTCCCCTCCAGACCCGTGCTATGATGAGAACGGGAACCCTCGGAGATGCATCCCCGACTTCGTCAACTCCGCATTCGGTAAGGACGTGCGCGTATCCAGCACCTGTGGCAACCCCGCCGCCAGGTACTGCGTGGTGACCGAGAAGGGAGAGGAGAGGACGAGGGACTGTCACACGTGCGACGCCGGGGACCCCAAGAAGTCCCATCCACCTGCGTATTTAACAGATCTCAACAACCCTCACAACCTCACCTGCTGGCAGTCTGAAAACTACGTGCAGTACCCGCAGAACGTCACCCTCACATTGTCGCTCGGTAAAAAGTTTGAGGTCACCTACGTGAGCCTGCAGTTTTGCTCACCCAGACCCGAATCGATGGCAATCTACAAGTCCATGGACTACGGCAAATCGTGGGTACCGTTTCAGTTTTATTCCACTCAGTGCAAGAAAATGTACAACAGGCAGAACAAGGCGGCAATCACCAAGCAGAACGAACAAGAAGCCATCTGCACGGACTCCCACACGGACATGCACCCTCTGACAGGTGGACTCATCGCCTTCAGCACCCTGGACGGCAGACCGTCGGCGCACGACTTCGACAATTCCCCAGTGTTGCAGGACTGGGTGACGGCCACCGACATCAAGGTGATCTTCAGTCGGCTTCACACTTTCGGAGACGAGAACGAGGACGACTCGGAGCTTGCCCGAGACTCTTACTTTTACGCCGTGTCGGACCTGCAGGTCGGAGGACGCTGCAAGTGCAACGGACACGCTTCAAAATGCGTCAAGGACAGAGAAGGGAATCTGGTTTGTGAGTGCAAACACAACACGGCGGGACCAGAGTGCGACAGGTGCAAACCTTTCCACTATGACCGACCTTGGCAGCGCGCCACGGCCAGAGAAGCCAACGAGTGTGTGGGTAAGTCACCCGAGCTTTTGTCCATCATTGTTTAATTATTTTAGATTTTTTTTTGTTTTACTGATATTATTACATTCATCTAAAATGTGCCATTAAAATAAGAAATTTCTGGTGATCGCTCTGCCTTGCCGTTACGCACAAAAATGACGCACCAGCCTAATGTTTATTCGTTGATGTGAATTTCATATGAACTATTTTTCTTACTGGGAATGAAATGCAGAAAGTTCATGCTACGCGCACAAATTAACCTGTGCCGATTTGACCTTAGATAATTAGATAATAAGATAATAATTAGATAATAAGTCATTTGGTTGAGGCTAAATAAGTCGCAGTGAAGGCAGAGAGAGAGAGAAGAAGGCCTCGAGCTGAAATCCCACGAGCTAAAAGAGGAGAGGACCTTCCGGAGTATGAAAAACAAAACACGAATTCAGTAAATTTAACATTTAAACAAAACTGATAAAATTGATGAGTTTATTCTAAAATTCAACAGTCTCCTTACTGGTATTATTCCAGTGTTTTATAGGTCCTAAACAAATCAAACCACTGCTGATACAAGCACAGGAAAAAAAGACATGTATTTACATTCTCTGCATGTGAATACTTTCACTACAGTTTAATCCTAAATAAACTGCAGATAGTTCAATCAAACTGTTGGATTCAGTGATTCAGTTTTGTAATGAAAATTAATATTATATTTATAAAAAAAAAATATCGACTTGTTTAACGTCTTATAAATGCACACAATTTAGGTGAGTGATAATAAACATTGTTCATACTAAATATGGTGACTCTCTTCCAAGATAAAATTAAAGAATTTAAGTGTTGCTTCCCATGTTTCAGAGGTTGCATATTTTGCTCTGTAACAAATGTGTGCACTTTGTTGATCCCTGATTTTTATCAACATCCAGGAGAAAAGAAAAGGCAGGAAGTCATTTCGACAAACAAAGTACGCCTGTCTGAATGCGTAATTGCGTTTTGACCTGTGTTTCCAACTGTAGTAGCGTTTAAATAGGAAGGAAACATTGCAGCTGCTGAGATAGACTGCAGGGGCGTGTTGTGTTTCCATAAGCAGGTGCTATTACAGATTAGAAGGGTGATTAAGGCGGTTTTATTGACATTTTTGGCACGTAGAATATAAACTGCTACTTTTGAGCCAGTAAACTATTCAGAAAGGAGCACAAAGCTTGTGGTAATTTGAAGCCAGATCTGAGTTTTCTTTCTAGCAGTGAGTGTATTTGCTGTGATGCTTATTTTCAACAGAGTCGGGGGTGGGGGGCTTATATCAACAGCTCAAGCCCACCCGAGCTACAGCAAAACAAACCTGGAAAAGTAACAAGTTCTGACATTGCCATAGTGTGCTCAACCAAACGGAACAAGTGAACAAGTTGTTCCCCTTGGCCTCCACCTTTTGCCTCAGCAAAGCCAGCATCTCGGTGCATTTTACTAAAACAAAAGGTTGTCACTTGTGGCATCCATCTCACTGTCAGTGGGAGGCCCCTCTTTCACCATCTCGCTTTTTGTGTGAGTGTTGTCATCAGATAAAACCACAGAAAAGCCAGACTGAGCATGTCTTCCAAAGGGGAAAGTGGCCTGACACCTAAGTAAAAAAGAGGAAGACCAGGGGAGGAGTTGTTTCAATTGAACAGTGGGTCCATATGGTCTGGCAGTGGGGATGCAGAGAGGCTGGTGCTAATGATCTGTCTGGATTTCTCCTCCCTGCATTCGGTCATTGAGAGAAGAGAATGAGAGGTGTGGTTATGGGATAGTAGTTGATTTCCTTCATTGGCAGAAGGCTTCAACACAGTAAGACAAAATCAGTTTCCCAGGACTTTGCACGCAAGGTCGCAGTGCTTTTGTCAAGAGGTGTTTATGTTGACGGCAGCAGCTTTCACATTCCTATCATCTGGAGGTGCACAACTTACAAATTTGTCCATAAAACCAGAGCTGTGCCATCCAGAGAGGTGGCCTGGAGTGGCACAAGTTAAAAAGTTGGCTTGATAGTATCTTGGATAGCTGAAGCCCCTGGACCAGAATGAGAGCCTGAAATTAGTAAAGAGACCCATAATGCCAAAAAAGAGATACACAAACAACCACGAAGAGACATAAAATGACCACAAAGAGATGCAAAATTATTACAAAGAGGCACAAAATGACCGTAAGGGGAAGCAAAATGACTACAAAGAGATGTAAAAGGACCACAGAAAGACACAAACGACCACAAAGAGACACAAGCTGACTACAAAGCCATGCAGAGTGGATGGGAGGGGATTACATGTCTATGTCCAGGGGCTGGGCTGCTGGGAGCTGATATTCTTTAATGTTGGATTTTTATTTGAAATTCTTTATTAAGGAAGTGTAATTAACAATGAAGAAGACTATAATTATCAAGAACAAAAGCTGTAAATTTGAGTCTAGTTTTACAAATTTTACAAGTCCGCCCTCCAAAGTTTCTAAAGCCGCTGCTGCGTAAAACTTACATCTAAAGGTCTACATATAGCACATTCGTGCATGGTAATGTTTGACCACAACCCACAATAATTCTTTATGTAAAGGAATGAATAAGGTTGAAAAACACACGCACATGAACACACACTCACACACACATATGGCGACACGTCAGGCTCTCCTGTCCAGGAGGCAGCTGCTTCATATTCTCTCCATGTTCAGCGTAGCACTGACCCCTGACAGTCAGGCCCCCGCTCCTCTCCGGCCTGACTGATGGGCTGTGAAGGGAACTGTGGGAAACTTCTGCTTGCCAAATGGGTTTTGAGGCAAGCTGAAAATGGTAGTCTTAGTCACTCATATGTGTAATTTCGCACATTTGTTCAATTTCAGCTTTGCTTTTGCTGTCACCCTGCCATGCGGTGTTCTGCTTTATAATGGCTAAGAGTCAGCTGGAGGTTCGGTCGGTCTTGTTTCCTTACACCTTTGATGTGCTTTTGGTGGAAACCTTTACATTTCTGTTACGGTCGACAGGTGTTTATCTGTCCGTAGTTGAATTTGATATGACAGAAAACTGCCATCCTGTTTCGTGGGCCAGAGATCTGTGAATCTTGAGCATTTTATTTAGTGCTCTGCTCAAACTATATTGGTTTTTTATTAAATCTATACATAAATCTTTGTGCGGAAGAGCCGGCATGTTTGCCACCCACAAGGTAGCTGAATTAGGATATGATTGTATCAATCGCCTGCTGGCTCTGCTCCCAGTCTGTGCAGCACATACTGGTACTCTCTCCAGCAACTCTAAAAATAGATTGCAGAAAATAAATACACACTGAGAGTTTTAAAGAACCCGCAGATTTGATGCTAAAAAGTGGAAGAGATTTGAGAGTTCACATAAGAAGGAATATGTATGCTAAAATCAATACAACCCGAGTACCATTTCATCACCAAGTTCCAAATGTCAAAATGATTTTAAATTGCACATTTAACATTTCTATACAATTGAATAGTCAATGTTTAGGCCTGTTTGAAGTGGTTGAAGTGGGACACAGCTTTTATCTGTTATGTTGGGCTCAAAATGTAAACCATTTATCCTTTACCTTGAGCTTGCTATTTCAGATAGTCACCTGTTACTTTGGGCTACTTGTATAAATGTCTCTGCTCGCTTGTTAAGTCATTTTCATACACCTGGATTATTCCGGTGCTGCGGCCCGGTAATGTGGATAAAATTTTATAAATCAAATTGTAATGTCTACTTTTTAATGAGTTGAGCTACTCAACAATCTTATGCCAGGTGTGAACCACTGGACACATCAGACGCTGGTCATCGGCCACACAGAGAGTGAGGAAACACTGATACACACACCGACAGGACAAGGACACCACATTTACACAACAACACCTGATCTAAAATCAGATTTCCTGTTTAGTTTATCTCCGATTATTGGAATCACCAGACGCTTTTAGGGATGCTGACTGACCCGTCTTTGTCCATGCGGCTGCTGGGGACCACTGATGATGTTTCTGCTGACAGTGAATGTGCCGCCTGCCTCCCCCTGGGTTGCCAGGTTGGGCCGGGCCAGGCCTGCTCACCATCTGGGTTTCATTTCCACAGCACGGCTCCATGGCAGCAACCCATGTGACGGGAGAGAAGAATTTCTGTAAAGCATGATGTCATAGATATTCTTGTAATAGAAGCTGCACAGTCTCGCTCGTTCGCTGTTATTTTGGTTCCTTCATTTCCCTCCTTCTTTCCTCCTGTTGCTCCTTCTCTCTATCTCTGTCTCTCTCCCTGTCATTGTCTGGACATCACTGTGTGCCAGTGCAAAGGGACAGTCAGCCATTTGCCTTTAATTTGTAAGCTGAGACATATTTGAGGGTTTTGATTTCTCACATGAATCCAGTCAACCATAGCCAGGGGACACAGCTATTTCTGGGGTTGTTCTTGTGTTGTTGATTTCTGTTTTGGTGGGTCTCATGTTTAAATACATTTCCTTAACATATCATGTTATACTGTAATGAAAACAGGCTGTTTATGAACGAAATGTGTCGAAAACAATATTCACAGCATTGCAGTAGTTATAGTGAAGACGTTGTTTGAAGAAAGAAACAAGGTGAGCTGGTGATGAGAGAAGCACGTGTTATACTGAAGTACAAGGCATTGAGTTCTCATCAGCTCCTCCGACCTTTGACCTCTGGTTGCCGAAGAGAAATTGATCCTGTGGGAATGAATTTAAGCATGACGGACACAAGTTCCCCCATATCCAGTAGTGGTGAAAGTTTCAGAAAGGACCTTTTTTCTGAATGAAAAAAAAAACAGGAAATAAATGTGACAGCAAGTGTTTTACTCTATTCTCATTAGTGATTACAGGGGTAACATTTCCCCCTCAACAACCCTTAAGAACGTTACAACCTTCAGATGTGCTGTGCAAATAGTCGGAACAAGACCAAAAGTTGAACATATAACAGGAAACCGCAATTTATCAATAGAAATAATAGCCATAGTGATGCTGATGAAGTGTCAGAACACCATTTGACACGTGGGATATCTAGCATTCAAAGAATATGTGTCGCAGCATTTCAATGAAAACATGAGGAGATGCAGATGTTAATTGTTTTTGCCTATTTTGGAGCGTTACCACTGGAACAAAGATGCAGATGAACTGAGAATGGGGATGCCAGTTTTGAGGACAACTATGATATGAAATCACATGCTGATATTGTGTTAATAATATTGTGTAAGTAATCCAGCACAGATGTTAGGCCTTGTGGATGTTTTGTTCATCACTTCATCTGGTTGCATTTCCAGTATTCATTCATTGTAACAATATTTTCAGTATAGTTATGGTTACAGACTCTCCATCTCCCTCCACTTGTATTTTGAGTTTCATTCATTTGCTAGAAAAGAGACAAAACTCACAATAAGAAAAGTTTGAATTTAATTTCACTCATAGCATTTTTTTTAATTAAGAGGTTAAGATTTTCTAGATAATTGCAAACATTTCTGTTTATTACAGCAACATCTCTTGGTCAGTGAGTGTCTTTATGTGCCTCTGAAAATGATGCAATTTGCAACCAGCCTGCTGATTTTGGTGTGTTTTGATATGACGGTTTTTGATGCTTGAATAATTTTAGCAGAGAAAATTGAGCAAGAAGAAAAAGGAGCAGAACAACAACAACAATAGGTCTAATTGGACTCATGTGCTTTTCTGATGCGCTTTTTCCTTTGAGTGTTTATCAATATCAGTGCAACCGAATCCGTTCTGATTCACGTGACAGCCTCTTCTGGTGACGTGGACGCAAACCAGCAACAGAAAACTGGAGATGGATTTAGCGGAAAATGTGACAGAAACTAATGTCACCCAGAGCGACTGAGGCAAAATTCATGTTATTAACCATTCTGCAGATCAGTCACAGTGAAATTACTCAAAGTTTGCCTGTGTGTTGACAGGCTGAGCTGTCTCATGTTAACAAAGACAGAAATGTGCCAGCAACGGGACTTTGTTGTGTTTCTGCTTACAGTTTTATGCACTTGAGTGTTTAAGACAGTAAACTACACATCAGCTTTATTTTGCATTTATTATTTATTATTTTGCATTTTAGATTCAATTTAAATCTAAAACAAACTCCTGTATTCATTCATCTATTGTTGTTTTTGTGTCCACCAGATTCCCGTTACTTTTCTCAGTATGTACAGATTGTCTGTCTCGACTCATATCATCTTTGGGAGAGAATTGTTCCGTATCTTTGACTTGGCCTGGCAGTGTAACGCCTTAGAAACTTAGAGACAAAAATGATTAATGATTAATTTAAACTAAAGCTCGACATCCTCCCTCAGCTGGTCAAAAGTAATGCAACTGTACTGAACTGGTTTCTCTCTTTTCCTCATGAACAGATAAAGCATAAAGCAATTTATGTCAATGCACTCTAATTTATACAATATTATCTTAATGGAACAAAAATGTTCACAAAGCCAACAATTAACCTCAAAATGGTGGCTATTCTCATCACCCTATTTTCTGATAAAAAAACATTATTAATAAAACTGAACCGGGCCCAATGTGCCATGCTGAACTTGGTTTGTGGGAATATAATCATCTTTTATAACTGTCTCTTTTACTTTCAAATCTGGAGTAGGAAAACAAAAGACACCTTCACCCCAAATTAAGGCCACCAGAGAGAAAACATACACAAGTCTCTCTGTTTTCCAACACTCCTGATAATTTTCATAATGTCTCTCACAAAATGGATTTTCATGATAACTTTGCTCAAACTGCTTCATGTTTTGCTCTACTTCTCTTCTTCTTTTTACTTTTTTAGTTTCCACAACCTTGACAGAGTGTTTGGTGCCTGGATGAAATGCACACAGGCAGTTTAAACACAACATGACAGGGTTTCTTGTGTACAGATCGTTCAGTAAAGCATTGACATCCTGACACTAAACTCACGTTTAAAAAAAGCTGCGCCGAGTAGAACAAACACTTACGTTTCTGTGATTTAGTTCATACGCTAACAGCGATAACAGCAGCCATCACTTTGGGACAACCTTTAACTCTGTCATGGTTATGGAATGGAGAACAAAACTTCTGAAATTGGCCTTTATTCTGTCATCTCCAATCTTTCTTGCAACACAAGCAAGAGGTTTCTCAAAGGGATGTGTGTGAGGGATCTAAAAAAAAAAATCAAAAAACAAAAAACAATCCAATGTGCTCTGGGTAAAGGCTGCATGTTTTAAGGATTTTGTTTTGTTGAGCTCATAATTCAAGACAGGCTTGATGGTTTGAGCCAGAAAGGTTTTCACTCAGGCTTTTAAGTGCACACTGAAAAATCTTGTTCTGCTATGTTGCGGACAGCAGTTTGGAGACTTGACTGAAAGCTTTGAGAGGAATACGTTAGCTTTGATTTCATGTTTGGACCCTTCACACGTGAGCTGCTGGATCATGGCATGAACGTTGACCAGTACAGAACATATACAGAATACAGGGGGTTTATTGTGTTTATCATTTGTCTGAAGGGCGATAACACACACACATCATGAAACACTGAGTGTGCTGATCCCGCTATTGTGTCATTTTTATTCATACAAAGAACTACAAGTAGCATTGATTCATGTGTCAGGATGTGAGCATTACTCAGGTACGATCAGATATGAACAGCAGCCTGCTGAAGGGAACTGCCAGTGGCCAAAGCAGCCTGATCTTCAATGATGCAGATTCTCCAAAATGTGAATAAAGTTGTGGGATATATAAGAGCCATGTTTTAACACTTAATCTTCAACTTTATATTCACATGGCCCTCCTCCTGAGGTGTACACATAGTATTGTTTCTCATCTGAAATATGGCCCCATGAGCTGTAAGAGACACTTTCTTGGAAATGGCTTCATCAAACTTAACTGCTCCTCCCTTCATTAATACACCTATACAGCTTTTATTAAGACTTAGTTCAGACTCACTTCTAAGTTTTTGAAGGGAAGAGTTGTAAATGCATTTTTTTAAATTATTTTTTATTTTTATTTATTTTTATTATTATTTTTACTGGCTTAATTTTGGGAAATGGTTCAATGGTTATTTTATATTTTTTGAGCTGAAATACAGAAAATTATGCTCTCTAAACTTTTTCCAACCTCCAGTTTAAAGCTTAAAAGATATGAATATATTTTATATTATTATATTTTTTGTATCACATACAGATCTTATGCCCCAAGTCACTACTGTGTGTTAGAGTGAACTGTGACCTAAACTGCAATATTGTTATGTAGACCTCATCTAAATTTGTGTGTTAAACACAGCAGACAACTCTGTTTGATGCAGTAAGTGGATCCTGATTGGCTGGGACAGTTCAAATTGTTTGTTTATTTTAGTTAGTTCGTGGGTTGCCTTATTGTTCGCTGAGCTGAGATGAAATAGACGCACATGTCTGCGCGTATGTGTGGATGCTCAGCTCTTTGTGTCCACTGTCTGCCTACATGAAGCCGACTGCTGGGGCTTCCAGGGTGGCATCAGGACCACCTAGTGTGTGCACATCGAGCCCCTTTGAGGCGCTGCAGCAGGGCAGGCTGGGAATGATTAATGGGCCAGCGGAGTGACACGCTCCGGAGCTCAGATTCAGACCCCTAGCCAGCTCCCCTGCTGTGCTGCCACCCGACACAGCCTGCTCAGTGACAGCATCGTTGTACGCCCACACACAACACTCTTCCTCAGTGTCACTTACCCGACTTACCCCCTGTGCCACTTCCCCCTCTCCCCCCCCAAAAAGCATTAAGGCTCCTTTGGCTGGTACCATCCTCCCCGCGGTGCTGTCGACACAGGGGTCTTTTTACTGGAAGACAAAGGCGACAGCTGACAACTGGATTGATTATGATTGAAGAAAGACTTCACCCTTATTAAAATGACGCTTGAAGTACGCCTGCAGGTGCCTTTAGTGCAGTTTCTGGGACATTTGTAATACTGTGGAGCCTTCAGTATTAACTTAACATGTAAATTAAATGTGACTGTTGCTTAATACAATGCACCATGCATCAGGAATGTCAGCCGCTAATTACCGCGCTCCTCTTTTCATTAACCGCCACTTATCTCCAGAACACTTTAAAACAAACAATGTGTAGACATAATAAGCCCGCCCTGAAAAGGAAATGGAGATGCTGGATCCCGTTTCATATTTATTTTTCCGTAGAACTCCTGTGTGAGCCTGTCCAGCGGTCTCTGCTGCTCCGTAATGGATTTCTACATCCTCCTGTGCTCTGCCTCCATCTCACATACTCTAGTGGCCAATTCTTCTCTGAGAGAGAATGAGGAACCACTTATTGGATTTGAGGGGATATCCAGGAGGATAGACGGAGGAGGGGAGAACAGACACTGGTCCCTGCATGACTATAAATATCCCAGAGCTCCACATCTGCTCAAAGAAGGAAAAACCTGGGGATTCATCAATTGCAACACAACACACACACACATTGTCTCCTGGTCATACAGAGAGCTAAGGCAAAAGATTAAGCAGCATGCCATACTTCCATAACTCTTCCAGTCTGAGTGGGCCTATAGAAAGAGCAGACTGCCTGTTCCCATCCTCTTCTCATCTCATTTGAGCTACTGTGGAGCAGATGGTTCACAACTCCTTCACCCGCTCACACCAAACAGTAGAAAGTCACTTCCTTCCTCTCATGATTGGCCAAACTGTGAGACATACATCAGGCGGTTTCCTCCCTTCTCTGCTCAGGAAAACATGAGAGGGTGACGTAAACTCAGGCAACATGGAACAGCTCACATGTGTATGTGTGCGAATATGTGCCATGCAGTTTATTTACACAGACAGTGAGGCTTAATTTCTCATGATAGTGAGTCAGAGATAACACACTGTATCTGGTTCTCACTTGTGCAGACAGCTGTGGAAAGGAATGACCTCAGAGCACTGAGTCCAGAGACATTACACTGTGAGGTACAACAGCCCTGGAGTGCCTTTATGTTGAGTGGCAGGATCTGATCTGAAAATATCTAAACAGTGGACCTGTCGCACTGAGCAGAAGACTGGGTGGCATCCTGGTTGATTTAGTGACATAACAGCAAGTGTGATTTATTACTACAACCAATACTCATTTGGCTGTAGTAACCCAGCAGTTACTTTGTAATACAACACAATATCAATGGGTGCATTTGTTTACAGCACAGCTAAACAAACAATTGGCTAAGTGGTTTTCCACACAACAGCAGTAGCAGGAGCAGGAGTTGGTTTCATTCCATGTTGCCTGCAACTCTTCATGTAAAAGCTCATTGTAGCTGCTCCTTCTTGTTCCATTACTCCCTTCAGTGTAAAAAGTGATTCAGGGACTAAAAAAAATGCCTGAAATTATTGTGTCTTGTTTTGTAATTAAAGTTTCGATGAGCTATTCCAGAATAGCTATTCCTGTTAGTGCCTCACAATTAAAGCCATCCTGTGTTTTGCCAATGCATTTAATGTAAACCAGCAGACACAGGAATGGTTTGGTTTGAATTGGAATCCAGCTAGATTTTCACATCCTGAGTAGTACTTGCCATTATTAGTCAACTTTTCTTGAGTGCTCGTTTAAACAGTGCACTGTCAAATTCAGGTCACGTGGGTTCAATTGGCAACCGAGGCCCATCATACTGGATGTCCTTAATTAATCCTTATTAAAACCTTATTAATCTGATGATCATAGCATAACATTTGTTTTACTAATTACTACTGTAGTTTAAGGTTCACTGGGTTCCTGCAGAGCTTGCTAGCAGTTGGCGTGCCACAGGAAGAACCAAGCCTTTTCCTCTTCAGCTCAATACCATGTCCTAGCAGCCACCTAGCAACCAGAGCAAACTTTGGGATGAAAATGAAGGCACTCCTAACAAAACCTTTAGAATGATCTCTCATTTTGTGTTTCCACAGAAGCAATCATTAATCATTAGTTCCTTAACATTTTCCTTAATATATAGAGACAACGTGATTACAATGTTCAGACTGTGCCATTTATTCATGTGGTGAGCTGTGTCACATTATGAAATGAACAGTTGCTTGGACTTGAGCAGAAAGCACACGGTATATTAGTGCAAGGGCTCGAACTAAATAAAAAACTTACTAAATAACCAAATAAAACTAAATAAAAAAAATCGATTTTTGATCATGACATATAGGGTTAAACGCTCTGATGCAACTACTGAAAAAAACATGGGACAGATATTTTGACATGGGGATGTGCCTTATTATAAATAGGCCCTTGGAGGACAGGGGAGGAAAGCACAATAAACATGCTACAAGAACGATGGATTGTCAACCCAGCTTTATGATTTACAATCTAGTGGCTTCCTGCCTCCATCTCCCTTATTCCCTCTGCAAAGGGGAACACAGTGGAGAAAGCACGTGCCAGAGTGTTAAAATAACCTCCCTGCTCTGTGGGGAAGATTTGGACCTCAGCCTAACACTGGCCAGCAAAGTCCCACAGCAACCTGCCCCTGTTTAGATGTTTCGTACAGGTTTAGTCTGAAGAACGTCCCCTCTGACCACGAGCTCAATTATACTGCATTCAGATTTACTGTAAATACAAGCTCCTAACTGGAGAAAACTATTCAGGTCAGCCTCAAGTTGGTAGTTATGGTTAGGATAAGTGGGTGATTTTCGGATGTCTCCCAACTGTATCAACACTCGAACCAAAAACCCTGTTATCGAAATTACTCATAAGACACAGGGAGCAAGGATTTTACAGTAATTTAGACAACGCAATTCAAACGGTAGAGTAGGTACAGAAACAATATGGTGCCAGTAAAGACCACACTTTTCACAAATTTTATACTGTATCTGTAATCTGTCATACCACATTTTCTACCAATCAAACTTGTGAGTAAACGTGTACTGGGAATAGAAAAGGATCTGCAGAGAAAATGTTTCTCAGATAACAGGAATTTGAACTCCTGGGGTTAAATGAAAATATTATCTTTAAATAAATAAGACTGTGCAGTAAGAAGATTAACCTTAAAACAGTAATTCACAAACAGCTGAATGAAAGAAAGAATGTGTGAAAGAATGAATGTTCACATACACCACATGTATGTGATTAAGACTGAGTGAAAATTAACAGATGAACAGTTCAGAGATTGAGTTAAAAGTAGTGGATACGCAGTTTAAATAATTAGCTAAAATAATGAAAAAAAAATCAGTTGCAAGCTAAAAGTACTGAATAAACGGTTGCAATATTTAGCTAAAAGTACTCGATAAACCATTCAAATAAAAGCAACAGGAATGATATTTGCTTATCGAGGTTAATAACAGTAGACCTTTTCATCACCTCTCCCATAAACTTGAGGAAATAACCTTGAGGAAGTAAAAGAGCACAACTCCAGTCAGCCTGTTTCCACACCTACACCATGGAAGCACTCCAGTTTATCATCGAAAATATACAAAGCATCAAACTAAAATACACAGATATATCAGGAATTAATGAGCTTGTATAAAGCTGTTACGCAAGAGAATATTTTAACAACAGTCAGAGCAGGCATGTGTAATTACTGACGCAGTTGCACGTCTGTTTGTGCACATTTTTACACCACACACACATAAAGAGGAAGTATTCCCCAGTCAACACCCCAAGGTCCTGCCAACTAGTGACAGCAGGAGGTCCCTCCACCAATCAGCTTCATGCTTTAACTGGTCATTTTTAAGTCCAGTCTTGCTTCCTTGTGTGGTCCCTCATGAAACAAACCTGACATTTGATAAAGTGACTAAATTCCAGTTTGGGCTAAAAGTTGCATTTATACAAATATTACTGTGTAGAGGATCAGGTGTAAGAAAGGCCCTGAAAATAGGCCTTGGCAAAGTTTAATAGAAAAACTAATAGTCAACAGAAACAAACATAATCTTCTTTTCCCCTCGTCTTTGTGTCTCCTTCTGATGCTATTACTTCCCATTTTCCGTCGGCATTGTTGCTTTAGTTTAGAGCGCAGCAAGACAACACAAATGGGTGATAGAAAATGGGCGACATGCAACAAAGATCCCAGGCGGGATTGTTGCAATTACATGGCATACGTTCCAGCAAACTGAACCAGCAGTACGCCCACTCCCGCCTCCTCTGGACTGCTCCCAACCCTGCAACAAGAGGATAAATGGGTTGAGATATGCTGGCCATCATGTATTATTATTCATAAGAGAGGGTGTGTTATCATTGGCACTTGTAGCAGTGGCTGTTCAGAACTTGGAGCGAATAACTCTGATCATTAGCGATTGCACAATTACAAAATGTTGCTGCTACGCAATGTCAGCTCTTTTGTCTTTTACGCAAAGGGGTCATAGTTCAGGCCTCACATATTGGGTTGGGGATGTGACATGTTTTACAGTACTCTCTACAAAAGCAGCACATTGTAAATGTACATCTAATATACATACAGTATACAATAAAGCAAACATACATACAGTATAGCATTGCAGTTCGACTCAACGTCATTAAAGCCTGTTTGAGAGAGCTACTGTTTTCATCAGAGTCACCACTAACAGGTCATTATGACTACCCACATTATTACCAGCTAATCTTAAATTACATTGGCTGATGGTGCATTGCGTGAGCTGATGTCATTACGTAATGACATACAGTATACTGTACTGAGAAAGAGTCTGGAGCGCTACTTCAGCCAGGCTGACTTGGGTGGCTGTTTATGTTGAGGCAGTGCATTCCCGGTTCGCCAGGCAACCAAACGGTTTACGAGCAGTTACTCACACAAAAGCACGGGGCGGGCTGATTGCTCAGCTAATTGATCTCCACCAGAGATCACAGAGTTGTGCTCGTAAAGAAAGGGAACGCCTCCCATGACATCACCGCATGCTGCACGGTGAGACGAGGCGTGCAAGTCAGGGAAAGACTCATTCCCACACTGAGGGAAGCAGAGAAGAGACAGACAAAGTGTTATGTAGAAAACTCTCTCTCTCTCTCTCTCACACACACACACACACACACACACACACACACACAGAGAGAGTCCTGTTTCAAACACTTTTGGGGACATTTCATAGACTTACATTTATTTCCACCACCTAACCATAACAATAAACATTATTTTCCTAATCCTAACCCTAACCTTAACCTAACCTTAACCAAACCTTAAAGCAAGTCTTCACCCTAATATTTAATGATTTATGATGTGGGGACTTGCATTTTGTCCCCATAAGTAAAGCAGGTCCTCACAATGTGACGGTGTATGCAGTTTTCAGCCTCCACAACCACAGGAATACACACACACACGTATGCAAGGTCTAATCAACCATTAGAGCAAGAGCTAGTCAGTATCAGAGTATTCTGCTGGTGACATAAATACAACCTTATTAGACCTCAGAAAAAAAATAGAAATTAAAACGGTGTTGTGCTGGCAGTAAAAGCTTAAAACGTGTAACCAACCAAAATGTTGACTATTCTTAATATGCACAGTGAAATTCCTTGGAGGTCAGAGGTCAAACTTATCTACAGAAGCACACATGAAGCTGATAGGTATTTATTGTCTTTCTCAAGGACCCAACACAAGGGCTGGAAGTTAAAAAGATCTCGCTTAACACTATGGTGTGTCCAGGATGCAGGACTCATGAGTTGTGGAATCCCGTAACCATTTTAACATATTTCAACTGTGTCTCTTAGAAATCACATTTTTACTAGGTTGTTTTCCCTGGATTATGTTCAGAAGCAGTGTTTCTTCAGCGAGTGAAACATGTGCAGGGGTTCACATCCACACTCCTATCTGTGGGTTAGACACAAATTGCAGCTTCGGTTAGATATTAATGATAATGATGATAACTGATAATGCTGTATGATTATGAGATTGTGAGGGACACGTTACGTTACCCGATAATTGACAACATTTCCTCTTTATATTGAGAGAAAAGTAATGAAGTCTGCAATACATTTCCTTTAAAACGTAATTGGTCTTGTAAATGAGTTGTATATAAACATAATTTCTCGAAGATGGTTTTGTATATTTCATATTTATTTGATTTACTATACTGTTGTTGTGGTTATACAACACAACATATAAAGATTTCTGGTAAATGTCTCATAGTTATCTGCACACCAATTAATATATATTTTTTTGCTTGTTTAATAACTGTAACTGTACCCTTAGGTAAGAGTTTTAACAGTGCTAATAGCATGCAACAAAACATTCCAGCCTTCCAGGCTCTTTACAGATTTGTGAGCCACGGATGGCTGACAAAAAAAAAGCTTAAACAACATCTTTCATGTCATTAAGACCTTTTCTGATCATGTTTTCTACTCAGCATGTCTTCTAGCATCTGACATATGGCTAAAACTGTTCAAACAACAGTGACCAACAAATTTGTACACCAGCACAGGAACATGCTCAGGCCTGGGTGAAATGGAAGAGTGAGATGGCTTTAGATAGCCTTTCATCTCAGGGATAACTCAATTCATTAGCTCAGCCTATACCTTTTCATCTCTTATCTGGTCCAGGGGCACAAAGTGCACTCTTGTGTGCTTTGGCAGTTTCTCAGAGGTGAAAGGTGAGCTGAGTGATGGCTCATTATGTTTCTCTGTGTGCTGTTATGGTAGCAGAGCAGACACAACTCCCCACAGGGAACAGAGGTGTCGCTGCCAAATTGGCCATGATGGCATCATTAGATTGATAGCATCCACTCTAATACAACCAGGCAGATGCAGTTAAGCTGCTCCGTTAGCCTCTGCTCTTGACATCAACTCAGAAGTGGACTGAGGTAATGGCGGTTGTCAGAAAAAGGTGACGTTGCCTAAAGCTTTCTGAAATGATGTTTTGAAGCCCTAAAGTGTGCGGTTACTGCCTACTGTGTCTGGTCAGTTGTTTCTAGCCAAGAAATGCAGCCCAAGTTTGCACACCCAGTCTGGCAATGATATTTGGTTGTTTTAACATTTGATCCTTCAGTTCCCTGAGTGGGCTGGCCAATTTGGCTGGGGTAGAGCCCAGAGACAAATGAATGTAATAACCTGGGTATTTATTCAGTCAAGTGGAGATCTTCAAACACCTCCAGATTGGATTTCACTTTCACTTGTTCTTCATTTGCTGCTTGTTTGCTGTATGACAGGCCATAGAGGAAAAGATGCTTACTGTTGCTACATTGCTGCTACCTGTCATGTGCAGTAACAAAGAACCAAGAAGCATCAAACTCTAGTTGCCAGTGAGGGCTATGATTTTATGCAGGGCTATGTAGTGCCAGACAAACACTACAGCAGCTGCTTTAGATGATCACCTTTAGTGAGAAAAAAAGGAACCGTTATTTGATGTTGCGTGATGTTTGCTGGTCGCCTGTTGCTGTGGTAGAAGGAAAGAAATGTGAAATAGAAATATCTACAAAAGCCAACAGTCACAAAGGCTGCAGGTACAGCAAAGTGAGCTCAGTATTCTTGTTTTTCAAACATCCCCCATCCTCTAATATGTGTGTCATTAAAAGCCCATCACATGTACTAAGTCCTCATGTCCTGGCTCTGTTGTTTGTCTGAGCCATGCCATCTCTTTTCTAACTTGATCAAAGAGGAAGGTCTTTAAGTAATTCTCTCACTGGCACACATTTTGATGCTGTATTTGTTTATGTGACACCACGGAAACGGGGGCTGTTATTGATGAGGCGGTCCTCAGAGGTCATTGCATAAACCTGCTCTGTCCTGTGCAAGATAGAAATCTCCCTGTAACAGCTCCAATTCTTTTTCCTACACTGTTTACATTCTTTGCCTCGAGTGAAATCATCAAAAGCAGTCTGGAAACTTGTAAAAGGATTCATCATCTGGAGAGGTTGTTGCAGAAGTCCTTTGTTGTTGTCCTGTCCCTCATCAAAATAACAGCTGCTGCAGTGATGTGTGATTGAAATATTTGTTGTGGGAAATGTGGGTCTGGTGGAAGCTGGCCTGGAATCAGCTGGGGGGGGATACGGATTGTAGCACTTGTTTTTAATGTTTGTGGAAGTCCAACGTGCTTCATTAGAGAAAGTTCACTAATGTTATGTGACAAAACGCTTGTTTGTTTGAGTACTGGCCTCAGTGAAAATGAGTCTCAGTGAACCCTTTTAGAGCCATGGCAGCTAATGTCACTTTTCTATAAAACTCCATTTGTGATTTATTTGCAGCCTTTCAGTATTATAATGATATATTTGTGCCATCTGTTTTCATGGAATATGATCAGTGACTCTCAGTGATGTCTTTATAATCGCAAGAAGGAATTACTTCCAGAGAATAAAACAAAATCATTAACTTAATCACTGCCTGATCAGCGTCCTAGTTTCCTGCTCAAGATTTAGCCTTGACTTCATCTATCAAAGCTTCATTATAATTCTCCTTTCTGAGACTGTTACCCGCACATTACAGTAATTATTTAGTAAACATGGCATATTCAAGGCGTGTACTCCGAGGTAGCTATATCAGTACAGGCAAATAAAGTGCTTTACCTACCTAGTTAATAATTTCAGGGCACGTGACATAAATTTTGTTATCTGTCACATCCAAGAATGAGCAAGCTAAACATGCAAATGAGGCATACAGTTTATCTCTGCAGTTTCTAACAATCAAAACGGATGTCAAACAACAACCTGGAAGAGCTTTCATGTCTTGTCATACAGAAGAAGAAGAAGAAGAATCAGCTTTATTGACAGCATATATATTTTTACATACACACACTGAATTCGTCTTCTGCATTTGACCCATCCTTAGTTGAACACACACATGCAACACCCGGCAAATTACATGCAGTGAAACACACACAGGAGCAGTGGGCAGCATCAAGCGTCCGGGGAGCATATTGGGGGGGTTAAGTGCCTTGCTCAAGGGCACATCAGCGGGGTAATGGAGGGGGGGAGCATTTTTCGCATTAATCACTCCACCACACCCAAATTTTTCCTGCCCGTGCGGTGGGGGAATCGAACTCATGACCCTCCGATCACAAGCCGCTTCTCTTCTTCAGTACAGCAAAATAAAAAGTGCTTACCTGCTTCATGGATATTAATGAACTCTTTTACCACTTCTGCAGCATCACCCACACATACAGTACAGGTGTTATGCAAGCACTGCCTGATCTCTATATGCTTCGTATTGAGGCCATAGAATCAAGTGTATTTGTTGTAACTTGAACAGCATGTGTGTATGAGAGCTTAGTGAGAGGAAGGCCAACATGTCATAGCACAGTGAAAAAAATGCAGCCTCCCTAGAGAAACATGTAATACTGTCTAATGCACAGAGATATTCACTACTTTGTACGTTCCTGTCTGTGTGTGCGTCTCCACAATACCCAACCACTAAATCAACCGTTGTCATGAAAATATGGCTGTGTAATCCGCTTAGAGCCGAGTGTTGTCTTTTCCTCAGATCACAGGCTGTGATGAACCCGGTCTGATCTGGCACACATCATCAGCTCATGATGTGAGTGACTGTATGGGATTATACACAGCGAGAGAGTAATTGATCCAGAATAAACAACAATTGTGCTGGAATTCCATCTTTCTCCGTCTCTGAAGAAGCGATGCATTCTTTCCAAACCCTCCCTCCAGTCTCTCTCTCTCTCTTACACACACACACCACACACCCACAGACATACACCTGTTGACAGGGTTGGTAATTTCAACTGCTGCAGCGCTAAATTCCTCAAAACTTCCGTGCCAAATTTCATTAGCGATCTTCACATACAGAAGTTTGATTGTTTTTGAAGTGTGCTCTCCTCTGCAGACGGAGCGAAAAACCGCCTCCACCAAGCTGTGGGATGCGTAATTTTCATCCAATATGCACACCCACCACAAGCGCTTCCTTCGCTAAGCCTGATAGATGGCACTTGAACATAAATAGATTGGAATAGCATAGCTGTAAGTAGGTCCTTGAAACCAAATGAAAGCAGACCCAGAAAAGACACCTTGTTATTCTGGATGTCCAGTGCAAAATCACAGTAAGCAGCTAATTTGCAGTAACCACTCCTTTATACGCTCACATACATTTAGAGGTTTTTCCATTACTTTTGTTCGTAAGCACTCGTTGGTGTTTTTGATGGCACTTATGTGATATATCTTTGCTTAGAATTTTTTGTTGCTTAAGTTTCAGTTGGTAATAAACTGTATTTTTTCTGTATTTCCACATCTACCTCCTTTTATTTGTTTCAAACAAGCTACTGCTGGCAAAAATGGTAAAACTCGTCATTACCTTCAGTCCAGATGAACGGAAGAGACACATATAGTAAACATTAAAGCTTTCATGAGCTGAGTGTAGACAGAATTGCTGTTGTGTGACAGAGACAGAAAGGAACCATTTATTTATATGAAAATGACACCCATTTTTTGTTTTATGTTTCTTGGATGTTTCTTCTTCGTCTTCTTCTTCATCTTATTGTCATTATTATCAATATTATTATTGTAATTTTTATTATTTTTCCCTGTGACAAGACACAAAAGCAGGCATATATGCAGGTATGAGCTGAAATACAAAGATTTTTAGTTGCAACAGTGTGAGGTGGGTGATTTCCAATCAGGGGTTCTTTTCAGAGCGGGTTAGGGTTAGGGCTTGCTCCTGCCATTTATGTACAAATGCAAAAATCTAAACACTGACAGCTCAATTGTGTGAAAAAGTAATGTGATATATGGTATAATTAGTACAAACTGTTGAAGAACAAAACCAGAATGGGTAACCTGTGCCCTGACCTTTCAGTGGTACCGGTACATGTATTCATTTTCTTGGGAAACGTGCGACAGATGCTGCTGAGGGTCATTTGGAGCCTGCTGCTCTAAACACAGCTTATCGCTGCTCAAGTTGTTTTCACTGCTGGACAGCTACTGCAGTGACTGTGTGAGCAGAGCGGGGATGTGTGGATGAGATGGCCCAGCGCTCATTAGAAGGGCCTGGGGACAGCCGTGGAGATAGTGCTTATTAGGCTCATGACACTCTCTCTCTCTCTCACTCACACACACCCACACACACACACACCCACACAGAAAGGTACATTTTTAAAAGACACCAGTCTGCAGAGGGACGGAGTCAGACTAAAATTCACACCAAAGATTCACTGAATCTTGTTTGTCTCTGCTGGAAAAATACATTATTTCTGATACATAGGCCACTTAAGTTTTGTCTCTCTTGTTTTTCAAAAAGTAATTGTGCTCTTTGAAGTGACAGCGGCAGTGTTACAATAAACACCTTGGTCTCTGAATATTTTGGAAGATTAAAGTGAAGTACCAGCATTGGCTTTCTTCAGCACTGAAAACTAAGTGCATTCCATTTCCTATTCATGAAAAAAGCCCTGCTGCATTTTCCCTCACACTTTCCTTAAGTGGAGTTAACATCTGGCATAAGTGAGCCGTAAAGAGTTAGAGGGAAAGCAAGGAGGGAGTGTGTGTGTGTGTGTGTGAGAGAGAGAGAGATCTGTGAGGTGTGAGTTCTTCAAAGCTTGGTGTAGTGTGTGTTGGATCATCCCTGGGGAGGGAAGTGAGGGAGATAAGCCTGTGACAGCTGCCAAACACCTCTGTGAGTGTGTATATATGTGTGTGTGTGCGTGTGTGTGTGTGTGTGCATCTGGGTCCCCCATTCAGAACGAGTGTTTCTGAATCCCAACCACCTGCCATCTCTGGTCCCTCATGGCAGGTGTGAGTTGGTTCGTACGTGATTCAGCCCACTGATGAACGTGGAGCATATGTGACAGTCTTATCGCCTGCATCTCCCTGTAATGCCGCTAAGACGGCCACACTGATGGAGAGATTATCAAGATGTGAGGAAGTGCGAGGGCTGATCATACGAATAGGAAAGTGACATAAAAGTTAAAAACATCACTAACGACAGTAGAGTATACGGCCTCATGTTTCCTGCATAAATAATCATGAAATAACAAATCAGATTAAAAAACTACAATGGTGTAACAAAGTAAACTTTCTTTTAGTACTTCTACTAACAGATTCAGTTGCTCACAATATATTGCACTAATAAAACAGAAGTATGTTCTTCGTTAGGACAATAAGAGTCAACTCGCAGTTCTATCTATCTACCCAATTTCCTCCAGGGATCAATAAAGTATTTCTGATTCTGATATTTGTTGAATGATCGGCCGAGGTTCTCACCTGTGCTCTCTCCCTGCACCTTTCTGCTTTTTTGTTGTTGTTGTTGTTGGTGGTGATGGTCAATTTTTTTCTTTTCTCTCTGTACATCCCGCCTCACTGTCAGCCATAAGCGCACAATGTAACGTCAAAAGGCAGATAAATCTCCACTTGCTTCCTTTTCAAGTACTGCTCATCAAGAAACGTTGCCTGAGAAAATGTAGACGTGGGCTCTTCAGGTCTGTGATTTCACGGGGAGGGGTAGGGACACACATGACTGTATAGAAATAGCCAGTCGTTTTGCTAATAGATTAAAGAGGCATCAGTATCAAACTGAGCAGGTTTCATAACCACCAGTTAAAAACTCCTCAACTGCTTTAAAACGCAACACCCTAAATTATTTCATATGTCATAAAACATTTTATTGCTGGTGATTTTTATCTCATAGTGACATTTTTTTTGTAAAACTGTTGTGTGCTCAGATAAGCTCAACCCCCCCACCCCCCACCCCCCAGCTCTTACACAACTTCTTTCTATGATTATATGCTTCATGTCTTTTATTATTTATTTAATATTGAACACTTCGTGTTTCTGTAAGAGAAATCGTGACAACCCATCAGTGCGTGAGGAATATGAACTTTGGGGTCAATATTAACGAGAGAAAATAGAAACGACAATAAATCACCAGTCCCTCAGATGTGTGGGAGAGCGGAAGAAAGTTTTCCTGCCTGACATCACCAGGGTTCAGGGGTTAAGTTCACAAGCAGGTGGCCGAGCCAAAGAGAGCCTGAACCAGGCCGTTTCTTCTAGAGGCTGCATTATTCTCTAGTCAGACCGAAGCAGGCCGAGCCACGCCATCTGTTCTAATATCACCTGTTGTCTTGATATGACATTCTAGGAGACTGAGACTTTGTGATGTTTCCAGTAAATGCATTTTCTCAGGATCTCAGCTGATTTGGCTCTGAACCACAGCTGAAATTTCAGAGGTCTGTAAACATAGCGTGTTGCGTTCGTCGCTCTTGGATAACAGGCTCATATTTCCAACATGTCAGCCTTTTCAGGAGCTAAGAAAAACAGCACCGTTTTACAGAGTGATGATACTGCGGTTGGTTTGGAGAGTTTCTCAGCTGACAGTCTGTGTAACAATGTGAGTGGACAGAAAACAAGACAATCAGCACAGTTACATGGTATTCACATGAGAACAGCGCCCCGTGAGATTGTTTAAATTAAATTTGAGTACTGAACAAATTATTTCACTTAAAGGAATTATGACTGGCTGATCTTTAAAATGTCAAGGCAGAATTTCAGTCTCTCTCTCTCTCTCTCTCTCTCTCTCTCTCTCTCTCCGTCTTTCTACCCAGCCTGCCACTGTAATCTGCACGCCAGACGCTGTCGTTTCAACATGGAGCTGTACAAGCTGTCAGGCCGGAGGAGTGGTGGCGTCTGTCTCAACTGTCGCCACAACACAGCGGGACGACATTGCCACTACTGCAAAGAGGGTTACTACAGGGACATGACCAAGTCCATCTCTCACCGCAGAGCTTGCAAAGGTAACAGGAGCGCACAAAGGTACAACAGTCGCCAGTGTGTTCACAGTGGACTTTTGGATTTTTTGTCAAATTAACCAGTTGGCTTTAAATTGAACACTATTCTGTAAAATTACATAAAGCAGGCAAAGCTTTATGCACATGCTTTTCACCAATGCTCTGTTTCCACTGGTGGAAAGTAAATAAGTTAATATACTCAGGAACTGTACAATTTTGACATGCTTGTTTTCCATTTTATGCTGCTTTATACTTCTAGTCCACTCCATTTATCTGACAGCTATAGTTCCTAGGATCTCTTCATGTTCAGATTTTGCATTAAAAACAAAGCAACTCTCTAAAATACAGTTCATTGGTGGAGACGTTTGGCTTGTTGCTCCGTACAAAAAAGTATCTGGATGTCCAGTAACCTGGTTTCTTAAGTGCACATAAACATGCTTCATGAACTGAAAGCAGTTCAAACACAAGTCTTGAATCTGAACATAAAGTTGTGCAACAGAACTTGTTGTTTTTCTTCTGTCCTCTCCCTTTGGTAATCTCACAACCCCTCACATCTAATCTGTGGTCCTTTGTAGGGGACCTGACAGCTGCAGTAGTAAAAAACTACTTACATGTCCACCTTTTCTGCAAAATAATCCAAAATTACTTTTGATAATTGAAGCATATTTTGCAGATAATAGCGAAGTAAGTAAAGCTTTTGTGGACTTCCTCCAGCACTGCATGTTTCACACTTCAGGTATTAAAGAATTTCTTTAAAAAGTTAAGGAGAAAAGCACCCACCTGTCTTGGTGTCTGTGACTTGACCCTTGCAGCTCCTAAACTATTTGGGCTCCTTTGTGGATCCCTGACAGGACAAGCATAACAACCAGAACAGAGGTGTGAGCTGATCCACCAAGCAGAGCAGTGGAAACAACTCAATAATCGTCCCACTCCCCTATTCATGCCTACAACACGGCACATAGGTACAAAAAACAACACGAAGGCACACACACACACAGGTGAGAACACATACGTCAGTTTTGAGAGCAAGCGGCCGAGGATTAATGTGTGAGGAGAACAAAAGCAGTTCTCCTTCTGTCTCACAGCTCCTCAGGGAGTAAAGACGGGCTCTGAGGCCCAGAGCAAACAAACTGCTGTCACTCAGTCACTCCGGCTATACACTCACTGGCAAAATATCCCTTAGATGCACAAAATACTTGTGCATATCTCTGCCTGTCTCTGTCTATGTGTCAGTATGTTTGCCAAGAAGCACTGACAAACATTCATGTTCAATGTGAGATGATGGTTGTTGTTTTTGGAGGGGAAAGTATGTTTATATTCTGTTGAAAAACCCCAAAAACTTTTTAAATGCTAATTTTATGGCAGAACTTGCTGCTTTTAAACAATATTGGATCCTAATGCACATTCACACCACAGTTTCTTACCACATGCTAATGACAAATGCGCAACTCTGGGCAGATGCACATTGTGGTCTTGAGCAACATCCACCGCTGGGCTGTGATTGGCTGCTTGCAGGGTCTCAAGATGCCTGTCCCCCGGTGCCCCTATCCTCGGTTATTCTACTGGCTATTTAAACAAGGGAACAGCAACATAATATTTCCGACTGCATGCCACAACAGTCGTCCCCTCTTAAGTCACTCTGACTCGCTCAACTTGCATGAAAAGAAAAGACATTAGCAACAGCGCCTGAAAAAGAGTGTTCAGAGTTGGGTATTTTATATCGAAGGCAGAAGTCACTCATAAACAGAGTGCTGGAATTGATTTACTGCAAATGGCAATCTGTACTTAGCTAGAAAAATAACAAATGGTTATTTGCAGCATTGATTCAGTCTGCCAGCTTAAACATTTTCACAAGTTATATTTAGAGAGTGGTTAGGCTCAGCAGGACGGATCTGGGAGCAGGTTAGTGTAGCAGAGGTTTTCACTTCGCACAGATCCATGGATGTTGCTACATTATCAGGCAAAGTCTTTCCAAACAGCCGGATCAGTAATCTGAAAAGTTCAAGCCCCTCTTCAGAGCTCTCCTCACACCCAGCTCCATGCTCTGGGATCAAACCCAAACAGCCTGATTGTTGCCTTTCTCTTCAGGTGACAAAAACAGAGCAATGTGACATCAATTAGAAAGCACTGTATTTATTGTTCAAATCAGCCAACCATCCCACTCTGCTGTTGTTGGACAGGAAATACAGCACTGTGCCAACACAGCCAGGAGGAAGGCTGCTTTCATTCCCCATTCCTTAACCCCAATCTCAACAAAATATCCTCTCAACAATTTGCTTAATAGTTGGAGGTTTAGTATTTTTATATAGTATAGTATTTTTTATATTTAGTATTTTTAGTAAAAAAAATGACTGAATGAATGCACTAAACAGCACCTACATCTCCAGTGGCAGTGTGGAATGCCTCATGCTTTATTTCCTAGATTAACAACTTCACCCCTCATCAAGCGCAGTGTAAACATGGCTCATGGAGAACCGCAGCGCACGCCCCCCTACCCCAAACAGTTTGTTTTTTTTCCCTGTTCCCTCGTACGGTTGGCAGTCAAAGCCTTTAACTAGGCACAGCGAGTCCGCAGAGATGAAACTGGTACACGGTTCACCGCACTGCGCTCCTCAGAACCCCTCAGCAACCATTCAGCTCCACAGGCCTCCCACTGCAGGTTGAAATGAATTAATGTGTCCAGCTTGCTGTAGTTTTGCATCAGGGGACTTCTGAGTTTTGCAATGGTATGAGATTCCTTCAGTTCATATGTCATTACAAGTTTTTCGATTTAAAAAATAAAAAAGAGAAGAATTCTGATGTTGTATTGATTAGAAACTTTATTCAGTCTACGTAGTGGAGAACAAATTGAACACTGAGTTTGCAACTTCTTAAGGGAGTAGTTTTAGTAATTTTGAAACGTTGGCTTATGTTTTACAAATTAGATGATTGCACTCTCATGTGTGTATGATAAATATGAAGCTACAGTCACGGGACAGCTGTTTTTACAGACACGTGAGAGAGCCATGAGCTGTGACATGTAACCTGCATGGGTCTAGGTCTTAGATAAAATTTCTTTAAAAGCAGAAATACTGAACTTACAGCAACATTAGCTTGTTTTTAAAATGATCGTCCTTAACTAAACATATGAAGTGCAGAACACAACATGCTGCTGAGTGAAGTTCAGTTCCAAGGCTGGATTTTTAGTTACTGATGTAATTGATGTACTGATGTTGTTTCAAATGTCACCAGCATTTTGAATGAGGTTTTCTTACTGCTGGAGCAGAACCCAGAGGTTTTCAGTCCATTTACAGGACAGATGTGAGGGTGGTATCAATCTTTTCATGTAGCTCTCTGCAAAAAAGCAGGCAAGAAGAGCTCTCAAAAAATCTAACTATTGATTTCATTAAAAGTTGATATTGTTAGATTATATGTATTACATCTTATTGTTCTGGTCCCATTTAGAAATGCTTTAAAAGGTAACATGCACAGCATAAGCAGAGCAGACAGAGTTTTATTTTATTTTTTTTCATTGATTGCCTTTGTAGTTTCCACTAAACAGCCTTCCCTCATTTTTACGTCAAGATCATACTCATGTCAAGTTCTCAAGAGGAAATGAATTGGTTCCCTAAAACATTTGTTTGATTTGATTTCAACAAAAGTGTAAAGTGTATTTGAAGCTTTTATGATACAGATCAAGTCAAACAAAAACAAAGAAGTTAGACCTTTGTTAAAAAAGGATTTAATGAGCATCTTGTTATGTTTATGAAGCTCCATAAATTCCAACTAAAAGCAACTCCAACCTCTACTGGACCACTTCAAGCAAATTTCAAATGACTCTGCTGGTACACATAACACATGCAGGGCTAATAGGAAGGCTGGGCTTCCACTTCAAACACTGGCTTTATGGTAAAGGTTTGGCACAGCACACACACACAGAACAAATTTCTCACATTTACTTGCGATCCCCCTCACTAACAGCCTAAACAGACTTTGAAGTGCGTTCCACTCGTCCATTAATGGGAAACATTATTCAGGCACTATTTGCAAGGAACTCTTTGCCAAAAAGCTTAACATTTGAAACTCAATCTGAAGAGCGCACAGCCTGTCGGATCACAACGGTGCAAAGGACTCAAAGCCTGCTCTCAAGAAGCTCAGAGACACATACACTCCTTAGTGCACACACATGCACACACACACACACACACAACACACTGATAGTTTTTTCAGACTGACAGAGAGTGAAATGCCATAATTAATCAATAAGTTATTTACTCTTCTGTGTGCCTTCCAGAGCAGACCTAATGAAGAATCCTGTGCTCATTATGGGTGGAGGGAAGCACTGTAATTTGATTGAGGTTTTATGCTGGTGCAAGGCCCAGTTCCCCATCTGTGATTTTCTGGAGGGAACACACAGCCTGCTCTAATATGAATGATTTCTCACTAGGTTTTAGATTACTTTTTATTGTATGGAATATGTAGAGCCAGCAGCAAAGGACAGACAAGAGACATACTGTAGTCATGTGAAAGCTGATATCTGTTTTGTAAAGGCTTTGGTTTTGTAAATTCTTGATGTTCCGGAGCTGTCTTTTCCCCTCTCTTTCCTCTATAGCATGCGATTGCCATCCAGTTGGAGCAGCAGGGAAGACTTGTAACCAGACAACAGGCCAATGCCCCTGCAAGGACGGAGTGACAGGAATCACCTGTAACCGCTGTGCCAAGGGCTACCAGCAGAGCCGCTCTCCCATTGCCCCCTGCATCAGTAAGGCCCACGTATGCCGCCTTCACACACAGTGACTGGATCCAGAGAGTTTACATGTTAACTGCACAGGCAACTACCTATTTTAGGGTATCTGTTTTTTTCCCAACCAGGCAGCCCAAATATTTATTTAAAAAATAATGCATTAACTACTACTACTACTACTACAACCATTATAACCCATAAACTACTTCTGAAAGCTCAAAAGCTAAGCAGACTAGTTGTTTAAAACTTGAACCACCTTCGTTGTTCATGCTCAGACTCAAGGACCAGTCACACAACAGTGGTATAGCAAATTAATGTGTACATTTGCTAATGGGAGCTTTGTGACTCACTGACATTTATTAGTGAACCGCTGCCCTGCTAACCGCTAACACACTTGGCAGCTGTGCTCGATGGGCTGGGCTGTCCTACTTATTCAAACCCCGACTCTGCTTTCTCTTTATTGCTCTGTTTACTTCTTGTTGGGAATTTGCTAAATGTTATACACCAAGAACTTGTTAATGATCAGTTAGCAAACTTGGTTCCAGGACAATGAGTTCACTCAGTTTATTTAAAAAACATTGTAACAGTCTGCAACCCATTCCTCTTGTATGAATAAACACTGATGGCGGCACAAAGCTACTAATCAATCCTATGTGGTGGCGTCCATCGTCATGACCTCAAAGTTAAACTCAGTCAAGACGGCTTAAATTTGGTCAATGGTAGACGCCTTATCTTGTGCGAAAAATTCATGCAGATGTACCCCAGCACATCCACTAATGGCAGGAATCCCATTAAAATTGAAAATATGACTAGGCATGAAGCGATGGCAAACTACCTCAGGACCAGACCTGAAAAGGAGGACGTGGTTGTTGTGCATCACTTCAGACACTAATTTTTTAAGGAAACATATTGTATGGATATTCAGCAGTTAAAACCTGCAGCTTGGATAAATAGACCATTAGTGCTTGCCTAACATGGCCTTATGTGCCTTCAACGCTGTTAACAGTCTGTCCTACAATATATTCCCAGAAAGCGTCCAGGGGAATGATGGCTGATATGTTTATTGGCTGTATCTTCCGCCTGCAGATTCCAGGCCCTCGGCAATAAACGCCAACGCCTCACAGAAACAGAGATGGGTCGCTTGTAGCCGCTGCTTTAGCTAGCAGCATCAAGTAGGTGGCTGGCATGAACAGATAAGATAACAGTGATGTCTGGGAGGACATGCACACACTGACAATTGTCCACTATAACAGGGGTAGACGTTCTGATAGCATCATATGTGGAAATTGGACATGGTCTCTGTGGACTTCAGAGTGATACGTTTGGCCAGAATCCACAATGATAATTTAAACCTGTGAACCTGCTGGAACAGAATTTCTTTGATTGTGTTGGAAAGGTAACAAATGTAGTGTTAAAGTTGGAGGAAATGGGGTTCATGAAGAGCAGAATATATGTGGTTTCTCGTATATTTTTTTGAGATAATGTCTTTTGGTTTTAATAGTATGATATTAAATTTTTGTGATATCTAACTCCCTGCCAGCTACGACTTTAACAAGACCAGCGGCCTTGGCTCTCTGCACGTACAGCATACCACAATCAGGAGGGAGCTGAGCATTAACAGAAAACTCACAGTCACACATCTGTAACAAGACATCCCATTAAATCCATCCCTAAGTGTAATACATATCTGCTGAATTTTTTCACATGGGAAAATTGAGGAAATTGAGCTACATATTTTTTCTTCATCACATACGTTTTTTGGGGGTTTTTTTTGTATACACTGCAATGTGTTGACAATGTAAAATCTGTCTCTTTTCCTCTCTTTGCCACAGAGATTCCAGTTGCCTCTCCTACAGCAACTTACAACAGCTATGAGGAGCCTTCAGGTGAGTAACACAGTACACATTCTGCTGATTTTTCAATGATGAAACAACACAAAACATTCCTTGGAATAATAATATTCTGTTGTTGTTTTGATGTATTTTTATGCTATCATTGTGTGCTTGGTTTTTTAATCAACTAAAGTAACTGCTCCTTCATACACATCAAACATGCATGTCCTGCAAATCCACATATTTGTAGCACATGCATGTTTTTGCATCCACTCAGAGTCTCACTCCTGAACTAAACTACTGAGGTCTGACTGCCGCTGATGTAAACTCCAGATTTTTTGCCAGTGCTCCCTGTGGCCTCGTTGCCTGTATTCCCATCCTGCCCAGCAGCCTCCCCATGGTTTCAGCCCTAATCTGATTACATGCTTCATTTGCACCAGTTTGTATTTCAATCAAGGCTGGCTGTGCCGACAGTCCCGAAGCCCTGCCTGACCCTATTGCTCTTGTGCTCTGACAGGGGTCTCCATGTTGGCCTGCTGATATTAGACGGTGTGCAACAAAAATATTTACCTGCAGCTTTAGTTTAATTTCTGTGTTTGTCCTCTACTGGCCAATTAGGATGACTATTCAAAAATATAATAAGCCAGGAGCAAACAATGTTTTTAAACATGTAAACATGCTGTAAACCTGGTGTCTTAGCTGTTTACATATTTCTTAAATTAGAGTTTATCCCTTATTTTTTTACCATCATAAAGGTTAGGTTAAACGGGCTGACTCACTTCTGATCATCGATCAGTGTCTGAGGAAAGCGGCGCCACTGACTTCATTCAGCTTTGTTGTGAGTTCCAGTTCCTACTATAGTGACTGTTTGGAGTTTGGATTCCTGTCAGAAACTCCACACAGTCACCACCCTCCAAATTAGGAGCAGTGTGGTCCCCAGGGACCCCGCAGAATGAGCGTGGCACTGCTGCAGAGACACACAAAGGGGGCGTTTGTCCTCGCAGCAGGAGATTGGACCTTAATGAGAGCTGCGGGTGTAATGGCCCAGTGCATGATTGCGCTAAGGGGCTAATGGGCAACGTCAGCTATCAAAGGGAGGTATGATAAAGGCCCCCAGGGGCCAGCGGGAGATAAAGAGGCCCCCCGCCCTCGGCACTTCATTTACATGGAAATCAGGCATGCTCGATATGGACTCGTCAAATTCATTTACTTTGGGATTTCCTCTTTTTTTTATTTCTCCCGCCACCCCAGAAAGCAGCCCCAGCATTCCACCCGAAATGCTTTCTCTACATACATGAATTCGATCCTCATCCCACGTCCCAAACCGCTCTCTTTTTTTCACTCTTTTTTTTTTTTTTTTGAGAGGGAGGAGAGGGGCGTTTTTTTCTTCCTCAATCATTACCCAGGCAACCTCATTCACACGCAGTATAATAGGAAAGAAAGGGGAAGACTGGACAGAGGGCTGGAAGAAATAATGAAGTTTGTCCATATTCAGGCAAGCTGAAAGGTCCCCTCTCTCTCTCAACTGCCCCCTCCTTTCTCTTCAGACTGCCCAGCCCAGCTTTCCCACCCCCCCCCCAGAAAAGAGCACAAGGCTTATTGCTCTGAGAGAGGTGGAGTGGGGGGGGGGGGGGGGGGGGCAACACTCGGATATGATCTGGTTCCAATTTGTGTCAGTCAGTGGAAAGTGGAGGGAACAAATGATTTCAATTTTCACTTTGGCCTCTGGTCCCACCTCGTCACAAAAGGTACCTGGCACAGTGACAGCCCGACAGCAGCGGCCATCGATAAAGCCCTTCGGCAAGCTAAACCAGGCACACATACAGAGTGTAAGGGATATTCTGCTAAGACATTAATCATAAGTCTCTGAGCTTCTTTATATGGGGGCCACTGCACATTTAGTCTCAGCCAGTGTTAGAGTATTACACTTTCTCGCCTCATGTGGCTTAAATGCTGCTGAGGGTCCCTGCTAATTTTTAGCAGGTCACTTGCTAATTTCCCTCCGTGACCTTCCTTTGTGCGGAGTGACATGTGTAACCCTCGGAACGCACACAATTCATGCCATGACACTGACGAGGGAGCAGGCTGAAGTGGAAAAGTTGGGAGGAGTATAGTAGGAGTGTGTTGACAGACACAGGAGGATCTGTGTAAGCTATAATCCGTTTCACAGTGGCGTCTTGGAGACCCTGGAGGCACAAATAGTGTGACACAAGGGACCATATTTAAAGCCCATCCAGTCGGAGCCTGGCCTGATGATGCTGAAACACAATTTTTATTGGAGGAGATGGTTTTATCACATGATATTTGCTATCTAACTTTCACTTTTCTATCCCTTTCACCTCTTCTATCCAGACTGTGAATCTCATTGTAAAGCTTCCAAAGGAAAGATGAAGATCACCATGAAGAAGTACTGTAAAAAAGACTACGGTGAGTGAGTCCAATATGCAGAAATGTGTGCAGCCAGACATCAGCCAGCAGTCAAGAGGTCAGATGTCTCAATTAATCAGATTGCAAGTAAAGCCAATCCACGCCCTGCTGTTCTCTGTGTTTTTGTGATGGCTTACTTACACAGCCCAAGGCAAAGTCCGCTAAAGCACATTAATCTGAAAACACATACTGTATTTCCTCTATTTTTTGAGCTTCCATACACACCAAGCTGACAATTCGCATTCACGGAAAAGGTGGTTTCTAAAAATGTTCTTCAGAGTGGAAAAAATAATTCTGTGAAAACTGAACTTTTCAAGAAGGCCAAGGTTCTGTCGCTTGTAATTTCTCGTTTTGTATGCTGATATACCTGATCTGATCACAGTACGTGTTTTCCCTGACATACAAGTAGCTGTCATTGTCATCAACTATCTATAGGAGTATAAAACTGAGATTCAGTCGGAATTTATGTTAACGTGCGTCAGCCGGTAGCTTTGATCAAATCACTATTAAATGATCGTACAGCCATATGACAATAGAAATATGCTGTAAAAAACAGGCCAGCCAGTACACCTATATTGTGTGATCATCGATTGTGAAAGTCAAGGGGGGGTGGAAGCGACAGCACAGAGTCCAGTCCTGCCAGGACCAGACACAATCCGGACATATTTGTCAAAATGATCTCTAGATTTACATCCACACATTTTACCAGATATTCATGGTAAGGAATGTGATTGTTTTCTGACCGAAATTAAGAATATAAAGAGCTGCCCACTACAGCAGCATTTTGTTTTGAGAATTCGTGAAAAAAAAAGACCTGAGAATCTAAGTGTGTGGATAGACGGTGGAGGAAAGTTAACACCACCTGTCTGAAAAGCAACGATGAAAATGTCAATTCACTGTTTTAGTTTTAATACAAGCATTGAGCTTTAAAGGTGCTCAAATGTCCAAGTATTCTTTTAACTGAGTACAGGGGAGAAACACCAGTCAGGTTACACTGAAATTGTTATAGCAACTCACATGAATGAAATGAACAAGCTGAATCCTTTTCCTCCGAGGATTGATTATGCTGTTTGTCCTCAGTACCTAAATCTATTGTATTGCCTAGAAACCTCGTGTCTCTGTGCACCTCTGCCCTGGCAAAACATTTTAGATGCTTTAGAGCAACTCTCAAACTGATAAGAGAAGTCAAAACACACAGCAATCATATTATGCTGTCATCGAATCCACAGAACAAGTGGTCCAGGTGAATTACATCTAGGTAAATAAATATCATACTACAGGGTTTGAATTGTTGCATGAATTAAGATTAGAACCACCAGAAAACAGCAAAGGCAGCTGTGTCTCACAAGTCAGCAACTTGGAACATAAAGGAAATTTGATGTTTTGATGTTCTGATGACTGAAAGATAATGGACCAGTATCATCACAGCAAAAACCACAACAATAGAGGAGCATCATATGTGTAGTTCCGGCACAGGAGGATGTAGGGGTATGACAGAGATTATGGCTTTATTCAACACCCTATCCCACTTTGTAGCTCTACTTTCACTCACCTGACAAATGATCTACTCCACAATTTTCTGCACCATGAATCATTGCAATATAATGCTTTATCTGCCATCAGTGGATTCACATCTGTAAATTACAGAGACAAAAAAACCCTTTGAGGCACATCCAGCGTTACACATATTTTATTCCCCTCTCAGTCAGGTTTCTGCATGTCGTGTATCCACTAAACACACAGTAGAAGTTCGCTTCTGGAAATAAAAACTAGCATATCAGACTTTCAGGGATCATTGCCAGTTAATGTAAATTAGTGCATTAACTGCTTGTAGTAAAGTTTCATTACTATTAGCTCTGCTAGAACCGCTTTTTAATTTCTTTCCGAGATGACTAACTTGCCTCTCATTCAAAATCATCATCAGTGAAAGTACATCAGAGTACATCAGTCTTTCAGGAAAAACAGCTTTATATACTTTAAACAGTATCCAACTGAAAATTGTCCAAATATATTTTATTCCCTCTTACAGCTGAGTAGACAGTAATTCGGGCCATTTGTTGCATTTTGCTAGGAAGCCAAAGGCGGCGATTATTCATATTTCCACTGATTTAAATCTTAATCGTCAGAGCTGAGACAGGCCCTGCATCTATAAATCAGTCAGGCTGATTCAGGCAAAGCGGGCGGTTCCTGTTGGTTTTCTCTGAAGTTGCTCTAAAAAGTCTGGAAGCAGATGATTCTGCCTGAGCCACACTGAGGCACTATGGCAGACATCATTGCTTAGCATGCATTCCCTTTGCCTCAGTATAATTCATTTCTCAGGCCTGTCGCCTTGCTTTTGTGGGGCCTCAGGGTCTCTGTTCTTTGGGGGCCACAACCCCCATGTGTGAGTGGTGGTGCAGGCCCTGGGGGTCACGGGAAGGGGCCCTCTGTTTAAACACAGTTGTGCGCTCTGCCGGAGCCAAGCATTCCTTGGGGCACACACAGGTGGTAAATTAGGCAGACGGTGACGGATTGCCACCCCGGAGAGAAAGAAATATGTTTTGTTTATTCAATTTTTGTTTTTCATCACTGCCGTAGCTACGGAGACGGTGGACACAAAGGGATTATATTCTCGCCTGACACCCGCCTCTGCACACACGCACCCTCCCTCTCCCTGCCACCAGGAGGACAAAGAATCAAAGGGCCGCATGTTTACTGACGCTCCGGGATAGTGCTCAAAGGCAGGGCCTCCCAGCCTTCTTGGCCACCTCTCTGCGCTCAGCCAAGGGTAACAGGTCCCTGATCATTCACACAGCTGATAACCAGAGGGGACAGGGGCCTCAGTGCAGTAATTAAGCCAGCTCTAATTTGATTAGCCCTTGCTTGTTGGTGGCGTGCAGTGTCAAGCTGCAGCACACTGCCCAAAGAAGATAAACCCAGTTGGAAGTCTGGCTTTGAGGGAGGCTCGGTTGGCAGCCATTGTGCAAGTGCAGGATCATCTCACACTTATCTCGCCTCTCTCACTGTCTGTCTCACCAAACAGTGAGTGTCAGCATGCTCTATTTTGTAAAAGATTGTTGGACTCTGATCTTTCAGTCGCTTTCTGGTGTCAGTTTAGTTCAAACCAAGTGGCAGAAGGTGTGTGTGTGTGTGGATTTGTGGGTGTTTAAACACACTGCACAGACTGAGAACATACTTGAGAAAGAAAGAAAGAAAGAAAGAAAAAGAGGCAGACACTGACAGAGAGACCGAGCCTGGATGCTGTAACCGAGTCTCCTCCTCAGCCTGGAGAGGAGAGCACTATCTCTGCTGGATTCTCACGCTGTGAAGTTGGATGGGGCTCTGGGAGCAGAACCCGGATAGCTCATGAGGTCGGAAACACATCCCGATTCTCCTGGAACTTTTTCTGTGGCTGGGAAGACAAATAGTGGCCCCTCCTCACCCCCCCTCTCACACACCCTTTATGTGTCTGGATGAAGGAGAGGGCTGCAATGAATGGCAGGGCTGTGAGAGCTCGCCCTACTCAGCCCAACAAACCTTCTTTCTTCTTAAATTGTGTGTAATTTGCTCACACCATGCATTGACACACATACTTAAACACCCCACTCCTCCGGTTCTCCTCATTCTTGGCAGTAATGGGGGACGACTCATGAACACTGAAAGTCATCATGTTCAGTCAGAAAGGCAAAGAAAGGCTAACTTACCTTGCTATTTGAATAAAATGAGATAATATTACAAAGGTATATTATTAACTTGCAATGATCCCATTCCTCCATACTGTACAGCAAAACTACAGAAATAGCATAAGCATTGATTTAAAAAATTTGTATTAAATAATTTTTAGATATAAATACAAGATTTGCTACACATAGAGATAATCTGATACCATTGTTTTTACTAATTCTGATACCTGGACTGCGCATTGCCCAACACGGAGTACCAATCCAATATCAGTGCACTAAATAATATTTATGTGCATAAGCTTGCATATTCACCAATACCCAGTCCAGCATTTTAGGCTGTCAGAGGTATTTCTAGTACTCGTATCGGCATCTGAACAACTCTAGTTACATGCATATCCGACTGATGGTTTGAGTCAGTCCTTCCCATCACCTGGTCTTCTCCAGATTCGATTAATTCCCACAATTGTTAGTGACTCCCCCTACACACACTTAAATGTTAATAGCACATTCCTAGCTAAACCCACGGGGTAAAGCACTTCACTTCAAGCACAGATTAGCTCCATCGCCATTGAGTTGTTTACCTCTTGTTGTAATCAGTGTGATGAAGTAACAGTGGCTGTGTCTGAAGGAGAATCCGTGCAAGGGAGCTTCTGCAAAGGGAGCTTTACTCATTCCCCGGTATGAAATTATCTCTAATGGTGGTCCAATAGTTAACAGGTTTGGCTTGATTTAGCCTGAGGTTGTCGATGTTCAGACAACTCATCACCTGATAGACTGATTAAATGATTTGTTTCAGAAGTTATATTGTTAGCAGATGTGCCATTTTCTCTAAAATTGCTCTTTTGGACATTTTTAAAGGCATCTCTTCCTCCTCAAAGTTAGGCTGGCCACCTGAAGAAAAAGTGTTTCACTCCTTTCAGATGTCTGCCAAAAACCCTTGTGTTCATACAGGGAGTCTCATGGCAACAGCTGCTGTCATAGGGAGTATGTTCAGGGGCACAATACGGAAAGGTCATAGGTGAGAGATAAAGGTAGGGAACAATGACATGCAACAAAGCAAAGTCAGCAATTTAAGTGCCATGTTCCTACAGCTGCTTTTAATGATCCTTTTATACAATGTTGTATAAAAGTGTTGGCATCTGTCTGCTGCCTCAGTTGGATGCCAACCCTTTAAAAAAGGTGTTAGGGTTTATACCAGCAGTTCCGAAAAATTTATTATCTGATACACTCCACAGCTTTGTTAGATGATCACAAGCACCACTCGCTACGTCATGTTCTAAATGTGGTCATTTAAATTGCTTTTTAAAATTATGTTATTTAATGCTATTAAATATATAAAAGTCCTTTTTCTTACCACTGATGTGAAATTTCTGGTCAGTTTGCATTCATTCTACTACAACATTTAGCTAACTATGTCAACCATTTATTACCATTACTGGTGTAAACAAGAGTGCCATAAGTAAGGGAGCTGGAAGTAGGGAAGAGGCCACTGGCTCCCCTCAGTTTACGCGTCTGGCTAACATTTGTTTTAATTCATATGCTCCATTGCACCAAACACACTCATTTGGCTTCTAACTGGTGTGATCTCATCTCAAGAGTCTCTAGTTCAAAATCAGGGTATATATTATTCTGTGTTTACCCGGAGATACAGAGTGTACCCAGTGGTACAAGGGGAACAAGTACCCTTGATTGGGAATCACTAGTTAATGACATAAGATAAGATGAACTTTATTGATCCCGCAGTGGGGAAATTCACTTGTCGTGGCAGCTCACAAGAACAGTTACAAAAAAATATAGGGGTGAAATAAATTAACAGTTTACAAGGTGATATGAATCAATTGTTCATGTATGTTATTCAACCCCAGCTTTTTCCTTCTCCTCCGCCAGCTGTCCAAGTGCACGTTCTAAAAGGAGACAAGGCAGGCGAGTGGTGGAAGTTCACCGTCAACATCATTTCTGTCTACAAACAAGGTGAGCACCGCATCCGACGTGGGGACCAGCTGCTGTGGGTGCGTGCCAAGGACGTGGCCTGCAAATGTCCAAAGATCAAGCCTGGGAGGAAGTACCTGCTTCTGGGCACAGACGATGATTCCCCCGGGCAGAGTGGAGTGGTGGCAGACAAGGGAAGCCTGCTCATCCCTTGGAAGGACCTGTGGGGCCGTCGGCTGAGGAAGTTCCAACAGCGTGATAAAAGGGGAAAGTGCTAAAAGAGAGAAGGAGATTGAGGGAGAGGTGGAGGCAAAATAACATCTCCACTGGGATGAATGCAAGAAAGAGGGAAGGATGAATGAAAAAAAAACTGGAATAGTATAAGATAGAAAGACACAGGTGAAAAGTAGGAGAGTTGGGGAATGACTGAGTGCTGCTGCTCTGGGTTGGAGCAAAGATTTTAGCGTTTTTTTTTAGGAACTTTTGTGAAGGAGCTCATTTTACAGTTGTCCGGTCTGTGTTTGTCTCTCAAGGTTTGTTGAAATTGTTTGTTGTGTAATTGCAGAGTTTGCACCTAATGTTACAGATATGTCACATCCTGACTATTTTACCCATGATGCCGTTGTTTTTTACAAGTTTTTTTCAGTTGTTTTAAAGAGCAATGCATCTACTGTATCACCCTTTTGTATTTTAAGAGGATCTGTTTCCACTGTGCTGTGCTTTATCTTAACAGCTGGAAGTGAAAAAATTGTGAAATTATTCGTAACCGTGGAAAAAGTAATAGGTGCCATTTTGTCTGAGATCTCCCTGTTCATATGTGAGTGTTACCTCAGTGAAACAACTCGTGTTATAGGAACAAAATGCCATAACGATCCTCTGCTTCTTCTGTGTAATGATCATCTTTCACATTCTTCACAAGTCTTCGCTCAGCGCTTATTGATAAATAAAAGATATGTTGTGGTTGTGACCTCTGCAATGTAAAATAACCATACGTGCATACTTAGACATTATTTTTAGTAGACAGTGCTGTAGCATCAACTAGATGTAGATGTGTCAACCATGCACTTATTTTTACTAGTCAAATGTTTTAGAACATATGAGATATGTTCACATTTTAAGAGTGGCATCCAAAAAGAAAAATATCCCATACTGTACTATATCACGCAAGAAAGCTGCGTAGTTCAAACCCTGCTTGCCTTGTTGGATGTCTCAAACATTTGCAAGTGGGAGAACTGATGAAGTGAAACCTCTCACTTCATTAAAAAAAAAAGGGAATATTGACCTATCGAGCAATCTTCATACCACTGATGTGATGCATGCTCACTATTTACTAGCTGACTGATAGCTAACAATGATTGTGAATTATGTACACATTTAATTTGTATACAGTATTCAGTGTTGTGGGAAAATAACCTGTGGAGTGATAGAATATCACAGATGTTTATTGTACAGTGCGTTTATCAACCCGCGTCAGATGTTCATCACCTCAGAGCGACTTTTTGAGGACTGGATTCCATTATCAAGACTTGGTACTCGACAAAAAGGCATGACTGATTGTCTACATGTTATATAGCTGTATAGTATTACTTTTTTTATTTTTTGTTAAACATTAACTAGATCTATCTCCATGTGAACGTAACCAGAGTTTTAAATACTAGAGGCTTAATAAATGACAAGGCAAATAAATGAATGTCAGATATGTCTCATGTTTACGTGAGCACCCTGAAGATCACACACATACACTCTCTCTCACTGAGAAACTATGACTCAGTTTACACATGCACAAAACCATACGCAGTACATAAACACACACATGCACTTAAATACAAGGGTGCACCTCAGTACTCTGTGCATCATACTGTATGTCTTTAAAAACTACAACGCACCTATTATGCCTCTGCCAACACATCTGCACCGACACATTTACAGGCCTTTGCAGAAAGGTACTCCTTACCACAGTTCTGCTCCTCATAAATATTATACCTGAATAATTATCTCTGCTCATGTTTATATGTTAGCTTGTAAATGTTGTTTAGTAGTGTCCATTGCAAATGGTTGTGTAATGTCTTGTAATACTAATATATTATGTTTATCACAAAGAATATATTTAATGACACATGAAACAATGTGGCTTTTGTGTTTTTTGGTTTTTTTTTTTGATCTTTTATTTTTTACTTTTTGCATTGAATTGTAGATGGCTGTAATGACAAGTATTGATAAGTGTTTGGCTATTGAACAGCCTGATAGAACTGAAAATTAATTCCTCTGAAATAAAGCAATGTAAAAAAAAAAAAAAAAAGTGAACTGAACATGAATCCAGCTGAAATGACATTTTTAGTTGTTTTAGCTGTTTTTAAAAGTGTGATTATTTTCATAAGACTGCAACACACCTCAGGCACACAATTAAACCACTGCGCCTACGTTTACTCAATCGATGCAACTTGGAGGCACCAGTACTTTGTACTTCACGATTTGTCGCTTGTAATTGTTAAGAATTTTGTAACAGAAAATTCTGCAGAATATGAATTGTTAGCCCTACAACCAAATTGTGACTATTCAAATAAAATAAGCCTGCAAACATAAACTGTAGGCAACACTTTAGACCATACACTACAGTATATTTTTGATTTTTTTTAAATAACAGAGTAGCTATTTAAGATACGTCATTATGAAGTGCTGCAATATTATTAAAGGCTAATAAGCCCAGAAAACTAAGCAGAATAAGATGATACTGCTGTGAAATTATTTATTTGAAATTCAATATGGTATCATTTATTTCAACATGATGACAATTAACACTGTTGTTGGTGCTGAGGAACAAAACAAACAAGGGTGTGAACGTGAAGTAATCCATAAAACAGTTGCATTTATGAAGTTTAAAATTATGATAAAATACACTGGAAGCAGTCATGCAGTTTTGGTGTCCAATCAATAAAGGAGCCAAATACACATACTTTCACTAACTTCACTGAGGTGTATTGGATACATTATGAAAACATACTGTGATGAGCTAGCCATTAACTCAGTTAATGACATGGCAGTTCCCTCTCAAATTTTATCTGCTGAAATGCAAGGTTAAGGAGTATACCTGAACAACCTGAACAGTCTTAAGAAGCACTATTACACATAATGCAAAAATAAACTGTCGCTGTGAAAAAGGAGGAATTTGTGTGTGTGTGAATGTGTAAGAACAAGCTATTATTCCAGTTTAATGTTGATATTTATTTAAGTAAAGGATCTGAGAACTTTTTAAATCTCAGGAAATATGTGAATTCTCTAAAGGGAAGTTGTCAGTGTGACATAAAAAATGTGAGCCAATAGTTAAGCATTAGAAGTTCATGAATTAAAACATTAGCTGCTGCCAAAGAACTTCAACCATGTAATGCAGCGCAGGTCATCATTTGTGTTGGATCCTGCGCCTCTATAAACTTCACAGACAATAAGGACTGGCTGTAAGATTGCTATAATGCAGACATATTACTAGAAGGGTGATATCACCAACGTGTATAATCCAAACCGCAGATGTTATTGTTGTAGCTGGGAGGTTTTGGCATCAGTGGAAACCCTTAACTTATTCCTTTGGGAGTTTTACACAAAAACACACAAATCTGAACCTGCTCCAAATGGACAGGGTATTGATATATTGCTCCTGCATTGCCCAGTGCAAAATACTCCAAAGGGGCCAACCAATTATACAGTCACCACTGAAAGTTTAAGCTGTGTTCTCCATTACTATAGGGGCCACCAGGATTACCACCCATAAAACCACTCTAACTATTGGTAGATGGAGGAGAGAGAGCTGGGCATGAAGAGGCCAGTGGATGAGTGCATGTTCAAGTTCTCATAGATATTGCTGTTATAAGTGTGTTTAACGTGCCTGTTTGGGGTCCCTGGCTTCCCTGAGAATGACATCACGATGTCATTCAGAACCTGCGAGACATGAACAGTTTCACTCTAGGCTATTAAGGCCGACTGCTCCATAAGCTCACTACGGGACAGTGATTTCGCTCATGTTTCGGGCGGGTTAGGAGAGCTGAAAAGAGATCTGGGTGTGTGTGAACTTCCCTCTCAGTATGTGCAAAGACGAAGCTGGAAATACAAACACATGGACACAATATGACCAACGTTTTTGGCTTTCATACAACGAAGAAGCTGAGTGAATGCAGGGGTCAGGTTTCCATCAGCAGTAGCACCAACTTGGAACTTTCCACACAGATGGATCCCCCAGTCACACTGCTGCCATTGTGTCCCTGTTCACAGTGAGGGTACTCCTCGGAAAACAAAGTCAGGCAGGGCGTGTGCTGATGATGCGACACACTGAGGTTGTCTTAGCTTTGGTGGAAGGGCGGCCCTCTGAACTTTGATTGCATGCTGTGCCGACAGCTGCCAGGAAGTGGAAACAGCAAAGTGACTGAGTGACATGGCTTCAACTCCCATGACATAAGGTTTATTCTAGAAGTCCACTGATGAGGACGGGGTGGAAAAGATCCTGATTTCTTTGTCAGATTGAGCCCATAAACACATTAGGACAATCTAAATTTATTGCCTTCTCCCTGTTGCTCCTTACCCCCTTGTTTTTCCCAGAAAGGTAAGAGGTGAGTGAAGCAAGTGTTCCGAGACCGCTGTGGCTGTCTGCAGTGTTGAAACAACATCACCTCAGGGATTCTGTGACTTCCATGTATTTAGCGTTTTGTATACCTCTGTGGGGACACTGAGAATGATCTTCAAGGTCCTTAGACCCAAGAGGCCCCAAATTAGAAAACTACCCAGACCAAATTTTTCAACAGGGCGATTTTACAAACTTTCTTCTAACAGAAACGGAATGTTGATATGTCACCTGTGTGCAGCTTTATTTTGTAGAAATGCCTTCTCTCTTTCTTACAACACAAGTTTTGTTGAAATCCAGAGATACATGAAGTGCTCTAACTCTTCGGGGATTTATGGAGACAAATGAGCACCATGGTGGGACATTCCCACACCCTCCTCAATAGGCAAAGAAAAGTGAAAAAGGAGGTATTTAAACTGTCCAATAACAATCTAATTAGCAGGTAATTGCAGTGTATTGACAAGAGATTCATTAACTTCATTGTAAATGAATAATGTTTTAATGACTATGACTGCTGTTTTCTTACACAGTGAGAGCGAAAACTAATTATTGAGGTCTACCCGAATGAGTTTGGGTAGTGAGCTGAGAGGTCTGTGATACTTAAGTGGATTAGTTGTTTGGGGAAGGAGGAGGAACATGGGATGGGAGGGATCACAGGGACTGATTTGTATCACCCAGCACCCACGGACCTATAGCACCACCATTTCTAATCTGACACATGAGGCCTGAATGACATGTCATAGAAGTAATTCATTTAATGCTAGTTCATGACGCCGACTGTGTTTGATTTTTAAGTCATGGGCGTTCAATCACTTCAATGAAGTCGAGGCAGAATTAAAGTCTGATTTTATGCATGAGGTCCATACTGCCACCACTTAGAGCTGGAAAACTATATGCAATCATCCTCTGTTTCTTCTGAAACCCACTTGGCCTCCTGCTCCTTCTTCTTAACCCTCCATGAAAGTAGAGCTGCACCTCAGATGCTGTTTTGTTTGCTCCTAAGCACCCGACTAAACAGAGAACAATATAACACTGTGTTTTTGCAGCTGACTAAATGTATTTCCAAGCCCTGTTTACTTTGCATCTCTCGAAGATGGGAGAACAATCAGAATTTACAAACACAGAACATTCATGCAAATGTGCCTGAAGATTGCCAGAACACATCAAATAAACAATAATCAGTACTATCAAACATATCAAAATAAACCTCTGGAATTTGACTTATGTCTTTGAGGAAACAACTGAACATAATGTGAGACATAAACACACTTCACTCCTTCCCTGCTAAATGTTTTTCACTTGTCACCTATTTGACTGCAATCTATATACACAACCAGGCGGTGTGCTGTATTTTCCATTCTACTTTTTTTTTTTTTTTTAGCTTTCCATCCTTCCATGGCCACCGTTTTGCTTCCCAGCCTTCATTCTCAGACTTCAGCAGAGTGAGGGAATGGGACTCCATGAAACAAAGCATGAAGCACCTTTGGTGATGGAAGGAGAACTTAAAGAGGTACTTGATATAAGCCCAGTGTGTGACCACCGCTCACACACACACACACGCACACACACACACACACACACACACACACACATGGGCACAAAACACACACCTAAAAAACATATATAAGCACATACATACACACATGCAGACTCCAAATGTATTACACTCTTTGCTTTTGACACTAACACCTTCAGAGCCCTCCCAAAACCCCCAATCCTACAATCCTGCTCATTCACCCTCTCCCAACTGCCTCTCCATTTCCCTCTTTCTTGCAATGCACATGGTTCAAAAGCTGTATTTCTGGCTTACTAGATTGGAGCACAAAGGCTCTTCTTATGCATCCTGGAGAAGCCCCACTAGAGAGGCCTCGATCCCATCCTGGATAGTGAGAATGAACACAGACAGAGTTAGTTCTCTTTTTTTCTCATTACCATTTCCATACAGGATTAAGCCACTTGGCTTTTGGATGGTGTGTACTATATTTTTCACCCATTGCACCACGCCCCCTACTGCATTCTCAAGATCCGAGTTAAATGATCAGTTAGACAATCAGCTCATAAACTTGCTCCTCTTAATGACTATTCACGCACACTGCCGGGTCCAGAGGATGCCGAGTGGATGGATCTCATTGGCGTCTGTGCCGTGAAGAGAGTCCTTTATTTGCCTCAGAGTAGCATCCTGTTTTCACCCTCCAGGCTTTAAAACAGGGACAAAGGGACACCAAACAACATTTAACAGACAGTAAAAGGAATTTGACATTTTATATGCTGTTAAAAGGTGACTTCAAAGTTACAAGATTTCAAATCAAATGCCATTTTGATGCTATTTATGTCTGGCATTTTCTCTGCAATATTATAATAATATAATTCAGTGTATTGTTTGTGATGGAATCCATCACTACCAAGCTGGATGGAAATTGCATAGTTAGCATGAGGTATTTGCAAGAAACAATGAGGCATATAATCTATTGTTACTCACTGTCCACTGTTCTCCTACAGCCTTACCAGATCTGTATTATGCTACAGCTAATACTAATCCTTAACATTTCTGCTACTAGTTCACATCAAAATCAACCAGCCAAACACAGGGTGACTTTTATTGCAACGCAGTCACATCAAACACAGTGCATTTGTCAAACTGACAAAATGACCAGGACTGAAATTTTAGAGGTTACAACTTTCATTTTAAGAAACAGGCACATTCTGATAGTGAGGTTTATTTGTTGCTGTAAACTGGGTCTACAAAACAGCACACAGCATTTTGTCACCAATACTGTCTGTCAGATCTGCCAAAGATACATTGGTATCACTGTATATGTCAGAAACATAAAGGATCCATATCAAGGTTGTGTGTGTGAAACACAGTATACTGGTATAAAAAAAAAAAAAAAACTCCAGTACACTTTAGACCACAATATATCAGTGAAACCTGAACGAATTGCTTTGATTTGGGTTTATTTATGTGAAGACTTGTGATTAATGTTCAAGGATGTGAAAAATAGAAGAAATAGGAAATAGACAAAAGAGATGTGGAAATCTGGAAGTTTCCTCCACGGTGACTTGCCGTATTCCCCTGTTTTGTTCTGCTCTCATCCGAATACATTAATATCTGAAAGTGTTGGCTCACACCAAAAATACTCTTGGACTAAACAAAGTGCAGAGTGACTTCAGGGTCTGGGATCTTCAAATAAACCCTGCCTGGGTGTCATGGGGACCAGGAAGTGGAATTAACTGCTATATTAGCTGACCTTCATCTTGTTGTTTGTCCCAACCTGCCTGGCTGGGTCCCGGGCTGGCCCGTAACCACGGTCTCCAGGCCCAACAATGTGGGCATTTCCCTCAGCAAAAAAACACAGGCTTCTGGGGTTTACTGAGCAAACAACATGAGCCCTGCCAAACACTCCTCGCTCCCACATTTCACAATCACTTTTTCTATCACCATTTTTTCCTCTTTGCTCTTGCCCATCCATGGAGTTCTGAGAGCCTACCAGACAGTTCTGGGTCGAGTGGGAGACAGAAATGTAGGAAAACAGAGCGCTGACTTATGTTCAGATTTAGTGTTAGAAAAACCAGTCATGTTGACGAGGTAGGTCTGGAAGGACTTGATGTCTTGCTTTACTTTCTGGAGTAAATGTCAAACATTTTCTCTCAGAAATGACGTTCTCAAAAGAGAGCCGCTTTACAACCTGGTGTGTGACAATTTATATTTGACTTTCTGCTCAAAAGATCAGGACGTGATCAATATTTGTACTTGGGAAAAATTTCCAGAAGATAAGGAACTGGGTCCGGGATGACTCGTCAACCTAATCAACATTAACGATTGTGGAGATTCTGCGCTTCACCTGGTCAGAGCATAGATTACCCAGGAGAACAAGCTGCATGTAATAAAACCTCACCCACAATCACCTGAAGTGCAGGAGTATTTCACACCAAGACCCAACAATGTGGTGCTCTGTAAACTGCGCAAATTGAACTGACACACCACGGCACGATCACTTGATCACGAGATAAGAGCGACTGCGAGACAGCGTCGTCTGTCCTCCTTAGCTTGGCCACACCCAAGCATGATACATTTAGTTTTATCAACATTCCGTTTCTGTTAGTAGAAGTCACTTCAAATTGATTTTCTAAATGCTCCTTCAATTTCACTTTCAAAGTAACTGCTGCACAGCTGCTGTTATGATAATGTAACATTACACCACACCTCATCCAGTGTTATTTAGCTGCCCCACATTTTTTCGTTGACTTTAACAATACAGACTGTTGTAGTTTTTAAGTCAAAGCCAAGTAGTTGATTGAATGATTGATGACTGAATGAAATACTGAAATATTAATATTTGCTCAATTATTTGAGTAATAAAAAAAATCTATGTTTAGAATAATCTATAAATTTGTCATAACTTATTGTTACAATAATCAATTAAAAAATATACAGCTGTTGGATGCAAATCTCACGATGAAATAATTTTTTAAGGGAAATATCCCAGTTGAAAATTTTGGAAAGTACACATGTTGAGACTTAGATAAGAAAATTAAAACCACTCTCATAATTCATGTTCCTACTAGCACCTCTCCAGTTCATGTGTCGGCTTACAGTGGGTTATAAGTGACACACTATTTATTGGCCAGGCACAGTGATGTCTTTGATTTTCCACTTCCTGCCAACTGCTCAATATATGAATATCTGCTTTAATGCCTCGGTTTTAGTATAGATTAAGCAAATAATCTACATATTTTTAAAGGTGTCGGTTGGTAGATTTTGTTGCCTATTCTTTGTGCTCAGCTAACTGACTGTTGGCTGTAGCAGAGAGCAGGATCATTCCACTCATCTAACTCTTTGCCAGAAAACACATAAGCATATCATTATAGATGTGTTAAAAAAAAACTTTTACTCACTATCAATAAATCATACTCAATGTAAATGTCCTCATATATTTTGACTATATGACCAGAAACTGTTTAATTTCATTTCAATAAGCTGTATGTTTTAGAGCTTTGGGTCTGCTTTCACCATTAGTCAATATGTTGTTCCAGCCTACAGAGCTTGACATAAAAGCAAAGTAAAAGTAAAGTGGTCCTGTGTTGCTAGTAAATCAGGCTCCTTGCTCAGATTAATACAGGAAGACATCAAACGCTCAGGAAACAGAACTGTTTTATAAAATCAGTGGAGAGATACAGGAGAAAACTTCCATTTTACTGCAAGGCCATGACTTTTCTGTATTTCCTGTGACTAAAAAAAATAACTGCCTCAATTGGTCTCAGAGGAAGACAAATTCATGTCAACAGGAATAAAAAAAAAGAAAGAGAGAAAAAACAACTACATAATAAAATATTTCTGAGGTTTAAGGGTTGTAGCCCAAATCCCTCCTCATGGGCTATTAAAGGGTGGAAGCAGAACGTCAGAAATACAACAAATATCAATGCTCAGGATCAAAGAGAGAAAAAGGAAATATCACCTCCTGTTTAGATACAAGGTCTGATGGTGCTATTAGGTCAACTGTGTGTATGTGTGTCATAGAGGGTGGTTGGATTCAATCTTGTCGCGGCATCAAAGTTGGACGGCCTTCAAAAGCCCAGCATCAGCGCAGGGATCAAACATGTCTCAGTCACAGCAATCATCCACAGAGCCACAGGAGGTCGACCTGGGTCAGACCACCCGCCAGGAGGAAATACATTTAGACATACCTGCCCATACAGCGATCAGACAGATTCACCTTCAGGATAGTGACCTTGGGCTTCATGCTGTATTATCCATCCATCCATTTTCTATGCCGCTTTATATGGAGCCTATCCCAGCAGACTACAGAAGATAGGCGGCGTACACCCTGGACTGGTCACCAGTCAATCACAGGGCTGACACACAAAGACAGACAACCACACACACACACTGGGCACACAGGGACAATGTAGAGTAGCCAGTTAACCTAATGTGCATGTCTTTGGGATTGTGGGAGGAAGCCGGAGTACCCGGAGAAAACCCACGCAGGCACAGGGAGAACATGCAAACACCACACAGAAGGACCCAGACCGGGATTCAAACCTGGAACCCTCTTGCTTGACATATTAATACTTGTTATTTTATTTAAGCAATAATAGATGTTTTAAATACCATTTCTTTTTGGCAAAAATGTTAAAATCTGTGTTTGTTCGATATAAACTATATATTGATATATATGTATCTATCAATATCACTATTCTGACACAGTTCAAGGTTTTGCTCATTTTGCTTAAATGTCTGTGGCTGTTGTTGACTGTTATTCACAGTTTCAAGTCTACAGCCATGCTAGCTTTGAGCTAAAGGCTTCAATGCTAAATACAGCTGCACTACCATCACTATTTAGCATATTAGTATACTAAAATTTACATCTGAGCTGACGACAGTAAAAGACAGAGATAAAGGAGGAGAGAAAGATGAATGTGTGTACCAAATTTCATGGCAATTAGTTGTTAACATATTTAAGTCTGGACCAAAGCGGTAGCTAAAAAAAAAAACCCTACTAAGTTACTTTAAAATAAAGTAGCCCGGTGACTCTAATTATCTGTTCAATTAGAGGAGTCAAAAGACATAAGACTGGGTGTAGGAGGACTGCTTCATTTAGTCCAGTCAGGCCCCTCCTGATATCCAATAAGAGGTTAATGTAGGAGCCGGTACAGTTGTTGCACTGTGACAGCTTGAAATGTAGAAGGGCTCTTTTAATGTAAATATACAAAATTCCTGCAGGCCCATCTAAGGGAAAGCGCTGTGATCCTCACAGTGAGTGACCACTGACCAGAGGCTTAAACTGTCCAGCCTTTGGCATTACACTCGTCTTCTGCGGCCAGGAAAGGAAGACAGCTCAGTGCTCTTGACTCACACTCTGTGCTCATCCAATCATGTTTAAGATTCCTGAGTGATGTGTGCTGTCTGCTCCCATCTGGACAACAGCTCCTTTTCCACGATGAAAGGGAGGACAGAATGTGGTAAACCTGCATGGGAAATTGATGTCTTTTTCTTTTCCAAACAAAAAAGATGCCAGGACTGTGAAATACTACAACAATGAGCAGTCAAGTCTAATGCAAGTCTTGCCACATAGGCTGGTACATGCACACTCAATATAACTTGTCATGCCTGTAAATCAACAGGCCCCAAATTTGTTTTGCTTGGGAAAACAAGCACTCCATGCCCAGACCAATTTAACAGCTATGCTGTCCTTGTGCGGTTGAGGGAAATGTTGATAAACCAAGTACTTGTAATGACACGAACCCATTACCAGAATGTGTCAGTGCATCTCAATTACTGTACATCTCACAGGGGGAGATGTGAATCTTTTATCACCTTAATAATGCAGCGTCTAGACGCATGTGTCCTGCAAATTACCTGCAATTAAAGACTTATATCCTGCAAAAACAAATAGCTTACGGTAATGCCATCGAAACAATCCTAGTACAGTGTGTAATTTCAATCAACTCAATCAAACTCTTGCTCTGATTCTTCCACCTCTGGAGTTTAAAAGGAAATTACTCCTCTCCTACAGACTGACAATCATCAAACATGTATTTCACAAATGTACAAGCAACAAACATAATTGTAAATAATGTACAGTTTTATTTTAGTGCCAAAAACCAGGGCTTTAAATGACAGTTTAGGTGCAAGATTCAGTGTGTAGCGATGATACTGCAGATTGCAACCAACGGAACAACCATTGCCTCACCTTCCACATCCAAGTGTATAGGAGAATCTAAGGTGGATGCTAAAAATGTGAAAGGTCCTCTCTAGAGCCGTTGCTTGGTTTGTCTGATCTGGGCTACTGTGGAAACATGGAGATGCAACATGGTATCATTGTTTGGTAGCAAAAACAAAATGATTCTTAGTTTCAGGTGATTATACACTAATGAACATAATTATGAATATTATATTCCATTTCTGCCAATAGATCCCCCTGAATCCTAAACACCGGACCACTAAAGTGTATACACACACACACACACACACAGTGAAAAGCTTCTACACCTACCCCTAAAAGTTTCAGGTCACATTTCATCACTCATTCTCACCTCTGTCTTTATTATTAAGCAATCATTACAGGTACCTTGCTGACCTCTTCCTTGACTAATGCTTGTTATTCCTCCACCATTTTCAGCAGCCAACCCTCTCTCTCAGACACAGAGGAATCACTCTCACTAGCGCTCTGTGAGGATGCGTGCGATCCGTCTCTGCTTTGATCCAGACAGAACTAGAGGATGTTATACACAAGCAAGGAAGAGGGTGGCGGCACATTATCTGTGCTCTGTGGACTGCGCCAGTCTTCCGGTTTGAACTGGATGGGACAATGCGGGGACCCATGACAGACACATTCCTCTTCAATTTCACATGGAGTTTTCTCCCATTATCACCAAGACAGCAGAGTTTATCAGGATGAGAAACTTTCACTGGCCATCCTGTCACAATACTGTATCTCTTTCACTGTGTCTGTAGGCTTTCGATAGCATCAGCTCTTGTGAAGTTAATGAATGTTGCTCAACTAGATTGAGATCTACAGGGCATCATAAGATAGCATAAGCTGAGTCTACTCTTCATATCCGTATCATTATCTCAGATTTATTGTGGATGTCACATTAGATTGGACAGCTGAGCTTTCGACTGACCATTTCTGTGTCAACGCAGACGAAGAGATGAGGTCAAAACAATGTCCAGACCTTGACATCCGTAGAAACAATCCTTTCGCTGGAGCAGTGAGGATTACCGGTGCAACAGCTGAAACACATTTAAAGATGGTAATCATTAACCACTTTGAATAAGACATCAGATCTGAGAGGTCAAGACTGCATCAGTAACAGCAAACCGCAGGCACCAGAGTCTGTATGTGACTTTTACTGGGGCAGGCAGATCATATGGAATAGATAGATGTGAGCCCTGAATCCCTTTTATTAGACTAGCTCACCTTGCGTGCTGCATCAGTGAGATGGAGAGTGGAAACAGTCTCCATGTAGACTCAATGAACTAAAGGTAGGTGTGTGTGTATGTGCGTAGAGAGCATTCCTGACTGTAAGGGACCAAATGAACATGGTATGTGTATCTATACACACCGATTTTGATGTTCAGTGTGCGTGTGAAGCTTGACTGGGCTCCCCTCTCTTCTCTCCAGGGGAGGTGTTGTGAAAAGCTCAATGGACGTCGCTCTTCCCAGCATCTGGCTCTCAGAAGTGTCTGCAAACACATGGGCCCATTAGTTCCACCTCCGGGTGGACTCCTGCCCGATCCACACTGATGTGATCTCACAGGGGCCCGGGCCAGCCCTCCCCGGGGACCCCTAACCACCCAGGCACCAGAACAAATAGCTCAGCGCTTACGCACACGTCTTTATGGCAGGTGATTCCTTGCCCTGTTTCCAGAGCACGGAGGAACTTCAAAGTCTCACACTCAGACCGTTGTTCTCACCCTTGGCTTCCTCATGTCGAACCTGCCACGTAGTTGGATTCTTGGCCGGAGCTTGAGTGAGACATACACAGGATGAGGTCACTGAGGTGGGTGTCTACGTGTGCTTTGATGCTAGAGTAGGAAACTGGGTAATAGAGGTGTGTTCATATACAGTGTATGAAATAAAGGAAGTTATTGCACTACTGTCCAGCACATAGACTCCCCATAAAACCACAATGACAAGAAGGCGGATAAACCAACAGTTAACCATTTGCTAAGAACATAGTGGAGCGAAAAGCACTGTCTTTCAACATTTCAAACCAGCTCATTTTAAAATGAGAACCTGGTGAAAGGTCTTAAATATGTACTTAATGGTTAGATATGTGATATGTCCTAAAAGACTGAAACTAAGGTGACATGTTCCAGCAATAAGTCAGCATATTCAGTTGGTGTACCAGTAGACCACAAACTTACTAAGGATTAGGACAAGGACTAACTGATGTGTGCTGGAGGGTAAACGTCTTCCAATCCGAAGAGCAAAATAAAGTTGGCAAAGCTACAATAAACTCTGATATAACCAGTTGCATCTGTATAGTAGGGACAAACTACACAATGGATGTGTTTGTCCAGAATAATGAATTTTTAATGTAACCTGTAACCTGACAAAATAATGTAGTTTCTTATCCTCCTTGGCCTAGGAGGAAGTTACTACTTTAGTTACTATGGTAGTTAGCTAGGCATGCTAACATTTGAACCTCGCTGTTCGTGTTTTGTTTTTTGGGGGAAATGTGGGGGGAAATTCAAAGCTTAACAGGCCTGTTGTGCCTGGTTATGGTTGCTAAGAATACACTGGATACACACTGTTCAGAGGAGAGCTTTACCAAACGTTGGTTTGTCTCAAGTAGCTAAAAAGATTGATTAGTTAAGAACATATTTTTCTTTCCTGTCCATCATATTTGATTTAGACCAACTTGACCCAAAGCAAAGACTGTGTAGGGCAGTATAAGTCATGTTGACTGCCCACTGAAGTGCTGAAAGGTGGGCCAGTAGGAGTCACAGAGGAGGAAATGGATGGCAGAGGGAGAGATGCGTGAGGAGTGAAGGTTATCCACCAGCTGAGGAAACACGGCAGCTGGCATGTCCAGGCTTTTGTGGTGAAATCAGCTATGGAGCCAATGAAAATGTTTGTGTAGAAATGTTTAAAACATCCACAGAGGAAATAAGAAGATCGCTCTTCATTGACAGGAAACATACATCCTCTTAGGTACACATTACACAGGCGCAGCAAAGGACAAAGTCTTCCTGACAGCGTGGGTAGGATGCAGTTGTAAATGTGCTGTACTTCCACCATAGGAATTAAATGTCAAAATGGCAGAGTTAGCTGTTGAAATCTTTACACAATGCAGTAGAGAGACTGAAGAACTAGATACAATTATCATGTACTGTAAGCCGCCACTATTTTTTAATGACTTTTTAGTTCTACTGTGCATCATTGCAAAAAATGCATTTCAATGTACAACACTTGACTGATACAGAATGTAGACCAGAGGAGAGAACATTTAACAATTAAAAGTAAGGGAACCTTCAAAGTCATCAGTATTCATCCACTGGGGACCATAAACATACTGTGTTGCCAAGCTAATGACCGAGTTATTTTAGTCAGGATTTAAGTGACCAACATTGTCATCTACAGAGCGCTAACACTAGCATGGCCAAACTTTGCACTCTTTGAATCTTCTTAACAATGTGAACCTGAAGATCACTAATCACCCAATTTCTCCAATACATTAGTATTAAACTATTAAAATCTGCTATTACCTGCCATCTTTGCCTGTGGAAAGCCATGTCATTTTATCTTTTAGGCTCATAAACAGAGGCATGAATGACAATAGAGAGGAGGCATTAGTGCTGATGGAATTACAGAAACATGTCACAAAGAAGTTTGTATTTCCCCTTTTTTGTTTCTGGATCAACTTTAAAGCCTTGTAATGCCTCAACTGGACACCAGAGAAGGGAAAATGTGTGTCAGGGTAGAAACCACAAGAGATTCAGGTCTGTTGAACCTTCACATATAATGGAGGTGAAACAAAAAGAAACTGTGGACCTGGAGATGACATCACCATCCAATGCTCTGTTGCCAGACCCTCAATGTAGGGTATATCTTTTTTCCAACTCTTGGCAAGAGAAACATGTACGCTCCAATCCCCTTTTATTGCTATTTACCTCTTCGCCAAGCTTTGTTGAAAGCACATAGTTTCACAAGATGAATGTGAAACTAAAAGAAGAAAAAAAAGACTCTGCAGAACAACTTCTACTACCAACAACCCCTCCCTCAGATTTCAGCTCTGTGCATTTTATCTGTGGGCTTCTAGTTGTCCTGAAACCAAATCTTTCAGTGTTGATTCTTCCTGCAGGATTCCTGCAGGGATGCGCGCTCAGCTTTTACTTTTGAATCTCATTAAGGATCCAGAGAGGTGCAGCAACATCATAACCGATAGCTCAGGTGGTCTGACCTGCAACAGAACAGCACTCAGCCACCCCACACTTTTTCTAAATATGTACACAAGTGCACTGGAGAGCGCCAGTGAGCTCAGAGGAGACCGTGCTGGCGCTCACTGCTACACCCGCGGATCATAAATCCACCGTCGGACAGGCAGGCAGAGCTGGAACGTTTAGACACCATGGGCCAGGTGATTTATGGATCAATGTAACCTCTGGAGTTTAAAAATAACAAGAGCAAATCTCGCCTGGGATGGAATACCTCCGCACTGCACTGATACTGTAAAACCACTTTAAAGACATTTCATCCACTCAACAGGAAAGTGTGAGCTAGAAAATTATAAGAGTTTTATGTGATAAGGAGAGTTATATATTCTAAAAGACCCCCAGCCTTTAGATTTAAAAACAAAAACAAAACAAAAAATAAAAAATGCTGCAATGGAACTGGTGTAATGCAGGGAGCTTATAGTCTCTTTTAGTAGCTGAAAACAGAAGGAGTTTAATGAGGAGTCGTTAATGGAAATATTATTGGAGCACACTGTTAACAACCTCACTGCCCAGGCCAAAACCATTTCCTTCTGACTTCTTTGTACAAGCTGTTTAGATCGAAACATCACTCACTCCCTATAAGAACCCCCACCGACAACCTCTGCCAGCTCCCACCAGCTCCTCGCTACACAGACCAGCACCTGCAGGACAGAGGAGAGTGCCAGTAACTCACACTGTGGCAGATCCCAGGTCAGGCCTTTCTGGGTGAAGGCCCTCCTTGCACATTGAGGATTTACTCTGATGACAGAACCCCCACTTCCTCTACTGGGCCTCACATTTAATGGAGCGCTAAGTTGCCTTTAATATTTCTACAGGTGTCACTGACAATGCTAGTGTAGCAAAGGGGTCTTCTTTTAATGGAACACATCGTAAGATTTTCCATAAAAAGCTTCTTTTAAAGTGGACAGCAGAAAAATTGCAAGAGCTTGACTTTTTGAAGATTGCATTGTAAAACCAAGGACAAACATTTTGGCTTAATTAACAGAATTTTCTGCAAGTTTGTTTTAATAAAATGAACCTCATAATCTAATTTAGTGCTTTATCATGTGTTTATGCAAATTCTATTTTTATTGCTGGAAAAGTAAAGTAAGAAAGCACAATCTTATCTATGTTTCATTAAACATTCGTAATACAATGCGTGACCAAGACACCCTCCTCACACACCTCTTAACACTCCACGGCACCATGAAATTTGACTTTATTTGCCCCACCCTAAAAAATCATATATTGTTTTAACTGCAAATGCAGCTTAATAATGAGGGAATGCAGACAGGTTGCTGTTCTACCGCTGACACTTTTATCTGCAGCTCACACAAGAAGTATCCACTGTGGTAGGTGTTGTTGTGTTTAAAGGCACTGGAGGAACAATCTAACGCTGTTCCCCCAACCACATACAGCTGTCATCATCGCCACTCACAAGGCCTAGATGAGCAGGAAAACACTAATCATGTCATCACTGTTCTGCATTGGAGAGAGAGCCCTATTTAGCAAGATAGCAGCTTGTAATTACGCTGTCCTCCAGGGCTGCGGCACTGTGGTGGGCCCGGCCAACGCCAAGAAAAGCAGCAGAGGAGCTGATTAACTTGGACTTACATCTTGCATTCTTTTGCAATGCCTCGCTGCTCCTAGTTGCTGGTGTGCCATAAATGATTATCTCTTATGGTGTTCATTAATGACAAATTTATGTTCCTCAAATACCTCAAAGACTTCAGCACACACACACACAGTATAAACACAATGGAAATACGGTGCCGCACATGCATTTTTATGCCTGCAGTTTACGTGTACCTATTCTAACACACACAGCTGGTCATACATACACACATTTTGTAGTGCTTCAGTAACTTTATCATAAAAAAATGTCAGCATGACAACATTGCCACAATCTGACAATGGCAACATGACCATGTTTAGCATGTTCACCATCTTAGTTTTCTGTCTTAGCATGAGATCATTAGTGGTTCTTTGAACTAAACACAAAATGCAGCTAAAGAAATGTCAGTAGTTTGTGATTATAGCTCATCCTAAGAAGAACTTGGATGCCAGTACCAAATTCCATGGCAGTCCATCCAATAGTTGTTGAAATACAGTATTTCACAAAAAAACACAAATGTGAACCTCGTGGTGGCACTAGAGGAAAAGTAAGGAGATCATCAATGTCTTTTGGTTTCATCCTCTGGGGAGCATGAATATCTGTGGAGAATTTCATGGCAATCCATCAAAACACTGCTGAGATACTTTCGTCTGGAATATGGCTCCACCCTTGCTTGTCCTCCTTACTGTCTGCTCAACACAGTTAATTGATTATACCAGTAAAAAGCACCACACCCTTGTGCATTATTCGTTAAAAAGTTATGTTATCTGTTGAAGGGTGCAGGCTAGAGTTCCTGGTGACAGATCTGCCTCTTGAGAAACCCCTGAAATATATTTGGCCTGCGCCACAGACTTACTCTGAGATTTAACACATCACCAGTCTAACATTTGGAAGTGCACATACCAGACAATAATCCAGCTATCACTATGGCCACCTTGTCTTATTGTTTTTGGAAAGACATGTAAGACTATTTATTGCCTGACTTGCTCTTAATCTTCAGCAAGACTCACTCTGCCTCTGTAGTAATTCGATCTAAACCAGTTTTAGACTTGGTGAAATAATCTTGGACCCGCCTCAGGTGGACTTCCTCACTGCACAAGCACACACATTCACAAGGACACCTCCAGCAAATGGGCAACATGGAAAAGGAGTCACCACCCATACTGAAAAAGCCTCCCAAGGATATCCTGGTACAAGCTATTAGCATTCAGTATACTTATTATCTTCGTATGCAATTTTTATACATTTTAAAATATATATCACATTTGTAAATATTACATGCACTGAGCAATAAGTTACTGTCCATGACGTTTAATTTAAAAGCACATCTGTAGTTTTGACAAATAAAATAGTTTTGAGAGTAAGAGTGTGAAGCATATAATAGTAACAAGAACATCTCTAGGAACACGCTGCAGGCACAATCAAAGTTATGGTTCACAGTGTTTAACATGCATGGATTTTACTGCATAAACATCCCTGTGTTTTGTCAGCGATGGCTGGTGAATGTTCATTGAAGAGCGCAGCTCAGCCAGTGAGGTGAGATGAGGAAAATCTTATTTTGTGGTTGTGCAAAAACATAGCTATGCGCTGCTACTAAATCATGTGAAATTCTTTGTAAACAGGTTATACAAGTGCATACCAGATTTTTCAACACACACAGTATCTGTTTTATGTCCTGCCACAATAACATCAAATACCTTAATCAAATAGGGGCAAAGAGTAGTTTTTAGAATTTTTAATTCAACAAAGGGTTTTATCTGGGTGTATCTATGTAAACCCCCACCTAAGATCCAACAGCACAGTGTTGGTGTGAAGATTATAAGCTTATCCAATTAGCTTTGTGCTTGGACCAGCTGAGCCAATCAGACACAACTAAAGGCCACAGCCACACTGAAGTGCTGCCGGGTCGTCACAGATCAGTAGAGCCACAGAGAAAAATGAGAGTGCGTAAACACTGGAATGATGGGGTGTCCTCTCTTTGTCACCAACTCATATTCAATTAATGCTATCTTTCTCAAATTGGTTTTTATCTCAAGTATTAGAGGGAGGAAAAGCTTAGATAATTCAAGCGTGAATAATGTTATTGCTCCCTGGAGAGACCCCACACAGTGTCTTTCTCATTGCTCTTGTACAGACTTTAAAAAGGAGAAAAAAGCTGGATCCAGTAAGTGAAGGTGAGTTTCTTGTGAGGGTTTTTAAAGGGTGTTTTTTTCATTAAATTCCTGTATTGCTCGCACAAATTTGTTTGATTTACATAGAAATTTAGGAAACACCCAAACAACACACTAAACAAAAAAAATTATAATAAAGATGAACAAGACTTAGATATCACTAAAACATCCTGCAGATCAAGACAAACCACTGTGTTGGACTGACACTGAGGTGTTAGCAACACAAACGACAATTTTCTTGATGTCATTCACTAGTGGATGAGCTGTGCCAAACTCTATTACATGGTGATTGTGAGCCACCTCTGTGTTTTTCACTCTAGGATCCACTGGGCTCCGAGTATCATTTCCAAGGGTAATTTCCATGGGCAGCAATATTCTGCCATCATTCCCATCTAAATAGTGCCCTCTGCAGGACAGACATGGTATGGATGTGTGTGTGTGGGAACAATAAGTCTACTTTTGAACTGACATGCACAGGCAGAGACAGTGTTTTTTGGTCATGCTTCCTACTCAAGGATTAACGCTATCTTTAAAGGCATTTTGAATTGCAGTTTTGTGGCTTTCATGTGTAACTCACCCTGCTAGGATGCAACCCTAGAGGTCATCTGCAGGGTGTAACTAAAGACTCTTTCAGTGAAGATGCCACAGGTCATTTATGTCTAAGAGAGAATTATGACTATTATTTCCTCATCTATCATCATGGCAAAGCTTGGGGTACAAAGTCATGCATGTGTTTCCACCCACAGAGCTGGGTGGTCCGCCAAGCTGAATGTGACCCCAATAAAGACCTTTGCGCCGAGTGACTCTGAACAGCGCCTGCTCTAGCATGAACCTCACTTTTGTTGAAGTGTCAAGGGGCACTGATTCACGACACATTATGCAAAACTCAAAGGATTACATAGAAGGCCTGTTTGTCACTGAGAAGTATCACAGCTTAGTTTTATCATTATCAAATGTCACTTACTGCAATCTTTCTGTCCTAAAATGAAGATGGCAATTTTCTGGGGCTTTTGTGCCCTCAGTATGAATTAATATAAACTACATGACAACCATAAAATGAAAAATGCAAATATGACAGATTTAAGAACATTTCCATGCAAGCCAATTAATGTGCTTGTATGTTTCATCAGTCGTGGCCCAGGTAACATTTTCTAACCAAAACAGTCAATGATTTGCTATCCAAAAGTGTTCTTCCTTCAAAGTTCCCTCACCAATGACAGGGCCAGTGATGGAGAGAGTAATCAGTGAAGTACAGTGTTGATACTCAAGTTTCACAAAACTGCGAAAAGATTATGCAATAATGACACTGTGAGACTTTAAAATGTTAACTTACCCTCATCTTGTCAGGTATTATCTGCTGTGCTCATTTTTAAAGTGGAGAGAATCCAAATTTACCCTACAAACCAAAATATGAAATAAATCATATACTTTTTATTTATTTTTTTTTAATGTTTGAGTCAAAATTAAACAAAACTGTTCAGAAAAAAGCATCTGTAACTTGTACATATTTAGATTTTTCTACAGCCAATCACATGCACGTTCAAAATGCTATAAATTTCAGACAATGCAGTGAAGCTCTGAATACTGACACACAATAAACATATTCACAATGGGACAAACTTCTACATACACCCCAAAGAACTGTAGACTATACTCATTTATTTAGTACTCATCGCATACTGCCTGGGGTTGTGGATTCTACAGTATATCCCAGCATGCACTGCGTGAGAGTGGGATATTGTTCACCTTCATCACAGGTAAACAGACAGACAGACAGACATGTTCACAGACAAACTTGGTTGACTGATTCACTCTGCTGTGAGTATGAAATGTATTTTCCCTTATGAAAAAATATAATGTATAATAATAATAATAATAATATAATGATAATTTTACATTATCAACAACTTTTACTACTCAGTTTGACAGTGAATAAATAAGATTTAAGTGTCTGTAAATGAACAGGCCTATTTTTTAACAGCAAACAGAGGTGGAAAAGCACAGGTGCTACTAATAACATTAATGATTAAGGTGTCCCAGTGAGCCGTGGTGTCATGGCATTAGTAGGATGCTAACAGACAAGAGGCACAAACTAGGATGAGCATGTTCTTTACAGAGAAGAGTGCTGGTAATTTTATTAAATACACCTGTACCATTCCTACTGTGACATGTCAACATTTATTCTGTGAAAATACTTTTTATTACACCAATATATTTTTATTTAATATATAATATTACCAATATGGTCCTTATTTACAACTTGCCCAAAAGCCTCAAAACCCTGTGATGGACTGGAGCAAAATAGAGTGCGGGGGTATGATTAAAAATATATATTTTTTTATTTTATAATGAATCATTTTCAAGTATTTTTGCAACAAGACGAGCAAAGTTTATTTCTATACAAGTTAGAATTAGGTACATTGTTTATATAATAAATTCTGTGGCGTTTTCACACATAATAAAATGTTGTTCCGAATGGTTTCGCCCAGAGCGGTTGCTGCAGGTTTTAGCATCTGCGTGTGTCAGATTAAGCTAATTAAAAACAGGTGCTGATCTACTCTTAATGAAATCACTGACGTCGGAACTGTCAAGTCAATGTGGAGCTGAAAGGTACTTTTAATATTGCAAAACACACACAAACCCAACGATGTTTATACTACAAAACAGCATTATCTCTAGGGGTTATGATTACCAGGTTAGCCAATTACAGATTTTCCTCCTGTTTTGAATACTTTAGTATCTTTAGTACTTCACTATCCTGTGTTATCTGGATGAAAATAATTTTGAGCAGCATGAATGTTCTGCTCTGTTCATATGAATTGTTTCGTCACTACTTGCGACCCAATGCGTTTCAAACGGAACTTTTGGATTGTAAAAGAAAGCACTGTTGTTGAAACGAAGGACTCTCGGAAGTCAAAAGTCTTTGCTGGTATTTGGATTTTATTAACATAAATCACAGCGAAATACAATTACTAACTTATGCTGTTTTACATTAGGTGTTTCTTATCAACTAAGTGTGAATTTAAGAAGCTGTAATCACTGTAGCTATAAGTTCCCAAATACAATACGTAATATTTTTTTTATATTGCCTGTGTTCTTCTTGGACAAAAGCAGGAGTTGCCTCACTGATGAGACCAGCAGTCTCTTTGGGTTTCAGGAGGATCATTGTAGGGAAACTTGTGCAGTGCAGTCCAGAAATATACATAATTATAGCAATCGAGATTGATGTTTTGTAAATAATTTAAAGTATTATGTGACAAAGTGAAATCGCAGTGGAAGCATCTGTGGCAGTGATTATTTTTAGATTTTCTGAGAAGTTTGCATAGTCCTGACTACATACTTGGATTTCATCTCCTTTCCTTTTTGCACATTAGCTCATGTTCAGCCAAGTTGGACAGGGAGCATCATAGCAGCTATCATCGTCAGCTAGTAAATCTTTTATGAAATTCACAGCCAGACTTTTGTGGTGTTGCTCAGTGGCTCCTACAGTATTGTGCTGAAGCCACTTCAGTGCTGATTTAAGTATATGCTGAAAGGATCACTATGTTGTTGAAAAAGATCCTGAAGGAGGTCCTGTGAGGAGATACCAACAACCAACATAAAAGAACATAAGAACATACAAGAAATTTCATTGAGATTGTCACGTGAGACACTCTATATGGACAAAAGTATTGTGATAGACCTCTTTATTATTGAATTCAGCTGTGATATGGAGCTGTATTTTGGGGGTTGGGTTTGGACCCCTTACATGTACTTCCAGCAAAGGGAAATCTTAATGCTTCAGCATGCCAAGACATCTTGGACAATGCTATGCCTCCAACTTTGTGGCAGTGGTTTCGGGAAGGTCCTTTTCTATTGCAGCATGACTGTGGCCCAGTGCACAAAGCAAAGTCCATAAAGACATGGCTGTATGAGTTTGGTGTGGAAGGACCTGACTGGCCCACACAGAGTCCTGACCTCAACCCCATCAAACACCTTCGGTAGTATTGTAAGTCATTGTATCTGTGCCTTTGATAGAGTTTTAAAGGGGAAAACAGCAAATTATTTAAAGCACAACCTACTGCTTTACTGCTGTGTATGGCAAGTGGAAAACCCTGCTTTGACAGAGTAAACAAAAGTGCGATGAGATGGGCAATATGACTATATAAACTTAGATATGAAATTAATAATGACTGCATTCCACTTGGCTGCAATTTAAGGGTCTTGGTTTTGTTCATGCTTGCTCATGGTTCCCTTGGACACTTGAATATCACAGAGCCATTGTTAATGTTATTAGGAACACGTGATTTGATGAATCAAAATGTATGCTGTAAGAGCAGCCTTTGAAGAGAAGAGAAGTGTAACAGTCTTCTGCCCTCTACAGTATGAACACCGTATGTGGCATTGATAGGGTATAAAATGGATAATGTTTCATCTGATGAACTAGTTTTCATGATCGTGAGAGCATTGGGTAAGTTGTTATATACAAACACAGTAAGTCTGTGGCATTGCAAGCCTAATTAATGCAACTCACTAATCAGTTTTTTCAGAAATGCTACTCTTACGGTCTGAAATCAGTGGCACAAATGCCAGATTTATAAAGTACAGTACTTTGTATGTTGTTGTAGCCACGATGTGTGACCAGCAGTGTGTATTGTGGTTTTATGGCGACTGCTCAGCTGCAGGAGCAGGTGTGTGAGTACCAGGTGCTAGTGGGGAGACATGCTGGTGCAGCAGAAACTTTGCCTGTACATAGAAGACAAATTCATCTGAACCAGTCAGAACAGTGTGGTGAACAAAGTGCCCAGTCATGTGTGACAGGCATCTGTTCATGTGTCAGTGTGATCATCGGTGTCACCATCATCTACTGAATATTAATTTGTTGTTTTGTCCCATTTGGCAGGTCAAGTTTCAAAATTAACCAGTAGGTGGAGCCACAACACAAGCCATTTGAAGTTCCGGTGTACATATTAAAGAACATCGTTTCTGTTTGTCATAGACTGTCAGTCTGTGTGTGCTCTTCAAAACATAGCTGGGCAGTTTTCAACATTATAAAATCAGCAGAGTTAAATTTTTCTGATGTTGCCTTTTTGTGGTGTTTTGCAAAGATGTTTTATTTACAGACTTTCTCATTGATGAATGCATCATTAACCAGCAGTTTTCATTTCAGAAAGAGCTCTGAATCTAACAGCCATTTGCCTTGTTCATTATCACAACTTCCTCAGAACAGTCTCTATCTATACATATGCACATATAAACAGAATGATGGAAAATTTATGTGTTTACTGCAGGGGACAGAGGAAGCTTCCTGATCACAGCCCGGGATTGACAGCTGTTCCCACCACCTGAGATAGCAGGAGAATAATGAGGGAGGGAGAAGAGATAAACCTGCCAGGGGATTTAAATTAAAAAAAATATTGGTCTATAGGCCTGTGAGACAGAGGTAAAATGTATTTCTGCAGGGCTAAATGTGAACTGGTTTGGCTCCTTTCTGCATGTGTCTGTTTAGTTTCCTGCTGTAACAGCTAACAGTTCTGATACAGTGAAACTAGGACTGGTTGTGGATGAAATAGGGCATGAATAGAAATAGCTCTGTAGCCTGGGCTCCAACAGTCTCTGGAGGGAGTGCTGTGTCAGTTGCCTCATGTGTACTGTTAAGCCGATGGCTGTCTATTCTCTGTCCAGGTGCGTGTGTTTGCTAGTGTGTGGGAGATCCTGCCCAGGACTCGCAGGCTCCTGGAATTCATGAGAAAGCATAAGGCCTCTGCCAAATGCATTAAGATTTAAGGCATTGACAAGGAATGTGTTATTGCCAGCTCAGATGGGGCCTGCATAATCTGGAACCTGGTGGAAGCCAGAATTCGCCCACTCAACCCCTTCTGTTTCTTTCCTGCTGCAACTAATTCACATCACAAGAATGGTTAAATCCATCTAGTCCTGATGAGGGCAGTCACTTTGTCAAAAGGGGCAGAACATTTGTAGAACACTGTCATTTATTCGGTGCTGTGAGAGGTGTGTGTGTGTGTGCACGCACGCGTGCGTGCAAGCATGCATGCATGTGTGGGGGGGGTCAACGGTCAGGGTGCTGCTGGTTGACTCTGATCAGCACTCCCGGATAAGAGGCAAATCATGATTAGTTACAGAAAGAGTGAGGTCAGAACTTTGATTGCACTCTGTAAGATTGTAATATTGAAATAAATGCTCATAACCTGTGTGGTGTGCATGCTGAATGCTCTTGCCTCTGGTTATATTGTACTGTAGCAGGGCAGCCATAGCAGCACCGTATGAAGGTCATAGTGCATTGTTCTGTTAGCTGACGGAGTGTTTGTTCCTTGTTCTTACGGCAGACGGCATATCTGACTCAGGCGACCAGATGGTCTCTGTTGCCTGCTCCGTCTTTGGGGTTGACATTTCCCTCTTTGCAGAGAAGAAGCAAGCAAATTACCTCTTCATTTATAGGCATGATAACATGCCTTAATTAACTACAAGGCTACAACGCAGCAACACTGTTGTAATTATGTGTGCTGCAGCATTAAAAATGAAAGAAATACACCTGGCTGTTTCTTTTGTTTGTATTATCACATCCTGATACCACATAAATATTCAAAGGGTTGAGCTTTGTAAGAGATGTTTTTTGTTGGGTTTTTTTTTTTGTGATGTGCACCTCCCTTTTCATAGTGGATATGGAATAGTTGTTGGTGTTTGCCATGTGAGAAATAAACTTTGGGAGGGAAATATTAAACAGTACCTGACTTTGGAGAGGAAAAATTGCTCTAAAAATAACATCAAATAGTAAGTGAAAGAGAAGGCCAAAATATGGAGACAACTGACAAACCCAGAGGTGATTTTTGCTTACCCACGATCTCTCAACCATCCACAGCAGTACTCTACTGTATATGAAGGATGGCAGCAGCTCAGAGGTGCCTCTGGGTCATTACTGTAGATGTTTAAAAAAAAAACAACAAGTTATGTTTCATCTAGTCCCCTGCAGTGAAATGATGAAAATGCTTTTTGGTATTTTCATCACATTTCTTTTCTGTTGTCAGTGACTGTGAAGAAATGCCATAGGCAGATTCATATGGCTGGGGTTTGTTGTGGCTCAAGTCAGCAAAAATATGGATTGAAGCTGGATTGGAGGATCAGAGTCAATCAGGAGTCAACCCAGCACAAGCCAGAGGAGTATAAATAGGTAGTTCCTCCTATTCAAGCAGAGCCTTACATTTTGTTTGGTGTCATTGTTTCATATTGAAATCATCTTTGCTCGTAGCTGGAGGTATCGACATGCGGAGCTTTGGCTATTGATACTGGTACTGTAGGCCACCGCGGTGACTTAAAGCAGGGTGGTTAAATGTGAAACCTATTTCACAGAAGTTAGATTTTCTTGAGTCTGCATTGTTGTCAACAGTTGGCATATTTGGTACGTGGTGTGTTAGAGAGATGATTATTGTTTGCCTCCTGCTCTTGGAGGCAGATGATGCAGGGAGAAGAGGCCTTTGGCGAGGCTTTGCTTGTTTGTATACAGGCCTTCAAAATTCAAGTTGTATTATTCTTAGCACAGACCCTTCTGCTCGGCGCACTCGTGGCTGTTTCTAGCTCTCAGATTAAAGTACTCTTGAGTTTCCACTCTCTTCAGATCGAGACTGCTGGTAGGATTACTGCTTCCCAACAACAACAACAGGTACTCCATACCATCATCAGCACCACTCTGAAGTCTCTGAGTATGAGACTCCCCCTCTGAGCAAAGACTTGGCTCTCCTGATGCTTTGGCTCACTGCTGCAATAAATCTGCAGGTTTTTTTAGTGTTAGTGAGACGGTCCTGTGTGATTAAACATCTCTATGTGGTGAGCAAAGGAGATAAGCCGTGCCTCTCTCCTATACTTCATGGCACAGGAATGAGAGTAATAATCCAGGGCACTGTAACCTGTGATAAATGCCTTTCAAGGCTTAGCTAATGAATTTCCTCTGTAGACTGTTGGGGTCACACACACATTCAAACAAGATTTGCTGTCTCCTTGCCTTTTTTTTGTCTGATGTGTCAGAAATTAGTACAGTAAACCAGTGATTCCCAAATGCAGGTACACAGCCAGCTCCTGCCTTTCCTTTTCTTTTTTCTTTTTTTCCCCACATACCACAAACAGTTGAAGGGGGGTATGTGGAAAAATTCCAATGTGATTGAAAAAAAATCACATGTTGACTAAGCAGTAAAACCTGGACAAGACAAGTTGTGATTAAGAGACTAGTTAGAAAGTGAGGAAATTAGCTTAAAGTAATGGTTGAAACCTGTAGTTTCTGCTATTATAGTACAGTAGGAGCCAACCATACGACTGACATTTGAACTGTATGAAAATATACTGCAAAAGCAATATGCAGTTTTCAGTATTTAATATTGCATGATGACATCTACTGCATTGGACAGCTGACTTCATCTTTACATTGGGGTATCACTACTGTTGACAAAAATCATGGATAGTATGATGGAGTTGGCGGAAGGTAACAAGAATAAGTGGAAATCCTCAGAGCAAGGAAAGGAGATGTAAGCACATCCTTTAAACTGAAAAAAACAATTTATTTAGAGTCTAATAGTGCTTAAGTTATTGATGGTGATTTGTGGTGACATGTAACATGACCCATTACATAAAAGCAGTGTCTTCTTGTGGCTCCTTGTCATGTTTTATATGTCTGTTGTCAGCTGCTCCACCAAACAGACTTTTCACCTTCTCATATGGTTTCATCTAAATAAAATGTTTGCAGCCTAAAAGAGGAACAGTAACCCAGAATCCAGAGTTTAAACTAATTCCACCTCGTCCTGCTCCAACAGGGACATGTTACAGATGCTTTGATGCAACAGCATTACAGTCTAATATCAGCATCAGTCACAAGGACCAGTCTTGTGCACAATGCCACTTAGGTTACAAAAACTTAAGCAGGGATTTGAACGCATAACTTGTGGATCTGAATACTTTTTTTTTTCATCGCTGATGGAAAGTAAAATGAAAACATTTCCGTGTCACACTGAACGGTGACCATGAGTCCAGGCTGTACGCTGCTCTCTTATCTCCTCCATGTGTGCTGGAAAGTGGGAGGGGGCAGTCACACAATCGCAAGCCTTTTGCAGGCGAGGCTGGGCGCGATGGGAGAGGAGCGCTCAGTGCTGCATCTGGACGGCCGTGCGGCTCGTGTTGTGGCGGGCATGACGAGATGCCGCCTGTGACAGCGGTGTCGGGGTGATAATGAACGCCTTTAGTAAGTGCTGGGATGGATGAGGAAGGTTTACCGTCAGCGCGGAGTGGAATCACAGCGTGCCGTTGCGCCTCTTGGCTCCGCGATGGTGTCACCTCTGTGCGCTTTTCCCTCTGCTATCCGGACAGGGGACACTGGCAGAGAAGTGACACACCGGCGTCGGAATTTACACAATTAACAGTCTCAGAATAGACGGACGAGGGAGCAGAGGTACTGTCATGGAGAAACAGAGCAGAGTCAAGGAGGAAATGCCGACATCGAAGGACGAAAAGCGCAAAGAGAAGAAGCCCAGATCTGGCAAGCTTTTCCGAAAGAAATCGTTGAAGTCCGTGGGGAGCTTTATGAACAGAATCATCAAAACTTTGGGCACTTTCACCCACTTTGGAGACGGCGATGTGCATGACGCGGAAGACGACGACGGGGGGTTTCGGAATGGCGCACCTTGCACCCTCAGCGCCAGCTCGGGAATCATCAAAGAAGATGTGCAGGTGGCTTGGGACCGCGTGGCAAAAAACACTTCGAGCACGTCTTCTTCTCTGTGCACAGGCAGAGAAAAACTCCTTTACCATTACGGAGACAAAATCCCAGGTGTCCTGGGGCTGAAAAACCACGGGAACACCTGTTTCATGAACGCCGTGGTCCAGTGTTTGAGCAACACGGACCTGCTCGCAGAGTACTTGGGCTTGGAGCGATACAAGCTGGACCTGAGTCACACCAGAATTAACGGGATGCTGAGAGGTGACGAGACGCGGCTTGTCAAGGGAGAAGTCACGGAGCAGTTGGCATCACTTGTCAGGGCTCTGTGGACCCTGGAGTACACCCCACAGCTGTCCGTGGACTTCAAGGTACCCAAAGAACAGCACATCAGTCAGCCAAAGAAACACAGTCTACAGGTGGATGAGAACAAGATAACAGAGTAGCCTCAGTAAAGAAACATACTGGTAATATTAAGGTACAGTTGCAGTAGTTATCATTAACTAAACACAGACTCTTCCATTAGGCATCTTAAATGCAGAGTGAACTGACTGTTTAGTCCAACATAATCACATGTTATGCACACAGTATGCCATAAACACCACTATGAAGTGCATAGAGTTGCCTGAATGTTCACTAGTGGGGTGTCACATGTCTGACATCATTTGCCATAATTGCCAACAGAATAGAAAGCATTCTCTTCCCACATGCTCTAACAAGCACACAGTGCTTTGCCCTGTGACTTCAGTGTTTTCCTGCCAGGTGATAATGAGGCTGCTGCTCTATGTCACTGTGGTCTGAGGGCACAGGGTCAGCAGGTACCCGATTCCAGTGCGGGGTCGGACTGTTCTCACCGCAAGACCACAGGCTAAATGACAACATGGAAAACTGTCTTCTTGAAAGTCCACACTGCTGACGTAGTTACATGAACAAACACATTAAGTGTTGTGATGACTTTAAGTTCATCACCACCTTCTAGTTGCAGCTCTGTGCAGCATGAACTTCCTCTCACAGCATGGCGAACAAAGTAAGGTACAGTGCTTTACAGCGTTTATTTAGATGTGTTGCCCTTGAGATGCAGAGTACTCTGGCTCAGGAAAAAGCTGATTTACTGTAACACTTCACACTTAAGAATCTTGTGTCCCTGAGGATCAGGGGCTGTGACAGAGCCCTATCAGGAGACCCTCAGGCGTTCCTACCCTGCCCACGCTGAAGATGGGGGAGGAGTGTAACCATACTTTATCTGCTTGCAGCTCTTTGCTCTGGATTTCTCTGAGCCATAGTTCAAGGCAAGAAGTAGATAACATGGAGCAGTAATCAAAGAAACTCCACAATGGATCTATTCTTGGATATGCTAATTACTCTGTAAGAAAAGGGTATAAGTATGGCTACTAGAATGTCTTTGTATAGGCATGTCTTTCCTCACACTGTATTTTAACAAGGAAACCAGAAGTTTACCTGAAGGCCAACAAAGAGCTGTCAGCTCTGACGGTCCGAATCAGTTCTAACATTGTTTCTTTTCCACTCTTTTGTCTGTTGTACTTTGAAAAACTCTTCTCTCCCTGTCAACCAGAATGCTTACCACCTAATAATTCCCAGATTCCACACTTTCGTTCTCCTCGTACCTCATGGGACTGAGATCAGATATTTTCGGGACAACAGAAGGAGCAGCATGGAACCATCTTGCCAAGATGAAAAGGAAAATTAAACTCTCAATCTTGTATGTGATGAGATGATGAGTTTCCTGTGTAAAAGCATGCAAATGCGCGCGCTGCTGTGCCTCTTGGCTGTGGTTTGTCACTGTAGGAGGTCCAGAGGTCATGCAGCTTAGGCCTTCTGAAATTGCCTGTTGAGTAATACCACAGCTCCCTGGAGGGAGGCTTCATAAAATAATCAGGTAGCCCCAAGGCTTGTGTCTGAGAGGCAAAATTAGCTCCAAGCTGCAGGAACTCCAGACAGCACAAACAATTTATTCTTATTTAAATTCCCTACTATTGTTTTTGCAAGTTGATTATCATTTTTTTCCAGACCTCTTTAAGTCAAATGTGTTGTCAGAAGAGTGTGTGAAGCTAAAGTAGCTAGATTAAAAGGACTCCCTTTTATACCCGTCTTCATGGGAATTTTGATAAGAAATGATGAAAGGGCAAAGGAAAAGTGTTAAAAAATAATTTGTTTTTTGACAGTTATGCTTTCCACAAGATGTATGTAAGTGTGCTGCACATTTCATTTTAAATGAATATTCTTGTTCATGTACACCTCCTCTGTAAATGTAAAACCATCCTCACAGTGGCCTCCTCACCGGTCAGCTGGCTACAGAGTCCCAGTCAGGAGAAAAAACAAAACAGCAAAGTCTCACAGAATACCTGGCATTCTGCCACATTCCTGTACCACCTGGCATATAGGACAAGCCAGGGACGTGAATAGAGGAAAGCAGCTTTAATAAATGTGCCCTTATACAAGATTAAGTAACACTGTGCTACTTTGGGACATTTAACATGTGCCGATGTGTCCTGAGCTGCCGTCTCACACTCGCTCTCAGACGTTTGAGTTGAAGGGGTTGAATTTCCTCAACCTGGGTGCAGATGCGTGCTCTTGGTCTGGACAGTTGTTGTATGTTTCCTGTGTCCCCCCCTGGCGGGATGGTGTGTTTGCACAGAGAGGCCTGGACAGGAACAAAGCCTGAAACTCAAACAGTTATTCAACAGTTGATTTTTTGGTTTTCATAACACGAGAGGCCTGAGAAAGAAGGGAGCTATGGTGAGCAAACTAGATGACTGACCAGGAATGTCCTCCCTACAGTGTGTATTGATGTGCATGTTTAGGAGCTGAGTTGTGACAGCAGTGAGTCTTGCTCACAGGTATGTGTCAATATTTGCCGTCTCCATGCTGATCTTTAATGATTATCTATGTTGCTGGTTGCAGTAAGTCAGACGGCTCACTGAAGATGTACAGTGGGGCTGTGATTCCTAACCAGGGATACACGTGACCCACCATCCCATGATGCCTTGGGAAGCAACTTGATCTTGTCCTCTAGAAAATGAAAGTGGACGAACTTTGCGTCGTGTTGTGCCACTTTCAGTTGGTCTTTGCCCCGAGCAACCTGACAAGTCTATGCTAGTAAAGCTAGTGAAAAGTAAATGTTGAAATAGATCTAAAGTAATGGAAATGGTAGGAATAATATAACACTGGCTGAATGTTGTGTAGAGGAGTGATGGGAGTGTTTTCTCTCTATGTTTTAGTTAGATGATTACAAACATTACAGACTGGCCAGTGGCCATTATGCCACAGAGCAATAAAAAACATGACATTTTCCACAACCTCAATTATATCACTGAGACAATTGCCACCTTCAAAAGGCTGGTGGTAATTACTGTTATTACTTTACTGCACAACAGCTTTAGGCCAGTCTGTGTCCGTGGTTCTCATGGATAATGTCAGGGCATTTCTGCAAAGCAACCCTGAATGTTTCAGGAGCATTCATTTAAAAGAAATCTCCCATACTACAATGAATTTTCTCCAGTCTGATTTAGAAACATTTGTTTTAGTGTCAAGTAGCTGGAAAGAACATATTGTGTAAAATACATCCCCAACATCTGGAGAATACGTGCATTTAATGTTGTGCATGTCTTCTACCCCGAATCAGAGGTGTCATCTACAAGGGCAAAAAGAACAGTGAAAATACTGTCTGGATGCCTTTTACATGCTCTTGATGCAGAAAAAACGCTGCTGAACAGAGACACCCATGCAGTAGTATTGACTAAAACAGTAGCTCTGTTTTTATTTACCTTTTCAGTATTTTTTTCACCAGTGTATTTTAAGTGTTGTGAACATCCATGGGAGGGGGGGAAGGAAACTTCACTTTTGCTTTCAAGATGAGATCAGAAGAGAAGATTAGAGAAGCGTATTTCTCTGCCAAGACTCCACCAACAGTTTTTTGTTTTTTCTGTTTATGAATTTTTATGTTCACTTTTTCCACTTGTCAGTAACCACGTCTCAGTAGCTACTTTGAAGATGCAGTCCTGGCTCTATTTCCAATGAGTCAATACTCCAGTCATACTGAACAGCTATTGTTTTTTAATGTTTTGAAAGAAGAGTTGACTTTTTTTGATAGTCTGGTTGGGTCTAATTCCATTGTGTGGCTTCACTGAAATATTCACTTACATGCTTTGCTTCAGGATACTTCGGTGCTTGTTGTTAAAGGAGCAATGAGTGTGTTATAATTCGGTGTCTCTGCCCATGTAGTTTGGGAAATGAAGAAGCAGCTCCTCAGTGACAGGCCTCCAACTTCTTCATCAGACATCCTGCATCACATCGTGGTGTAATAGCTAGAAGAGGCATATCACATATTAGTGGATTATGAAGCAATGATTACAGTCTGCTGTTCCCTCTGCTATAATCTCTTATCACTGCCTTTGCTTCTCCAGGCTGCCAGCTGCGGTTTGTACAGCTAATTCTTGCCTAATTGAGTTTAGGTCATTCACATCTGAAGTCACATTATGCTGTGATCTTAAGCAGTCTTCACCCCACTTTTAAGAAGAATGATATTCACAGCTCTTATATTATGTCCAAAGGCAATGTCTTGAAACAGTGAAACTGTCTTAGACAAAGGCATATTTTGCAGATCCACAATCTAAAATGACTCTGCTTCAGACAAAGCAAGGGCCAGGTGGAGAGGAGGGAAGCATGAAGAGCCTCAGTGTAGATTTGCAAATCTTGGTTTCCTCTGATCAGCGTTCTGTGGAGAAGACAGGGGTACAGCTGCCCAATGAACACACCCCAGCTGTCAAGACCAGCAAACAAGTAGAGAGATTCACACATTTTTGTAAAAGAATATCTTAGCGAGGCAATTTAATTTGGCTTCTCCAGGTAGCCGCTACATCTTGAATCCTAACAAGCTGTCAGATTATAAAGGCCAATTAAACCACTACTGTTTTTGTTTTTCGTTGAAGTCAGATAGGGGATTATCTGGATAGGATAGATATATTCATACATCCAATCAAGCAAACTCTTATGATTATGTGGCTGCAGACAAACACATGTGCTTTTCCCCTCTCCAGACTGTAGTGTCCAAGTATGGATCACAGTTTCGTGGTAATTCCCAACACGACGCCTTGGAGTTCCTCCTGTGGCTGCTGGACTGCGTCCATGAAGATGTCACTCTGGCCTCCCACAATAACAACAACAAGACCAAAGCTCCCGAAAAGGTAAGAATCAAGTGGGCTGTTGGTATGTACCTGCCGACCTGATAACTCTGCCTTTCGCTTACAAAAGCTCCCAATGATCAGGGAACACCCCTTCTCACATTAACATTTAGAATAAAAGTTCAAACTGCATGCTTAACTCATGCATAACTAATACATGACTCATTATGATTAAATACATGAGTGCATTATATATCAAGAGTGCCTCTGGCTCGATAGATGGTGAGAGCATTATTAGACTACATGACATTTAATGGATCATCCTTTAATCATCCTTTTAACATAAGGTCAGTCAATTACTTTTAAACAGGTTAGTAACCAATGCATCTCATCACTTTTTCCCTCTCGTGTCACATACATACTCATGTGAACATTGTAGCTTATTCACACAGGAAAAAGTTCCTATGTTAACAAAGACAGTATGCATTACATGCAGCTGTGTAGCTGATGGTAGTTGTTGTAACATGCAACCTGCACAGTGCTCACTGGCAAATGTTTTTCGTCTAGTGGTTCATATGTGTTTGTGTTTGTCTGTGTTATTTATTACCAAGTTATCAAGTGTCTAACCTCGCTGACAAGGATGCCCTGGATCTGCAGTGCAGTTTTCATGTTGCTGAGACCAGTGTGGCAGTGTGTCAAATGCATTGCCTGTGGACAAGGGGAGTACAAGTGTGTTGATTTGGTGTTTGATTTTCTCTCAGTACGCCCTCTCTTCAAAGTAGGCCTGCGTCCTCATACTTTTCATGTATTATTAAATATACGTTTTGACTTTTGAAATAGACATCCCTCTTTTTTGTAGCTTTATCAGGCTGATAAGCAGTGGTATAATTTATGAGAAGTGCTTCACTTGCTGTTGGTGAGTCATTGCAAATATATCTCTTCAAACTCAGTGCCTTTTGTTTCCCGAGGTGCTAACTGCAGTGATTTATTCTGCTGTTTCATCGTTGTGGGATCGGGAGATATTGAGAGCAGGAAGTGTTACTCTCCCAAGGCGATACATTGGATAATTTAAAATATAACATCCCCTTTTCTCTGAAATTGGCACGACCAACATGCAACTTTGCATTGAATACTCATATTAACTAAAAGGAAGAGGGGACATTTTCTGAAAAGAACAAAAGTACATATATAGCCAATGTCATATTGAAAGTTTTGGCTAGTCTTTGAAAGTTTGCTCCTCTTTTCAACTGACACTCAAGCCTTCCATTGGCATTCAGGTGATTAAATGAGGCAATGAGACAAATTAAGAGGTAGTGATAGGAGTGTGTGTTAAGCTTTGTCCACTGTGGGTGTTCAGCTTCCTGTATCAGTGACAATTTTACTTCCAAGGTTTATTATGTTTCTGCTGTTCATACAGAATGCTCTGATACAGTGGTGCGTAGTCAAAAACTCTATTGTAGTTAAAACAGTACTCAAGTAGAAATATCTATCGATGTCTATATATAGACATCGATAGATAGATAGATAGATAGATAGATAGATATTGAATGTTAACTTTGAATGAAATCCTTTCCCTGATGGAATGAAAGCCAACATGATAGACATGTTTAATGTGCATTGACCAATAGACCAGCAGCCAATGCAGCTCCAATTCTAAACTACAAGCAATGATCTTTTGTTTGGGTGGCAGGCTGGAGACAAGATTTTAGAAGAGGAGTGTCAGATATTTTAGATTATCAAACCACACAGCTGTGCAGGTGGGAACTGCCCTACAGATACCATACTTTGCATAATATGTCATTGTTAGACAGTCAGCAGATGCCCAGCAGACCCTGTAGGTCTTCAACTGCTGCGGGTGCAGCTTTGTATGAAAAACTGAACTGCAGTATTCGCCTCCATGCGCAATTTATGATTTGGCCATTCCCTTGTTAATCTCTGTGCCATTTTATGGGCCTCCTTACATGTTTAATTAGGGATCATTTCAGACAAGTACAGTGCTGTCATAGAATATTCTGCATATGAAGAAATATCCCTTTCAGTGAGTGAGAGGGAGTGAAGAGGAGAGCCACATTATGGCCTCTGTCCAGAGCAGAAAATCTCTTGTGACAGTTGTCTCTTATGTTTGTCCAGGCCATGTGCCATCAGCCAGTATGGGCTCTTTGCATACACCAAGGTTGTCGTGGATTTCGGTTTTATCAGTGAGGAAACATGTGGTCAGATGGGCCTCTGCTCAGTATCAGGAACAGGAGGGAAAGGAGTCCAGTAATTCTGTCTCCCTGTGAATCATAGTCTGCTCCTTACCTTATCCTCTGTTTTGTCCTCCTTTGTAACTCTTACATATTGTACCTCTGTAGGAATGTACAGTAAAGCTGTGGTATGCAGTCTGCTATCACTGTTCAACCCACAGAGGAGCTTTGTCAGGAGCAGTGAGGGCCTCACTGAGGGCAGGAGGAGGGCAGGAGGAGGGCAGCTGCAAGGAAAGTTTCGGACTCACACTCCTCTTAAACTCTCAAGAGCCATTCAGGATCATTTTTGCTCCGTGATTGTATGTTTGCTTTTTGGTTCCTTGTTGTTAATCTCCTCTGCTGCCACCTTGTCGGAGCTGCGATGGTGCCGGCTGGCTGGCAGAGTCATCCAGGGTCACAGTGAGGCTGATGTGAGGCGTCAGCCCCCGTTTACCAGTCCACTCACGTTCCCACTCACAGCCAAGGAGTCTGCAAGCTCCATCCTCTTCTGCAGCTAATTCAGGACCCTGTGGGCGTATGCTAATTGTTTTTAAGCATGTGTTGTTAGTTACCACTTAGCACAAGCGAGCAAGAGCCCAAACAACAAGTGAGGGATACCCCCCCCCCCAAACACACACACACATCCACCCCCTTTCCTTCACTCTCTTTCCCCATCCAGTCTCTATAGCGTCACAACCACTGAGTGTCAGAGTAGTTGGAGCTGAAGTATGTTGTATTTGTAATGGAGGGTGACAGATCACAATCCTGCAAACACACACACACAAAAGCAGACACACACTACACACGTTTTAACATTTACTGTTGGTTCCCCGTGGCTTTGACTCCTGCGTACATTCTCTGCTGGTTTGTTGATCATTTATCGCTTGGGAAACCCAGTGCAAGTGTGAAGCCCTCTCTCTCCCTCTTGGCTCTATGAATGTCGCTCTTTGTAAGTTGCAGGAAGAAAGAAACACTTGTTGTGCTGCCCTAGTACAGAGATGGAGAGGTGAGACCAAGCACTGTGCAATAGTGTGGCAATGAGTGAGGGAACAGTAAGCGGTAGTGACAGCTAGAGAGATGGGGGGAACTGAGAGAGAAATTAGTTCTTTGATTCTGCATGACCAAGATTGCTGTAGATGCGGTAGATTGTGGATGCTTTGTCTTTACAAATGCGTCTGGTCAAGCAAAGACATTGTTTTTGTAATGAGGCCAGGCTCTCCATGGACAGAACATTTCCAAAAGAGTGAATTGAACTTAGTTTATGATCATCGGAACAACAGGAAAAGGCATGTAAAAGTTCTTGACTGGACTTTGCTTGTTTCCGCAAGTGACAGGATATACTTTTAAAGGTCTCACCTACAGCATAGATTGTAAAAGAAGAGCAAATGTAGGGATTTTACATACATAACATAAAATAGGTTACATCAATCCCAGACCTTAGCTTTACAATTATTTTTGAAAAGAAATATACATATATAGCTACATGATTGTGGTGAGTGCTTTTCACGGTGGCCTATCTAATCAGCCACTGAAAACACATGTCCAGATAGGACAGATTTCTCAGAAACACGTCACATCAACATTTTCCTTCCTCTTAATTGGATTTCGAGAAGGTAGCTCAAAGTTCATGACTTTGGTTTTGATGTTGGAAAACACAGCTTGTCCCCAACATTAGCATCATAGTTTGAAGCTGGTAGTTTGACATTAGCATGAGCCTCTGAATAGATAACTATCCCAGACAGCTGTCAGGTAACAACTTGACACCTCCCAGCAGGTTACTCAGTCAGGGGAGTTAGCTAGCACTCTGAGCTGCCCTAGTTAGTACAGACGGGCGTGACAGTTTTTCTGCCTATGGAGGGCAGTGGATGATCTTGTTAAATAGTGCGCTGCCACTTAGTGACAAAATCTGGTTCTACACCTAAAGTGAAGTACATTTTCTGTTTACGTCATGTAGCCCTCGTCTTTTGTGTTGACTGTTGATATACTTTTGATTTATTTGACTATTAATGGTAATAAACTGATAATCAATTAATTCTTGAAGTCTTTAGGTGAGAATGGAACGGATATGAGAGAGAGATTATCTGTCTGAACCTAAGTGAAGAGCAACTGCTCAGTAGCTCTGAGTCAGTACGTCTGGGCTGTGTGTCCTCTTGACTTCTCAGTAGAGTATGATAAGCCTGTTAGGTCCTCCTACACAGAGGAGGACCTAACAGGAATTGTCCTTCTTAGGTCCTCCTACACAGAGGAGGACCTAACAGCACAACAATTGCAGAGTGGCTCCTTTTTTTTATTACTTGGGCTCTTCTTCCCTTCCTCTGCCTGCAAATTTGATTTGTTCTATGTGGGCGGTAGTATACTGAAATTAGATATTGCATCCAGACAGTGACCCAGACATTTCGCAAGGGTTTCATACTTCTTTTTACTTATCTTAGAAGTGCATGACCATAAATGCACCTCTAAACACACAGCCGAGCAGTGCAGTTGTCTCTGTGCTGTGTGTGTGGTCAGTGCTGCACCCCTCTCTCTTTTTGGGGCTGGATGCAAATGGTTTTTCTGTGATTCTTCTGTGTGTGTGTGTGTGTATATGTGTGTGTGTGTGCGTGTGCGTGTGTGTGTGTCTTCTCCCCTCTGCCTTTGATTCTGTCTGCCCTGCCAAGCTGAAATGGCTTCCTGTGGCTCAGAGCCACCCAGCTGGAAAAGCAGCTTGGAGGGAAGGGTCTGAATATGACCACTCTGTGTCTGAGGTCCTCTGTCACCTCCGACCCAGATCGGTGTTGATTGGCCTAGAGCCTAGTAAATATGTTGCTGTCAGTCATATAGGTTGAATTTGCTTGCTTCCTTAAGAGGTGGTTTTGTTGTCTGGGGTTGCTCACTGTGGCACAGACACAATTAAGCTGCGACTGTCTGACTGCTCCAGACAACACAATGCATCACCGCTGGTTTAAAGAACAGCTAAAGGACAATTCTATAAAATGCACTCACGCTCTGCAGGGATCCCAGCCCAGAAAACATTTTCTCATTAAGTTGTGGAGAGCTTTAAAATAAAAGGAAACAAAACTACCATTTGCTTTTATGGGATTTTGACTTGTCAAAGAGGCTCCATGGGTATAGTTACTTAAAAATTAAAGTATTTGCCAGTTAAAAGTGTAAATCAGCAGCACGCAAAGCTTAAAGAGTCTGTGTTTGAGCTCTCATAGGTTTGTCTTCAAACTTCAAACTGCTTTTCCTGAGAAGAATAAATCTCTTTACCTTGTTTTGGAGAGAATTGCACTTAAATCAACATCATGATTCTTTATTTAATATAAAGAAATTCGCTCACTTGCAATTATTCCCAATCCAGCTGGCCCTGATGGGCAGGCAGCACCGGCCCCAACAATTTAAGTGATTCAGATTTGCTGAGTGGAGGCTTTCCAGAGAGTGTGACAATTCAATTGGCTGAAACCAGGCTGACTGGAATGATTTAAACAGTTGTTGATAGATATAATTTAAGCAGGGAGGTGTGCCTGTCACACCATGTCCAGTTTTAATGTGTTATCTTGACTGAAATTGAATCTGTCTGTGGAGATGAATGGATTCTTTAAAAAAAGATGCAATAATTACCAATACGATCTCACTAATACATGGAAGTTTAGAGACAGAGCTTTAATCAAATACATAAAGCAAGGTTTTTATTGTGCTATATTATACCTTTAACCCTGAACAGGAGCCTGGAGGGGATTATGCATTTGGTTGTGTATGTGTGTGTGTGCGTGTGTGTCCCTACACATTTATGACTATGCTCAAGAACCTCTTTGGTTAGCAGAGCTGTTCAAAGTTCAGTTCATCTCTAAATGTAACATTCTTAAGAGTTTTCAAGAGTCACTATGGATTTTTTAACCAGCACAGCTTTTCCTGCCTTTATGTCACTGATTTGCCTCACGTGATGCCACTCAGCCAAATCTGTGGGTTCCAATGAGCATTGCAACATGAGTCAGAAATAGGAGATGAGAGGCAACAGTCTGGGAAGAGCAATTTGACTTGGCTTGATTTAAAGAGAGGGAAAGAAAGAGAAAAGGAGCTGCTAAAACTGCTCATTTGTTAATATTTGTTGAGGCTGTTGAGAGAAGGGAAACCCAGATGCACTTTAAATTTGTAAATTTTTAAATCTGTAGTGTCTTTATTTTGATTGACAGTCAGGCCAGGCAACCTGGATTCTTTTGGAGTCGTTCCTGTCGCCTGGTGGAGATGTGCTCTCTACTGCGTGCTCTTGTTTAGTTGCTGTTTGTGATGGCCATTAAAACTCTAGCTGGCAGGTACCAGAGGCTTCTGTGTGTCTCTGCTGATTGATGTGCGTAGTCATTTTATCCTCATCTGTGTCACCACAGTCATTAGCGGCAGCCGCAGCAGGGTAATAATAAACCTCATCAGCTCGGGATGCTGACCCGCCTTCATTTGAATTAATTTCCCCCCTCGGCCCCCCCGCTGCTATCTTAAAGGTGGGAGAAATCTTCTCAGCAATGTCTCGTAAAGCCCTATTTACCAGTAACATTTGCAGTGGATTTCTCACACGCCCTTGCGTACTTTAGAAGAGAATGTTGTTTAAGCACTGTGTCTGTGCTGTGTCCTCTTTCTCTTTGAGATGAGGACCGCAGTCAAGAGGCAGATAAGCAGGTAGTGAACAGTGATTGGCTCTCCTGGGCTCCATTGGTGCAAAATGTTCAAAGTAAGCAAGATGTAGGACATTGTCAGACAGTCCTCATTTCCATAGTGGTTTTAGTAAGTTTTGTTAATCTTTATTAAAATGTATTCTATCCATGCAATGTTTCCCAACAATCAATGTATACAAAGGGCATAAAAGGTATAAATCTGCTGTTAGAGACTATGAGGAGTAACCTTGGGGTAATGTTTCTTAACAGACTAGCATGAAACTGTATTTCATGTTAATCATTCCGTTTGGCTGATACCCACTATGCAGAAATTTGCTTATTCATTTAGTTGTTAAGAGTCAAATGAGGAGATTCATACCTCTTTCATTTCTTTATGGAAGCTATAGTCAGTAAAGGAAAGGAAAGGAAAGTGACATATCTTGTCATTGGAGGGAACTCACTCCAACGAAATTTGTTCTCTGCATTTAACCCACCCAAGTGACGTGCACACACACACAGCAAACCCGGGGCAGTGGGCGACCGCGTGCAGCGCCCGGGGAGGTACCTTGCTCAAGGGTACCTCAGCCATGGACACCGGGACGGGGAATCGAACCAGCGATCCATTGGTTACGGGTCCGACACCCTAACCGCTGATCCACGACTGCCCAGTAGCTGGTTAGCTCAGCTTAGCACAAAGACTGGAAACAGCTCCTCCTCTCTCAACTGGTTGCGCCTGGCCGAGAACAGTCTAGCATGTCTAGCGTGTCAGTTGGTGAGCTTCAGAGGTTCTGGTTGGTGGATTTTGTTAGCTGTTTTCCCCCTTTTTCCAGTTTTCCTGTTTCGGGGTGTATTCGGTCTGCAGTGTTTAGGTGGGTGGTGTGTGTCAGCGAACATCAACGTGATGCCAGAACCTAAGGTTTCCCAGCATCCACGGGACAAAAGACAATACTGATTTGGAGTCTCAGTCTGCAGTTAATTTTAGATTGTGGAAAGAAACAGTGGAAACCCAGCAGGGCATGTAAACTCAGAAATACAACAGTGGCAGGTAATAAAGTCTGGATCATTCCCGCTGAAGTAAGTGCTGCGAATAAATAGTGTTTTGAAAAAAACATTGAACAGGAGAACGTGTAGAGAAGACTCATTGTTTTCATGTCTCAAACTCAGTTTTTTTGCAGCCTCAGTCAGTGTCCTTTCTGTGTGACTCAGTCTTAGGTCAGATCGTTTGAGTGCTTAGCAAAGGGTTATTTGGTCAAGTCGATGTCATATCCAGTCACCACTCACAACACTCAGCTCACATCCTGCTTTTAAAAATGTGACTCATTCCCATTGCGCCCAGAACAAAGAAATATTTGCAACTTGTCAGACGTTTTCTCAGTTTGGCTAGTTGTTATCGCATGTGCACACGCGCACACACACACATACACACACACACACACACACACTCTGTCAGTCAGAAAGTGTGTTGACAGTGCATCAAGACTTTTTAGGCCACAAGAACAGAGCCTCTCTCCTCACCAGCCTCTCATCTTGGCTTCCTCCTTTGTCCCTGTCACTATGTCTGTCTGATCCATCACATTTTTTTCCTCTGTCTCATTTCATTCCTCTTGTTGAAAGCCCTTTCATTTCCATCTGGTGATGATGAAATTCATTTTGAGGCCTTGTCATTTGGTTCTTGCTTTCTGAGGAAGCATACACACTGCCTCCACAATGGCTTTCTCCTCACATTTCTCACCTTTAGAGAGTAGGAGTCAATGAGAGCCTTTGTGACTGGCCTACCATGATAAACAGGACACCACAGACACCAGTAAAGAGCCTCCACAACCACTGACACTTCAGACTCACGATTTTGAAATCACAGTTTCTTTTTCTTCTCCTTCTTCTTCTTCTTGGGTTATAACACAGTCCTGAGTGTGTTAAAGATGCCAGTAAGGATTGTTCCAAAACTGACTTTACCTCAGGTCATAGAGTCAAATTTTCTTTGTGGAGTTGGCAGTTCAGCTCCTCCGTACTGTATGTATGAACCCCAGCTTGCATCCAATGAGTGTGTACGTTGGGGAATAAAATGACCTGCATGCTAACACGCTCACATTGTTAATGCCAACATGCTGGAGCAGGTAGTTTAGCGTGTCATCATTCCAGTATTTGCTGACAGTACAGCTGGGGCTGATATGATTAGTTTTTCTGGTATTTGGTTATAAAGAAAGTACTGGATAAATTGTAATTTTGACCTGATGATGGACCTAGATAACATGTTAATTCACCAAAGTGATTGTAATTCACCCTTCAGGGAACATGAATGTCTGAACCAAATTTCATGGCCATCCATCCAGTAGTTGTTTATGCACTAAAGTGGTGGACTGACATACTTAACCTTTCATGCTGCAAATATGGCTAAAGACTGCTCAGTAAGGGTGTGCTCAACTCAAAATTAAAGAGCCATTCCACATATTTCTGGTTTCATTGAGGCAGATTTAGCACCTTGGAGCTATTTCAAGGATGATCTTAAAGTGAATCCATTGTAGCCTTAACTGCTTGGCAGCTCACTGCTGCTCTTTTAACAAACTTGACTTTGTGACACACTGTCGATCCCTTAGGGAGAAAGGTTTTTTGTATCTTGGCAGAGTAGGGTCAGAGCATATAACAGGATCCAAGGAGCCAGTGGGGAATTTAGGATTTTTGGTATTTTGTCTACTCACAGCCAGTCATAATGTTGGTTACAGATGGTAATGTAATGCCAAAGTAATACTGTGGTTTAAGGCAAACTGAAGATCAGACAGCATTATAGAGGCATTGTTGAGGCACTAGTGAGATATGTGTTTTCTTATTCACAGCTGGTGGCTGCTGTATTGATAGGTAGACTTACTGACTTCAGGGCAAGTCTCCACTTCGTGCTGTCACGTCAGTCAAAACTAGAGTACACTTAACCTAACATGCTTTATAGCTACTGAACACACACACACACAGCAGTTGTTCAGTTACAAAGATGAGGTCAGTGTTGTCTGGGCACATTGTCCATACACATGCACCCCACCCAGAGAGATCGGCCACGGGGACTAATGGGCTGACGAAGGGTCAGAGAGAAAAGCTTCCATCGTCGCTACCATTGGGTCTATTTATAGATAGGTACACAGGCAACAGGAGGCGGCATTGAAGGAGACTGTCCATTATTTATTAACACTCTGTATGTCAGCTCTGTGTACTACTGTGACTTTCAGAGTCGTTTGGTTACTCAGTAACACTCCGTTCTCTTCATCTATCTCCCTCTGCCTTTATCTCAATACACACACACACATATGCAGTGTCTTTATACCTGCCCCACATCTCTGCCTCTCACTCTCTCTGTTACGAACACCACAGGGATTTAGGTGCTGTTGGGTCTTGTTCTCAATCACTCCACTATAGTGCTTTCTCCAGCATCAGCACATGTCCATCCTTGTGTGTTTCCACGGATTGTTTAAATTATTCACATCAGAGCCATTACTGGGAACACCCCCCTACCCCCACCCCATCCCCGTTTTACAATCTATCTCCCCCACCACCCCTGAAAACCCATCAGGACGAGACAGGTGGTCTGTGAGGATTGGGGGGGGGGGTAGGCACATTTCCTGGATCTTCACCACAGTGAAGTCAGAGTGCCTGAGTTCCTTTACAGTGGATCGAGTCGCAGAGATGAATCACTCCCAGAAACATTTTTGGGGTGAATTATTGAAAGCCTCCCCATTGGGACCATGTGCATCGTTAATCTGTACAATTTTGGGCTTTCTTGCTGGAGTACAGATGACCAGGAGTCTTGGATTTATGAGAGGCTTGGTAGTGAGCTGCTCATCTGTGTTTGCATCCTCGCTGCTGACAGTGAGTAAATGCAGTGCTGTTTGCAAGGCTGTCTCTTTTCGATACCACTGATCTCACTCTGGGACAGTCCTCTGAGCAAAATAAAAAGTGCTTTCTCAGCAAATAACAGCCTGGTCATTTTTTAGCACTCTTGTTTAGTGAGAAATGTACTTTCATGTTCATTTCATCATATTCATTTTGATATTAGTATGGAATAAAAGAATCTTTATTTAATTTTTGTCTGTCGATATTAATTATCCAGAAACCAGGATGCACCAGATTGTCCGTGCACATGAAAATGGTATTCCCTTTAAAATGCACATGTATCAACTGTTAATCTCTATTGTTTAAAGAAAATGACACTTTTGAGGCAGATGTCTCAGATCTCAGCAGTCAGCTGCACAAAAATATGCTTATCAAGTCTAAGTCTCTCCATCTCTCTAGGCCCTCTCTCTTCCTCTGTAAATCAGCTTAAAAATCACAGTCTATGAACTCTGGCCTCCTGCTGACAGTGCTGAGCCAGCGGCCATGCCCCAGCCCGCCACTCAGTTTCATGCTGTATCTTTGTCATTTATCTAAATCCCAGAAATCAATTACAGCACACTAAGGTGCCAGGGTGAGGGATTTGAGTTTTAATTTTCTCCTTGCTCCTCGGGCACTGGCACACGGCCCTCTCCTGGCATTGAGGCTTATGGATTAAGCAGAGGTAGACAATTCTCTGGCTTTACATATCTTCGATATTAGCAGCTGCACATTCTTGTGTTTGTATTTCTCACTTTTTTCAGACACAAGTTGTTATGGTTTGAACACAAAATCCAAGATCAATTTCAGGACCTTTTCTCTGCTCAGCTGTTCTTCAGTTCTGAGTTACAACCTGCCTCTGTTTTATAAATTGAGATATTCTTGAAAAGTTTGTATTGTATACTGCAAACACAAACAAATCCAGTAAGCCAGCATGTGCATGTGCTGACTCACTATGTGTGTCACAACAAAGGTTTAAAGGTCTGATCGAACATGCAAAACTCAGAAGCAGATTTGTAGCAGTATTGCAACACTATGAATGTCTTCCAGGAGAGGCTGAAACTATGTGCCATTATCTCCCCTCGGTGAGGATTGACTTTTCATTCTGCTTTCTGACCCAGCCCTAAGGTCTCTACCAGGCCTAGATAAGCCTTCCTCTCAGTACCCGCCCCCTCTTCTCTCAGCCTCCACATTCCCTGTTTTTTTGGTTTGGTGTGTATCATTTTGCAGTCTAGCTTAAGTTTAAGTTAGCCAAAAGGAGACCAAACACAACCCTCTCCAGCAAGCTATCCTGAAGCGAAGTAACTGGCACAAACAGAAGCACCCAACACTTTTACTTCCCAAAATGGTTGGTGAATAGCTCCAAAATGGCTTTGCCAAAACAACAAACCAATCTGCAGTCACACTCCTCAAAGATAAACCAAATCAGCGGTCACTATGTCTGCATTAGGTAACAGCACAGGCTCCTAACTCCTAAAATATTTTTCTCCCAGAAGAGCCCCCACTTACCACAAACTGGCTTAAAGGGTGCCCAGTTAAAGAACCAATAAATACATTTGATTTAAGAGGTAACCTTTTGCTTCACTAGCTGTTCATTTTGTTCTGTATAAGAAATATTTAAACAACTAGAAGAGCGCTCACAGAGTGTAGACCTCTGCTAGACCAATAATCCAGCCTTATACAATAAGCAAATTGTAAGTGCAACCACCATATACGTCAGGATATACTTCCAAAACTATTACAATCATGGCAGATATGGTTGTGCCTAACTGAAGTGGAAATGTTACACATAGTTCATGTACAAATACCAAGTGCTCAGACTAAAATAATATCATGAACATGGCAGCTTGTTATCAAAAGGCTGTTCACAAGGAAGAATTTTTTATCTTGCCAAATTTGAATTTGATATAGAAAAACCGTATTCGCTTAATTAGTTGCTTGATACGTGTGTACCTTTACTTTTGCATAGCACACCTCGTCAAAAAATCTAAACGTTGTTACAGTTGTAGTGATTGGAAATAGGCAATCAGATGATTTCATTGTGGTGTTTAACCTCACCTCATGTTTCTGAACTTCACATAACCTCATTGACAATAAGATCTGCACCATGTGAAAATACCTATACAGTGATGTAGCCAACCAGATAGCTCTGCTGTGAGGAGGTGAGGACCTTGCGCCATAGAAAGAATCTTTAATGCAATAATGCAATACTGTGTTTTAATGGTGCAAATGGAGAAATTAAAGTTTAGATATAGTCTACAAGACACTTTTTTCAAAATTGAGAAAAAAAGATCGCAGTTTAGATCATGGATTGCAATTCCGATTGATTAAATTGTGATATTCCTTTTTCCCGGGCACCCACCCTTAGGGGCAATGTAGTAACTGAACTAGCTCTCCTATGAAACCCCTGGCATCGAATGCTGTGCAACGACTGCCTTCTGTGTCAGCTGCCCCAGCGGATTACTGGTACCTCTGAATGCTGTTTTTGTTGTAGCGATATCGTATTTCAGCATTTTCTTGGCTATGTTTTGTCACTACTGAATTTTGCTACTATCTACTGGATTTTAAGATGCATGGCCTTGTGATTCAATTGTTCTTCTAAACCTAATGAGTTCTTCCTTGGCCCATGCTACACTCTTCCACCAAGTGTCATGAAAACTCATTTTCCAATAATCCTGCTGACAGACAAACATACATAACCTCCTCGGTAGTGATCAAGTAATATTGATGATACAGGAAATGTGTTTGTATGCATTGTACGCTGCAAACTTTTAAATCAAATGAATGCAAAACAAATATGCTCAGTGTGGGCACAGTAAATTGGTACTGTACAGTATGCACACAAGAAGTGTAAAATCATGAAATTTCATGCCTGTAGTTTCCCATTTATTTCCCCTTCCGTGGCAGCTGTCAAACGGTCAGATCTGACTCCAAAAATAGATTCTCCGATTTTTTTTCCCCCTTTTATTGCCCGCCTGTTAGTTGCACTTTTATCAGTTTGAAGTTGGCATGTTTTTCTGACAACCAATTTCTAAGATAGCATCTCAATTTCAGACCTGCGCATGGCACCTCTTGAGAGGAACCCCTATTCTGTCCGGGTCGCTTAACAACCTGTAAAACAATTTCTGAGGCCAAGAAGCCGTCACAGCTTACTCCATGGGAATTTGCTATCTTGTCGCGATCATTTAGATGACTGAGACCTTATCAGAACCATATGTCAGTGAGCCTGTAACCTGTCCCACTGTGCTTCAACATCCACATCTTCAATAGCTACTGTTAACACACAGCTGACACCTTGCAGTCTTTTGATTGGACAGCACTGGGCATGAATTTCTGAGAAGTGATAAGACTGATTGCGTCTGCACTCTGTGGCCTCAGTGTTGCTTTGTTATCTCTAAACAAAGATAGCAATGGAATCCATTACCAAGTATGTGGAGGAGAAAAAAAAGGAGCAAAATGCAGGGCCTGAGGTCAGTGCATTTGATTAGTGTTGCACTCTTAACTTCATTAAATTAATTTCTAACACTTAATGTTACATGTTTTAGCCCAAAAGAGGATCAGTTGTGATGAACCTCCTCTTTTGGCAGTGCTGCTGTTTTGCGTGAGAATATGAATAAGCGATAGAAAAAATATCTGTGCAAAAAGTTGAAAAGAGTGAGAGGCAGGCAGACATTTGTCATTGTAGTTGTCTGTTGAAGCACGATGTAGCAAGAAGTTCAGGTTGCAGTCTTGCTATGGCCTTTGCAAATCTCAAATGCTCTTCAAAGAATAGACTGAGGATTTGAAATGGTAGTGAACTGTAAAGGACTCTCCTGTTTCTGTCTGTCTATGACGCACTCACTCCCTCCACTTCCCTCTCCCCTTTAGAAATTCTAAACCCCCTTTCAGCTCCGTTTGAGAGTGGAGGTCATGGTCGAGCTGCCAGCCTGGGAACAGTGGCAGCCAGTATGGGACCAGGAGTTAGAAATCAGTGGACTAGTAAACAGAAAGAGAGAGAGAGAGAGTGTCAACATAAAGCTCGGAGAGCGCATTTACTTTTGGCCTAGCCAGTCCAAACTAAAAGTAATGATATGATGACTTAATGCATTCTCAAGTACCTGACATTAACACAGGCTATTGTGGGACTGATAGCGTGCAAGCAGGGAAATGCTAACAAGGTGCTTGTATGCCATGTGATGGCCTTTTAAGCAGAACCACTTACTGATGGAATGTTTTTCCATCCTGCTCTGCTGGAAGGTGTGAAACAGAGCTGATTCTGTACAGAGATGTCCTAGTGATGCAGCATGACTGCTGATGATAACTTTTAGCAGATTTATTTATTTAGCCTAGCTAACTGGCTACCATACCTCTCTCCAAAGATAACAAAATTTGCTTATACTAGCAGCTCTAATGTTCACAACTTATATAACGCTTAGCGAGAAAGTCTGTTTTCCAAAATAATATTATACATACAATATACATTTTCCAGCCAGCATACATTTGACATAGTTTATCTCTTTGACAGTCGGAGGATAAGATACATCTATTTAGATGGCATTTTGCACCATTATGATGAAAAATTGATCCAGAAGGCTGTTCACTTAGTTTTTGTGTCATTGAGGCGGAGCAGTGTTCGTGAGACCCTCTCTGTGTGTTCCATCCCACACATTTGTTTTGCAACCTTGCAAGTCTTTTAGTGATTCAACTCTCTTTTTTGTATCCTTTTCTCCTTTTCTTTTATCTTCATCCAAGGCCAGCTTTGTCTCTGTTGTAGGTGAGTAGATGAAAGAATTAAGATGGGGGCTTCACAGAGGGTTATGTGTAGGTTAGTGCTTCCACCACTTTTGAATATTGCCAGGGAAAAGCAAAAATGTGCTAAAGGTGCAGGAGATGTGTAAGATTTCCAAAATTATTTTGCACCTCCACCATATACAATATGAGTTTCCTCTCAAAATGCTAACCTGTGATAACAGCCTCAGCATCCTGTGATGGATTTCTGAATGTGACAGTGGAACAGTGTTGTGTTTACTGGTGGCCTTCTCTGTGCTTCAGGGCCCCGGTGGAGCTGAGGAGGTGCTGTCTCCTGACTTGTCCCAGTCCCAGCAGCCTGGAGTCCAGCACAGCTTTGTCCAGGAACATTTCCAGGCACAGTACAAGTAAGTCTCCTTTCTCGGCATACCACAAGCTAACCTACCAGACATGAATTCCACTAATATAGCCGCACTTTGGCAGTAGAGCTTTTATGTCTTGGTGACCACTGGTGTGGTTCAGTGATTTCTTGGGATGTTTGCTACAGTCATGTGAAGAGAATATGGCACATTATTATACTGTTCGCTAAACCCTTCTCCCTAACAGTGATTCTCCACTGCCACTTCCGGTATCTACTTCTAGTATTAATCTATAGACTGTTGTAAAATATTAGAGCAAATGTGTTAAGAAAGGATTAAACAGTGTTTTTGCTCAAACATAAGCTGTAAATGTTAGCATGTCTGGCTAACTTTGTGAGCTTACAGTCATTGCCCAGTGTTACTTCCAACACCAGGGGAATTTTATGCAGAGGCTGAAGAAGAGCTCAGAAATGAAAGTAGCAATACCACACTTTTGTAATACTCTGTTACAAGTAGAGTAAAAGATCATAAGTAATAGAATCACAATAACAGTAAAATAAAAGTACTCATCATGCAGAATGGCAAATGTCAGATTAATATACAGTATATTGCTGGATTATAAGTATGAATGCATTAATGTGTTCATTCCTTTTGTGTTGAAGCTGAAAAATGTGTTTAAACTACTTTACATAGTTTATCTGCTGCATGGATTGTGAATTTCCCTTCACAGATACATACATTAACCTATAGTATTGCATCATAATTTATTTGTTGATGTTATTATATAAATGTACTGGAGTAAAATGGCAATATTTGCCTCTAAATTGTAGTGGAGTGTAAGTGTGGAGTAGCAAAAACAAATGGAAATACTCAAGTAGAGCAGAAGTACCTCAAAACTGATGACAAGACCCTCAGAAATCATGTTCACAAGCAGCACATCCATTGTATCGTATTTCCCCGTAGGGAGATCTTCCTACCCAATATGTCAGAATGTAGAAACAATAGTCTTCTCTAACCTTATTCGATTTGGGGCAGTTTTCTTTGATCTTACATTTTTCCGTGTTGTAACAGGACTAACTCTAGCTACACAAGAACATTTTTCATTTCTGTGTCTACATGAATCATCAGCTGGTGAGAGTGCTGGTTTTTTGTCTTTAACCTCAGTTTTTAGCAAGATATCTATCATGTACTCATCAAGTATGTTTGTGTGTGTGTGTGTGTGTGTGTGTGTGTGTGTGACTGTGTTTTTAATGGGCCAGCTTAAAACATAAAAAAATCAGCCCAAGAGAGCCTTTTCATCCAACTCATGAAGCTAACATTAGCTTAATTATATAGTTAGTTAGCTACTTTGCATTTTAGTTGATACAATCAAAGGCTGCCTGCAAACAATGAGAAGAAGGCTTTTGTCTATGTCTGAAATCAAGGCGTCATTGTTTAAAAAAAAAAAAAAAATTGGAGGGCTAAAATACACCTGTCACTATAAACTGCATGAATGTATTCTGCAAGAAATGGAAAGTTTGACCAGTGTGATGTGTGCCAACTTAATTCACTGGGAGGTGTTATGGTCACCAAAAAACATTCTGACATTGTGTTACTTCAGCTGTATACTGCCTGAATTAAGATTACATTGTCTCATTATGGTCAAAAATAAAGAATAAACCCCATGGTTTATGATCAGAGGAACACTATAGGTTATAGCTGTCAAAATTAATTGTGGTTACGAGAAAGGTGGGGGGGGGGCTAGATAGAGGAAATCAGCTGTTTTGTGTACTGTTTAACACCTCTACTGTTAGAGCATTTACATGTCAGACTGCACTGCAAGACAGAAGTCATTAAAGATCCTAAACAGCCACATCTAAGAACAGTCATGTGCTCTCTATAAGCAAGAGCTTCACAGAGTGTTGCTCTCACTAAGTGACTGAAATATAATTGTATAACACCTGCGTAGAGACAGGACCAAATCACAAAGCCCACTATCAGATTATAGAGTAACTGCTAGATAGAGCTGATGTAATGGGGATGTCATTATTTCTTTTACACAGAGGTTCTCAGAGACACAGACACCTGGCTTGAACAACAATACACAGCCCCTCCAGTAATTACCAAGTAGGCAAGAGCTGTAATACTGAAAAGGTCTGATGGAAAAAGTGCCCTGGTACCCTAACTTCTGTATCTCTCAGGGAAGTAGAAACCCATTTTAGTACAAGTACTTATTTACAGAGTTCTTACCTTTTGTGCGGGCTGAAATACAGTCATTTGAGTTGTTAGTTGTGCCTGTGGTCAAGTATCCTCACCACTGTAATATTTTGTGAACTTGTCTAGTGTATTTTAGATCACAAAGAGTTTTTTTTTTTATTTTCAAAAGTAGTTATTGTTGCTTTGTGCAGCCGAGCCCCAGAAGCGGGCTTTTCACTGTATTATCACCATTTCTCATGCAGCTGGATGTCCTCGTGACTCCCATCAATCAGGCACCCAGGAAATAAAGAGGCGGTTCTTTTTTTACATAATATATGCATCTGTCAGCTGGGCCAACTGGGAGAGGAGTGTCATTCAGATGTCACGTTTCTCTCGCCAACTCATCTATGTGACATTTTCAAGTTTTAGTCTGGTCCAAGAAAATATGAGAGCATTTGCACAGCGGATTTGTTGTGGTCACATTTGTGTTAAGCTCATTGATGCTGTGGTCAGTTAACTCACAGATTATTATAGTGATGTTTTTGGAACCACAGTGTGTACTTAGAAATTAATTACTCTTACCCAGTCAGGCAACTCCCTCTTGGTTTGCATTAGGAGCCAATCTCTAATTAGGTCTTTGTTCATTTACACCAGCCAGCTGGATCAGATGTATCCTGATGCTGGTGCAAAAGCACAACATCTGGACTCCATCCACAAACCACTGACCACACTGACCTATTATTAAAGTCTATGATTCAACGCTACAATCTAATCTGTGTGTTAATTAATTCAGTTTTTAAAAGTAGTTCCTCCAGACTGAACACTCATATCCTTTTTTTTTTGCCATCCTCCATCTGCCAATTTCTCGCAAAATTGGCAGCTCTGTGTGACTACCAGTAATACATCTGTCAGAGCACATCTCTTAATTGCTACCCTTACTGTCAAATGTTTCAGCTGTGACACCTTGGGTGTGTCTAGACAGAAAGCAGAAGTCTTCACAGCCTGGCAGGCAAAATTTGTTCTCACCCACTTATATACTGTGCTAGCCAGGGGTAGAGGGAATATATTGATGTATATACATACATATATATATATATACATACATATATATATATATATATATATATATATTTACACACACATGACAGGGTGGGCTAAACACAAACTTTATAAAACAACTATATGCTGTAAGTGTACAATCTGAATCTGTTTTAATAATGCAAAAAAAAAAAAAAAAAAACATGCATCATAAGGCTGTGAGGTTTTAAATGGAGTTGAAAGCTTTTCAAATGTATCATCACTGCTGGTGTTTAACTTCGATCAAATATATCTTGACTCCTGTCCCTGTCTTTTCCTCTGAGTGCTGAGGCCTCTCCACTGTCTGTGTAACACACTGTGTCCAATGTGATACAACATCTAGGTTTGACAGACCGGAGAATTATCCTCGTAATAGCCTGGTTTGTGCCTGTGCCATCATCACAGCCATTATACGCGTTAAACCCAGTTAAATCCAAGGAAGCCAAGCTATAACTTATTTGATCTTAAATTATGTTATCAGTTATCACATGCTGGAGCTGATCAAATTCTGATCTGAACTTTTGTTCAGTGTGCGTTCAGGCCTCATTTTGTGATAAATCTGGTGTCATTCTGAGTCTTTTTCAGAAGATCTGATGTAGTAAGTCTGTAGATTTAAAATGAGATTTCCTTACTTGACTAAAGATAAGAGTCTTTATTGTCATTGTACAGTCGTACAGTGTGCATTTACACAAGGAAAAGATCTTTGATCTTTGTCTGTATGTGGGTCAATCACTGGCTGGAGTCTGCAGAAACTGCAGTGAAAATGTCTGTCTGTCAAGCATTGTTCGTTACAGTACAGCCAAGTGACGAGCGGCCCAGCGTTTCAGATCACAGACGTGCTGTGGCTTCAGTGGGGTCGCTGCTCGCCTTACTGGGATGCCACTCTCTCTGACTGACCCTCACATTTCATCTCTAAATCAATTCAGCTGTGTGACCTTTGTTTTGATCGTAAAAGCTGTTTGATTTGTTGTGATTTGAAGTTGTTTACAAACCCAATAATGTCTGGTCTGTTTTTATGTGCATATTGTAATTGCAACTGGAATTATAAGGCACACATCAAGATTTAGGCATTTTTCAGAGCATTAGTGCGGTGAATAAAGTACCACTCATCCCTCAACAAAGGGTTGTTGCCATGCTTTGTGAGAAGAATTAGCTGCATTTCAGTTGGTGTTTGATTCTAATACTAGTACTGACTTTTGAATTGTCGTAGGACTGATAATCAGTTAGATAAAGATACCTGTTTTTTGCATTACTCTGGGAAATTCAAAGCTTTAGCGGTGTTTGGTATTGCAGAGCATCAAGTTCAGAGTCTCTTCAGCATGGCTGCATCACAGACAGCAGGATACGTGCCTCTAAAACATTGCACGCTTCCTCCATTAGAACATCACCAGAATATCACCTCTTCCTCTGCTCCTTTTCTTTTTTTCCCCCCCTTTTCTTTCTGAGTGTTTTCGAGCAGTGCTGGGCACATCTATGTTTTAGTGGAGACTGAGTGTGATTTGTATGCATGGAGTGCAGTTACCCTCACTGTTTCCTGGCGAGAATAAGACATCCGTAGGGCAGCCATTCTGCTTTGCCAAGAGGGAGAGATGCACTAAGAGCCAGTGTCAGCTGGGTTTGCTTGAATAGAGCTTTATTCGCTCACCCCACTGGGTCTGTCAGGTGCCTTGCTATATATAAGAAAAAAAACACACATTTGAGCAGTTCATCTGTGGCTTAATTTCCCATGGTAGGATGACGTATGAAGGTTGTAAAAGTTTGACACACATAAACTTGGGTGGTAAAGGTGTTCCTCACAGGGCGAGCCAGTGAAAAAGATATTAGATTTAGGAAGAAGATGCAGAGTGTTTTCAGGCATTGTTTATGATGCTAGCGTTTGAAATTAATCAGTTCATTTTCTTTATTTAATCTAAATATTGTCTCTGTACATTCATAATGATGTATAAAGCATGATATTTCTTTATGGGGGGTTTAAGTCTCCCAGAGTACTCAGTATCCCACTATTTGTACTTTATTGCTGGGTTAAGCTTTGCACAAGTCTATTATCAATTTATGTGCAGCACGATGCATTTCATACTGTTACAGTAGCAGTGGTGAATCATGTTTTATCTTAAGTAAGTAGTTGCACTCTTGCTAATGGGGGTCTTACTCTTAATGCCTTACTCTGAAGAATCTTTTTTTTTTCAGCTCCCTTTCTTAACTAAATATTTTTCCCAGCTGGTTTTGAAATGAAACTTAAGAGCTTCCATGGACAATGTAGCTTCTTCAGACTCTGGGCTTCTAATGTGGCTCCTAGAAATCGCATTCAATTGGTTGTCACTTCAAAGCACAAGTGTGGAAAATATCCACTGAAGACTGATTGAATGCATTAGGACAGACCAGTCAATTAAAGGTCCAGCTTTTTAGATCTACAGAGGGAGCAGGTCCTCTTCCATGGAGGTGGTCATGTTGCTGCAGTGGCCTAGAGCAGACATACCAACCATTCGAGTTTTTGGTCTACCCGGACTGATGTTCAGAGAGGTTGATAGAAAGCACTTCATTTAATTATCTTTTATTTACAGAAAGTCCTGTGCAGGAGCTGCTGCAGAGATGAACTCTACTTTACTGACTTAATTTATTTGGAGAAATCAGTCCATTAAATTCAGTGGACTCTCGGAGTTATTGTTGAGACATTTCGTTAACTGGAATTTGTTCTGCGCCTTGTGTGAAATTGTGTGGGATCCACTGAAAGAAGTGAATTGATGAACAAAAGTGCCTGAATGGAAAACTGTTGCAAAATAAAACCAGTGCTGTAGACAACAAAGTTTGGTTTTTCGGTGATCTGCGTCCTGTCACTCAGATGCAGAGAAAGCTGCGGAAAGCTTCCCAATCTTTTCTGATGGGGATCCCGTAATGGCATCACATGTGCGTTAGTAGCACTGGTGAGAGTGATGCAACAAGATGAAAACTGCTGCTGCTGGTTCCCTTTTATAGCCCTAATCATCCCAAGGGGCTTCTCTTACTACTTACCACACCCTTCCCACCCCAACCTTTTGTCTCTCTCATTTTCACCAGTTACATCACTCATTTTTTCCGTTCTCACAATCAGATCCAGGGGTTCTGAGCGGAACACCGTGTTCATTTTGACTGTGTTGCTCACTTGTGCAATGAGATTAAGCCATGTCCTTTCCTGCCAGACTTAATCAGGAGGACTTGGAGATTATTTTGGAAGTCTCTGTCAAGTCCGCACAGCTGCTCGTTCTAGACTAATGTAACCGTGTGCTTTGTTTCCCTCAGATCTTCACTGACATGCCCTCACTGTCTGAAACAGAGCAACACATTTGACCCTTTCCTCTGCATCTCACTCCCCATTCCTCTTCGCCAGACCAGGTGAGCACTGCTGTTTTTTAAATACAGACTTTGGTCTATCATATGAAATCATGGTTCTTCTCAGGTAGACAATAGAACCGCATATACAATTAGAAACTATTGATTATATCTGTTTTAGACTACTGATTGACCTGTTCCTGGTCTCCAAAACAACATTAAGTAGTATAATAAAGTAGTATAAACAGTATAATATCTGTCATTTCACTGTCTGTTAGGTAATGAGGTCATGCTGTTGAATTCAGGGATCACAACATCAAACTATTCCTTTTTCTTGCATGAAGTTAGATGTGGGAATCGATACAATTCTCACATTTGTCTGTTAAATCAGATGGTTAGCTTAGCTTAGCACAAAGACTGGAGGCAGGGGGAAATGGCTCGCCTGGTTCTGAAGTTACAGCATCCTGCCACAGAAAATTGACCCATAACTCATTGTAGAACTGTAAATTTTAACATTTTGTTATAAATTAAATGAACAGCATAAGACATGAAGTGAGTTTACAGAGTGCTGTTATAAGTGGATTTTGTTACCTTTGGATAGAGCCTGTGTTTTCAGTCTTAATGCTAAGATAACTGCTAGCTGATTATTGTTTCATATTTACTATACAGAGCAGTATCAATCAGTATCATCACACTCTGCAAGAAAGAGAAAGGAAAAGTTTCTTTAACCTTGAAAATATGAAAACAGGCTGGACAACACCCAGTTTTGTTCATGCACGGCATACAGTAGGAACTCAAGTAATTGTGAAGCTGAAGGGCTGGTATCAAAAAGGAAAAGTGGTGGAAAACCCTCTTAGCACTGAGGAACAATGTCTTATTCAACCTAACATCACAACAACCACTCAGCTCTCCATGTCAGGTCAGCAGAGCCTGTTCAGGAAATCCTGACATTTTCATGGAGAGAGACCCCATTCACTCTTTACCTCTCTCACTTTAACTATGTAGTGGTCTTTTGCTCACACACAACAAAATCCACAGGAAAGCTTCTGGCTTTCATTTTAACACTCCAAACGCTGGCTTTCCCTTAAATACTCACAACATGTTTATAGAACTTGTTTCTGATATTTACTGTGGTCCTGCTCATGTTGTGTAAACTAAATTAGTTGTATTGTCTCCCATATTTTGCCTCTCTGCTGTCCTGCTCCATGGAGGTGGGCTGTTAGTAGCTGAAATGGTGGAGCTCCTGCTCAGATGAAACATCCTCCCAGACCCACACTGACACACCTATTCCACTTCCTCCACCTCCTCCACCTCTAATGCTTTTGTGACTGCAGATCATTGCCTAAAATCAGCTTCTGTTTTCACCTTTTTCAGGCTTCTGCTCTTTTATGTGATATGGTGGACAAATGAGTTTTTCAGCTGTACTGATATGCTGATGACTTCATTAAACTGACTGACTCCAAACCATTTCTTAATTCTGAGATTAAGCATAAACCACCTGTCTTGCTTAAGGCTGGGAGCCTGCTTCGCATCCTTTGAGCAAGAGTGGGGGTACACCCTGAGATGTCAACCTAATATTAAAGGAATAGTTATATATAATATACTTAGTTACTGCTTTCAGCCAAAAAGTAGTGAAAAAAACACTGTAAAAACAGCAAAATGCCATTTTAACACTTCCAATTTTGTACTGATTAAACACACAATATATAACGTGTTAATTAGTGAACTTTAGAGGTGCTGGTGGGTGGGTTTTGTTTCCTCTGAACTGAGCTTTTCCCACTGTTTTTTGTGTTTTTGGAGGCTGCAGGCTCCATACTGCACATTAAGCATACAGGCTGGAGAATGATCATCACGTCTTCATCTCAAGAAAAAGCAAATACTGTGGCTAATCTACTTCTAAACATAACCATTTGGGAAAGCTTTTTACTTTTTAGGCTAAAATGTAGCTTTTACTAAGTCCTGTATGCTAAGCACAGCTCTTTTACATGATTGACACACAGAGGTGTGTTGATCACTTTTTTAAGGTGTGCCAAGGTTGTTTTTTGGTAGTTATTTCCTTCCTTTGAAATAGTTTATGCAAGTTCAGCCAACATCCCCTCTAATTTAGGAAATTGTTTTTAATAGCTTTGTTCTGACGTTGTGCCAGAAGAGTATTTAGTTACCCTCCTTTCTTTTAACTGTGTGGCACATAGGGTGAGAGAAAACACTTCTGAAGGGATAAACAGGGGAGAAAACAGATGGGCTGGCATTTAAAGCGTTTTTAATGCATTTTTTGTGAGAAGAGTTCAGCTCACTCCCAGCTAAGCCATGTCTGCAAGCTATAAACACATACTGTTTGTTACCAAACCAACAGTTTCTGTGCCTAGCAGTCCAAACACTGGACTCTGTTACTGGGCAATCACTAACTCTTTGCATGTTTGTATGTTTTTATTTTCACTGTATGTAAAACTTCTGTGAATGTTCTCTCTCAGTGGCTGCAGCCATTAGCCAAATTCATTAACTGATCAACATGTTAGGACCTTAAATATCTCTAGGCACTGTTTCTGTCTTCAGCAGTCTTTATTATACATCATTTTATCTCTATTTTTTTCATAAGATGGAATATATGGAAATAAAAAATGTCTCAAAGATAATGATGAGATAAAAGCCTTAAGTACCAATCATTACAATCCGGCCCCCCTGTAGAGTGGTTTAGCAGGTACAGTTTTAGTCATACTGGTATCAAAAATTGACTGAGCATAAATTAGGAAAGCCTCTGTGGCTTCATTACAAATTACAGTACTGTGTTTCAGACCAAAATCAATGGAACAGGAGTAAACAAGTTGGTTAGTTAGTTGGTAAGGAAAGTTAGGAATTCCAGAGCTAATAAAGTTATGTTTTAGGTTTTATTCTTACCCACTCTTATTTCTGCACTTTTCCCTCTCTTTGTCTCTAAGTCTTTTCCTGACTCTGACTGAAGCCTTACTGTGCTGGAGGATAAACAGATCACACCTGAACCAAAACTTACATGAACATGCACGCTGACCTTTGACCTACTACTTGACCCCTTGTCAAACGTATGCCTCAAGAACACTTACACTCAGAGGTTCCCCTCAGCACACCCTCACTGAGACTGATAATACAAAAAATGAGCAAAAGTGCGATAAAGGTTGGGAACCCCAGCCGCAGAGCTTTCAAAAACATATGGCTTTAGTTTAGAGTGGGGGCGTCTAAATCAGAACTCACTCAGTGAATGTATCCTCATTGGCTGCAGGGTAGAGGTGATCCTGAGGTGTGCTGCAGATTGTAAAGAGTCATCTGTCCTGCCGCTGGTGTCCTCACCTGTGTGCTCTGACATCCCCTGCTGTCACCCTGCAACACTCAAGAGCCTCACTATTCATCGATCAAGAGCTCACCAAATGATCTTGGTCAACTTTTTTGATTCATGGACATTCTGGCTCAGGGGCTTTGTTTTAAGCATGGCATGATTTTGTCTTTTGTATTTATCTTTCAGAGGAAATGTTATGCCTTTAGCCCCCAAGTGTAAATTTCTTCAGTCTTCATTTTTCTGTTTTACCACCTCTTTTGCATTTTTACTCCCGAAGATAAATTTGAGTTTTCATCTTTTTTTAAGGGTTTCTTCTCTGTTCTGTGCATAAGATCTTGTGCTTTCTTTTGCTGCCGGAATACCTCAATATCTCTGCGAGGGATCAATAAAGTTTATATCTCTCCATTATTTCTATAATATTGATGTGTAAAAAACCCCCCAAAAAATCTATTTCTCTGTGTAGTATCTTTCTATGTGGCTACAGCCTTCAGGCCATGCACTCCCACAGGTACCTGATAATGTTTCCCTCCATCTCCTCAGTGTGCTGTTATTCAAAGAAGCCATTATGTCCCAGCACCCTGCTCATGTCAGTGCTACCTCTGGAGAGGTCACAGCAAAGCGCTCGTCGTTTTTAAAAATGCAGTAGAGATTCCATTATTTGGCACACATAAAACCAAGTTCTAATGATCTATTATTCATGTTAAAATGTATTGATTTATTCATGAATGTCTTCTTTTGTCCCTTCCTGACCGTAGAGGAGGCCGCAGTGAGAAATGGCACAGAAATCAAAATAGTGGCTGCCCCTCTTTCCCACCGTCCCTGTTTATGTCTCTTCCCCTGTGGCAGGCCGCTGTGTGTGATCCTGGTGTTCAGCACCAAAGGACAGAGGTTCCTGCGGGTCGGGCTGGCTGTGCCTCTCTTTGGGTCTGTGGCCTACCTTAGGAGGATGGTGGCTGACGAGGGAAAACTTTCCCCAGACCAGGTAACTTAAAGCTCTTCAATTTTCCTATTTTAAACCACAAGTATTCTGTAATAGAGCAGCACAAGCTGACGTTGGCTGGCACACAAGTGTGATTATAGTGATTTGTGGATTGTATTCGTGACTTTTTGTTATGTGCTAGTGGATTAAATACTATTATTCATGCACATTTGGCTAAAACACATTAAGCTGGATCTTAGACTGGGGGAATAATTGGGCAAAGGCTGACGTTCGATCAAGTGGGCTCAAAGTTCACTCTCACGGCATTATAAGATGCATAATGACACTGTTCTCAGGAAACTAACGTGTGTGTGTTTGCATTTGTATATTTGTCTTCAGGTGATCCTGGCAGAGGTTTACTCCATAGGTTTCCAGCGCTCCTTCTTTGACGAGGAGGATCTGACCAGCATTGCTGAGAATGATGTCATCTACGCCTTCCAGGCTCCGCCCCTCTACATCAGAGGAGGCTCTGCACGGATCTCAGGTAGCCGCGTGACTAAAGGTGGAAACTGCTGTCTAACACGCTATTTTTAGTTACAACACGACATGTTGAGTATAAGTAGTTTGTAGTACTGCATTAATATTTATTTCTACTTTAATGTGGCTGTACACACAGATCTGTAAGCAAAACAAAGCAATTTTATTAATGTGTTTTGCTTAATGAAACCCTCAGGGAATGCACCTTACTGCAGGGGGCCCTCGGGAAGCACATTAAGAAGTATATAACTTCACATACAGCTCTGTGAATTACACCCCCCCCCCCCCCATGTGCAGGTTTTACTTGCACTCAGATTTATCTCTTCATTTCTTCTATTTTCCAGCTACTGATGTAAAATATGTGCTCAGAAGTATTTCATTACATAGTTTCCCCTTGTTTCTTGCTTTACAGTGTTTTGAGATCTGAGTTCTGCGCTGTTGTCCTCTCTCACGGGGCTGTAAGTCCCAGCACTTTATCAGCTTGCCTGTTGTACCTGAAAAATGTGACTTTTAGTGCTTCAATTTATGTTGCCGAATGGCCACACACAGCAGTGTCACCTAAAAGGAGCCCCCCCCCCGACAGTCTGGCTGGTCTGCATGCTGGCACAGTCTAAACTCCCTGGATTTTCACTGGCTCAGCCTGCAGGCGTTGATATGGAAACTCAACATCACCACTCAACACTTTTCTGTGCTTTGCAGATTATCCTGTCGTTCACACTGATATGTTTGCCTTGTGAGAATACATGTAAGATATTGTCATCTTTAAAGAACATTTAAATCTTTAGGAAATGTGCTGATTAAACAAACTTATGTAACTGAGCAAACCCAGAGTGACGGGATACCAAAAAGGGCAGCATTAGCTTGTTTTGATGCTTAACTGAAAAACATTTTTTCGTTTTCCCAATTGTTAAATATCCCATTACACTCTTAAATTATTTATGAATGTAAATGAAATATTGAGTAAATTTATTTATTTTTTTTTACTCAACTATAGCCCTTGAATATTTTCTGCCTCTGTTTGTGGTCAACCAGAGCTATAAACATCAAAATAATGAGTGCCATTAAAATATCATGTTAATGTATAAAATGTACCTTATTATTCCAGACCAGTACAGATTCAAAGCACACCTGTTTGCATGACTGCTTCCCTGAGACCTGCTTAATCTTAACACCTTCGGATATGACGCTGTACTTTCTTGTGTTCTCGGCACCTAATCGATCAGATGAACAGTTCTCGAGAAAACTGTGTGTGTGTGTGTGTGTTTAAATGTATCAAATGTGTCAATGATTTGTAATGCTTCCAGGCTGTCTGGCGCCATTAAAATGTAATCTTTATGCCCCTTCTGCAATTACTAATTCTAAACAGTCTGATCCCAGAGAGACCCTTAATCAATTATCCATAAACGCTTAAATGGAAGTAAAAATCTGTGGGTTACATATGAGATAGAATAACAAACACTCACCAGAGGTCTCATTAAAGCAAAGTCTGGCAATCTAAGCAGTTTATGTGCTGTGGTAATGTTAAGGAAAGGTTGTCAGTGTGGATTATGTCCTTCAGCATTAAATAAGCCACATGTAAAGTGTGGAGTCTAGAGAAAGCAGCCTCCTGATTGCTTTACACATGCAGAGCAAATACATCTTGTGGAATGAAATCTATGGGTAACCCTGTTATATTATGCTTCACCAGTTTCCTCCTTGTTGAAGGTAGCACACTCAACTGATTGAGGTTCTGTGGGGTTCAGTGCATTTTCAAGGGAAAAGTAACTCAGTCATTGTTGGAGGCAGCATGAGGCGCTCGGTAAAGAGCTGTTCAGTGTCTCCTCGGAATGAATAAATTAAATACTCTTGGATCGGACCAAAGGCAAACAGTGATGAGATGACCTTCCCGCTCTGACTCCCAGCCTCCCTGCTGGACTTAAAATTAATCTCCTACATCATAGTCTCACCATTGCATATATCACCTCCACACACTGAAGTCATCATTTTGTTCATTCCCCAGCACCTCTATCCTATAAGGTCATGTTGGGTCACAGAAAGGTTGAATGGGCGCAGTGATGCTGACCCAAGTACCGCTATTGGTAACTGGCTGTTTACAAAGCCGCACTCCTCACTTTTGGTTGATATGCCCATTGCTTTGGCTTTCACACAGCAATTTATAGTCATAATGTCGGCAGATTGAACATCGAAATTCATGAGGCTAAAGCTACATGTCCCGGGCAAAATGTCCCCCTTTCCAGCTGATTTCTAAAGACGTGTAAATAAAGACACATCATAGCTCTTTTATTAAAATGTTGAGTGACACTTAATTACTAAATATTTGAAAAAAAAAGATCAGACTGTAATTTGTTTCAAACAAAGAACAGGACAGAGCTGCTAAGTCTGATAACATCCAAGGCTGGTTTTCGCGCAGTAGGAGAAAACAACACTGTGGGTGTGCAAGTCGTGAACAGAGCTTGTATAACATAACACTATGACCCCCCAACTGAATGTAGTTAATTCTACTTAGTGATGTACTCCTTTCATGTGCCTACAATCTGGCAATCAACTTTTAGATTGAAAACAAATAATGTATAAAATCTTAAAACAAGTTTCATGTGAGAAAGAAGTCTTTTTCTGTTTTAATGCAGCAGAAATGAATAAGCACAATAATCACTATGGGGAGTACTAGTGCCAAGGATGAGACCTGAATAAGGGATCACCTGCCAAAGAATATTTGGAAGCAGATAGTTGGCTCTCACAGTTAAGTATCCATTTCACATTCTTTTATCTCTGTTACAGACAGAACAGGTTCTTTTCTCCTCTTCATCCATCACCCGGGATTTTGCTTATTTATGTACGGGCTGTTAACAATTTTACACGCGATAAACAACTGAGACCTCTGCAGGATCAAGTGAGCTTTGCCACTCTGCATATTCCTGCCACAGCAACTTTTATCTAATGATGTTATGGGTTTTTTTCTTTCATTTATGTGTGAAGGAGCTCATTATAAATTTAATCACAGAAGAAGTGGACTTTTAATAACAAAAAGTTGAGAACACCTGGGCTACAGCATCTAGGATTATGATTGAGTCTGTGGCATCATTAGTATGTCAAATGTGTTTATGTAATTGCTTTCACTGCCAGCAGGGGGAGACAAAAGTTCCACACTTCAGATGTTAATTTTTCGAAATGATCAGGATGATAAATCCCAGTAAGTTAGGGAGCTGCACAGTCGGTCAGTCAAACTAAGAATCCCTAAGTACTGTAGTTCAGTGGTGACTACAAGGAGAGAAACGTCTGAACTTCTGGACTGTGTAGTAAGTGTTTGCCCTCAGCTTTCCATCTGCTTCATCCTGCGTGTACTTAAGCACGGCCCTTCATTGAAACACTTGAGCATCCAACCTGAGAATACAGTTACTATCTGCATTTATGTGTCTGATTTACAGCTTAAATCTTATCTAAAGAGACTTTGAGTCATTTCTGTTAGCCACACTAGCACAGTGGCTCTAGGAGTGACAATGTCCACCATGTTGGTCCACTCTCTTAACAACTGTTTAATGGATTGCCTTGAAATTTGATTCAGATATGACTATGCTTAGCCTCTATCTATCTGCTAAACATCAGTGTTGTCACAGTGGTGCTGACTGCTAGCGTTTAGCATCACTGCGACAGCCTCACAAAGTGTCTGCCTATGGACTCATAGCCTGGTTTAACAAGCAGTGTAGATCAAATCAAATCTGGCAGTATTGCAATGGCGCAGTGTTAGTAGCATTTACCTTCATTGGGCTGCCACACGTTACTAATTTATGCGTGAAACATTTGTCACAAGTAACATCCAAAATCCAGTCAGCTGGGCAGGAAAACAATGAAAAGTTAAATTAAGTAATTTGGGAGACGAGATTGCACTTGTTTGACATTAGTTAACTCAGTCACACATGGGGAGTAGCACATACCAACCTTTGACATTTGGTGTAATCTAATGGGCTGTCTCACAGCTAGTGATCATTTCTTTTGGAGCACACATACGTGATATATTTATAACCTAAGTGCTTATTAACTCACATAATCTCACTCATCTTTCCTTTGGCAAAGGTGCATCGTGTATCTGAGGACGTGAGTTATGTTTCTTGTAGCAAAGTATACTGTGTATTACTATTTACATTTGTAGAAGTCTGTACTACATAATATGTGCATAATAACAACCTTTGTTTGTTCAAAAACCCGTTATATGACTGTGCAGACAGCTAATGGGTTTTGGGTGGGGGTTGTGCTGTAGCTGAAGGGGAGAGTAGATCCCTGAAGGGGCAGAGGTGTTTCATTATGGGCTTTCACATAGTCTGTGTTTAGTCTCGCTCATCCTGTCTGTCTATTCAACAATGCAAGAAGCCTAACTGTGCACAGGAATGATGAGTTCACGGGCTCCTGCGATTTCTTAGAATTAGTTACAGGCTTTTCGATAATAAAAGATTAGGTTAAATACGTATGTAGGCCAAACAAAGTTAGCTTTTTGTGTGGAGTGTGTTTGAGTCTAAGTACCCTTACCTATTTTCACATAGGTGTTTAGTGGTGCCCTTTTCAGTATAGCTATGGGAATTGTCTCATACTTCCACTGTTAAACGAGGTTAAAAAAAAATCAGGAGTGAAATGACAGCATCTTTGATAAATGTCCAGAAACAGTACAGTTTTTGACAGTAAGTCATAAAAGATTATTTAAAGAGCGATGAGAGGTGGGTCTCCATACCATCTCTGTATAAATCTTAGCAGGACAGGCTGAGAGGTGACCTCCGCATTTTACTGCTGTTTCATGAACATGTTTCACTGGGCATTTAAAATGAGATTTTTTTCCCATTAATCATTCCCACGGCTGTCAGAGGTCGCTGCTCATGCAAATTGCAGCACATGATTTAAGCAAGTTTTATCACTTGCTTGATTAGAGCGACATTAATAAATGAAAAGCTGCATACTTATCATTACTCTCATTCTTGAGGTCGAGACACTGCAATCAGAGGTTTTAATGTTAAAGCTTTGGTGGTTTGAATGTAGACTTTGATTATTTTTGAACAGGCCTTGCCCTTCATACAGTGCGCAGCTTAACATCCTCACACCCCAGTTTTTTCTGTAGGAGGAGGGATGTGCCGACATAGAGCCTGCGTTACTTTGCAAGGGTCACAGTAACAGGATGCTCAGCAGTGGCATTTGCTTTGTCAGTGATGAATCACGTGTCAGGTGTAAACAACAGTGTTTAATGAAACGTTTGGAGAAGGCACAGCTACCGTGGTCAATCTAATTCAGCATGTGATTTATCACTGTGAGCCTCTGAGGGGCTGACCCGCATGCTAAGACCAGAGGTTTGTCAGATGTGAGACAAAAACACAGGCCCACTGACGTCACGTTTCACAGGGAATCTTATGATCTCAGCTTTTTGCTCAGTCAGTCACACCTCTCCGAGAGACGGGAGAGAAGTAGTGCTGCTTGGCACCCCACCAGGACAGGATGTGGAGCTGAAGCTGCATCAGATAATACCTCCCGCTGAGAGCGCAGGCAGCCATTGGTCCATCTGTTCTCCCCTCTGAATCACTGATCTCCAAATAGAAAGCTGCTGTCTCACCACTTTATATATCTCAATTCTCCTCCTCACTCCTTGTTAGAGGTGATAAGTTTAATCATTAAGTTTTCAGTGCTTGAAATAAGTTCATCTTTCGTTCAAAGGAAGAATGCGAATTATCATACCATCTGAGATCAGTGTAGTCTTTGAAAGTGTCGGCCTGTCTGTCTTTGAAAGTGAGCTGTTTACCAAATGAATGTGAAACTGGTGCGTGATTAGCATCAGTAGGATTTATCAAGAATTTGATTATATCTATAGTTCAAAAAAGTAAAAAAACACATCTTGTATCACCTTGTTCTCTTCTCATCCTATGACTCATTTTAGTGTATCTTGGCTCTTTGATCTCACGCCTCCTCTCTGACTTTGTCCTGTGTTCTTCCTCCTCTGCCAGGTTACCATCACAGCCTCCCATCGTCCCCATACTCCACTGGTCCTGAAGGTCAGAGGTTACCCTCATCTGGGACGTTGTCATCAGAGTTCCTCAACCAGGGCGTCCCTGTAAAGATTCTGCTGTTGGTGTGCAACGCTGCAGGCGCCGGCCAACATGCTGTTAGGTAACGATAACAGTTGAACCCTTTTATGACGGCAAAATATCAAATCTTGTCAGCTTTTCTGACTTGTCAGTCATCAGGGTTTTTGCTGGTTTCACAGTTAACAGATTTTCAGCAGATGTGAGCTCCACATGCAGTAGTAGCACAGCCCACATTACATCCAGCCTTGCTCTGGTGAAGTACGTCAAGGTCATGTTAGCACCCTGTTCGGGAAAAGACTCACATCTCACTGTGAGATGAGTTTCAAAATCAATCAGCTGAGGAATCCGACATCTGGCACGATATAGAGATCAGACACTCGTCTCCCTGACAGAGTCCTGAGAGATCAATATAGGTGAGCTCGCCATCACGGCTGTGGGAAAGTCCAATCCCGGCCACGTCTCAGTTTCTCCTTCAAATGCCTCGCTGTCGTCGATCAAACCACCCACCTATCTCGCTCTCATCAGATGACAGCTGGAGGACTTTTCTGTGCCAAGCAAGTGACATTGGAGTCGCATACTTGTTTCTAGCTCTGGTTGTTTGTGTAATAGCATCACCAGTGTATTTCTGAATATCAGTAAAGTGTGAAAACTCTCGCTTTTGTTGGTTTTTTAGAACTGTGAGACCAACAGATAGTCGTAGATTTAAGAAAGTTTCACATTTTATGTGTCATGTCCAAGTGTTATTCTTGAAAGTTAATAATTAGACATCAAGACGTTTTACTTGTTACATCTTGTTACTGATTCTCGTGTCTGTTGAGACAGGCTGAAAATAAATATAGGGCAGTTGCTAATCTGAGTTAGATATTAGATTTCACTGCATGATCCCATCAAAAATCCAAGATTATTCCATATTAATTATCAGGTTGGCGGAGTTGAAACATTCACTGTGAGAATGAGGAGCTAGAGAGTAGCAAACACAGTGTGAAATGACTTCGGATTTAAGTCCATTTGTCACAAACCAAACCATACAGCAAAAGAGTTACATTGTTATTCCTCCTGCTCCACAGCAGTTTCCAACAGAGTTTTCCCCCTCATTTTGCATATATTGTCTCTTCCTGCTGCAGCTGTCGCCGCTCAGTCACCGCAGAATGTTAATGGTTAACATCCTGAAAAGTGATCCAGCCTTATTTATACTGAATGTCTCCATGGTATCTATGTATATGATGTAATGAGAAAACTCTATGAGTGAGGGTGTGTGTTTGATTTCTAATATTTTGTGTCAATGTCTTTAAGGATTTCAGAAAACAGAAAAAAGTAGTCCCTTCACACATGCAATATAGCTTGCTTTTCATTCATTTAACATCTGTTCCTACTAAGTTTTATAGCACCCCATTGTCATCCACTGTGTGTGTGCCTGTGTGTCTTTGTTTGCTGCATGCATGCTCACACGGTCTCACACTAGAAAGTCTCATGCATACCATGGAGGAGTGCCCTCAATTAAACGTGTATTGTAATTAATGTGTCATGTGATCTTTTGATTGTTGTCCCTCTCCTCTCCAGCTATTTTCGCTCCTTATTATCTCTCTCTGTGCTTCCATAGATGTGTTGTGATGAGAAATTTTGTCGGTAATGTTAATAAATGACTATTTGCACGACAGTAAGACAAGGAGATGTTGGCCCGTCAGGACTAATGTAGAGTGGTTGAGTGTGGCTGTCGTGAGCTGTCTGCTTTTTCTATTCCTCTTCAAGGTTTGGGCCTCCATTCCTAATGAGGGAGGACCGGTCTATTTCCTGGGACCAGCTGCAGCAGAGCATCCTCAGCAAGCTTTATTACCTGATGATCAATGGAGCTCAGGCACAGGTACTGGACAACTGTTAATGGTTATGTGATAATTGATCCATGTAAGAAAGGAATTTTTTTCACTTGTGTCCACACATTTACACTCATACAGACTCTTTAGCAGAGCTGATTCTTGAAACCATATCCTCCGATTAAGCCGTGCATGTCAACAGGCAGTGATCTGTTCACATCCAATCAAATGACAAAGACTGACATGAAACGCAGGTCAAAAGAGTGACACAGTGGGATACACACTGTCATTTGCTATTGTGTGACAATGTGGACATCTACTGTAAATACTGCCACTGTCGCAACATCAATGTTAGAATGGAGAAATGTATTTATTATCTTTAATATGTTTCTTCACCACAACCAGATAACCGTTGGACTAAAATCGCACTGTATACCTGTGTGTCAATAGAAATTGCTCCATGATTCCTGTTAAACTCACATTTAATGGCCGTGTTGTGTGGGCGGGCTTGTTTTGAGCACCGGCTGGAGGCAGAGGGGGGACATTGTTCCCCCCTGCTGTGCCGGCTGGCGCACCTCTTCAGAGACAGGTTTTTTGGCTCGGGACAGAGCAAAACATGCCCACACAAGGGCACTGTTTAGCACAGGTGGGGGAGCGTAAAGCACCACCTGGAAGCTGGAGAGGAAGCACTGTCCTCTCATTGCACACACCGGCACACCAGACCAGAGTCAGCTGAAGTGGGTTAAGACGAGCGCTCTCTGATACACATGGATAGAATGTGGACAAAGCTGCTTCTTCTTCTTCTGGAGAGTCCAATTTCATGACTTTGTGGCATGGCCATGTTTATGCAGGGAGTTTTACTTTTGTCCACTCATCTCCCAGTGCTGTTGTGTTATTGGCCTTGTACTGTGCCAGTCTCTGCTTGCAATAGCCTTCTGCCCTCCTTAGTGTCAGTACTACAGTATAAACACAGGATGGAAAGTGGAAATGAAAAGAGACTTTAAAATATGTGAAAAAAAACAGGAAAGTTACAAGAAAGCAATTCATCTTAACTGGCAGTGAGTGAAGCCTTTTTAAAGTAACACAGGTGTTTCAGCAAAGCCTTGCAGGTGCAGCTCAAATGATTTTTAACATTGCTCTGGCAACACCTTTTTAGCTACTTCAAGGTACAAGCAATGATTCAAATGCAAACAAAGGGCAGAGCCACCGAACTGCTGCAATGAAACAACAGATGTCTTTACGCTGAACTGATCATTAATGTCATGAATGAAAGAACTTAATTATAGCATCTCTGAAAATGAAATGCACATATCAGTGGTGGTGCTGAAAAGGCTTTGTGAAGCACAAGGTTAGCTGAAGTAAGGCCTACTCTATTATATTAATAAATCTTTGATTTATATGTTCAAACAGTTACGGGTCGTAACTTTTATAATGTTTATATCTTTAGGTTCCATCTTGATTTCATTCCCACAGTGTACATAATAATATATTTGCATATGCATGGCTGTGACCGGCTGTAGGGCAGGCAGTGTGTTACTAATGAGACTTGATGGGGTCTGAAGGTGAGTTCTTGGCCTGTCAGTCTTCCATGCATGCAGAGAAGCATGGCAGCCTTGTTAACGCGTGAAATATGGGACATAATGATAGAAATGCAAACAGCTTAGCTTGCTTGGATACACCCCTGCTGTATGTCGCTGTTATATCAATTATTTACTTCACTCAGGCCAGCGGGTCTATTTTCTTGCTTGTTTCTGCTTGCTCCTTGCCTGTACTGTATAATTGCTTGTGTTTCAGCATATTATTGTGTGCAGAAGCATGTTGTTAATCATGTAGTCAAACAGATTCCCAATCAATGTCTCTTCTCTTTGCCAGCTAACACACAACTGCAGTAAAGAGCCATTTAAAGCTCGGGTGGTGCGAGAAACTGGCTATCCAGCTTGCTGTATATTACTCGGTGTTCTTTGAGAAGTGTCAGGAGACAGAGGAAGAGAAGAGTCAGGTGCAACATTTTGAATAACTCGGTTGGAGCTCTGTAGTCTCTTTGTGCCCCATGCTGTCAGCTATTTAATTAAAACCAGGCTTGTACAGTATAATCAGTTTGTTGGAGCCTACCTCTGCCAAGAAAGGAGCCATGCTCAGAGCAGATGTTTGCTCTAAATCTTTCATCTCAACAGAATCTCTAGTTTTCTTGCACCAATGAATTACACTCACAAGTGGATTTTTCCGCTTCTGTCTAATTTTAGCTTCAGCAAAGATGCAATTCAAAAACAGAAAAGCACGGCCTCTCTGACAGCCATTCTTGCTGCTACTGACACCGCTTGACATCTTCATTTTAGCAGTGGCTGGCTTGATGCTCACTAAAGGACACCTTAGGAATACAAAATGCTGCAGTACACTGCTGGCTACATTTTCGCCCACAGTGTTTATATTAACAGACAGACAAACATTTTCACACATTCACACCATCTCTATCTAGACTTCTGGTGAAAAGGTTATTTTGTTGAGACTGAACTGGATTTGATATGAGATTTAATCAGAACAACATCTGAGTGTATTAGCACAAGCCTAAAGCGTGGAAAATTCCTTGAAACACACAAAATACTCTAACAACATAATGGTAGATTGTGTTCTTTGCATGGGTTGTAACTGGAGATCTTTTGCCTTGTCAGGCACAAACAATGCCACAAACATTCCTCATTTCACGCCACCCTCGCTTAATCACACGAAAAGTGATTAAGCATCGAAAGCGAGACCATGGATCTTTCTCATGGGGAAGCATTGCGAACACTAAGTCTCCACCAATGTCCGTGGTGCCCTCACGCTCATACACTCCTCCAACAGGATGCTGACATGACTTTCCACAGATTTTCTCCTCCTCTGCTCAGCAGTCACGCTGACAGGGGTGACATTGCTCAGAGCCTGACCAGATCCCTGATGCTCATTTGTTCATCTTTCTTCTCACATGTTACTCATTGTTACTCTCACATAATCCTCTTCATCTGCCTCTATACTGGGTGGAAAATAAACATGTCCAACACAAATGCATATGTACACACACAGCAAAATATCTCACTATACAAAGAGATTTTGTCTGAAACTTAAACTCTGATCAGTGATTAAATGTTTACTGTTACTGTTAAAGTTACTGTTGCTACATTTGAAGTGTTTCATTTTCAGCTGGTGGCTGCAGTTTATAATCCTGCAGTTTAGCCCGTGAAAGTATTAGTAAATTTTGATATAACAAATCATTGATATTATCAGTCGACAGATAAAGCAACCTCTCATTTATAGCTGGCAACTGTCATTTTAGTTAGCTGAAAAGACCTGTTAACAGATTTTAATAGCTGCACATAGCTAGTTAAGCTAAATTAGCTTCATGAGTTTCATGACAATGCCATCTCTGCTGACTTTAATGTTTCCAGCCTTTAGAAGATGCTCAAACTACATGTCCCAGATAAGACGTCAGCAGCAGCCCCCTTAACATAACTGTAGCTAACTAGCTAATATACTTGAACAAGCATGACAAAGTTTTCAACATTGTGTTTTCCTTTCGACGTTACAAGACAAAAGATTTTAGGATGACGACTTACGAGTGTCACTGCTAGTGTTGGTGTGTTTTTCACTGATAACAGCTTTGGCTTGGCTTACCAGAGTGTAAAATGACTGAAACCTGACTGCTGTGCCTGCTGATAGTCAGTCAGTCAATCAGTAATATTAGCATTCAGGACCAGCTTCCACACAGGGGGAACATTACAAAGTGGATGTCCGAAAAATAAATTATCCAAACTCTGCTTAAATCTATGTGCCTAATTTATACTAAAATCCCAGGCAGAACATTTCAACATGTGGAGGAATGGAAAGTTTGGCAGGCCTGTTATGAAATTGCTTATTGAGGAGAGGGTTAGCTCTTGATTGGTTCAATCTGAAATGGGTAGACCGCATTTCTTGTTGAAGCAGTCAGTATCTTTGTAAAGACCTTTACGATTTGTGCACTCGTGTGTATCATATTTTAAAGAAATTTTCCCTTGGTTTTTGAAACAATAGTGAAAAACACCTTATTCCTGAGAAGCTGGAATTGGTATGACTCCTTGGGTGGTCTTCACATGTACACACAAGCCTTTCGCTAGAACTAGCAGTAAGCCCAAACAAGTCTGTAATGAAAAGAAAACTTATTTTCAGTTTGGATTTGTCATCTAGCATTAGAGGTTTTTTTACGCAGAAGATGAAAACACAGAAAAGTAGATGAGTTCTCTGAAAAAGCACCACAGGGAAGTTTTATGCCTGCAGTGTGCATAAATACATGATGCTAAAACGCTGAAGAGAAGGTAGTCTTAGTTACATGGTTCCACATGCCCACACAGAAATGAAGGCATGAGAACAAAATGTTACTTGAACATAGGGGTGGGTGATCTTACTGAAAAACATTGCATGTGTTCCATTGCAACTATGATCCATTATCTAAATTGTAATCTTCTTAAATTTGAAATGAATTACAGACTATAGTCAGACTTAAAATAGCCTGTGAATTTCTTCATTTGCAGCATTAAACCAGTACAACATGGCAGGGGTGGACAGCAGCTGACTGGCACTTGTGATACTAATACTTAAAATAGTGCTTCCCTTTGCAGATGTGAGGCAGTAAATAAGAAATATTCTTATTTACCTCCCCTGAGGGTTATGAACTCCAGTGGGTTCATGTGCTCAAATCAATATTGTTGTCTGCTTTAGTGTACTACAAGTCATCAGAGATCCTGCTGGATCGAGTGTACCTTGTAGGACTCAGAGTGGGTATTTGTGTTTGAGCTCAGCCAGCAGCGACATGCTAGATTTCACTAGAACAAGAGAAGATCAGTTTCATTTTTGCAAGGCGCTCCTTCATTCCTAAAGCACCTCCAATCTAAGTAGATTTCAGAGTAATACAAGCATGCTTCACAGGAGGCAAAAAGATATTGGGACCTCATGTGTTCTTTCTTTTTTCTTGGGCTTTCCAGTCCAGTTGAGAATGATATGAGAAAGTAGTCTGATTATCTATGGTTTTATGGACATTATTTTTCCTGTAAAATAATACTTTGAGTGCAAAAAAAAAAAAATCTTTAACATTGTGCTCCATGTTATTGCTGCATGTTGATTCTAGCTGAGCTGCTGTGAGCTCAAGATGTCAGGTGCAGGTCGTGGCCTACTTCAAGATTGCCCACTTTGTTCTGTCACTATCTTTTTGTTGCTTTAGCCTGTTCACATCGAAATCGTTAAATATAACCCAGAGTAGATGAAAATATGCAAGGGTGAAAATATGCGCTCCCAGTTCACATTTTTAAAATAGATTTGAACAGCTGTCCAAGAGCCAAATGACTGTCAGTTAACATGTTGGCACATAAAAGTTTCGACAAGTTTTTAGAATTGGTTGTTACCACTGATTGTTATCATGAAATGTTAATGACGCTTAATTTGCCAAAATGGAATTCCACTGAAATCCTGAAGCTTTGGGTCATATAGTAGTTGATGTGTTTGAAATAGTCATTTTTTCTGCAGGAAAATCAATCACACGACCTGTTTTGTCTTTTGACTATAAGTAGGACAAGGCAGAGGTTGTTTTAAGAAAGAAAATGGTAGTGAACAAAAAAGAAGCTGAACCCAGTCCAGCGGTTGTGCTGATGTGCCAGTGTCTGTGCAGAACATCTTCATCATCATCGCCGTGTGGAAAACTGCATATTCTCTACTTTGATTCAAAGGGACAAATCTGTACTTACACGGACCACATGAAACTTATCCATGGTAGTCAGTCTTCTTTTACACAAGCATATTGGATTCATAAAATCATTTCAGCCCACATTTTTATGGTCGGAAGTCTCTAAACTAAGCAGTCATTTTGTCTGATCGCAGTAAAAGCTGCTGCTTTTTCAGAATCCTGAACTATGTGTTCTCATTTTGCCATAATGAAACCATCTCATCATAGTTATGCAAAACCATGATGGGCGAATAACACCACAAAACTGCTAGCATCAACATTTCTCATAATGGTGGTGAATCAGTGTGTGGTGGCTGTGCTCATTTTAGACATTAACAAGACTTAAGAGCCTACAGCCATGCCAGCGGTGAGGCTGTACTTAAGCAGAGTGTTGCTTTGAGCTAAATGCTAGCATGCTAACAGGCTCACAGTGACAATGTTAACATGCTGATGTAAAGCAGGTATTATTTTCGCCATGTTTGCCATTTTAATATAGCAAGTTAACATGCTGACATTTGCTAATTGGCACAAAACAAAAAGTACAGCTGAGGCTGATGGGGATGTAATTTGTTTTGCAGGAATTTGGTCATCAAAGTGCTGGATAAACTGAAATTTTGATCTGGATAAAAAGTTTGTGGATAAACAAAGTGATTATGATTGATCCTGAGAGGAACATGAATGCTCGTGACAGTAAATCAAATTGATCTTGAAACATTAAACTAAAAACCACAAACGTTTGATGCCTTGTGGTGGTAGAGCTAACAAAAAAGTCTGGGGACCACGAATGGCCATTCAATAGTTGAGATAATACATTGTGAAAGTGTGGGTACTATATGTCAGACCAGTTAAGTTGAAGATCTGTGGGGTGTAAGCACCTTTCGGGATTCATCGTTGTTTAATTAGTAGTACAAGTGTGATCAACAAAATAAAAGTGTGATCTACAAAGTTTAGAACTTGAGTTTGAGAACTTTAGAACAGTATTTGAGAAGAGGACGGGATGTGTAGAGCACTGAAAGCACTGAAAGTTAACACCGTTGTTTATAGTCTTGGTATGAAAAACGTACAAATACCCTGATGCTATGTCCATGGCTTGACTGAGTTTTTCTTGTGCCTCTCTTTTAGAATACCAGAGTGCTGTTCAATGTCCGTGTGGTGGGAGGATCAGCGTTTTACAGCTACCTGTCACCTCAGGACGGGCGGCCACTTTACCACCCTGCTGTCGACAGGTGAGGGTGTCCAAGATACATGAAACATCAAGTTAACTGTGGTGGAGCGTTCACACACACACACACACACACACACACACTCTCAGCCAATCACGTGAGTTCTTATGACCTCCATAAACACTGAAACAAGCGCTGCTGTTCTTACTGTGTCCATTGATTTTTCCTTTCCATCTCCATAGCTCACCGTACATATAAGTGGCTTTTCTTAACGTTTACTGACATTTGTTCTGCACAGTTTAAGAGGTAACCATCCATGCAATTAAATGTCCCGTATGCTCTGGAGCAAGTGTGTCTGACAGGAATATTTTTGGACACATTTCTAGAGCATTTCTGCAGGTGCAAGCCCTGACAACACACAGTCCAAAGTGACAGTTATCGTTTAAGCGAGCAGACTAGCAGACTAGCTGTTCGAGCACTACACTCTCTTATTAAGCAAGAGGATTATTACATTATTCTGAATGCGTTATTTTGTTATACAACTCAGATTCCAAAAAAGTTGGGACACTGTGTAAACCGTAAACAAAATATTATGTGATCATTATTTTATTTTTCCTCATCACCTTAATTGATCTTTGGTCACTTGATGCCAGCAACAAATGCCAAACAAGTTGGAATAGGAGCAACACCAGACTGGTAAAGTTGTGTACTACTCAAAAAACTCCAGTCTTGTACATTTCAGGTTCATTCGTAGCTGACAGCATCATATTCAGGTGTGAAAGGAGCTTCCTCGAAAGGTTCAGTCTTTCATAAACAAAGATGGGTACATATGAGGTTCACCACTTTGTCACACAAAGTACCCAAAGGATATTACTGCATGGGCTGTTGGTAAACACAGTTCGTTTCCAAATGACTGTAATCGGTTTTTATTTACATTTTACAGTGTCCCAACCTTTTTGGAATTGGTTGTAAGATAGTGAATATGGTACAGGTTGTTCCTGCTTAACATGTGCATCTGTGAAATCCCTATTAATGCTGAAGCTTTGGAGCTACATATGCTGTCATTAGGCGGCACGGTGGCGCAGTGGTTAGCGCTGTTGCCTCATAGCAAGAGGGTTTGAATCCCGGTCTGGACCCTTCTATGTGGAGTTTGCATGTTCTCCCTGTGCCTGTATGGGTTTTCTCCGGGTACTCCGGCTTCCTCCCACAATCCCAAAGACATGCACATTAGGTTAACTTGCTACTCTTTGTGTATTCGCCCTGTGATTGACTGCCGACAGTCCAGGGTGAACCCCGCCTCTCGCCCGAAGTCAGGCTCCGGGTATAGAAAATGGATGGATGGATTTGCTGCCATTTTTTCAGGGGCCTCCATGTCCAGCAGTTTTTGATGATTGGCACTCTCTATTATGTTCTGAAGCTGATGTTTAATTTTTAGTTTTCATATCATGTATATCATGCAACAGTAAAGATTAGACCTGATTTTAAAGTGCTGACTGAAATGTGCAGACATATTATCTCCTTTCACAAATGCATGTCTGATGGCTTTTTCTTGCCGAAGTGAATTTGTTGATTCAAAGGGGCCTTTTGGCAAGGTCTTGAAAGAACAGTTTATTCATTCAGTGAATGGTGCTGATGGGGCAAATGCTGTAGAAATCTTTTGAAACGCAAATGTGCAGCACACTGTATCCTAGAAACTAACGTAATGATAGCGTTTGAACTCTAATGATTCAGAACTATGCTCGGTTCCCAAGTCAACCCCCATCAGACAGTATAAGAAGGAACACTGCAAATGTTTTATTCTGCTGTTCACTCCCATCAGCCTCTGTAAACTGTTTCTGTGGCATGTCATATACGTACTGTTTCTTGTGCCAGCGGACATACCATCTCTAGTGTGTACTTATCAATTGACTTGAAATGGCTTGCTCATTTTTAACCATGCCGAGTCCTAGCTCAGTGGATGGCTCTGTGTGTCTGTGTTGGTGGACTGACCAACACCACTTTGGTCCAGACTGAAATCCACTACTGGAAGGATCACTATGACATTTTTATACATACAGTCCAGAGGATGAATTATAATGTCTTTGGTGGTCTCAACTATTTGTCTAGTGCCACCATGAGATCAGCTTTAATTTTTTTGTGAAATCTCTTGTTTTGATGGATTGCAGTGACACAAGCATAGAGATGTTTGAATTTTTCTAACTTTGGTGATCCCAGTTTTTCTTCTCATGAATTATCAAGTTAATTTGTCCAACACTTTGGTTTACGATCCCATAGCTGCAAATCTAATGATATTCCCATCAACCTCAGCTGTACTTCATTTTTTAGTGCTAATTAACAAACGTTAGCAAGCTAACAAGCTGGACTGTGATGGAAAACACTGTAAAGATTATTCCTGATAAATATCGGAATGTTAGCATTAGTTATTTTCATCTCAGAAATATGTATTGACCAATATTATATAAACTTCACATAAGCAAAACAAAAAAATCACAAATTAGTCCAAATTAAAATTTAGCTCAGAGCACTGCTGTGCCTCAGCAGCCTGCACTTTGCGGGGCAGCTGGCATGGCTGTAGATGCTTGTTCTCTACAAGTCGGGTGAAAAGTGTCACAGCACAGCTCCGTGAATACTAAAGTTCAAAAAGATTACACCTGATGTGACTGACGGCTCATTCTTGACCTTCAAAATCAGTTTGTAAAAAAATAATCTCACTTCAAGATCCCCAAGTTAGTTTTTCAACCACTTATCACAGTGTGACCTGAACAAGATCATGAGATGCATTTGAGATCCCTGTTAGAAAATCAGTTTATTGTTGATGTGTTGAAGCTCAGCTGTGAACTGCTTACACATTTCTGTTGTTCTGTAACTTATATTTACATGGAACGTCCACAACTAAATCCCCCAGTCACTTTTTCACACAAGTTAAGATACAAACAACATGCATGTATCAACCAATGTTGTGCTGTTGTAATGCTGACACCTAGTGGTTAAAATGCCTCAATACAAGTGCACTCAACGTGTAGTAATAAGGTGGGAACAGTTTATTCACTGTAAATATAAATGCAAAGTATGGCAGAAGTGAACAGGTGATGTTAGACCAGTAAAGGAACTTTGTGCAGGTAACCCATCCCCCCACACCTGGTGGAATTTCTCCTTCTATGTATTTTAGAGCTCTGAAGCTCTGTGGCTCAGGAGGACCTCCACATGTGAAGCTCATCATCGAGTGGGAGCACAGAATCAAAGACTGGTCAGTTTATTTTCTATGACAGACCAACACCTTTTTACCCTGTACCTCTTCTCTATTATCCTGTCTGTTTTATGTAACCTGTTTGTGTCCTGGGACACAGCCTGTTTGGAAACATTCAGGAGGAGGTGGTGAAAGATGCAGACAGCGTGAGGAATCAGCAGCAGCAGCACGTCCAACAGTACAGCTGCACCTTGGACGAGTGCTTCCAGCTCTACACCAAAGAGGAACAGGTAGTAAGCCTGTTATCATTTCATACCTGCAACACCCAGTGGCTCTATTAAGAGTCCTGACAAGATTGTTCTTGTACCACTGTGACTAACACTACGAAAAAACATGTTTATAGTGGCAGCAGTTTTTGCAGTTCTGCAGCAGATATTGTTATCGATAGTACGTTTTATTTTGATGTCTCTGCCAGAACATATTTCTTAACAGGAATAGTGTGAAATAAATTTAGAATGAGGAATTATTTAAGGTGCTCTGTCTTTTTGTTTCTATGAAAGGCACACTCGCACACATTTCTGTGCACTACAGGGGGCAGTCATGCATATGAACAGTTGGTGGCTTTAAAGACAACAACATGTGATAGTGAAAGAGGAGACCAAGAGGAAAACTGCAAGAACAAAACACTTTTATAATGTGTTTTAGGTGTTTTTAAGAGTCTAAGTTTTAGATCAGCTTAAAGGATTCACCCAATGGCTTTGGTGAGAAATAATAAATAGATTAAGAAAGGGAAAAAAGTGTCAATGGATAAAATAAGTATTTGTGTGGATAAGTAGAAGTTATATATGGTCCACAAGTGGACCATATATAACAGGAGCCTCATTTGACTGATGAAGACAAAAACAACCAGGATAAATAAGGACTGTGTTTGTACACACTCTCCTCAGGCTTTACAGGGGCCAGTAAAAGACAGTTTGACAGATTTTGAGTAGGCAGTTGCCATCATGTTGATTCATCACCTGCAGTTGTCATGTAAAACCATCCATTTGGTTCGGCTCTTCAACAATCAGTAAATTCACTTCAGTTGAATTTATTTATATCGTGCTAAATCACAGCAAAGATTGCTTCATGACACTTTCTAAAAAGAGTTTAGTGAGTTATATTAATATTTTTTAGGTCAGTTTAGCAGAAACCGTTACTGTTTGTTTATTTCAGGTTCTGTCTAAAATATGTTGCCCAGATATTCATTCATATGTTCCTAATAGAAAGTACTTCTGAAGTGAAGAAAAATTAAGATGTGGCTAATGATTTAGCCTCATGTCATTGTCAACAAAAAAAGCAACAATGTGTACATGATCACCGAGAGCAAATTACAGTTCGTGCACTTCTCTTTCCTGACTTGCAGCTCAGCTGAGCAGTTAATCTGACATCCAAAATCAACCAATGTCACCAAAACAATTCAACAGGTCTTGTACCAGGACTCTCCCAACAAGGAATTAAACAAGGTGCTCAGTGATGTAAGGCCTAATGAGTGATTTATATTTTGTTGTTGTTTTTGCATATGCACTTCAAATCTAATTTACAGTAATTTTGTGCTTTATTACTTTTGAACCTAAATGTAATCGTTTTTAAATTGGTCTGAAACGTGCAGGATGCAGTGTACTTAAACAAACTTAAGGTGGAGTCTGAGAGTGAGAAAACAGTTGACAAATTTGACAGATGTGGTCACTGCCTGTATTTTGTTTGCTCAGTACAGAGCGACTGCTGTTGCACTGACTGTTGGTCCTGATGTTACCTTGTGTCACCACCCAGTGGTGCTGCAGGCACACATGCGGTGCTGCTGTCAGTCTGCATGATGTCAAGGCTCGCCTGTCGCTCTGAACGGGCCAGCTAACTGCCTTTCAGCCCTGATGTGCAAACATCGGTGACTCACACGCTAAGCCGTCAAAGATGAAAACATGTTGTTATCATTATTGTCTTCTTTGAATTTTTGAATCCACAGCTCACCTGTATTCTGACACACATGCAAACTCAATATAATAAAATTAAACACACTCAATTAGCATGGCAGTTTACTACTGCCACTCTGAAAGAAGAACAAGATGTTTGCCAAGAGCAAGAGAATCATCCTCATTGTAAACTTTAAATGCGCAACCTTGTTGAATACAGTGAATCATCACTGTTCAGTTTTCAAGGTGGTAGTTACATGAAGGTAGGAAAAGTGAACAAAAGTAAGCCAAAAGTAGCCATGGCAACAGCTTCTAAATGTACTTCCTGTATTGAGTCAAGATGATTTGGTCTGTAAAGAGGTTTCAGTCATACATCATTTTGAAGAATATGATTAAGTGAGTAACACCAAGGGGGTTCAGATGATGATTTACTAGGATAAGGTAGTATAGAAGGGTGGCTTTTGGTGCTCTTGCAGGTTGATAAACAGTGAGACGGTTCTGTTCAGTGCATTTTGTGTCTATTTCATCTTCTTCCTTCCTTGCCTCTCCCCCACCAGCTTGCCCCAGATGATGCCTGGAAGTGTCCTCACTGCAAGCAGCTGCAGCAGGGCATGGTGAAGATGAGTCTGTGGACGCTTCCAGATATCCTCATCCTCCACCTGAAGCGCTTCAGACAGGTGGGAGAGCGGAGGAACAAGCTCACCACATTCGTGCACTTCCCCCTGGCGGGCCTGGACATGGCACCTCACATGGTGAACCGCAACCACGGCACCCACCCGCCTCCTCTCCAGCCTGGCTGGAAAGCGTCCAGGCGACCTGATCTGGTCCCTCCCGACTTCCTGTACGATTTGTATGCTGTGTGCAACCACCACGGAGGAATGCACGGTGGACATTACACAGGTCTGAATAACGTATACCTTCTGAGGAAAGGCACTTCTAGTAATAATAAGAGCAGTTACTTTGTGTATGTATCACTCTTTAAACAAATGTGTGAAAGATAAATCACGATAAAACCAAATACAACCAATAACAACAAATTAATAAGATAGAAATGAGATCAAGGAAAAGATTTCTGTCCTTTCAACAGCCACCAGTGTAAGTTTTCTCTTTCTGTCATTTTTGTGATTGCAGCCTTCTGTAGGAACTCTGTGGACGGTCAGTGGTACAGTTATGATGACAGCAGTGCCGAGCCAGTTCCAGAGGCGGAGGTGTGCACACGTGGAGCCTACATCCTCTTCTACCAGAGGAGAAACACCATCCCACCTTGGTCTGCCAGTTCCTCAGTCACTGGTTAGCCCTTTCAAATTCCCTGTCACTCAGTGGAACCTGCTTTACATCCTTTTGGTAAAATATAGAAAAATATGAAGGTTGGAGCATGATTACATGTCATAATACATACTATACATACTATATTTTTTTTCATCATTCAACAGTGTGGCCTGCAAATTCTGCCATTTTCCCTCTGCAATTTCAGCCTGTTGGAATCGATTAATGTACCACAGCAGCCTCAGTGTGCATTTTTGATATAATCTCTGTTTTTTAGCCCATTTGTGAGGGTTCCCAGTGGTTGCAGAGAAAAGCTGACCTGTTCTCAGCAAATGTCTCCATTTCCTGGAGTCACAGTAGCATTCATCTTTGTGGTTTCAGCATAATAAGGGTATTCACAGATCAGATGGATGGCTAATGGATGGTGCCCTGTGATCACATTCAGTTTTCAGAATTGTTTCTTCTCTCTGACCACGACATTTGTGGGAACAGTAGATGTACATGTTCTATGACTGACCTTGGCTTGTTTTTGAACAGAAGTGCAACAAAAACACCAGCTCTGATCTCTTTTCCTTCTTTATGCAGGGTCCACCAGCTCATCCACTTCTGACCACTGGCTGGTTCGGCTGGCGGGGGACAGTAACAAGGACAGCGTAGTCTCAGGAGGACCCATCCCTGGACCTCAAGGGCCTATACAGGCCCCAGAGTCTCCTGAGCTGCCAGTGTTTGGGGAGGAACCCCTAAAAACAGTAGAAACAAGTAGGTATCTAGAGTAGCATGAACAGTATAATATGATTTCATTGCTTTTACACTCCTCCCTAAAGAAAACACTGAAAATAATGTGTGTAAAATAATATACTTCAAAATTAAAGCCACAGCTGTGATGCAGCTAAACGATAAACAATGAGGCCAATATCTGTGAGGTAAAATTGTGAACATTAACTCTCCTCTTACATGCTGCATCCAACCCTGTGAATCTATCCTACATGTGAAAACAATTTCAATTCAGAGCAGGAATGGCAGACCCCACCAGTATCGATGAAAACCAGACCAAAACCAAGACCAGTTTGGAGATGTTTTTGCTTCAAAGTGAATTAAAGATTTCTTCCTGAAAATTTAATTTAGATCATTTTCATGCTTGTATATGTTACATGTTATACACATACATGTTATTAAGCAAAGTAGTAGTAGGTAGATGGTGGTAACATACCGTGTCTTTTCCTCTAGATGGGTTTGAAGCAAAGCCATTTGTCCGTGGGACCCAAGGCAGGAGTGTCAGCATGAGATCACCAACTAAATCCAAGGAGGCTCTGAGCAAAGTTCTGCCACTGCGGTGGTCTTTTGCCTCCAAGGACCGCATTAAACACCCAGTTCAGACCCAGCCTGGAGAGCTGGTGGAGTACCTGGAGTCTGGGCGTCGGCCACGATGTACCAAAGACCCTATCATCACACTGGTGGCCACCCCACCACAAAGGAATGGCCAGGCAAAATCATTTGAAGTAGGACATGACTGCAGCTCGCCTAGTGGTAGCAGTCTTAGTTGTACAGAGAGACCCAGCTCCGACACATGCTACTCCCCTAAACTACCAGCTGGACAGAGCAGACCTTGTGTGGAAAGAATCATCAACCATGGAGTCTGTAACAACAGCAGTGTCAAAGCTAGAGATTATGGGTCTCTGAGGCAGAGGTCATCTAAGAAAGTAAAGCAGGACCAGGGCAGCCCCCTGGACCTCCAGATTCAACTTCAGAAAGGAGCCATTCTAATGGGTCATATCAGCCACAGTGCACCCCCAAGCAGAGATTCCACACTGAGAAAGAACAAGGTCCAAACCGGGGTGACATACAGGGCACAAAAAGACTTGCTACAGATGGTCCTTCAGCCTGATGAAAGGAGAGGGCAGAGGGCGCAGGAGGGCCGCAGCCACGACAGCCTCTTGTCTTTTTTCAAACCAGGCTTCATGAAGAAAGACATGCCTGGCTCACCAATCAAGGGACAAGACAGGCGTCTGAACGGCCACGGACAACTGGGAAAGCTTGCAAGCAGTAATTTAGCCAAACTGTCACTCTCCAATGGAACTCTGACCACAGTGGCACAAGAAGGGAGGAAGGCCAATGTCACCCCAAGCTGTGACGCCCATAACTGCAAAGTACACCTAGTGAACGGACAGGCTGGGATTCACGACCCAGTAGACATTAAGCGTGCTCACAGCTCTAGTAACATCCAGACCAAGCTGGATGTGACGTTCCGCAGGTGTGCCTCCCTGCAGAGGAACGGCGATGTAGTGGCACCTCCAGCCCACCGCATCCTGCTGTCGGACAAGCCCGGCTACTCCACCCTGCAGCGGACTCGTTACAGCACCACCTCACTGGGTAGGCACAGACCTGTCGCTGAGTCCACAGGCAAGGATAAACTACTTTTACCATAGATACAAAATTATAAGAGCCATTGAGGTTTACCCTGTGTCCAGCACAAATGGAACAAAATTAGAGCGGAGGGTTGAGGTTTTGCTTCTGGCGCCAGTAGTTATAGAACACCAGCCTTGTGCAAAAATCATAAATTTGTCACTATGGTAATCAAAGTAACATTTACGACGGAAGCAGAATTTGATTTGGAAGCTTATCTGACAGAATAACCTGAATGCTTTAAATTGCAACAAATGCAGCCTCAGTTTTCAATTATCCTAAGTGTAAAGCTAAGTGTGTTTAAATATGATCATTTTAATCCTACTTCAGTGACTGTTTACCATGTGACTGATGGCTTTGTGTTTCCATTTTAAGTGCCTCTGTGACTGTTGAACACTTGGACCTCTCTACTGATTCCTAAACACGGCGCCCAGAGAAGCTCCCAGCAGGAGGCATCGCTGGAAATAAAGTCTATCTTCTCGCTCCCCTTCATAGTACTGTTATAAGTTCTTACCTGTGTGTGTCTTAAACTAAATCTATGCAGAGCTGAGTTAACTGAGGAGAAAAACCGCTGTAAGATTTGTTTTCCCTTATTTTGTTTTAAAAGCAGTGTGCTGTTAATACATGGATTTATTTTGACCAACATTTGAAAAGTTGGTTAGGTGAATTGGAATGTTTTTAGCCCATTATACTTTGAGAAAACCAACATCTGTTCAGAAGGCAGGAAATCAACCTGAACATGTTTGTTATGCATTGGAATCCATTCAGCTCATACAGTTTACAGATAATGGATTATGACACATTTAACATGTCAGATTGTTAAAAATTGCAAAAAGTACTAACATCTGCATTGTAAATGAACTGCTACAACATAATTTTCATGTTATATTACCAGTGTGCTTTCTTTAAATCAAATTTCCATATTTTGCTGCATGGGCAGGGCTTACATTGCAAGTTAAATTGTTATTGCAGGAACAATTAAATTGAATCATACTGGCAGCAAGCAGAGATTTATTTCTGTGTTTCAGGCAATAATTCAGAAAACAGTCTACGACTTGTAACACATCAGACTGCTAAACCATGGGAGAGGTTTGTGGATTTTTATTTGTTCTGACTAAGAAATCTATTGCCCACCCCTGAAGCTTGCAGAGCAATAAAAGAGCACTTCTGTATTAGCACCTCTGCTTAGCGACAATGTGAATTTTTATCTGTTCCACTGGAGTTGGGTTTTAATTGTTGCCCATTCGAAGCAAGGCTCAGTTTGAGGCAGTTCTCTCAGTTCTCTCGTGAACAGAGGATTCACGCTTTTTGAACTGAACACCACCCACATTTATTCTTTCCCCTGCAGCCAGGGGAGATGTGATGAGTCCAAACGGTAATCTGTGCTTCGTCACATTCATCAGCTGTTATCATGTAGCCACCACAGACGGTGGAGCAGGTCATGATGCTCCCAACGCCTGTTTAATGTTTTCACAGTCTTCAGTTGTAACCACAATTTCTGTGTCTGTTCAAGGCTCTTTTGTTTACTTATGTGTTGTAAATCTGTCACTGGGGTTTGCTGGGGAATGTAAAAATGCGAGCCTAGATCGTTAGCGTATTCACATTTCATGTTGTGCCATTCAGCATCACTGTTTAACAACACTTTACCAAAATGAAATGATAGTGAATGAAGGATGTTTCTGAGACATTATTTGGGAAATATATTTTATTATTAACTTTTTTAAAAGTCTACATTTTGTACCTGATGTGTAATTATGTAATTTAAGTACCAGATTAAAACTGTATGTTTCAGGTTACTCTTTAAAGTCGGATTAATGTGAATTGGAGACGACACACGAAGGTCCCTGTCCTGGACTGTCTATAATGTCTGCTTGATGTGCTGCAAGTTTTATGGATTGCAAATTAAACACAACTTTTCTCACAAATGAATTCATTGTAGCTGCATGATGTATGAGCAAAATTTCAGTCTGTGTATCTCATCATTCTCAGTTCTGAATCAGTTGTGTGTGTTTTTTTTAGAAGTCGAGGCTGCGTCTCCTCAGTGAATAACGTACTCTGATAGGGTCAAGCAAATGTACAGCTAGAATAGAGCTATTATGAAGGCGTGTTTCCAAGAAACACAGTCAAATGAGGCCAGAGCTTGATATGTAGCCATGGTGTTTTGAATGAATAGAGTGTGTGGTAGGCAAAGAAAGGAAACTGCTGGGGGTCAGAGGATGGATCCTCAATGTTTAGCACCACACAGGGGCTGAACAAAAAAAAATAGATGTTATAGAATGGCTTTATCTAACTCACAAAAGATGCTATTAAAAAAAATCTAAAAGCTTTCGTTTTACTGAAAGTTTTTATTTAAAGGTTGGTGTCATTGGTTAACAAAAGACTAGGAGGCAACAAGATTCATTTAAAAGCATCCGCTGGTTATAATCACAGTGTGTTGGCCAATGTGAGACAATGTGCAACAAAGACCGAGAGTTTCCACCTTTTCCACTTGAAAGTCTTTGGACTGTGTGAGGAAGCCAGAGCACCCAGAGGAAGCCCACGCAGACACAGGAAAGAGCAGGCCACCTCCACACAGCAGCCTTACTGCTTTGAGGCCACAGTGCTCAGAAGCATACAGACTGTGTCCAATATTCATAACTATCAAAACCTGGTTTCTATGATCTATGCAGTGTGTTCTCAGTGTGTATATAAATTATATGCATGATATTCAATTTACAAACCATTTGCATAAAGTGTGACCTTTATTTATTATTGTAATTTTGATTTGGCTTGTGAGGTCATCCTGATGCATATGAATGTAATTAGATGACTAAAATGTCTCTGGTCAGTTTATTTCATGTGTCACTCCCATTTCCAGTTCTTTTCAGAGGCAGAGACAGAGACCTGTTGGCAAGTACACGAGCTCCATAGGTCATGCTGGACAGCACCACCATCAGGATAAATGAGCAAATTGTCCGGAGGTATGACGTTGAACGTTTCCATAAAGATGAACTATTCATTGTTTAATGTGTTACACTGATCAACATTAAAACCACTGACAGGTGAAATTAATAATACAATGCAATGTTCTGCGAGGAAACCTTTTGGGTTCTGGCAATCATGTGGATGACACCCACCTAAATCCCTCCTCCCACCTGGAGGCCCCACCACTGACGGGTCAGAGCTGTTTTGGGAGGACAAGGAGAACCTACAAAATATTAAGCTTGTAGTTTTAATGTTGCGTCTGATCAGCATATGCGCTCATTGTCAAATCATAGCCTTCTTTCACTCACTGGCAGCTATAATATGCTTTTCACCACGCATCTCAGCCTCCACGGCAACCTTCATCAGCAAACCTCAGTTATCTGAACTCACTGATGTGATCACCATTGTGATGTGAAAACAGTCCACACTATGTAATGCACAATGATCTGTAGGTTAATGCATATTCTTTATGTAAATGAAAGGCCCAGATAATCGGTGTGTTAGCGGAGGCAGCTACACTGAACGTATATTGGCTTATTGATCCAATGTTTCAAACCGTGACGCTTATAAGAAGCTTGTGGCACAATAATGTCAACCATTACAGCACTGATGGAGCCAATCAGGGACTCTGTATACATTTGTTATGTATTTTGTTGCTTATCTTTTAATTAAATAAGAGGGTGTTGAACAGTTAAACAGAGGTCCTGTTAATGTGTAGGTGTGAGCGGCTAGGTGCTGATCTTTATTACACAGTAGTTATCCAGTTACTGTGTTTACATCTTGGAATGTACATATATCAGGGGTTAGCAACAATATCAACACACATAGACAGCCTAATGTCCTTTGTTCCATATGTTGTTCCAACATGGCGCAAAATTTGTTTTGATTACGAAAGTAAACACAGAGTTTGTGCTTTATCGTTATATTCCCAAAGCTGCAGCAGGAGGAGCAGGCTGGCAGCAGGACAGTGGACGGAGCTGCTAATCAAAGGTACAATATTAGAAAATGTTTTCACAGCTTCCACAGAACCTTACCGAAAACTGGAGGCTAACAGAGAAGAGGTGCGCTGCAGCCTCTAATGCTTTCTTTGATACCGGAGGAAACAGCAGTCAGTATCTTTGGTGCATAAATTTCCTTTCTGGATAATCTCGTTATCACTGGTACACACACACAGTATGGGCTGCGAAGGAGAATGTCGGGTTGTACACGTGAATTTCAAAATGACACAGGCTACAATTGAAATATGACTTCCTGAAAGTACATTTCTCAGCAGTGCAACCTTCTCCGCTGCTTTTCCTTTAATTCATCCATTTCATCCAGCCATGCCAGATGTGTAGACAGAAAATTCACCTACCACATCTGATGCCATTAAAACTGGAGGAAGACTAAACTTCTTCACGTGTCAATCTATGATTCCACACTGAAAATTGTTAATAGCACAGATTCAATGCATGTCATGACACACCATTACAGAGGTTTCAGTCAGTCTGGATGTGGCCGAAGCTGCTGACTGGCTACATGTGCAGAATCTTAGTTTTAATGTGAGTTACCTTCACTGATATATGTTCATAATGTCAAGTAACATTTAATCATCGTCTTTATGGTATAATGTAAAGCATTGCCCTACCGTCCACTTTTCATATATTAACAACATTTCCTCCACCTAACCTTACCAAACACACCCTGGCAGTTGATGTTTTCGCAGTACAACATTTCACAGACACAAGCAAAAGGAAGAGAAAGCATCAAAAGAAAAAAGGAAATCCCCATATACAATCAAATGCCTTTATCTTCAAAGTATGACAAGAAAGAGGTAGAGAAGCGAGCGATTTCCTGACCAGCAAAATTGTTCTTTGGGCCAAAAGTCATGGGAATGCAATCATGTCAGACTGATTTGTATTTAGATTAAAATTTTCATCTGCTACACTTAAAAGCAGACACAATCTTAATGTCCACTGTCCATGAGTTCCCAAGAGGGTGGTGGTAGTTGTTCTCTTATTATTAACTTAGATGTTCAGAGCCACAGTGCTCAAATGACTCACAAACAAATAGTTTACTATGTGATTTACTTCCATCTATTTTATTTAATTCAAACTATTCCTTTAAACCTGTTTATTCATGCATACAGTTGTTTATTGCAGTCAAAGAGTTAAAGCAAGGCATCTGGACTTGTGAAGACTGACTTGAACACATTTCACTGCTAAAGTTTTAGTTTCACTCAGTCACACCCACTGAGGTATATATACTTGTTCCCCACATAACACTTTCTTCAGAACTGATGAAGCTGCTTGGATTAGCGGTGAAACGTCTTCAAGTCAATCTTCACAAGTCCAGACGCCTTGCTTTAACTCTTTGAGTGAATATGACCTGGATGACTGAGAATCTTCCCAGATCTGTTTATTGCAGGCATTTTGATTCAAGAATGTCTTTTCAGCTGGCAAGGACAAGACATTGGGGGTCAATTTTATTCATCTTTTTAATAGCCACACATCATTTGTGAGGCGAAAAAAACAGTCAGTTTATTGATGGCTACGCAGATACGAATCTGTGCTGTGGACACTGTGAACAGACAGCATGAATACAGCCAAAGCGGAGATTGGTCTCAGCCAGTGGATCAAGCTCATTATGTGAGGGTAATTGCTGTCTTTTCTCCTGCAGAGGCTGGTGCAGTGGCCGGTGGTGTTTTGTTTTCCTGAGGCCGTTGCTGCCGTTGTCATGATCACTAAACGGCTTCATCATTCAAAATCAATGGGAAAGCAGACATTTTCCTGTGTTTCATATTACAGAACTGCAGTAATATAATATTTCTTATAATGAAGTCTGAAGTTCTGCAAGCATCTCTCAACATCTCTTATGCCAAAGATCATCATTTTCAAGGTTTGTTGTTGTTCCATCAGTGCTAAAATATTTAAATTTTTATTTAATATTCATGACACAGCTCTTTTATATACATTTACGGAACGATGTGTGTGTCCATTTTTTCTTCTGGCTTGAAAGCGTGTGATGGGGAAAATTGTGCAGCGCTAATTTGTATTGATCATCTGGGATGAGTTTTCTCTAAGCTAAATTTAAAATCCGTACAGACCTCTCTAAAGAAAGAATTTGTTGGTTTATGAAGCGGGTTTGCTGCTCTCAGAAACGACTGCTTAACGCTGTCAGTTCGTGTCTCTTTGTTGTCATTTCTGTCTATTTGTAGTGGTTCAACTGACTTTTATAACCACAGTCACTTTAAACTAAGTCCATCCATCAGTGCCTCAATTTGTTTTTTTAATTTCTTTTACACTTTTATTATGACTTTTCATGTGTTGTGAAAATAAACACCCAACTCAGAGATATTTCATGACTTGCTGCTCAGTGGTTCAAGCTTCAAAATATAAGACAATGAGTGAACTCTGAAAGGAGGAAATCTCTTTTCACACCTGTGTCAAAACCGTGTGCCAGGAACGAGTAAAGTATCACATAAATGTTCTGCATCTGTTTCGCTTGTGGAGGGAATAATTAAATACAAGATTGCCTTTTTAATAGCTGCGCTGTTAAATCACATACAAATATTCAATAATGCTTTAGATTAAAGACCAGACATGACCGACGCAGCGTTGAATCTGTTAGTATCTTTAGTATCTGAGGCTGTGTTCCTCAGGGGCACCGTTTGGCCTGCTCAGTGGAAAAGCTTGGAGGATGATAGAGTTCAAGTATTTTATAAATCTGCTGTCATTTATTTCCTATTTTTTCATATGCATGAACAGCAAAACACTGCAGCCATTGAAAAATGTCAGTGATTGCAATGTATCAAAATAGAATATATGAAACATGACTTCACGTCTACTCTAATGATAAACTAACTTTAAACTTTCGAATGCACTCTTGCGTCCATGACAGAGCAGTTCTGAGGTCAAAAGCACAGGTAAACAGAACATTTGTCTCAGCTACCACAGTGGGATCTGTCCACTCCCAGGGCTTTTTCTAAGCGGTCCTCAGCAAAAAGGGAAATCATTTATTTTCACTCTAACTACATCCATAATTCACACAATGGCAGAATGTATGTCTATTTTATTCATGGGTGTCTCATACATTTTGTAATAAAACATCTAAAAGAGGAAAAACACATCAGATGGGGGGCCCTGGGACCAACTCTTATCAAGCGGGTGACTGCAGTATAATTTGTGTTGATTTAGGGGTTCTTATTGTGAAAGAACCACTGGGGTCTGGCACACTGGTGACATGCGTGGGCTGGTCATGATCTTATCAGAACAGGTACCGATACGACACGTCTTTTGTCTCTAACTTCACATCCTGTTCCCTTCTGGTAGGTATTTCTTCAATGTATAACAAATAATGACACTCTAAATTCAATTAAGTTCCTCTGCAAGCTGTTCAGCAAACACCTGCTATTATTTCATTAGCTAGTCTAATTTAAAAAAAAAAAAGTGCACAGCTAAATGCACACAGTATGTTCACTTACTGAATAATCATAATCATGATAAAAGCAAATCTGACTTTAGACTCCAGACTGTGACTAACTCAAAGCATCAGGACAGAGAAATGTTTCCTCTGGTGCCTGTCTATGTCCAGTTACCTCCATCAGTGCCTGGTGCTCCTGGCTTTATCGCATTCATCGTTTTTCAAAGTAATGAATGGTTCTTTGATTCCTAGCGTTTGAATCACCTGTCACACTTCATAAATGACTTTGCATCCCACTGAATGGAGACATTTGAACACTTAATTAACAGTATGCTTATATAATTATAAGAAAAATGTTTGCAAAAGCCTTTATGGATTTCTTTTTAATCTCACAAAGTAAATGTGCTTCTAAAGACAGAGCGTGCCAAACAAAATTAATAAGTCCTTTATTGTTGAGTATTGTGTAAATCTGTGTCTCCCGGAGTACAATATAACAGTTACAACATGCAGCAAGTTACAGTAGACATGCCAAAATGTACATCTTGTGGTCACAGTACACGCACAGAGACACCTGCTATATATGCATGCAATGACCCATCAAACATACAATTTCTCTGCCACAATAGAGATCTAATTACAACATTTAAAGAGCCACACAGATAATGTGTTTTTCTCTTCAGATGATGACTGGCTGTTACGGTCAGGGCTCTCTGGGACAAAACCACGATACAATTTCAAACTGTATGATAGACGCACTTGAACTGCACTATCAATTCTGTAATCCATCAACACTAATCGACGACTGCAACATAACATATGATATATATACATAACATAACAGCTAACACAATCAAATGCTGTTAAAAAGTATATCTACAGGATATTTCAAATCACATAAGCTGATATGTTGAGGTGCAGGATCAGTGTTTACAGAACCATGTGACTGATGCTATTTGAAAATAACAAATGGAGCTGGATTCAAATTTATCATTAGTTTGTAGCCCTTTATTTTGTTACATCTGATGGAATAAGGTCTTCTTTTAGCTCTTTTAAACTGCTGAGCTACAGTTGACTATTTCAAATCAGAACTGTTTTTAAAAAGATACAGACAAACAATAATGATTAATCAAGCTGTTAATACTCAGTAAACAACAGGGGGGTTTAAGTCACTCATTATGCTTAATTATGAATTTGCCTTTGCTGTTTTGCTACAATGACTGATTTTCTGTAGCCTAAACATGTTGTTTACCACAAGACACAAGAATTCATCTATCGTTCCTTTTTTCTCATTTTGCTAGAAGGGTGATTAAATATAACTTCTCCTCATGTTACATGAAATGTCACAGATTCTATCACCACTTTGCACATATATGTACTTTATAGTCCAGTAGAGTCCCATTTGGAACGGTAACCTCCTCTTCATTATGTCTTTGTGGAAACAGAAGTGTTTGCAGAGGGAATAAGAGTGGGTGGTGGTAGGTGGTGATTCGTTGTCCTCATGGATGGCCAGATAAATATCCATCTCAGTGCACAGCCACAGTGACAGGCAGCATGTTTTGAAGTAGTTCCCTTGATGAGTGTATGTGAGATAGATGAAAGCTGTCCGGTGCTGTCCTCAGACTCATGCTGCCATCAGCCAGTGCAGGGGCAACTCTGAAACCCCTGTGGGATGGCCGAACGGCTACAATGAACTGCCTCTTAAAAGTTTCACTTAATACAATGTATATGAATGGGTTAATGCAGCTGTTGGCATAGCCCATGCTGATGGCAATGTTGTAGGCATACAGAAAGGCAAAGGTGGGCCGCTGCACTCCAAGGTGGACCAACTGCAAAATGTAGTAGGGGGCCCAGCAAGTGAAGAATGCCAGACATATGGCCACTGCCATACGGGTCACCTTTCTCGTCCGCACCCTCAGGCTGCGCTGAGGCAGTGGACCAACTGTAGCTGACATGTTTTGGAGAATCTTGAAGAAGACCCCACAGATGACCACCCAAGGCAGAGCAAAAGCCAAGAAGAATTGGTAGAGGGTGAACCAATATGTATCCGTGGCTGGGTTGGGCAGCAGGAGGGCACAGCCCACTGAGCCATCCTTGAGACTCATGAGCCCTGTGTACATCCAGATCGGAGTGATGGAGACCAGAGAAAACACCCACACCAGAGCTACTGCCACCCCAGCCACCGAGGGGGTTCGAACATGTTTGAAACGGATGGGATGGACAGTGGCCAGGTAGCGATCTAGAGTCATCACAGTCAGGATGTATGTGCTGACAATCTGGCTGTTAGAATCGAGCGCCGTGATGACAGTGCACATGGTGCCGCCAAAGCACCAGGAGCCATTTCCCACAAGCTGGTGGATGAGAAACGGCATGCCGAGGAGGAAGAGGAGGTCTGCGATGGATAAGCTGAAGATAAATATGTCTGGTACTGTTTGTTGGGACCAGAACTTGGTTTTCTTCACAATGGTGTAAATTACAATGCAGTTTCCAAAGATCCCAAAGACACAGATGACACCAAAGATGCCTGGCATGAGCACATTGTTATACTGCTCATGTTCTGGGACACAAACAGAATACTCTTTGTTAGTCACTTATAACAAGTAGTAAATCCTTCTATCTGTCATTCTTCTTCACAAACATCCTCTGTTTCAGTTTATGTTTAAGCTACTGGATTTGACCCAAAAAAACCACTGATCCATTCTTAAATTCTTCTAATTTGCTCATGATAATTTTGCATGTCTGACACAGTGCTGATATTGTGTCACTTCAAGAAGTTCATTTATAAAAAGAAGAAGAAACAAACAACCTACCTCCTCCTCGATTCTCCGACGAACTGAAGGATGAAAAAGATGAATTCGAAATAAAGCCAAAGTCCATCCCAAACAGCTTTTAGTTGTCTTTCTCTAAAATAGCCTGCGCTGTACAGCATAAAAGAATGATAATACAAAATATAAAATAAAGTCAAATTAGACACAGGGTATCAGGAGAACAGCAGCAAAAGAGGATAAAGAGGTTTGGGGGTTTTAAAATGCTCGTAGTATTAGTTTATGAGTTTGACGGGGATGTAACGCGTGTTATTCAGGACTTCATTGATGCACGCGATAACTAAAAAACGCACCTAAGAAGAAAAACGTGCGCCGACGTCACACACTCGTCATTCTGTAATTTAACTCAAAGGGGCAGTGCGCTCAAACCTCACAACACCCACATTTCTCATTACTGGTACTATATTCTGTCATTCTGCTTCACTCGACGGGACAAAAATGGTGTCAGTAAGTAAGGTTAATTATCTGGGAATCGCTACATGGTGGGAAATGAACGAACCACCTGTTCTCTCTATATCAAATGGAGGTCTGTGTGAAGTTACTGTGTTTCGCTTCTTCTACAATAGTGTCCCAGTGTAAGGTTTTAATGGCGCCATTAGCTCCACCATATCACCAGTAACGGAAATAGACTTAATAATTGTCTCACATTAACATGACCTTTCTATTTTTAAGTATGTGTGGGAACTTTTGCCATAATTTGAACAGCACAGCGAGTTATACCAAAAATGCATTTCTAACGCTGTTCCTCTAAGATACGATCTTTCCACTAGGTGTCAGTATTGTCAAGGTATTTAATTAAATACCTCTGTCGTTATAGACTGACAGCTCACAATTAAAAGCAGATGTCTAAAAAAAATGACAACAACAACAGCAAACAATCATATATTTGTGAAATAGTGGGCTCTGTAGTGGGATAAAAGTAACGGCTAATTTATTGTTTATTTACCGTATTTATTGTTGTTGTTGTTTTTGTTTGTTTTTGACATATCTAAAATTTGTTAATAATGTCATTTTTAAAGAAACGAACCCTTAGAATACCTTATGAAAGCTGAGGGTGACTAAGGTAGCATTTTTTTTTTTAGCAAAGACACTCTGTAACTTTCTGATAAAACCATAAAGACAATTAAACGTCGCCTTTCTAACTGTAAGTACTGCGCTGTCTACTTTCATTACCTGACAAATACTGATGTGGCAAAAACATTAGTTTACCCTCCTAAATCTAAGCATCAGGATGCTTCAACCTAATTTATCTAATATTCCACCACGCCTGGAGGTCACTCCAAGTGAATATTTAATTGCTGTTATGGATTCATCTATGTGATAGATAGATAGATAGATAGATAGATAGATAGATAGATAGATAGATAGATAGATAGATAATGGGTAGGCTATTTTAGGCTACTGTATCACGGGGGATCATTACAGGGGGCAGTAACAATTATGTGATCGGTTTTTGTTACAAGTGGAACAGACTGACAAGAAGGACCTCCAGTCACAGCAGCAGGCAGACCCTCCCAGCACTGAGGAAGGAAGCGGAAATAAACGTCGTGAACCTTATGCTAGTAGCTACGTTTAGGCTCCTAGGACGGGGTGTAAGCGACATCAGACGCACATCGTTTGTTGTCTCTTAAGAGGAAACAGTGAGTGGATAATTACCAGATAGGATATTTGTTTGTGACGGTGGCAGCATAGAAACGGAATATCTCGAGTGGTGAGTTTCTCTTATTGTTTCTCTTTATGTAAAAGTTGTGTACTCTTTCCTTCCACGACGCAGGCTAGGCAAGTTGAGAAACATTAGCTGGGCTAACTGTGCCACTAAGCTAGCAACAACAGCTTACGCTATGAAAAAAAGGTGTTTTCTTCCCTTTCACATTCGCCAACGTGAAGCTAGCTTGTGGGCCTCGGGCGTTATTAAATAACTCATGTTTATTTTAAATAGGGCTCCAGTTTTGAGTAATGTCAACGTCCATTTGTCGTTCAGATAAATTAATTGGTTTAAGTTTGATAATCATGCTGCATCGCAGTTATTGTTATTCGACCGTTAGCCGGTATGCTAGGTCTAGCGTTTTTGTACACTGGGCGCAGGCTGTTGGCTGGAACTGATTCGATTGACTCGAACTTGCGTGAAAACGGTAAAAACACGATCTTAGGCTCAATAGCAAATTACCATATGTTGAAATCTGACATTGTTCTGACAGTACAAAGCCATGACACGAATGTGAATTAAAGAGGATTGTTTGAGTCTGCTTCCTCTAGTCTCTAGCTTCCCTTTTAATTACTGTCTTGTCTTTCTTAGCGTTACTTCTGTCACTGAGGCGCTTTGTTGTTTATTTGTCTTCAGATATAATGGCCATAGATTGAGTTGTTGACGGCAATATATGATAATGGTAGTCCCCAATTAGGGCTAGTTTTGTCGTTACAGTCAAATGGCTTTTAGAAAACTGCCGTACGTCTTAAGCTTTGACTGTTCAAGCTAACTCATGTATAGATTTTCCGTGACGCATTGTTTAAAAAAAAAAAAAAAAGCAATGAAATAAGAGAGTGCATTTGCTGATAATTTGTCTCGATTTTGCTTCTCCTATCTTGCCGTCTGGGTGACTGTTAGATTTGATGGCGTTATTGGACGTACCGCTTTACGTTATTAGTGTGAACCCCTCAGAGCGGCTCGGTAGCATATTAGCAAACAACTTAATGAGATAACGTAGCTTTATCCATTCACTTCATCAACGGTAGGTTTAGCCAGCGTATCACTGTCAGCTCAGCTTAAGTAGGTTACTTGTATCTGGTCGGTCCAGGTGGTTGGTTGTCAAGAAACTGTGTGGGAACTGCCATTGACTGTAGTGAATTTTATATCAGTGTGAATGTTGCCCAGAGTAGCAGCAGCAGGAACATGTAGGCCTTAATCCCTTTTCATACAGTTTGGCCATTAGAGATGACCTTGTGTGCTGTTATTTTGGATATTTTAAGATCTTAAGAGAACAAAGCATGTGATGTCAAGACTAGAAAATAACTTTCTCATGATTACAGGAAAACACCCCTAAAAACATTTTATGAATGTGACTAAGAGGCGTTGTAGCAAGTGTATACATGCAGCGTAAAGGAATAATCATATTCACGTTTTCCGAATATTCTTAAGGTCTTAACCAAATTCAGTTTGTTTTTTTTGAGCCATCATACTGTAGTTATGTTTTTTAATAGGATTTTTATGTCCCAACATAAACCTATGCACTATGAACATTTGTTCTCTAATAAAATCATCATCTGTAACATATTATTGTGATTAAATGCCACATTGTTTTTTGTTTGCAGGTACCTTACTGTAACCTTTATGTGAGGTCTAAGCCCTTAAAGAGTGGGTCATAGACGGGAGGAGAGACTTGGAGAAAATCATCTGGCCAACTAAGCCTGGATAAGTGTTTTTTTTTTTTAAATTCAGTCCCCGAAAGACAACTGTCGCCGAGCAGTTTTCCAGCGTGCAGGAACAACCATGGAGGCCATTGCCAAATACGATTTCAGAGCTACTGCTGATGATGAGCTTAGTTTCAAGCGTGGAGATGTCCTCAAGGTGAGTGAACTGTTTGATTATTTAATGTTAAGGCTTGTCTGTATTACTCATAATTATGAAATGCCAGAAAATCTTTTCTTGCTGTAGTTTTGTTTCCTGACAGTGTCGTTAATCATCTCTGTCTGTGTTAAATAAAGTGCCATCAGCAGTTTCAGATGGTAAAGTTATTTGTATTGACGCAAAGAAAAACCCACATTTCAAAAGAGAACAGGATCAACAAGCTTGGGCTTCATCCCAGAAATCTAAAACACCTAAAACACCACTGCATCATGTGATGGCATACATGGTAATTACATTACATGTACAGCAGAACAACATTTTAGGCCTAGATCCCATTGTGTGATAGTATAGAATTCTGGAGGAGCAAAGCTTGTGTTACACTGCAGAAGGCTCAATGATTAAAGAGGCAAAAGTTGCAGGGATTTTGTTCCATTATGAACTGCCTAAAGTGCTCTCTGTGAAACCCCAGGCATGAGCAGCTTATTCAAAGCCTTATGCTTTCTGGTTGCCTGAAAAACGTTTATGTCACTCTCCGACCTTGATGAGATAGCCAAGATATTAGAAAGTACATACTGCAATTTTCCTACACAGTGATTCTCTTTGGATTTAAATGCAATCATCATAATCCCTCTGTTTAGAGTCATAGCGATGATGGGCTGGATGCAGAGGGGACAGTGCAGAAAAATTAGTTAGATATTCATGTCTCCTTATTTTCTAGGAAAATATGTGTAGTTCACTCCTCGGCTTTAAACATCCTTTTTATAATGCACGATTTTAAGAATTCATTTTCCTCCCCTGTGGCTTTAAGGTCAGCCCTTATTTTACTAAAAAAGGACTGCCTACAGTTAAGATGGTTCTCAGAAATACTGCTCTTAAGCTGTTGGCTGATAACAGAGTGAATAGCCCCTTTTGTAAAAGATACATTTCTAAGAGACCACACAGCTTTGTGTATTTTCAGTGTAACCTGACGTTCTGTTTTGGTCATAACGCTAAATTGTTTTAATGGGCAACATCTGCTTTGTCAGAGATGCAATGAGATGTAAAATGCAACATACACACTAGTTTGTGTTTAGCAATATTAATTTACCTTTTCCCTCCAAAGTTAATGATCCATTTTAGAAAATGAATCTTGTTACCATTAATACCAAACCCATCACTAATTTGGCTGAACTGAGACAGTAATACGGAGCAACAGTAAATTAACATCCTCCAGATAATTTTGCTATTATGTTCTTCCCACAGAATTTTGATGTAAGCCTGCGTATTGACAATTTCCATCAATATGACTAAGTAACTTGTCTTTATACAGTGAGTTGCCTGTTCTTTTAGAGGATGAGTGCTCTTTTTTTCCTCCTAAATAAGAGATTTGAGGAGGGAGTTTCGAAAAGGTTTCTTATCTCACCGGGGGGTCTACAGGGAGGGGTGGAGGGAGAGAAAGAAAGTCGGCTTATGAAACACAGAGTTAAATATGAGTTCTTATTAAATTTGCATATGAGAAAAGAGAGTATAGAACTTTTCTCCTAATTTCACCAGCCAGCTGTCTTGTTGTAAAGTCTTTTTTTTTTTTTTTACCAGTTTGTGAGTTCCAGCTAAGATCTTAAAGGGAAATGCCACAGATTTTTTCTCTTTAATTGTCATCACAAAAAATAAGATGTGTACGTGTTTGCCTGGATAATTTAGACTGAACTGATTTTGTGATATGTTAAAAGACCAATGTTCTGCTTATTTTTGCTAAATTTTGAAAACCTAATTTTTAGCTCTCTGTTCCCTATATGTACAGCATGTAGTTTCTTTCAATTCTTGATTTCTTTTTTTTTTCTTGATGTTGCAAGACATTGTCTATTTTCTTTACAGAAGCTCTGTTCCTCAAATATTTTGCATGTGTGGCTACACAAGAAGCATGAGGCAGCTGTTCAGTGCAGTCATTTTATATTAAAATGAAACTGAATCACTTAAACTTCATTCTTCATATTCAGTCTTGTCCAGTTTATGAAGCTCTACTTTTCCACTGTAGTTCAACAAAAACCACAGTGATTAATGTGATGTAATTAACTTTGTAGTTTGATATTTGATAACCATTAATAAATATAACAATTGCAGGGGTAAGTGTAAGTTGATTTAGAACAGGGGTACAGATTGTTGGGGTTTTTTTTGTGGTCATTAAATAAACTACAAAATTAATTACATCATGTTAATCAGTGAGTTTTTTGTTAAACCTCATAGTGCCAAAGTAGTGCTTTTTGGCCAAGTGGGGGGAAAAGATCCTCATCAAGAGGGTAACATACTGGAAGTGCACAACCTTAAGAACTACAAAAACCTTTGCAGAGGTTATTTCTGGACCAAGAATGGGAAAAGAAAGACTGCACGAACGTTGCCTGTAGCACTGTGCAAATTTAATCTGGATCATTTGTTGGCTGCTCTGCCCAAAGGACCTGTTCACTTTTTGAGACAGAATGAATCGCCCTGATGTTTGTCAGACACCATCCCCCTCTGTTTCTTTCATCCTGTTTTCTTATTTTGTTCCTCCTCACAGTACTCATACGTTAGCTTAAAATCTGAATGTTTCCCCTCCGGTAATTTATGAGAAACAGGATGGAACATGCTCCTGTCATTCATTGAACCATACACAGGTGCCCCTGTGCTTTTAATTACAGTAAAATGGCCAGAAGATGGCCAGATCTCCATATTACTTAAAATCAGTTTGTGAAATGGAACTGACCAGCAAAGTATGCTATACTTTTTTCTGCTAAATTATCTGCATTAGTTATTTACATCAATTCAAAAGTACTGAATAAACCTGCATCAGTCCCTTCCCTGGCTCACGATCTCACTTTGCTCTTTGCACTCTGCTTTTGAGACCAGTTAGACATTTAGTTACGTAACAGTTGTTTAAACATCAATAATACAAAACTAAATCCCTTTCTCAATTGACAGCATTACCACGAATAAAGGAACATACCAAGGAAACAGATTAGCAGATGTAAACAGGCCAGCGAACCATTTCTTTTTATTTAGAGCTGTTAGTTGCTTCTCTTCAAGCTGTATAGCATGCTATATGCTAGCAGTAGGATTAGTACATCTAAAAGAAAACTTTTTTGAGGTGGAGTGTGTTCATAGTGGTTCCTTTGCTCCCATCACCAGTGCTAGCTGTCTGCTGATACTAATACTAAACAGCTCTGCTCTTAGGACAAAGGCTCCCTCTCATGAGAGAGAAAGCCTGTGTGGCTTCACTTGTATGTAGCATCCTTACCTTCTCACCATTTTAAGTATCAGTGGGAGTTGGCAGCTTTGATGCTTGCTATAGCCCTCACTAATACAGAAATATGTTCTTCACTTTGTTCATAGACTCTGCAGAAATAAATGTTATCATGCATGTTGCAGTGATTGCAATTCCTTTTTTAAATCTTTATTTAGTACTCATAAATGAAAGGAAGCCAGTGTGGTTTGATACCGTAGGCATCGCGAAAGCTACGTAGCAAGTATGACTGGCATCAGCAGGACAGTTATTACAGTTTGCGTGACTAACTTAAACTCACTGTGACAAAGCCAAAATATTAGACAGTTCCAGCATTGGTTTAATATTGCACAGCCACACAGCAGTGTTCCTCCTTGTTTCGATTGCTTTTAGAAAAGGCCTTTTATAGAAGCATTAATGATTTATCTGATAGTCTGGCACTGAGGGGATGAAAAGGTTGTTCTAGGGACATGAAATGCTGTTGTGTCCAACCATTTAATCATCCTGAAGCATGCATATGCTGATGTTTTTATTACTTGTCAGAATATCCACAAAGGTGGGTGAATACAAATAGGACATGCCAGTTTGTATAGCATTAAGTATGAAATATGAAAGTGGTGAAATTAAATGTCACATGATAATTTCCCTTAAAACCATTATTCCAGTTAATAGGTCTGTGTATTGATGCTAAATCTGTTGTCTTTTTCACTACACACATGGTAGTATTCATTTTGTTCAACCTTTATTCATTATGCTTTTGTGTTACAGCACATTTAATAACATTTATTAGATGAAAGAAGGCCCATATTGTCCTGTACCATCAAGATGACTCACACAGCTGATTGACCAGTCCAGACCCCTCTTTTTTTCACAGCCTTGAGTCATTTGGTCAAAATTTAGTAGTATGATTTGCCAGTTCATGAGCAGTGAAGCAAAGTGTCAGAGTAGAAAACAGGCTCCATCCCCTCACCAAGTCCCCCTTCATATGAAAAACAGCTGTTGAGTATGATGTCAGAGCCGTTTAATATTCTATACAATATATCTGATCTTTTAAATAGGTGTGTGCTTTTATTCTACATGTAACTTTTGCTCCTTATCAGTAAATGGCACCCAGAGCTGTTGCAACGACCTTCCTGTTTTATCTGTATAGACATTTTCAATTTGTTTAACATTTTCTAAACTGTCTCCTCATATGAATTTAGAGTCAGATTTGTTATTTGAGTCTTAAATTCCAGGTACAGAAATATATGAAAAGCACAGCGTGGGCTTTTATGTAAGATATCTTACATTACAAATATGTGTGGGCCCATGACAAATTTGCATAATGCAGACTAGTTCAGTTTCATAATGTGGTCTCCCATCATGCATAGACAAAAAAAGGGGAAATTGCCACTGCCGGTTAGAAGATCTTTCTTTTTTTATCAGACTGTACACTGTAAGATATATATTTGTTTATTAATTTATGTAGTGTATGTGTGTTTTTGGACTTTGTCTCAATTCTGTGTACCTTCATAAGCTGACGTTGACATTCTACGATGACCTTGAACGGCAAAGGCTGCACACGCATACTTAACATTACCGCTTGACTTTCTGAGAGTAGGAGTGTATTCTTGAGGTGCAACAACTAGGGAAAAATAACTTCGTCCTTCCATTTTATAAGTAATATTTGCCCTTTTGAAGTTCATTTCTGGAGAGGATTTGCTAACATGATTGAAAAGTCATTTATTGAAGTTAGAAATCCATTTCAGATGTATGCGGACCTTTTCACGGCCTGTTATTGTAGCATTTGAAGAGAGCTGATCTAGAGGCAAAGCAGCAGACAAGTGAAGGCCACAGTCAAGTCTGGCCATTGCCCTGAGCATTGTACACTTGCTCTCATTTCCTCCTTAAATAAATAAAGATTAACAGCCCTGTTAGCTGACAGAATTAGCTACCATCAACAGATCTTTGAACCCTCCCTCTGTAGCGTGATCTCAGATTGCTGCCTTCTACAGTCTGTTGTCTACAGATTTAACACATTTGTTATTTAATGCTATTATATTGCAGCCACTAATGAAATAGTATGTCATAAAACTTTGACTGAAAGTAACCCAAGAATTAAATGAATAATAGATTACCAATAGAGCCCAGGCCTTTGTGGAACAGCTAGACACTCAGTTGTAATTACAGGAGGCAAGTGTTGGCAAAGTAAACTATTACTGTATGTAAAATGTTAAATTAAATAAATAAATAAATAAATTATTACATAAGTATTTACTTGCAGAAATGATGAAAAACTACTGAAAACTAAAATACTGAAACTTGGTGACTTGGTGAAGAGGCCCCCATGGCCTAGGAACTATTAGAGAAATGCTGCAGGATGATAAAAAAGTATTAATTATATATATTATTAATATAATTTTTCTGCAACTGAATATGAATGTGCAATATTTTTCTTCAGAAAGACAAGATCATAAACCACCACCCACTTACCCTGCTGCCCCAAACCTTTTCAAGCTCAGAAGACAAATTAGTCTTCAAGTTGTCTTTTCTGTCCCAACGTGAGTGTGTCGCTGTATCTGCGTGTGCTTACGTGAGTTACACGGCTAGCTTTTTTCACTTCCTGTTTTGTGTCTGTCTTCCAACCCCCAGTAACTTCCTGTGTCTCCACATCAAACTCCAGCAGTTCTACAGTATGCACTTACTACACTATAGCACTGAATTTCCACAAAGAAATTGTCATTCCTGACACAGACTTGTAAAATTTAGTGATTGCACAAACTGCAATAAAATACAGTAAAATTGGCTTTAGCAACCGTTTTCGAAGTCACTTGAGGGATTGTGATATCGAGGAGGATGGACTTTTAGCCAGTAATTTCAGCACTTTCTGGTAAGTTCCAGACCTCTTTCTTGGTTAATGGCTCCCTCATTGCCTACTAGTTTGTAGAGTATTGACCCCCCCCCCAACTGACTTGACCGTTGAAGAGAAGAGTTGCATCACTAATGCCTTGTGATGCCTTGAAAATCCAAACCTCGAAAACAAACACTTGACATGCTCTTAAGCTGTCATTAGAGTCTGAGCTCCAATTCCAGACCCCAATCCCACTATTTGATTTTTGCTTTCCAAACATTTTAAGTTCAAGTCAGCAGTGGTTTTCTGCAGATTTTTTTTAGCTGTTGCAGTTGACTGTGCAAAGCTAAGGTGTCACTAAATCGCTGCTATGTTGCTCATTGTGCAGGTTTTGTTACAGCTGAGACTCACCATACTTACACTGCCAGAGGCCCTATGAGGTCTCACTGGAGTCCAAGAGAATGTGTCTTGAGTTCACATTTGCATAAGAGCAGACTATTTTCTAATTAAGTGCTGAATCTCTGGAGAGAAAGCTTACACAAGTACATTTCTCAGACTCATTTTTTTCCTCTCTTTTCCTTTTGTCTAATTCAAACAATGTGACCTTGTTACTGGAAGAAAATCATTTCTTTTCTATGAAATATAGCCATAGGACTTCTGTCCTACAAAGGCAGGCTTTTAAAACGATACAAAAAAGAAATTAGTCAGATAAAGTGTGGTTCAGCATTTCAGTCATCCAGTGCCCCTGTAACAGGCCACATACAGGTACAGGAGTTGCTTTAAAAACCTATTTTTCTAAATAGATTGTAATTAGTAAAACAGTAGTAGGCAAAGAGATGAGGGAAAACATGCGACCTACTTTAAAAATAGTGAGAATAACAACCTTTCACTACCAACATGCTGCTGTTCACAGGGCCAGTAGAAGGAGATGTAGAATTTACAAATATTACCTTACCTCAGTAATGGAGAAAAGTGTGTTTGCTTTAACCTTTTTTTTCGTTGTTTCCTGCTGTTATTGTGCATCTGTGTGTTTGAGGCATCTGCTCAGTGAATACACTACAGCAGGTCTAGCAGTCTGACACTTACTTGTCCCAGCAACTGCCCTCCCTGGCCCATTGGCTGCCCAACTGGGCATGATTTAATATGTCAGCACTGATGCCTGCTGCTGACGTTGAAGTAGAAAGTCACTCTCTTAAATTGGCACTCCCAATTGTTAGAGCAGTGCATTGTCTGTGCAGAGCTACTGCCTGTAGGGGAGTAGCAGTACAGCTATTTGAGAGTATGTCATCAACATGTATGCAATTGACAGACAGCTGTGTACAAAAACGCTCTCCTTCATTCATTAACTACTCTCTAGATTGTTAACTATTGTAATCAGTGCCATGCTATACACTTATTAAACTTTGTCATCAGTAACAGGTTTTATATGAGTCCATGACTATTATTTACCTATACCTACAAAATGCTACACATTGCATTGTGGGATTGTAAACGTGTACATGTAGGTGAGAGAATGTGGAGCGCCACATCGTCTTAGTTCAAAGCTGTGTCACAGCTTGTAGCACGGATGAACTGTTGTCAACAGAGAATGTGAGGTGGGGACTGGATGAAAATATTATGTGTTGGGAGGGGCGGTGACAAGGGTGGACTTAGACGCTTGTTGAATGTCAGACATTTCCTCTTGACTAATTGACCATGCAGGTGACACATACAGCTGTGATTCAGTTTGTGTCCTTGGTGCCCAGGTGAGAAATAATCTTTATATTTTGAAACTTAAACTATAGCTGAACAATATGCCACATGCTTCATTTATAATGGTATGTTGTGACACATTTTACCTTGACCAAACATTTGCAGCTCCTGCAATTTGGATATTGCACTTGGCCATATTGCAATTTCACTACTTTGTTTGATTGTTAATTAACTGTCAACTCCGATATAGCTGAATACCATGCTAATAGCAATTTTGTCAGTGCTTCCTCTTAACTCTTCTTTAATCATTAAGCGATGCCAAGTTTATGTACAGTGTATGCCTGAAGGAGGTAGGTACCATAGACGCACACTTAAGTCGATAATCCAGCACAGGCAAGCTGTGCATCTCATTATAAGCAGCCACCTAAAGCAGGAATTAGGACAGCTCAAGTCTTTTTGATCTCCACCCATAGATATCCCAAAGGATGTTACTCAGACTAACACGGCATTATCACTGTGTCTTTGTTTTACACAAAAACCACCAACAAGACACAAATTTTAATCTTTCATATTGCAAGTTGAGCTTACAGACAGTTTTCTTATTTTACTTTTTGTGTTGCCACCAGTGTTTTTTGTACATCTTCTAGTTTGTGTATTCTGCAATAAAAAGACAAGGAAGAAAGGGCATCTCATTGGCACTGCAGATGCAGGTTATATGGGTGTCTAATGGGAACAGTGTGGGAAAGAAACTACTTTCCCTTGCTGGGGACTGTTGGTGTATCACCAAAAGGCACTTAGCTAGTCAGCTACCGCAGATGGAGGCCATTGCACTCTACAGAATAAAACATAGCTAATTTGGCTGCTCTGAAAAAGAGATGCCCTCATTTTATGCAATTTACCCTGAGGAGTTTTCCTAAGCTGATCACAAGGAGGGTGATTCTTCAAAGTGGTCCTCTGACTTCTTTTGCTCTGTCACTTTCTCGTGCTTTTCCTATTCATGTCTTTTGAGCTGGTTTCTGTGATGGTTTCTGCCTTGTTTTTTGCTCTTTTTCTTCTTCTCTTGCCCCCCTCTGCCTCTTTTCTCACTGGTGAATGTTGAGTCAGAGTTGTAATTAGATCTCACTCCTTCTCATCTCCACACCACTCCCTCCTGATGTGCCATAAAGTCACTGTCAGCTGTATTTAAACCAAAAGTTATCATCCCCCAGCTTTTTTACTCTCTGTTCCACTTAAGTTCCTCCCTGCAAGTTCCAGCTATGAGTGGAAAAAATAGTCCAAAAAGGGACAGCAACTAAGTAATGTAATATAAATTCATGCTTGATATGTCCATGTAGACATTTATTTCCTCATATGACACTCACTTCAAATTGGGTGCCACTGGCATATGGTTGGTTAATTTCTGCAACAACAGCTGGTAAATCTTACATTGACATCAGCCAGCAACAAGCCCATTCCTAAGTTGACATAAGTGGAACAGTTGTTCATAAATGCACACAGTTGCCTTATCTATCACATCTGTTTACTGTGCAGCAGATTTTTTTTAGTTTTTTCAGTTTGAGCTTGAGTCATTAGAGGGTACTGCTGATATAAGCTGCACTGAGAAGTCAAGCTGTGATAAACAACAACATGATGTAAGAGAGGACCCCCCCCCCCACCCACTGCCTGAGTGAAATTGATGTTGAGAAGAGAAAAGGAGTGGGGTCAAAATTATCCTTCCTCATCAGTTGTCACACTTAGACAACTGATGAGGAAACGAACTTAGTTTGTTTGGTGGATTAATAATTTCTTAGGTGTTATGACAGTCTTGTGTCAGTCTCCACAGACACACAGTAACTGTTTGATTGCCTATTGCTTAATGTATCTCCATCATTGACTTTTGTCAAGATGGTGAAGACTTAACACAATGCTTTATCTAATTTTGTTTTCTTTGTTTATTTTTAATGCTACATGACCATTCTAGACCTCTGTCGGGCTAAACAATATGTGATTATACGGAAAGGTTAAAGTGTTTTTAGTGCTTCAATAAATATATTTTCTTGAAAATCTCAGAAAATACAAAGTTCATCATTCAGCGTGTTTACGCCTACGACAATGGGGTCATCGTTATTTTATTACTTCAAGTGTGAGAACAATTTGTGTTTAAGAGTTGGTGGACTTGTAGCCCTCCTCTACTGGGTGTCTGACATTCAGTTTATTCCCTGCATGGGAGGCGTAATGTATGTTTGAATTGACAGTCTCTGCTCTGGGGGGTCATGTTTTAATGGCCTCAAGCATTATTTTAATTACAAGAGTGTTACAAGCCTTCATTTACTAGAATTCAATGTAATCTCCTTTTTCTGTGTCTTTCTGTATCTGGGTGACACTCATTGCCTCCCTGATCCCAGTCTGCAGCCTCCCTGCTGGGAGCAAAGGAGGTCAGACTCATTTCGACTGCATTTATCTTTTCTAGAGCTGTTTTTCTAAACAAATCCCAGAAAAAGTAGACTAGTCACACACCCCAACCTGTCACAACGAAAACCTGCTGTGATTTTAAATCTGTCTTTCTCTCCTTATCCTTTGGTCTGGGCCGGTGTAGTTGTGTATCTTTGATAACACATTCAGGGTATTTACAGTTACTACACCAATACATACTCTAACTTATTTTAAAGACTTGATTCCACAGTCCATGCACACTGTCCTAGATACTGTACTGTTTAGGCAGTGAATGAGTTTGTCCCCTGTGTAAGATCTGGTGCCACCACAGGGGTCACTTCTGCTGCCAGCGTGTCAAAATACCAGGCCTCGGATTCCATTTCTGCAGGACATCCACACAGTTGGCACTGAGACACACACACACACACACACACACAGACATTACTTGGTATGTGTGCCCTTACAGGCCTTCTATTCTCACTGCCTTTTCACTGTCTTTTATTGAGCTGTTGTGTAAGTCAGGCCCACCTGATTGCTCAGTGATTTTTGCAAGAAATCACTGCTTAAGACCGACTCAGCCCCATCTCCACAGGGATACAGACCCTTCAAGTCTTTCCCCATTCCAACATTGTTGAGGGTGTTATAATCTACAAATAATGAAATCTTTGGGCATCTTCATTCTTAGAGGTAGGTTGAGTATGGTCATGAAATTTCCATATACACTTAAGCAGATTTTTAAAATATATTTTATTTGCCATGTCAGCACATGAAAGCAAGTTTTAGATTTCCCTGTTTTTCACTCCATCGAATAATGATTGACATTGCAGTGTGTGCTGCTTCTGATATGCTATATGCTATTTTGGTTTCTTAAAATGTTTATTTTAGAGCTGCTTGATTATTCTGATTTGATTTTAAATTACAATGTTACAATTGGGATAAGTAATTATGTTAAATAACTATAATTGCTATTAATTAATATTACAGTCCTATTTATTTGCTCTCAAACTTTGACTTTGCATGTAACCAGATACCTTGTTGTAAATTTTCTGTGGTCTGATTAACTAACCAAAAGAGTGTTGTATGTTTCCGTCTGGTGTGCAAATAGATAGCAGAAGGGGCTCTATCAGTTTCATTAAACTTAGTGGCAGCGCCGACAGGTTTTGGCCTCTGAGGTTCTGATGAAGCTTTAGCTTGTCTATCTTTCTATCTGGCTAAACTGCCACACGCTCAGATTAACTCACACTCTGGGGTAATCCCTGCTCCTGATTTATTGCAATCCCATGTGGACTATGCAGACATGTGGTTTATTTGGCATCTTTTTCACTTCCCCCCACAATTAGTTTCACTATCCACCTCACTCTCTACCTCCATCGCATGTCAGTCCTATGCATACCCTATGTAATAATGACTTCTTGAGCTCAGCTGTTTCTTTCATCCCCATACTTGTAGTTATACCATGGATTGTCTTTGACATTCAGTTTTAGGTGACCAGGAAAGGGAAAATAAGGATTTCAGTCTCATCTCTTCATGGTCACCTCTTAACACTGCATTCAAATCAAAGCAAAAATTCATATTTGGGACTGCTCAGTCCTGATTCCTACAGAAACTTATATAGGAAGGTATCTGCCTGTAAACCAAGGAATCTGTCTGTCTGACTGTCCTTCACATAACTTCAACTGTTCATCAGATCTACTTAACACTTGGCACGTGTATGGCTGGGGTCCTAAGGAAGTGCAGTGTCAGATTGCACCAATTTGGTCATGCAACACGTTCAGTATTTAACCTTTGAATAAACAAGCGAGCATTGCTCTGCAAAGTGTGGGGTGGTGCTTCAGGGTCGACTCACTCAGTTACACACAGACGAGATGAGGCATGCTGAGCAATAATTGAGTCAGAGAAAAGTAATTTCACATGGCAGACTCTAAAAATTATATAGCAAAAATAAAGCTTATAGTGAATGGCATTCAGCATGCTCCCAGTTTACTGTGGAGAAGCAGTAGGAGTACTGGTGCAGAAAGCTTAGCAATAAAGACAGCAGCAACATGTAGTTAGACAACTAAATAAAGGCCCACCTACAAAAAAAATCAATATCAGTTTATGCATACTCTATATATTTCTCTCTCCAAAGCAGCCAGACTTTAGTTTTCTAAATGTTTCTTCATTGCTCCCATCATAAAGTCATTTTCTGTACCCCTTCTATTATGGTAACATAACTTTACTCCATGCATCATTAAACATTGTTATTAGATAGATAGGTAGATAGATACTTTATTGATCCCGAGGGAAATTCAAGATTTGCTTGTTTTATATTTTCTGGTTACTTTGACAGCCATTTATGTGAAAAAAAAAGATTGTTATTAAATTCTGTAAATTAGTTGAATTATATACTTGATCGACTACACTGAAAAACACATTTGACTGCAGTACCTGAACAGCATATTACTCCAATGATGAAATAACTCCACGACATAAGTTTTAATTCAAGTACTTAAGTAAAATTGATTCTCTAGCTCAGGTAAAGGTTTGCTATGACATACAGTAACCAGTCCAGGGTGTACCCCGCATCTTGCCCGTTGTCAGCTGGGATAGACTCCAGCCCCCCCGCGACCCTGACAGATTAGCGGTATAGAAAATGGATGGGTGGATGACATACAGTAATTAAATTGATCTATGTGTCACTCGGAGGGCTGGGTGAACCCTCTTAGCGGCACTGGCATCAGCTACTTTTGAGTTGGAATCTTAATGTTTTGACAGTGCTATGTAGACAGTGTTGAGAGTGACATAGTTTGGATGAGCACTGCACTAGTAGGTATCATTTTTGTTCATTCAAATAGTAAATGTAAGTTGCTGCATTGCTTCTTCAGTAGGTGACAGTATAAAAGGAAAGATGTCCTGTTATGTTACGTCAGTTTCTCCAGCCTAAATAAATCCTTAGTGTAAAAACAGCACAGCTTAAGGGCATGATTAATGATGTAAAACACAGCAAGATGGATTTGCACAAGATCGTGTATAATTTCATAGTTTTACAGAAACATACTTAATTGGTAGTTTTGAACATGGGTCTCTTGTGAATGACGCTAGGGGTAGAGTTAGGTTTAGTGTCACATGACTTTGAGGGTGGAAGTGTTATAATATTTTTATATGTATGTTTGTGCGTGGGAGTGAGAGAGAGAGCGAGAGAGACAAGGGGTGGGGGGATGGGGAGGGTCTGCAGTGGCAGCTGTGGAGGGGATAATCCTTGTCCTGGACCTTAGCCTCTCAAATAGAAACTCCTACAACTATTGTGGCTCAATCAGATTAAAAAGACCAAAAAAAAATCTTCAGAGAGGGAGGGAATGCATATCATCCACAGAAGTGCAACAGCACAGTGCTGAACAGAGACAGAGCTCAGACATACACAATGCTACTCTTGTCTCCTCTCTGAATGGTTAAAAAAAGAACTGCCAGTCAGGCAAATATTTTATTTCTGCTTTTCCTCATGGGCAGCCATTCTGCCAGTTTTGAGAGCCATCAAATAGACCCAAAGTTCAAATGTCAGCGCAAAGGCATGTCTAAGCCAACTGTCCGGGCTTTGTTTGCTATATTTTTTCTTTTTGACAGGTTGAGTTCATTTCTTACTAAGGGTGGGTTTCTGCATTGTTTGAAATAATCTTTTGACATTTTGGGAAATGCTCATTTGCTTTCCGACATGACTGGACACACTCCCAGGCTAGCTGTATTTGTCAACCCACTGTTTCACCAAATAATGCATGTTGCCTTGCTTCAGTCGACCTTCGCCGTGAGTTTGATTTTCTCTTTTGGTCCGTGGTTATTCCTGAAAATAGCTCATTTCATTATTTAAGAGGCAGGTGCCATCTGTTTAAAGTCATTTGAGATGTATAGATCACAAGTGCCAAAGTTACATTTCGACACCCTTTTTAAATAATGGCCTAAATAATGGAGTCATTTTTTTCAGGTTTTTTAGAAAACACAAAAACTGAGGTGGCCAGCATCATGAGGAGATGATTTAGGGGGGAAAAAACAATAATTTTGTAAAAGAATGACTTGCCATTATTTTAGGAAGGTGATCATTTGTGATTCATGGAAGATGTTTAAGGATAAATTTAAGACCACTTTTATAAATGAGTGACTTGCTGTGCTCTATTATTAACTTTGGTTGTAGACTGGGTAATTATTTAGGGTTACTCACAAGGGCTGATAGCATGTTGTGCTGCCTGCCAGAAGGACTCTTCTTCTTGAAAATGCGACAAAAAATGTATCGTCCATTTCTCTCTTGCAGTATTGCAGATTGAGTCTTTGAGTCTACTTCACAACAGTGTACTTAACTTGATGTCCATTTACTAAGAGTGATTAGTTGGTTTTTTTTTTGGTTTTTTTTTCCTTATTGCGGTCCCCAAGTGAGGTCAGAGTGCTTGGTCAGCTGTACATCACTGCTGGAGCTGAGTTGCTATGGTTTCAAGGGTGTCTCTGCAGAGTGGATGCTTGCCAACAAGTGGGCTTTATCTTTGGGTCATGAGGATGAAGCATTGTCTATGACAGCTTTGCAACACAAAATGCAAGCCCTCACTACATAAATCATTAAATATTTGGGTGAAGACTTGATGTAAGGTTCACCTGAGGTTATGGGTAGGTTAAGGTTAGGGTTAGGGTTAGGCAGGTAATGTTTATTGTTATGGTTAGGTGGTATGTAAGTCTATGTAATGTCCCCAGAAGTGATGTAAACACAACTCTGTGTGTGCGTGTGTGTTTGTGCGTGCCAGCGGTAAGCAAAAGGGGGTTATTTGGAGTTCAGTGTTGGTGAGACATGTTAAAGCCCTGACAAACCACACTGACATTAGGCTGCTGGCCTGTCACTGTGTGTCTGTACCCAGTACACACGCACATAGTTTTTGTAATGCTTATGTTTGGCATGTTTGCACAAGTCTTTCATTACCGATGACAGTAGAGTTGATTTAGCATGTTGAATCTGTGGAGACAGTCAGTAAAGGCAGGAATAACTGTTAATGACACAGTCTTCTGTGTGCTTTTGTCCAGTGCCATCATCAGGTCTTTTTTTTCCCCAAAAACTTTGGTGAAACAAGAAAACTGCAGCAGCCCCAGCTGTTTTTGTTGTTGTTTTGTGTGTGTGTGTGTGTGTGTGTGTGTGTGTGTGTGTGCGTGTGTTAACTAGCAAAAGCCAGCATGCTAACACACAAAACTCAAATTATGAACATTACATAAATATCAGTGTGAATGTATTGTTGTCATTGTGAGCGTGCTTGTTAGCATGGGGTGGGGACTTATAGCTCATAGCATGGTTATGATTATATGTACAGCTCCTGTATGACTGTAGGCTGTTAGTCCTGTTAGCCTTCATAAGCAATACACCACAAGCTGATGGTGCAAGTGCAAATATGAGTGTAGAAATGCATGTTGGCAGTGAGCTGGCCATGAAGTGTTGGATCAGCGTCCCTTTGTAGGTGCTAGTTCTTGAAGGTCGGTTTGGTGTGTCAACATAGAGCCCAGAGGCTAATGCCCTTTGTTTGGGTCTTGGCTCAGACAGCACCACAACACACTCCTCTTGCTTTATCACAGTTGTACCCCAGTGACTGTAAGACCACTGTGTTGCACATACACATATAGACCCCCACCCCCCTCACCTCCCACTGCTGATTTCAGTGCACTTATGTTTTTGGTCCAAGGCCACTCCTTGATCCAGTAATGCTGGTCTTGTGCAGGGTTAGCAGCTGGGGAGGGCCAGTGACAGCTGGCGTTCTGTAAGCTCACTGGAGCAAATAGACCCAGGCCACTCATACTACAAGGGGGCCAATTGGACAGCTGTCTTGGGCTGCTTTAGTGGGAAATTATGAAGTTATGCCAGAGGAAGATGGAGGCAAAGAAGCAAAATTGTGATTAAGACAGTAAAAGGAAGCAAGAAAAAATGTTTGAGTTTATTATTCATCGAGTATTGTCAGCAGTCTGCTGTTTTTGCCCCCCAGCGATTCTGCGTCAAAGATTGTCTGCATTAGCCAGAAGTTGTTTTATTTCCTCTGAATTATGCAGATGAGTTGTGATCAAAGATGATGAAAGAAATGGCTTCTAACAAAATTGACTCGTAATTCTTTTGTGTAAAACTTTGAGTCATTCTTCAGTACAGAATTCTGCCCGTTTTGATGAGAGGGATGAAACTAATGTTCACCCTGCTTTGGTTCAAGAACAATCAAGGATCCAACAAGTGACCGCCTGGTTGTGTGACCTGTGTATCACATCCTTTTCTGTTACTTTCCAATTGTTATACACTGCTGGCCTGTGGTGGCCATAAGTTAGGCTGAGATTACCAAATGGGCTTTGATTGCTGTTTGCAACATCATTCAACTGAAAGTTGCATGACTCAGTGTTGTTGCTTAGTTTTCTTCTGAAATTGGGATATGTGAAGATGTTACTGAAATGCAATAAGGAGTTCATTTAAACTGTAATGCACTGGAAGGAAAATGATGCATGTTATTTCTTCTCATTATCTTCTCATGTTATTGTCACTTCCTTTGCTTTTGTATTGTTTATTGTTTGTTCTTTTAGAAACTAACAGTGAAGTTATAAGAACTTTTAGTACAGATTAATACACCAGAGTTTTAAAATTACTTCAAATAATTGCAGTCACTTGAGAGGCACATACCTATTAGACAAACATTGATGCCCTATTCGCCCAACACATCTGCACTGTAGCTATACTTTAGTTTTATGCAGATGTGAATTGTGTCCTGTTTAGTCAGTCTCTATAGCTAAAGGTGCAGGTCACAGAGAGACATTAGATGCTATCCTGTGAAGTGTTTTAAAGTGTTCCGTAGATTGTATTTACTTGCTCTTCTCTGCTTTTAGTTTTTTAGTCTCCTAATATTTACCAAGCAGTTCTCTACCACACAGTACATGCACCTTCTGAAGTCACAGGAAATTAAATGGAATGGCTTCAAGCTAAATTTATGGGTTGGTAGCTTTCCATTATTGACATTGACATTGACATTATTTTTCTTGTCCACACCAGGTATTAAATGAAGAGTGTGATCAGAACTGGTACAAGGCAGAGCTAAACGGAAAAGACGGCTTCATCCCCAAGAATTACATAGAGATGAAAGCCCACCCGTAAGTATTATGCACCCCAGTTTCTCTAAAGTCAGCCTTTGTCTGTCTCTGTAAGTGTGCCATTTATTGTGCATGAGTATCTCTCATTCTTATGAGACTTGCGTGTGTGTGTGTGTGTGTATGTGTGTGTATATATGTATATATGTGTATGTTTAACCACTTCAGAGAATGCCTGTTTGAATCCTTGGAGGACATTTCCTCCGGACCTGCGTTCAGTGCCAAATCAGCTCTCTCTTTATTAATATGCTTGAGGCCTCTTATGCTTAATTGAATATTGACCTTATTGCATCATTGCTGAGTTGCCATCAGATGTACCTTTTTTATGGTGGGGCGATGTCAATGTATTGACAACAATAATACTCAAATGTTTGCAGTCTTTATGGTTATGGGGAATCCATACTTAGCGGTGGCTCATACATCTGTAACACTGAACCTCTTGCAATCATTATAATGAAGGCTCTCAAGGGTGTTGTAGTTTTTATACAAATTTTTAAACAGTCATATTGAATGCAATATATTCTCCAAAATAATGTACAGAAAGGTGGCTTGTAACAAAACTTAGTATAGCATCTCAGAAAACATTAAGTTTTTCTTTACAGGCAAATTTCTCAAACATGCCAGTACGAAATTGCTTAGCTTATTACTGTACGTGGATCAAAATTGCTGTAATTTTTCAGTAGTCTGTCTCACGAAAAACATGTTTAAATTATTGATTATTATTATTGTTATTGATCAGTGGGTCTGATTAGCAGACCATGTGACTTTAGACAATGTTGCAATATTGATACATTAACTCATCTCAGCCAATAGACAACAGACTCCATGAGAGGTTTGTGTGAACAGTTATGACTGTCTGTTCCTGTCACGAGGTAAATTTCATCCCTCAAGCTGATCATTACGTTATTGCTTCCTCATAAGGGGTTTAGGATTAATTTCATTCAGCCCAACCACATCGGAGAGAGCAGGAAAGGCTGTGCCCTTTAACAGGCTGTGGATGTGCAGGATGTGGCATTTTTACACATGGGAGGATCTGACCTGGCACAAGTAGGCCATTGAATTACAAACACTTTGTTCCACAGCACTGTAACAGCTTATGATATTAAACAAATATTTTTTTTTAATATTTGCATTTGACGCATTGGTTGAGCTCCCCCAGCCTTTTTTGTTTCATAAGAGTGTATTCTAAAAGACTAGCAACAGTCAGAACGGGCCAATGAAGTGGTTGGACTTTGCCTTTGTCTGCCATTGTGAGGACAATGAAGTGCCACCCAAACGCACCAGGCACCCACACAGCCACAACAGACATGCACACACAGCTATGCTATACAGCAGAGCACAATAGAGTATGGCTCAGCTCTAAGTCAGAGTCCCTTCTGTTTGTATACAGATTGTTTCCCTTGTCCAGCAGTAATTGTGTTTTTGTGGCTAATGCTTAGGCTTGTGTGACAGTCTATTAAGAATAAGAGTCGTAGAAGCAGCAATTAATGTTTTCAAGCATTTCCACTCACAGGAGTAGAGGAGTAGGTGTGTGTGTTGCTGATGGCACTGCCAGTCGTTCTGTTGTTTCCTTGGCTCCAGTAATTGCTCTGCTATCACTTTAATCAAACCGGGAAAGAGACTCGATGTACTGGCTCGCTTTGCTGCAATGCCAGATACAAAGCAAATCAAGACTTGGCCATTTCATTATTGATTTTCACCTACATGTAAAGGAGCCAAGATGTCATCTTTTGGCTGACTGTACTTTTTAATTATTTACATTGGTAAAGAGCTTTTCACTGGCTTTGTTACCCATTTGTCTCCCCCACTCCCCATCCATCTCTATCGCTCTCACTTATTCCCTCTGTCAAGGCTTTCTCATAGTGATATATTAGTAGCATATGTACTACTAAAAATACATTTATGCTATTTAAAAGTGATGAACACTTGCTAACTTTAAATCTCAAATTGAATCTTTAGAGACTTTGAAACGCAGATGCTTGTGAGTTCACAACCTGTCATCCAGCAGCACTTGTGGTTTTTGTGTGATGTTTTGCATCCTCTTCGGCATCATCCATACCAGTTTAGGCATGCATGCGTGTGTTCACTTACGTGTGTTAACAAAGTTGAAGATGTACCTGACCTCTTTGCTCAGTGCATTATGAGCTGTGGTCCCCCGTTATCCTCAGCACAATAAGCAGTGCAAAAGAAAAATGGACAGCCATAGCGCTGCATTAACTCTGCTCGGATATGTTGTATGTTATCACTCAGTGCTGTGCCTTTGCTTATTTTTTTGGGGGGGGTGGGGAGGGGTGTGAGGGTGTTTGCCATTTTCACAGTGTTCTTATAGACTCCATGGATACAGTCTGTGCAGCAGGAAGAGCACTTGGTGAATGCTCACTTGCACCTGATTTCTGTCTTGTCCAGGTGGTTCTTTGGGAAGATTCCCCGGGCCAAAGCAGAGGAGATGCTAAACAAACAGAGGCATGATGGGGCCTTCCTCATCAGAGAGAGCGAGAGTGCACCAGGAGACTTCTCCCTCTCTGTGAAGTAAGTAGCACTGCAACAGTGTATGTCTGAGGGAAAAACATGATTCACACTCACACTGTCTTCTAAAAATACTGTTTCACATTATCCTTACACCAGTTTACAGTTTCCCTACAAGTGATAAGGTTCATAAGTTTCCATACTTGGTATGTCTGAGTCATCAACACAGCCTCTTCCTTATTTTTATCTCAGTCTCAGAGCTGCCCTCTGGTGACCAGTGTTTGTCAGTTGCTCATTTGTTGAGTGCATTGGCCAGCCCTATGAGTGCTTATTGTTTTAGCTGACACATACAGATCTCATTTCCTCTTATCTGTCTCTCTTCATTCTGACTTTCCCAAAAGACACAGTTCAGATCATAGCAGGTTACATGTAAAGTTGATGCTAAGATATGGATCTTAATTACTGTCTGTACTATTGTGATTCAGCTTGGTCAGCCAGTTGAATGTCAGTCTGTTATTGGTATGACTGATTCACCTAACACTTATCACTGTGTCACAGACATGCCTAATGCTTCTGATAAGGGATTTTAATGTTTGACTGTTCCGCTACATTTATTTAAATCTTTGGGTGTGTTACTCTTAGTACATACTGCAACGGCCTTGTGAACTGTGTACTGTTGCATGCAGTATGCATAAAATTAAAACATACTACCTCATCATGTCGTGCCTCAGACTTTAACCCTTTTGCACATACATCTGTCACAAGATTCTGTCTTTAAATTTTTCCTTTTTGTGACCTTGCGCAGGTATGGAAATGATGTCCAACACTTCAAGGTTCTTCGTGATGGGGCTGGAAAGTATTTTCTATGGGTGGTGAAGTTTAACTCCCTGAATGAGCTGGTAGACTACCACCGCTCCACCTCGGTCTCTCGCAATCAGCAAATCTTTCTGCGAGACATAGAGCAGGTCACCCAGGTAAGAACTGACGTCCCTTAGAGTGAATACACTCTGGGATCCAGGCTTGTTTTCCTAAAACTGTAATTACCGTGACACCTGGAGCAGAAAAACAATAAAAATGGCAATGTCTTTTTACAGAATGATATGGCATATATATATATATATATATAAAAATATAAATATATTCTTTTTTTTTTTTTTTGAGGATATAGATCATATATATAGATCTTTGTTCCACCTCCTAATCTATTTCACTTGTGAGGGAAGCTAACACTTAACACTGCAGAACCAGAAAGGCTGCATTGGTCGTCAGTATAACCACATATGAAAAATCTGTGTTGCCTGCAGATATGTCTTAGGAAACATCCAGTCTCTGAAAAGCTCTCTGCTCTGTTACACTGTGTAGTTACTATATGTCTGATGATGTGTTCAGGAAAAGTGAAACAAAATTATTGTCGGGGAGAAACCGAAAGGCCCTTCTAAGCTGTGAAGTCTTCAAAATGAACAACTTTGCTTAGCTATTAATGCTCAGAACAGTTTGAGAAACAAGAAGTGAGAAGGCCACGATTCAGTGTGCCATCACATCCTCACCCAGACGTCATTAAAAATTTTAACATCCTGTTTGGCTTTCTTCAGTTTGCGGCATAGTCATTTCCATAACACTGTCTCTTCTCTGAAAAAGCACATGTGTGTATTCTGGGTTTAAACTGAATCACATTTCAGTGCCTGTGGTATTGTGGGTTAAGATCGGACGGTGATGCGTGAAAACATCTGTATTGTGCTGAGAATTCCTTTGAATATACAAAATTGTATTTTATATGCACCTCACTTGGTATGGTGATCCATCCTCAAGAACGTTTGTTCAAAATGCTGTGCAGCAACAGAAAGTAACATGCTCCAAACGTTTTATCTTACGCTGCATTACTACAACACCATAACGTGAAAGTATAGATGTAATTTACTGTGCTCATGGTGCCTGGTCCGCCAACACAACTCAACCTAATATCAGTAACAACATCATCAGTATTTTTTTTTTTTATTGGCTTTGTTGTGTGTTGTTCTCTCCAAGTTTATTGCATTAATCTTATTCTTTGCTGAACCCAGAATAAATGACACTGTCATAGTGAATACAGTACACATTTACATCAAACTGGTCAACTGCACAGTTCAAATATCTTGTCACGATTGGGGGCCAAGATATGTTATTTACCTTATAACCTGTATTATTAATTATCAGTATCACTGTGTCAACATAGATTTCAGCCACCTAAAAGTCACAGAAAGCCAGAAGGCTGTTTACAGCTGTTCAGCATACAGCAAAGGTTTCCTGGGTGTGTGCACATGAGCTCGGTAGCAGTTGGTCTGAATTCACTGGTTTAGACGACAGCTCAGAAAAACACTGTAGAGGCAGCTCACAGTGTGTTTGGTGTCCATAAAAACAAAATTAATAATTCACCACTTGGCCAGTGGAACAACAACAACAGTGAGGCTTAGCTGAAAAGCTTGGAGCCAGTATTATTTGTATAAGCTTAAAACGAAGGCATAATGGCTTCTCGCAGAGAACCATGCAGATTTAATTTCAAACGTCTGTGATATTTGCACGAATCTGAACATCGTTTGGAAGAGAAGAAGTTAGCCACAGTGAGGCCAGTAGCCTGCAGGTCTGAGGGACAGCTGCAGCAGAAAGGAGAGGAAGTTTGACCAAAATCACAGAGAAAGTAAAGATGAGAAGAATCTGCAGGTAAGACGGACAGAGAGACAGTGATATACAGAGAGAACATGTGTGTGACATGTAGCAAGAGGGGACAGAAAGAGACAGTCTGTGGATTTGGGGAAAGGCAGTCAAAATGATATTACATAGCAGGATGCAGCTTGTTTATTCATGTACGATGAACATGTTTTGAGAGCAGCCACTGAAATTGATTTGTTTTTCTCATGATTTTGAAATATTGGGACAGTTTTTTGTTTTGTTTTGTTTTTTTGCCCACACGTTATTACTTAAGTCATGACACTTGCACCCTTTTGGATGATATCACTCTTAACGTAGCAATCCTATAACCTCAAGGTCATACTCTGGAAGTTAGCCTCTGAATTAATGAATTAATGTTTCTTCTTGACTGCCTGCTTAACACCAGAATTTTGCAAAGGTTTACTCTCATCAAGGGTCACCATTAATCTAAAAGCGAGGGCGAAGGTTTCACAGGTGCTATTTCTGTATGTCTTTATTCTGTATCCCTGTTATTTTTTAAAATCATCATATCACACTTGTGCTAACCTGTCTTCCAACCTCTTTTTCCTTGTCCCGATTGCACAGCATCCCACATATGTGCAGGCGCTCTTCGACTTCGACCCGCAGGAGGAAGGAGAGCTGGGTTTCCGACGCGGCGACTTCATCCAAGTCCTGGACAACTCCGACCCCAACTGGTGGAAAGGAGGCTGCCACGGCCAAACGGGCATGTTCCCCCGCAACTACGTCACGCCTGTCAATCGGAACATGTAAACAGTCAGACCATGTATACAACAACAGGAACCACCACAACAGCCAACCATCACCATCATCATCGTCATAATCGTTCTTGATCTCATCAGCCCTCATCCAAACCCCACCCACTGCCCCCCGCACCCCCCTCCCCTCCCCCCGCCCACACCCTTCTTGGCCATCCCACGAAAACAGGAGCAGATAGGAAGAACGCAAACAACTGAAAGAGAGTGAGAGAGAGAGATAAAACAGGAGTAGTGCTGTCGTAGGCGGCGCTCTGTGGGTGGCAGCTGAGCAAAATCAACTTTTACTTGTGCTGAGATTGTTCACCTCCCCAGTGAACACCTCAGTGAGGATTGAACTGTCTTTGAGGGAAATCTAAATGCAGAGAAACTAAAGAGTAGTGCACCAACCATGAAGATAACCAAATGATTCTACCGCTCCCACAGCTGCTTCTGTCTTCTCCTTAACTTCTTAACATTCTGCCTTTCTTTTTTTTGCCGCATGTTGTTTTAATCACCTAAATGAAATGCCTACCGATAAATCCTAACCGTTTTAAAGGAAAAAAAGTTTTAAAAAATACAAAAAAGAAGAAATGGTTTTAAAAATGTACAAAAAAGAAGAGAGAAAAAAATGATGCAATCTACAGTACAGCAAGTTTCCATGTCTAAGATCATTGGCACGTGAGCATTGTACATCAGCCACTGGCTGTATAAATAAATCAACTATAGAGAGAATCCATTTTTTAAGAATATATATTATATATTTGTATGTGTTTTGTCTGTTTTACCTCTCATCACAAATTGTATTTTTTTTTTTTCCATTTGTAAATTATGTTCAATTTTTTGTTAGTCTGGATGAGACCTAGTAGCTCTAGAATGTGCTGAATTGTCAGTTAAGTTTTAGTTTGTTTGTTTTTTTTTTTTCTGAATCTATCTGAGGGATCTCAGATAATATAGCATGATATTTAAGGGGTCATGAATTCAAATTGAAGAAGTTTCTCTTGTCTATAATGCAAAGAAAGCAAAATTTGTTCTCCAAGAAGAAACTGATCGTGTCCAGGAAGCTAATGTCGACCAGCAAGTAGAGCCATGAATGCTGCAAGAGCTGTTCTATTACGAAGCCCTGTGTAAAGGTCAGCCACCTTTTTCAAAGCCAATGTATTTATTGCAGCCATTTTACTTGGGCAGTGAATGTAGCTGACTGAGTCCATAGACATTAACATGAGGGAAGCGAGGTCGGAGAACTGAATTACACAACCATGCAAGGGATTTTAAAAGACATGCTGAAATAGTAATGTTGTCAATATTCATTTCTAAGGAGAATGATGTATGAGGATATGTAAAGGCAGTTAACGTGCATATTCACCAACACTGATTACATGCATGCATCGGCAGACTCTCTCCTCCTTGTTATACCTGCACATAGCAAAGAGGCCGAGTTGGGATAATCACATAGTGTAATCACCAGTGCAGATGCAGCTGGCACAGATTAACAGTTCAGAAACCTGAGAGATTGTCTTTTATGCTAAAAGTTGAGAGATCAGTGTAAATGATGTAAAACTTTTTTCCTTCTTTTGTTTTTTTTCTTTTTTTTTTTTTGGTCCTGTACAATGTGGTGTGTAGTCAAGCACTTTTTTTTCTTTTTTTTTGTCTTTTTTGGGGCATACATTTTGATTTCTGGTCCTGTGTGTTTGTGTGCTTGTTTACTGTGTTTTTGCTTTCTGTTCTCTTGTTCTCTCTGGATAGTGCCTTTCTCTCTGGTGTTTCAGTGTCTCCGACCTGCTACTTTGAGCCCCCCTCCCTTTATGGGGCCTGCCAGTCCTGCAGTGAGAAACAGTGTACATAATCCAACCTGTTCCATCCAACAGTGCCCCCTTCCCCTCCCCTCCTACATCACCCCGCCCTCACCTGTATCTTCACCAACATGGAACTCTTCTTATTTAAGTGTCTCTCGCCTTGTCTTACCTAATGATACTGTTTCGTTTTTGTTTTTTTTGTTTTGTTTTGTTTTTTGCTTTTTTTTTATTTGCGTTTGTTTGTTTGTTTTGTTTTTTCAATTAATAAAATGCAATTATTAAAAAAAAAAAAATTATTTTTGTGGCGTATATTTTAGAACAACAGCACCAACCCATTTACTCAGACTGCAGATTCTCCTTAACTGAGAAGAATGTAGGTTTACTTTTACTCCTTGCTGAAACAGAAGTCACAGGACAAATATTGTTATTTGACTTGTATTAAACAGGTTAAAACATGCAACGACACACAAATCCTTAAATGTCTCGTCCATCCAGAAACAATGTAAAGATTTTCATTGTGTCATGCTGCTATTGTATCAAACAATCTATGTATACAATCCGCAAATGCACAGGAAATATGCAGACTACAGAATCTTCCACAACCAGAAGAAAATTCCTCCAGACAGCAGAGCAGTGTCAGTGAGTCAGTCAGTCAGTGGGTTTAGTGAAACCCATCCAAAGAGTCTCTCTTGAGGTGCATATGATGTGCACGTGTCAGTTGATCTGAAGAAGCGGTGAAGAGGAAGCTGATGATTTCATTTCTTGAAGAGAAGCCCCGGGGTTCTCTGCATGCAGCACTCTGCTGCAGCCGACTGAGATCTTTAACATCACGTTAGCCGCGGTCTGGTGCACTGTCTGCTCCACATTTTCACTTTTAGTGCTCAGAGAACCACTGTGCCCTCTTCTTTACAATCTGGCTCCTCTTGGCCTTCGTTTTTGTCACCAACAGCCTTTAGCAGGCTGTTACATATCTGTGTTACTGTCCTCTTTCTTGCCCTCCGCTCCGGGATGTAATCTAGTTATGAAAGATATAAGGCTGCCTCAGTGCTTCTGTGTTTTTTATGACATTTACCATAATGTCACCCAGTGAGATATGTGCATTGTGGTCTCTGTTGACCACTGGTGGCACTGGCAGTTCTCAAATGCAATAAATAACAGAGAGTAGATGGAACTACTTAAAACTACAGAGCTCTCATTATTGTGTGAGGCTTTTTCTAAAATGTAAGTCCTGATGAATAGCTGTGCTGCAGGGGTTTTGCCTCTCAAGCTTGGCTAGGCTGTCTGCCATATGGAGCTGCTGTAGTAGTTGACAACAGCAGCGGCAGCACTAAAAGCCCCCTGCGCTCCACTGTGTGTGCACATTTTAAGATGATTTGAGGATTTGCAAGTGAGGAGGACATTTCGTGCAGAGTGGAGAAGATTATTATCAGCATGTGAGCTAGTGACCTGTTCGTGCCAGTCCCTCAGCATCATTACTACAGGGAGTATTTTCAGTAAAGTCTAGACACATACACACACTGACACGGTTGTTCATTGATGGATACTATGTGAGGTAAATACGATCAGATCTCTGGGTTTATATCTATAGAGAGATGCAAAATGGCCACGTAGATGCAAAACAACCACAAGGACATGCAAAATGACCACAAGGAGATGCAATGACACTATAACTTGGTGCAAAATGGTCACAAAAAGACACAAAATGACTTCAAAGAGGTGGAGAAACAGCTCCGAGGGACAGAAAAAAAGAGAGACATTTGTTGTTATTTAGTGTCTCTTTGAGTGGTTTTTGGTTATTTGGAGGTACAATTTATTGATTTATCGATACTATTGATATTAGAATATTCCTTCATGATTTTATATCTATATATTAATTTAATATACTGCTTCCCTCAGCTTGAGCTCTTCAGGGTCTGTCATGTTCACAGATGTTAATGTTGTGGTGGTGAGGTGAGGTTTAACCCTCACTCTCTCATGTAGTAAACTTAATTATGACGCCATGCAAACAATCTGTGTCGCCATGTAGCTGTCTGGTATGTGATAGAGTTATCAGATCCCTCGTTTCAACTGTTTGAGCGCATGCATTTATCTGGCATGCAAAGGTTGACACTTTCCATTCCTTTCCCCACTGGCAAACGTGGGCAGATGAGAGGATTTCAAACTTACTCTGGCACACTCCTGTCCCAGGTTGACCCCTGTGGCTCTTTTGCAATTCAGAAGTTGCATTCAGGGCCTACACTTTCCCGAACCTCCAGAATTATGCACCATGTCCTGTCATAATGTTGTGAGACTGTTTAACTTGTTTAACTGTTTTTTGTGCCTATTGTATTGCAAATACTGGATTTTTTGTACCCCTCATATGTGTCACAAATATCTAGCAAATATGGTAAAATAGTTACAGACAAGTACATAGCAAAGAGGTATGGGAGGAGGCGTATCACTCTCTAGCATTAAAACAGAACTGAATTTTAAACTCTCCAAAACTTGGACATCACTTATGTGACAGACAGCTTTTTCATCCCCATTTTTTGTACATTAACCCATGTCTATTCAAACTAACATGATATAGACTCGTACACGCTTTCTGTTCAGTCATTTATGGTATATCACTGCCACCCACTGGCTGAGCCCCACAGTACCTGGAAAAATATGAACCAATACATAATAAGTCTACATAATAGTCCAGTGGTGGTCACATTTTTTGGTTTATATTGAGAATAAAATGAAGAATAGTGTCACCCTTTGGAGGACACATTCTGAGAAAGATATGACTTCAGTCTCAATAAATATATTTCTTTTAATTATATACAACCTACTTTGCAACAATAAATGATGATTTTGTAACACATAAATTACTGCTAGTTATTAAATATATCACATATGCTGAGTCATGACAGTACCTGTCAATAAAATACAAAATATATGTATGAGAAGGTATGAGTTGGTCATATATCCTGATATATTGATTTACTGCAACAACAAGTGTTTTTCATCTTGCTGAAAATATTGGTTCTTAATTCAAACAATGTGTGATACAAAACAGGAGGTGCCTCTAAGGAAAGCCTTGTCTCCACAAATGGTTAAAAGTTTCGATTTGGACTGTCGAAATAAGGTCCCTAACAGCGAAGGTAAGCAGTAGGGGGCGCTGTTTCGTGACCATTGGAGTGACTCCAGGTATTGAGCGGAGCGAACCTTAGCCAAACCAGTGTCGCTTTGTTACAATGAATTGCCCATAAATTTCTTTGTTTTACTGGAATGTAAAGGCTTTTTTGAAATTGTATATATTATTAATACTCATTGTAAGAACAAAAACAAAAGAAATGGCATTTCGTTGTCGGCAGGATTCGAACCTGCGCGGGGAGACCCCAATGGATTTCTAGTCCATCGCCTTAACCACTCGGCCACGACAACTTGCTGAGGGCTTTAATGGACAAAATCGATTCATACTTGAGTTAATAGTATGATGCGGATAAAGTTACAAGATATAGTATTAGTGGCATTTGTGTAGTCATAAGTGCACTGTATATAGGAGTTCAACAAATCTTTCGTTTATTTTATTGTATCTGTATGTAAATACTGTTTCTGATTAATTTTGGAAGCAATTTAATTAACTTTCATCATGAGTGTTTGCATTTGTTAGATCTGACTTTAAAGGCAAGTAATTACGCTGTTACTTCACTGTATCTGACACTTAGACTTACATGCTAAATATATGATAAACTGATAAAAATAGTGCATCTCTAGTTGTAGTTTAACTACGCAGTATAAGACAGATATTTGGCCACCTTTGCTTGACTTGTGACATGTAAATGCAATCAGAAGATAAACATCTAAAACCATAATCTCCGGAAATATTTCATTCATTGTGGTTATTCGTACCACACCACACCCCCTCCTGCAAGGTCTAAATGAGCAACTATTTTCGCATTTTACGGTTAACGTGTCATTGAAAATAACATGTTTTATATTGTTTGCACTGCAATAATTGCATTAGTGTTTGCTCCTGTCTGTATCCCCTAGAAGCTGTTATGACCTGCGGCGATGCAGCAACCACGTCCTAGACAATTCTCATTAAAACCGAAACCATTCTAAGAGAAAAAACAGAAATGCTTTACACATATGTGTGACCTAAAATATTGGAGTAATTGGGAGTAACAGTCATGTCGCTCATTGTTGCCACTGAGCTGGAAGCAGTGTCACCACGTGACTCCTCTAGTGAGAGCCTGCTGTTTGTTCAGCCAGAGAGGCAGAGAAGAAGAAAAATGGCGGCTCTAGGCGAACCCAAACGGGACGCCGGGCTAACATTTTGAGCTTTCACACCCGAAAAGACACAGGGGCTTCACGGGGTAACCGCACCGCCTGAATCCTCACCGGTCCAGCTTTGCAGGGTGCTGTTTTCGCTCACGCCGGCGGTGGCTACATAAACGCAAAAATTGGCAAAGTAACATAATAGGTTTCGCTTATCATGAGAGGGAAGAGGGGCAGGCCGCCCAAACCGCTACAAGCCGAAGAGCCGTCCCCAGCCACGGCCCGGGGCTTGCGACCAAGGAGGAATTTGAAGCCCAGGCTAAGGGACAGCGGGGATGAGGATATCGAGAGCCCCACAAGGGAGACCACCAAGTCGGCTAAAAAGAGGAAAAGGGGATCCGTCACGTCAACCCGGGGCAGGGGACGAGGTAGAGGTGGCGGCGGTGGCAGAGGAGGCAGAGGAGGTCGTGGAGGCAGACGGACGCCTGCCTCCAAAACAGTGGTGTACGACGACCACGAGAGCGAGGAGGAGGACGATGCTGTCAGTTTGAGGTCGGAGGAGGACGAGTTTATCGAGGAAGAACCTCAGTCCGAGGAGGATGAGGCCCTCAAAGAGGATTCTGACTGTCTTGAAGATGATGTGCTGGACGACGAGGAGGAGGATGATGCCAGCTACTGTACAGAGAGTAGCTTTCGGAGTCAGAGCACACACGCCAGCACACCGGGTAAATTAACGCGATGATCAGGCGGTTGTACATACATTCCAGGTGTTGGAAAATACACCCCCAAATGCAGCTGATGTTGTTGCTTATGATTGTTTTTGGTCAACGCAGGAAGCACTAAGGTTATTGTTCAAAATGGAGAATGCACAGTGTATGAACACAGGCCGCAGACATTAAGGCTACTGCAGGTGGATTGAATCGGTAGCTGTATTACTAGCTTACCTGCTTGCAATCACCGTTTGTCAACACATCTCAGAGCACGCCTTTTAAATATTTCACACATGGTTTAAGAACAACCACGAGTGCCCCTAACTCGAATTAATATTCACTTGCATTTAAGTCAATAACCTAGCTGCCAGCGTGCTAACGTTAGCAAGTGAAATTAGCTCATGCTGCCAACAGTCATCCTGAAGTCTCTTTTAATTTGATAACGGCAACTTTACGTATTTGTAGCTGCCCTCAACACTCGGTTCTCTTTGGTGAAGACAAAAAAGTTTTTTTATGTGTGAAGCTAATTAAGAAAAGAGAAAAGATCTAGCTAACTAACTTAGCTTGGCTAGCACGTCTGTCATTTTTTTGATCTCTCCATCAGCTTTCAACTGTTTCAACCCTACAATTCACCACTCCAGAACTATTCACAAAGGGACAGCTAATGTCCTTCACGGTGCAACGCCAGAAAAGAGGCCTGACACACTTTTTAACCTTAGTAGCCAACTGGACAACTAATGTTTTCTTACATGCAGGAGGAGGAAGAGGAGGCAGCCACATTTAGCTAATGACACTGGCCATGTGTTGAATTTGCTCAGCCAAACTTTAAGACACAAGTTTCCCAAACGGTCCTTCAAGATTTATCCTTTTCACTTTATGGGCTTTAATATATTGATTTTTTTCTCTGAGTGGTTCTGGCAAGGTATTTGCACCTGTAGGGTTCAAAATAACATGAAGCACTCCTGCATTTATTAATGATGTGTGATATATCCAGCTGTATAATGGAGATATTCATATATCAGAGATGGTTATTGATATACAGTACTGTAGAAGAGCTGAGTGATCAAATACCACAGTATTTTAACCCGGTGCCTCAAAACCAACTATGTGACATTGTGACTCAGCCCTTTTATACAACCATAAAAATGATTTTTACAAGATTTTTCCTCTGCTGTTGCTTATGGATCAAAGCTATATTTTTAGGGTTTACTAATTTAACTTGTGTTGTCCTACAGGGAAGAAAAAAGTACGGGCTCCGCGACCTCGTACTCCCATTCTCGAGGAGAAGGAGATTCCTCCTCTTGTGCTTCCTGACACCTCTGAGGACCTTCTCGTGTCTAATGAGGAGCTGCTTAATGCATCCTCCATCTACGAGGTGCTACGGAACTTTAGTACTGTGCTGCGTCTCTCTCCTTTCCGCTTTGAGGACTTCTGTGCCGCGCTGGTAGGCCAGGAGCAGTGTACTTTAATAGCTGAGACCCATATTTCCCTTTTGAAGGCCATCTTGCGTGAGGAGGACTCTTCCAACACTACCTTTGGCCCTGCTGACCTCAAGGACAGTGTCAACTCCACTCTGTACTTTATAGACGGCATGACTTGGCCTGAGGTATTGCGAGCGTATTGTGAGAGCGACCGGGAGTACCATCGTGTCCTACCATATCAGGAGGTGGATGAGTATCCCTACGGTCCGCTTCGAAGTAAGATCAAGGTGCTACAGTTTTTGGTGGACCAGTTTCTTACAACCAACATCGCTCGTGACGAGCTGATGTCTGACGGCAGTATGCAGTATGACGACCACTGCCGTGTGTGCCACCGCCTGGGTGACCTGCTGTGCTGTGAGACCTGCTCGGCGGTCTACCACCTGGAATGTGTGAAACCACCCCTGGAGGAAGTTCCAGAGGACGAGTGGCAGTGTGAGATTTGTGTGGCACACAAGGTGCCTGGTGTCACAGACTGTGTGACAGAGGCACAAAAGAACAGACCCTACATCCGCCAGGAGCCCATTGGATATGACCGCCACCAGAGGAAATACTGGTTCCTAAACAGAAGGATTATTGTGTAAGTTAGGACTCTCACTGCCTTTCTGTTCCACTAGAATTGCCTTTTATTCAATTGCCTAACAGATTCCAGTGAATGTGCTTTAATTTAGCACCACAAATGAAAGGCAATAGGAAATATTTCATTATTTGTGTTTAACAGAGATGCGTAATCTTAATTTCAAGTGTGGCTTTGTCATGGTAGCAGCTAAGAGGTGCAGCCACTACAGGACAACATACGTATTAGCTCTATACAGATGTTACCATTATATACATTCAAAACAAAAAGAAGGAAAATCACAGTGGTGTCCAGCTGGCAACTTTTTTTTTTCTTTTTTCTTTTTAACACAAAGATATCTTACAAACTGTTTACGTGCTTTATAAAGCAGTGTGTGCAGGTACCCCGAAGTACATTACAGCATTTGTTTGAGAAGAGATTTTAGAAGAGACATGCCACCCAGACCCCTTCTCTTTACTGGCGGTGATGCTCCTCCTGATTGCCTCCTCACCTGCAAGCTTAGACTTTACATACAAGAGGCTTTTAATATTTTTGAGTTGGGTGAGGGGGAAGAAAGAGGCTCTCCGTGCATGAGTCGAGCTGTTGTGCACCAACAGAATGTTAATGAGTAGATGAGCAGTGTGCCAGAGTCACAGTTTAACCTGCCCTTGATACTCACCATTATCTTGAACCTCATTATCTTTCTTCACAAATGACTGTTATCATTCTCTGTGAATCAGCTTGTTATTGCTTTTGAGTTCCAGTACAGAAATTGTTTTTTTTTTTTTTTTCCCAGCTACCTTGTACCCTATCATTTATGTATGTGAACACAGTGCGGTTTATCTAGTCCAACCAAAAATCCCAAAGAATAGAGGAGAATATTTCACTGACAACAGTTAAAAGGGTATTTTAACAACATCAATGAATTATTTAGGACTTTAGTGTCTTAGTGAACACGTCTAATTGTCTTGTAAACTAATGTGGTTTGTTCTGATATTTAAGTCTATCTAAGAACCTTCCCTGTTCTCATTCCCCCAGTGAGGAGGACGGGGAGCATGAGAAGAAAAAGATCTGGTACTATAGCACCAAGGCACAGCTGGAGGAGCTCATGGAGTGCCTGGATAAGGAATACTGGGAGATGGATCTCTGTGTCACCCTGGAGGAGATGAAGGAGGAAGTGCAAGCTCACATGGCCATCACAGAGGACCTTACCAACAAAGCCCGAGGAAACAATAAAGCCTACCTCACTGCTGTCAACGGTACTGATGTTGTCTTCAGTTCGCAAAATAGAGATACTCGTGAACCTTGTAGTAGTGTAACCATGTTCTGGTACTTGTGTGAAGGTAACACGGGCAAATGGCTGATCTGACAATGAGTGTGACTCAAGCTGTTTGTGTCCTGCACACTTACTTTCAGTCTGTCTAAGCTTCAGATAATGTAGTTCCCCCTCAGCCTCAGGCAGCGGTGCTCTGCTACGATGACAGTTGACTAAGAAATGAAAGGTGCTACCTTTTCTTCCTGCTTCGTGCCTGCTCATACATCAAGCAACTGTTTCCCCCCTCTGCCTCCCTCCAAGGAGACCAAGTGGTTTTAAAACTTTTAACTTACTTTGCCAGCGGTTTCCGTTAGCGTTTGACATGCTGTCATATACAACGGTTTTCCTGTGTTAGTCACTGAACTGCCTAATTTCAGTGCATAAAGACAGTGTGGTACTGTGTTTTAGTATGTTGCCTGTGGTATTTTGTTAAAAAATGAACACGTTTTCTGCAGTCTGAAATGGAAGAAAAGATGTTATAAAGCCACTGCAATGTTTTTGTTTATGTTTGTATGTTATGCTGGTATAATTCATCTGTTAAAAGCCCACAGCTGCTTCAGCACAGTGAGTTTGTTCCTTTAAGCTGGTTGGGACTCAAGTGTTTCTCTCCCAATGACAGCTGTAGTAGAGAAATGTACTTCTCTGGAGGCTTTGGCCATCTGAGACAATGAAATCTGCCCTGTCGTGGATGTGTGGATGGGAATAGTTTCTTTACTAGCATCTAGGTTCACAGTCTTACTCTATTATTATCTATTAATTTATCTACAACTTGTAAGATCAGGTAGTCAGACGTGTTATAAAATGAGTATGTGATGCTCCAGTTCCCTGGCTAGGATACTTCTTTCAAATATATTTTGTAGAACTGAAACAATTTTTAGCATCCCTGTGATGATAATTGTCAATCACCTCACTGAACATCCATTTGTTTTGGATGAATGGTGGAACAAAACAAGAAATTTTAAGATGCCACTTTTTCACCCCTTTTTTTCTGACGTTTTATACACAAAATGGTTAATGATTTACTTAAATCTTAACCAAATACTGTATTCTTCCTCATGTATTTTTTCATGGAAATGAAAAAAAAATTTGGTGCAAAATTTTTATTTGCTATGTTATGATCTCATCCTAACCTAGAAAAATAAGTTGTTCAAGGTGGCGCATTTTGTTAAAATCCTACCAGCTACTGCCCATGTCCTTTATGATGTTGCATGGATATGTAATTACTGCCTTTGCTTTAAAAAAAATGAACATGTTATCCTTTTCTCTGTAGAGATGATCATGGAGCGTGTGAAGGTCAGGCGGGAGGCACAGGAAGCAAAGAGTCGAGTAGGGGACGCCAAGCAGGAAGCAGAAACGGGCTGTGTTAAGACAGCGGAGGACGAGCTCACCTTGCAGCTTGGCGAGGACAAAGACACCGAGTCCAAGGAGGATGCTAGTTCACAAGGTGAAAATGAACTTTCTATCCAGTATTCTTTCTGCCAGTTCTCTCCTACATACCATTTGTAAACAGAAGACATACTGGTAACAGGAGATGATGTTTTCCCACAAGATGCAAATTAAAGAGCTGTCGTTACACAGTATAGTGCACTATGTCAGTGATGTGTCTACAGCAGTATCAAGAAATGTAGCTCTGCCTGACTTGCTGATAAACACTATTATGACTCTGCCGGTGCTCTTCGACCCTGTGTATGTATGTCATATGACAGCAGCCGTGGTTCCCCCTGCTGCAGAGGGGAGCTCTGCGTCCAATCCCGACCCCGGCTCAGATGCACCTAAAACGGAATCCCTTGAACTTAACAATGTAACGCAGCCTGCTCAAGAGGCCGGGGAGTCACCTCCTTCGACAAAGTGGGAAAGAACAGGTACTAGGAGAGCGAGATGCCTCCGTAGGCATCATCTCTGCATCTCTAGCCATTCAACTCATCCTTACGCTTGACACTGTGCTGCTGGGCTGCACATCCATTTTCATCTGTCTGCTTGTCTCTGCTGGCGGCCGCTAACCATATCATATCGTTTTCGCCAGGCCTGTTTGCCTCGTTGGATGCGAGAGTGGCTATGCTGATTTGTTTTCTGTTTCTATATGTTTGTAATTTTATAGTCTTCTCTCCTTTTGTTTTAGAGACTGAGTTGTTTTTTCGGTATTTGGTCTTGAGGAGGTATGTTTCTGGATAAACCTGGCATAACATGGAGATGAGCGTAGATGTCCCAGTGATTTGAATTTAGACTGCTCGGATGATCTTTTCTTATACTTCTGCAATGTCTGTAAGGTTATAGATATCGTTCTAATATTCTGTCTGACAAACCAATCTGACCAGGCGTGGGGGTTTTAGCATCATTTGTTGCTATGCTACTCACAAATACTGTATTGTTGTTCTCAGTTTGCTTTTGTTGAGTTTCTGCTTATTGGTTTGGCTGGCTTGCTGATGCATGGAGTCCTTGTATTTTGCTGTGTGTCTCTCACCTTGTTATATTACATATTATAATTCTTCCTCAGCTGAATGTCTGAGCTGAAATTCATCCTGGTGTGAACGGCACTTTGAGGGTCCGTGTACTTCTACCTGGACAAAAATAACAGTTCAAACAAAGCAATCTTAGCTGGCCATTAAGTCTTCCTTTCTTTGAATGGATCAGCCAAAACTTTGTAGCTCTTACAACTCACAATTAATGGAGTGATCCTTTTTGAAAACATCATAGATATTGAGAAGATGCTTTCTTTATTTAATTATTCCTTGCTTCTCCCATTGCAGGCCATTTTGTGCCGTTTGTTTTGACCTACTCTAATCATTAAACCTTAGCTGTTGCCATCAGTAGCTAAATGTTCAGTTTATTTCTGGTGCATTCATTTCTTTTCTCTTGTTGTCTCCTGCACTCCTGATCTTGAAAAGCACGCTTTTGGCACAGTGCTAGACAGCTTCCCTGGCAGCAGCTACCACGCCACGTCTGCCACAACCAGCTCCTTATTCTCATTCCAATTTATGGGCTTTTGGGTGGGTTCCTGTTGCTCAGACAAAAGACTCTCTGCCTGGAAGCCCCACCTGCTACCTCATCAACAAAGAGACACATATATATGCAGGACCCTTTTCCCCAACAACTAACACAAGCCGGTGTCTTAATTTGGTCTTGCTGCAAGTGCACAGCGTGTTTTGGATTTGTGTAGCCTTCCCTGTCCAAGATGAGTTTGGTTTTCTAGGATTTATTGAACTGATGAAGCACTTAAAGACTTGTTTTTTGTTGGGCATATGCAAATTTCAAGAGTTAAAACCATTGAACAAGGTCTGTCGAGCTACATTGAGAATTTCCTAATTTCAGAGGTTGAATATGCATTAATTGAAGTTGTTGTAATTGTTTGTGTTCACACAGCTGCCATCTTTTCTTAAAGTATAGAGCCTGTAATTATTGTCAGTTTAACTCCTTGCATCCCTAACTTTTTTTTTTCCCTCAGATGACGATGTGAAAACCGAGTCTAGCAGTGAAGACAAGCACCCTGACGGGTCACAGGCTCTAACGCAAGATTCGCCTCAGCAGCAGTCTTCTCAGCCAGAGGCGAGTAGTGGCGGCAACCAGGTTTCTGGATGCGGGAGCCTCAGGAGACCAGAACAGCCTGACGTGGCTGATCGGTCCTCACAGTCCTCTTTTACCAGCCAAGATGGGACAGGTAAACATCAATGAGTCTCATTGGTGTTCACCACCAAGACAGGGATTTTGGAAAGAGTTCAGTTAGGCCAAATTGTCTCTCAAAGTCTGAGAGTTTGAATCAGTGCTATGTTTGTTATGCGCTCATAGTGTCATGTTCTGTCTGGATCACAGATGAGTACAATGAAAGGGTCAAGAGTGATAGAGGGAGAGCAGCAGGACGGGAATCAAATGACCAAACGCCCAGAGGCAGCAAAGAGGTGAGGCGTGCGTGTGGTTTTTCAAACTGCAGTCTAGAACAAAAACATTATCAACAGTTATTTTAATTATTTCTGACAGAATTCAGTTTAAAAATGCAGAAATATTTTCACCCATATATGTACTTGGCTAAATAAAACAAACTTTTATTTTTAAGTCCTGTATTTAGTTGAATGTAACACCTCCTCTCATGTTTCAGTCATCTCCTGTACGCTCTGACGGTGACACGTCGCGCCTCAGCTTCCTCAAAAGGGACCTGACCGTGAATTTGAACAACTTGTTCAAATTGGGCCAGGAGGGTAAATACAGGGTTTACCACAACCAGTACAGCACCAACGTCCTGGCCCTAAACAAGCATCAGCACCGCGAGGACCACGACAAGAGACGTCACCTCTCCCACAAGTTCAGCCTGACCACCGCGTCCGAGTTCAAATGGAACGGCTCCATCTACGGCTCGCGGAGCCTGACTGTCTCCACCCTGCGTCTCACCATCATCCAGCTGGAGACCAACGTCCCTGGACCTTTTATGCATCCGAACTGGGCATCTCACAGGTACAACACCGATTACGTTATTGAGGAGCTCTTTGGGAATTATGTGTTGTGTTGTCTGCATATCGGCGCCCTCTGAGCTAGTAAGCAGGGACTGATACAGACTTGGTGACATGGTGACTTACCAAGTGCTTTCAGACTAATAAATGAGAGGTTATTTATACATTCATTTTACTATGAAGTGCAGCCAAATTTCTGTCAAAGTTATCGTCCCACCATAGTTGTATTTGATGGGTTATGCTTGCATTAATCTGGCATGAAGTTCCTCTAACTGTCGTGTGGTTAAACAAATAGTTTGACTGTTAGGAAATGTTCTTAGTCAGTTTCTTGCTGAGGGTTAGACATGAAGCCAGACTCTGGCCAAAGGTAACAAATTCTGCCTACCAGCAACTCTTAAGCTCATTGATTAACATCTTTTTAAATCCATACTAATAGTGAAATGTAAATTGTCAAATTGTATTTTTTTAAATTGTGGTTTAAGTGCTAAACTATTCCTTGGACAGAGCCAGGCTAGCTGGTTCCTGTCTTTTTCCGCCTTGGTGCTAAGATAAACTGACAAACTCCTGGTACTTGTTTTAACCTCCTTATCTGATATTTTCTTACAAATATACAGTTGTGCTATTGTTCTATAAATTTTGTCTCTGGTTTGTCTAGGACCAATTGGAACAAAGCAGTCCAGATGTGCAGCAAAGCAAGGGAATTTGCTTTGGCCTTGGCCATATTGGAGTGTGCCATCAAACCAGTGGTCATGCTGCCTGTATGGAAGGATTCTCTTGGACACACAAGGTAAAGGGGAAAACACACTGACATTAGTGGGCTTTCCAAAAGAGTAACAGCACTACAGCAGTGATTTCCTCTTTTTGGTAGGCACTAGTTGGCCAAACAAGCCACACACTCAATAACTTTTTTCCATACTGCCTGTGCACCTTACATCTTAGTTATGTACTGTACTTTGTTGTTTCAGGCTACACCGCATGACCTCCATGGAGCGGGAGGAGAAAGAGAAGGTGAAAAGGCGAGAGAAGAAACTGGAGGATGAGGAGACACTGCAACAGGCCACGTGGGTGAAGTACACCATCCCCATCAAGCACCAGGTAAACCAGCAACATCTTTCATCCGCCATCTGGCTTATCCTGTGGCCACAGAGGAGAATCCAGAGCAGTGGTTCCCAATCTTTTCTTTAACACTACTAATTTTGGATATTGTTAAAATAGTTTTTCATGCAGTTGAACCAAACCTTTAGTTTGGTTATGAAATATCATCCATTTATTTCTTATTTTTTGCTAAATATTTCAGCTCTTTCTTCATTACGTTAGCTGCCTGTTTAAACCTTTGCCACCTGTTGCTCAAATCACAAAGTTATCATAATCATGTGTCTAAATCATAATAATGAAAAAAATTACCCAGGCAACCCACTGAGGTACAAGTCCACCTGCTGGGGAATCGCTGACCTCGTGCTTTAAAATGTCAGAGCAGTGATGTATTAGTATAGTGTTGTTATTTCCATAGAGCCTACACTTGGTGTGAGGTATTGATATTAAAGGGACAGTTCTGTTTTTCTTTAATGGGTTTATATGAGATGTGTATTCTGCCAAGTTTGGCACACAGCAGGGGTGCTGGGTAGGAAACTAAGGAATGTACGGCTGTAGACAGGGTCAGCAGACAAAGGGATTTTATTAAGATAATTCTGTATTGACCTTCAGAGGGGAAATTATAGCCATCTATAACAAAGGCCCACCTAACCAAAAACACAAGAAAATCAGTTTAAGTGTATGTGTTTACCTTGTGGTCAGTTAGCCTTTTCTGACAGGAACTGAAGCTGTTGCATTGCTCTCTCCAACAGCACCACACTCCTGTGACAGAAATTCCCTCATCATTTCACCGCAGAACACTATTTCTGGTCTTTGACTGCCTTGAGGAGTTTACTGGTTTGTGTTATTGTGTGACTTTGGTGTTTTTAAAGGGTTAGTTTAGAATCACCAAAGTCACACAAATAGACTGACCAATCAGGTCAGTGTTAGACCACAAACTCATGTGTTCTGTGACATAAAATGTTTGTCAAAAGAGTCTGGTGGCTTGGAAGGGATCTCTGATGGATGTAATGGCTTCAGTTCTCCATCAGAAATCTAAAGCAGTGAAAACATTCTAAATATAACATGCACTTAAACTGATATTTAATTTTTTATGTGGGCCTTTTTTAGCCACCTAAAACCACCTTTATCTGCTGGCCCCGGTGAACAGCAGTAGATTCCTTAGCTTCTGTGCCTGTACTCTGGTCAGCTTCTCCACACTGGGGGCATGCTGACTGCCATCTACAGCAGGGAATACACAGTACCTGACACAGCACCACGTAAAAAACCCAAACTATTGGTTTAAGATGTCTTTTTATGTCTTTACGGCTGCGTTACGGTGGGTATTTGCAACTTTAACATGTAAAAATACCGTCTGAAATGACCGTCACTCTTCATCTGAGACTTGTGTGTTTTCCTATCAAGGTGTGGAAGCAGAAGGGGGAGGAGTACAGAGTGACTGGGTACGGCGGATGGATCTGGGTCAGTAAGACTCGAGTGCCGCGGTTTGTGCCAAAGCTACCAGGGAACACTAACGCAAACTACCGCAAAGAACTGGAGGGTAAGCATTAAACTTGCGTAATCCTCCTGCTGCTGCTGACATGCTTGCCTCATGTTCTGATTGTTTTTGTTTTTTGTTTTTCCACCGCTGTCTTCACAGCAGCTAAAATCAGCAAGGAAAATGCAACAGCTTGCACAAATAAGTCACAAGCGTTGATGGAGGCTGAGAAGCAGACTACTCAAAACACAGCGGATGGGGACAGTGAACGAACCATCACTGCGTCACCCGAGAGCACTTCATTAGAGGGCTGTAAACCTCAGACCTCTATAGAGGAAGAAAAAGCTACTGAAGAGGAGCAGAGAACGAAAACAGAAGAGGAGAAAGAAGATGAAAAAATGGAAGTTGACTCCTGCCCAGAAGCTGCTGCTTCAAGTGATGAGCAAGGTTATTGTTTGAAGTGAATTTGTCTCTCCTTTGTCTTTGGATTTTGCTTGAGGCTGTATGTATGAGTGAGTAAATGTTTCCACTATCCACTCTTTGTCTCTTTGTTGCAGATACAGCTGGAAACAAAGGCCCTTGCTCACCCTCTGTGCTGCCTGTGATGGAGGAACCAGTCCAGAAAGTTGAACAACCCCGGAGGGAGGAGACAGCTGCATCGAAGCCCTACTACGATGTTGTGAATGTCAGCGAGGGCTTCCAGCTGCGGACAGCTTTTAAGAAGAAGGTAAAGCCCTCCAAACTTGATGGGCTTTTAGAGCGCCGGGTAAAACAGTTCACCTTGGAGGAGAAGCAGAGGCTGGAGCGGGTGAGACAGGCAATGCTGCTGTCAAAAATGGCTACCACAAAGCTTGCTTGTGCTGTTAAGACCGAAGGATCTACGTTAGGTAAACAGCAACCTGCTGCAGCTCCATGTGTAAAAGAAGAGAAGGAGGAGAACCTTCAAGTGAAAGACCACGTGGTTAAAAAGCTTGACTTCGAGCAGGACCAGACGGAGATGAAGGCAGACAACTTGGATGTCAAATCAGACACCACAACACCCAACCACAGCAAACAGATGGAGGTAACTGCTGTGCAAGGGAATGGTGGGGAGGCCTTAGCTCACAGAGAGATTAATGGAGGACCCCTAGCGAGCACTGAGCTCAACAGCAAAAACAATTGTGTGTCAGATGCAATAGAAAGCAAAGACAAAACACAGAAACCAGAGGTGGCTCGTGTAGGCGAAAACGCTAAGAAACGCGGGTATGAGGAAATTGAACAAGGCAGTGGACAGAGCGATACGGAGAATATGGAGGTGGACCAAAGCAAGACCAGTCCAGTGCAGGTGAACGGCAGAGCCGGGGTTGCCCCCCCTGCAGACTCGAATGCCAACTCAGACCCAGCCAGACAAGTCCAAGGTGAGATTAAAGAGCTTCAGAAAGAGCCTGTGAAGTCTCTGATGAATGGAAACCTCTCTCAAAACGATGTGTCTGGCATATGTCATCCACCTCCTCTGAAAGTCCCAAAACTGGAGAACCACGTGGCTGATAAAGGAGACTCTCTCAATAAGAATGAGGATGTGGCCACGAACAGCGAGGGTACAGCACCCGCTAAGCCTCCATCTGCAAGCCCTTCTTGCCTGAATAACAAAAGTAATGACAATAACATTAGCAGTGAAGGTTTGAAGACTACCACAGAGTTTCAAAATACGCTTCAGTCTGATGTGATGTCTGAAGCTGCAAATAACGCAGTCTCCTCTGTTACCACCTCCACCACCACCCAGCCCAACTCCATGGCAGTTGTCTCTCAGAAGGCCAAAGTTCCAGTCACTGACACCAAGATGGGCACTTCTGGTTCAACAGCAACCAGTTCCATGACGATCAGTAAAGAGTATTCCACCAGAGACAGAGTCAGCCTTCTCAAGTTCTCAAAATCCAAAAAAGCACGCTCAGGCACAGCCCTGCCATCCTACCGCAAGTTTGTGACCAAGAGTAGCAAGAAAAGCATCTTTATCCTGCCGAATGATGACCTGAAGAGGCTGGCGAGGAGGGCGAGCATCAGAGAAGTGCCCATCTTCAACTACAACGCCAAGCCCGCCCCGGATATATGGCCCTACCCCTCACCTCGGCCCACTTTTGGGATCACATGGAGGTCAGTAACACATTTAGAACTTTTTACTCATTGTTTAGGATATTTCAACGTTACATTGGCACTTGAAGTAAAGATTTAGAATAGCCAGGTGAAAATCTTCTTACAAATATTTTTGAACAATATCATATTTGATATTCCAACTTCAGTGAGGACACTAACAAACGTCAGTGCTGTTTGTTGTAGTGTCACGATATAAGGGTGTAAGGATACAGATACAGTAAATTCAGATGTTGTTGGAGACATAACTTCCTGCTGCTGGTACAAATAACTCAAGTTTATGTCTGGGTCCCCTTCAGGTACCGTCTCCAGACTGTGAAGTCGCTGGCAGGGGTCAGTCTGATGCTTAGGCTGCTGTGGGCCTGCCTTAGGTGGGACGACATGGCCGTGAAGCCCTCTCCTACTGCAGGGACTACTCGAAAAGGTGAGAAAATGCTGTACCCTTCTTCACCTGTACGGGTCTCTTGCTTCTTGTTGGGCATGTTCTCTGTACCATCTTACAATAGTGTCTATTTTTGTTCAGAGATGCACCTACTTCTCTTACCTGTTCTTCTGTCTCTGTCAACAAAACATTATTGTCTCCACCTTCCAGTTGCATGGACAACTATGTGACTATTAAGAGTTGCCATTTTAAATAATCGTGCTCATGTTGGATTGTTGCCACAGAAACCACGGACACAGACGTCATTACAACAGAGATTATAAAACGAAGGGACGTAGGGCCTTACGGTATTCGCTCTGAATACTGCATCAGGAAGATCATCTGTCCTCTTGGAAACAGAGACACTCCCAAAGGTAGAAAATAAAAAAACTGCAAGTTTGAAGAATGACCATTATTTTGGCAACAGTTACGACGATAATGAATAATTTGTCTTTTTCTTGTGAATAGAAACCCCCACTCCGCAGAGGAAAGGCCTGCGATCGAGCGCCTTGAGGCCCAAGAAGCAGGAGCCAGCAAAGCTGTCTGGGCCTATTGCTGTGGAGACTTGGGTGCCTGAAGAGGACCTGGAGCTGTGGGAGATCAGGGCCTTTGCAGAAAGGTGAGAAACGCACAGCCAGTCTCCCCAAGGCAAACATCGTTGTTTTACAGAATACTGAATTCTTCTGACAGAGCACTGATTCACCACATTGTCACATTTTTCATTGGAAATGCAGAATCGAGAGGGAGAAGTCACAGGGTCTTGATCCCTCCAAGAGTGGCAGCAGTCTGAAGACGGCAGAGGATGTTAAAGCCCAGTTGGAGAATCAGCTGAAACAGGCCAGACTGGCTGCCCAGCAGGTGGGAACACTGTACACCACATACACATGGGTTAAAAGTCTTTCTGATTTAGTATGAGCATGTTTAAGTTTCAGTTGGATGGGAGGTCAACATACTCATTCTATACCTAAAACATTCTAACATCCTGTTATAGAAACGTCTGGAGCAGCAGAGACCGGGTACGCCTGCTGCTACGTCCACACCAACCACCACCACCTCTGCCAGCACTCTCAGCACCCCGGTGTCCATGGGCCAGAGGACAAGTCAAGTCACATCTGGAGCCAAGATGGTCCTCGCCTCCAAACTGGGCTCTCCAGTTTCTTTCCAGCAAGACAAAAACTTCCATCAGTCTTTTGCTTCCTGGGTCAAGCAGGGTCAGACCAACAACAGCTCAGGTAAGCCAGTCTAAGACAAGGAGGATCTTCAGCCCATCTGTATATGAATTGGAATGGTTTCGAGTTGTGTGCCTTTTCATCCATCGTATTCCTTTACATACAGTCAGACAAAGGATTTTGTCGCTAGAGAGATTTTTGTTTTTATTTTTTTATTTTTAAATTGTTCTTTGACCACCATCAGTTTGTAAGAAGTTAATCACTGGCATGACTTTTTCAACTTTTTTTTTTTTCTTTTCTTTTTTTTTTTTTTTGGTCTGTCAATTTCCTGCATTGGTAAATGTGATCAGCATGATGCCAAAATGACTTTGTGGCTTGTGGTGTCCACTTACAATCCATTTAAAACTGGATTTAAATTTCTTCAGATCCTAAAGGGCTACATGAGTGCCTGTGTGTCATCAGAATATCAGAATATAAACACATGGCGAAGGCCATGATCCCAAATTGATTATCAGCCCCCTTTGTTGACTCAAACCTTCCAGTGGACACCGCAGCTGTAGACTGGCTGTCGTGGTGGCCCTTACGGGTATGCGTGACTGTAGGTGGCGTGGTGTGTCTTGCAGCCTCCAGTGGCTCGGTGGCCACCGTGGCTAGCAGCATTACCACTTCAGAGCAACCCTTCCAGATCACTGGCAGCCCAGTGACTGTGGCTGGCCAAGTCCTCGCCGCCAAACTTCCGCTGCCCGCAAACAGCAAGATTGTCACACTCAACATGCCCACCACACAAGGAGGTAGGGAGCACAAGTATCATCCATTTCCACTGGTTTGGATTTATACTTGCCAAAATGGATGGAAGAGTGTATTGCGGGAGGCACAGTTGAGCGTGGATGCTGCCAGTGTTTGTTTTTTTTGTTTGTTTTTTGTTTTTTGGTTTGTTTTTTATACATTAGATGAAGGAGCTTCTTTGGTTAAAAATGTAAAGTTTTTGTCTCAGCTTTTTTCCAAGTTGTGTATAAACTACTCTTATCCGATGAGCTGAAGCTTTTTCAGCTGCTTTAGTGAACATTCTTAAACTCACACAGTGCATGTCTCGCCACTGCTTGACAAGCTTTACTGCATGTACCTGCAGCATGTTTACTTCTTTCCTAATGTAATAATTCCTCCCAACAGGTGTAGTCCAGCAGAAAGTCTTGGGCATATTCCCTTCTGGGCCCCCTGCAAACCTGAGAACATACAGCACACTGCATCCCACGACTGGCAACATCAACCTTCGAGCCACCACCTCTGCCTCAACTACCCTGCAACAGGTTTTTTGTCTTTCACTCTCCTTTTCGCTAAAATAGGGAAAATGTTAATCATGACGATTGATGATTTTATATTTGCCTTTGTGTTCCAGGCCATCACAACTGGAGGCCAAACACAGCCGAACACGGCATTGAGCCAATCACCTACCCCGTCTACCTCTGTGGGCCCAGCGATTGTCAGAGGTCCAGCGTTGGCTCAACAAGGTATTCTGTTCAACTGCTCATTTCCAGTTTGCAAATGTATGTCTTCAACATAACAGTTTTAAAAAAAAAAAATACTCCCTCTTCATTCCCTCCAGGCCAACCTCAGCAGGCTGTGACCCAGACAAGCCATGGCCTGCCCGGATCCACAGCTGTGCCTGGATCTACACCAGTACAGACGACTGCAGCTCAGAGACCAGCGGGCGCTGCACCAACACCTCAAGTGGCCACCACAGCACCTGGACAGTCACCTGTAGCTTCCTCCCAAGCCAACAGACCACAGCAGGGTCAAGTTAAACTCACTATGGCACAGCTAATGCAGCTAACACAGGGGGCTCAGGTGAGAGCATATTTTTATATCTATATAGATACATATATATCTAATAACTTTGTTTTGAATAGCATAGAGGAAATTTAAAATTGTATTACTATTAGCTGAAGGCAAGATTTCTTTTATCTCCAACATTACAGGGTGGAAACCCAGGTCTGACGGTGGTGATCCAGGGTCAGGGCCAGACCCAGGGACAGTTGCAAATCATCCCACAGGGTGTAACAGTCATCCCTGGTCCTGGTCAGCAGCTAATGCAGGCAGCTATGCCCAATGGTCAGGTCCAGCGCTTCCTCTTCACTCCTATGCCCCCATCCTCATCAGCTTCCACTTCAGCATCCACTGTTGCTTCCCCTACAAAGCCCACCATAGCTCAGACCCCTCAGTCTCAAGGTCCAGCCCAAGTCCAGACGGCTCCCTCAGCCCTAGCCCAAACCCAGATGGCTACCCCTGTACCTGCTCCAGCACATGTTGCAGCCCCAGCTCCAACACAAATGCCACGTTTGGCCCCCATGCCAGCTTCAGTCCCTGTGCAAACCCACGTTTCATGCACTACCCCATTATCAGTCTCTGCACAATCACAAACATCCACTCCTGTGTCTGCCCTTCCAGTCCAGGCCTCGACACAAGTTTCATCTCCCACGCCAGCCTCTGTCCCTGCACAACCCCAAGTGGCAAGACCTGTGCTTGCCACAGCCCAAAATGCAGTCTCAGCCATGGTACAAAACCAAGCCTCCACCCTTTCACCAAACTCTTTCCTTTCTCAAACCCAAAGTGCAGGTTCTCTACCTGTCCCAGGACAAGTTGCACCTCAGTCCCATACCCAGACATATGCCTTCAGTGCTACCCCAGCCTCAGCTCCTCTTCAAATGCACATCACTGCTCCTGCCCCTGCTTTAGCCCCTGTCTCAGGCCCATCGACCTCAGCCCAAATTCCCATATCTGCCTCTCTTCCCTCACCTGTCCAAGTTCCCACTCCTGCTCTTGCCCCTGTCTCTGCTCCTGTCATTGCTGTTGTGTCCACCCAAATTGCTTCCCCATCCCCAGCCAAAGCTCTAACCCAAATCCAAGCCACGGCTCCCCTTCATGCTGCTGTGGCCAATGCTGTTGTCACTCCAGTAACGGCCACCTCCACAACACCTTCAGTACCAGGTAACGAAATCCACCACACTTCCCACACATCAGTACCATCCTTTTTCAGTCATTTAAGGGCCTAATCATTTTAAATACATTGCTTCTCTTTAATTCTCCCTCCTGTTATAGCTCTGACAGAGCAGAGGGCAGCTCAGCCGCAGGTCTGGATTCCGGCCTCATCTCAAGCCCAGACTCCAGGTCAGCCCGCTCAGCTAGCTGCAGCTCCCATTCAGTCATCTGCCCTGGCCACTTTGCCAGCCTCTGCACCTGCATCAGTCTCTACACATTCACCCATTTCTCCTCTGCCTCAAGCATCCCTTCCTCCTCAAGCTCAAGTACAAGTCCAGCACAATCCAGTTGTGTCTCCAATTCCAGTCTCAACAGTGCAGGTTCATATGAAGGGATTACCAGTCTCTTCTGTTGTTACCACTGTGAGACCTACGCAGCCACAGCTCCAGCCCCAAAACCACACTCAGCTTCAACCCCAGCGTCAAGCCCAAATCTGTGCACAGATTCAGGTCCAGCCCTTCAGCCAAGTCCAACAAATGCCACACATTCAGGCTCAGGCGCATCTCCAGGCCCAAGCACAAGCCCAAAACCACTCCCAGGTCCGTGTTCAGCTGCAAACTCAGCAACCAGCCCCGGCCCAAGTACAGCCACTTAGTCAAAATCAACCTCAGGTGCAGTTTCAGTCCCAAACCCCAAACCAACCATTACCCCAGGTCCAGGCCCCAGCCCAGGCCCAGCTGCAGTCCAGGGTCCAATCTCAGTACCACACCCAGGTACAAGCTCAAAACCAGCCCCAGGCTCAGCAGCAGCCTCAAGTTCAACCTCAACCCCAGGTGCAGTCTCAGGCCCATACTCAGCTACAGCCCCAGATCCAAACCCAACTCCATCCCCAGGTGCAGGTCCAGTTCCAGCAACAGAGCCAGGGTCAGCCGCAACCTCAGGCCCCACAGCAACCCCAGATCCACACTCAGCCACAGGTCCAAACACAGCCCCAGTTTCAGGTGCAGTCACCACAGCAGGTCCAGCAACAGCTTCAGGTCCAAGCCCAGCCCCAAGTCCAAGCCAAACTACAAGTCCAGTTCCAGCCTCAGAACCAAACTCCAATTCAAGCGCAGCCTCAGCTTCAGGTCCAGTCTCCAATCAGACATCAGCTTATCACAGTGCCGGGCCTCCAGCAGCCAGTCCAGCTACTTTCTGCTCTGCCACCGCATGTTGCTGCCCAGATCCAAGCCCAGATCCAGGCACAGGCACAGCAGCAGGGTGGCGCAGTTCCCCAGCAGATCAAACTACAGCTGCCTATCCAGATCCAGCAGACAGGGGGGCAAATTCAGGCCCACCAGATCCAGAACATGGTGACAATACAGGCACCAGCAAGCGTCCAGGAGCAGCTCCAGAGGATGCAACAGCAGCAGCAGCAGCAGCAGCAACAACAACAACAAGTACAGCAACTACAACAACAGAAACCAAAGAAGAAGAAACACCATGAGGCTAAAAGGGACCAGAAAGAGCAGAACCTGCAGGCTGTTAGCCATGGCGATGGCAACCAAAAACAGGTGTGACTCAAAGGACAATTCACAGTGATTTAATTTCTTACAACATCTAGAGAAAGCAAATGTTATAGCTTAAATTTTTTTGTTCTCAGGGAGTAGTGAAGCAGAATGTTACAGCAGAACAGCTGAAACAGAGGAAGACCCTGGCTGCAGCTGAGCGAGAGGAGAATCAGAGGTTTGGCTCTTCGTAATAATGGAATTGTGGAGCTTTAGGACAGATATTAATATATCCTGCTGATGATTATTTTCATGTTATTCACTGCATTTACCTTTAGTGTTGTTGTCCATATATCCTGGTACAATTCCTCTGAACTGCTTTGCTGTCTTTCGTTTTCAGAATGATTGTGTGCAACCAGGTGATGAAGTTCATCCTTGACAAGATTGAGAAGGACGAGAAGCAGGCAGCTAAGAAGCGAAAGAAGGAGGAGGTGGTGGAGCAGAAACGCTCCAAACAGAATGCCACCAAGCTGACTGCACTGCTGTACAAGCACAAAGAACAGCTGAAGGCTGAGATCCTGAAGAAGAGGGCCCTGCTGGACAAGGAACTGCAGCTTCAAGTACAGGTTAGTACATGGTCTGCCTTCACTATGATGGTCATGTATAGATCATAAGAGTCAAGATATCTGAGAATCATTCTTTGTTTTTTGTCCTTCTCAGGAGGAGCTGAGGCGGGACATAGCCAGGCTACAGAAAGAGAAGGAAAAAGCGAGAGCTGCTATCACCCAGGCTGCTGCAGCAACGGTCAAGGCAGCCGCTTCCCACTCCTCCCATCCCTCTCACTCTACACATTCCTCCCACAGTGCGCACACAGGGCCTTCACCTTCCTCATCCCATAAACGTAAGCGGGAAGAAGAGAAAGAGAAAGACAGAAACAGAGACAGGGACAGGCATCACGAGAAAGACAAGAAACGAGACAGGGATAAGGACAGAGACAGACATAGAGACCGAGATAGGGACAGAAACGGGGATCGAGAGAGGGAGAAGGACCGAGAGCGGGACAGACATAGGGACAGGGACAAAGACAAGGACAGAGATTCCAGCTCTTCAAAACACAAGAAGAAAAAGAAGTTCTCTTCTACCTCAAAGGAACACAAGAAGGACAGCAAATTGTACTGTATCTGCAAAACCCCCTACGACGAGTCAAAGTAAGCTCCATGGAAGAACTTCAACTACTGCGTTTACATTTCCACATGCCACTGTAGTGCACACTGAACTGACTCATGGTGCTGACGATTTCAGCGGGATGAAAATGAAAATGATCTGTTTCTCTCAGGTTTTACATAGGGTGCGACCTGTGCTCCAACTGGTTCCATGGTGCATGTGTTGGTATCACGGAGAAAGAGGCTAAGAAGCTGGAGGACTTTGTGTGTAATGACTGCAAACGTGGTCAGGAGGGAGGAACCAATGAGGAGTTATACTGCATCTGCCGGACACCATATGATGAATCACAGTATGACTCCTTATATTAAATTACATTACATTGAACCTGTCAGTCAAGTGTAAACCTTAACAGTGTTGTAAGAAGCATGTAATTTATGTTTTTATTTTCTTCCACATATACAACCTTCCCTTTTGTGTATTCAATATACACCCACAGGTTTTACATAGGCTGCGACCGCTGCCAGAACTGGTACCACGGGCGCTGTGTGGGCATCCTGCAGAGTGAGGCCAATCACATCGATGTGTACGTCTGCCCGCAGTGTCAGTCAACAGAAGATGCCATGACCGTCCTCACGCCGCTCACTGACAAAGACTATGAGGGGTTGAAAAGAATATTACGCTCGTTACAGGTATGGAACCTATGCATGTATGACTATCTGTACACACACACGATTTTGACATAAGTATCCAGACACACTTCTTTATGGGGTTAATTTGTCAGGGGTTGGGCTGAGCCCTTTACTTTCGGTGAAAGGAAATCTTAATGCTACAGCATACCAAGACATTTTGGACAATGCTATGCTTCCAACTTTGTGGTAACAGTTTGGGGAAGGTCCTTTTCTATTCTAGCGTTACTGTGACCTGACCTCACTATCGCTCTACTGCATGAATGGGCAAAAATTCCTACTGAAACACTCCAAAATGTTGTGGAAGAGTGTAAGCTGCAAAACTGTCTGTATTTAGAATGTGGTGACATTCAAGTTCCTGTTGGTGTAATGGTCAGGTGTCTAAAAAAGAAGAAAACAGTTACAATTAAAGTATTAAAACACTGTAAATTGATAATACATAAACTTAAATTGCTTTGTCACTCACACTCAGCAAAGTCTTTAATGATGTTAAGACCACATGATCTTAAATGGCACAATCAGACTTTTGAAGGCATATCTACTTCTTTGACTCTTAATTCACCAGGCAGAGCCCTCAGTAGCTACACTTCTAGCTACACAGTAGGCTTCCCCGACGTGTAGATCCATAAAGGCAGAAAAGCTCAGATAATGTAACAGTTTGAAAGGGGGTGTACTGGTTTGTGGTGTAGTGTTTTAAAGTCTTTAAGATGAAACAAACAGTATCCATTGTACCCTATCACATCCAAAGCTTATTCAGCATCCAATGATGCAGCTGTTATTTTTTTCAGATCCAAGCACACTGCAAGAAATTTTGCAAATTTATAGTCTTTTCCTGGTTTGGTGTTCTTAGTACTCTGTTTTTATTATCTTTTCTTGTTTCAGTCTCACAAGATGGCATGGCCTTTCCTGGAACCAGTGGATCCCCATGACGCACCTGATTATTATCGCGTAATAAAGGAGCCGATGGGTAAGAAAGAAAAATTATAGCAGTTGTCGAATGACTTTTGACTTTTTTCAACCCAGGAAACTGACTGCCTCCCATTGTGAAAGCCACTGGATGTGAATACTGATGAAGTAATCCAGATTTAAAAAAAAAAAAAAGATATTCATGCTTTACAAATTTCTCTTTTCCCTTGTAGATTTTTCAACAATGGAAACCCGTTTGCAAAAGCGACATTACCACAAGCTCACCGAGTTTGTGGCCGATGTGACCAAAATCTTTGACAACTGCCGCTATTACAACCCCAATGACACGCCGTTCTTTCAGTGTGCCGAGGTGCTTGAAGCTTTCTTTGTACAGAAGCTTAAAGGTTTCAAAGCGAGCAGGTAAGACGAGGTGCTCCCACTACTGCCGACCTCAAGGTTCCCAACTTTCTCTTTCCTTTTCCATTCTTGTTTTCATGCTTTGAAGGTTTGGCTCTGGCCACACTGGCTGTCATGTCGGTTTCATTTGTGCTTTTTTTTTTTTCAATTATGCTTCTCATTGGCTTTTAACTGTTGTTTCTACCACTAGCATGTGTAGCAAGTGTTATTTAACAGTAGAATGTGCTTTTCTTGTAGAGTAGTCTTGTCTTTAGCTGTCACTGCTTCGAAGGGTTGCTTGGCCGTACTGAGACCAACAGAGCTGGCAAACTTTAAGGCATTAGTGTCCGATGTCTTAACAGAACTTTGTGCCATGTTACATCTGTATCGTGTTTCATCTTGCATTTGTGTCTGTTCACGTTTGCTGCATGCCTTTGATTTATGCCATCCCATTTTCTTCTTTCTTACAGATTGTCAGATTCTTAAGTGGGCCAGTCTGGATGGACTGGATGCTGGGGTCTCTAGTAATAATGACATGGAAACTTTCCTATTTCCAGAACAGCAAAAATTATAATAATAATGTTAATTAAAAATAGAACATCACAAGAACACACAAACACCAAATGTGCTTTCGTGTAAATGCCACCAGTTCAACATTTTCAGTAACCATTATGATATTCAGTTTAGTTATAAAATGGCAGCCATGTTGACATATGTTCATCATGTAATTGAGGGACATGCTTTCTTCTCCTCACTTAAATCTAAATCTGGCCTTTTCTAATGAGTTAAAAGTGTAGTTAGAATGTTTTCAGTGGGATTTTAAATCCATTTTAGTTTCTAACTTTGGTTTACATTCTCTTAGACATCAGAGTTGGACTGGATTATGTGTTGACCTTACCGGGTGTAAGAAAAAATGTATATAAAGCTGCATATTTTATTATACAGAGGTATTTATGAGAAGTTTTGTATGTTGCGTCCGTTCTGAGTTTAACTGGTTGAGGGTGGTTGTCTTGAATGTACATGCTTTTTTATTGTGTACAGTGGTTGTAAGGTATGTCTGACTCTGTATTTCAATGTTTTAAATAATAATGAAACAAATCATTTTAGATAGTATTATTTTATTAAAATAAAATGTTCTACAAAGAATGAGGAATTTTGACCTGATTTGGCTCTTCACTCAACATAGTTTGTAGTTGTGCACGATTGTAACAAAGGCCTTCCCGCTAAATTACACCAACATGGCTGCAGGATCCTCTGCCGACCCCTGTGCATCCTCTGTCTGTCTGTTGAGATGTCGCAACAAGAAGTATAATGCGAAGGGCTCTCAACTTTCCCCTCTCTCCGCACTCTGTAGGTCTCATAACAACAAGCTACAGTGTTCTTCAGCCTCTTAGAAAGCACCGCACATTGCTCAGACAGAATGCACTTGCCAAGAAATATGGCTTTTCTGAACTGTAACTCTGTGACGAGACTCTTCTGCCTCATCCTGTTTGGGATCTGCTCCTCTGACTGTTGGTGCAATCAGCACTGCTGCTTTCACAGAATTGTCCGAGCAGAGCTGCCTTCTGCCTGTTTTAGCTCTAAGGGACCTATTTGGACCTGGCCTTCGTCAGTGCGACTGTACTGAGGAGCATGAACAACTGAGGCATTTCAGAAGAACGTTTACCTCGAAGAAAAGACTCTTAAGGAGCCCACATATTTCCATGTTCTTTATTTTTATTTTTTTTTTTATTCCAGTTTTTTTTCTTGTTAAAAATCACTCAGGCCATCTTTGTGGTCATCATGTGAAATGAGAAATAGGAAATCGAATACTGACGTACAATGGCTGAGTTTTACTGAGCATAACGTATCAAGAGTTTTGTGTCTAAATTCAGATATCGCAGTGGAACAACTTTTTTTCTCCCATTTCCACTCATTGTTTAGTCTGAAGTGGCATGAAAGACAGTTGTACTTAATATCTGGACACCAGTAGTCTGCTTGGTTAAACTTCTGTAATTTACTGAAAGTATGGTAATAAGCTACTGTAAATGGATTGCTCTGCAATACTGACTGACAGAGAAGGATTAAACAGTGTATTTGAAGGTTCCTGCCCTGTTTGTAAAAATTTGTCAGATTTTGACTGGATTTCTTTTCCTTTTTTTGTATTACATCTGAAGAAATATTGATGTATATGGAACGTAATAAAATAGAAAACACTGATTTCTTCCACGTGTTTTTGTGGCAGGCAGCGGGGTGTGGCATTGTTGTTTACATCTTCATCAGGGACATGATAGAACAGATGAAAGTATTTTTAATAATAATAAAAGTATTGACCGGACATTAAATGTACTTTATGATGTCTTCTAGTTTAGTGGCAGTTTTGCTTTTTTTTCTGCTCACACTAACAGATCTGAAATTGTTATTAATGTTAGCAAGTACAGCTAACACCATATATTCAAAAACATAAGATTAAGATGAACTTTATTGATCCCGCAGCTGGAAAACTCACTTGTTATTTGCTATAGCAAAGAAATATACACAAAGATGGAAGGGCAACTGTAGATGTAATATTGATTTACGACCGAAGGAGCACATGAAGCTGAAGTATCTTGACATTGGCACTTATTACACGGCTGTCTATTTGCAACGTAGGTATACGATCTTTTATGTCCCTGACATCATAATATTAGAAACGAAATTAACCAATCTGGGAACAGTTTTCCCTCCCAAACGTCCACTGAAAAAACAGAAAGACCGTAGAAACTGACCCAAAATCAGATTCACTACAGCGAGAGCCACGCGCTGAGACTCGCGAGCTTTCATTTTAGTGACGACATATCCTGTGTGAGCTGTGAATTTTTTAAACAGACCAATGAACAGAGGCGGCGGAATGCTTTTGCTCGAATAGCCCAATCAGGAAGCTTTGTTGCAGGAATTTAAAGGTCTGTGCCGCTTTCTCTATGTATCACAACCTTTGCGCAACGACAGGGTAAGCGTGTAATATCTGCTTATATATTTTTATCTCAAGTAATTCTGGAGATTTTATTGTGAAAAAACGTAGTTTTCATGTTTTCTGTTTGGTGTTTACAATGTTAACAAGTTGGGTTAGCAGGCAGCAGGCCTATTTTAATGTAAAAACGGCGGTCTGCATAGCTTGACATGTGTCATTCTTCGTGCTATCACGAGGTAGTTTAAATACGTTATACCGACTACATGTTTTAATTCTGTGTGCAGGAGTAACACCACAAAGCTTTATTTCCCTGCTGCTGACTTTTCCTATCACTTGAAAATGTCCGAGAACGTCGCACGTTTGAACAAGTTCAAGAACAAAGGCAAAGACGCCAATGTGAGTTTACTCGAACAAGTTGCGTTCAGAATCACATCTGTATTGTTATCCACCACTTCTAGTTTTAAATGTGCGACTTGTTTTCGTTTTAAATGAATGCAGGAACTTCGACGCAGAAGAGTGGAGGTGAACGTCGAGCTCCGCAAAGCGAAGAAAGATGATCAGATATTCAAAAGAAGAAATGTGTCTGCACTTCCTGAGGAGGCGACTTCTCCTCTTCAAGAGAGAACTCAAAACTGTCAGGTAAGCCTTTAAATCTATTATTTAAATTTAGAAGAACTTTACTTCAGTGTTGAATGTCATAAAGACAAGAAAACAAGACCACACCACTGTAACCCAATACAATGGGCACATACTGTATGTGGCTGAAAAGGTTGTGATGTGGAAAGACTTGCTCTATGGTGATCTTTGAGGTTGTCGTTGTTATTGAATTCATGTTATTCTCCACCTCCTGTGTGACCACTGGTAGGCTGCCCGGCAGTGGACAGTTGAAGAGATTCTCGGAGGGGTGAACAGTGGTAATGCTGAGACCCAGCTCCAGGCTACACAGGCTGCACGGTAATAACAAAGAACAATGTACATTTAAGCTTGGCTGTACAATCAAAATGGGCAATTGCTACCATGATGACTCACTTTTATTGTCCCACCTTGTATGCAGGAAACTGCTGTCTCGTGACAAGCATCCTCCCATTGACCAGATGATCAGCACTGGTCTGATCCCCAAGTTTGTGGCCTTCCTGGGGATGACTAACTGTCCTCCAATCCAGTTTGAGGCTTCATGGGCTCTGACCAACATTGCCTCCGGGACCACCGATCAGACGGCTGCTGTTGTTGAGGGTGGGGCCATTCCTGCTTTCATTGCCCTGGTCACATCTCCCCATCAGCACATCAGTGAGCAAGCAGTCTGGGCCCTAGGAAACATTGCTGGTAACTGACAAAATATTATTGTCAAGGTATGGACAATTTGATAAGAAGCATATATCAAGTTTTTTGACTTTTATATTATTTCTTTTTTTCTGTTTAGGTGATGGATCAGCTCTTAGAGACAAGGTCATCAAGCATGGAGCCGTGGCCCCACTGCTCAGTCTGCTGGCAGTCCCTGACCTATCTGTATTTAATGTATGTTTTTACAAGGTTTTCTAAAACCACTTTTGTCAAGCAGAAAACAATTTTCTTGACATATTCAAATTCAGTGATTCTGATTGTCCACTAGGAGGTGCTCTAAGTCAATACAATGCTGCTGTATATCAAACTAATGCCTGCCTGTCTCTTACACTTGATTTCTTTGCAGACCAGCTACCTGAGAAATGTTACATGGACGCTGTCAAATCTCTGCCGCAACAAGAACCCCTCCCCTCCTATGACTGCAGTCCAACAGATCTTACCCACCCTCATTCGTCTTCTACACTGTGATGACCTGGAGGTGTTGGCTGACGCATGTTGGGCTGTTTCATACCTGACAGACGGCGCTAATGAGCGCATTGAGGTGGTGGTCCAAGCTGGTTTAATTCCCCGCCTGGTGAAGCTGCTGGGCTTTGACGAGTTGCCTGTCGTGGTACGTATAAAGTCTCACTCACTTGTGTTTTCCTATTAGTCCAGTGTATACATGAAGAAGGTGACAGTCAGTTCTTGTAGCCTCTGTGCATAACTTATGTGGTCTGGACTGTAGACTGTGCCATCACAGTAAGGCAACTCATTAGGTTCTGACAGGTTATAGAATGACTCCCTCTCACCTTTTCTTCAGACCCCTGCACTGCGTGCCATTGGCAACATTGTGACCGGTACAGATGAGCAGACTCAGGCGGTCCTGGATGCCGGTGCCCTGAATATGTTCCCCCAGTTGCTGCGGCACAAAAAAGCCAACATTCAAAAGGAAGCAGCCTGGACTCTGTCCAATGTCACGGCAGGGAAGGACTCCCAAATCCAGGAAGTCATCAATGCAGGCCTCGTTCCTTACATGGTTGATATGCTTATGCGGGTATGTTTGTGTGAGAACTTTTCAGCTTTACCAGAACACAGCTGTGTAGATGCCTTCTTTAGGCTGATTTTTCTTATCATGTCTGTTGTGGCTCATCATTCTCCTACCTTCTCTGCAGGGTGACTACAAAACTCAGAAAGAGGCTGTGTGGGCCGTTACAAACTTCACCAGTGGGGGCACTATTCAGCAGGTGGTTTACCTTGTTCAAGCCAATGTGCTTGAGCCTCTTCTGAATCTACTGTCCTCTAAGGACAGTAAAACTGTTCTTGTCATCTTGGATGCCATTACCAACATCTTCATGGTGAGTGGAACATTGTGGAAAAAATAATGTGCATTATCAGCTTTGTCCAGTTACCAGCTGGAGGCGACAAGGCGGTATGGTAAACTGATGTCTTTTCCTATCAGGCTGGTGATAAAATTGGAGAGTCAGACAAGCTGAGCCTAATGATTGAGGAATGTGGTGGACTGGACAAGATCGAGGCTCTGCAGGGTCACGAGAATGAGATGATCTACAAAGCGGCCCTCAACCTGATAGAGAAATACTTCTCCGACGAGGTAAGTGTCGTAAGATGTTTGAACTAACTTTAAATTAACTCTGTTTGTGTGTGAGTGGTCTTACTGTTATGTTCTTTTTGTCTTTTAAAGGAGGAAGTGGTGCAGTGTGTGGCACCAGAAGCAACCACGGACGGCTATGCGTTCCAAGTCGGTGAAAACCAGAGCACTTTCAATTTCTAGACAACTTTCTAAAACTTTTGTTCTCAACTGTACTGTACTCTCGTTGCTACTGTTTGTCCTTTGTTCATGTAATCCTGGAGTTTTGCTCTTCTTTGTATGTACTGTACATACTATTTTAACATAAGTGATAAAACATGATTGTAAATAAAGTTGTTGGATCATGTGTATTGCGTTTTTGTTTTGGTTTTTTTTCCCTCCCACAATTTTCATTCTATTTACTTTGTTTTAAATCCATCCATGTTAGAGGTGAGTGATCTGACTGAAGATCTCGCTTGATCTAGAAGGCACCTACAGTCTATTTTTGAGGTGAATTGCAGAGACTGGTATACTTAATGCTGACTGTATTGACAACCCGGGGAATGAGACTCAACAACCAGCTATCTTCAGAAGAGTTAGCATCCTGAACACGGTAAAATACTAAAAGTGCAGGCAGAGGGCAGGATCTCTGCACTTACAGACATACAATATTAGGTAGACTTAAGATATGATTGAGATGGATTATTTCTGTACAAGTCCAGATCCAGACTTTTTCACAAGATCACCTACCCTTGCGTCTGTATACACTCACTCAGTAGTACTGCAGATGATGATGGTGCATTTAAAGTAATTAAATTTTAGTTACAGCAATAGCAGTAGTGTATAAATATCAACTTCTGCCTTGAAAGGATTTTTTTCTTGTTGTTCTTCACAAGAAGAGTCTTTAAATCTTTGTATGTTGTGTGATTATCCAACTACAGTGAGCTGTTGAGTCAAATTTTTTATGACTTCAGTAACTGCCAGCATGGCGACAAGCAATAACTTCTGTCATATTACATGATTCATCTGAGATCTTTAGTAATGTTTGAAATGGTAGAAAACTATATATAAAATAAAGGAACTCTTGATTTCTGCTTAAATGAATTTATGTCTAGTTATCATTTGAAGAGCTAAAGCTGACAAATTGAAGCAGCCATACTTTGTGTAGTTTCTCAAAATATAACATGCAGGAAAAACTGAGTGTGGACATCCCAGCCTAAACAGCAAAATGGTTTGCTGCACACATACCAGATTTGTAGAGAATGATGCTCCAGGAGTGTCCTCAGTGCACTTATCCAAGTCTGGGTGCTGACACAGGCCAGAGTTATTGCTCTACTCTGGTTCAAAACCGCTCCTTCAAAATTAAATCTGGCATGCACTGAGCAAAATGTGAACCTGTGGGTGATGTTTTACTATTGATTCTTTCTGTGCCTTTCTCAACTCATTCCCCCAGTGGATAAGATGCTACATCTGTGGCTCATGGCAATGACAGCACCACAGGATTGTCTTGAGTATAAGTTTAAAGGAATAGTCTGATACCAGGAAAATAACTCACTTGACTAACTTGCAGGTAGGCAAATTTGTTACTTTTGGCCTGAGCCATTGTGAGCCGGGTCCTGCTCAAGGTTTCTTCCTGTTAAAAGGGAGTTTTCCCTTGCCACTGTCTGCTTGCTCGGGGGTTCGGGCTCTGGGTTTCTGTAAAGCATCTAGAGACAATTTTGATTGTATAAGGTGCTATATAAATAAAATTGAACTGAATTGAATATGTAAAATATAGCCATAAGATTGGTATTGATAGTGTCATGCAACTCTTAGCAAGACACCAAATAAGCATATTTTTTAAGCCATTCCTGTAACTTGGCTCAACTCTACTGTAATGCAACATGATCCAGCCCTGCACTACATTTGCACATCACATAATTTCAATTGCATATTCCTGGCACATCCATGGAAAGTGTAATCCTACTCCTTGCCTCCTTATGTCAAGACACAATTATTGCTACATTAACTTCGCAGTGTTGTTAAATTTTCATATTACAAACTGCGCTTCAGTTTTCAGGGTCCTGGTGTTGTGCATGCTGTCACACTATCATGATTTCCTGAAACACTTGAACCAAACAGAGCCGTCTAATGCCATTAAAAACATGTGTGCGTTTTTTGCTATAGCAACGAAACGAAATAAAGGCCTATTCTGAAGATTAACCCAATCTATTCACATCAAAACTAACGTGCGCAGGGAGGTAGAGTTTGTGGCTACGCCCCTGTAAAATCTGGTAAATTGCCACAAAATAGCTGTATTTACTTATGTCATCAAAGTAAAAAAGCGCGACAGCTCATCACCATCTCGAGGACACACTGGGGCTTGTGTGTGAGTTACAGCGAGGTGCCACATGTTACAGAGATGTTTCACTCCCCCGATGCGTGTTGTCGTCACTGGTCAGCTCCTACCAGCAGCCTCCTGAAGTGGGATCAACACCGGAGGGCTCAACAGTTCAACTCTCGACGAGCGGAGTGCAGGACTCAGTCCGACGCAGAGGCTCCTTCCGAAGATGTGAAGATAAAGAGCGTTTTACTGCGCCGCGACCCAGCAGCAGCTCGTTTACTCGTTTGACCAGGGAGAAGACATTGGTAGTAAATGCACTTTGCAGCAGTGCTACAGTCGCGATTTTCTTTTTTCTTTTTTTTAATTTTTCGCATTTGTGAGCGACCGCTATGGCAGTTCAGTTCACATCCGGGCCACAATGCCTTGACTCCATTATTGTCTAAAACTGGCGGAGGGCTCGATAAACCTTGTTATTTCTTACAGTTAACGACACATTTTTACTGCGTGCAGTGAAGGCTGGAACCGAGAGGAGATGTCTAACCAAGGCGTTCGGCGGAATGGCCCTGTGAAGCTGCGATTAACAGGTAGCTACCAACGCTTTTAAATCTCCAAGTAGCCTATTCCCCACCACACTAGCTAGGAAGGCTCGGTGTATTTGCTGGATGGGGACAGTTCCCATGGGCCACGGAGTTGGCTTACCGCCGGCTCTTTCGGCCGTTATTTTCACAATTTTGTTAACAGCCACAGTGTATTTTAAGTTGTGGTTGTTTTCACAGTGTTGTTTAATATTTAAAGACTGGCCGAGTTAACATATGGGTAACGCTAAATATGTTTATTATTGTTCTTGGAAATAGACTCAACCTTGTGATCGCCGCCAGTAAGCACCACCAGCCGTAACACAGCTCCCGCAGTATCGTAGCTATGAAGTGTGTTGCCATTGAGTAACTTGTCGCTTGAGGCAAACAACACTTGGGACGATATCTCACGTTTCCGTTTATCATTTCGAAACATTTGCAGTGTACAAGTGCTAACAGCTACCTATCACATAGTTATACTGACAGACAGGCTCACGTAAAGTTGGCTAGCTGACGTTAGCCTAGCCAGACAGCCTGCCAGCTAGCTATAATCTAACCCCTCTACACCAGAATAAGACTCGGGTGAAATGACGGGCAGCTCCACGGGTCACAAGAGTCTGCAACTGCCGCTCAACAGTGTCCCATAACTGCCTAGCGACAGACAGCCGCCTCCTTTCGATGCAATTGTTGCTTCAGCAGATGTCAGTTAAGTTGTATTCATGTACTGTAACTGCTTCCCTTATAACTTCAACCTGAACCAAGTTCATACTTTAAACAACACTTGAAGCTGAGTCTTTTTTAGACAGAGTAATTTGTTTTTTGGCCGTCTCTCTCCGTCTCTCCCTCAGCTGTTTGGTTTGTGCCTTTTCAACACAAACAACAGAAAGGTTTACATGAGAGCACACTGTTTTGACTGGGAGAAGTGGCCGACAGCTACGTCGGCCCGTTTTGATGCAAGTCCAACATCTGACCTGAATCAAATTCCACGGCGGCCTTTTCTATCATGAAGGGGCCAAATTAAATATTTAATCTGGTGCTGTGTCTGATAGGAATAAAGTGGAGACAACGGGGTGGGTTCTCAGAGAGACGACTGTAATGAGCTGGGGGTCCAGGCTGTTCAAGGACATGAGATCTGAGCAATGCTTTTTTTCAGTGCACAGAATAAGTTTTAAATCAAGCACTTTTGGATTCCTTGGCTTCTATTAGAGCTAAAGTCTTGTTAAATTATCTGGATTTGAAAGAATGCAGTAAATATCTTGTATAAATATTTGCCCCAAACAGATTTTGAGTGTCAGTTTAAAGTGGGTTTGTCATGAACAAGGCATCAAGGTACTGTAGGTGAACAAGACATTGACCTTTTCCTCACAGTAGCACAGCGTCAGATCTGCTGTCCTTATTCGGGTATTGCTCTATCATTCAGTGATGACCCTTAGAGAGAGTTTTTTATTATTATTTTTTTTATACACAACTTTCATGATGAAATCCAGAGTCCTTTAGTTTGTCACTGCAGATTGAGATGGACTATAGTGGTCTCTTGGTGGAATGTTAAGAATGTGAGTCCTCTGTGGAATAAAGGAAAGAGAGAGAGAAGAACCTTACAGAGCTCCTCTTCTCTTGATGCTGAGTGACACTGTGCCACTCACCAGACTAAAAACTGTCCCTCTTAAAGAACAATAGCATCACTCCGTAAAATATGTTTTTGCTCGTCTGACAACTGCACATCGATTCTCTCTCTCTCTGCATATCGTTCAGTGGATTGTTTTTCAGTGCCTCTAGCAATCACTCGTCGAGGCAAATTTCTTTCCAAATTACGTAATGTTGTGCCATGTCATCCACATGATCAGCCCGGTCCCATAGCTGAGCTCTCTGTGTTACCTTTCTGCTGCTCTCTGGCAAGGAGAGCAGAGCAGGAGAGGAACCTCTATAGGAAGGCAGGCGTCTGGCGTTAAAGGCCAAGCAGAGAGGCAACACTTATTATGCGTTTCTTTGTTTAGCAAAGCACAGCTGTGTATACTGGGCTGATTAGATTGCTGCATAGGGAGTAATGGGCCCAGCGAGCATCATTGCGACATTGTAGCTGCATGTTGTCATCTGTAGTCAAGTTGACTTTTAGACACATAGCTGCAGATGAATTTGTTTCCAGGCAGGTCGTGAATGATGAGTTGCTACATTTAAACCGGCCTGTAGCTGTTTGTGCTGTAGGCGTCTCTCCTCACTGACAACCCCCCTGTCCATTTGAACCAGATGTTGCAGATGTTTGCCAGCTATTAAACTGGAAAAATATGGCAAGCAAGCTGCTAAAACTAACACTTGTGGTGAGAATTGCCCCTTGACTACATGGGACAGGTTTCCATTATGCTTTACAGCTGATCACTCCTAAATTACGTGACACACAAACACAGCTAATGGCATAACACGCATGATCCACCAAGTCATAAATTACATCATTAAGGCACGGCTCATTGCATTGTCTCATCATTCTTAAATTCTGTCATGCAGACATAGCTCATGGTATAATTTGCACCACTTTCCATGCAACCATACATTTGATGGTATGCTGCTTAATGCCAAGTCACAGAGTTCCCTCCAGGATGATTGAGACTTTGCAGAAAAGAGAACACATCCCTCCAGTCCGTCATGAAATGTGAATCACGAGCCGTCTGTCACATAGAAGCAAAATCAGACTCCTAAGAATGAGTAAGAGTGAACGATGTCCTGTCTTTGCCTTTTGAATAAATCCTCTGCCCAGAAAAACCTGCAGCCGAATAATAAATGAACTGACATTTGTTTGATTTTCTGGTCTCATTCAGCTTTTTGACGTATATTGCCATTTTTTTTTCTTAGCTAGGAGTTTACATGTGACTCGTTAAGCATATGGTTTGCTCATCTGAATTCTTTGGCAGGTTGCAGACTAGCTAAGAGAGCTATCTCAGTGGGATTCCCTAGAATTCTCCATTCGCATTCCCACCTCTTCCTCTCTGAGTCACTCCTGTTCTTTCCGACTGCAGGCTTCTTCCCCCTCAGACCGAGTCCAAAGCATATTTCACTCCCACCCTTGCTAAATGAGCTTCCTCCGTCCTTGCTGATCCTCTTTCTGTCCGATGCACATTCTGTAGGCACTGTGTCTCGTCCTTTTCATTTAATTTGCTACTGTTGCAAATTCAAAGGACTTGATGGTGCTGCAGCAGATTCTCCAAGTAGAAGGTCCAGAGCTATTATTTTTGACTAAATAGTTGCAAATTTTCCCTGCTCCTGTCCGTTGTAAGATGACTGACAGCTGAATAGACACAGATGCTGTTTGAGAATTAAACAGACTGATTTTGAAGATGGAACAAAAGCCCTGGGGTTTCACACTGGCCCTCTGTGTGGCTTTGAGTGAAAGGCTTAGGTCCTTTCTTTTTTAGTGTGACTGCCCGCTTTTTCAGTGCAGCGTGATCTGGCTGTCGTGTACAGACGGGGGTCTTTGGATGTTGGATAATTGAAGAAGAAACCCCCACAGCTGGGCACAGATGGGGCTGTGGAGGCACAGGACTTGATGATCAAAACAGTTTTAATGTGGTCTGAGCTGGCAGTTGGTACATTCATGTGGTCTCAGACAGAGCCATTTTTACAGAGTGGCTGTATGGAAGTGATTTGGTTTCATCTGGGTGTTCAGACAGGATACATTGTAAATAGACAGTGATTAGCTGCATGTGGTGAACTATTGAATCATGGACATGCATTTTGAGCAAACATTTCCACATTTTGCTTTAACGAGACGTGAAAGAAAACAAATATAATGGTGGCAAAAGAGCAGAAAAAAAGAAAGTTGGGGTGGAGAAATCAAAAGGGGAATGTAACGAGCAATTATTGCACATCATTTGTAAACATTTTCCTTCCCCCTGTTGAGAGCCTCCCATAATTTTAAATTGTTCCATCAATTAATTGACTGGCTGGGGTTGGCTTTCCTGTTGGTTCAGCTGCTCTTCAATGAGGACAAAGCCTTCTGCGGTTACTCTACCCTCAACCGCCGCCAGCAACGGCCCCGAGGAGACCAGATGTAGCAGGGGGAGAAAGAGTGGGCAGCTTCTCAGAGAGGAAGTGCTCCACAGACCTGAACACTTGTCCAAACGTCACCCCTGACAGGTGGCGAGCAAAACAGTCTAGAAACTCCCTTTTGAGGTTCGCCCTTTCATAATAAAGTGAAGGATTGCTGTTACTCAGCAAGATGTTAGGCGTCTTGTGTGTTGGTTATATCACTGGGTGGCTTACAGCTCCGTCCTGTCACTGTATTATAACAGCGTGCCATGGCTTTGATTAGTGGGCGGCATGTGTGGTTTGGGGAGATTGGCTCTTCCTGCTGGGTAGAGCACCAGCACTTCAGAATGGCTCCTTTGTAACATTAACAACAGATAATGTTTTCCTGTATCCACACACCCTGTTTCATTTGGAGCTTGAAAGAACAGAGAAAATGACCTTCCATGTTAAGTGTTTATACTTGACTTGTCCTATAGCACTGATTCCCAACCAGGGCTAATGTAGCCCATGGGGTATTTTTGCACTTTCCAGTGGGTACTTGGAAAGATCCAACTAATTAGAAAATATAAATTACTATTTTATTTTAAAATATACAGTACATCTATATGGTGACTCAGCTGTAACACCTGAACCTTACATGTTGCAAGTGAGAGCGCTTGAAAACTAGTTAGAAAACGAGCAAAGTCTAAATAATTAAAGTAATGATTGATGGTTGAGTTAGACAGCTAAAATCCATCCATTTGTATGAAAAACATTTGAAACGATATACATGGTTTCTGTGGGTCCCTAAAAAGACTGAAATCAAATAATCAAACAATTGGCATTGGAATTGGTCTCCCCTATGTGGCCGTGGCAGTTTCTGCTCCTCTGGGAAAGCTTTCTGCAGCATTTTGCAGTGGGGGTTTGATGGGGTTGAGATCAGGGCTCTGTGCCGGCCATTCGCGTTGTTCAACACTGGACTCACCCATCTATGTCTTTGTGGACTTTGCCTTGTGCACTGGGGCACAGTCGTGCTGGGGTGGACGCGGCGGGGGCCTTCCGCTGGCTGTTGCTGTGGGGTTGGACGCATAGCATCGTCCAAAATGTCTTGGTATGCTGAAGCATTAAGATTTCCCTTCACTGGAAATAAGGGGCCCAGCCCAACCCCTGAAAAACAGCTCTGTAGCACACCTGAATTCAGTGATAAAGATGTGTGTCCTACTGCTTTGGTCTATATAGTGTAGTTGATGGTGATAATACTGTAACAGCCAGTTTGAAATCGGTTTGAATGAACACGATTGTCATGTTAATTAATGGCCAGTTATCATATCTGAGAGTGCTGTGGGCAAATATTTAAACAAAATGTTGGTCATTTTTGCTGTATATGTAGTTTTATATTATTTAAATTCTCCTAACCTCTTTTTTTACCACTCTTATTACATGGGGCTCAGTGGAGAGAGTATCAGTATCATTGCAAATTCATTGGATGTCCCTTTAGCGGATACTGCATATCCACCAAGATGAAGTCCATGTGGGAACTGACATTAACAGTTAGCTGCACACACCAGAACATCAGCTGTGTTATTCTCAATCCTGTGCAGAATCCTACACGTGTCAGCTGTGCTGACAGAGACACAACTCATCCTCTGTAGGTGCACCTGAATGTGTCCTCTTTTATTTCCATTTTTGTGATTTATGCGGTCATAATGCTAGAAGCCATGGTTAATTACGGTTCATAAAGAATTTAAATTAGTACAGTGTATTCCACCAGGATGAGTCATACATCTAGTATCAGGATATAGACACTACCACTTTGCAAGCTTGCACTGGTCGTGTGCCTTGTGCCACAGGGCAGAGACTGAGTGTGTCTCTTTGGTCATGGAGAAGTGCTAATCCTGTGTGGTTTGGGAGAGACTTTCGTCAAAGGCCTGTTCTGTTAACCTGGCTCTGGTGGTTAATGGGTCAGAACTGGATTAGCAGTAAATGTGAGGGAGGGGCACTCGTCAACTGATTCTTGCCCACAGGCTTTTCTGCTATCATTCCTCCCTGTTCTCTATGCTGTCCCTCCTGCTGCCCTTCTATTTCTAGCCGAATTTCCAAACCATTTCTCCCTTTGAAGTTAGAAACTTGACTTGGGGGTGTTTTTTTTTTTTATTAAGCTGCATGCATATCCAATATTTGTGTAGAACCCTGTTTGACTTCAGCTGCCCCTTAGTTAGACATTTTTCATTATGGGTTGTTTTATTAACGAGCTGAGCCTTAAGGCATTGTCTGTCAGTCTCACCGATGCTGTGGAAAAAATCACAATTAAGTCATGCCAGGCTTTGTAGGGTTGAATAATATGAATATGCAGTAGGACAGATCTAAAGGGAAACTGACACATCAGAGACAGTTAGGTGCTGAGGAGTGCTGCTGTAAATGTGAAAACACAGAGGGAGTTGTGTGAAATCTTGCCTCAAGTGACGTCACTTGAGTTTTAAAATGGGGAAAAAGGTGAAGGTGTGCACTTATAAGGAAGTCAGCTTACCAAAGTTGTGTAGCCTGTTCCTCATCTCCGCTTAAGACTGCATTGACCGCTAGTAGCACAACGCACCTGAATCTCTGACAGCACTGTTGGCAGTTGAGTTGAATTAGAGTTAATATGAGCACCATGTTTTAACAAGGAAGAAGAATGTGTGGATTAATAAACATATATTGGGTTCTGCTGCATTGATTTTGATACCTTTGTTAAACTGACTATCCAGTGTTATAGACTCAACTCAAGTGCTAGCTGCCTTGTGGTTAAATGAACCATTTCAGTCTTTGTCTGATTGTATCTGATAGTGATATGTTTTTGTTATTAATTGTTGTTTCATCTATTGTTGCTCTTTTGTCAGATTCCCATGGCTGTTTTGCATGTTATTTCCCATGCATTTTTTTATGTTTCTAGACTAGTCACATTGGAGAAAGTTTTTCCTTTATAGAGAGCTCCTAAAGCACAAGGGCATTTAGTTCTTGAAAAGAAGTTTGTTGTGAAAACCCATACTGTAATGGTAATTAATTCAATACATCTCCTTCCCTTGTAAAGGCTTACTATCTCAATTTCATCAATTATCTCACTGCATCCCTGGCTTTTGTGTTGGTAAAAATGTGACACCCACTTGTCACCCACTGGTTCATAATGGTGTGCTGGCACTTTGTTTTATTATCGTACTGCTTACACTGCTCTCTGGAAGGTTAAGGTCTTGTGGTTGTGAGTGAAAGGCCTCTTCTCACATTCCACTTTTGATCTGTGATCTAAGCTGTAGCGTTGAGCTTGTTTGCTGATTAATTTGTTTGTAGAGATGTCTGGTGAGATCACTCAGAAAGTTTGCACAAAGTCTCATTAGCCTTGATAAATATTCACACATGAAACAGTCATTTCATTTTCCTGAGAAGCAGGGGTGGCGGCAGGGTGGTCATAGCATTCCTGGCCAGCTGATGGACGAGGGTAACCTGAGAATAACTCTTTGACGTGTCTGCTCTGCTTTAAACCTGCATGGACACGGGTTGATACGATTAACTCCAACTAACCTCAAGCAGATGGGTGGGTGGGGGGTTTGAAGGGGGTGTCCAGTGTTACCCGCTGCAGGGTGGTGGGTTTTGGCACAAAATCAGCATGACACCAACAGCTGACTGGAGACGTCTGTCCGTGCGTCGGTCTGACGTTTGAGCCCGTTGAGTCCTCTGAGGAGACGGGACCAGAAGAGAGACGTTTATATTCACACAGGATCACATTTCAAATGGCACCTCTGCCAAAGTTGAACAAATATATCGTAAGATTCCTGTGTAGTAAAAACAAGTCTGACTGCACAGCCACAGTGAAGGCACACTGTGGTTTCTGACTCTCTCTCTCTCTCTCTCTCTCTCTCTCTTCCCTAGAAGGATCTAAAGCACGTACAGAGGCCCCAAGTAGATCTTATCCATTGTCTACTCTTGATAAATCTCGAGACTGAGTCTGACGTGTAACTGTCTGCTTGATAAGAGTTGCCTTTTGATTCACAGGAAATTTGTTATGAAACTAACCTTCAAATCCAAAACAGGGAGTGCCAGATGCCTGATGATTCAGCTCTCAGGCAGATACTTCCGAAATTGTAGTCAGTCATGTTGGGAATGTTCAGAGATGTAGCCTAATATTTACTCTTACGAACCTTATTATTATAGGCAGTGTACCTGATGCACTAATTTAGTGTCCAGAGCTTAGAGCTAAAAGAGTGCTTTAGTGACTGCGAATTTTATGTAAGCTGAAACGGATGGTACTTGGTTTGCCCGTACTGAATGAAATTGTTGTTTGGGTTTTGGATAAATTAAGAAACTCTGCTCAGGCTTGTGATAATCACAAGTGTTTGCCACATACCAAGACATTTTTTTAAAAGCTCGTGTTTAAAGTCCATGTTTTTATTTTTCAAAGGCATTTACGTGTTACTATGACATTTGTCAGTTTGTCCACTGGTTTGATAACATTTGTCTAACTTTGATTAAAATTTTTAAAATAACCTCAGCAGAAGTCTTAAAATCCGGTTTTATTTGAGAACCCCAACTCTGAGAGATGATTTCTTCAGAAGTGTAGTTAAATGTGGGTCAGACATGATGGCACGGGTCCTGTAGACATGCGTCATCTAATTTGAACATGACTTGAAGCACGTTGTATAAGCTGATTATGGTATGCACCTGCATTTCCTGGCATTTAGGTTTTTGATCAAGAGACCATGATTGCATCTCAGTGAGACATCAGGGCTAATTACTGAGGGTGAATACATCATGTGTATTGTGGATGAAATGCCCTCTTGTGCATACCATACAGCCACTAGTCATTTTAACGCTTAGCCCAGAACTGCTGTTCTCAATTAGAGCTGAAACGATCAGACGATTTAAATTAGTTGTCAATTTACAGAAATGCAATCGACATCTGCTTTTATAAACAATTAATAGTTTTATGTATGGTGCCTCTGTGCTGTTGATAGCTGTACCTGGAGACATTTTGTTTTCAGGTTTTCTGCCCATCCTGTGATATCGCAGGAACGCTGTGGAGGAATTTCTTCAAATTGAGCACAAATTTGGTCCATTTTGCCAGGTTGAAGATGTGTGTGAAGTATTTATGTTTTACGTTTTGTGGCTTCTTCATGTTCAGAATCCACTTGACTTATTGGCCAAGCATGTGAACACTTTTTTTTCCCCTTACAGTGAGCTCACACACATTAATAGAAATACAGTAGTTGTCCACCACAAGCTGATAGGTTTTGATATTGAAGGTTTGGTATTATCCACAGGAATAATTTCCCTTTCATTATAAGATACATTTAACACTTTTTATTAAATTCCTTCAAAGTCTTTGCTTTATGCAGTTTGCAGCTTCTGCTCTTCTGAGAAGGAACCTTTGTGGACCTTGCGTTGTGCACTGGGCTCAGTTGTGCTGTGGTGGGGGGGGGCCTTCCCCAGGCTGTTGCTGCGGTGTTAGATGCATAGCAAAACATTCTCTGATCTGAATTCTCAAATGAGACGATTTTCTGCTTTTCTTTGTTGTATATGATAGTACATATATAATATCTTGGCTTTCAGTCTTGTGATCAAACTTAACAAGACATTTGATTGTTAAAGTTGTGATTATATATACATTATATTTCTTTTTTTTTGTTTCATAGACTTAACGATTACTCTGTTAATCAAAAAAAATAATTTGCAGCTGAATCAACAATGAAAATAATGGGTAGTTGTAACCCTGTTTTCAAGACATAGTATTCAATAGAACTGCTGTGCTTTCATCTGTGATTACAACATGATTACTGTACTGATCCTTTAAAGTGGCTGAGGGTCTTCTCAGTGCAGCTCATTCATTGGCAAACTGCAGGGTAGAAAAGGAAAAATATGACCGGGTGGTCATGATGTAACACTGATCCCAGATGAAGTTGTGAAATCATTCTTAGAAACTAAAACTCTCCAGGATTGGGGTGGGGTGGGGTGGGGTTAGGGTGACAAAGTGGAGAAGCTAAGCAGCATTTCTGGCATTTGACACAGCGTTGTGGTGGTCCTCCACTTCTGTTAAACAGGTTAATGCTATCCACCCTCTTCACTCCACTCCTCTCCTCTATTCTCCTCCATTACATCAGAGGGGGCAAAGAAGCCAAGAAGCTGTGCAGCCACTGAATTCAACTTGGGGTCCCAGCCAACAGCAGTGCAAGCTTGCAGAAGCCCAAGATGCACAGTGCTGTGATTTGCTCACTGTTTTGACTTCTCTCTTAGCAGCAGTGGTGAAGGTACTGTGGAAGACTTTACTCGCCTGGATGGCTCTCTGTTAGGCACGTTGCATCACACAGAGTGGAAAGACAGAGTGATGTACTATGCAGGAGTAACAGGAATGCCACTAAAAATTGCCATTGTGGCATGGTTTCTCCACTGTTTGGAGCCCAAAATAGTCGGGGTGGACTGGTCTATTATGCAATTACAGTGGACTGTATCACAGAGGGAAAAGGTGACGTGAGATGGATGAAATGTTCTCACACTAAGAATGTTGCCAGTCTCTTTCCGCTCACGTGTCGCTGTGTGTGGTGAGCTTCTCCATGTAACAGGTTTTTGCGAAAGAAGATAAGCTCTTCAGTTGCCTCAGTCGGTGGATTTGTTTCAGCTGTGCATCATCGGCTCCTTTTGTCTTTGTTTAAAGACTGGTTTGGCTAGAAAGCAAATGGTTCGACAGCAGCGTTTCCCACAGGTTGTTTACTGTGGCGGAGAGACTAGTGACTTAGATTCTGTTACATTTTTTCAGGCTGTTATGTTGAGGGCTGCAAGTAATAATTATTTTCATGATAAAATATCTGCCAATTCTTTTCTTCTTTCTTTTTTCTTCAGAGGAATTGGGCAAATATCCAAATAAAAGTAGCTGGTACAAGAGAATTATGGTATTTAAAAAAAAAAAAAAAAAATTAACCCCAAAACATTAGGTTATCAAAATAGGTGCAGGTCTAATTGTTTCCGCTCTAATTATGTTTGCATTTGAATGTTCTCAGTCATGACCTGTCTGGCTGTCTGTCCATTCAGTGTTTGTTATTGTTCTACTGTTATTGTAACTGTAGTTACAGTCCTCATCACAGCTGCCAGCGTTATGCATCGTGGCACCTAAAACCAATACAAAACAAATTTAACTTTCTTGCCAGTTATTTATCTTGGCTAGTTTCCCAGATATTAAGGATGTCTGACAATCACTGGGCTTTGCTGCTTTATTCTCTAACTACAGCGTGTCATTTATATATAATACCACCTCAATTACCTTCTCAGAGTATGTCGACGTGTTTCACAAGATCTCTCCTCACTTTTCCAGCAGGTGCTGAGCATGATGTATAATGATATATGGCTTCTCTCAGTTATGTTATGAAAAGAAGCTATAGGGGATATATTATGTCTCCTGTCTTTTCTTTCCTCTAATTCCACTGTTGTTTTATGCTTTTGGTCACAGTGATTTGGTGCAGCAGATGTCCCCAGATGTCCTTTGACTCCACTGTGTAGTGAGAGTGCTGGGAATCTACATTGTCTGCATGTGCTTTGCGGTATTTAATGCACGTCATAGGGACTATGAGTTTCTTAAGACGTTTGACTCCTGGTTTCCTCTCCACCCCTCAGTTGTTGACAGGATTGTTCTTTCCTCACTCGAGACACGTGTGCGAAGGAGAGGGTGCATGTCTATGAATGCCTCTATAATTTCTTGAAACTTTAAAAAAGAGGATCACAGCCCCCCCCCCGTAAGTGTTTCTTTCTGTTTTCCTCTCTGTGTAAAATGATGCACGGGCAGATTTTATTACTCTTTTTCCTTTCTAATTTTCTAAATGTTGGAAATTGCAGGTCTTTTTCGAGGTATTAGAAGATTTTCCTGGCAGTTAGTAGTTCCATGAGCACGGTGCTACCATTGACTCTAATATCTTTATTATGTGACCAGAAGGAGTCTTATCAGATTTGCATATTACATAAGTGGATTTGCCGAGATATAAAAACCTGCCAAAACTGGGAACTTTCCCAGTGCCTACAGAGTCATTCTGCCTTTAACCACATGTCCACAGTTAGCCTGCACCCTGTGAAGAGTTGGACTGAGTTCCTGAAATTCTACCCTGCTTTTCCTCACTCTATTCTGCCTGACTGCAGTTAAGGACTAAAGTTAAGTGGTGTAGCCAGGGCTTTAAAAAGTAACCCACTTTTGTCATGTATAGGGCAGCGCTGAATCTTCTCTGTGAATGGCTGGTGTGGTTGCCTCTGTGGCAAATGCAATGGACTACTCCATAAAGCTGGGCCTTTTTTAGAGGTTCGTCGTCTGGTATCTGCTTTGAGAGATTATGAGGGTTTAGCTGCACTTCCACATTCCCTGTCCACACTATTCCCTGTGAACTGTGCCTTACATCCTTCCTGTGTCTGACCGACTGCCTGCATGTTCGTGAGGTTTAAAGCTCCAGCAGTTATCTGGTATCAGCCTCCCTCTGCAGCACCCCAGTGATGTGTTCAAGGCAGAACATTACCCCACATTCTGTCAGAGGAGATTGATTAGGAGACGACCCAGAGATTAGCAGGAGATAGATAAAGAACAGGTTCACTGGCATGACCATCAGCACTTGTCAATCATCTCTGCCCCTCGCCACCCCCCACCCCGTTTAGGTTTTATGAAGGAGTGGAGAGGGGAAAAGGAAGGCTTTTTGTTTATAGAAGAACAATGCTGCGCGTGAGAGTGCACTGTCCTGGGCCTGGAGTCAAAACAGGGCAGACAGACAAATAGGCAGACAGGCAGAAGAAAGGTTGGGGCTCTTAGAGTGGTGGGGGAGGAGGTACTGTTCCCTGAAGATGTGTCAGACTGTCTGGCGGCTGGGTCAGTGCACTGGACTGGAGGAACCAGGTGGACAGGAAAGGAGGTTCAGAATGGGGTCAGCCTCAACCAGTGGGTCTGAAGAGATGTGTTTAGGTTCACACACAGTTGGGTTTTCACACCAGGGGAGGATAGACCGATGTGTCCAAATGCCTCCTCCTCTCCCTCTTATTAGTCTGTGTTTTCAGACGGTTAAGATTTGGGACAGGGCTGGTAATAGCGGAATATTACCAGGCCATGGTCTCTATTCCCACACCCCCACTTCCTCCATCACATAAGCCCCAGTGTAATGGTTTACCGCAGAGCAACAGACTACGGGCAGTGCGAACCCTCTTTTCCCCACGGTGCTCTTTTTCTTTTCCCATGCTTCGTTTTGTGTGAACGCAGCTGTTAAAGTGACAGTGTACGGTGGTCCATGACCGACAAAGCAGAATCCCAGTTCCATCTTGTCTCAACTGGTGATTGCTACCATGGCGACGACCCCTACCCTCCCTCTGCCTGGACGTCATGTGACCTTCTCCCTCTCCAGGTGTTTGGCTTGCGTCTGGCAGACTTCATTGATTCACATGCACAGTAGGGCTCTTTGTGTGCCAGTCTGTGAGAAACTGGGCCCATCCTCTCCCCACAGGTGGAACTTTAACTTCACCCCAAGGTCTCTGCCTGCACTGAGCTGCTGTTGCCACTCAGAGAGATTGATTTTTACTAAGAGACAAGCTGGCAATGTAGAGACTTGAGCAAATCCGAGCTGATAATCAGCTGTATGCGGTGTTTGTTTAGCCTTCCCTGCTGTCCTCGGGGGAACCAGTCCTGTTTTGGCTCTTATGTAGAAAGGTATTATGTGACTAATAAGCTGCAGCCAGCCAAGCAGCCACTGAGAAAATACACGCGACACCCCTGCCTGAGTCACCAGCAGATCTCTTCAAGTGTTAGTGTCTTCCAGCGGTAGTGTGTGAGGCTGTAGGTGGTCGTTAGATGATGCTGCATTTTTTAAAATGTTTTCATGAGTTTTTTAACCTGTGGGTTGTGTGGGTGAGCCTGTCTGCCTGCCATCACATCCTCAAATTCCTTAGCCTTCTCCTGTGGTTTGTTTAAACTAACAATTCTCAGTAAAAGAGAAGTGGGACGTCAGCCTAAAAGGTTTTGGTCATTTATCAGATGGTGGGAATATTATGTGATCCCTGTTCCTGCTCAAAAGTATAGTGTGCATGAGCCAGTGATGAAAAGATGAGCTGGAGAAGCTAAACTTATTTCTCACACTGATAAATTCCGATACCTGTGCGTTTGAATGATAATGTTGCAAAACCAGCTGAAAAACTTTAAGCTGTCCTGTCACATATCAGTCCTGGTCTGAATGATGACTATAATTGGAAACGGATTCTGCTTTCTTTGTTAATTGTCTTTTTTAAAATGTCTAATAGTTGTGTCTTGCTGTGCATCAGTACACACTGCAGTCCCTGGCTGTGTGAGGCAGTGCGACCAGAATGAGAAACACAGGCGACACAGAGAAACCCTTCTCTCAGCTCTGCCTCTGCTGTCGCTATGACGACTGAGGGTTTTAGATGGGCCGAGATGCGCGGGAGTCATGTGATGCTTTTCCGGAGTGTGTGTCTGTGTGTTTTTGTGACAGGGAATGAAAAAGTTAGAAGATGATGGGGTTGTCTACCCGTTTAGTTTAAACATTTTTTTTTCTTTTTTATATTGAGTTTTTCTTGTAGGTTTTGGTGCAAACATATATAATGAATAATTAAAATTAAAGTGTACATCATGCAAAACTAAATTGGATATGTTAGTCAATTGATCATTTCAATTACTTTTCAGGCCAAAAAGCCAAACAGGTCTGAAAAAACAGATGTATAAATTATATAAATTATATAAGGCACTTTGTGATGTTTTTTGTTTTAGTTTGTTGACAAAATAATTCATCAGCCAACCTAAAAAAAATCATCATTAAGATATTGAGTACATGTGAGGAGATGGCTGGTTTAACTTTTTAACACTAAGAATAAAAACACAACTGTAAAACATCCAGTTGATATAGGAATCTGTTTTCAAATTTATGATGCATATGGGCATATTTTCATATTGCGAAATCATGTCATAATATTGATAAGTGATTTTAGGTTAAAGATAATATCCCCTTCACCATCAATGCCCTTCCAAGGAATAATAAAAAGAATAAATAAATAAAATTTTGTTTTTTAAAGAGAGTTCTTCAAACTCTGTGTTAGTAACTTCTGACCCCTCACCTCATATTAATGCTGGAATTCTGCAGTATTTGGTTGAGCTAAAAAGTGCCCCTTGCTGAAATCGGTATTCTGTACAGGGTCCCCAAGGAGCAGAAATGATCTTAAACTGGCCTGCATCTCAAATGAGCTTTTAATGTATCTAGTTTTCCCATCATTTCTTAAATCTCAGGGCCGTGTATGTGCCGCACTTTGTGGGGTTTCTTTGTGCTGACGTATGTTTGTCTTTTCCGTTTTTCTGCACAAGCAGAGGGAGAACACATGATTACATTTGTCTGTCGGTGAGCATGAGAAAGCCTCTCCAGGGTGACCAATAAACAGATTTAGGATATTTCCCTGTAGGTGCAAACTTCCTTTTCTTGGCGAAGGCTTCTAACATCAGGATCCTGTTTCCCATAATGGCACACATTTTTGTGGCATTTCTTTTGATGTCATTATGTAAAGCTTTTGCATCTGGAAAGAATCTAATGGACTTTTGGGTATGTTGCATCATTTAGTTACTGATGATCTATCTCTTCAAGGGCATCAACTGAGATTTTACAGTCATATCTGCTAAAACCCTTATTGAGCTTAAAATTAAGTATTGCGGTGACACTGAATTTAATTTTTATTTTGATTTAATTTTCATTTTTCATCAACAAATCTAAAATGTTAAGCCTCTTCTTTCCCTTTTTACTTTTTCCTATCTCCTGCGTGCTTGTCCTACATTCAGATCCCCCTCGCTGCTCCTCTTTCTGTTATTTATTTGATTTCTTCCCAGAAGCGGCTTTGTAAATTCAGAGCATCACAGTTAAAATTAAAACAACGTCATTAGAGAGACTTTCTGCATGCTGGAGGTATGTTAGAAATCCTGATTTATGCACGCAAAGGGTGAAGAGGCTTGTCAGAGAGATGCAAGCAGAAACCCCAGAGAGGCTCCATCAAACATAAATGAGGCCAATCTTTCCACAGAGGGTGACACTGCAGCTCCAACCAGTGGTCCCGAAAACCCAACCCCCACCCTTCATGTCACAGTGCTTTGAGTCCTCTGCAATCGCAGTGTCGGTCACAGAAAGACAGAGAGACTTTGCTGATAGTCTCAGTGAAGCCCTGAGATCAACTAAAGTGCTCAAACCAGTTTCTGGTCCCTTTCAGTTCTGATGGAGCATAAACCCTTAGTCTCTCCCATCTTTCTAACCATTCTGCTGTGACAACACTTAATAAGGAATGACTTCCATGTGTTTAGTGGAGATGTAACATTTAATCTCCAGTCTGCATTGAAACTAACTTACATGGTTTAACCTGCTTTTAGCCATAGCACAACTCGCGCACTGTGTTCAAACTAACAAACAACAGTTGGACCAACACATAGCCTCCAGTCTGCTATAGAGCTTAAAAAAAAAAGTTTGCTCGTATCCGTCTGGAGGTGGTGGATGCCGTACCCTCGCCAAGCAGTTTTTGACAGGAGAATTTCGCTTTGCTGCATAATGCTGTCTTCAGAGGCTTCATGCCGCTCTGTGCTTTGTGTGTGTATATAATGACACACATGCGCGTTGACATGTCTGCCCTTCAGTGGGTTAAGCCTGCTGAGATGGTGCTGTGGAGCCTTTCCAAGCAGATTTTTTTTAACTCTGTTCTGTCTGCCTAAAATGTTCTAAAATCATACTTGTCTCACAAGAAACTCATTACACACATCTGCAAAATAATGCTCAACTTAAGGATTTGTATAACATCATCATAACATTCTATAATGAGTGTGTTTCGTCAGTGTGTAGTGAGAACTGCATTCTGATTGTCGGATTCTTTTGCGTCCTGATTGCTGTCCTCATGCTGTCTTTCGTGGCTCAGACTCCTAATTGGCTTCCCAGCCACCATTGTCTCTCTGTGTACCATTCCGGCGGTTTTCTCTCCAATTTCTGTTTTCAGCTGTAATTCGGCCCCATGTTTGTTTTCATAAGAAGCCTATATAGGTATAATTGTAGTGTTGCCTTCCTGCTGTGTGGCTAACTGAGGACTGCTCATACACTAACAGGAGGGTCTGCAGGGTTTGCTGAGCTTAGTTTGGTTTTAAGCTCAGCTGGTCATTGGTTAGGCTTTGTCATGTCTTGCTTTACCCTGCAGTTGGTCTCATTTTGTCTTTATTGTCATTTCCTATCTGGATTTTGTGAATGTAGGCTTTGTTGCAGTTGCCTTACCTTTCCTTGGAGGCATATTATCCTAGTGGTTCACTATTCTTTCTCTTTTTACCTCATGCAGATTTAATACATTGTGACTCTAGACTCAGTAACATTGTGTTTGATGTTTCTCCCACTTTAGAAACACCATCAAAGCACTGTAAATCTCTTTTTCACATAATGTACATGTTGTCTGCGGCATGTGGGCATACACATTGTGCAAACACTAAGTAAACTGACACCTGTTGCCTTACTCTGTTTCTTTCACATCTTTTAAAGTCTCAGAGTGTGTACATGCACACACACTTTTATTCCTCTGTGCCTGTTAATAATTAATTAGATCACTGGAGCAGGGGTGCAGAGCGAGCTATCTGCGGGGCACGTGTGTGTGTGTGCTTGTGTGTGTGCCCACGCACATGCTCGTCTGTGCTTTCAGGAAGAGCGCGGCTGAAAGCGATGCATACCAGATGTTTTAAAAATGAGGTGAGTTTCGCTGGCACGTAACACATTCCCAGGGATGTTTGCGGAAAGAAATTCTTCCTCATCTGTCGAGCATGTTCTACCACCCCCACCCCACCCCCACCTCAGGAGGGTATGCATCCAGTTTACGTGTCTGGTTTTTGCTCCTCCCTCTGTCATTTTTAATGCTGTGCTTGTCAGCCTCAACCTCTTGTTGTGTGTGTGTGTATGTCCCTTATGCATCTATAACCCTAATGCATATGTAGATGCTGTTGTGTCGACACTTGCGACGCTGGTGATTTGTGCGTTTAATTTTGTCAACACAGCACTCAGAAGGGACATCCTCCTCCCTCTGTTTCCTGATGGGCAAAATCATTTCAGCTAAGACCTAAAGTAGCTCAGGGTGATATTTGACGTGTGTGATCGTCTGAGTATGTATGGCATGGGATTGGGGGAGGCTGATGAATTGGCAGTGGTTACATTGAATTGCTAAAGCTGCAGTCTGCCTCTGTAGGTGTGTCTTTGTCTGTTTGTGTTAGCAAAGTAAAGGCTGAGCTCTCTCACCTGCACATGAGGGGAGTGGGCAGCCTGGCCTGCTGTTTATGAATGTTTACAGCATCGATTAGTCTGCTTATGATTCTCTTGATTAACCAATAAATCGTTTGACCGCCCACCTCCAAGTGGACTCTGGCATGGTTTGCTTGTGGTGTGAAATTGAGTGGACCAACCGGAGGCTTTGAGACAGTAGATTTGTGATTTACATGTGATTTTAAAAGTATAACTTCTTGTAAATCCATCTGCTGATCATGAAATCTGTTTCGGGAGCAGTAGTTGATCTGTATAATCCATGTTTATATTTTATATTTAATGCTAGTCATTTGGTAATCGTGGAGATACAGCTGTGTGTCAATGTGGATGTTTTACCTGATCTGCTGACTGCTCTGTGAGTTCATCAAATCCATTATCTACCTGACAGTTTGGTTTTTTTTTTTCCATTTATAGCCTTAATAATTCTAGTAATCATATAATGACTTATTTCATTGTGAACTCACTGTGATATGTCAGTGTATTTCTACAATTGGATGTTTTGTTACTATTGAACTTTACTGCCATCAACTGGATTTTAAAATGTAGGGCAATTATTCCGCCAACTTGCAACGTCAGTGGAGGTGTAAAATAATTTGTGTATCTGTTTCATGATTCGAATACACCAAAACTGAATGGGATTTTTTCTTGGCTACTTAAAGCAAGTTTCATATATATCAGGCATGTATTTTTTTTATGTATTCCTACTGACAAACAGTCAAACAAACCAACAGACAAATCATTCAGAAAGTGTAACCTTCTTGGCATAGGTAAAAGTAGTTTCCCAGTACTGTCATATTGTTAAATATATTCTCATCACTGTTCAAACCCCTGAATCAGCCACATCCAGACCAGTTATTGTCTGTTTCCTCAGAAAACCTTTATCACAGAAGTACGCCAAGCCAAAACTATTTCCATGCGCCTGACTAACAAGCTGTAAATGTAACTCCAGACACCCAGATGGTGACTGATCTTCCTCTTCCATCCAGCTCCACCAGCTACCTCTGTGGATAGATCAGGCTCTCTGCTACAGCTGCTACAGGCTGCTTTGGGATGAAACATCCCTCCTATAGTTTAAAGGGACATGTCACCCCAAAATCAAAAATACATATTTTGTTCTCTGAACTGTATTTGTATTTGTATTTATCCATCTAGATTGTTTTTGCATGAGTGGTTGAGATTTGGAGATATTTTGTGTAGAAATATTTTTTTTTCTGCTGAACTACACCCTGTTACTGCACAGAAGAAAACATGGATCTGCTCCTGGCTCAAAAGAAAATAGTTCCGACACAAAACTGCTCTCAGTAAGGTCTTTGGATTATCTTGTGCGACCAGGTCATGATTTCATGAAAGAGACATAGCCATTGATTTCAGTTGCCATTGATGTATTTTTCTGGCACTTTGTGCACCACAAGTGAAGTGGATTCTAGTTCCACTGTATTGTAGAGAATGCACACATTTCTACAGCTCATATCTCCAAAACTCTGCAGCTCACACCAAAGCAATCTAGATGCATAGATAGCACTACAGGTAAGTGAATTTTGGGGTGAACTGTCCCTTTTAAACGCTCAGTTTTGTAATGAATAATACAGTGGCATGTTTTATGGAAGCATTTTTGTTCTAATGATAAAAGAAATGTTAATTGCTGTAACCCTAATTGCGAGTAAGATTAGCTTATGTAAACTGTTTAAGTCAGGACTGTGATGGAGTTGTTCTCAGCAGTCTTGTCCCACTCGAATCCAGAACTAGACAAACCATTTCCTGTTGCCTTCCCAAGCACATTCTTGCCACTTTAAAACCCTCCTTTACAGTTTGTGCCCTTACTGTTTATGTTGAATTAATGCATCACTCTTCCTTTCTTTTTTTCTTTTTTTTTCAGTTCTCTGCGCCAAAAACCTGGTGAAGAAAGACTTCTTCCGTGAGTATCTGCCAGTCACATCTGTTTATGATGAACCTATATTTGCTCATCATACCCTGTCTGGTTTTCAGCTTTGGTTTTTGGGTATATCTGGTATGTAGTGAAAAATGTGGGTCACTCTGGGCTGATAGAGCTCCTGCTGTCAGCCGCCTCCAGCCTTCAGCAACTCTCTAGGATTTACTTATTGAGGCATTTCAACAGATGTCGATGGTTTACTACAAATGTCCTTGGAATTAGAGGAGAGTGTTGTCCTATCAATTGCATAAAAATTGCAGAACTTATGATAATTATAAAATTGTCACTAAAAGCCTGTGAATGTGTTTTCATTTTGGGCAACCTCTTTGCATAAAATAACCAGCTCATTTTCTCTACTTAAAGACTTCATAACTCATGTGTAGGAGTCTTTAGTGTTGCGAGTGTTTGGGTGTGTTTGGGTCAGGCTGTCATGGTGAATGAGCATGTTAAAGGTCTTCTGCTCACTCAGGTGGTTTCTGTGGTGCCCATTCCTGCCATTCCAACGCCCAGGAGCTGAGCAAACATTCAGTTAGGGAGTTGGTGGAGAGGAGCACTGAAACCAGAGATAAAAATGTCTGTGTGTGTGTCTGTCCTTATTTAAGAAATCCATGGGCTTGTCAATATGTGTGCACAGTTTTGCTTGCCTCAGCTGCATCTCTATGATTTTCAACAAGGAAAATGTCACACACAGGTCACATGGGAATTATCAATGTCTTAAGTGTATAAAATGTAAACAAAATAGCAAGTATTATGTTTCTCATGATGTAAAATAGAAAAGCAGTATGAGTGATCTATTGAGAGCAGCAAATTCAGCTTATTTACATATCCAGAACCTGTGTCAGCAGAGGTTCTCATTTTATAATCAAAATACAACAAATGTGTGGAAGTAAACAATGAGTCATTTGTGACTGGTCCGATGAATAGCGTTATAGACACCACAGCATCTGTGTCAGTTGCATTTATCACCATCTGCCATGTAGCTAACTAACACCATTCTGTAACATCATTTTCTTGTTACATTGTTTGCTATCTGTTATTTATTTTTGGTGAAGGCGTCTGAGTGCGGTGTTGTCGTGTTTTTCTTCTCACCTTGCAGGCCTCCCTGATCCATTTGCCAAGGTTGTTGTGGACGGTTCAGGGCAATGCCACTCTACAGACACTGTGAGAAACACACTTGACCCCAAGTGGAATCAACACTATGACCTGTGAGTCCTAGAATCTTTGGTACTCCTATCCAGTCCTATCTGACATCTGTTTCCAAAAAGGGAAAAAAAGAAAATCAGATTCCTTCTTTGTTTGTTTGAATGCCTCCTACCTTTCTGACAACTTAATCTGATTACAAAAAGCAGTTTGAAGCCCTGCTCAGGCTGTTACAGTGCTTTGCATTTTCTGTCTTTCTTTAACCTCAATAAGTGAGCACACTGGGAAGTATCGGACTGAGCCATTAGCAAGACCTAAGCAGTAACACATGTAAACAGCTCTAGCATCTGCTCTCTCACTTATCTCGATGCTCTGTAGTGACATAATGGTTCGGCACCAGCAAAAAGTCTATAAATGTCCCTCGTAGCAGTATTTAAAGAAACAGAAAAGCAGGGGCATCTCTAATAGTATTTTCTTCCATTGACTGAAACACGTGCATGTCCTGTTGTACCCTGATTGCCTTTCCCAAAGATGGTTTGTCCCGTGAAAGCAACCTGGAAAAAAAATGGAGATGGAGCGCGTGAGTGAAAATGTGAGAGTGAAAGTTTCCAGTATTCGCCCCGGTGTTTATCCAACCGTCATGCGCAGCCAGCAGCGAGAGGAAGCACATGTCTGCGTTTGTTTGGTTGCCGGGGATACAGGACCCCTCTCTCTACATGGCTGTTAAATTAGCTGCTCGTGTCACGTTTGACACAGGGGTTGTGCGAGAGTCATGCATACACACACACACCTTTGACGACTGATCAGTGGAAGAACCTCTCTGCTCTAATTTGTCCCAAAAGAGTGCAGATGTAGCTGACTGCAGTTTTTGTCTGTGGCAGTGTTAAGTTCAACAGCAGTGTTTCCCCTTTACTGTCAGTCAGTGTTTATCCGTGTGGACAGCAGAAGACTGACAGACTCTCAGGTGGTGGGTGGAGTAGAGCAGCTTTAATTGACTGAGAGCAGCCTAGAAAGCTGTCTGTCTGGCTCACACTTATTAAAATAGGGCCTGCAACACCTGGTGTTCTGAACATAGCTTAGTGCATTAAATCTGTTGGCATTGGCCCTTTTTTCCATTTGTTCTATGTGCTCATGTGAGGGTGTAGAAACCGTGTGTGTGTGTCCAGGGCCTTGGTTTCATTGGTCAGCCACAGCTGGCAAAACTGGCCCATGAACTGTAACCCCCCTCCCTCCCTCCGCATTGTTGCAGGATGTGGCCGACATGCCCAGGATAGCAGACACAGTCTATCTGGCTGCCTGTCTCTCATACTCACTCAGCCTTCACTGAGTTTGTAGAACAGACAGTCACTAAAACCTACAGGACATGGTTGAAATGAACAAAGCATGAGAGCATGACAACCAAACATGACACAGTGAATATCACTAATATTATGATTGTTTTAGAAGACCTTCATCTCCGCAGTGACTGTCATGAAGTGTTTTTAAGCGTTTTTGTAGCCTCCCTCCAGTGTTCACTCAATCACTTTCGGTTTATGAGAAGTTCTTATGCCATTTATATATATGGACAAATATGGCATCCTTAAATAACACATATGTAGTGTTAAGTGCTCAGTCTAGACTTGCTCCCACTCATCCATTTTTTCCTGCCACCATCTGAACTGAATTTCTATGGAAAAAATTCCCAGTTAAACAACAATACCACTAATAGCTTTATTAGATCCTTAGTGTTACTATGTTTAATTAGGAGGACTAAGCAAAAGGAAAAGTACAAGTGCAACAAGGCAAAAGCAAGATTCAAATATTATTTGAATATCATATGTATCTGAGAAGTCATCTGTTAAATCTGATTACTTACTTTTAGCTTGTAGAGATGTCTGAACAGTTAGTCTTTTCACATACACTCAAATGTAACATGTAGCGTTAACTTTTTTAGTGGTGTTTTCTATTTTCATCAAGTTAGTTGAGTTCCTAGTACAGAAGTGAGCCCTCAGGTAACGTGGTTGTGCATCAGAAAAAGGTAGATGCCAGCTGTTCACTAGTGTAACTCCTTGTATTAAAAGTTTTGCCAAACAGTTTAAGAACATTAGCATTTTCCAGTCCCAAGTTCTGAGTTTTTGTACAGTGAGCCTTTCCTTCCCTCCTTTGTTTCTGTTGGCATTTCAGATTGTGACTTTTGTTTTGTTGTTTCTTTCTTTTTGACCACAGTTTCTTTTACAATAAATTGGAGGAAAAATCTCCTATAAACAATACCAAAGATGCCTCTTGTATGAATACAGTCTGCCAAATAAAAGGATTATTTAGAAAGAACATCTGTCTCTTTAAATATGCTGCTTTTTATTGCAGTTTTCCCTTTGTCTCTTGGGCTGTGTGCGCGTCTGTGCCTGTTATCCCTTATAATAGTATTAAAAAAATCTTACCCCGACTAATAAATTTCATTACATGTAGGGTGATACAGATGACTGGGGTTTGGTTGTAATACTTTCCTCCCATCACGTCTGTCTGACATAGCAGCTCTCTCACATCGCACCCCAGACAGGCATTTGGCATCGACTCAAAATGTCCAGACATCTTACTCACAGCCCCATTGTTTCATATCCCTTTTGGTAAGCAGCATGCTAATTGCAGTGGGATGCAGTTCTGCAAATTGTACAGATGATTAGTTTTAGACTGAAGGAGGGAGCCCACCCGAGCAGATGTGCCGTAACAGGTTCACATGGTGAGACTTTATCACATTCTCAGCCTTGTCTGACAGATGAGGAGAGGAAAAGAAAAGAGCAACACAAAGCACTGGAGGAGAAAGATACGGGCAGGAAATAATCAGTTTCGTCATCTGACTGTTTGTACACACAATAATTATATAACAACAATTATAATATTCTTTACTTGCATAGCAGGCAACAAATTGTCCATTCACGTTAATGTTTTTTGCCGAGGGATGGCTATGGAGGTCAGTCCACCACTTTGGTCCATACTGAAATATCTTAGCTATTGGACAGACTGTCCCCCAATCTTTTCTGCTAGTGACACAGTGAGGCTGAAATTTATGGTTTTGAGTGAAATGTCCCAACAGATATTACATTAAATTACAACATGCATTCATTAACTCAAAGCTCCTCTGTAACTTAGTACTGCAAGGCTGCAGACTCTCACCCGAGTAATTATTTTACTCTTTCACATGTTTACAGTACACTTCATGAGCTTCTCCTAAAACTGCTTCAAAATAGTTTACCTGAAAGCAAACAAATTTGAATTATAAGTATAAGTAATATTACAACCCCTAACATCTGACAGCATGATTGATGACCCAATTATGTTTTCAGTTCAGCTTCTCGTTTTGGTTTTTCATACAAACTGAAGGGGATAGAGAGCTGAAACCTTGTTGGAGTTTTCAGCTCTGCCTCTGCCCACCCCCCACCCCCCAAACACACACACATACACACACACACACACACACACACACACACACACACACTGCTTTGTAGGGAGGCACTGGGATATTGAGGTATAAATGATTCACTTGGTCACAGTCTGCTTGTGGTGCTCTGTCTCACTCTCAGACACTCGGTCGGTCAGTTTTACACATCTACACACACTGGCTGGAAAATCCTTCTCAGCCGCCCCACCTTCTTCTTCCGCATCCGTGTCTCGACTGTGTCTTGTAATGTACGGTAGCCTCTGTGGCGGATGCGTGTCTCCTCTGCATTGCTGGGGACATCCTGAGTGGGACTCTTGCCAACACATTAGCTATTGCAAGCTCTAACAGCTGTAGTTACACTCTTAGAACAGCACCATTACACATTTATTACACATTAGTTGTGGTTCACGCAGTCACACAGTGATTCTCATGACGTCTATCAGTTTTGAATGTTAAGCGTGTCTCCTCCTTCTCTCTTTCCCCTCAGATACATTGGGAAATCAGATTCTATCACCATAAGTGTGTGGAATCATAAGAAGATTCACAAGAAGCAAGGGGCTGGGTTCCTGGGCTGTGTTCGCCTCCTGTCCAATGCCATCAACCGCCTTAAAGATACAGGCTGTAAGTGTCAGTATTAATCTGAGATATCAACCTGTTCATATCTTTCGTATGTATTTTCAGGTCTCTGTTTTTGCTGACAGAAATAACTTACTCTACTTATTCTTCCCTTCTGGGCTGGAGAATAACCTTTAAATTATTAATTTCAGTCATTCATGGGATGTCAGTCATTAGATTGCCAAAACCCTAATGATAAAGTGAGGCCGTGTGCATCAAACAAGGCTTGGACCCACAGTGTGATAAGAAGCAGAAGTTAATAATACAGCACTGCTGTCACGGTTAAGTGACAGAACTCGGAGTAGCTCCTTTTAGTGTCCTGTCTCCTTCACTCGGTCTGACAGAGGCCAGACCTGTGTGCGAGAGGGGTTAACACTCTGAACCCCCTGCCAGAACAGGAAGAGCCAATCAACATCACCCTGCAATTACTGTTAAAAAAAACCATCTCATGTCAGAAACTGAACTGGATAAATGAGATGGAAGCTTTAGAAAGTGCTTCCTAGTAAAAGCAGTTGTAGCTCCAGAAAAGCTGTCTGGGGTGACTTTGGTGGTGCATTGTGTGGTGAGCTGGTACCTGCTCACTGGGCCCGTGGCCCTATATGCAGAAGCGGGAAAGAATCCCACTGCTTTTCCTAGAAGCCCCTGACACTGTTGTTTTCCTGGAGCAACACAGGAAACCTGAGCCTTGTGCCACAGCTGTGAGTGGTTTGCCTTTGCATTTCCTTTCTCTCCTGGCCTCCTCCTCACCCCTTAGTTCCCCTTCAGTCTCCTCCATAGACTGGTAGCATGTCCGCACGCACGCACACACACACACACGCACGCATGTACACACACATACACACAGACAAAATGCCATTGTGACTAACCTCCCTCTATCTCCGTCTGCCGATCTAGACAACCGGTCATTTCACGCAGACATGCATAATTGTATGGCTATTTAAGTGTAAGCGTAGATTTGTTGTGTTCTCTCTGTTGTGGTCTCTAACCCCCTGTGAGTATTTGTCATTCTTTTGTTGTTTTTGTGTGGAATTTACCAGCACTTGCAGTTTTTTGCCCTCCACAGGCATCGGAGACGGCGCTTGGTTGACTAAAATATTTGTGCACAATTGCAGAGTGTCTTTGGTTGACTGTAACATTTATTTATAATTACAGGGTGTCTGTGTTCCTTGTCTTTGCGTATATGGCTGCATATGTATTTAAATGTATGTACATGCGAGTGGACTTCTCAGTGCACGTTTTACTGTCTGTTTGTGTGTTTTCTGTTTTCTCTGTGGCTGCTGACCTCCGGCCAGCCTTGTAACAGTTTGACCAATGCCTGTTTTGGTCCCTGTTTAGTCTAGACAGACATCCTGAACTGATCTGCATGACACCCAGACAACAGAGAGCAGATAGTGGCATTTCTCATGTCTGCAGGCAACTTTTTTTTGTCTCTTTTTTTTTTTTTCTTTCCGCCTGATCTCTCTTTCCCTCTCTCTCACTCTCAAATTCCACAGACTTTAAGAAGTTTAGACAAAGAGTTTCCAGACTTTGGCAGAAGTTCATGTCCATGCTAAGGCTGAGTGGAATAGTGCAGGCTTTGTACTGAAATTTGTCAAATGTTTGACCTCTGCATTTGAACTGAAGCCTGCTCTGTACCGATACTCAGTGAGATTTTTACAGCCCATGGCTGTTCCACAGACCAGACCATCTGTTCCAGGGCACAGCCAAGCTGTGGTCTATACACACAAGAATGAGTCGGATAATGAAGGAGAGAGAGGGATTGACTTTTAAGTGATGTAAATGATACATAGCAATGGGACTTAGAGGGGGAAAATGCCCCACTTTACGTGCATCTCTCTGATAATGATGAATCCTCTCTTTTCCTCCTCTCTTTTCTGCTCTTTCTTTCATCTTTATTCTCATTTCCTGTTTGTCTCATGGTGTTCTTTCTCTTTGTCTCTGCCTTTATTTCTGCTCTTTCTCAACTTCCTCTTTCTGTCCACTCTTCACAGACCAGAGACTAGACTTGAACAAGCTGAGTCCCAATGACAGTGACACAGTCAGAGGCCAGATAGTGGGTGAGTATAGATGGGCACACAAACAAGCATGCATTTGCTAGCCCATAAAGATTTGGGAAAAATAGTCACTTTATTTAGAAAGTAAATGGAAATTTTCATTGTCCTCTATGAGTTTCTTAGTTGCTACAGTGCTTGTAACTTGTAATGACCATTCGTGTCTTGTTTTTTGTTGATGCATAGTATATATAGGTCCAAAATACTCCTGAGGATATTATTTAAGGCCTTTTAAGTATATTAATCTGAAATATGTTGAGCTCTAGTCCACCAAGTGTTGTCAATTCTTGTTACACAAAAAGCTTTAACATAAATCACAGTCTTCATGTAAAATCTAGGATTAAATTTCATAATATCAGACTGTCCTTGCAGAAGGAAAAAATAAACTCCCTTTAACCAGACCCTCCAGGATACCACTGATAAAACTGAACCCTATCCCTGTTACTCATAAAGATATATAGCTCCATTTTGTGCTTCGATAAAGTATCTGTGCTGCCTGCGCTGTAATCTGCTGTCTAGTAATTCTAGCGTATGCATCTGCCTGCCATGTGTTGCTGCAGTGAGCTTGCAGTCTAGGGACCGGATAGGCACAGGAGGCCCTGTGGTGGACTGCAGTCGCCTGTTTGACAATGATCTTCCAGATGGGTGAGTGAGTTTGGGGAAATCTCTTATCATCTCAGAGGGAACTGTTTGAGAGGCCATTGCAAATCCTAAACAATAAATACTGCCTTCAGATAGGAGGGGGGTGTTCAGGGGGAATATGATGTTTGCATGCGGTGAGACAGAGCATCAAAGTTGAGCACTAGTGGATGGTTCTGTGGCTGCCTAACCATGTCCGCTCACTGCTGCGTCTGTGTATGTTTCTCCTGCCAGCTGGGAGGAGAGGAGGACAGCGTCTGGACGAATCCAGTACTTGAACCACATCACACGCACCACACAGTGGGAGAGGCCTACCAGGTGAGTACACTCTGCAGCCCACAGAAACTCAAACCCAGACCTCTTAAATCAAACAGCAGCTGGCCCATGGAAGACCTCATCTCTGACCTCAGTGCCCCCAAACTGGGGGAATCTGTCCAAAACTGGAGTGAGCTCCTCAAAAAAAAGGTGTCAGACAGACCACTCCAGACAGTGGTGTTAAAGGAGGTGGAGGTATCTCTTCCCCTCTCTGCCTCTGTCTGTGGTATTTATTTCATTCTTTTTATCATTTGATTCTTACCAAGCTTGACCTCAGGCTGTCTCAGTACTTCTGTGTTTGATGGTCTATTTGTGTGCTGCTTGTATAGATTTTTTAGTTCGCAGCTTAAGACTTCCCTAATGTTGCCTTTTGCTTCTGCTTCAGGTTGTGATGTGACGTCCTGTTTTTCTATCCTCTTTCTTTACTTTCTCATGCTCTATCTTTCTTTCTTACTCTGAATTATCATTACCTTACCTTTTCCTCTTGGTTTTTTTTCTTGTTGTTGTTCTCCATCACTCTCTTTGCCTCCTGTTCCTCTCAGGCCTGCATCAGAGTACTCCAGCCCTGGCCGGCCTCTCAGCTGCATAGTGGATGAGAACACACCCATCAGCACGAACGGGGCCACACCCACCACAGCATTGCCGCCTGGTGGCGGTGACCAGCGAGCCCAGGAGAGACGGGTCCGTTCCCAAAGGCACCGCAACTACATGAGCAGAACGCACCTGCACACGCCCCCGGACCTTCCTGAGGGATATGGTTAGTGGGAAGCCAGTATCACAGTGTGGTCTTTATGTATTACATATATAGGAATGAACATTTAAATTCTAGCTTTATTGCTCAGCTTTCACTGGAATGTTTATATACTTTCTATATCTTGATATAAATTATGATGTATATAAGCAGATCTTAAATGACAACACTTAGTGGAAACTGAAACAGAAATACCTGGGATGAAACTTTTAAATTGAGATTATCTTCAGTACTGCCAGAGTCACTGAAAATACACTGAAAGAAACACTATAAGAGTGGTTTCCAGACAGCAATACTTCTACAGATGTTTGTGTAAAAATCGGATTTGCTCAAAATAGAAATTATGATTTGATATAAAAAAAAAAACAACAAAAAAAAAAAGATTCAATCTGTAGTAATGCTTGAACACCACTGCAATTACAATTGAGAGTGCATGAACACTAAGTATATCTGAGAACTGTTTGCTAAAACTATAAATAATGAATAAACAGCTCAAATAGTTAGCTAACAGTATTGGTCAAATAGTAGATAAATATTTGAAATGGTTAGCTGAAAGTACTGAAATGTCTGGCTTCTGGTACTAGACGTTCAGATGCAAACTTGGCCAACCCTTAATACTGACAGTTCAGTTTTATTAAACAATGTTGTAACAGAATCCACTGTTATTGATGTTAATAGTGTTAACATCTAGTGTAAAATCATGTCAGATGAGCACATGTGGAACATGACTGGTATTGATGAACATGCTGTAGGGATAGATCTAATAAAACGGCTTGGAAACCATGGCACTACACTGCCAGTATTTTCAGTTTTACCAATTTTAAAACGGATAAATATTTAATATCCTGATTAAACTACAGTATGCTGTGTTTTTTTTTTTCTCTTCCGTGAAAACCCTCTGTACTTCCACAAGGAACGTGTTACGATTGTAATGCTGTCGTGTTAATGGCGTCGCCCCTGCTGTCCTCCTTCTCGATGCTGGGCTGAGTAGCCCGGCTAATCTGTAGCCTCATTCAGTCCAGCGCCGCTGTGATGACACTGCAGCTCCACAAAAGAGGCCTGAAATACTGGCTGCATTTTAGAAAATCTAATTGAATTGATCTAGCTGTTAAAGGCTGGTGGCAGCCATTCACTCCCCCCTCTGTTCTCCTTTCTGCGCACAATCGGATGCATTCATGTAAAAGCTGCAATGCCCCCACACAGCCCAGGGGAGTTTTGTTTATCCTCACAGTGAAATCTTCTGCAGGATTTCGAAGCCAGAGCTGCAGAAGCATATCACAATTCTTCTCTGAGTAGGCTCCTATCCTCAGTATGATTCCCACTATCTCTGTTCTTACTTTCCTAATTCTTAAGCTATTCCCTATATAACCTGTCAGCACCTCTGATTCTCCTCATGTGAGCGCACACCAGCCCCAAGATGTCACCCTGTGTGTCAGAACATGTATCATGCCCTCTTCGGGCGGGTGTGGGTTTGCAAGGTTATGCGCACATGCATGTTAAAACAGGGCTGTCAGCCCAGAGGGATGCCAGAGAAGAGCCTTCTGGCATTCTGCTCTATGGAAATATCTGTCAGGCTTTGATGAATGAGCTCACCAACTCAAAAGTCAGACAACCCCATCCCTCTGCTCCTTTCCTCTCCAATGTTCTTCACCCTGTCTCTCACTTTCCCTCCTCCCACTCTGCCTCTCTCTGGCTGCCTTTTGGGATCTCCACTGACTGAGGCAGTCCTTTTATCTCCATCTGTGTGATGTCTCTCTTACACGGACAGATTATAAACACAATCTGTCTGCATGTGGCACATGCATTAAACCCCTACCCCATATATCACTTGATGCCACGATTGAAGAAAAATCTTCTGGTTCCTCACATTTTTATTTGATTCGTGTCATTTCTGACCAAAGATCTCCAAATGTTTCATCAATTAATCCAATTTTTATGTCTTCCTACAGAGCAGAGAACCACGCAGCAAGGCCAAGTGTACTTTCTCCACACTCAGACAGGTGTCAGCACATGGCATGACCCCAGAGTACCAAGGTATGTAAATCACAGGACATATCTGGGACCCCAGACAAGACAACAGTTCTTTTTTCTATCCACATGTGTACCTTAAAACATTTTAAATTCCAGAATGATTTAGTGCATCACTGAGATATTGGGCTGTCTACAGTTGCTTAAATTGGTCATCCTTCTTTGTCATACTTTACAGCACTCCTGAACCAAGCACTACTGACATTACCTGTACCTTGTGTCATGGTAGTCTCTCTGTAGTTTGCCATAAGCCTGCAACCAATTGTGAGTCTGACGTGCAGTGAGAAGACCCATGTACCGCGGCTCTGAGAGTGTTTCATTTGTCTAGCAAGAGCTGTTTCACCGTGAAACACGTGGCCAATAGCACATGTGTCTCAATCAGCCGTACCAGAAGCTCTTGGGCAATACTTGGTCAGGCACCTGTGTCCTATTGGTTACCATATTTCTAAAGAAATACACACATGCTCAGATCTACATGTGCAAAGACAGGCTTCAGTGCACTCCAGATGCTATCAATAAAACATAACTTATGTTATAATACCTGGCCTCTGCTCACTTGCATTTTATCAGCATATGAGTGATAGATGATATTTTTATCACTCCTGATAGGAGGCCATTGGTCACGCCACACCTCACTGGGTGCTCCAGCATTAGCTGATGGCTCAGCTGCCAAGCTCTCATCACATGTGAGGCTCTGGTCCCCTTTGGCTTTAATCCTGCGAAATAGTCAGCGCCAGCGTAGCGAGCTTGCTGTAATTTCTGAACCTTTTTGTCTCCATGGAGTCCAGCTGAAAGGGGTTGCAGGGCAGCAGTAAATAATTTAGATGGGAGGATGAAGAAAAATAGAATAAAAGTGATTTCTCAGACATCTCGGAATCTTGCTGTCCGCCTGAGTCCATTTAGTCAGTGCTTTGGTATGTTTTATACCTAGAATTTGATGTGTGTGTGCTTTGTCTCTCTTTTTCCTCGTCCCACCCAAAGCTGCCTCTATTTTTCTTATGTACTAATGCTTCATTGTGGTTGTGTGTATGTCTGTTGCATTTCAGAGATCTGAGTAATGTGAACTGTGAGGAACTGGGTCCTCTACCCCCTGGATGGGAGATACGGAACACTGCCACTGGGAGGGTTTACTTTGTCGACCACAACAACCGAACCACGCAGTTCACAGACCCACGCCTCTCCGCCAACCTGCATCTCGTTCTAAAGTGAGTACTACAGAACCCTTGAGCTGGAAAAATGTGAGAGTGAAATAAATTAGAAGGCGCATAAAAAAAGAGCAGAGAGATTTATTTTCTGTTTCAATTTGTCTTTGTTTTGCATCTGTAGTCCAAGCCCCAATGGCTCTCGGGGAGGCATTGAAAGTCAGAATGTCAGGTAAGGTTTAGGCCTCGTGCCAGTAATCCTCACTTGCACACAGACAAGAACACACACAACCACACACTCTCCCAGACATTCACACAATTACTCGCTTTGCCTCTGCCTCAGTCAATGTTTTACTATAGGACTCTGTGCCAAAGTGTGTCCGCCACCTGTAGAGGTTCAGCACTCAGAGTGGCCCTTCTGCTGAGGAGACATTTGTGTGCACACAGACACACAGAAATATGTACATGGTGTACTCCCCCGCAGTTTTTCTTTCCACACAAAAATACAGATTCCTTAGGCCCGCAGAGGTTTTGATCATAAAGGCGTTTTAGCACACAATCCGTCACAAAACTGGCTTTGGCCAGACATCAGATAGCTGAGTGGAAACCGAGGCTGCTGTGTCTGTGGCTGAGGAGCTTCTTACGTCCAGGAAACGGAGCATAAATTTGATGCCCAAGTCAGTGAATGAACTATGTGTATTTGAGTCCATCTGTGTAGGTTCATGCGTGTTGAGTTCATGCTTCTGTGCTTTGTACATGCCTGCGTGCAAGGATGCACGTGTTCAGATCCTCTTCCCTTGTGCAGCTGTTCAAACACATATTGTGCCGCCATAGCCGTAGAATTACCCATAGGTCCTTGCTCCCCAAAGGTGGAGCAGCGTATGGGTGCCTTTCTCGGCCTCCTGTGCCTGATCTCGTTCTTTCTCCGTGCAGGGAGAGACGGATTGCATCGACAGAGAGATCGGGTTTCTTTTTTTTCTGTTTCGATGGATCAAAGAATGTGTTTGTGAGATTTTCTGTTCGTTTTGCTTTTTTTTCGTAAGCCTCCAAAAAGTCCTATAAAAAATGTATCCTGGCACAACACATTTGTTTTTAATGTAGGAATTGTGCCATGAGCATGACTATGCCCAGATGTGTGAAAATCTCATGCATAGAATTTTTTTTGTGTATGTTTTCTGGTAGGATGATTAGTTCAGATCAGAGCCAGGAAGTGGGCTTGTTTTTTTTATGTATTATCCAAGGATTCATTTTATACACAGAAAAAAGTATTGTTACAGCTATTTGTGTTATTGTTGTAATCGTAATTAAGTACATTTGCACATACTTGTCATGTGGCTTTATTGTGAAGTGAAAAGCTAAATGATAAGCGTTTGATTTGGACTGTAGAGTGCCGCACATCTGCAGGGTTCAGGTTATCGAAGGGCACATGGACTTTGTCCTGAGATTTGTGAAATAACCTATTTGTACATGACTGTATGTCTAAGGTTTAACCTGAGCCAACCTCAATCCATTCTAATTGCACTGACCCTGTAATAGATGATCTGTTGCCTTTTCGGTACAGTTTCTGTCCCAACTGAAGTTGCTCTCATGCTGCTGCTAGACTTTAGAGTGACTTTCTCGCTTGTGACAGAACTCTGGAAAAGATATCAGTCGTCATGGATTTCCATCAAGACATCTGCCTTTTATCAAGTCAGGGATTTCAGAAATTTTCACCCCTCGTGCCGTCATCCCGCAAAAATGTTGGTGTGTGTCTGTGTGTGTATACATCTATGTATGTGTGTGTGTGTGTGTGTATATATATATATATATATATATATATATATATATGTATCAGAGCTATAGTTTATTGTTTTTTTATTTGCTAAAGATGCTGTCAGAACATCCAGACCATGGTTTTGATTCTATTTCCCCCATGATATTGCTAAATTCAAGTCTGCCTGACTGGTCAAGGTCACCATTCAGTGGGTAACTGAATCCTTGTCTGGTTTAAAACTTGGCTGCAGGGCTGCTCTCTGTACAGTTGCATGAGAAATAACTGCGTCATTTCCCAGACAAATGTAATTTGTCACATTGCCAATACATTGTCTTTATTTACTGTGACTTGTCTCTGAAGTGTGCATCTTCAGGTAACATGCACCAGAGTTATGCTCATCAGTAAGGAGATGGAAAAAAGATAAAACTCTGGGTCACGTTGGCCTGCAATCATGAGAGAAAGAGCAGTATAGACGGCGCAGGAATGTTTGACTAACAGGTCAGAGTGCAGGAAGAGGTGCTCCAAGCCTCTTGCGCACCCCCCCCCCCTCCAGTTGTCTACAGTTTGGATGCTGTTAGGGGGGTGCCCTTCCCTTCCTTGCCTTCATCCCCTCCCTCTGAGTCTAGTCTGCAGGAAATAAAGGGATTCATGATGAGGTTTCAAGTGTCTTGTTGGGGCCCTGTGGCTTTCTGGGATAGCAGGAAGTGATTGAAAAGCCAAACTGTATTCTGCCGGGCAGACACCAGAAACCAAACTCAGTCACTCAGTCAGGGACAAGTTGTCATTGTGGTGGAGAGGAATGCGAGCCATAGGACGGAAACGTGGGAGTGTAAGTTTTGTGCTAACTTCTGTCTACTGTATTCTGTCCTGAAGTGAGCTGACAGTTAAGGTTCCTCCGCCTCTATCTTTAGCTCCATTTCCAATTGGTGGTCTGATCAAATTACCTATGGGAAAATGTTTATAGTAGCCTTGGCATCACATATCCAGACTGCATACACACAAACTGACATGTGTATCCTTCCACCACCCTCTGTGCTCGACTCAAGAGTCTGGTGTTTATGACCCTGCTCAGGGGCCGAGTATGCCTGCTACCCCCCACTGGAGTGCAAAAGGCCATTGTGCAAATAATCCTTTAGTGCCGGCCCCATAAAGGCTCTTTTGATTCTCTGTGTATGTTGTGTGCCTCCCTACTGTGCCACCCTCCGAGGCCATCTTCCCAAACACGGGCTGGTTCAAAAGTTGTATTCTTGAGGCCTGAGATGTTCACAGTTTCATTGTCGATATTCCTTTGGTCGCCTTGTTTGAAATATTTCATTGAATTCTGCTGTCTTGAAATTCTTTTGTTTTTTGAGTCTCCAACAGAATGAGGACACAGAAATGCTGAGAGAATATTAAATCCTTGTACATTCAAACTAGACTGTGTTAACTAGAGAGAAACAACAGAAGCACTGAAAGTGAGGTCATTTTTACAGTTAAAGTTTCCGGACTAGCTGAGACATAAAAATGCAGATATGTCACAAAATATTTAATTATATATTAAATTATAATATTAAATTATTTGTTCATTGTTGTCAGTCCATCGTTCATAGGGCCTAAATGTAAGCAGAGTGAGCACTGAACTTTGACCAGCTAGTGGTCAAAAAGATCAGTTATTGCATTGTTTAAATGTAATTTTAGGTCAACCACAGCATGAATTCCACAAAAATCAAAGGTTTCAGCTTTAGCAATGGCTAGCTGTAGTTATCTCACCAGCTAGCTTTCATATAATGTAGCTCTCTTGTCTAGTTGACTGCCTCTCTGTGATGATTCTAAATTGTGCATTTCTATAGTATAATATTGGCTCAATTTTTATCACATATGTGGTTACCGTATTTTGACTCTCTAGGCCAGCACATTGTACGTGGTGTGAGTTTGTACCCGTCACGGTGCCCACACTATTCCATGTCTGTCTCTTAAGACAAAGTTTTAGACTTGCACAATGTACCAGTACGCCTCTGTGAGGTGGCCTCAGTGGCCCCACATTACCTCAAGTGTACATGATGAGTCAAAAGCAACAGAGGATCTTTTTGCAGAGCTTTTTTTCCCCTCAGTCATCTTCTGCTGCTCCTCCATAGAAAGCCCTATTATAGTTCTGCCATCTCTCTGTGTGAGACTGCCAGGCCTCTGTCAGGTGGAGAAGTGTTTATGTGTTTGTGTGTGTGTGAGAGAGTGAGGGAGATGTCTTACCTCCACTAATTCCTCCTCCACCTATGTCTGTCTGTCTGTGAGGGGCTGAGGCAGCTGTTTGACTTGATGTGCTTCCCAGATGACCTCAGTGTGTTTACTCCTCATATTCCGCTGTCAGCAAAGGACACAGAAAGAGCTCTCTCTCTCAGAAAACTGCATTTTGAGTTTCTTGGCATTCCTCTTGTTGTTTCTGTGAAAGTATTTGCTTACATTTTTCCACTAGTAAGCTTGTTTGTGTTTGGTATTGGTACATCCAGGACATAACAGTTTTCATCTTTCATCTTGTCCCTCTGTGTCTTATTGTCTCTTTGTTTTGGCCCGTTTCCCCCTATCCTCTCTTCCACTTCTCCTATGCCACTCCTCTGCCTCTCTCCCTGCCATCTGCCCTCTAGTCGTCAGAACCAGTTGAAGGATCAGGCCCAGCAGGCTCTGGTGTCCCCCGGTCAGCTCCCAGAGGAGGCAGAGTGCCTCACAGTGCCCAAGTACAAGAGGGACCTTGTTCAGAAACTCAAGATCCTTCGCCAGGAACTGTCCCAGCAGCAGCCTCAGGCTGGCCACTGCCGCATCGAGGTGTCCCGTGAGGAGATCTTTGAGGTGAGAATGGACAAAAAAAGCTCCCATCTCCCATGGGGTAGCTGTTGATAAAGACACTCAGAAATGGCTGTGTAATTTAACCCAGAGTGAAAGTCAGTTGTTAAAGCCAGAACAAAATACAGAACAAAATGGTAAAACAAAAAAAAAAAAAACACCTTGGAAATAATCGAATTTGCTCCATTACACAACCTAAGCGAAGCAAAACAGCACAATATCTCATTCTTTTTGTACCTGAAGAGTTGTAATTGTACAAATTATTTATAGACGCTCCGAAGTCATATAAAATGTTGTCTGAAGTCTCCCCCCTTTTCTCTTTGTCTACTCCCATAATGGTCATTGCCCTTAGCAGTTTGGCTGTGAGAATGATTTCTCTCTCACACCCGCTTATCTATGATGTGTGACGCTAGTCTGTTCAAAATCTAAAGCAGATCTCTTGTTTGAGATTTAGCTTTTCTTTTTTTTGTTCTTTTCAAACTGCACTTTCTCAGCTGGGGAGCTTGTTTTTGTGCATCTTGGAGGTGCAGGGCCTTCATCAGAGCAACAACACCTGCAACAGACTGCGTGACCCTCATAAAATATGCACTGGAATGTGCTGGAACAGCCACGTCTGTTAATCTGAACGAAGACATTTTTGTTGGCTGATCTCAATGTGAGAGAGAGGGAGACGGGGGGAGGGGGCCGGGTGGGGAGGCGAGGGGCAGAGGACGTGTTGAGGTTGAGACATAACTGCATAGAGTCTCTGGACCAGCTGAAGCATTACATTTTGACTGAACATGCAAGTGTGAGCTGGTGGGCTGTCAGGTCTGTCTTTATGTGTACTTTTTTGGTGTAGATAAGACATTCCTATTTCTCCCACAGCACCGCTCTGTTGTCTGCAGTGTCTGGAGGGCACAGTGGAACCTGGCTGTGTTATTATAGTCTTATGGCTGTGTTTATTATAACTGCCCCTAATCCACTTTAAATGAGCCCTCCCCCTGACGCTGTGAGCCGTCTGCACGTGGGATGAACACTGATGGAGGCGGAGGGATCTCAGGCTCACAACAGAGAACCAATTGGAAATGACCACTGCATTTGTCTCATTTCTTACAGACCTGCTACTGTAAAGCAGATGTTTGTTCACAGCAGTACTTCCTGTTTCTCGCCATTAACGTCAGTCCTTTTTCGAATAGCCTCAACCTTTTCTCTAGCAGTTATGGTGTTTAAGCTGCACCACAGTGCAAGACATGCAGCTTAGAGAGTCCCTAAAACTAGTCACACATAATTTTTGGCATTTTCCCCAAAGATAAGACTCCTCATATTGGTACTGCAATCTGATAAACAGCTTCTCATTAACTCTACTAATGATCACAGAGCTAGACGGTTCTGCATCAGCAGATACCAGGGAAAATAATGTAAACAGCTGTCTGACTGATGTGGTCACTGTCTGACTGTGCGTGTGTGTGTTTGTTTGTTTGTGTGTGTGTTGCAGGAATCATATCGACAAGTGATGAAGATGAGGCCGAAGGATCTGTGGAAAAGGCTAATGGTGAAGTTCAGAGGAGAGGAGGGGCTTGATTATGGAGGAGTGGCCAGGTAAGATGTCCCACAGGAAGAGCGGGGCACCTGCCACTTATTACACGGCAGTCTGCCTCCTAGTGGAAGAGACAAAGTACACAATTCACACACCATTGTTTTTTCAGCTTTAGTGTAGTAATTTCTCTGTCAGTTTAAGTATGTTGTGAACTCAGATGTAACAGGTATTTCGGTCTTTTTTCCTTGCCCTCTGTGCGTCTGTGCAGGGAGTGGCTCTATCTGCTGTCCCATGAAATGCTGAACCCGTACTACGGCCTGTTCCAGTACTCCCGTGATGACATTTACACCCTGCAGATAAACCCAGACTCTGCTGTCAACCCTGTGAGTCACAGCTGATGCTCATAACAAACCAAGTATAATAAGTCATTGGCGTTAAATTCAGTTCCCACCTGAGTTTGACTTACAAGTGTGTTGAATATTGTTTTTTGCCTTCCTCAGTCACTAACATTAGTTATAAAATTTAATGCCTGTGTATGTGTGCTGTTTTAACACGTTCTTTCCATTTCTTTTTCTTTTTTTGTGTAGTTTCACTCAGCACCATCAGACCTGTAGCAAACACTAGCAAACAACAGTGATTATTGATTGTTTTGTAGTCTGTTGATTGACAAAGTTGATTGCAAAAGTCAATTTTAGCAAGAAACTTAAATTACCTTATTATGTTTTTATGTGCTAATCCATCTGTTCATTTTCTGTAAATTATCTGGTCCATGCAACTTAAATTTATTAATTGCACTTCTGGGAATTATTGCTACCTACAGTTGGGAAATACCAGCTAAAATGTGATATGGATGTCATTTTACGAATAATAGTTCCTATTGCATTTCCGTTATTCTTTATTCCATTATTCTATCAGTATGATTGTGAAAAGTATTAAATCGCATTCTCTGTGTTATTGACAAGATCTTAAAAAGAATAAACCTTATGTCTTAAACATTGCAGAAAAGCGCAATCAGATCAAACTGTCCTACGAGGCTCCTAACCAGCCACAAGCTTCAGTTCAAACACATCTTATACAACTTGAGCACTGTGTGTGTGTGTGTTTGGGTCAGCGTTGATCCATTTAACTAGCGCTTTCCAGTCATCCAGCATGATGTTGTGGATCGACGTTTACATGGTTTCATTGTTGTATTGACACTGTTTGGTTGTTGCTTGTGTCATTAAAGAGACCAAGCACACTTAAAACAGTCACTTCTCCTGGTAGCTCAGTTCTGTCTCTTTATTTGGAAACTCACGGTGTTTTGTCTCCCCTCAGGAGCACTTGTCCTATTTTCACTTCGTGGGCCGTATCATGGGGATGGCAGTGTTCCATGGGCACTACATAGACGGTGGCTTCACTCTACCTTTCTACAAACAGCTGCTGGGTAAACCCATCACCTTGGATGACATGGAGTCTGTTGACCCTGACCTGCACAACAGCCTTGTGTGGATCCTGTACGTACATGACCCATTAGTAAACAAGTCAGTAACAGTATTTCACTTTCCTGTGTAAATGAAAAGCGAAAGAGGACGTCTGGATCAAGAATTACAACACACTACTCACAGCATTATTCATTCAGTCTACAGTCTGCGTGTGCTGTGAGTACACAAGTAAAACAAAGCAGTAGAGTACTTTGATGACAGCGCCCCCCAGGGTTTTTGAATATTTCTTACATCAGCAGTCCTTAAATGCACATTTTCATACCACATATGTGCAGACAACATGTTTGCGCTTCAGCTTGACATCACATCTGCTGGTTGCACCGATCAGCACATATTTAACAAAAAAGGGAGCTCATCAGTGTTTCAGTGGAAGGGAAAGGATTTGTTGTTTTTTTTTACCAATAGTGAGTGTGCAAACAGTAATTCATTTGCTTATTTCTCCTCAGAGACAACGACATCACGGGTGTGCTGGACCACACCTTTTGCGTAGAGCATAATGCCTATGGAGAGATCATCCAGCATGAGCTCAAGCCCAATGGTAAGAGCATCCCCGTCACCCAGGACACCAAGAAAGAGTACGTCCGACTCTACGTCAACTGGCGTTTTCTGCGAGGCATAGAGGCCCAGTTCCTGGCTCTGCAGAAGGGCTTCAATGAGGTCATCCCCCAACACCTGCTAAAAGCCTTTGATGAGAAGGAGCTGGAGGTACTTTGTTGTTTGCGCACATCTAGGTGTCATATTACGTGATTTACCTCCACATACATTTAGTTCAACATGGTGAATCTATGTTGTTATTTTTTTCTCTGCGACTTTCAGCTGATTGTATGTGGGCTGGGCAAAATCGACATAAACGACTGGAAGTCCAACACGCGGCTCAAACACTGCACTCCAGACAGCAACATTGTGAAGTGGTTCTGGAAAGCCGTGGAGTCCTTCGACGAGGAGCGCAGAGCCCGGCTGCTGCAGTTTGTCACCGGCTCCTCTAGAGTTCCCCTGCAAGGCTTCAAGGCTCTCCAAGGTAATAACACCCAGGCTAGAAACCGTGCATAATTAATGTTTTTGGATGTAAATGCTCCTTTTACATTTGAATTCTTATGCAAGAGAGAGTCCTGCATATGAAAGCACTCCTGAAATAGCCCTCTTTGTGAGATGAAAAAGACTGAGCATAAGGTACGAAATGCTAATGTGATGTCAGACCCATAACGTGCAAAAGGTGTGGTTGTGTAGTTTTTACTGTTCCTTTGTTGCACACACGGCGTGCTCTGTCAGCACAATCTAGACTGTGTGTGTTTGAAATTCTTGGCTTCTGTGTGTGTGTGTGTGTGTCTGCGTTTCTCCGACCTGAGATGAACCCTGAGACGGTGGTTCAGTGGGTCCGTCCTGGCAGACAGAGCTGCCCAGAGACAGAGCACCCAGGCATGAGGAGTACACAGTGGTCCACAGACAGACAGCACCCTCACACATCTTATTTAACATGGCCATCTTTTCTCGGTCACAACATCAGCAGAGGCCAGAACATCCTAAAACAGCACACACACAGACTCAGACATACAGTGTCTGTGGCATGGCTCTGGTTCATCAAGCTGGACCACATGGCTAGAGTCAAAGGACAAAGTCAACTCATTTAGTACTGTTTGTATCTAAATACTCTCCAGTACTGCTTTTGGACCATTCTGAGTCTGAATATTAAATAAAATCACGGAAAACATCACGCAGGTAAACTGCACCATAAGAAGCAATTGAGTCCTTGTTCTTGTGTGTCTAAACAGATATCTTTCTCCTCCATTTCAAATAAAAAAATGCAATCTATCTGTGCGACCAGCATTTTGGAAAATATTTCTGCACACACAAGAATGTAAAAACAGCTCCCACTGAACAAGTATGCCAGGCCAGAAGGAGGCAGTTATGTTTATGTCAGATCTGTGTCAACGTGAGTGTGCGTCGTGAGGTTTTTCTATTTAAATAAAAATGAACCAAAACTGCTAAAAACCGCTGCTAAAGTTGTGTGGTTGCAATTAGACCAAGCAAACAAAGAACTTACACGGAGGAAATTTGTAAAACATCCATCAGTGTGGGTAAGGCCTGAAGTATGCTAACACAGGATGTCTGTCACTGATGTTTAATTTTGTTTCTCTTTTGTTTGGTTGGCAACATCGGCTCTTTATTTGCAACACATCAAGTCTAAGGAATGTCGACAAATGGACGAGCCTTCTTTAAGGAACAAATGACACAATTTAGTCAATAAGGACAAGTCTGTAAAACAGCTAATATCCTATCATATGTAAGCAAAGAAAAGCCATAATGATTATCATTTTCTAAGGAACTGAACACCTAATACTTAATGTTTAGCTGAAGTTATAGTACTGAAATATTTTACTTTGAAAACCATCTGTCTGAATTTATTCATTTTAAATTCCCCTCCCTCGGAGATCCTCTATAGGACACAGGTCTGTTTGTTTTCTTTAATTCTTGATTAATCATCCTTCCATATGGTCAACTTTGAATTTTTCATCTTGAATTATTTATCAGGTTTTGAGCTTATTTGTTTGTTTCTTTTTTCTTTTCAACTCCAGAAAAAAAACAACTGAATCTTAGCACTGAATCTTAGTCTGGGGAAAAAAAAAACACATAATAATAATAAAAAAAAAGGATCTACATTTTAAATGACTTTCTAGGAATTTCAATGAGAGAATGCAGACTTTTTATGACAGTGCCAAGCAGGTCCATTTGTACTAAACTACTTGTGTCCATACAGGTGCTGCCGGCCCACGCCTCTTTACCATCCACCAGATTGATGCCAGCACCAACAACCTGCCCAAAGCCCACACCTGGTGAGCGAATTGTCAGCACTGTAACATTTTTAGATTGTTTGACATGGTGCTCACCTTTGACCTTAAGTACTTTTTCACTTTTCAAAGCATTTAAGTAATTAGTATTATCAAATCTCTTTTATGTTTACTGTGATCTGGAGTCATGCAGATGGCCTTCGTGTTTTCAGAATGTGGTTGTAAACTGTTCTCTCCATCTGTTTTATCAGTTTTAATCGGATCGACATTCCCCCCTACGAGCACTATGACAAACTCTACGACAAGTTGCTCACTGCCATCGAGGAGACGTGTGGCTTTGCAGTAGAGTGAGTCGCTGATGCAGAAGGAGCTCAGCAACAACCAGAAACAGCGTTGTTTGGCTATGATGAGCCTCCCCCTAAAAACCAGTCAACTCAGGTGGCTACGGTGGCTTCACCCTGGAAAGCCCATACTCCCTGGAGACATGTGGCCAAGGGTGGGCAGAGAAGACCAGAACATGTCATCTGACTGTCTTTTGTTTGTTTGTTTATTTGTTTGTTTGTTTTTTTACCATCGTTGAAAAGATCTCTTCAGCTGCTAATAACTCGAGACTATTTACTAACTTGTGGAACCTGCAAAATTTGCTGACTCTTCCCTTTTTTCTAAGTTCATTATAGCATTTAAAAAATAGACTGTATTCCATGTAGCAATGCTCCATCTTACCAAGCAGAACACAAAGTCAGTCCACTCTGAGAGCGACACTAACACTACAGGGTCATTAATGGTTACCACAACCACCTGGAAACACTAAATTTGGATGCGGAGTGTGCATGACTCAGGCTGTTTGGTGCCTTGGAGTGATCACGCTGGCCTGTCAGCAATGCCAAGGCTGGAAAAGAGGGATGTGTGCGGGTGAGAAGGCAGGACTAGAAGACTGAATTAAGCAGAGTCCGACTGTTTACAAGCCTCTCCAAAGACCGCAGCAGGGTCCTCGGCTCCTGAGTCCCTGCCCAACAACTAGAGCTGCATTCCCAGACACCTATTTCACACATTTGACAGCTAGTTTTTGTTTGAAAACGAGTAAATGAATAAATAGCTTGAAATGTGTTATTTTTATATACCAGGGAAAATTGAAAAAGAAACAATAAAATTCTATATAATATATATAATTTATTGCTGTTATATTTCAGAAACCCCTTTCCATTGTTCCAGAAAAATAAAATCTTTTAAATGTTAAGTGTTACTGTTTTAAATTATGGAAGACAACTTGTGAAAACAGAATGAAGCTGGACTGAATTTCACTTAAGAATGCTGTGGTTTGTTTCTTAACCTTTCTTTATACTGTACAAGGAGAGGTATGTCTTAAAGAGCAAAAAATCCTAAATACCTGATGTCCTCTGAGTGCCATAATTGTTTTGAATGAATGAATCTTTGTGAATATTTAGCAGACCCTTTAAATTCTACATATGGCGGTGTGACATTTCCCTTCTTTTCCCTTCCCTTCCTTTTTTTTTTTTAAACAGTTTGTCTCTTGTAACTGGGCTATGTTAACGTCACTAGCATGAAACCTACCATTACTTTCTAATGGTATTCTGTTCAGAGGAGTACAAAGTCCATCAGTTCTTTTCTGTGCTGCCTCCATGTTGTTGTTGGAGGGAGAAAAAGAAAAACCTCTACTACCTTCTAGCCATGTGGTGCTAAATAGCATTAAAGTTTGTCTTATATTGGTAACCATATTCACTGACATACTACTGCTTAAAGTGCACAACACTCTACTCGTGCTCATACCGGTTCGTGACCACAAAACGCGTGGAAGAAATCAAGAGGTCTACCTTGCCACATTCTCAGGAGATGTCATATGTAGTTCGTAATGTCCTTTGATTTGACAACCGATGAGATGCTGATTCTGACCGCTTTGTCTTGATTTCCTGAATGTTGAAGGGTTAAAAAGTCTCATCATTTAAATTGTTTTGCCCACAACAGGCCATTAACACAGTAATCGTCGCATGTGTAAGTATGTGCTCGTGGTTGAAAGGGAACTGAGTGAGATGAGCTGGTAGCCTGCTACAGTCCCATCAGTGATGTTTTTATTCAGAGAAAGTGGAGGGGATTGTTTTCTACAATTAAAAATGAAATTCTTGAATGTTTTCAAAAGATGCTGCCTGTCTAGCAATCTCTATGACCGTGGACTGTTCTTAACATTTGCATACACTTAAAAAAAAAAAAATGTACTTTTCATTTTCATTCTTTTATGTGGACTTGTGTATGCAAAGTGAAAAGTGTCCTCAGATGGTGCTTTGTACAGTAATAAGATATTGTTCATATATGTGGATCAAACAACCTGTAATTTATCTTTAACTTAAGTAGATTTTCTTGAAATGAAAAGAGGAATTGCACACAAACAGAATGAGGTTGCCATGTGTATTTAATGGCGACTTCTGTAACAGATATTCATTCACCTTTAAGTCCAGTGCACAAGCTGATCGCCCTACTGTCTGTTCCTACACTACATCGCTCAGCATTGCCCTGTAGCTGCCTCTCACTGAAGAACTGAACTTTTTAATTAAACAAGTCAAAGTTGAGAGATGCCGCTCTTGCTTCTTCCTTGTTTTTGTTTTTTTTTAATAGCATGATCCACTAGCAGGACTATATCTCTCATAGCTGACTGATGCAATTTGATGTATGTTAACACTATCATTTTGTAAGAGTATTTTATTTTTGTGTGTACTTAGTTCTAATTAAACTTTGTCTAACAATGTAAGGCCTTGTACAAAGATATGTCCTGTCCTCCTTCTGTTTGAATGATTGTTTCAAATCTTGTGAGAAAGCTTTTTAAAGGGACTTGTTGGTACCATACTGGGTGCAAGTAAGTGTCAAGTATGGGATGCAAAGGTTTTGCATCTGAATGGAACACGTCCCAGACCACCCACCGTGTAGTCATTGATGCCACTATGGATTAAAACGTCTGGCAGAGGGCTCAGAGGAAGGGCGGGGAAAGAGGATAAAATGAAAATAGAGTTTTGGTGAAAGAGTGTCATGTATAAGGTGTTTTGTTCTGTTTTTTGTTTGGTTGTTTTTATAGACATGCAACGGCATTGTGCTACTGAGACGTCTTGAAAACTGACTTTCTACATAGACTGGAAAGATTACAATTGGTCAGAATAATAATGGTTCACATTTTGGTGCTTGCTTGCTCACTGTGTGATCACTATCAGTTATGAAAAGGCCATTTTTAGCAACTTATACAGAGAATTGCTACAGCTTTTCTCTTATGTTTTGATGGTATTGTATCTATTTTGAATAAAGGTGCACTTCGGTAACCATTAAAGCCGAAATACTTAAATAATACGCACAATGTAAGAAAAGAGTTAGTAAATCTCACGCAAAACTGCTTTCGACCACGCTTTGTTCTACAAAACAGTTTTGAGCCCCCAAAAAAGATCGTTTCTAAATCCGTGTTTGGCCATTTGTTCGATAATAAGTTACATGAAAATGATGGGTTTAATTTAAAGAAAATAATAATACGTAAGAGAAAAGAAGCCAACTCTTTCATGTTTGGGTTGGTCCTGCTTACGTCACTTACGGTAATAGATCGGAAGCGTAGTCAGAGCCGGGTCACTGGTTTCTGTCTCGTACATATCCATCCGCCAACTCTTATAATGGTTATATCATTTATGAACACGAAGCGCTGGAAAATAGCGTTTTCGGTGCCGAAATTATTAAGCGTTAGAGAAATTGAAAGCATAGTTTCTGATTTGTATGTTCTACATAAACAATGTCTGAAAGCGATTTTTCAATTTACATTTTTTCCGTCTGCTCAAAATGAATTATAAATTAAAATCAGTAGAGTGGTACGTCATCCGCCATGCAGTGTTTAAATTAGGGGTTAGAGTGAAGTTCAAATACCTTTTCTGCAATGTAATGTCTGTTGGTAGAAACTGAAGTTGAAAACCGTGAGGCGGATGATTACATTGAAAGGGTTACTTCCTCTTGCTATATAAACCGGGTCTCATTTTTACTTTACCGGCATTTCAGCAGTACCACTGCCGGTCGGATTTTTTAGTCGGCGGTTAGTCCCGGTGTAGGATATTTATCTTTTTTATTTATATACATTGACTACAATATGCCTGGATATTCCGACAGAGACCGTGGCAGAGACAGGGATAGAGATAGAGGGTAAGTACTTTCTCTCATATATTTCAGACGAGTTTGCCCTCGTGTGATTCTCAGAAATGGCTGACAAGACATAAAACCAAAGAAAAAGAAATAGCCCATTAACGAAATACCGTTACATTTAAAGTAACAGTATATAGAAGAATCGCCCCAGCTATACGTTTTTTGAAGCGAGAATATACTAATTTTAAAAACCAGGCAGTTAGCTGGGTTTATTTGTCTATACAAGGTTCAGGCCGGTGAGCAGGGCCCGTTGTCTTTGGCTCGAGGCCTAGTTTGGCCTCGTGCCCCGGAACGGCGGCTGTTCGTTAGCTTTACGTTAGCTAACACTGTGTTGCATTTCACCAACACATTAAACTTTTAAGAACAATCCTGTGGATGCCGCTAGACTATTTTGTGAAATAGCTTTTTACGGGTTGGTTGTTTTTTTTAACTGACTCGCTGTGATTAACCTTTAAAGTCTACTGCAGCCCCGCGAAGTAGTATTGCTAATACAGCTGGCTAGTCGGCTTTTCGCCATGTGGCAGCATGAATGCGGATACAAAATGCCGGCTGTTTTTTCCATTGTTCCTCTGCTGGCTGGAAAGTATATGGCAGCTAGAATGGCGCAGTTGCGATGTACTTTTGTTCAGTTCTATAAATTGTATTATTGATTGCAGTCTAACGTCTACTTAACGGTTAATTTAATTGCAGCTATGGCGGTGGTCCTCCTCGCTTTGGTGGCAACCGGGGTGGAGGTGGAGGAAAGTTCGGCAATCCCGGTGATCGGCTTCGGAAGAAACAGTGGAACCTGGACGAACTCCCAAAGTTTGAGAAAAACTTCTATCAACAGCACCCTGATGTCGGCCGGAGGTCTCCGGTATGTAGTCAGCATGGCCCTATGAGTGTTATGCAACACAGCTAGAAATGTGCTCCCTCCTGCACGTGTTGCTGTTATGCAATCACTTATGACTACTGAACTTGCTTCGCTTATTTTATCTTGCAGCAAGAAGTTGAACAATACAGGAGGGCCAAAACCATCACAGTTAAGGGGAGAGAATGCCCAAATCCTATTGCAAAGTTCCATGAGGCCAGCTTCCCATGTAAGTTTAAAACAGTTATTGAAACACCACTTTGAAGGAAATTTGATTAGCCTTGCTTAACAGTTGTCCTCTCTTCTCCAGCATATGTGATGGATGTGATCAATAAACAGAACTGGACTGAACCAACACCCATTCAGGCCCAGGGCTGGCCTCTGGCTCTTAGTGGCAAGGACATGGTTGGCATTGCACAGACTGGCTCTGGCAAAACACTTTCCGTAAGTTACATGTTCTCTTTGTCATATGGTATTAAGTGTAATGAATGTTGATCTGTGCTGACCATTGAGCAGTGAGGATGTGGTTATAGAAAAAACCTGACTCATTTAAATCTCATTAAAGTCACATACATGTGTGTGTTCTGCAGTATTTGTTGCCTGCGATCGTGCACATCAACCACCAGCCTTTCCTGGAACGTGGAGATGGTCCTATTGTAAGTAGTCACAATGCTGCTCCACGCTGCTTTGCATGTTGGTTATTTCAGGGTTGAGTTCTATCAGTACTTCTGTAGCAAGTCATCTCTTGAAATGTGGACAGAAGTATTGGGAACTACATAATGTGAAGTTGACCTTTACTCAAAGCTGCAATTTCCTCTCTCTGCAGTGTTTGGTGCTTGCCCCAACCCGTGAGCTGGCACAGCAGGTGCAGCAGGTGGCTGCAGAATATGGCAGAGCTTCTCGCCTCAAATCCACCTGTATCTATGGAGGGGCACCCAAGGGACCCCAGATCCGTGACCTTGAAAGAGGTATTTCTCAAAAGCTTGACCTAAAAAACAAGCGCAGTTGTCATTTATAGTGTTTCAGGACTTTAGTTCTTACAATGGCTGCTCTTTTAAAAGGTGTGGAGATCTGCATCGCTACTCCGGGAAGGCTTATCGACTTCCTTGAGGCAGGAAAGACGAACCTCCGCAGGTGCACTTATCTTGTGCTGGATGAAGCTGACAGAATGTTGGACATGGGCTTTGAGCCACAGATTCGGAAAATTGTCGACCAAATCAGAGTAAGTCTTTTTTTGTGTGTGTGTTTTTACTTAAATGCTATTAACTAATCAGCTGAAGGAAAGCCTTTTTCACTGTTTGTAATGACTTTAAGGGAATGTGTTGCTTATTGTTACTGTTCTGTCACAGCCTGACCGTCAGACTCTGATGTGGAGCGCCACGTGGCCCAAAGAAGTTCGCCAGCTAGCAGAGGACTTCCTGAAGGAGTACGTCCAGATCAATGTTGGAGCCCTGCAGCTCAGTGCCAACCACAACATCCTGCAGATAGTGGATGTCTGCAATGATGGAGAGAAGGAAAACAAGTGAGTAATGTGGCTGTAACAGCAAGTGTTGAAGTTGATGTTTTCATAATGGTGACATGCCTTCTTTCCAGAGAGTAACATTTTCTTTTTTCTTTTTTTTTTACCCCCAAGACTCATTCGTCTGCTTGAGGAAATCATGAGTGAGAAAGAGAACAAGACCATCATCTTTGTAGAAACAAAGAGGCGCTGTGATGACCTCACCAGGAGGATGAGAAGGGATGGGTAAGTGTTCAAAATAAGTGATTCACACGCTGACTGCTTCTGCTGCACTGAACGTAGTCATGAAGTAGTTCTATGGATTAACACTGAACGCTCTGATCCTGTTAGATGGCCAGCAATGGGGATCCATGGAGATAAAAGCCAGCAGGAAAGAGACTGGGTTCTCAATGGTAAGCGTGCATCACCAGTAACTGTAAATTGCAGCTTAATCAGAGTTGTACAGCATGCAGGGAATGTTTATCATGTCATGATTTTTATTCTTTCAATTTTTCAGAGTTCAAATTTGGAAAGGCTCCAATTCTCATTGCTACAGATGTTGCCTCCAGGGGTTTAGGTCAGTATCTGCCTTGATCTGTTTTTTATTTTAATGTATTTCAAAAAGAAAGTGTATTTGCTTTCTTTAACTCTTCTGCTTCTTTCTGAGTTTCTCCCCTGGCCTGAAGGAGCAGTCTGTGTGGCAGGGCCTTGGCATGACAAGCCCAGGTCTCCAGAGGGGGAAGGAGGATTCTTGGAGGTGTCCTGACTGGCGAGGCACGGGTCTCCCAGTCGTGCAGATATACAGAGGTGACCAGGCCCAAGTGCAGCATAATGCGCTGGCCTGCCTAAAAACGGGGGAGAGTTGAGGGTTGGCCACAGTTCCTCCCCCATTTGCTCATCTGTTCTCTGGCAATGGTTTGGACTGCTTCACACACCCAGGCTCTGTAACTGTCCCAGCTCAAAGCCCAGCTACACCGTCTTCTATTGTCTTGCATGTATGTTTTTGCACTGCATTGCAAGCCATTTGAGGGATGCTTTTTGTTATGTAGACTTGTAAAGCATGGGTGGCGTTAATATTGCAGTTTCCTAAACTTCTGTCGAAAGAGCAGTCTGTCAGATCGATCAAACCTTCACCTCTATAAAGACATGGCTACTGGCGCTTTTGGTGACAGTGGGACATGCTAGTTGGACACTTGGACAAAATCCAAGCTGACACTCCTCCCTCGCCTGCGTTTCAAAGTCATGTCGAGACCTGCCAACGAGAGACATTATGATCAAGTGAACACTGGGTCTGGAAAAATCTTGCCATGACGAGACTGGGGGATGTACTGTTGTTGTAGGCATCCTGCAAATTGGTTCAGATCTACAGTTGGCAAGAGACACTGCAGTGTGAGCTTTATAGCAAGCGTCTCCTGAGAGCGTGACCAAGGGACCTTGGTTAAGTGCTAGTTGCAACACACTAGGAGGCAGTAGTGTGCATAGCAGCCCTACTGTGAGGGCATACCTGTGGGTCACTTGACATTATGTGGGGAGTACGCTGCAATGGGAATGGACTAGTGAATGCATACTCCAAGAAATGGTAAGACTTCTGATCCATTCTTTCTGAGGGTGGTTTGGCAGTGGTTCAAGAGGGGAGGGTTTTTATTTTATCCCACTGGATTGGAAGCCAATGGAGTGTGCATCGTTTCTCTTTTCCCACCGTAGTCTCCCCGTGGAGTAAATGTTCACCTGTAGTGTCTAATACTAGTCTTTTGCAGCCAGTTTGGATTTACTGGCCATCCCTACCCCATGACAGTACTAACTTGTTTTCTCTTCGATCTGGTTGTTGTGTTGGCGTTGGCGCACGTCTTTGTGTGCTGTCCTGCGTTCCCTTTATGCCACACTGCAACACAATCTTACAGATGTTGAAGACGTGAAATTTGTCATCAACTTTGACTACCCCAACAACTCTGAGGACTATATCCACCGCATTGGCAGAACAGCTCGTAGCCAAAAGACAGGCACAGCTTATACCTTCTTCACGCCCAACAACATGAGGCAGGCCAGTGACCTGATCTCTGTGCTCCGCGAGGCCAACCAGGCTATCAACCCCAAGCTCCTCCAAATGGCGGAAGACAGAGGAGGTAAATCTAATTGGTGAGATACAGAAACTGTGCTGTGAACTGCAGCCGCTTTTTCCTGCTGCTCTCCTTTTTGTTCTCAGAAGTGGATTAGTTTATCGTAGTGAATATATTGGTATCTCCAACACAGTTTTTGGCTAAACTTTAAAAAAAAAAAAAAAAAAAAATTGTGTGTGTGTGTGTATACAATCATGCATCTTTATTTAAAACTTATTTTTTCCCCTTTCCAGGTCGTTCAAGGGGAGGCAGAGGTGGTGACTATAGAGATGACCGCCGGGATAGATATTCCTCTGGAAGACGTGACTTCGGCGGTTTTAGGGACAGGGATAACGGTAGAGGTTTTGACAGTGGGCCAAATAAAGCCTTTGGCGCAAATTCACAGAATGGAGGCTATGGGGGTAATGGCACCAGCAATGGCTTCAGCGGAGGCAGCTTCAATGGTAATGGACAGTCCAATTTTAACAACCAAACTGGAGCTTTTGGAAGCCAGAACAACTTCCAAGCCCAACAGTTTGCTCCCGCTAAGGGTGGTGCACAGACTGGCGCAGCTCATCCCCCATTCCCCTTCCCCCAAGCACCGGCTCCCCAGCAGCACCCCCCACCACTGGTGCCCTACCCCATGCCTCCACAGTTCTCTCAGTAAACACACCTTACACTTGAAAGAAGTAATTTATTGCTTTTTGTCTTGTTTTAAGTTCTACATTTACTCTAGAATTTTTGTATTTACACAACAGGGTTACCCACAACGTCAACCTCTGTCAAAACTTGTAAGATCTGCAGTGCAGCAATAGTGGTATTGCGCACTTGTTTATTTTTTTTTCCCCCCTCTTACTGCGTATTTAATTTGTTACATTCCTCAGTAATGTTTAGTTATGTTTTTGTACTAGGTAATTACAAATGTATTGATTTGTCATGTCTCATTGAAAGTAATGTTCCACTCCTGTCTTGGAAGTGCACTGCATGATCTTTCAAATAAAACATAAAAACCTATCCTGTCCAGTAGGTGTCATGTTTCTCAAACTTGGTTGATGCATCCAGTTTCATCTTCAGTACGATGGCCTTACAGACTAACGTGTCACTTGATGTGTATAGTATGCATCACATTACAGCACTGGGATCAACGGTGGGCAGTAGGTGCTTGTGGTGTCCTGGTGTTTCAAAAATGGCTATAAATCTCACAGTTGCATCACTTTCATCTTACTGCCTTCCCATCTTGTGTCCCAGTGGTGAAAACCTGTTTTCTCTGTGGCAAAGATGATTTGTGAGGGAGGCATCTTGGAAACTAGTTATCTTTGAATGACCCGTAACTCTTGACATGTTGAAATTTTTCAATTGGTCAAAATAAAAATTACAAATTACTGTATCACTGAGAAACACTTGACAAGTCCTGTTAGTATTGATGGTTTTAGTTTTTTATCTTATGAGAAATTAGACAGGTGGAGTAATGTCTCCCCCTGTTGGTAGAAGGCTGCACAGCTTCATGGCTCATGTGTCTGACCCCTGTGTGTTTGGTCTGAGGTGTCAGAGAAGTTTGTCATTTGCAATTATCTGTTACCATTTCAGTTTGCAGGTTAGCATTACTCTAAGGTGTTCCTTTAGATTGAAATCTACATATTGTTTTTTCCTTATTCCATTAAGAATCTTAGTAGCTCTCATATACAGTACAGTACATAACAACATAATTTGGTGCCATTGATGCAGTTTATACTTCAAAGCACATTGTTTTGCTAATTCCGATGTGTGATGTACTTTAAGCATTGACAGGCAGTCAGCATTAAGGACTCCAATCAGGACCAGCCTGATAACATGCACCATAACTAGACATGTAAATAACAGTCACTTCATGGTAGTCATGTATTTGGCCCATAGTGTGCTTGGTGGTTTCAGTCTTGTAATTATAAAAGCTTACCAGGATTTGGGCCCTCATATGTCACAACAAAACTGCTGCTCCACCTTGACCATGTACATAATCAAAGACTGAAACCTGGTCACAGGTCAGCACCCAGTCATTACAGATGAGGACTCTCGTAGTACAGGAGTGCTGTGGGCGCGGCTCATTTAAATTGCTTTCTTCATATTTACAGATCTGTGGCTGGGAAATATGTGTGGAACGCTCACTGTGTAAATACTACTGAGTGTTCCTCGTCATGAGAAGAGAACTGCTTTTGTTTTCATCCTGATATGTGGTGGACACACCCTGTTGCTGACTATTTGCATAAAAAAAACACGTTAAGCTAGTATGATTTGTTCTGTCTGCAGAGAAAACCTCTTTATGTTGTGAAACAAGTGAATCAAAGTGACACACGTTATTCATGATTTACTGCATGTAAATCCGATCCTAGGTACACAAACCGTGCTTATCTCGGATATATTGCACAATCAGGTGGGCTGTGCTTGATCGAAGTTCAGGTGCATCGACATGAACACCTGAACCTCATGATACAATGAATGCCACCTTTGTGAAGCTTATAAGGCGCCAGAGAAGTGTTAAATCAACTGTGGTCATGTTGTTTTGTTGAGCAATGATTCATTACATTTCACAGCTGCGATAACTAGCAGAAATGTAAAATTTCTCAATGTGCCCTGGTTTAATATGCATGTAATATTATGTTAGGTAGGGCATTAGGACTTACTGTCACCTTTAAAGTTGATACAGTGAACTGTTTTTAGTCTCTACTAACTCAGGAGGGAAATATCTGCTTCTTTAGCCTTCAAATGCTCCACTATGTTCGCCACCTTATCGCTAACTGTGTCTGTCTGCTGTTTGGTGCTGAGCAGGTAGCGTCCAGTGGGTAATAAACCAATAAATAGTGTTTAGCTGTAGATTTGGGTGATGATTTTCTGTAGGTTCATCACGTCAAGGCCAGGAGAGAGTAATACTCGTCCTCACTCATCACCACTGCCTCGTCCTGTCAGTCGTTACTCTCTCTGTGATCCCAGCTCTTTTTACCTTTTTGTTCCTTCTCATTAATTCTTCCCTCTCTCCTCGCAGGTATGTGGGTGTTGGCCTGAGGAGCAGCTTCTCTGGGTGTGCGTCAGACACACCCACCACAAGCATGAGAAGGTGCGGCACGCTGGGCCAAGTTCGTCCCTCTGAGGCGTGAAGAGGTCACATTGTTTGAAGTGTCTCCCACTCCCACCACCCACTTTCTTGTGCATAGTGCATATTTCTCAAATGCGCCTGACACAAATGAAACACTGTGCATGCATTGTATTTTTGCACACTGTCTTTGTTATCAGGCTTTTTTAAAAATCTTTTGGCAGCATGTGAAGTTTGCTTTTTATTCGCACTAGACCTTGACTCCTCATATGCCACCGAAGTAATTATATAAGGCGTGTATCTGATAACCACTGATAGCAGGAAATATTCTCCGTTTCCCTGGCTGCTTTTCCCAATCCTTCATGTTGCAGGGTAATTATAAAAGTTACATAAATCAATCTGACACATCCAGGTTTGTCTGCATTTGCCATATTTGATTATCTTGTCTTGTCTTGTCACTCTTTATCCAGAGTGGCAGCCTGTGCAACTACACTACTGTTCACATCCTTTATAAGCTAAGAACAAAGTATGGATGTTTTTAGATGAACCTTAGTGATTAGGTTGCTCACACTCACAAGTAATGATATAAGAAATATCAAAATCTAAATTAGATATTTGCTTGTCATGTCTAAATGAGCAAAAAAGGCAAGTACTAAAAAAGACATTACCTAGTTGCCGTGAGACCAGTTCGGCTGCATTCCACCACGATCATACAGGTGGACACAGTAAGTGTTTTATCACACAGCCAAATGGGTCTAACCCAGTTTTGGGCCACACAGCTCACTATTCACTTGCTATTCACCACCTCTGCCAAATTCAGCGATGAATTACGGTCCACAGGTGGTCCAGACTTGCTAACCAGAACACAGGCCGCATATGGTCCCTCACGTAGGTACATTTCAGCCAGCTGTGTGACTATAGCTGTTCCTATTCTGACCCAAAACACAGACCCTGATGATGGACATTCTGGTGAGATCGCTACACGCTTAGACCATAATTCTGTACATCACTTATCCTATAGGCAACCATGACTGTTTCACGTGGTTCATGCTGTCCTCACTGTGCTTTCCTGTAGAAATGGTTATCGCCATATGGTTGGCTGTGATATGGTTATGTCATGGATCATATGTGGCCCATGTTCTGACCACATGTGGACCACCTGTGTAATTCATCGCTGTATTTTAGCTGAGGATAAGTGGACTTTATGGCCCGTCACTGGGCCAAACCAATTTGGCTACACAGGACAATGTCCTGCCACATATTGTGTGTTGCATGGAGCTGATAAGAGCACAGTCACTACTAACAGCTTCAGAGGTGAGTTTCATAGGCAGGTGTGTAGAGTTAGAAAGATCCAGGACTTGAAAGTGTGGTATGAAGGACATATTGAGGCCATATCAGAGTTTTCTATTTTGTCTGTTTCTATATTTGTGTTCCTAGAATATAAAGTCAGAGTGAGGGCTGTGAAGCAGCAGGATCGTGGAACAGGTCTGCCCGGTCTGTTCCTCAGCTGCTTTTGCTGACGACACACCTGCTGGCCTGGGAGGAGCTGAGACAGGTGGACGCTCCTTAACCGGGGTGGAAGTGGGGGAAGCCACAAGAGACAAGAAAGAGTGAGAGGAAAGAGGAGAGGAGAGTGTGAGGACCTGGAAGGAACACAGTCAGACTCCGATTACAGAAACAGGCCTGCACAGCCTCCAAAGATGTCGAAGAAAACGGAAAACAGCCCTGTAAAGATCAGCAAGTAAGTTTTGTCACTTTCAGCTGTGTGTGTGTGTGTGTGTGTGTGTGTGTGTGTGTTTGCCGCCTGTTTTTTCTTGTGAAGGGCTGAGCGGAAACCTGCTACATGCAGCATGTGGGCATTTTTGTACCACCCCATTTGTGTTTGCACAGGAGAGGACTGTTTTATTTCCCTGCATGATAAAGTGTGCCGCAGGATACAGGTGCCATATGCTTGCTTTTAACATATAGTCCATGGTCAATACAAGTAGCTTTCATACACTCTTACAAACACTAAAGCAGCATGAGGTGCTTTGCAAAATGAATGAACACTCTCTTCTCTTTCCTGTTTAACTTTACACGTTGAGTGTGTTTGTCTTCCTGTCAACTCATCTGACTCCTTTACTTAGCCATAGCACTTTTGTTTATAACTTTGCCCAAAGGGTGTATTATAAGTTTACCGACTCACTTAATGCATAACTGGGGCTACACAACAGGCCAGTGTGCTGACTCATAAAGCTGATGGGTAACCAGTGTGCATGTTACGCTCTAATCTTACTTAGATAGTCTATAATGTTTGTGGTGTGGGGCTTGTTGTCATTGCTATGTAGTGCAACGCGTGGTTGTTTGAACAGAGGGGTGAGTTGACTCAAGGTCCCGTTAATCATGTTTTATGAAGTTGCGCAGGGCGGTAAACGTGTGTACTTGACGTTTGCGATTGATAAACCTCTGCCCGGCTCGTCTCCAAATGACTGAACAGGTGTTTATCTCGTCTTGGTGCAGCATGTCACCAGTGGGGGACAGATACTGTGGTACACTTCACAGCAGGGCGTGCCGTGCAGCTGAAGGCAGGACGGGTTTGTGGGAGTGTCAGGGCAGGGGCTCTGCTGCTAATTGTCACAGTGACACTTGAGCTTGAAGCGAGTGAGTCAGTGAGTGTATAATGTGCTGCCTGCATTGCATTCGCACAGTTTCTGATATACAGGTTTGATAATTCATGATAATGTGAAGAAAGTGCTGCGCTTCAGCAGTGCTGTGTGTCTGTCATGTAGCTGTTACACAGCACATATAAGAGCCTGTTTGGAGCATTCAGTGGAGTAGGAAGTAAAAGTACTCTGTTACAACTTAAAGTGTCAACCGCATGTAAACAATGTCCCCTCTGACTCACTTTTATATTTTCAACCATTTTTAAATCATTATTCACACATTAATGTGAAAGCAGGGTTTTACTGTTTTAGTTGATTGAAGTAGAGCAAAAAGTATTTTATATAGGATTGCTATTCTTGATGATTACTTTCATTATGGATTATTCTTCTGATCATAATCTTGATTAATCCATCAATTTATCAGTTGTTTAGTTTGTGAAAATTAAAAAAATAGTGAGAAAACAATCACCCAGAGCCTAATAGTGGTGAATTTGCATTACTAGTTGTGTCCAAACCTTAAAATCCTGAAAATAAATTAAAATTGTTAAAATCTTTAAAAGGAAAAGAAACAAATCATCAAAGAAGCTGAAACTGTGAAATGCTGCATGAAAAATGACTTAATCCTCAGAATGATTAATTTTCTATAATGTGACTTACTGACTGACTTATTGTTTCAGCACTATTTGTACATGATTGGGTAGTTAAATAATAGCTATATAGATTCATTTTATTCATTCATTTTTATATTTAAATATCTAGTAGCTCATACATAAAAACAAACAACAAATAAATAAAATGTGATTTATACATAAAACATGTACTTGAATATAAAATACAGTATTTCCCTCTGAACTGTAGTGGAGGAGAAGCATGAAGTTGCACAAGTAAAAGTAAACGTACTCCATCACATTCCACCGCTGCGAGTCACTGAAAGAAATCCCCGCAGGTAACAGAAGTCCTCCAGCACTCTGCCCTGCTGCGAGCCTCAGTGTCAGGCTACATCTGTCACAGCTCCTCTGGAGTCTAATGACACAGCTGTAATGATAAGAGCTGAACAGAGCAGCACATTCACCTTTGCAGTTCACACACATAGACAACATTCCTGACTGCCCCGCACCACCACCACCACCACCGCCGCCGCCGCGATGTGTCCCCTGGGTCCCGATGAGGGCGTGTCACAATAAATAGTTGGCATTCATGTCACAGTGGAGGAAGACTGACAGAACAAATATCCAGAGAGCTCAAACAGGTCTGTAGAAAGTGTTCATGAGTGACACGCCAGTGAAGGAATCTACTTTGTTCCTGCCTTTGGAGGCTTTTTTCTGCACATTTGAGACATTAACTTCAGTGTCTTTTAATAATCACCTAAAACAAAAGTAACATGATCAAGCTGAGGTGCAAAAAGCAGCAGCAGCAGTTACTAGTTACTTTGAAGATCAAGATTAGACACCAACATCCAATCAGTTTCTAAAATATGAAACATTTGTAGACTAAATTACCCAACAATATGCATATAAGTAAGTGAGTATAATTATCTACACCTCAGCCAGCTTTAGTACTGATAATAATTTAGTAATAAGTAATGGAGTATTTCTACAGTCTTGCACTGATCTCACTATACCTGCACCACTTTACAAACCTGCTCCTCTTGAATGATTTCCTAAAAGCTAAATTTTCCTCTGCCTGATTGGACCATAACAACAGGACTGTAGGCTCTCCTGTATGAAAGCTGATTTGCTGAACAGCTATTTAAGTGTTAAAGCAAAAACAATCGCAGTAACAAGACAAACATATCGAGCTTCTGCACAGAATCACTGCTTTGGAGGATTTTGACCATCCCTCTTCCTGTGCTTCTTCCCAGGAGTCAGGTCACTGACCTGGCTGTGCTGATTTCTCGCATGCAGAAGAATGCAGACCAAGTAGAGAAGAATATCCTGCAAACAGAGGAGCTGCTGGCTTTGGTAAGAAGTCCACGTAACACTGCAGCTGACTTGAGTCACACTCAAATGCTACATTATCCTTAATTTGATATTTTGATACTTGAAAGCTGTTACTAAAGGTATACTCTGTGAGATTTTCATAGACACGGGCTCATAAAAATATCCCCCTTAATCATTACCCAGACCCACTAGAAGTATGTACTGTATTTTCTTGATATTTGGCTGTGTTCTGGAGCGACTGCGGAGACAAGATTGTCGCCACTTCGGGTCGGAGGCTCTTGAGAACAACCCGGAAATGAGACTCATCAATTGCCTTTTGCAAATTTGAATGCTGTGCTTGCAGACAGCAGTCAACAAATCCTGCTGAGTATGCATTTAATCTGTGCAACCCTAAAATCTCAGTTTGGTTGATTAATATTCTGTCTTTGTGCTGGAAATGCAGGGTGTCATCACTGTAAGAGTGTTGGCATTTTGTTAGATTGTTTTGGAGCCTTCTGTTTTCTTTCTTGTTTTTTCTTATTCTTATTGACATAACTTTCTCTCAACCAACTTGCTGTCATACATTTGGTCCTTCCATGTAAACAAAGTGGTATTAAAACAAGGAAAACCAGCAGAAATAAGACAAAAGCATTAATCAGCACTCAGTTACCTCAGTTAAAACTGTGATAGGTTTTTCACTTTTTGATGCTATTTGATACATTCAGTCAATTCAAAAGCTTGAATTAAACATGATTCAACTTTGCACTCCTTTGGTTCCTGTGTAGGATACAGAGCGCCGTGGGAAGAATCTGTCTCTGATCCACCAGAAAGTCAACTCAAGCAACCTGGAGGACGCTGAGGGGCTGCTGAAGGACCTCTTCATGGACGTGGACAGGGCCAAGAAGCTAAAGCACCCACAGGCTCATGAAATAGAGAGAGAGTGAGTTTATTCTGGAGCATCAAAAAACAAACAAATTAATACACACAAATACAAGCACACATTTGAGCCAACAGACGCTCCTAGAACTCGATATGTTACATACCGCAGAGATGCGCTGGCAAACAAAAGCGTCTTTTCCACATTCTCATTCACTGCTCTGTTCTCTCTACTCATCTACTTGAGATACTTCTGTGTCCCCTTTTTTCAGTGTGAGAAATCTTCATGAACGCTGGGCAAAGGACTGCGGCACTTACAGGGAACTGTACAACCAGATGCAAGATGTGGAGCCAAAACAAAAGATCAACTGGGGTCCTCTGCTGGATGAGAAACAGGTTAGTCCGAGCTTTAATCCAGTCTTTGGTAGCTGAACATCTTCGTCATCATTAAGATTTGTAATGCTGTGATTTTCAGAAACAGTTAAATTCAGAAGCATATGGCCCCAACCTGACTGACGTAGAGAAGCAGATTGCAGCGCATAACATCCTGCACCAGGCGATCGAGGCCTACAGCACCCAGCTGACACCCAGCACCACCACGTCTCAGGTACACCAACGGGTGTATCAACACATGCATGCACACTGCAGGACTACATGCAGGATGAATCATTTTTATCTTCTTCTTTGTTTGTAGGAGCAGTATGCCGCCCTCAAGGAGAAATACGCTCAACTATATGTGAGTTAGGCTTTTTTTGTTTGCGCTTGTTGACTCTAAGGCTCCAGTGTGTGCTTGAAGGATCTCAGAGAGGTTTACACATTGTACGTTTGTCTTGCAGGAGAGCTCCCAGCAGAGACGCAACCACCTGGCCTCTCTGCACGAATACATGCAGAGCTGCAGTAAGGAGCTGGTCTACCTGTCAGGCCAGCAGGAGAGGATCCTCCAGAGAGACTGGAGTGATCTCATGGTTGACCCTCCAAGCGTCCGCATGGAGTATGAGGTGAGGAGACAGCTACAGCCTGTGTGATGGTGATGACATTAAAAGGCAAATGTGATTACTGATTTTCTTTTTCTGGCTCATTGTGTCGTCTTGTGATCGGAGCAAAGTGCTGGGTGGAGAGATTTTTGGAAAGAGGAATATTAAAACTTTTGTTTGTCAGCTTGCCTTCAAGCATAATTCTGTAGGGGCTGGTTGCACCAGCTCAGGGACCAACTGGTGTAACCAGTACGGTACACAATGACTGCTTAGCTGCCGGAAGAATCTGATCGACATACCTGTTTTCTGCATCCTTTAACTCTGTTAATATCCAGAAATTCAAAAATAATGGACTGCTAGCACATGAGAATGAGATCAACAAGCTACAGGATGAAGGCGATCGTCTTGTTGAAATGAAACACCCTGGCACGCCAGCAATAAAGGTACTTCTGCCAGCTGCGTCAGACATTACAGTCTGTATGATAACTGCGATAAACAGTCATAGTACCCAACATGAACTAACTGTAATCAAACTGAACAAGACTGTTTTTGTCAGACACACAGAGATGCTGTGCAGATCGAGTGGCAAGCCTTTCTCAACTTGTGCCTTGCACAGGAAATTCACCTGGACAACATTGAAGACTACAAGAAGGTAAAAAGTCTCTGGCTGCACAACACATTTCTTCTGCTAAAACTGCCGGTTCACAACAGCTCATGTTAAAAGTGACTGTTCGTCCAATGCAGTTCCAGCTGGATGCAGAGACGTTGTCCGAGTCCCTGGAGAGACTCAGTTCCACCCTGGACCCAAAGTCTCTGGCCAACAAGAGCAACCCTGAGGTCCTTCTGGCCCTGGAGGTACCATTGTGTTTTTTTAAAGTCATAGTTTCGTGGTTTCAGTTCTGCAAAATCCTGAAAGGGACAAAACTGAAGCCTCATCAGCATTAGGCAAACTCAATAAACTAAATACCTTGCTTGTAGCACCTAATAATATAATAATTTCCTGAAAATGTCATAAGAATTGCACTTAATCTGACAGAAAGTGTAGTAAAATCCAATAATTGATCACATGACCAGTAATACAATAAAATGTCTTATAATAAGACGTCTGCGTGATAATTTTTACTGATAAATTAATAATGCAAAAACATGCTTTTTAAAAGTTTTGAATTTAAAATGTGCAAGTTTTAAGATATGATAACACTGTTAGTGTCATATAGTCTCCTGAAAACAACAGCATTCTACAGTTTTATGTAGAATTTGAAATTTACAGATTATCAGATGGCAGATGTTGTTATCGGGCAAAGATGCATTAAACTAAAATCCTCTTCGGCGGGAAATGAACCAACCTACACCCCTGCTGGTTGGTCGTTCTACAAGGCCCACCCATAAGACCAGAGATTAACCATCTTTAACTGGACACTGTCAAATGTAATTATAATATAATGTAATTTATTACATTTTGATCAAGTTAAGTGCAAATTTTATTACATTGTCAAGAAATTATATTATTCACAGTTCAATTAGACACCCACGAATTAGCTTTAGCTACTCAGTATTGACCAGCTGAGGCCCTTATTTGTCAAACAGAGAATTACACTTGTGTAATGTTCACAAGTGCTAATTCTTAAGTGGTCACATGACTGATCGTCAGCCACACGTGCTACATTGTTCACTCTTTTGTAAAAGCAAAACTTCTTTGTTTTTTTTTATTTACATTTTAGTCAGTGATGTAATAATACCTGGCTGAAACAAAAAAGTGAAACAAAAAGAGGAGCAGGATGAAGAGGAGGTACATTAGAAAAATCTATGATAAAATTAATTTAGTTCCACACTGGAAAGAGCACGCTGTGAAGACGAGTGGAAAGTGACTGCAAACCAAACTAGTGCCAGCTTTGTTTGTATTATTTATGGCCTTTATTTATTTGCTTATATTTTCAGTCTTTGTCATACCATGACTCAGCAGGTTGGGTAACATCTCTAAGTATCTTTAAGTTGCCTGGACATGTCATGCATCACACTCTTTAACTCATAAGGTTTTACTTTGCTCATTCATCCTGATTACTCAATGACCCTGTCTCAGAACAGATGAGAAAAGATGCATTTAGATCCTCACTGGTTTGTGTTGCTTCTGTCCTAACTCGACAATACCTTCAGGGAGATGAACCAGCAGTAAAGAGGAACGAGCAGCGCCTGGCTGACCTCAGGGAGCTCAGCAGCGGCATCGTGCCTCTGAAGTTACGCCGAGTCCAGCCAACCAAGCCCACCACAGCCATGGCTCTCTGTGACTGGGCAGATGAACAGGTAGCATGTGATCAGCATAATATTATAGGCTGTAATATAAAAACATGATGGAGACAAACAAGAAAGCCAAAATATTCTGGTTGTCTTTATTTGATCGTCATCTTTGTCTGTTTCAGGACACAGTGAGGCGTGGTGAGACACTAAACCTGAAGTCCATCTCTGATATTAAGAACTGGGTGCTTCAAACAAGCAGCGGGAACACCAGAACCCTCCCTGGGGCATGTTTCATGGTCCCACCACCTGATGCTGAGGCCCTGGAGAAAGTAAACAGGTACAGAAGACAAGCCTGCAATAGTTTTTTTGTTAATGTGATCACAACAGAGCCTGTGATGTATGTTAGCGAAACACTGTGTGTCTGTGTGTGTTCAGTTTGGACAGAAGGCTGAGGGACCTAAAGAGCCGCAGATCTGCACTAATTACCTCCTTGAAGAACCCAACTGTGGAGGTTGTTCGGCCTCAGAAGGCAGGTGAGAAGAAAAAACACTTTAACAGAACACTCGTTTTCTTTTTCACTCTTTTTTTCTTTTTCTTTTCACTCGGTTAAAACACTGTGAAAGAGTCTGGACTTTTCTAAATTTTCACTGTCGAATTAATGTCATTGCTCCTCCTCAGCTGCTGTCCAAAGTGCTCCAGAGGATCCCAAAGCTACAGAGTTAGCCAATGAATTAGACAAGATCAACAGAGCGCTGGATCAATGCAAAAAACAAATCCTGAGCCGACTCAGAGCACCGCTTGACAACCGCAACCCCACACAAGACCTGTCGAACAGGCTGCAAGAACACGAGGTGAACCTGAGCAACATTATGCTCTCACAATAACACCTAGGTTACACTTTCATCACTTTCTTCATTACCGCGGATGTTGTGCTCCACATGTTCACACGTTTTAATGATTTTGACTGACTTGCACTCCAGAAAACAGCTCAGACTGTGAGAAAACTGGAGTCTGAAAAGTCTGCGATCCAGAGAGACACTGTGCCTATTCTAGCCAAGAAACCCCTGGGACCCACCGCCTCCTCCCTGCCCCCCAAACTCAGCGCCACCAATGACAAGCTTGATGACATCAACACCCTTATGGAGCTTTACAATAAAAAGTAAGAAGATCAGAATGAAATTGTAGCACAGTGCAATTAAGACGATTCTTAAAACATTTAAAGTGCACATATGTCAATTTAAAAGAAGAAGTAACCTATGCTTCCTGTTTCAATTTAAAAGCAGTCTTCATTTAAGTGGAGAAAGCACAATTTTGCTCAATACAACACACTCAGGATTTTACAAGATAAGGTAGCTAATGTAAGCAATTTTAGGTAAATATTGTTGTATAACTTCATGACTCTTCACTGTATCAGCTTAGCAGCTACTGTTAAGCAGTAGTTCTATGAGTACACATTTGTATTTTTAAAAAAATCATATTCAGTTTTCTTTTTGTTATTAACTCCTGTGTTTTGCTCCTCTTATCCAGAGCTACAGCTTCCATGTTCCTCGAGAAGCAGATGCAGAAGGTGGACACTATTGTCTCTGGGTTTGAGGAGCAGCTTGCTAAAGATGGCGTCATTCTTGATAAACCTGATGCCCTCTTGAGTCGTAACCAGCAGCTGCAGGTGTTGTACTTTATGTTCAACCAAAAAAAATCATATATTTAACAATTTCAGAACAGGCTGATATCACAGGATAGAGCGTGAGATGCCAAAAGGATCCAAAGCTATAGTGTGTTTTTTCTTCATCTCTGTTCTTTCTGTGAACGCTAAACAGGTTCTGCATAAGGATGTCGCCTCAAAGAAGGATGAGTTGAATAGACTGGGCCGAGATTTGGATCTGACAGAGCAAGCATGCAGCCCTTTGCAGCAGAGTTTCAATGAATACTGTCCTGACATCCGCCGCCAGGAGAATGAGGTGAAAAAGCTGAAGAACCGTTACACGATCGTCAATAATCAGCTCCAGGAAAGGTGAGGCCTTGTTGTAACTGTATTTGGCTGTGTGTTTTCTATGTCCCGACAAATATGTTTTTATTATAAATGGAAACATTTCATTTGTGATGAAGCGTGTTTTTACATTTTGCTTCAGGTCTGCTCTCGTGAAGGAAGCAACCAATAAAAATCAAGATTTCCAGAACGCTCTTCAGTCGCTGGATTTCTTCTTGGTCAATTTGCCCAATAATGCAGTGAAACCTACTGATGATGTGGCACAGATAACAGCCAAGCAGCACTCTCAGGAGGTGAGTGAAAGTGTCTTTGCATACATTTACCTGTCTACAGCTTCTACTAAGTCATGTCTGTTTCAACAGTGATATGACACTGCTTTGTTTTCGATTGCATATCTTGTTTAGAGAGTGATGGAGGATATCAATAAGAAATCAGGTGATTTATACCGCGTCAAGGGTCTTTCTCGTGATCTGCAGAGCATCCTAAATGTGAGTTCAGAGAATATGATCACCCTTATTTGCCATTTGCAATTCTAATACAGTTAATTAGCTATGCACTTAATTGTATTTAAATGTATTTCCTTTCAGGAATATGAGGTTAAGACAAACACTTATTGTGGCACGCTGAATGATAACGACGATGATGACGACGATGATGACGATGAAGAACCAGTCCCAAAGAAACTTCAAACTTTGACTATGGCTCAGGCTGTACAGAGAAAGGTAGAGTTATAGAAACTTCTTAACAAAATCTAAGAACTCATGACACTTTTGACAACTTTAACTTTTAAACTGAAACATTTTACGTTCTGTTTTCACTACAGGAGAAAAATCTACTGAACCTTTTCTCTGAGGTGTCTGCAGAAAATGACCAGCTCCTCAGCCAGTTGGGAACAGCAAAGAACATCATGGCCAGGGTATGACACTATGGAATTCAATTAACATTATCAGTAAAAATTTTTAGCAGTAATAGTTTAGTCATTCCTCCCCAAAATTATTGATTTCAGTTCTGAAATGACCGTCTCTCTCTCTCTCTCACTCTCTTTCTTTCTCATGTCCTTTTACTCACGTCTAGAATGAAGAGAAAGTTAGTCAGGTTGTCATCAGTCAGCAGCTGCAGCTACAGAGTCAGATGAAAGATCTGGAGGAAAGCGATGGTCTGAAAAATGAATTAAATGAGGAGATTGCCAGGCGCTTACATGCTGAAAGAGACCTGGAAACATACCGTAAGAGGTTTGTGTCTCTGAAGAATAGGAGAGGAGTGGAGAGGTTGGAGGAGAAGGAGGTAGTGCAATACTATCGTGACCCCAAGCTAGAAGAGGAGCTACAGTCCCTGAAAAATCGGATCCAGGACGAAGCTTTTAAGAGGTCAAAAACCCATTCGGAGATTGAAATTTTTAATGAGAAGATTATCAAATTGGAAATTCAGCTGAGCAAAACTGAACCTAAACTGGTGACCAAGATACTGACTGAATATGAGAGAGACCCGCAGCTTGACAAAGAAGCTGCTAGGATTAAAGACGAGATGCAGAAGATACGACTGGAGCTACAAACGAGAGATACTGAGGCAGTTCATGTGAAAACTGAGCTTACGCTTCTATCTCAGCAGAAACCCAAAATCAGGGAGAAGATTGTTAAGAAAGAAGTGGTGAGGCTTGAAAAGGATCCAGAGATGCTAAAAGCTGTTCTCATGTTCCAAGGTGATATTGCAGCAGAGGAATCACAATGCAAATTGCTAAACGATGACATTTTTAGCACAAGGAGCCAGATAAACTCACTAGAGAGAGTCATTCCCACTATCCAACCTAAGATAGTCACCAAGGTGGTGAAGCAAGTACAGCAAGATCCAGAAACTCTTGACGAGGCAAAGAAACTACGGATGGCTTTAGAAGAGGAGAAAGATGAGAACGTTATCTTGATGAAGGATCTGACTACCCTTCAGCTACGTTACGGTGAAGTGGAGAAGCTCAGGCCTAAAGTGGAGGTCAAAGAGATCATCAATGAGATATACAGAGTTGATCCTGCGACAGAGGTGGAGCTGGTGCGTCTGAGAAAAGAGCTGCAGGAATCAAACCGTAAGCGCACAGACCTGGAGAAAGAAATCAACACAGTGACAGGGACTCTAACCACCCTGCGGGCTCAGAAACCCAAAGTGGAGTACAAGGAGGTGATCCAGGAGTTGATCAAAGAAGAGAAAAGCCCAGAGATCCTCCGGGAGTTGCAGAGACTAAACAACCAAGTTGCCCGTCTGCAAGTCAACTGTGACACCACCCTAGAGCTACTGATGCATCTGCGTAAGGAAAGAGATGAATTGAAAGCTGAAAAATCCAAGGTAGAGACCCAACTAGTTACTAAAGAACTCATCAAATATGAGAATGATCCTCTTCTTGAGAAAGAGGCTGACAGGCTTCGGAGGAATGTAAGAGAAGAGATTCACCAACGCCGCAGCTTGGAGGAGTGTCTCTTTGACCTCCAGAACCAATACATCGTCCTTGAAAGGCAGAAACCAGAGGAGAAGATTGTAATGCAGGAAGTGGTGCGTCTCCAGAAGGACCCCAATCAGATTCTGGAGCATGACAAGTTGAACAAGAACCTAGATGATGAAATGAAAGCCCGTAGAAAGCTTGAATTAGAGGTCAGACAGCTCAGAGCCCTGATTCACGAAAAAGAGAGCACCTTGGCTCAGATGGATGACCGTCAGAAGAAGATCCAAGTAGAGTCAGAGCTCAGGCAGATTAAATGTCGCATTCATGAACTTGAAAATTCCCCTCCGCCTGTTGAGGAAAAGATTGTCATCGAGGAGGTCCTGAAAGTGGAGAGGGACCCTAAACTGGAAAAACTTACTGATGGTATCCGTGTCAACTTGGAGACTGAGAGCAACAACATCACTCGTCTAGAAAGAGAAATCCGCAACCTGAAAATCAAGTTAGAAATTCTGCAAAAGGAGAAGTCTCTTGAGAAGGTTGTTTACAGAGAAGTTGTTCGTGTAGAGAAAGACCCAGCCGTAGAGGCTGAAAGGGAACATCTCAGAGAGCTTGTAATGCAGGAGAGAAATCTCAGGCGTGACCAGGACGATGACATTCAGAACATCAACATCAAAATAACCCATCTGCACACATCAAAGTCTGTGTCTTCTCAGGAGGAGGCCACACTCATCACCAGCAGAGATGCTCTGCAGAGAGAGAAGGAGGATCTCCTCAGACAGCTCCGATTGCTGGAGTCCGAAAGACAGAACATCAGTATAGTCTTCCAGCAACAGTCCAAGCTGATGAGCGAGAGAAACCAGATTGCACGGCAGAGGAGTCTTAAAACGTCCTCTGAAATACAACGGCTGGAGAAAGAAATCTTAAATGAAAAAGACAAAATACACCAGAAGGACACACTCATCACTGAGCTGCAGAACAACATTAAAAGAGAGGACCAGTCTGAAACTCACACCAGAGAAACAAATCTTACCACAAAGATATCCATCATGGACCCAGAAACCGGTAAAGACATGTCTCCTTATGAAGCCTACTTGCAAGGGCTAATTGATCGCAACCATTACCTTCACCTGTCAGAGTTGGAGTGCGACTGGGAGGAAATTACCTCAACTAGTCCAGACGGGGATACAACAATTCTGCAAGATCGCAAAAGTGGGAAGCAGCACTCTATCAAGGATGCACTGGCGGATGGTCGGTTGACTCAGTATGACTTGAACCGCTACAAGGAAGGGAAAATGCACATTTCTGAGTTTGCCCTCCTTGTTGCAGGCGAAACCAAAAAGCCGCACCTTCCTGTGATAACATCCCCAAGGTCACCCATCAAACCCACCCCAATGTCTCCTTTGAACTCCATGCAAACCTCTTTAAGGTCCTCCTACACCAATCTCAACACTCAGCCTAGTGGCAGTTTGAACAACCTCACTGCTTCAGCTGGTGATGATTATTTCCCCATCTCTGGTATTTATGACATCACCACTGAAAGTCGAATGTCTGTGAGAAGTGCCCTTACTCGCAAACTCATTGATACTGACACAGCTCTGAAGCTGTTGGAGGCGCAAGCAGCCTCTGGTGGAATCGTTGATCTCACCAAAAAGGACAAACTGTCTGTCCACAAGGCAGCTGAACATGGTTTAATTGACCAAGGTAACATGTACAAACTTTTGAACGCCCAGAAGGCCTTTACTGGAGTCGCTGATCCAGTGACCAATGAGCGACTTGCTGTGGGCCAGGCAGCACAGAAAGGGTATATTCCCCATGAAAATGCCAAAAGGTACATGGAAGCGCAGTATCTGACTGGTGGGTTGGTGAATCCCTCTAAAGCAGGCCGCCTCACTGTCCAAGAAGCTCTCGCCGCCCATCTGATTGACAGCACAACTGCTGATGACTTGCAAGATGAGTCGTCCTACACAAAAGAGCTGGTAGACCCAATCACTAAAGAGAAAATATCATACAAGCAGGCGATGGATCGGTGTAAGAGAGATATCAGCACAGGGCTCCTGCTGCTTCCTGCAGCCTCCACTGATGCCTCAAATGCTCCGTCATACTCAAACTACCGGTTCAGTTCCCCCTACAACGTAGCCTAGATTTAGGATGCATTATGTCATATTGCAGCCACTGGTTCTAAAGGGTGTATGTTAGTGCTAACTGATACACATAAAAATACAAAGAGATGTTTATACACTTTTGGAAAACACTGGAAGAACTTTTTGGTAAAACTGTACAAGTGGATCTGTTTTTTCAGTACTATTTTGGGGTCTGCTGTAAAAATGAATAATGTTTGTTTTTTATGGTAAACTGTTTTTTTCAACGCTGTAACTCTAAATCCATGTGTTCATTAAACTCCACAAGCCTCACGTTCATTGTTCTGACCGGTTATTTAAAATATTAACATGTAATTCACAAGAACGGAAGTGGAAGCTCAATTTAATACATAAACGAGATGAGCTTTTAGTTATTCTCAATATCAATAAAATAATTGTAATTATGGTGATTATCATATGATATTATCATATATCTTCATTCTGACTCCTGCTTTGTAGTAATGTTAAATGTTTGGGCTCAGGAGATGGCTGGTCAATGCTGGTCGGTTTGTCACTGATTCAATCAGTCCGCTATTTTGATCCATAATGAAGTAACTGATGTTTTTTTTTCCATGAAATATGGTACAGACAAGAGTCATAATGAATTTGGCGATCCCCTGACTTTTCATCTAGTTCCACATTGATGCTGACTTTGTGGCTTTTGAGTGAGACATGTCAACAAGTATTTGCTGGATTGAAATTTGGTCCACACATTGGATGAATTATGATAACTTTGTTCCAGTGCCATCATGAGAATCAAATTTGAATTGGTCCAACAATTTGATTTAGACCAAATACCTGCAATACTAAGGATATTCCCATCAGCCGTGCTTTGTAGCTAGTCATAACTAACAACTAGCATACTAAACAAAAATGCTGAACATAGTAATCATTCAGTATGTTAATGTACTAATGTTAGCCCAGGCTCACAGAGCTGCTAGCACGGCTGTAGACTCTAAGTCTTACAATTAATATTAGGGGGGTTGGGGGGGGGGGGGTGGATTGCACAATTTATGATGTGTACAGTAACTCCCCTTTCCAGACATAACATCCTCGCTGTACTTAATATTCCATGCTCGTAAACCCAGACAAGTCATGCCTGGAAAAACACTGGACAATGATGCATTAAGGATAAAGATTAAATATGACTCACACACAAGCATGTAGTGTGTTAAGGTTAATGAGGTCAAACCCACATGGATACTGCAAGACCCCATCCAACCCCACAGAGGAGGTTACAGTAAATAGTGTTGATGTGGGAGTATGTGAGCTCTCTGCTGGGATGTCTGCCTGACAGATTACCTGGTGACTGAAAGGACTTTGTGGGATTACTGCACATGAGCCTGTCTGAAGGCCGAAGTTGCCCCACTCTGTGTCTGGGAGGGGGGCTCATATGTCTTTTCTTTTCCTTTCTTTCTCCTTTTCCTCTATTGTTTTTAAACAATCACATACCTTTTGGCAATAAAGTGTATAGATTATTGGCTGGAATCAAATTCTAGATATTAGGAAGTTTCATTTTCTCCAGTTTCTATCAACAGTGCACAGACCTAAGTCATGTGCGATGACTGCCTCCCTAATAAAAAGTCAGCTAAACAACCCGGAGTACGACGGCGTCACGTACAGTATGTGGAAACAAATAGCACATTTGCACTGACAAGACCATCGCCTGAGTGATGTACATGGTAATTGGCAGCTCCTTTTTGTTTTGCTGGATCATTATTGCCATAATACTAGCCTGCAGCACTGATGGTTAAAGCCTTGACAGTAAGCATTTGTGCATTTTTCACTTACACTCTGGATAACAAAGCCTCCTCTTCACCTGCCCTGCAATCATGCCAACACCGTATCAACTGCTATTTAAAGCACTCTTATTCAGTGAGCATGTGCTGTATTTTACCTCTTCGTGTGACAATATCAGGAGCAGTGACAATTTTCTGCGATGAAATTAGGCAGGCACTTAATTATTGATACTGGAAATTGCCAACCCATGCAATCACACACAACAGCACATATACAAACACATGAATAAAAAGTATGGCCATGTTAACTAACATTAACATGAGTTATAAGCACAGACCAGTTCCTAACAATACTGAGGCAAGATGCATTTACTGAAGTAAAACAAGTTCACTGCACACACTGAAAAAAGTTCCTCATTGCCATTCATTGGTTGAAACCTTCCGCCAGAGGAAATAAACTGCAGCAGAGTTCAGATTTTACCGACAGCCAACTGTGCAAAGACGCCAGCTGGCAGCATCAGGCTTTCAACCAATCATGCTGCAAGCCATCTTCATTCTGCAGATTCCTGTCTGTAGGAGAAAATTTAACTGCATTCTGTATTGCTAGAATTAACCTTCCTGAAGTCCACTTGTCCAGAGAGATTTACAAAACTAGTTTCAATCTGAAAGAATTTCAGAGTCCTTAGAGTAAACACAGCCAGTGTGTGCTGTTTTCTGCAGAACTGCAGAGGTGGTCTGATCAAATGTAAACTTGATTTCAATGCCCAAATACCCCTCATCTGTAATCCTCATCAACACTTTTCACTTTCAATTTTAATCTGAGTTTCAGTGGAGGCTCTCGCTATGACTCGATAAGCTACATACAGGACTGCGTCAGAGGCTTCTTCCTTTTGGCACAATGTACTTGCTGTTTGTAATAAGTAGGTATTTGCATCAGACTTTGAACATCTTTGCCCCCGCTCGCTTTGTGCTGATGCTGACTAAAGTTCTGGGTCATTTTTGAGGTGACTACTGAGTGCAGAGTTTGTCCTTCAGAGGGGCACTGGATGCTCACCCTTGCACGTTAGTGGATTAGACGGTGACTGTGTCATGGATTAAAGCGCCATGCAAGAGCACAAAGCCTCCCACTGGCTGGCTCGAGTAGCCAGAGGTACAGTTCAGAGACAGGTGAAGATACTCGCATATTTAACACATTATATTTAAGACTTACATTATACTGCAGGAAAGCTGGGAACATTTCATTGTTAATAATAGCGATAATGTGGTGTTCAGGGGAATGTTTGGTTAGATAAACTTGTCAGACAAGTGATGAAAACTGTGAATGCCTTCAAGAGGACAAATCAAAAAGGTTCATTTTCCCCCTTAAGAAACAGTATAAAACACTTTATTGAAACTGTGATGCTGAAACAGACACAAATATGAAAGGAAACATCACATCTAACCAAAGTGTAGATTATGCCAGTTGGTTTAAGTAGTCTGCACATTGGATGTGCAGACTGACTGATGGTTGGATCTCCTTCTAAATCCTCGGACGTTTACAACAGCTAAAGCCCCCTAATAGAGCTGGAGGAGCTGCGGTTGAGCTGCTAAAGCCTGATCGCTGACGTCAGTTCACAGTTGCGGGAAGCCCAGAAAGGTGCTAAGCAGGAGGCATGTTGATGTACAGCAACAAATCCAAATATCTACCACAAATACAAGACATAATCAAGGTAACTCCAGTTAGAGTTGCTGTAATAGCTGAGCACACTGCTCTGCTGCTCTCACAGGTGAGTGATGAACACAGGACACAGGTCTTACAAAGGAAACTCGATCACATATAACACATCACATCACAGTGTAGTGCATTCTTGTTTTTATTGCACACATTAAGACAATTTCACGCAGGACAGACTGACCAGCTTCAGTGTGAGAATAGAAGAAATAAGTCCCAACAAGAACAGAGTAAGCAGCCACCCAAAACCCTGACATGTTCTACAAAGAGTACAACATTAACTTCAAATGAAAAAGACTTAAAGTCATACGTCAACATGCTCATCAGTCTTTGTGAGCGGCAGGGTCAGAGGATGCTGGGGGAAGCGGATGGCTTCGCTGTTGCGCCGCATGTAGGCGTGGCCGCTGATGGGGTACCACATCTCAGTGAAGGTCAGGTTGGCCACGGTGATGGCACAGCGCCCCAGCACCTTGAAGCCCGACTTGCAGTAGAAGGGGATGAGGAAATCTTCGCACATCAGCACCGCTCGACGCACGTTGGGCAGGCAGCGGAGGTACTGCAGGTAGCGCCACATCAGGATGGGACCTTTGCCCTGCTGCCTGAAGGTGCGATGGACAGCGAGGACGTGGATGTGGACGGTGGAGCCGTGGGGCTTGTGAAGAGTCAGTGCATCCTGGAGCAAAACGGTTAGAAATCATAACTGCTGATCATATACACAGATTGGTGTCCATTAATGCACTGTATAAGCATTTGTTTATGAAGAGGTAAATGATGAACTGGGAAGATGCGGGGTCTCTTACTGAAGTTAGTCTGTCCTGGTCCCAGAGAGATCCGATGATAAACGCCACCAGTCGGCCCTCCTCAAACCAGCCCATGGACAGCTCTGGACACAGCGTGAGGAAATGACGCACCTCGTCCAGGTGGAGGGGACACTCACCTGACACTGAGATAAATGCTGAGAGAAGGGGAAATAGTGAATGGCTGTGCGCAAAAACATGGTTTGGCACTACTTTTACGCACGTGAAAGGCGGCGCAAATTGCCCAGTAAATTTTGTGGTGAGTGTCGGGAAAAGTTGTAAAGATTTAACACGACCTGCTCACAGGTAAAACAGAATGTCTGACTACTCACCACACTACACGCAAAACTGAAAACTGTCGATGCCACAGCTAGTTTGGCACAAAGCGCTCTGTCGGCGTAAAGCTCCCTCACTCCACAGAGGGTCTGTCCTTCACTTCTGCGTTAACACGGGTCACTTACCTTCTCGCTCGATTTCAAAGACGCTTATGGCATCCTGGGTGTTGAGCGGTCGGACTTCGCTGGCGGGAAGCGTGTGTCTCCTTTGGATACCAGGAGAAACGGAAGGCGGGGGCTGCATTGGTTTGATGAAAGGCTGCGCGCCAGCAATGGACATCATCTGATTTTACGCGCTCTCTCTCCTCCCCAAAAGTGTCTCCTCTGTCCTCTGTCTCTCGGCAGGATCACCTGTCTGTCGGACCCTGCGAGGACAACAGGATGGTTTGTGTCCATATTTATAGGACAGCTTTGCCGCCTGTGATTCACCAGCTGATTTGCATCTGAATATTTGATGTCAGTGAATGAATGAAGGTCACAACTGTGTAGGGCAATCATAACGAACCCTACAATTAGCTGTGGCGATTGTTGCCGTTTGGTTTTCGCCTCTAAAACGAATTGACAGATAATAACAAATGATTTGCACCTCCGCTTTCTATATACAGCATGTTTACAACAACAGCAGATTTATTTATTTTTAAAGTTTTAACTTAGTAAACCGCCACTAAAATGTTGATAATAAACTAGTGATTGGTCGGTGCAGAGAATAAATATGCATATGTGTAATAAGTGGCACAGCTCATAAACGTACATTCATTGCTTCCCCATAAAACAATTAAGAATAAAAACACGAGCTACGTGAGAAGCAACGGCAGCCTGTGACGCCGCTTTCCCGACACATTAACAACAGTGACACTTACCGGAGGAAGTCTCTGTCCCTGTCCCTGTCTCTGTCCCTGTCCCTGTCTCAGCACGACAGACGTCCCTCTTCATTATGAAGTGATTATTACTATGTGTCACATGATGAAGGATTACACAAGTTGTTTCCACAACTCGGCGCATTACGGACATGTGTCAGATGTACCGGACAGAGTTAACGCTGTGTCTTTATTGGAGAAAGTGACTAATAGGTAATCACACAATTTGGATTTTACGCACTTAAGATTATTGTGATTTTATGTATGCATCAGTGGTGAAAGAAGATTTTTCACTGAGGAATACAATAGAAAAACAGTCTATTCCAGGTGAGCTGCATTCAAGATGCCACTGGAGTGGCAGTGGATTTGTCCACTGGGTGGGATGTCCTCAGGAATGTCAAAAGTAAAACTGATACTGATGCATTAGTGCGGAATCAGAATTTTGCTTTTGCATCTGCTCAGCCTGATCAGGCAGGCTTCTGTAGTTTTGACCACTTTATAAAGTCCCACTGTTTGGCAGTTCAGTCCAGCGGTTGGCCAACCTGGGATCGGGCTCTTTTAAAGGGTCTCAATTTAAATCTGAGCGGTCGTGAGATGATTAACAGGACAGGATTGAAGATATATCAATATCAAAATGCTTCAACACAAATTTCTTTTAGAAGTTTTATTATGAAAATCTTAATCTGAGGTATAGGAAGAAGGGCACTCGCAGAGCCAAGCAGTAGCGGTTTCTCATATGGGCGAATTGGGCGGCCGCCCAGGGCGGCACTTTGCCGGGGGCGGCATGTGAGGAAAAACACCATAAAAAACATATAAATAATTAATTAATAATTGGCGCCCCCTGGCGTTGTAATTACGCCCCCGCGACAGCGCCGCTGCAGTTACTGCAACTCTGCAGCAGGGGAGTGAGGGGTGGAGGTCGGGTCACTCACCGAGGTCAAACCACTGGAACAAGGAGGAGGGGGACGGGGATCCTCCTAATTGCTCCACAGTTATGTAATCAAAAAGCACTCATAGTAAATTTCATTCATAACACTAGATAGTTGCCAACTGTAGGCCTGTTTCAAATTCCATACACTCTTGTTTATCGTCTGTGGGTTGTGCGAAGGCCAATAATACAGTCTTACTATTCAAAAATCTGTACACCACCAATGTGTTGGTTTAGTCTTGACCCCTGCTGTCCGTCACGTCAGAGGTCATTGGCATTAGCGTAACCTGTTGATTCCCGAGGCGACTCCGATTCAGGTTATAAACATAATGGACAGAAAAAGGCCAAAGCTATCGGGTGATTATTTCAGAAAGAAATGGAAAGAAGAAGAGGAGAAACGGTCCAAAAACAAAGGTATGTAGCTAATGTTCCCTCAATTGTTTAGCGGTCATTAGCTTGTTTGCTGTTTTGTGTGCTAGTTATAGTTAACCTGAACATTATCTGAGTTAACATACATACATCCCAATAACTGTGTCTACACTTAACCCATCAGCTCCTTGCTGTCATTGCTTTGTGACCGTTTGGTTATCGCTGCGTGCTGTATTTGGCCGTCGGGATTTTCCGTGCAGTAAGCTAGCCTTGAAAAGACGGACGTGGCCCACATTTCACCCATCATTTTCTGTCTCAGTATAACGTTAATAGAATTTAGTCAAGAAAGCATTTCTTCCCGTCTGGAGGTTAATAGCATGTAATAGTAAATGCCATTAAGTGATAGCTAATGTATTTCAGTGTGCCGTTCATGCATGTTTATATTGATGCACTTTTCCAGGGGCACTGCTAAAATATTTTGGAGCGCCTCCTGCCCAGGATGAGTCTCCAGCAACAGAGGCCTCATCTGGAGCAGAGGATCAGGAGATCCCATCCACCTCTACGGCTGCTGGCTTCTATGGCATCTCCTGCCATGTCTCAGGAAGGCCATGAGGAGTTTGCTGCTGCTTCTCCCCAGCAGGAGCCTATAGGTGGGTGGTATTTTGCTCTCATTTGTGTGTGTGTGTGTGAAGATAGAAGTAGCAGTGTGTTATATCTGTGAAATTTATCTGCATGTACACATTTTTGTCCTGTTAGTTGTGATTAATCCGGTTTTGCTATTTCTTAAAATCATGTTTTGCTTCACCGCTGTGTGCTTTGAATAATGCGCCAAATGCAGGGGCTGTTCGCCCAGGGCGCCATTCAGATTAGGACCACTGGAGCCAAGAGTCCAATGTTCTATTCCTTAACTTTTTTGAGGACCACTAAACTGACACAAATTAGTTGTTCCAGGGAGGAGAGGAATTTCACTTTTACATGTTTTATTACTTCAAATTATGTCAAACATATGGCTGCGTGTAGATGAAGAGTCCGCATCTTGAAGTGCGTGGTGTATCTGCACAGACCGTGTGTGCGTCTCTGCCTCTGTTTATTTGTGGTGGCCCTCGGCCTTTGGGTGTACGTCTCGAGCCCCCCAGCCAGTAAGCATGACGTCAGAGTAACGGCTAAAAACGACCAGTTTACATCGCTATGTCGTGATGTACACAGAGCTGCTGGTGTCGTCATGTGCGTCTCGTCTGAATTCACACAAAAATCAGGTGTAGGGGTCTCGCTCGCTGACCAGAGGGTTCAACTTGCAAACTGCATTCATTATGCAAAAGTGAAAAATAATTTCTCTGTCTGACAAGACTGAATGAGTTCTTTCTTGGCCCGTGCTTCACTCTTCTGCCAAGTTTCATTAAAGATCGGCCCTGTGGACTTCCTGTAATCCTGCCGACAAACCGATAAACATGACTGTCACGCGCTGGAGGTTCTGTCGCTTGGCTTTTGAGTCTATACGTCATGTTTCACGTGTGTCTTGTGTTTCCATGTGTTATGTTCAAAGTTTTTGTCATGTCCTGTTTTATTTTGAAAGCGTCACTTCCCCTGGTGTGTCTCTGTTTCATGTAGCCTTGCTTTTGTTTAACCTGATGGCTTTCTCCTCCCTTGATGTGTTTCAACCCGTGTCTGGTTGTCTTGTCTATGGTTTGTCCTTGTCTTCCCAGTCACCTGTGTCATAGCGTTACATTGTCTTCCGGTTTCATGTCAGGATCTTTGCTCTGTCTCGCCATGCTACGCCAGGAGTTTTTTGCCACAGTTTTTCCTTGATCCCCTGCCACAGTGAGTGTGTGCTTTTTTTGTGTGTGTGTGTGAGTTTTTTTTTTTTTGCTTTAATAATAGAAGACTGTTGCTCGGACCTCTGCCTCGCATCCCTGCCCTTTTATGACTCTGCATCGGGGTTCGGTTCTTTCAGTGTCAGGGATGCCGCTCCTTTGTGACAATGACCTCCTCCACCAGGTGATTAAATATGCTTACTTTGCACCATAGGGTGAGAACCTTGATGGTGTTTTTCTTGAGAAAGTCCTCCTGAAGCCTGGGGGTCCTGGTGGCTTGTGGCTTGGTCCTGGCGACCATAAAAGTTGAAGCGGCCAGAATCAGTTTGATTCTTCCGTCTTTGGTAAAATGGCCAAAAATAACGCGTGAAATGTAAATGCGTGTGATTGCTGAGATGCTGACTGGCATAATTTTTCTGCCCAAGTCTCGTTAGCAGAAGTGACTTATAAATACAATGTGAATGGACTGGGCTCCATAGACTTTAATGTATTATATATTGCTCCTATGAACTCATGAACTGTATGATGATGAGCATTGGTACAGTTGATTGATGTGCAATACCGAGCATTATGAAATACGAATGGACTTTGTACTGGATACAATAGCGGAGATATAAATACAGTTGTTGTCTATTGGATTGTTTTTAAATCTTAATAACTCAAAAAGTATAAAAGTTATCAATAAGAAAAGTCATAGCACCCATCTACAAAGAATCCCGCACAGTTTGACATATCAACCATTGTGGTAAAACAAAAGCTGTAGCAGAACATACAAATCAAAGAAAACCAGTTTCTCGCTAATATCTTATTATATACGTAAATTTATGAATATTTTATGAAAATACCTTCATGAAATTAGGCATGGTTCAATATATGATGGGTTTTGAGTTTTGAGAGCGAAGGAAGGCACAGAAGAAGTAAGCAAAAAGAACATGCGAGTGATTGCTGGTTTCAGCACTCACACCAAATAATTACAAGTCAACACTGACCTACTGTCAAATATTTGAGAAACCAATACTGTCAAAAGAGCAACGTTTTGTAGCACTGAGGCAACAAGGCAGCTTACAGTCACATCTCTATATTCATATGCAAGCAAACAACCCTAGCACAGGATTGGAAAAATACTATTTAGTTACAGTTCAACTAACATAACTAAAGTGATTCATATGATGGACATACTGTATGCCGTAGACTGATGAAAAATAAAGTCAGAGGGTTGTTCCTGACGGATATTGCAATGCTATTATTTTACCATTTGGAAGCATTTTAAACAACTAAACACTGGTCCAACAGAGGAAAATGATCATCCACACACACATTTACTCGCTGGATTATGAGCTGAAGTCAGTCAGAAGGTTTACGCATTTCTAATGTGTGCACGAATGAATTAGGGGGCCTTTTAGTTGACAACATATGTGCATGTGCAACCTGTCTGTGTTTTTGAAGAAAAGTGCTTCTATCTGTGATACAACTTATCTCCCATTCATGTTACTGAAGCAGTGTATACTCTGGAAGTTTCTATTACACAGCCCTGCAGCTTGACGAGAAGGGGTAAGGCAGAGTAGTGCTTCTTATAGCCATAAGTAGGCAGGTAAATAGAGTGTTGGGGCTCCAACTGCTGGTGTCTGCTGCTTTAGAGTTCAGAAGTAAGGTCAACAATATACTGGGCTTTCTTGCTTAGATCATGCTGTGTGTGTGTGTGTGTGTGCACGGAGAGAAAAGATCTATCCAGACAGGGTCAGAGGGACAAGAGGAGCATCAGGCTGGGTCTATGTATTTCTTGCTGGGGCTCAGAGTTGATTCATAGATGGGAGAGCAGAAGTTAAGGCTTTTTCTCTTCTATTCCTGCTGGGGAGCTGGTGTCTCATTGGCATTGTTGTCGGTGATCTTGTTCTCCAGCTCATCGTCGGACAGGAGGTCCAAGGAAGTTCCCTCCACTTGAAGCTGACGTCTGCCGGAGCGACTGGAGGAGAAGCTGATGGGGCCGCCACGCCTGAAGGAGAAAGAGGAGTGGAGGTATTTGATTAGAGGTGAAAGCATAAAAAGCAGCAAAAAGTAAAACCCAGAGAAGGCAAAGAGGGATAACTGCTCTTAGTTCATCATTCATCAAGCCAATTTATGTTCAAAGGTGTTATTCACTTCTCTGCCAAACTCAATACCGTATTTTCTGGACTATAGAACGCACCTATAAGCCGTATAAGCCGAACCCACCAAATTAAGAAAAAAAAAAAAAAAAAAAAAAATTGTACATATATAGGCCACATTGTAACATGACGTTTTCAAGTTCGGGCCATCTGCTTTTATTACCTCTGAAAGCTTTTGTCGTCTTTTTGCACTGCGTCAGTTCTTCACGCTGCCGTCTCCAACGTCTCACCATTGATTCATTTACGCCACGCTTACGTGCAGCAGCTCTATTTCCTTCTTGGACAGCCAGTTCGATTGCTTTTAACTTAAAAGCTGCATCATATGCATTTTTTGAGTGTTTTCCATGATGACGGTATGTGCATGACACGCAAAATGACTGTTAAAAGTTACGCTTAAAACTAGCGTCTTCCTCTTCGCATCACCGGGCCGTCAGCCCGTAAAAATCTACAGATTAGCCGCATCGTTGTTTAGGCCGCAGAGTTGAAGGCGTGGGAAAAAAGTAGCGGTTTATAGTCCAGAAAATACGGTATTTATCTCACAGGCAAAATACTGCAGGGACATCTGCTCATAAAAAGGAGTTACATGTGAAATTTGAAAACATTAAAATTAATAAACAATAACAATTGTTAGTTGAACTAATATTCAGTATTTGCTGTGAGTATTCCCCAAAATATCAATAAATAACTCATGTAAGATCTTATGCAATCATCACTTTATGGAGTCACTGATGATAACTGGATACTTGGCCACCATGTGTGTAATGAGCTACGAGTCCTCACAGCATATTCACTATATTACATGTAAACAATGCAGACTAGTAGTAGAGTAGAGTAGTGGACTGATGTGGCACATTCTTGTTTCCGATGAATACATCGCAGCTTATTCAGACACTGTGCGAACATTTCATAAATCTGACGTGGGGTCAGAGTTGATGAATGAGAGCCAGTGGTTTAATATTTTAAGGCTTCCTAGATGCTTATTCTATTCAACGCAACGAATGACTTTTTTGTGCCTGTAAAGAAATCTTGATATGATTTCTTGAGGCAAAAACCAAAATCCGGTATAACCAACTCTATCAGCTGGTAACAATTATCACTTTCAGAAATGCTTAATTCAAGATTTAACTATTTGTTATGAGCGACAGTCTGTGCAGGAAAAATTGACATGTCAGACTTAAGGACTGAAATCTGTATTGCTATTAAGAAAATACTGACGCACCTGAACAACAACAAAAAAATCCTAAGAGGAAATAAAAGGACACTGTGAATGTCAGACAGTGGATGCTTCCATCCACCACAGCGTACCTGAGGCGGTTCTTGAGCGTGTGAACCTCGCGGCTCAGGCCCTCGCTGGCCTCAGTGGCGTCATCCAGCTCCCTCTGCAGTTTCCTGCGTGAGGCGTTGGCCCTTGTGGCCTCCTCTTCAGCCTCCTCCAACTGACGCTTCAGCTGCTTCATACGAGAGTTAGCCTTTTCCACCTGCACACACACATCAAAAGAAAAACAGGTCACAAAAAACGCAAAATGTGCTCAAAGCCGGCATTTTTGGCCAGCAGCGTTGGTTTCTGGCGTGGATTGTAGAAAGTTGAGAGAGCTTTGTGTAAGACAACATGTTGAACACCTACGATAAGAGCTGAAACATCCAAACATGTAACTGGAGAATGAGATGAGAAGGAACAATACCAGCAGCCAGAGAAGACACTGGACTGATCTCGTACGCTGAGGAGTGGTGAGTGCTTGAAAACAGCAGTGTTAATGTTCAACAGTGTCAGACATACTTGTTCTTTAAACTGGTCGGCATGGCGACGCTCATCCTCCACTTGCATGCAGATTTCTTTCAGCTTCTTCTCAGTCCTTCTCACAGACTTGTTGGCTGCTGCTCGTTCCCTTTGACAGAGAAGTAAGTAAAGTAAAGTTTAGGGAAACAGAACAAGATTTAATCGTCTAAAAACTCAATTTTGATCTTATATTTTACTGCAGTTTTTAAAACCATCTGATATAAATAACTTTCATTAGTGTAAACAAGGAGGACAGTATATTGAATTCTCACTTGGCCTCTTGCTCCAGCTGCTCCTCCAGCTGTGCTATCTTGGCCTCCAGGGCAGCGATTGAGGCCTTAAACCTGCTTTTCACAGAACCCTCCAGCTCGCCCAGCTTGGCCCGCAGCTCCTTGTTTTGACGCTCCAATTGCTGGCGAGCGTTTTCGCTCTTTTGGGCTGTACTACGCTCTGCACTCAACTCTGTAGTCAGAGTGTCCACCTGAAGGAAGGGGAGGGGAGGAGATAACGGAAAGAGGAAGTGTGGGAGGTGGAGAGAAGAACTGCATTCCATCCCATCGATGCAGGGCTGGCAATATGTGGGAGTTTTGTGTAACTTATCGTTTTGCACAGATGATTTAAGAATTCTTAGTGCAAAGACAATCGGTGAAAAAAGCTGATCATTAAAGATGTTAACTGAATCTGCCACCTCACAGTACTACTCCAGTTTTGCACCACACCTGCATAGCTGTCTTTCTGAAGCGGTCATTGAGCAGCTCCATGTTACCCTGCTCCTCTTCCAGCTCCTCCTCCAGCTGAGCGATGCGAGCTTCCAACCTCCTCTTCTCATCCATCAGAGCAGACCTGACACACAAACAGTTGAAGATGTGATAACATTAATCATTTCTATGGGTTGATGTGAACAGTGGAGCTTTACTTCACTGCATGTGGGAGTGTGCTAATATTTTGATTGGAAAAGGTTTTTTTGATGAATTACTGATAAAAAGATTCCTTTGAACACCCAACTGTGCCTCTAAAAATTTTAGCTGTTGAAGCAAAATAATGTATAGGCTTCACCAAATGACTTTTTGCCTTGCTTTAGAAAAGATAACCCAGTTCACTAAAAATAGTGATCAAGTGGGTGGGGGTCACTTACTTTCCAGAGGTGCTGTTTGAGATTTCATCTTGCAGCTCATCTCGTTCCTGCTCTGCGTGACGTCGGCCCCTCTCAGAGGCAGCCAGGTCCTACAGAGAGAGAGAGAGGTCAAGGGTGAAATGCAGCTGCACTTCTAATGTTGAAAGGGCGACACGACACGTAACACGACAAACATCAGTAGATTAGAATTAGCATCGTCCCACTGTACCTCATGTAGCTGCACAATCTCAGCCTCCAGACTCTTGAGTTTCTTTTCGTTTTCCTTGGATATGGCAAAAATATCATCTCTAGAAGCTCGGGCGTCTTCCAGTTCCCGCTGATAGTCCTTCATTTGGGCCTGAAGGAAGAAAACACATTGCTGATAATAGCTGCTTGTCATAAGTGTGTCTTATTCAAACATATGAGTATTAAATCCATGCCTGTAACTTGCGCAGCTGTTTGATGGCTTCATCTCTCGCTTTGTTGGCTCCCTCTATGTGACCTTCTATATCCTTCAAATCCATCTCCAGCTTCTTTTTAGCAGCTACAGCCAAACCTCTCTGCTTCCGCTCGTCCTCCAATTCAGCCTCCATCTCTCGCACCTGAGGGGGAGCCGGTACAAGTCGTTAGTGTGGTGAGACTAAATTGTTGTTAAACTGAAGTTATGTAATGTTATGTGTTATTCTGCACCTGCTTGACCAGCGCTCTCTTCTTCTCATCATTCTGGTCGTCCCGTCCCTGAAGGTCTCTCTCATACTGAGCCTTCATGGCCTGCATGTTGACCTCCAGACGCAGCTTGGCATCTTCTGTGGCCTGCAGCTCGTCCTCCAGCTCCTCCAGCTGAGTCTTCATCTCCTCCAGCTGCTGCTCCAGAGTACGCTTGGACTTCTCCAGCTCGTGAACCTGATGGGGAGGAGATAAGAAGGATGACGGATGAGACAACTGCTCCACTGTCACAGCAAATCACATGCGCTTTATTGACCCTAACACTCACGTTTTTGCCCACGTCATCCTTGGAGCTCATCAGATCTTCCATTTCAGCGCGGAGCTGCTTGTTAACCCTCTCAAGCTCCTCTTTGGCCTCCAGTGCCTCATCCAGAGCTCTGGCCAAGGACAGAGCTTTGGTCTCCTTCTCCCTGGCCTCAGCTTCGGCACGATCACGTTCTTCAGCGTAACGAGCCGAGATGCTCTTCTCCTCAGCCAGCATCTACATAGGAAAAAGGTCTCATGTATTGGCATTTTATGAAAATTGGAGATGTAATTTGTAAGAATGGTATTGTAAGGAATGCTAAAACCCTGAAATGTATCTTCAAAGCTGGAACATTAAATTGTACTGCTTAAAAATAGATCTAAGACAAACTTGCTAATTCCCTAAAGTTGTTTTAAAAGAAATACCTGCAAACAACAGAGGAATCTTCCCATTCTCACCTGGTCAAACTTCTTCTGTTTTTTCTCCAGGTTGGAGACAATCTGTCTCTGGTGATCCAAGTCCACAGTAAGATCATCCAGCTCCTGTTGCAGACGGGTCTTTGTCTTCTCCATTTTTTCAAAGCCGATGGTTTTCTCCTCCAGACGCTGGCTGGCAAGCTCCAGGTCCTTCTGCAGCTTCTTCTTGATCTCCTCCAGGCCGTCTATTGTTCCAGCATCATCCTCCAGCTTCTTCTTGCTCTCTGTCAGCTACAATTCAAGCAATAAAAATCAACAAAAATATCATGTAAACATTGTTTCCTACACAACAGACTGTATGTCCTACCTGAGCCTGTATGGTCAACATCTGTTTCTCCAGATTCTTGCGCGCCTCCTCGTCCTCCTCCTGTTGCTCCTGCAGAGCATTCTTCTCCTCCTCCAGCTGACGTATACGACTGCTGAGGTTTAGTTTCTGACGTGTCTCCTCCTGGAGCAGCTCCTAAATGACAAAGAATATTCATCCAGTTAGTTGAACAGAAAGTGGGTTGGTGATCAATACTCATAGATATGCGTGTGTGTGTCACCTGTGTGTCTTGTAGCTGACTTTCTAGTCCAGCAACATCTTTGGCCATCTTGATTCCTTTCCTCTCTGCATCTTCCAGCATGGCAGACACATTGTCCAGCTCAGTCTGTATGGAGTGTTACCACAATTAGACCATTTTATCAATATATACATATATATATATATATATATATATATATACATATATATATATATGTGTATTATATATATATGTGTGTGTATATATACTGCTTATTTTTCCTCAGATACATTACTATTTTCGGGAAAAACTATATAAATCTAAGTAAAGTGAGACTGTTAATACAGTACACCTCATTTAGTAATTAGGTTTGCATCTCTGCCCCTCACCTGCAGTTTATGTGAGCGGTCAGACAGTTCTCCCTTGGCCCTCTCTCCCTCAGTGACCCTGGCCATGAACTCCTGCAGCTGAGCCTCCAGTTTCTTCCTCTTGTGTTCGGATTCCGCCTTCACCTGTTGCAGGCTCTTGACCTCGCTGGCCAGCTCCTTGTTGGCACTCTCCTGGCTCTGCTTGACTTTCTCCAGGTTTGCCTTGAACTAGGCATAATCAAAAACAAACATGGTCAGATGTGTGGTCAGATGATGAAGTGTTGTCACTTGGTCTTCACTAGATTGGATAATCCTAGATTTAGATTGTAGAAAATCTTAGACTGCTGGGGGATCTCCCACGATGCACTGAGCTCTAATCCTCTCCCTCTCCTTCTGCACACATTTATGTCCCCCAATATCCCTCCTGCTGCGGTCCTGCTTGAAACTGTTTAGTCATAATCTGTTTTAATTCTATTACTACTCTGTACAGCTACTACCATTATTATTGTTACTACTATTGTTATCATAATCACCATAGTACCTTCTGTATACTTCATCATTATCATTATCTATAGTTTCAATATTTCTGTTATTATTGCTGTTGCTACACATCTGTGTTTGTGTGCTCCTTCTCTTGCCATGTCATGAGATACATTTTGTTGTGAATTGGCACTACATCTGAATTAAATAGAAAGGCATGTTACCCTCTTGGCCTGTTCCAGCTGTTCGGACAACTCTTCCAGTGCGGTGGCATGTCTCTGTCTCATCTCCTGGATCTGAGATTCATGGTTTTTAGTCTCCTCATCAATTGTCTTCTTCAGCTCCGCAACCTCCTGTTCACGCTTGGTCCTACAGAGAACAGTGACACAGCAAAGTCTTAACTCACAAGCTCAATGCCCCTCTGTCTATAATATGAATGTAAGATGCAGAATGCAGTACCTAAGTTCCTGCTGGGCAGCGGTTGTATCAAGGGTGTCCTCCAGTTCAGTCTTAAGGGCCTCAAGCTCTTCACTCAAGTCCCTCTTGAGTTTCTCAGCCTTGTTCCTGGCCAGTTTCTCTGTATCAAGATCCTCCTGCAGCTCAGACAGCTGAGCCTGCAGCTCCCTCACCTGTTTCAGGGCATTGTTCTTCTGGCCAACTTCGTCCTCATTCCTGTGAACCATCAAAAAGAACAATGAAGAACATGCAATAAAATCTCAGGTGGAAAGTGGTTACAATGTGATGGTATAAGACTGGAAAAATATTAAATAAAATCAAACTCATTGCAATTTTAAAATAATATGTGATAAGTTATTGCTAGAAAAATGATTTCTTTTAGCTACTCATTAATATCACATATATACCAGTCAGTGATTTGCTTTATTAACGCAAATTAGCATTTCTTCCTCCTATCACAACATAGTGCTGCAGTAATACTGTACTGTTAACTTTTCTGTTTATTAATAAACAATTTCTAAAAAATATCAAGAAAATATTTAGTCCTCTATGTGAACTCTTCTGTTGAGTAAAGGCTCCACTGGGTGGCAGCAGAGTTCTGGTTTCACAAAGCATTTGATGCCTGTAGTTTTGTTTTGACTGGCACAGTAAGAGAAGCTGTACACAGTACAGGAAAATAAATACCACACAAATTACGTGCACTACAACGATATGGTCGCACATTGCAAACACATTCCAATGCAGTGAGATTCAGTGAATAAATACAGGCAGCACATCAGAGGGAAGAACAATAATAAGAAAAAGATCAGAGGTTTTGTTTTAAACAAGATGATAACATCACTGCACTACACTTGTCTGAAGTGTTGTCTGTCCAGTAAAATGCAGCACATAAAATAGCAGGTGAGAACGTATCTGGCAACAGCATTTTGTCCAATGACCGTTCCATACAGCTATGTAACACTTAGCTCAGACTAACTCTCATCATGAAGCAGAACCTCAGTGAGTCAATATTAAAGCTCTAACAGGTCCAATTAGCTCACACAAAGTTATGTAATACATTATTGGAGAACTGGTTTCAACAGTGTTGGCCTGTGGTGTTTCTACTCCCCTCTATGGCAAGCCCAGTTTCTCCTACCTAGACTGCATCGTCTGCTGCTCCTCTTCCTTCTTGCTCAGCTGACCTTTCAGCTCCTCTGTCTGGGCCTGTAGCTCTGCTATCTGGTCCTGGAAGTCGGACATCTCCCCATCCAGCTTCCTCTTACCCTTCTCCAGCTCCTGACGGGTTTTCTCCTCCTTCTTGAGTCTCTCTAAAGTAAAAACCAAGCAGAGGATGCAATAGTTTAACAAAAAATATGTATGTATATAATATAAAATATGTATAAGTGTTTTCACTGTAGATTTATTCTAATAATTCTGCGGGTTATTTGACTTGTTCCATTTCACTATTCCATGCATTCTGTATTTCATGTTACTCCTTTACCCTCCAGGTCGACCATCATCATCTCCTGCTTGTTCTTGACCTTGCCCAGGTTCTTGGCCTTTTCTTCCTCTTCAGCTAGCACAGAAGTCATCTCATTGATTCGGTCCTCCATCAGTTTCTTTTCCTAAAGGAAGGAGATAAAGACGGCTTAGCACGCAGCTAGTCTCTCATCTCCCCGACAGCATGCTTTAATGATGTGAAACTTGTGGCAGTGTATTATTATGTTGTGCACTAAAAAAAGAAAAGTGCCTTGGAGACTGAGGCCCTTCATTAAAATCAAACTTCAAATTTAGCTGCAATCTCTCTCTCTCACCTTGAGCAACTTGGAGTTCTGGTCTTCTAGTAGCAAAATGTCCTCTTCAAGTTTCTTCATTTTGGCCTCAGCTGTCACTTTCTCCAGCTGCAGCTTCTGCCTGCCTGCCTCCTCCTCATCCAACTGTTCCTCCAGGTCCTACACACACATGCAAGTATAATTAATTTTTTTTGTTATTCAAATCATTGAAAATACTAATATTTTAGAGTGCAGGAGTAGCTTTTCAGTAACCAGTACTTCAATGTTACATGAGTAATTCCACATTCCCTGGACTCACCTGAATATGGGTCTGCATTTTCTTCTTCTCGTTCTGCAGGCCCTGGGTCCTCTCTTCTTCTTCCTCCAGCCTGGACTCCAGATCATGAAGGATCTCCTCCAGCTCTTGCTTTTTGGAAGCCAGGCGAGCTCTCATCTCCTCGGCCTCTGCAAACAGCTCCGTCTCTGCCTGCAGCTGCTCTGCTAGGATGTTCTTCTCCTCCACTAACTGCACATCAGTAACATTAAAATATTCAGTTATACATTCTAAATCTCACATCTACATAGTTTGTTATAATTGTTGTGTATTCCTGTGCTTGTAACCTGACCTGCTGGTGTTTCCTCTCCATCTCAACCAGCAACCCCTCCACCTTGGTCTGCTTCTCCTTCACCTTGACCAACTCCTCATCTTTAGCCTGCATCTCCTCCTCCTGCCTGGTCACCTGCAGCAGAGGCTTCACCTGCGCGTACAAATTAGATTTCAGAGGATGATCCCTTCTGACAAACAGGAGAGCATACAAGCAAACATTTACACATGCACATACACACAAGCACACACCTTGGTGAACAGCCTCCACCACTGCCAGTGACGTAACTTCAAGTAGGCAGCACAGTTCCTCTGGAGAACCTTCAGAGCACTGAGCTGCTGCTGTTTCTTAGCAAAGGCCCTGTAGCATTACAACGAGAAAAAAGTGAGGTGAGAAAGGTCAAAATCTCCTTTTCTGTGATCAAATAGAAATTACTCAATTTCAGCTGGTGGTTGAGTGAATGCAGATACCAGTGGCTAAGAAACACTTACTTGCGTGCCAGATATCCCCGACAGACCGCCTGGAAGTAAATGATGATGTCAGTGATCTTCAGGTCCCTCTCCTCCTCCAAGTGGGCCAGGACTCCAGCCCTGAAAAAGATCTTACTCTGGCCAATGCGAAACAGGTTACCGTCGAGCTCCAGGGCTTGAATCTACCAAAGACAGAGAGAGATATTGAGAGGGAAAAAGGGCCTTTCCTACTGGAGGCAGCAGAAGGATCGGGTTCTGGAAAATCAACTCCTTCTTAATTCTTTATATAAACTATGGTCTCAAATAAGTAACATATTGATTGTGCCTTATCATAAAAATTGGAAATAATAAGAAAGATGCTTGTTTCAAATAAAAGAGATTATTTCATTTGTCTTACCATTCTCTCACAGGCCTGCTTGCCATCCATGAAACCCTTAGGGATGGCGTTAGGAGTGAGGATCTCATACCTGGATATGGAACAGAGAGAAAGAAGTGAGAAAGAAAAGGTGGCAGAGGCTACAGTTACAGGAGAAATGATGACCAAGTCAAAGGCAGAACGTTACCTCTGCCTGAACTCCTGGAAGACGATGCGGTTGGGGAAGCCCTGTCGGCAAATACGAATCCCCTCCAGAACACCATTGCACCTCAGCTGATCCAGAACCAGGTGGGGGTCCAGTTTACCAGCCTACAGGAGCAGGACCATGCAGAAAAAAAGATAAAGAAGAGGAACATTTTGTGATAAATCTAGTCACCCTTTGTGCTCACTACATACAGTCCATCTACCCCAAATCCACAAAGCGATTAGTTAGTTAAATACAGTGAACTAGAACTAAAATGTGTATTTGAAACCAGACCATCTTAAGGCTCACCCTCTTCTCATGGTTCGGGATGATGCAGCGGACAAAGTTGGGATTGGTGTTCCTCAGTGTGGCCATCAGCTTCGATAACTGCTCCTTGTACAGCTGTCCCACGGTGCGGAACATGCCCTTCTTGGTCTTGTAGGCGGCACCAAACGCTGTCTCATTCATGCCTGCAACCTGGTCCAGACCCACGATTCGGTCAACTGGTGATGGAGAAAGAGGTGAAAAGAGAGAAAGAGATAGCATAGGTGATGTGGCTTTTGTGATGGTGGTTTCACTGATAAATGTAAAAAACACCACAGTAAAGTGCTCTGCTATTTACATGAATGTAGAAAAGAGCAAAACTAAGAAAATGACGTTTAAGTTTTTTTTTATCAGTGTCTGAGTCCAAAAATAAAGGTTCAAGAGTTCCAACAAGCAGACTTGCTCTTTTCCAAATTGATGATAATAAAGCATGAAGACAGACATTGTTGCCACACCGGCTGTTACCAGAGACCATGAGCTGGTTTGATAGTACAGGCAATAGCACATGGGCTAACACACAGAGTTGGCTTCCCTCAGTCGGTTTACAGCCTTTGTTCAAATATGATTTTGAAGCAGAATCTACATGAGAATATTACTAAGGCACGAGGTTATTCGGTTGTTGTACATCAACCAAATAGCAAACCTAATAAATGACAAGAATCAGCACTATTATTTCACTAACTTTCTTCTTTCTTGTTTGGTACAAATATGCATAGAAATTTAATGTTCTTGCATTAGGGGCATCTTGGTCATCCAATAGACCTTTGTCACAAGTCATCCTGGAGTTGGTATGCAAAAAGAAATAAACACAAAGGTGCCCCATGCAGTTTTCTCATAAAAAAAAAAACAAGAATGTATTCTAAATCCTGAAACCACTGACAGGACTGTGCAACACATGAACCTGTGTGCAAGCTATAAAGAAAACAGTACGCACCCATAGAAAACACTTATAGCACTACTACAGGCCAAAAACCTCACTGACACCCTTTAAACATCTTCCTTCATTATTTTTTTTCCTCTCTTATCTCTTTATATATGTGGGTTAAACTACATATGGGCTGAGAACAATTTCTCTGTTACACAAACATAAATGTGGCTTGAGGTAAAAATGACATTGCCACCACAACACTAGAAGGAATATCCACTGATGTTATAATTTTACATCTTATCCTTCTATCATCATATCACTAATAAATAAAACCTTATAAAACACCCTAGCAAACTCTGAAAGTATGCACTTTCGTGACATACTGTAACGAGCGAAAAATTCATTTGGATTACATGTCTCATAAACTGTGTTCAACATAATTGCCTTACCTGGCTTATCATTCAAGCAATAAAGGTTGGGATAACTATGGTGGCAGTAAGCCACCAGCATTTATGGAAGAATGAAATGTTTTAGTAGAGGAGAAGTGCAGCCATGCAAAGCCAGAGGGAAACTTCTAGAGAGGCGCACAGTGCAGCCAGGACAGTACAGGGAACTCATGATCTCTCCAATGGGAAGGGTGAGGAGAAGCCAGTGGTACATGAAGGTTAAGTGTTACTATCATTCACCTGGAGCTTCATGAAGCCCAGACACATTGTCATAGAAAGAGGCTCTCTGAAACGTCTGTATGTCTACGGCAATAGAGACACGGACAAAGAAAGAAGACAGAAGTTTGAGAGAGAAGAAAAATAGGCATGCAAACACATACATCCATCATTCATACACCCCAAAACACATTCACAAGTATCAATTAGCTGTTAAAAAGAGGACCGAAGAGTAAGTGTCAGTTCATGCACTGTAAAACTGCTCAAAGCTACCATTGGGTTATCATAGCTGAACAGAAATCAGGAGAAAGATAAGTCCACATAGTGTTATATAACCATTTTACTTTTAATCTGGCCTGTCTATGATTCCATTAACAACAAATGTTAAAATCTACCCATGGATGAGAGACTCACTAAGCTAACTCAGCTTTCCAATGTTGTATTGCGAATGAGTAAATGCATGTTTCCTTCTGCGCTGTGAAAAACAAGTTCCAAGGTGGGAAGTTTTTCAAACATATTTTTTAGTGCTTTTAGCACTGCAATTCTCTTACTACAGGTAAGATGATTCTGATTTTGGAATGAACTGTCCCTTTAACAATGTACTTGTAGAGAGAAAAAATACAGGATAGGCAATAAAACTGTCATTCATCTCTGAGAGAAAGGTTTCCTGGTTGTGGTTTACCTTGCATACACTGGCAAACTCATCCCATATTAGAGTTACCATGATGCACAACACCAAATGACAGGAAGTGTGAGAGAAGAAAAAATGTATTCCCCTTTTTATTAAAGACGAGATTCAGTTGGTGATAATATGCTCTGCAGTACCTATAGCCATGGCAACAGCTCTCTAAGGCTCTATTTAGACAGGGCTGTAACATCAGGATATGTGCGCTGTAGACTGTGCATGTCTGTCCAAAATTAAATGGCATCATTTACTCAACAGTTAGAGATACATGTGACTGGACAAAAGTGCTGGATCAATCAACACTGCTGTCCACAGACCCATGCTGCTAATGTGGCTAACACAAATTTTTAAATGTTTGTTTGTCTCATCTGTTTGCTCCACAATAGTATGATGTGTAACATCCTTCTGGACTGATAATGATAACTGCAGGTTTAATTCTAGAGCCTAAACAGATTAAATTGTATACCACTACACTTATTTACAAATAAAAACTTGACGAGCTCCTACAGGTCAAAGGAAAATGCTGAGAAACTCACCGTCTTTCCAGAGCTCAGCCACAAACTTGTCAGTTGACTGGTGCAGCAGCGTGGCCACATTGTCATTCAGGGGGTCCATGTTCTTCATAAGCCATTCATCAGCTTTATAGTCTACCTGAAGAAACACAGTCATTCCACACTGTTAAGTTGAAATGTTCTGTGTAATCCAACAACGATCACACACCTCTGTTGTAATTTAGTTATACAGGGTTTGACATTCTGACAGCAAAAAATCAAAACAAGTCAACATCAAATCGTATTTCCTTCATGGCCTTTGATGTATTGTGTTAAGAGTGTAAAAGAAAAAACTGTTTAAAAATATTACTTGAGAGGACTGGCTTCAATTCTCTAATAAAGGACTGTTGGACTTGTGCTGTCCTGTCTATAAAAGTCTGTGTAGCTTGTCTTAACTGACAGCTTTAACAATGTTTTCAAATACCATGCATTTATTTTATTTTGCAGTACCAAATTTGCTGCATGTGGTACAAGTCCAGAAAATCACATCAAATAATAAAACATACTGACATAATAAGCATCTCTGTTAAGCTGTACCTCACCCATCTGGTACTTGAATAGAGACTGTGTTTTTTTACTCATTATATTTGACTGACGGCACAGTCAGGTTTGGCTGGACCACAGTGTGCTGATGGGATTAGTCGATGTAACATGATAATATTAACTTGTATGTGTTTTCCAAATGCCTAGCACACTATGAAGAGTGTTGGATTAGAGCAGAAGATAATAAGTAACTGACACCGAATGCAACCTGAGATGAGGAATGTACAATTCTCCATATGGGTTTCATCAGAAACCTGGAAAAGCAAACTGACAGTGTTTGCACTTATTTTCCTCTTCACTATCACTCTGGCATGCAGGATTTATTTGATGAAGTTCAAATTTATTGTTGGGTCCAGTATTGAATACTGGAAGAATATGAGGATTTTACCTGTTTGTCATGGTAAGGCTTAAGTCCAGGACTGATGTCTAGTCACTGTGTTCATACACATATGTGCAAGAGAGGAAAAAGAGACAGATAAACCTAATAAAACTATCACTCTGGGGATGATATCAGCTTTCATGCGCCGACTGTCAAGTATCCTCTCTGGAATGCTGTGGAGTATCATTTTTGCTTTACAGATGGCAGACCACCACACAAAGGTGAAAGTTGAAAACCTCCGTTATGTAACCATCAGGCACCAAGGACTCAATATCACACCAATGTGAACCAGATGTGGGTTTCCTACAGCAGCAGTACAACAACTGGGCTATTGTTTTCAGGCATTGACCTGGTTAACGGCACATTCAGAGGAGTCTGTGCCCCCTAGAGGGGCTTCAAAAAGCTATTGCAATAAGAACAAAACATGCATGGATGAATCTGAGACTAAAAAGGGGGCATGAATGAAGACACCCTAATGAGCTGAAATACATACCCGCCCTGCGTAGTGTATGATGCAGAAGTCAGCTTTGTCCTTGAGCTGACGTGGCTTCTGAAACTTGGTGTGTGTGCCCTGCTCCTGGAGAACCTTGTCTATAAAGGTTTTGTCTGTGGCCTTGGGAAACCAGCACTCCTCATCCAGCAGAGCGAGGATACCAGGAGGGTTAGTCTGCGGAGGAGAGAGATTTCGTTTTACACACACACACACACACATAAGAAGACACATATAGTTACATGCATACAGACAGAGCACACTGACCGGCCTCTCAATGAGGTCGATGCAGGGCTGCAGGTCCAAGCCGAAGTCGATGAAGCTCCACTCGATGCCCTCCCTCTGGTACTCTTCCTGCTCCAGGATGAACATGGTGTGGTTGAAGAGCTGCTGCAGTTTCTCATTGGTGTAGTTGATACACAGCTGCTCAAATGAGTTCAGCTGAAAGAAGGCAGAAGTTTGTTATGTTTTCTTGTTGCTCACTTTGTAAACGTGATTCTGGTTATGAAAATGACTGTTAGTATTAAAGCACCACAAATAGGCACCTCAAAGATCTCAAAGCCAGCGATATCCAGGATACCAATGAAAGATGCCCCCTGGCGTTTGGTCCTGTCCAGAGCCTTGTTGATGCGGTGGACCAGCCAGCGAAACAGTCGCTCATATGTTGCCTTGGCCAGAGCTTCAACAGCAAAGTCAGCCTGAGAAAAAACAAAGCGCACAGGACCAGGAAAAGGAAAGGCAAATAAAAGAATATTGTAAGAGTTTTGAATGATTTATCACGGTATCACCTCAGACCATATACTACAGTAACTCAAAAAATGGAAATTCAGCCTTTTCAGGGTTGATGTTTCCATGTATTTAACAGCTAAATGAATGAACATGGAATGCAAGCATACTTGTCACTGATAAAGTCAGCTTGCACCTTACCTGTTCTTTGGTCTGTGCCTTCTGAACATAGTCTCGCCCCACTTTGATCCTCGGAGTGAGAATAGCTCTGGTGAACTCCATAACATTCATTCCAAGCAAGTGGCAGAGCTTCTGCGCCGCTGAGAGGGCAAGGAAACAAGAAACATGTAACTTTCTGAAGTGATATAACCTTCAAATTGGACAAACTGGTTCACACATACGAATTCAGAATTGTGTTTTTTGTTTTGTTTTTTTATTTTTACTATATCCAGACTCCAGATTTAAGTTTGATGCTTGGTTCAAATAATTTAATAAAAAAAAGTCATATCAAGTAAAGTAACTGCATGATTCCATTTTAACAAGGCAGGATACATGACTGCATTCAAATTCTCCATACCCATGATGCCAAAATAGGGTGGAGATCAGTATATTTAATGGGACAACAGGTACAGGACAACAGATTATAACTACTATAGCATAAATGTATGTATCTATAAAAACTATATTATACAGTATATGCATTAGTCTTTTGTCTTTCTCATACCGAGAGGCATGTGACTGCATTATAGGCAGACTGCAGGAGCATCTGATGGTGCTGAAATGATCCACACATTACTGAAACGTCAATGTTATCATGTCTGAAATAAAGTATGTGCTCACAGTGAGTGACCAAATTGTGTTGGTATGGGTATATATGTGGAAATGATGGTCTGTTTTCCACCACCTGTTGTGGTGGAGGCTTAAGCGCTGCGCTCATCTCATTTTCTGGATTCACGAATGATGACTGACAGTATTGTGGAGGTCTGTGTGAACATGTTTACCTGTGTTCTCGGGCATGGAGGCCTGATCAGTGTTTCTCTCTTTCTTAAAGACAATGTTGCCAAACTGCAGCACTGCAGAGACCACCTTCAACATGCCTGGCAAGGATAAGATAACATTTCATTGATCCACAGCATGGGAAATAATGTGATGGCAAAGTAAGAGAAGAAACAAAGGAATGCAATTATAGACAAACAAAGAGTGTAAGAACATGCTATGTTTCGGGGTACATCTGGAAGTACTGTACTACTCACAGACAATCTCATCATGGGAGAAGCTCATGATGTGCATGGCATCCAATGTCTCCTGGAAATTCTCCTTGTCCTGTTGGCCAGGGATGGGAATGTTACCATTTGACAGGAAACGGTAGTTGTTAAAGCCTTCGAGGAGCAGGTCCGCTGGAGAAGGAATGGAAAGAGAGATGACTTAAAATGATGTTTTTTTCAGCATTTACATTCTGTTTGTAATGTGTATTAGGATCATGTAGTGTGGGGATTTTGCCCTCAAGTTTAACAATTCATATGGCTGTCAGAAAATGCTGACTGCAAATGAGGTATGTGTTACATTTGCATCAATTTTCAGTAAAGACAATTCGGTCAAGACTCAGAGAGATCCAATAAGTGAGGGAAAGATCCAAAGACCTTTAAAGTCCACTATTCTATTAAGAAAAATATGTGGTAAGTTGTTGACTTGACCATGTTTTGCATCATCAGAAAACAATGCTCTAAAGAGCTAAGTTAAAACTTAAAAAGAAAAAAGATTAGCTGGCTGGTGCTAATTCAGACCAGCTTTCTTCAACTCTCTTTTATTGGCACAAACAAGAATGCTCACTGTCATTGCTCTGATACTTTTGGTTCTAATAGTAGTTGATGCTCACTTCGGAGATGCTCTCCAGCCCCAGCCAGCAGGCGGTAGAAGATGTGGAAGGTCCTTTCTTCTTTGGCCTGTCTAATGGCCCTTGACTTCTCCAGAAGGTCTGACAGAAAACGCTAAGGACTGAAGAGCTAACTAGAACACGAAACTAGAAAACTGATACTATTATTGTTGAAGTAAATATCTTAAAAAATAACCATATTGTTGTAAAATTTCAGTTCATGGGGGAAAAGCAGCCGTTTTAATCACATGAACTATGTGACATAAACAATGTGACTAAACTTGCAAAGTTTTATAGGGTTGTGCAAGAGCTCTGTGTTCAGTGATTTCAGAAACCATACCAACTATTTTAATACAAGAACTCTAGTAAAGCACACAATCCACAAATCTTGTTAGAAATCACAGTTAGAAATCGATGTCAAGTCCTTATTCTTTCTAAAAGTGTTGCAACAAAGAAATATTATGCTGAGGAGCAAAATATTAATCCATTATTTTCCTCACCAGGCATAAATAAACTTAAATAAAAATGGAGCAGTAAAAATAAAAACATGGTTTCTGTAGACCTCGATGCTCTCTACCTCCGTCTGGGGGATATGCAGAATGAGAAAGGCATTCTTGTGGTTAAGCATAAGCCGTAGTGAGTTGTGTAGCCTAACCGCTGCTCTGAGCTCTAAATTCAATGAGTACTCTGTGCTCCCTGGTTGAGTTTGAAACAATCCTTTGACCTCTTGCTCCTTCAGCTTGTCCCAGTAGTGAGGATACATGTTTCAATATTGGCCCCGACAATGTAACCTGTGACGTCAAAGTTGATTCTGATGAACTTCCCCTACATACAAAAAAACAAAACAAAAACAAAAACAGTTGTTAATTAAAAAAGCCTATCATGTCAGTATGTAATGTACCAATTGTGTTTGCATGTGTGAGTGCATCTGTCACATATTTCTTTTCCCTTTGGGCACCGTTGCATTTTAAATACCACTTGGTGGACAGAGACACAGAGCAGAACAGAATGCCTATATTAGGAAAACCCAGGTTAACAGGTCAGAAAGAATCTCAGGCATGTCTGTGGTTTCCTGACAGTGAATGTGTGTATGTAAGTGTGCGAATATGTGTGCCCATCTGTCTACTGGTCATTATCGCTTCTCATTTCAGACATCTGGTGATTCATGAGGTCTGAACACCATGGTGTTTAATCTCAGCCACATGGTTTACTTACTCATACAACAATTTAGATTGCTTAGAGTGAGAACTGTAACTCATCTCTTCAAAATCAAAGATAACAAAATATTAAAAACACTGCATCAGTCTACAGTTTTTACAGAACAAAAGACTTAAGATAATTAGTTGAGAAAATTGAGAACGCCTAAAAACTGAAAACAGGAGGAAACAGATAACTTGGCTTTGCCCAGAGGTATATACATTATAGCTTCATATTCACTGCACAGAAATGAGGGTGATACCAGTCTTGTCACCAGTGATACCACTCCTATGTTTCATACCATTTTGCACTTTATTTTTCAATCCTGAACAAAAGCAAAAGCCAGTGTAGTTCTAGGTAAAAGATGGGTTATAAGAAGAGTACATGAAAGCTGCATTGTACTAAATATGTAATCATACATCAGATTATCTCTTTTAAGCAGCTAATCTTATCCAAAGACTGAATACCTTTATACACAAGTTGAAGTAGAAGCATGTATGTTTCAAACTTGGGTTTAGGTTATGTCAATTTTTTGCGCCTATTTGTTAAGGCATGTTATCTTACAGTCAGAAGATAACAGAAGATTTACAGAAGCTTCAGTCAACCTGAAGCTTCTGTAAATCAGTTTCCCTTCTGGATTCGGGATCTGTATATATGTTTAAATAAAGAGAAAGATTTAAACAGGAACTGTGAACTCACAAATCGAGATGAGTTGTCATTTTTCACTGTCTTTGCATTGCCAAAAGATTCAAGGATGGGGTTGGCTTGCAGGAGCTGGCGTTCCAACTCACCCTGTGGAGAAAGACAGAGAGCTAAGAAGCCTGTTAGCTGTCAAACATTTTTACTCCTGGCACCGTGTAATGAATCTTTTATCGCTATTTATGACATTTTTTGTCTGCCAAAATATACAAAAGCTGGTGAGACCAAAACAGTTCTTCTAGAGAAAACCTGTGGTCAAGTTAATATGCTAAACCAATCTTTCAGACAGTCAGCAGTTCATCATGGCTCTGTTGGCTTTACTTTAGTCAGCTCCAGTACAATGTGATGTTTGTCAGGGGAACTCAACAAGCTATCGGGCCAAGACAACCAAATAGTTTGACGAAACTCGTGAAACCACAGAGGCAATATAGCGAGTGTGTTGCGACACATGCACATGAGTGAGTGGTTACTTTGGGTTGATGAGTGAGAGCCTTCTGCCTGACTGCACATTCCTCAGATTGTGATGATATACCCGATATATGCAAAGACTATCACCACGTTGGTAATGATGGCTTCTTCTCAAATCTCAAAACCTGGTTGATAGGCGGTCGGGACATTCCTTGTAGGCCCTGAGACAACCAGTTACTCCACACACGACACAGTCTCTTTTATCCAACGGACGAGCAGTACAGAAAAAACCCCTACAGCACATCAGATCCTGGTTTGATCTGACTTCAGGATATTCCTCAGAAATCATTGGCTGACTCATAGTATTGTGCTCCCCACAGCCCTACTTAAACAGTGCTGTTAAACAGAAAGCAAGAAGAGAGAGTCTGACAAAAAGAGAGAGAGAAAAATCAAATTCCTTGGCCTGTAACAGAGACAGAGCAAAGGAAAAGAGAGAAAGACTTTCTAGGCTCTGAAAATCCTCCGGTGCATACATCTCAATATAACTAAAGAACAAAAAGGCACTGAGAGAAATATAAAAACGTGGCCCCGTCTGGTCTGCTTTGCTTCTTCTCCACTTCTTCATCTGTCCCCCTTTTCACCCCCTCTAAACCTCTCTCCTCCACCATATCTTTGCTCTCCCTCGATCCCTGGTTCTACATTCCTCTGGCCTGTGCTCAGAGGCAGCTGTAATGCAACACAGAAGGGAAACAGCATTAAGGAGGTCAGGGTGGATGGCGTACTCTGGCAGGGGAGCACTGAGGCCCTGAGTCGCAGCTACTCACTCTCAGCTACTGAAACGTGTATCAAATAGGCATTCACCCTGAGTGTGTATGTGTGCAAAGCTGCAGGTTGTAGATTTCACTAAAGACTCTGCTGCTATTGTTATTAGATTTACTGAGGACACAGAAACATCAGGTACTGGTTTGGGGGAGAAAGAAAAATAGCTACCGGATAAATCAAACAGAGAAGAAGTGAGCCAGAGAATATCGAGTTTCATATAGAGCATCACAGGCAGACGATGGAGTTGTACTGTGTCAGCAAAGTTTCATTTGTGTTACTTCTGGGACAAAACATTAGATTAAAATATGAACATTTTGTGTAGGCAACAGCACCCACATGGAAACTTCATGTGTTTGGTTATTGACTGGGCGGCAAAAGCCACACAGCCAAGACTCAAGAAAAGGCAGCTGAAATGCTTTTCAAACTACACACATGCATCTAGAGTACATCAGCAATGGAAAACATGCATGAATATATGAAAGATTTGACCAACAATACCTTATTATTTGATCACCTTTGATATCTTCCTTTTACACTTGGACATATAGTATCATATATGTGCTAAAAGATGAAGTCTATCATAGGACATTTGAGGAGAGATGTTTAGTGCGGCTGTGGCCTGATTTTCACACTGATTACGCAGTTCATGACAAATCATCTTCCTAAACACCATGCACAGCTCAGAAATGGAGGACTGATGACCCTACACAGACAGGCTATACAAGATCAGTTAATGCTCAACTGGCACTTGATGTGAACACTTTAAATCAGAGGTCTGACTTGTGGGTTTTTTTTTTTTTTGCATTTGAGTGACATGTGATTCTCATATAAAATCTTACTTTCCAGCTGGTCTAATAAACCTGAACCAACTGACAAAACAAAGTGTTTTAGAATCATGAGCCTGCTGGTTTAATGGCAGATTCACTGAGCTTCAAATAATCATGTGAGAAGACCGAGCCAGCACAAACAAATGCCTCATAAAGAGAGAAGTTTAGATTAGTCTTTCAACATCATTATGGAAGCGGCAGAGATTTAGACAGAGGGGCATGCACATACACACAAACATTAAAACAGACCACACGCTCTTTGTGAGAAAGCGGGAGATACACTTGCCTGGAGCTTGAATGCTTTGGGAGAATCGGGCTGTTTGTTATGGATAGACAAATGCAAGTGTTAAAACCCGAAGCGCTTATGTCGGACACAAGCCACAAGAAACAGAACAGCAGTAAACACTGAGCCCAGCATCAGGAACACCTTTGCAGAATGGCACTGGATGACATTAAGCAGGAGCAGTGACCAGTCAGACTATATTAAAATCTATTAAGTTAGCTGTGGATTAATACACAACTTGTCATCATTGCTGTAATTTAGCCTAGAGCGCAGTAATATTACATTTCATTATTTTGACATTGCGGGAAAGATGCCTATTGGCTCTCTGGTGGAGAGTAAGATGAGAAGATACTGTCTGTATGATAAATATGAAGCTACAGCAAGCAGCCAGTTATCTTAGTTTAGTACAATGTCTGGAAGCAATGGAGAAACTATAAGGCTCAGCAGATAATGTATGTGTTCATTTAATCCATGTGAAAAATGAAGATTTGCTGTTATATGGGAGGTTATGTGCCAGATAATTTCGAGACTTCTGGGCCCAAGTAACCACTTCATTTACGAAAGAAAGAAATGAGATGCAAATTGTTAATTATAGGTTTTGGTAGGCAGATTTTGTTAATGCTGGGCAGAGGCTGCTAGCTGTTTGCAGTCTTTGTGTGCAGTCATTAAGCTAAGCTAACAGGCTCCTGGCTGCAGCCTTATATTTACAAGACAGATAGGGGAGTGGTATTGATCTTCTAACGCTGTCTGGTGTTAACTATCCACCAGAGGGTGAATAAGCGTGCTTGCCTAAATGCTAAACTATTCCAATTATTCCATTATTATCATTCAGTTTTTAATTCAACAGGAAAAAGTATGGACTATCAGCAAGGACAGTACAGATTTGATGTATCTGAGAGAAGAGGAGAGGAGAGGGGAGGAGAGGAGAGGAGAAGAAAAACTGGAAGCTTAGCCAATGATAGACAAGGCAAAATGTAGGCAGTGGGGCACTCACAGGAATGTTGTGGTCTTTGCGTCCTTTGTGTGAGGAGGCAACGTGGGCCAGGTACTGGATGACCTTCTTTGTGTTCTCCGTCTTACCAGCGCCTGATTCACCTCTGAAAACAAACAGGATAGACAGCATGGAGATATGCAGGGGGAGCAAAAGTGTGAGCAAATGCAGAATGAGTGAGGGAAAATAAACATCGATTTTCACTTTAGTTTCAACTTTTTCATCACTTCAAGCAAATAAAGATGACACGCCTTCCTTGCAATCAGGAGTTACAGTCACTAGTTGGGAGGCGTAGCCACATGATAGGAAACAATCTGTGTAAGTTGTCCATAATTCAGCAAAGCACAGACACAACACTGTACAACCCTAACCAAAATAACTCTTGCTTGCCCTTATGGTGGTGAAGAGTGATTGGATGAACCCCAAGGAAAGAATAAACAAAGAGAGTAAGAGAGAATCATCAGGCTATCTGTTGTTGTTTTCTAAATACATCCATTTGCCAGTCGGGCTGTTTTACTGGAGAGCCCTGCGGTTTGGTGGGCCCGTCTCCAAAGTTTCCAGGCTTTTGGTCCGTCTCTAATGATAGCTGTGCTCAGGCAGGGCCATCCACAGCTGCCACAGTCAAGTCCCAGAGCACAGAAATCCGAGGCCAATACTGAAACCAGGCCAGCAACACTACATCTAGCTACATACCGGTGGCTTTAGTCTAGCTGGCTATTAGCGCCACTGCACATAGCGCACTGCAGTTTTAGCTGCTGCATTACAATTCGATGGGCAGGTCCTCCAACAAAGTATACAAGCAAAGCAATATAGGTCAAGTTAGTTACACATTCCAGTTTGGCTTGATGTCTTCATAGTTTTACATGAGTAATATTTCTCATGAAAATAAGCACTCACTGAATCTTCCCATATTCTTTCTTTTTTTTCTTATACTGCTAAATCTCAAGCCATTTTGGAGAAAGATATCTTACTGGTGACTTGTCAGGCTCAACAGTCAGCCATCTTTCTCCAGAACTGCTCATCCCACCTTGCAGGGCTATGGCAGGGGTCACTTATGGCAGGACAGGACCCCTCACTTAGTGGACACTCTGTATCTACTGCCATCTTCAGTCGATCACTTTCTCAAACATTAGAGGGTCAGCAGTATTCTAAGCCCCTACATGTGAGATTCTACAAGTTTTCTGCGTCATGGCCCATTCCCTGTTCTGTACTCTGGGACAGAGTGTATAGACATGGGTCTGCGTTGATAATGAGACACAGGTTCATGCTATGTTTGAACAATCATATAAGGCTACTCAACAGCAAATGTGGGAACACGAGTAAATAACAGGACCTGACACATACATATGAGACCCAGGTCTGCTACACAAGACCCTCTGATGTTCTATGCTATGTTATATAGGCTTGTGGCATTCTGACCGTGTTAAAAGTGGTTGTTGCAATGTTCATACAACCTTTTTAATTTTAGGACTAAGTAGAGTCAGTTTGTTTTTTTAAATTGTTTCTAATTTTTAAATGTGAAGCAGCAGTAGCATCTGAAACAGTATTTAGAAATGGATTTTTTGGCAAAAGTACAATAAAAATAGTGAAATGTAGCATTACAGGTGCAAAAAAAGAAGGCAAAGTAGATGCAGTTTTCTGAAAGGTCTGAAAATCCGTGTTATCTCATTCTGTCTTTCAGACCTACTATTGTGCTTGACGTTTATATTGTTGTGTGAGATTTAACTGAAATCAGTACAGATGTCTTTACAGTACTGAAGCAGCTTCTCTAAACTGAGTGACCATCCTTATTCACTCTGTAGTATGGTAACTTTGCTAAAATGGCTCCACTCTCACCAACAGGGGGTGTTGTTTTCAGAATTTAGGACAGATTATGCAACAGCTCCAGCCCCTTCATCGGCACTGTCAACTCAAGCCACACTCAGAGTGTGGAACTTAATTACTCTCTCCGAAAGAAGATGAAGGCAGGACTCTGAACCGCACTCACAACTCCCTCAGTATTGGGTAGAGCTGCTGCACAGCCAAGAATCCACAAAAGTTATTTGAAACTAGTCTTTAAATAAAACAGCAGGATGATGGAAGCTGGGCAACTAACTCAGGGTGAGAGAAAAATGAAAGGAGATAGAGAAAGGGTTACTTCAGAGACAAAACAACCAGGTACTTCAGAAGTGACGATCCACTTAAAGCTCTCTCACCGCATTGCTTCTTTTTCTACTCTTCCTGTATGGTACATACTATTTTCGAGGACAATAACTGAGACAAGGCCTTTACATGAGGTTAACCCTATTAAGGTGTAGCTATATAATCTTCATCTTCAGACAGTTTAATTTTCCAGCCCATCAAACTGCTGTATTATTAGAGAGATGACCTCAAGAGAGAAGAGTAGAACAGTTAATAGAGAGTAAGGAGTTGGAGTACTTACGTGCAAAGGATTGATTGGTCCTCACGATCTGTTCAGAGAAAACAGAAAAAAACATTCACAATCTTTCCATCCTCTTCCTGGGTTTATCCTCCATTAAAACTAGAATAATTACAAGGACAGTCTTTTGTGGTCAAGCTGTTTGACTGCAACTCTCAAAAATGCACTGCAATTTAACCAATTCTGTTTGTTGTTACAGGGCTACAGCATGCTGAATAACACCCCATGGTATGATCACTTTTACATGAACATAACTGGTATTGATTTTTCCTGAGAATAATAGGAGACACTGAAATATTGCGCCATGTACAACAAAATCACATTAATCGAGTGTGTGTCAAGAGTATAGCAAGCAGCCCATTCGGTCTCCTCAGTCTCCTTCATCCAGACTACTCTGCAGAGCCATGCTGTGTAATGGCAATAAACTGACATCCAGACTAGAAATCCAAGCTCTAACACCTTTCATCAGAGGAATTCAGACCCAAGTCCAGATGACAGGATTAGCTATGCCCACTGAAGTGTGTGACCCCTCAACTTTGAAGGTCCTGCTGCACACTTCAAAGGACAGAATCAAGGGGGAACTGACCTGTTTATCGGCTAACAGAAACACAATCAAACCATGCTCTAATTTAATTTACCCACTACATACAGCATTTATGTCACATATTTCTTTGATGATATGTGAATATGGCAGGGTTTTCGTCCCCAAATTATCAGGCAAAACCGTGAGTTGCAGCTACACCTACTGAAAAGCAGCATATTAAACAGGAATTCACCTAGTCTGTGTGTGTGTGCACAAAGGTGCACATGATAGACTTCGGTTAAGATTCTGCTGTTATTGTTTTTTAGATTTATTGAGGACACAGAAACATCATGTACCGATTTGGGGGAGGAAGAAAAATAGCAGGTTTTATGGTCCTGTAGAGCGGCGGTTCCAGACATTTTTCATCAGGCTCAGATGACCTCAAGTAGCCTTACATCAACGCCATCCATCATATTCAAAAGATGTTCTTATGAATGGATTATAAAGTGGATGTCATTTAACGCAATTATATGAAAGTGGATAGTGGTACATTATTTTCTTCATACATGCTTGCAGTTGTATTACTACCATTTGGAGTGGTTGAAGTATAATGTTTCAACAACCTGATAATTTTAGCAATTTCCTCTGTTTATCTATTACTCTGTTTCAACCATTCAACATATGGCTTTTAAAGGTGTATCTCAATCATTTATCTACTACTTTTAGCTAACTGTTACAAATTCTCAGCTTCGTAGTTGAGCTAGTTAAATTTAGTTAAGTTACCTCAACACTGTATTAAATGGGGAGAAAACCCTAAACAGTTAGGACAAATAAGTAAAAATGATGTAAATCCTCAAATTCAATTTCACAATATTAAGTAGCTGCTTTATTAATTTCATAATCAGGACGTGATTTAACACCTCCTCTAAAACACCACCACAGCTATAAACTCACCTTAACTGTCATCAGTTCACACGAAAAGAGTCATCTCATAAAAACCTCATGTAGTGCAGTAACTGTTGACTACAGCCATGACTTCAAATCACAAAACTATGTGCATATGTGCGGAGTGCAGAATGAACCCTGACATCTCATCACTCTTTAGTGGAGGTCACACAGCTGAAATGAACTTGTCTCATGGGTCAACAACACAAGCCAGAAGTGAGTGGCATACAGAAGCAGTAGTTTTGTGGCACACCATACCTTGTGTATGTCATCACTTACACAAGATATGTGTGCAAAAGGGTTATCTGAATTGAGGCAGTACTTTCCTAGTATTTTGGGTTCCATGTGAGACTTTAAAGAGCAACAGATAAGACAACAGGTCTGATTGTGATTTTAAGGTAATACTTCTTGTACCAGTCACAAAGTGAATCACACTCCTGCCTTTCCTCATTTCTGACATTCTTGTGGCAAGAAGTTAGGAGATTTTTCATTTCCTAAAAAAGACAAATTTGGGAACATCTCCACATTCCTAAATCAGCTAAACTGAAAAAATGGGGCCACCCTGTGTGTGTTCACATCGTCTATGGGTACAAGCTGCACTACTGAGGGAATGGGAGCAGGCTATATACCGTTAGTGATGTGTGACACATGTGCTTGTCTTGTAGTGGGGACGTTTAACAAGCAAAATCATGTTTGGTGGGAGGCAATTTGTTAAATATTTGCCTTTATTCTTCTTTCACTGGGTTCAAGCCAGTTTAACAAAAGACTCCATCCTCCAATGGATAATATTAGAGGTCTCTCTAACAGCCATGCACTGCAGGGATGATTGCCTCCTATGACCCATTAATTTACACCTTGCCGATGTAGGTCAGTTTTCACAGATGGCTCGGTCAGTCTTAAAGGTGTTATCTTTAGCAAAAAAATGACCTTTTGTTCTTGCACTAAAGTGTGAACTCCCTTCAGGTGACAAAAGCTGGTGACAAATGTTATTATCTGTTTGTATCAATGTTGTGTGTTTGTGTGGTTGCACCTGGAGACCTTGCATCACTGAAAAGGGGATGGGAAGGGAGGGTGCGCGCTCTGTTTTCCCTCATCAAAAAATGATGAATACAAATACAATGCAGACAAATCAATGCATGCACACTTGAGAGTTACTGGAACAGCAGGAATGATGAATGAGTTGTAGCCTTTCAGACATGGGTCAAAGTCTGATCACTCTTCCAGTCTGTGTTTCACAGCCACGTCTACATAAACCCGAAACTTATCAGAGGCATCGAATGTTAAGCACCTCCAGCCTCACTGGACTGAGGCACGCGACACTGCGTAAGCTATAACGAATAGGAAAACCAAATACACACTCGCCAGCTTTACATGATTATGGGAGAACCAGTTTGTAAGTTTGCACATGTGATCTCATGCCTCTGAAATTAGTACTTGATTGCAATCTGCAACAAACGCAAACAAAAGGTTTACCCTAAGCATCACTCCAGGCCTTCCAAGTGCTCCACAACTGCCCACAACTGCAGTCAGCCCAAATGTCCATGCAGTTACCTAAAGTGTTGCTCTATTGCTTGAAGAAACACCAGATAAATTTTTCCCCTGTTGCACAGGAACTATGCTTTGTCCCTCTGGCAGCAACAGCAGTCATTTGTTAGGAATTGCAGCATTGTGAGCAGTAACAGATACCACAGATCTACAAAGACTACAAAGACAAGGGAAAAGAAATTTCAGAAAATGTATCACAATTATACAGCCTTTCATATTTTGTAAAGATATTCCGGTCTCTCATTGCAAGGAAATCTCTGGTCGCTGTAGAAGAGTGTATGACCTACGATGACCTCTACTGACTGATCTGGTCATGGAAGATTGGTAAATGTCTCTATGAAGTAAATGAAGAAACAGATGGACCTGTGAATGTGAAGTTGCGATTTATTTGAGTGTGTACATGTACAAGAAAACAAAAGAGTCAGGAAACACACACACACACCTCACACACGCATTTTTTGCCCCTCAGACATTTATTAATCCAGTTTACCTCTGATGCCCTCTTTATACTTTTCATTATTTCTCTGTGGACATCCACCACCACCACATCTAAATCCCCCAGCTCTTTCCACGACAGACAATCATTCCTTTAACCTACCATCCCCTTCATGAAAAGATTCTTCTGTAAGGTCACACAACATAAAGTGGATTCACTTGCCAAAACCAGAGGGAAGCTTTGTAAAAAGCACCCTCTTCGATGCAACACTAGATGATCCATTAAGCAGAGATTAGGCCTAGAATCCATGTGATATCAAACAACTGCTGTTGCTCTGCAGCATGAACTGATGCTGATTGACAGGAGAAATTCAGGACGTTGAGCTGTGAACATAAATCATTGATTGCCTGTATAGCATTTGAATAGGCTACCCTGTCTTAATTAAAATCATTGGGAGACTGAAAAATGACTCTGATGACATTTTAATAAATTGGAATCAGTTACATCAGGATGACTTCCTGTACAGACTCAAGGCAACTGGAAGCTGAGCGACTTGACTGCTGCTTTTAGTCTCTACCCACTGATCTCTTACTTCAGCCTCTCTTTTAAAGTCAACATTGACTTGATAATGTTTCAGCACTGCTTGAACACAGACCGATGTACTTGCAAGAGTATTTATGCATCATATATTTCCGTAATTTAAACATGCATTGTAGCAACGCGCCAGAAAAGGAGCGACAATTAGTCTGTCATGTATCATGTTTACACCGCTGTCGATTGAAACTGCTTATTGCAGAGTCATGAAGCACAAATTAATGCCAGTTGTACCCTTTCCCACTGACCACAAAAGCAAGACATTTGTGGGTGTCAGTGGGTTTTTTGTGCATCATGAAAGGGATGTTGCATACATGTAACTGTGCAGAAGAGTAAATTTGTAGGTCTTGTGATATTTGACATTTTTGTCTGTTAATAATAAAGATGCCTGTCTGGAGTGGGCGTGTGCTTGCATCCATCTGGTCCATGCTCCCACCTCGTCCCTCTTGGCAGCTGCTGCTTCCTGGATCACCACGGCAACTAACTGCTGGTTCATATTTACCCAGGATGCCATGCTGGTTTGGCGTAGGTGGACCAATCAAACTGCATGTGCTCTTCCCTTCCAGTAGCTCATTACTGCCTCACTAAATCTCTACCCCCTTTGTGCTACCCCCTTTCTCTCTGCTGCTCTCATTTCCCCTTTTTCCTCTGTGAATGGTGCAAAGCCAGATTACTCAGACCACTGAAGAGCAGTGAGGTCAAAATCACTTTTCCACAGCAACAGATGTTTTTAATTTGAACACCTCATCAGAATTTTTAGCTGCACTGTTATTTCCACCACAACAACTTAGAGCCAGTTGTTTAGGTAATGTTAAGAGGGGATGGAAATGAGTTAGTCCCTTCATTCATCAAGTTTTGAGTTAGACCACAGTTCTGTCACTATTTGGAAACAGGCTATATACGAATCTAGATGACAGCACAGGAAAAGGAGCTTTCAGGCCAATCAGTAACGCTGCAGTGTCAACGCATGGTTGCACTGATGGGTGAAATGCTACACTGCTACTTCAGGTTCAAGATAGAGAGCAGACAATTCCAAAAACACCGGACTGTCACAACCATTTCCAGCTATAGTAATACTTATTTCCTGAGATTATTGAAATTTATCCTATCATTTTATCATTCCAATCAATTTAAAGAACTGGACACAGTCTGTCTCATGGGTGTATAAAACCTGTACTCTCATGCACAGACCTCACTTTAGACTCCCCTGGTAGGAGACGGGCCCATCTTGCACAGCAGGGTTCCCTTTGCTGCTAATAATTGATCCCCCACAAGGATTAAACAAACCTTCATTCTTCACATTCCACTGCAATCCCCCCTCCCCACCCGTCTTAACAAAAGCCCCAATCGTTATCACAGTCCCTTATTATCGACCTCATTTAACCTTGTACACCGCTCCCCTGACTGTAAATCAGATTCTTGTTCTTTCATACCCATACATGTAATATACTGTAAACTATTCACTCCTTCCCTATATGGAGTTTCCTGTTCTAAGTATCAAGATCTTGATTAGCAAGAGGCCAAGGTATTGAGATAATATGTTGTATCCTCAAAGCTGAACACCGGTGGAAGATGGGGTAAACATATTCAATATAAAGCTACAGTATGCTCAGAGACATTTCAGAAACAAGACAGTTCACTGAAAAGTCATTTTGTGTATCTGTACCACATAGGTTTCACCACTGCCCCGCCCCTTTAGCAGACTAAAGTTTGAAGCCTATTTCTTTCCAGATGAAAGATGAAAGATGAAAGTGACATTGGAGGGAACTCACTCCACCGGTTACGGGTCCGACACCCTAACCGCTGATCCACGACTGCCCCGTGTGGGTCAGCACAGATTATGATCTATATTATTTCACCCCACAGTCACCAAAGTCAATATTAGACCCATTTTCACATATTGTCCAAACATTCCAACACCAAAACGGACAAATCAGAAAAAAATGAATTTAACCTGTCTCAGCAACACACTCAACACACATCTGGAGGTAGCAGATAAAAAGAAGCAGCAAAATAATGCGGGCACATTAAATTGTTTTACAGTATCGTATCTAGTGATGTAGGGCTTTGACACTGACATTAAAGCAATATTCTTTAGTGCCGAGTTAGGACGGGGGAGGGGGGGGGGCATCCCCACTTACTAGACAGGAAGTGTATACCATTGTCCATTGGTGCAGCTTATATCTTTTGATATTATAGAGAATCTTTAGTACGCCTAGCTGCCAAGAGCTGTGATAGTGGGGTTTTTTAAAACCATGGTGAAAGTAACATATCTGCATAGACACAGCGGTGTAATAACATGAGACTGAACCTAAAAAAAAACAACAGTAACAGAACAAGAATAAGTGCAACAATATCAAAACTGCAGTAGGCACCACATGACTGTGGTTTTGCATCATGCCATTATCATCACAGAATTAATGTTAACTATAATTAATTTGTAGTTAATGGGCAAAAACATGCAAGAAAATCATGGAATTATTATTCAAGCTGTGGATTAAATGGCTTACCATGAAATTATGGTCAGTCATCCAAATGACAATCAAGTCATTTCTTTTTTTTCACATTTTTAATGAGAGTCTGAGTGTGGAACTGAGGCTCCAGTCTGAAAAGGTCTGAGGCCTCCTACCCACAACATTCCCCACATCCCCTGCTCAAACCAAACCTTAGTGTACACAAACATTCTTAGCACAAGTATCATAATTATGTCCATTTATTGCCAATGGTCCTCAGTATTATGGCTTGAGTTCAATGCAGTCCCACCTAAAGTCTAACCCACAAATTGTGCTCCTAATTGTTGCAAACTGCTGTCTTAATGTTAACTCTGTGCATGTGGATCAGCCAGCTGTCAAACAATCCGTGATTACATTCACACACATTATCATTCATCTCATACTTGTAATAACAATGGCAAAGATAGCTGAAAGGAAAAGTTACAACATCCCTTGCACCCATTAACTTAATTATGTATACAGAAACTCACTGGCCATTTCATACTCACACAGACAAACACACTTCTCTAACTTCTCAAGGTTGTTTGCCAATCAAAGAAGCAAAAACACATCTTTCTGATTAGGAGCATGAAGGCATGAAAATGTTATAAAATGGAAGTTGGCATGAAAACATGATTTTCAACCTTTTGGGGTCTTTGCAACTGGATGTAACACATTTTTTTCCACACTGCAGCTCAAGCTCTCACAATTTGCTTCATAAAAGAAGTCGTAAAACACAACTGCACACACTGAAAATTCTAGAGCCATGGCAACCACTTTACACACATCCTGACGGATAGCCAGTGAGCTGCTCTCATATAAACTGCTGTTATATGTGGTGAGTTTTACCCACGGTTACACACAAGCATACACACATACTCGTGCACACACAACTGCCTCATCACAGTAGAATGTGGTGATTGTATAAGTGCAAAGGTAATATAAAAATGGTGGACAGCTTACTCATGAAGGCCTAGAGTAGAGGCAGGACACAGTCCAGAGCTACTTAAAACCAGAGGAACAAAGCCTTAAGTGTGTGTGTTTGTGCATGTGTGTGTGTGAGACAGAGCTCATTCACATTCCCAGACAGTGGAAGCAGCAGTCAGCGTGATCTGGGAAGTGTTCTGGTCTGTGGGTACCTGCAGTGTTTAAATGTCAATTCAAAGCTTCCGGGCAATTATGATAAGATGCAAATTAAATGGTTAAGCCGAGGACTGAAGAAAGGTAAATGTCAGGGAAATTAAGTAACTTGAATGATCGCAGGATACATTTAATTTATGTTTACAGTGCTTGGGGTCTACAAATGAAAATGATGCATTTTCCTTGAGAAAGTACAAACAACACAAAAGTAACCCCCCGGGGGTCAGGCTATTCCTCTGTGCTGAACTCCTTCTGCTGAACCATTCTGATTTGCCTCAAACAGCCAATGCATTAGCTATATGCTAGCTAACTGTTCTATTGTCCAAAACATGATATCTGAAGACACCTGTATGAAATTGTGTCAAGAAAGTGTTTTTTGGGGTTGTACATCATTATTACCATGTACTTCTCTGAACATATGGCCATTATCAACCGTCGAGTGACTAAACAACTCAACTGCGTTATTCACTGTTATACTGTTGAACCAGCTGCCAGTTAGGCATTCATGAGCCTTCAACCAGAAGGGCAGACAGACCCACTGAGCTGACTGGCTGCTTGCAGTGTGTGTGTGTGTGCGTGTGTGTGTGTGTGTGTGTGTTTGTGGGCTGGAATTCGGATGCCCCTACCATCACTGGGGCCTCTTGGGCGTGGAACAGGCATAGTTTTCAGCAGGCTGGTAGTGCAACAGCAGTGACGTTAAGGGGAAATGAGGGGCAGAAGTGGTGGGGTCAAAATGTGGAGATTACGGCTGCTTTTATGGTCATAAGCTTTTGTGCTTCATCATCTGCCACAAATAGTACACTGTCCCATGGCAACCAGCAACAAAGATGGCAAAAGTAACAATGTGGACTATGCAGAGGAGATGCATCATTTTTACATCATCAGTGAATGAACAAATGGGTGGAAATCATTCTTAATCCCAATGACAGTCACAGGATGTTCTACTGTGCATCTAGCACAAGTGAATACTTCCCAGCCTGACTAGATGAGTTCAGAAAGGTGTGGTGGGACTGGACCAGATAAGAGAAGGAACAAGGGAAAATGGTGATAGCTGAAGGAAAGATCACAGTGGCACATGGGAGTACGAAAAACTATAAATAAGCCTGTGTCGCCTGCTGACATACTTGCAGATGAAATCCTAAATGTGTTTCAGTACTTCTGATTCAGTTTCGGGATAGTGATGGCAGTTGGCAGCTGAGATCACAGACAGAAATAGACTGTCATCATAGTGGATGCCCCACCCTCTCGGAAAAGACTGATTGACGGGAGACAGAGATCCAACACACACACACACACACACACACACACACACATACCAAGACAGAGAGGAAGCATTTCTCATCATTTACACTTTGAGCTTCCCCTCTTGAAACATGTTTAACACTCCTCTGCTTTGTTACAAATGGGTGAATCTACATTTTGAAAACAATTACAGGATTATGACAATTACAATTAGTCTATCATTTTAACTTATTTTACTATTGCTTGAGAGATGAATGCCTGAATGTATAAATTAAGGACTACATGTGTGAAACTACAGCTCATTTCTACTGTGGTATGTGCGGTAACAATATCAAGTTTATGTAACCTATTTAAGATTGTCCTAATGGCAAATTCTGCTCATTAACAATAAGTGTTAAACAGTTAAAATGAATATCAAAATGAAAGGGAAAAAAATTTGACATGCTTACAAAGGTTTTACCTGGCAGAAACATGCTGAGATTTCATGGAAATATTGAACTGTGTTCCCTAATCCTTATAAAGCAACCTCAGCTTCACCACCAAACCCAACTGAGTGCACTCACTCCATTCAACTCAAATAAACATACTGTCTGTGCTATCACTCACTTTGAACCTTCATGACAGTTAAGCCCATACAAATACACAGTGGTGCACATCCACACAGAAACACAAATTTGATTTACAGTGTGGGCTCCATGGGTTAGCAGTCTCTTGGCTTTTCATAGTTGGGTCCACTTTAAGGATAACTGGATCATATGGGAGATTTGTTCATGATTATTCACTATTTGGTGCAGAGTTAGAGGGGGAAAATCAATAACTAACAATATCTGTACTGGTAACTGAGAAACAGGAACCCCACACAAAATGGCTAATTTCTTCTTTACACTTAACTTTTTGTACAGCACAAACAAAATATGGAACGCTAATTAGTGAGTTTTGTACTGGCAGTCTTTGTGCTAAGCTAAGCTAACGGCTAAGATTCATACATGCGCTGATATAATACCCATATACAAGTGGTACTGGTCTTCTCATCTCTGTCAGAAAGGGAATAAGCACTGTTTTGCTTTCTTTTTCAACACAAGACTTTATCACAATCTTATGATGCTCAAAAACCTGATGAGGTCTGGTCATGGGATGAATGAATTCATATACTTCACTTCACAGTATTTCAAGTTTAAATAGCTAGTTTATGATAGCTAACTATGGAAAGAGCAATGCAACTTAAAGCTTTAAACAGCATATTCAAGAACAGTGTCAAACACATATGGACATTAGAACCTCTTGCATGTTAAAAGTCTCTCAGCCACATGTCCTGTGGGCTTGTGTTTGGCTCATAAGGCTTGTGTTATACTGTCTGAGCTTTGCTCTACAGAGAGCATTCAGACAGGCTTTTGGAGTCTTTCCCTTTTCAAGTCCCACAAAGCACATTTTTCAAATGCTTCTGACGCAGGGGTGAAATGAGAAAAGTCTGGGAGGGAAAAAGAGGGATATTGAAATAGAGCAAGTGAGCGAGAGAGAGAGAGAGACAGAGATGTAGTGTAGAGGACTCGATCCCACATGTTTCTCATGGAGAGGTGTTGGACTGGTGTGGTAAACATTCTTGGGATACTTAGAAGAGACTTTGAAATCTAATATGTGTATTCCCTGTATTAACTGCAATTCATGCCTCTTGCCCTGAAGATTATGTGCCAACTATATGGTAGCATAGCAGGGGAACAACATATGAGTGTCAACAGCAAAATGGATACCCATGACTCAAATTTCCAGTCACCAGTTACTGAGTGGAACTATGACACCTGTTGAGTGGAAGTGAGACAGGTTAGTGCAGCTTTAACAGCTGTAATACCTGTAGCTTAAAGAGCAATATGCATAGGTGACAGAGAGGAAGAGACCGAAAACTACATACAAACACTCGGGGTGCTACATGGCGAAAGAGAGAGACATGGCAACAATGAGGTTTGATGTGCATTTTGGTTCAATGAGCACAGCAGTCATGCCAGACAAAGTACCAGCAGCTTCAAAATAGCAGAACACAAAAACACACAGACGCACACGTGTTCTCATTTCCCACAATAACTAAGGGGTGTGCAGTCCATTCTCTGCTTCTGATGTACTCGACACTATTCAGACCAATGCTCGTTAGCCTGGCTAAACAAACTTTAATCACATTCCACTCATAAACTCACTGACAAGAACTGCTCCAAATAAACTGAACTCTGTTGCCTTAAGCAAACCTATCAAAGTTATTATATATAGAAAAACATGCTTAACAGAAAGAGTCTGAATTCCAATATTGTTAATCTGTATTACAGTTTTGTTACTCTTACAAAGCTACGGTACTACTTTCTGAATAGGTTAAATTCGCCTCAGTTCTTAATATACTCAAGCTGAGGATTCAAATGAGAAATTCAGGAATTTGTCAAAAATCAAAATAACTTGTCTCCCTTCCCACATGTAAGCAGAGGGAATATTTTTTTACTGGACAAAGTGTTATAGGCTATGATCCAGAGTGTGTGCCTATGTGCAGCCCAAAAAAACTTCAGAAAGAAGATTTGTGCATGCATGTCGTCAGCTTTTTAAAATGTATGATCATTTTGTTTTGGCAGGCTTTAGGTGTTTTCTAAAATACCATAAACGCACTATTTAAAGAGAGAGTAGCAAGACTTCACTCTGGTGTTCTTCTTTTCATCCCCTCTGTTTGGAAACAACCCCTGTGGAGCATCATGGGTGACGCCCAGACTGCCTGCTGCTGTCACACCTCATCATGTCCAACCATTGCCCATGCTTGTCACTGTCAACAAGGATTACCTGTCAACTGTCTCATGGAACTATAATACACATTATCACTACTGCTGCTCCAAGGTCAATGATAGATTTTAAACACCTCTCTGGATGGGGTTATTCCCTTTGAACTGCAGTTTGTACCATGTCTTGCACAATTTTGTTTATGCTAACAGAGTCTAAGTGCTGCACAATAGCACACTTATCAAGAGTGTTAAATTACTCTTGTGCTTATGGGTGTTGCCTTTAGGCCAATGAAAGGAGAGAGGAAGCAGTTGTGGGAGATATGGCTGACAGTATTTGGCAATGTAATCGATTGCAGATGGCAGCCGTCGGGTGGCTTGTTTGGTCCACAGTGGTTCTTTGTGATGGCTAGGCCTCCTGTAATCCAGCAGGACAAGGCTGTTTTCGTGTGTTTCTGCTGGCACCTCTAATATCACAGTGCTAAGCTCTGCAGCCCCACAGGAATCCAGACACACGAGGGGGAGCAGGGGTCCAGTCACAGAGGGGAAACTATATCAGTATGAAACAGCGTACAACTAAATCTAATGGAGTCAAAGAATATAATATATATGTTATATATAGTAAAGTTGGAAAATGGAAGAAAGGTTTTGCATGGCTAATACAGGCAAAACTAGGTCACAGCTAGGCAGCAGCGACAAGTAGAAATGAAACTGTAAAATTCCCTCAAAAATAAAAAAGGTGATATGATTTGCTGTCTTGTGAATGTGTTCATTTTACAGATTAATAAATACACAGTTGCCCATTAAAGAAAGTGATGCAGTAGATCAAGCACGCAGTCACCCGGCTGCTTTTCTCCCTGGCCTGCAGTGGGACGTAAGGCGGTGGGTGCCAGCGAGAGGGCAGCCACTGCATCAGTCAGGTAACCCAATCTGTCGTGCTGAAGCTTCTACGTGTCCCTCATGACAACATTATCCAAGAACGAGGGCAATACGTGACAGCGACGTTAAATCATCATCTCTCAGTTTCACAAATGTAAGTGAAATTGATACAGATAGTCTTCTCAACACTTGCTCTGTGATTTTTAGCCAAAAATGTAACAACTTAAGCTAAAAAGTAATGTAGAAACAAGCTTCAGGCTTCTATCCATGAACAGTCACGTACTGCACATATGCATGACAACTGACACACAACAACTTTCCCAATCATCACCTTGTCCAGGTTAGGGAGGAAAAATGTCTGGAGAGGAACGTAAATCAGAAATGATTTACGATCCCCAAACAGATATATGATTTTTTTTCCTGTATGAACTCCACAGCTGTGTGCCATTAAAGACTCCTCTGCCTGTGTGTTTCAGTCTGTGTGTGTGTGTGTGTGTGTGTGTGTAAGACAGAGTAGAGCATGTTTGCAGTACAATCGTGCAAACACTCTGATTAAACAAGCATCACCATTTGTCTGAAAGTCATCTCATGAACATAGAGTGAGCACAGACAGTCATTTTGAAGACTGAAAAAAACCACACACACACACACACAGACCCTCTACACCTGTCTTGTCACTCAAACCCTGGGTGTGCCCTTCACCAGGCCTCCTCTCTGGTCCTCACTGCCCCAACATGAGGCCTCATTTCCCATGGAAGAGCTCTGTGGCTCAAGGCTTCCTCATCTGCACACACACACACACACACACACACACACACACACAAACACACAGCACCCTGGTCCCAGCCCCCTTCAGACTGCACAAAGCCCCCATTGTGAGGCACAATGCTGGCCGCCCCCTCTGCCTTTCCCCTGTACCCTCTGCTCTGTTTCACCCATAACTCTGTCCCCTCTGCCCCCTCTTGCTTTTGCCTGACTCCCTCGTTCGCTGCTTTTCAATTCTTCCTCTATAGTCTTTCCTCTCTATTCTTAAATCTTCACTAACAATCCTGATGATGGTGTCTTTGGGGGTCTGCCCTCTATTATCCTAGCTCAGCCCTTTCCCCCACTATCCTCTTCAATATTGGGGCCTCAACATATCTTCTTCACTCCCACCCATCTCTCTCAGCATGGCCCTCCCTCTTGCCAAGACATTTTCCACTTCTCTGACTGTTGTTTCATCTCCTATATCCCCTTCTGTGCTCCGCTGGGCAAGAGATATTTCATATAATATACTCATGTATTGTATGAGTATTTGTAGTTGATGTACGGCAGGACTCATGATTCTTGCTGGAAACGAAAAAAGGAATGGAATTTCTCCTGCAGGGCCATTTATCCATTTATGTTATCTAAGGACACGTTTTTAAATCTGATAATAAATAACCCTTAAATGCTCATATGGGTATGAGTATATTTGTCTGATGCGTTACCCACTTGGGCAGGGGTCCTCATAGTGCTTGTCTTTGTTTAATAAAAATAAGGTTAGTGAAATAGCTCCTAACACTGCAGCACTGCCCATGTTTCTCCACAAGTAAAGTCAAAATCAATTTTGTTCTCAAATATTGAACTGCAAGCAAATCCTATTCATTAATCACTGCAAAATATTTAGGTGCAACTATCTGTGGCATTCACCTCAGAAAATAATGACCAGCCCTGTTTAGGTCCGGTGGTTTCTTGAGTAAGCTGAGCTGCAGTAAACTACTGTATAATGCAGTTGCCACCTGGGTGCCCGTCTATCTAATCTGTCTTCCTGATTAACAACAGCATGAGTGAGAAACTACTAAGATTAGGGGGAAAATGAATGAAAACTGGAAACACACAAACACACGGACACAAGGAATCTGGAAATGTGCCAGAAAGATGTGGTCTGACTAGATGAGGGTTGAAATAAGAGAAAATGGGGCAGTGCATTGTCAGCTAAACTGAGGACTAACCATGGCAACCTTGGCCATACCTTGATGTGGAGGAGCCACGAGAAGGTGGACATTCCACACACTTGTCCTCCAATGTTTCCTGATCAAAAGGAAGAGAAGGAAGGAACAAAGTGAACTGAGCCACCACAAAGCTTCCAGCAGAGCTGTGGTTTGTATTTTTCATGTTAAGTGAAAGGCGACCAAAATGCCTTTATGGATGTGGGGAATTTTCCTCTTCAGTGTCTCCCAAACCAGAACATTCTGGTTGAAGGAAAGAAAAAAAGAAAACAGACGACTGAACAAACTAATAAGTAACGCAGAGAAAAGAGTAGTCGCTGAGAGGAGAAGAGGAAAGTAATTCTAACAGTAGGAGATCCTAAATTCTGCAGCTTGCAAAAACTTTAGAGACACAGATTTCTCACCCAGAACAGGAAATTAGCCATATGAAACAGATTTAGGGAGATTCTTTCAATAACACACACAAATGTCCCTCATTGCTGCCAGCCCAAATACTGTCCCTCACCAAGTGACACCTCTATTTGAGATCCCAGGGGAAGGTTATTTTGGTTGCACACTCAGATACACACATAGGTATCCATGGTGACGAACCCCTGCTTAGGAGCCCAACAGTGGGTAACGGGCTACTCAGACATGACTGTGACAACTTGGCAATGACTCAGCTTGTAAAATTTAGCACAGCATTGTATGGAAAGCTGGGACAGTGACCTCATTCCACTGGCTGCCCTCCACCCCCGTGAGGGACAACATCCCGACAGGGAGAAGGGGGGCAGAGAAAAGAATGGTCGCACAAGAGAGGTGCCCCATATCTATCTAGACAAACTTCTCACTTAGTGATAATAGAATGGGTGAAAAGGGTGTGTGTGGGTGACTTTGTGGGTTTTTTTTGTTTGTGGTTCTGCCTAGAGCTATATTTAATTTAGCATGGAACATATGATAAGTGCAACAAAAGGGATGCAAACTAATCTTCACAAGAGATGCACTTTAAGGCCCTGAACCAAGTTCAGTGGTCCACATTCTGGCTCTGTTCAGCCCAGGCTCCAGTCAGTGCCTTGGCTGTGTGGAGATCCATGCGACTGAGACCAGAGCCAGAACAGAGCTTAAGGCTATGTAATGACAGGGAGCCTCCCACACATCAGTCAGACAACACAGACCCTGGAGCTTTACAGCTGCAGCTGCAGAGGTCAGCCAGAGGCAGACCATCAAGTGACAATGTTACATCAAGGCATATGTTGGGACAAATGGAAAATAAAAGTCAAGGGAAACGTTCGCAAACATGCTATTTACAGAATCAAATCCTTTAGATGTGAAACAACATTCAAGAGAAACAAAAGAGAGAAAGTAATGCCATTGTTTCATGGGTTGACACTGATGGCACACAGCACAGACACTAAGGCTGTCTAAACACTGACACACTGTGATAACGATTCTGCTTATCACAGCGGTTCTTCTACATCAGAGATTCAAAAACAATTAGTCAAACCTACTCACAGTCCTATTTCATTTGGGCCTTTGCTTTGCTCACATGCACAAATCTTGCTAATGCACACACAGTGATTTTGAGACTATTTTCTTATCTTGTAAGGTGGCTAATGTTACAGCTCAGCCAAGGAGGATGCCATTAATGTTAACATCCCGCCCTGTGATGAATACAGCCTCTCATCCATGAGTTGATGCATGTTGTCAATTATTATTGTCTAGTATTCTGGAAAGACACACTTTTTTCGTTAAGCAAATGATTTTTTGTGTGAAGTTCCAGCTAGTTCCATTATATTTGACAGAGGCCATGCATCTCTGCAGCTGACATCTCCAGGACTCTGGCACCACGAAAAGAGTATTTTTGATTTTAGGATGAATTGTCCCTTCAGTGACACCTGAAGACTGATGCTGGCACCCACTCTCTCTGTTTTTCTCTCTTTCTTTCTCTTTGTCGCAGCGCATCAGTCCTTGCACATGTGCCTCTCACCTTTAATGCCAATAGGAGCTCAGAAATCTCTAACACTCACTTGAGAGGACATCCATCTCTGCTGGCAGTATATGATATACTGCAGAAACCAAATACAGTGCACCACAATAAATCATAACAAATCCATAGGGAAAAATGTACCTTTTAGTTAAGTTGCTGAATAGTTCATTTGATTTTCACTTATAAGAGTATTTCAGGATTATAATTTAAACAGCTTGCAAGCAAATGCAAAATGAGAATGATCATCTTTGCCCAGTGTCTACTGTGTCGACAAATTTGCTGAACAGCCTCTTGTTACCTTGCAGTTACTGCCTTATTACACCTGAATGACAGCAAACCTCTGAGACATAATCAGTGATGTCACATCCTCTCTGACCTTGTGACCTTTCACACACTTCACATGCTTTCTTCACACACTAATCTCCTGGGCTATGCAGCCAAGCTCAATGCTGCCTGCAAGTGAGCTAAACTCCCTGTCAAAGGAGCTTGCCCAGCCCACCTCAGTTGCCAGTCTAACTGCACCGAACTCAAATACGTACCATTGTGAAACACTAAAATCAACAATCATCACAATATTTTCATTCACATGGCAATGGAGAACAATATAAAAAAACACAACATAAAAGGTCAGTCTGTGGAAAGTGTCTATCATACCTTGAAGCATGCAGCGGTATGCTGACTCAGAGATGGCATAGATGTGTGGAGGCATCTCGTGCCTCTTCTTGCCCCTGTACATCTCGATGATGTTTTCTGAATAGATGGGCAGGTTCTTGTAGGGGTTGATTACCACACAAAACAGGCCAGAGTATGTCTGTAATTAAACATGCAAAACAGAAAAACATGGGAAATGAATAGAGCAAGGATAAGAGTAAGGAACAAATAGAGGTTGCAGAGATTGTTAACATCACAACCACATTTTTAAGAAATATAACTGTAATGCCGTAACTGTTCAGATCCTGCAAAAAAAAGAGGCAAAATAAATTCTCATTTGCCAGAATCCGTGGACGTTAAGAGAAAATATAAAACATCAGTGTTTTTCACTCCAAAATGGAGCATGCAAGTTTCTAGAGTTTTAAATCAAGTCTGCATTCTATCAGTGCACCAGGACCTGTCATTACCCACTTTTTAGAAGAAGAAGTAGGAGCTTACATCATCATAACAGGCATGTAACAGTGATAGATAGGACAGACTGACTCAGTGAAACACTGAACAGACTGCTGTCTCTTGTGAAGCAATAAAATGCCCTGAGACTCCTAATACGAGAACACAGTACTACACAATGTGAACAAAGAGTGTATAAATATTTTTTTTATTTTTGTTGCAGCAAGTAGCTCACACTGCAAACATTTAGCCTACTTTCTGAGTTGTGGTGCTGCATTTGGCCATGTAATTAGCCTGAAGATCTCTCCCCAGAGGGTGTGTGTGGTATGAACTCTTCCCAGCTATGCTGCAGGCTGAGACAAAAAGGCAGCAAGGCAGTCGGGAGTGAGTGAGAGGCCCTGTCTGGGCAATGGCTCTCATTCTGCAGATGTTATAGAGGCTTTGCATTTCGCCTACACACGACACAGGGAAAGAGCTGCTTACAGTAGTACGTCTTGAACCTAAAGCTGCAACAATTAGTCGACTAATCAGTTCATCCACCAAAACAAAATTCATCGCCAACTATTTTGTTAATCATTTGAAATTTTCAAGCAAAAATGTCAAACACTGTTGCAGCTTCTTTAATGTAATGACTTGCTGCTTTTCTATGTCATTTATAACATTAATTGAAGTTGTTTTAGACTGCTGGTTGGACAACAGAAGCACTGTGAAGACATCACCTTGGGCTCTAGGAAATTGCAACAAAAATTTTTCACCATTTTTAAAACTTGACTAACTAAATGATTAATCAATTACTCACGAAAGTAATAATTAGTTGCAGCTTTTATCACCGACTGATCTTAGTGCCCTGTGGAAATATTTAGAAAAATTCACCGCTACTTCACTAGCTACCCACATACAGTATGTACACATATAGGGACCTTAAATCTTTAAGAAGAATGGAAGCAAGTTATAACAATACTGTAATAATACAAAGCTGAAGCTGAAAGTCAGTTAGAAAATCAGTAACTCTCCAATAGATAAATCATACAATCAGTCACATATGGATTTAACCACCAACAGAAAGGCAGAGGTCATAGCAGCACTCAAGCCTATCTAGTCAGAGGCCCTGGTGATCAGAGGCAGCTGGCTCCCTGCTGGCTTCAAGGTCAGAGTGACCGACATGTCTGTCTCCTTCTGGGACCATATGCACACTGTACATTGGCTTGCTTACAAGAAACACTTGCATTACAAAAGTAAGAAAAATCAGGAGTGTATGAAAAGAAAAATAAGATGCATGACCTGTAAAATGTTTTGTAATGAACTTTAAATTCTATTTAGGAGTTGTTCTCAGCATGGCTCTTTGAGTTCATAAAAAAACACATGTTCTCCACAAACTGCAGTCTGTAATAAAAAACTGAGCCTCTGTTTTAAAGACCTTTAATTGGTTTAAGAGTTGTTTATTGTATTGTCCTCTCCTGTTGCTCCCGCTGTCAATAAATGGTATCATGTCATGGTGAAGCACAGCCAATAACCAAAGATATATTTAGCAAAAACTATGTCTTCCAGAGACATATTATCATATTATTATTATTGATACCAAAGCATCAAACACTGTGGCATCTGCTATATAATTTAAACTGCACATAAGCCAAGAGAGGCACCATGCCACCAGTGACTCAGCAGCCATAGGTTCACAAAGGGGGACTGTAGTCGTTATGTAACATCGCAGTTCGGGCTCTCAGTCAGCAACACTGAGCAACTGATGCTCTGTATTGCTGATATGAACAAAAAAAGCCAAAAGTTGTACAAAAAAGAACATGAGGAAGGAGAGAGCGGCAGACAGAAATGAAGAGTGGTGCAATGATCCAGCTGACAGGGCTCCCTCAGGGCCCATCCAACTGAGAAGCAGAGTTGTAACAAACTGTGAACCGTGTGCTCAGCCTTCCTGTAAATTGCTCCCAACCTGAGGGAAGGAGAAAGAGAGGGCCTGCTGAAATTCTAACTCTCGACTCACCTTTTCAAGGCTAATTAAAAATTAATTCCCCTCTTATCTGAAAACTTGGGCTGCTATAAATAGGAGGTCTGTTTTGTTCTCTTCAGTTCTGCAATATGCAGCACTGAGGCAGCTGGCGAGGCTGCACAGATATGCAGACTGTAGTTTCAGTGTGAGCTGTCCCAGGTAGCTGAATGGTTGGGCACTGTAATTTGCTCACGTCTCTATATGCATGATAGAGACACAGAGAACTAAACAGAGACAGAATTGGAAGGGTACATCAGTGTTTGCCTATGAAACAAAATCATACTTGAAAATATTGAATCTGACTGTGGCTTTCAAATAGAATTAAAGGTAGAAGTCCCTTGTTAATCTCCTAATCTCTGTGACAAACAAAAAGGCCTCCAAATCGAAAAATAATGTATCTCCAATTAAGTTTTTGCAAGCTCTCTCTCATCTTGCACGCTTGTTACTGCACTACAGGAATTACTGTGAAAAATCCTGCAGGACCATTGCACTGTATAGCACATTTACTACTGCTGTTGCTGGCTAGCAGAGCATATGGTTAACTCAACACTGCCTGCCAAACCAACATGTCTGGCCCAGTCCAGGAAAGACAAGGTGATATTTCCACTGTGAAATTAGATCCAGGGGAGGGGATGCCGTGGCCTAGTAACAGCTGAGCAGCACACAGCCAACAGCAGACACAACAGCCGACCCCATCTGCCATCTCTGATCAGTCAGGCAGCGTGCCTATGTGAATAGGCCTGTCTCCACTGCAGAGACTGGAGAGGGCACTCTTGTTGCATAGGCAGCTTTGGTGCCATTGATCTGTGCTGAGCAGAATGGACCTTGACCATTCCCTCGACAGTGCTTCGCTCTAGTGATTTCATAACAAAACTTGCGAATGTATTGGACTAGGCTTTTGAAATATTATCAATACACTGAGATGCATGGTATCAAACCACATTGACAGCAGCAGAACACCCTTTGCTTTTCTGCAGCTCTAATTAGCTGGAAATCCTTGCTGGAATTGTATTTTCAGGTCATACTCACAAATTCATGTTTTTGTCAGTGAAAATCATGGTGACATGAAAAGCAAACAGAATATCAAAGGTTACACCAGGGTCCAGTTAATGTCCTGCAGAAAGAGAGACCACATGTGACTTCAATTCAAACATCTACACAGGAACACAAGAGGGAGCATGACCGTGCATTTTGGTTTCTGTCTTTTTCTCTGTGATGTTCTGCCTGTTGCTCTGCTGCAAATCCAGCATTAAAAACACAACATATGAGACAAGCTTAGCTTGCATACATCTAATATTTGAATCACATTAATATTGAAAATGCCATAAAAATATAGGATGTAAGAAACAAGCTGAGGTCCAGGAGCAGTGAGGCAGAGAACAGAAGAGAAACCGTGAGACAGAGAGAGCGTGGGAAAGGGAGTAGAGATGGTGAAGACAGGACTGAAGACCTGAAGTGGGCAGCAGGCAGACAGACAGACAGACAGACGGACAATCTTTTTGCAGTGGAAGAATGCTGAGGCATTCTGACAGCTGGGGTTTATCTAATGGCACAAAGGCCTGCTTGTAGCCGCACCAGTGTGTAGCATTGTGGCTAGCCTGTGACTCACCCCCTCACAGATAGCAAGCTGCTACGGTGAATGAACTGGCTAAACAGGCTGACTGACTTCACACGGATGGAGCCATCAGATGGGCAAAAGGCCACAGAAGGGAGCCAACATAAGAGAGATGAATTACTCAAAGACCACAGACACAAAAATGTAGAGATTGGGAGAACATGATCACACTTTTGCCATGTTGCAGGATATTTAAGTGGGAATAAGTACGATTTTTGTGGACAATCACATTACTTTATGCGTGGGAGGAGAGAGTAGTTGATCACTACTACTGACTCATCCAGTTTGGAAGGTGCAGAATCAGACTTTGAAAATTCATTTTGTGAAGCAACATCAAACCTGTATAGTTTCAATTTCAAGTTTAACCAACATTATTTTAAAAATCTGCCTACTTACTAAGGGAAGGAGAGCAGAGGATCACCGTTAATAAGGAAAGTAAAGTGAGTTACGGCATGTATGCCCAGCAAAGTTGATCACACAGCGATTCAGACAGGGAAGTCTTCCCATCCACCTCAACTAAGAATACAGCCTAGGGGAGGCATAGTATCATGTCGACAGTAGATGGGAGCTGAGCTTTGGGGGGTAAGTCAAACAGACTGGAAAAAGTTAAGAAGATTGTGGGTTTCTTCCTCTAAAAGCGAGCTGAATCGGAAAATTCTCTTCCTGACAGAACAAAACAGTCAGACACATGTTTTCAATTTCTGCTGGCCAATGGGGCAAAGCAACAAGCCTAAAAGCCGATTCTGAACCACGAAAAAGTAGAAAACATAACACTACAGCAGGAGAGAGAACCCAAGGAGGAACATAGGAGGGAATGGGTATGTCCGCTGGAAGCACACAGTAATGATGATAACACCAACTTCACTGAAGCGTCTGAGCGATGACACTTGTGGTAATGTTTTAACATGATGTGTGATGAGGAGGAAGTGCAACAATTCCCCCCAGCAGTCCGCAAACCAGAGTCTCTCAGGTGATAACCGACCCACATTCTATTCCTGGAAAATGTGTCAGTAAATGGGTCAAGATCGCAACTAGAACATCACAGGGCAGCTGCATCTGTAGAGTAACTGGATTATGGAAACAGTGACAATGCAGCAACACAGACTGCTACAGGTTTGATGAATTGAGAAGTTATACACAAAAATCCCTTAAATGACTATAGTGACTCACAGGGATTTTAACATATGTTTGCTTTGGATTACAAACCACAGATACCTGAGCTTCTACATACTGAAAATATCTAAAAACATTGATCATGTACTACCATATGGATATGGATGAAGACAAGGTGATAAAAACATTCCCTGTTACTCGACATTTCGGGCCAAATGTGTTAAATCTTACGCAGAGAGATCAAGCCATCTCTGTGATCAAACAAGGACCACCTTTGGGAGCAGACAGCAGTACAAACAAACTGTTAACAGTAGTGGAAGAGGCCTGCCTTTGGCTGAGGTGACAGACACCACAGGGGGGGGTTAACCACTAGGGAGAGAGAGGATCCAGTGGAGGTAAAAATCTGGCAATGGTTAAAAAGCAAGCGAGCTCTGTCACTCATACTGTGAGCAAATGCATGTGTGTGGCCAGGATTCATTCAGAACAACAAAAAGCTTAATGTCCTCTCTGTCCCCAAACAAAGACTGATAAATATCAGATGATAATTTCATATAAGAGCACAAAAGACAGAAAGGTAGAGGTTGAGACTAATGTGCATTCCCAATAAAAGAATACTGCCCATAATTTCACAGTCATAACAGTCAGAAGTGAAATTTAGTCTACAGCTGTGACACCCAGGGAATCTGTGTGTTTCACTGTTAATCATTCCCAATGTGGAAAGTAATACACACTGTTACAAAAACATAGACCATCTCTGAAGGGTTCTGGTCTAGATCACTTACGTATATGAGTCCTGAGTAGTAGCGGTCCTTCAGGTTGTGCAGCACTGACGCCTCATTCAGGCAGGTGAGCTCGGCCATGTCTTCCACCTTGCTAAACTTGGGCGGGTTCATCTTCTGAATGTCATCCTTGTTGATGACCACCTTCTTGCCATTCTCAGCCAGCTCCACCAGCACCTCCTCACCACGCTCCTCGCGGATACTGGCTGCCTCAAAGCCATGGCGCTCTGAGGGGACCCACACCAGCTTCTTGGCCGTCCAGTCCGCCTGTGTGGCTGGGTTGTAAACCACAGCCCGGTCCACAAACAGGTACCGCTCTGGGTCCTCCTGCCCACTCCGATGAGACATCTTAGCTGGGGTTTACCAGAGCAACGTGGCCACCTAGAACAGACAGCAGGGACTGGCACATTACACGTTACGTTAAGAAATATCAGAAAGAGAATATACACCTCATGTAGTCCTCTATGTCTCACCCTTTGTGATCAGCACAGACTATGTATAGGCTTTAATCTTTACAATGATTGGCACTAATATTTTATGCGCTTATTTCATGTTGTAGCTACACATATTTAATAAATATATGACAAATTAAATTATGAACAGTCAGATTACTGTGTGCGACAGATGGCATGAAAGAAAATAAATCTCCTGCACTTTCATGAGGTATAACAAAGTAACGTCTAACATACACAGGACAGAGTGCGGAGCTGAAACCTTACGTCATCAGTTCAGACCATAAAAAGTGCTGAACAGTGACACGAATTAACAGCTATACTACATTTTAAAACCAGGTTTTGGAGCAGGTCTGACAGTCTGCACGACTTCTCACTGGATGTATATACAACAGTAATGCGCATACTGCGTAGGTAACACCGCTCTCACAGAAAAGCTGGACGGAGCGACATCGTGAATGGCCAGAAATATTGCAGTGTCGAAAATAAGCCGCTGTAACACATATCTCCGTCGACCAAATAACAGCTACAAGCTGCACTTGTCTGCGCAGATGAAGCTTAGACAACAGATACGATGACTGTGCATTGGCAAATCTCCAAAAAAGCTCAGAATAAACGTAATACAACAGGGGGAAACTTGCTGTTAAACTCATGTTTTCAAATTCTAAGCTAATATCTGCGGTAATGAACCTGCGCAACTGACACTGCTAACTAGTATAGCTAAATTAGGTGACCGAAATGTGGTATGATAGGATAAATAACGTTACCAGCTAAAAGTCCGTTTATCATCGGAAGAACGACCGAAAGGATAAAGTAAAACAATTAACGTTAGCTTGAGAGGAGGTAGCAAGTTTTACTTAGCTCCAATTAAACTGAACTCATTAAGCTAACTTAACACAGTCAAAACAGCACAGGTTGAGTTTCACTGCGTCGTTAACGTTTGTCCAGCTTAGGTGAAATAAGATGTTAGCGAGGCAGGCCACCTCATATTAAAAGATAGGTTCTTAACTCACACAACTAATAATGACTACAAAGTATAAAGTTTCCTGAGCGACTTCCATCCTCCATCCTCAACACTGGTCCGTTCATCCACACTAACGGTCTAATATTCACCACGCGCTCTCTCATCCCCGTCCTCGCGCTGAATAATGTCTTACCTGGTGCAGTCAGATCCTGTTCAACAAGCAGTCCGCTATCCGCCTGACGCGACCCTGTATGCAACTAGCTGCTACACACAACAGAAATGCTGGCATGTATCTGGGCTTTGGTATGCACCACGGGCACAGAGCTGCCTTGCCTCTATACTGGGGCCCCTCCTAAAGCGAGCGGACTTGACCGCTGCTGCTCCCGCCTACGGTGAACTGAGCTCACATAGAGAGTGACCTTGCAGATCAATACACCACACCGCGGACACTCTGTGGGATGATTCACCTGAGCCTTAATTCAGGCCGTGTGCGCAGGCGCCGGCTATAAATTGTTATAACTCAGGTGAAAAACATATTTTATGGAGACATGATGCTGGGGCAGCCTCTTCCCAAAATCTATCCCCCACATATCTATGCATTGCACCCACCCACCAGACGCAGCCCTGAGACAACTGGGCTCCCACTTTGCGCCCCTCGCCCCCCATCATTGGCTGAAACAAACACACTGATTTGATGCATATAAACAACCAGCATGACAAAATGATCGATTTTGCAACTGCTGCTTGCCTACATAATAACTAACATCCAAAATAACTTACATGCTGGTACCATCTGATATCTCCTAGATCGTCATTGTTTAAAAATATTCCCCACTGTGGCAATTACACATAAGGAAAAATAGATTTTGAAAGACAGACGTGTAGCTTCCTCACTCTCAAATGTCATATATTCATTTCAGTCGTCATTGCCATTCCCCTGCCGTAAAGTGAAACACCCCCCTCTGGTGTCTGAAAGCGACAACAGCAGCATTTTGTGCTCAACAAAACTCACGCAATAACACATCACTCAACCACAAACACAAGTTATGGGTTTTACTGTGGCCCTTTTATTACAAATGGAAAAATCTCATAGAAGAGAGGGAAAAGCGTGTTTTCTGTAATTAAATGGTTTGCATCCAATCTAACTGCTGGAAAACACGCTGCTGTCATAATCAACTTAAACATCAAAAAACAAGAGGCATTGTATGTTGTTGGTATGTACAGTGTGTTAATGTTGGAGGCTTCAGCGTCCCCCCCTCCAGGCTCCTCCACCCTTGTTCTTCTTCCCTCCTCGTCCACCCCCACCACTGCCTGGTCCTCCTTTCACTTTCTTCCTCACTCCACTTGCTTGTTCTGTGTCATCCTCGTCTCCATCGCCTCCTTTGGGCCGTTTCCTTTTCTCGCCTTGCTCCTTCATTTCCTGAGGAAGGGAAGACATTTTTCCCCCTCAACTTAATGTTGACAATCCAGATATGACATCCATCTTCCTTCAGAACGGTGGTCCTCTACTCCCTTTATTTTCTTCAGACACAGTCCAGGCAGATGAACTCAAGTGGCTCTTCATCAGCACCACCAGTCATGTTCCAAATGTTAATTTTAACTGCCTTTAACTGGGCTTTACTTAACACTATTAACTACACAAAATTCATCTGCAGTATTACTGGCAGAAGCTAAAAACTTAAACAATTTATCCATTACTTTTAGCCAATCCAACTCTGCTTATTACATTTGGTTATTACAATTATTTATACTTAGCTATTTGCTAACTGAAGTTCGTTGGCAATGATTGTATTTTCTTTTTATTGACATTTTACGCAGCATCCCAGCTTTTCTGGAATCGGGGTTGTAATTTTCACGCATTCTCAAATAATTCTCATGGCATTCTCCACAATCTTCCCATCTACTACAAAGGTGCCCCCTGTGGTACAAGTACCACAGTTTTTTTAATATACTGTTATTTCTGGATTTTAACTTTTTATATTTTTCAATGTTTGCACTGTACAGCACCTTGGAACTCTTATTTCAAAAGGTGCCATATAAACAAAGTTTATTTACTTAGTACTTCAGTCTATTCACTAAGTACTTAACAATCTACTATAGAATGTAGTTTGTCTGTCTGTCCTTCTGAGGACATTCAATTTATTTGTACAGAAGTGTTACCATGTAATATGAGACTACTTACCAGCCTGGCAAATCTCTGGGCCTCGCTCACCCTCTCCACCAACATCATCACTTCCTCTTCCTGGGTAGGGAAGGCAGGAAGTTTCTTCCCAATCAGGCTTTCAATTCGTTGAAAAAGCTCCACATCATATCTAACACGACAGAATGTGTCAGTTTACGGCACTCAACTCACTTTCACTTACTTAGAGCATAAACAAAAAACACTACAAAAAAAAGGTGGCAGACAAGCACACGAGTTCAGTAATCAAAAAATTAAATGGTTTAACAATGAAGGCAGATTTACAAATCCAGTCAAATAGCAAGACATTAACCAATAATGTGGTTACTGGTGAGAAACAGGCAGTCCTTACTGAGTGACAAAAGTGATGGACTTTCCAGATCGTCCTGCTCTGGCTGTTCGTCCGACTCTATGGATGTAGTCCTTTGAGGACAGACAGATCCAAAGATTCATTCAAATCCAATTAAACTAACAAAATCATCAAATAAACCAGGAATGTGAACATCAGCACCAAGGTACCTTAGAGTGAGTGGGGATGTCGTAGTTGATGACGCAGTCAACATGAGGAATGTCCAGTCCTCTGGACGCCACATCGGTTGCCAGCAGCACAGATCGAGATTTGGACTTGAATTTGTTTAGTGCTCCAAGACGTTTATTCTGTCCGACAAAGGGAGGAAGAACCAGCGAGTGAATATGACATTAAACAGACACCGAAAAGACACATATGTCACACTTCTATTAAGGTTTTCTAATGAAGCTTCAATTGTCTGTCATCATATTTTATGATGTCAGAGATTTTAGTGAGATAACAAAATGTTGTGAATTTTGGAAATGATCACAATTTTTTTCAATTAATTCAGACCTCTGAGTTACGTTCATAATCACATACTATGCACTGCATACCCAATATGTTTATTCTTGTTGAATATACCTTTATAAGAGCGTGTTTGCTGGTGGAGACGCGTAACCATAGTAACCTATGCCAAAGATTAATTCATTTCAAAAATACATTATGCCTCAAAACGTATACTTACACTAACTGTTAGGCTGTAACAGTGTTACGTTATTATAGAACAGCATTAAGTTGTTATTGTCTCTTACGTTGTTTCTGTTTTCTTTAGCTCTGCACTGCACAGCTGGTGTACTGTCCAGTTTAGGGTTAGTTTTTGCACACAGTAATAGTTTCTTGGAAATAATATTATTATTAGATTTCACAGGCAGCGCCAGACTTTAAGATGCCTGAGTTATTGGAAAACTATTGGAAATTTTTGGATCACATAAAATCCTCACAATGCAAGAATACTGGGTTTAATACTATGTTAAAAAGAAATGAAAATACGTGCCAAAAAAACAGAAAAAAAAATATGTAAGATGGATAAAAAAAGGAGTTAAAAACTGTCAGTAAAGCAACTGTGAAAACCTTTAACCGTTTGAAGATGTGGCAAACAATGCAGTCTAACAATGAATTCTAGCATGGATTCATCAGCTACACAAACAAAGCTTCATGGAAAAAAACTACAAAAAATTACACCATAAAAAATTGTTATCAGTACTAATGTTTGGCCCTAAGAGCTCAGAGGACAAATGTTTGCACTCAGGACCAACTGACTTTAAGGTGTGTGTGTGTGTGTGGTACTCTGAAGCTCTACCTGACTCATCTGGCCATGAAGAGGGATGGCAGTGATACCAAGGTTCCTTAATAACAGCGCCACCCGCTGGGCATTGTTACATGTGCTGCAGAAAATTATAAATGAGTTTCCTGCAAGTTCATTCAGGATGGACACCAGGTAACAGTCCTGCCACAAAACAAACACAAATTATTGTTACAACCTTAAATATAGTTTATGTAAATACATTACAGAGTCACTGTGGTACTCTGATGACAAAGGATGGACAACCGCATACCTTGTACTTCGACGGTATGAAGATGTAGTATTGCTGCAGTTTGTCTACTGTAGAGTATTTAGTGGATACTGCACACTTCACAGGGTCTTTCAACGCTGCTCTCTGGAGTTTCTGGACCTGTAAATGAAATGAGAAAATGTCAAGGTAAGAGAAAAGAAAAGCCTAGCAGCCCCTACAACTGATGTAATGTTCTGGTGCCAATTTGCAGCACCAGCAAGACAGAATATAAATAAACGTATTGTCTACCTTTTTGGTCATGGTGGCTGAGAACAAGAAGGTGCGTCTCTCTCTTGGAATTACCTTCAAGATTTTATCCACCTGGTAAAAGAAAGAAAACAAACTCTCAGTAAAGAAAATGAAGGAATATTTCCATTCGAGTGATATGTTTCCTTATAAACAGAGAACATTATGAAATTAAGGTAAATACAAGGGGAAATTGTTACAGTGATTGAAAACAATCACATCAAAAGTTTCTAACTACCCACCTCCGTCTCAAAGTCCATGTTGAGGATTCTGTCCGCTTCGTCCATGACCAGGTACTTCAGAGCTCGTAGAGAGAAGCCCTTTGTGTTCTCCAAATGGTCTATCAACCGACCAGGTGTTGCTGTAAACACATTTGATTCACTGCATCACATTCATGCTAAAATTCTTGCTTGTTCAAACTGTTGAACACTGAAATGAGTGGAAGTCTGTGTAAATGTGAATGTCCTATAACAAAATGAAAGGAAGCATTCCCGTACAATTTCTGATTGGACAGAAACATCTGCATTATATTTTTATAAGGAGAAACCAAGGGTGTTGATGTATATGAAATGAAAAATTGATTGTGGTCTTACCAATGACAATGTGTGGTTTTTTAGCCAACACTAAAGACTGGGACATCATATCGATTCCTCCAACTATAACAGCTGCAACAGAAATGTGAACCATTTACACAAAACCACAGAAAATCATCTGAATCAGTGCAAGCCAGTGAACCTTTATGGACACGTACCACACTTAACACCAATGCTGGAGCCCAGGGCCTCAAACTGCTCAGAGATCTGAAATGCTAGCTCCCTTGTAGGGGTGAGGACGAGAGTATGAAGCCTCTGGGGCGAGGCCAGCAGGGACTGGAGAATAGGCAGAGCAAAGGCACCAGTCTTTCCTGAACCGGTCTCTGCCAGACCAATAACATCCTTCCCTAAAGTTCAGATAGAAGGTACAGAAAGATGTTAATTGAATAGTGGACAAAGGAGGAAATACACTGAGAATTTAATTGGGTTTTTTTTTTTAACTCTTTTACTTTTCAGAGAGTTATACTGTACTTTGTATGAACACATTCATTTGGCAGATATACCTACATATTACTTTGTTTGTTAAGATTTTTAAAAGCTTTTATAATGTTTTTTTTTTTTGTTTGTTTTTTTTTTGCTTGCCTGAAAGCTTTGTTTACATTTGGGCCAGGTGAGGAAAAACAACATCCTTCACATTGTGGGTCACAAAAACCTGTACCTTAACTATGATGTTTTGTAGTGTAGTAAATTAAACCAAACATAAAGACATAAATAAGCCAGAATTATACATTACATTAAAAAGAACATTAAAATTCTGATTAAACACCAGTGCACCAGTAATGACAACATACTAGTGTAATAAATAATAATACTAACAAGGCTCATTCAGCTGCATAATAACATAAAGTACATATAAAAGAGAATTAACATTACTAAAGTGATATTTTGAATGCAGGGCTTTTGCTTCATGGACTGTCTATACCCCGTGGTGCTGTAAGCACATTTGAGCGGCTGCAGGACACTGATAGCAACCTTCTCTGATGGAGCCAGCTGACAGAAAGACGTCCCTGTGGACACTCACCTTGCAGGGCTATTGGTATGGCTTCTATCTGAATCTTTGTGGGACTCTTCCATCCCAGCTGATCACAAGCCTCACAGAGAACCTCAGTAACACCCTGAGTACGGAGAAGACACCGAGTAGAGAACTTTGTCAGTTGCTGATAGTTCTGATACCAAGAAACAAGCGTCCTTAAAACATAGTCAGATTCTAGGTACATCTCAAACGATAAACTTAACGTTATAGATAAAACTAGCTTAGTTTGGCTAGCTCATATTACTGTGCCGCTGCTCGCTTATGTTGCAAGAATTACGTCTCTTTTCTTAATTTGTGAGTTAAACCTACCAAGTCCTTGAAGGTCTTCACTGTCTCATCATTTTCGCCGCTAATAAAATGACTGCTATCATCACCACTACTCGAACATTCGAGTGTTTCGTCTCTGTTTGGTTTCACGTTTTCCTCAGCGTCCGCCATGCTTTTCGCCTCAACGTGTCGTCAGCTTGGCAATGCGCAGTCGCGGAAACGCAATCAGCCACAGTGGATGATGGGAATTGTTGTTTTCAATATGTCCTCGTTTGTAGACATGTACTGGTCATCCACAGACTGCATACACATACATCCCATCTCTACCACATCAAAAGCCAAAATAAATTTAAATTACTGAAATTGATCTTTTTCCAGACAGAAACATCATGAAATTAAATGTTATAATATGCATCTATAATGATATTTTCAATGTGTTGCATGTATGTATTTATTAACTCACAGTGAAACACAAGGGGGAAATTAGTGGATGTGTTTATTTAGTTGCAGCAAACTGCTTTAGACGTGTTCTGTCAGTCAGACAAACATTCCACAACTTTATTTTAGATGTCCAACATGTTTCGAAGATCACAAATAAAATAGTCAGCCATAAAATTACACAAGATGCTGTTTCTGGTCATGGCAAGTCACAAATAGCTGGCTGGAGAAAAACACAGTTGTAGGAAAAAATAACAACATACTTGAGACACAGAGCACTTGATAGCCTCTGGCAATTTTTTTTTTCCTGTGGAAAAATGTTCTTTTAAGTCAAGTAGTAACATAGAAACCAATCTAAATGTTTCAAATTACATACATAATCAAATTTCTTATGTAATTCACACTCACATTCTCTGATGTGTCAACTAATAGTCCAGATGAAATGAATGTGAGCCTGCTGAGACCTGTGCTGACAGTGTAGCACTCTTTCCTTGGTTTTAAAGGAGATCTAGCTTAGTGCCTTGAAGACAGCTACCTCTATAACTCCGCACAAAGAAACACAGAAAACAAATATTCCCCACTGAACATATGCCGCATTGTCCTGTCAAGTCTCAGAGGAGTCCCTCCATCTCCCTCATAAAGGCTTCATACACCTGGTCCTTAGTCTTCATGCTGGGCTGAGACACAGCACCCATTTGGGCTGGGTTGACAAAGCCCATCTGAGCAGCTGTTGCCTGCTGTTTCCCCTGTCCACCTCCCATGCCTTCATCTCCTCTCCTTCCTCCAACACCACCCCCTACTTTCTCCAGAGGCCCAGCTGTTGCCCCAGGCATCACACTGCTCTTGTCCCTACGCACCCTCAGTGCCGTGGGCACAAAACGGGTGACCTCCGCCTTTGGATTGATGATCTGAGGTTTGGCAGAGATTGTAGCCCCGCCAGAGCCGGCACCTGCAGCCAAGCTCCCTCCACCTGCTGCGACAGAGGTGATGTTTGGTCGCTTTTCAATGGTGGCTGCGTGATGGTGGCCAGGGGCGTTGCCGCCGGGATTGGTGCCTGTAGGGGCGGCAGCTGTCCCTGGGGGAGGAGGCATTTGCATGACACCCGGTCGCATGGGCATGGTAGGAGGTGGCAGGTTGCTCTGTGACCCATCCTGGTTGGATCCTGAGCCTTTTTGCCGCTGGACAATATTGGGAGGAGCACTGAGCACGTTGGAGTTGAGAGGTGGAGGAAAGAGGGAGAGGGGTGGGGCAAGTGGACGAGGGGGTCCTGCTCTCGGGGGAGGAGGTGGGATACCTGTATAGAGACAGGGTATTTTGATGAGAAATTTACAAGCCATCCCTCTTCATCACTCCATAGATTTGAATATACACTTATGGTTAATGATGTGTTAAGGTCTGCGTTTACACACAAGAAAATATGCAGTTTATACACCCAGTTTACATTTTAAGAACATATGTGCTGATGTGTGCCTTTGTAAACTGTATGCAGACATATGCCTACCTGGCGGTGCCGGAGGTGGTAGTCTGGGAGGGGGGCCTCGTGGTGGTGGGCCTGGCGGTAGGCCGGGAGGGGGACCTGGTGGAGGGCCAGGAGGCCGACCTGGTGGGGGTCCAGGAGGTAGAAGACGAGGCATTGGACCCCTCAAGCCTCCAGGCATTCCAGGAGGCCTCAAGAATGGAGGAGCACCTAAAGATCACAGAACATATCACCTTAAAACAACAGGACCAGAACATATCACCTTAAAACAACAGGACCAGGGATTTATTCTAATGTCCAGAGTTGGGAGCCTAACATTGCATATAACAAATATATGAACTAGCCTGGTGGTGGGCCAGGAGGTGGGCCAGATGGCGGACCAGGAGGCCTCATCGGAGGAGCTGGGGGTGGACCCAGCGGTGGAGGCCCAGCCATTGGTGGACCTTGCAAGTGTGGAGGCACTTGCTGTCCCACTGGCCCAGCAGGAGGGGGCAGACGCTGATTGGACATAAGTTGAGGCTGGTTGTCCCCTGGCGGTCCCCTGTCCTCAATGTCTGAACTGTCTGATTCATCTGTATATTCTTCCTCCACCTCTTCTTCTTCCTCCTCTTCAGGAACTGACTGACCTGAAGATAAAAGATAAAGAATAAATCTAATACCATGTCACCAAAAAGAGCAATGAAGGTATACCAGTTTGGTAAATAGGCAGCAAAGACATTGGTACACCACAGTACCTGCCATCCTTAACATCATGGCCTGAAGAGGGGTTATGGCCTTGGTTCTCTTAACCATCCTCTTTTTCTTCCTCTTTCCTTCACGAGGTGGCTCTGCAGGCATATCCGCAAAACGTACACTGCGACCTAAAGCGGTTAAACATCGTGGTTATTAAACACATCCATCAAAAGAATGTATTAGTGCAAGAACACACATTCTAATTTGCATAACCACTCATTACACATTGTGGAGCGCCACCACATCATCCAGAATGTATATCCTGTATCATCTTTGGTGCTTCTGCCAAAACCACCAGTACACAAATAAAATGAACTGTTTTGAGTTGACAAGTTTAAAAAATAAGCTGAAGGACTTCTGAAACACTCACCAGCATGTCTTTCATTCATCTCCCTATCCTCTTCTCTTTCCCTCCCATCCTCCTGCCTGTCAACACTCATTCTCTGGTCACTGTCTCTGCCTTCATCCCTCTCTTCTTCACTGTCCTCTTCAGAGTCACTTTCATCGTCGTCCACATCATCCTGATTTCTGTCGCTCTCACTGCCACTGTCCCGATCTCTTCCCAACTCCATGGCAGTGTCCTTTTCAAAACCAGGAATAGAGGGCTCTGTTCAAGAGAACAAGAGTTGAGGAAACAAGCAGAAAGGTGAGCAGTAACATAATTATGAAATCATGATGCTGCTAGAATTATTATAAGGTAAATTAACATTCAGAAATGTAATAATTCAGGGAACTGTAAGTGCATTACCCCTGTCTGTGCCATAACTTCGTCGGGCAGGAATACCATACAGTGCTAGGACCTGTGGCGGTGGGGGCCCAGGTGGGGGCCCAGGAGGCTTCTTTCCTGGAGGTAAACGTGGTACACCTGGCACTGTTGCCAAAACCGGTCCAGTGGATGATGGCAGAATTCCTTTACTAAGAGAAACCCAAGAACAGATTCACCTCAGTGGCACAGTGATACTCAGCACCATCGTACACTTAATTTACCTGCAGAAACCTTGAATAGACACAGGACAATGCTTACCCGAAAGAGGTGGTCTTCTTCAGTATGGAGGGGGGCTGAGCCCCTGGTAAAGGGATGTCCTGGATGTGGATATTTGAGGGGGCGTGGGGCATATCTGGTAAAGGAATACTGTCAACCTCCACTGACTCTGCATTCTGAAAAAGAAAACAAAAACATGACAGTAAGAGTCACCACAAAGTTTAAGCATCTTCTCATTAGAACACACATTTACACAAACACACCTTGACGGAGTCAAAATAGAGAGCCAGCTGTCCTCGTTTGGTCTCATAGTCCAATTCCAGTTTACGCAGCTCTTTGTAGGTGTCTGGGTTCTCTCTTTCATAGAGACGGACAATGCGCTCAAACGTCTCACGTAACTTCTTCCTCTTGTCCCTCAACACTTTCTCATTCAGCAAGGGCTGCTGAACTGGGTTGAACTCTGTTTAAAGTGTCCCAGAAAAGCAAAATAAGTAAATTATTTGTAAAATTTTGAATATTGTCAGTTTTTGCTAGAGTGTTGAAAAGCAGAAAAATAGGAATATAAATGTAAAAATAAGGACATTCTTCTCATTTTGCAGGAGAAGAATGTTCTTACGGACAGTCAACATATGTACAAACCCATTTTTAACTGCATAAAAGCTAATTCATCTGTAAAATACACATTTAGCCCTCTCACCCATCTCATCAAGCTTCTCCATGTCTCTGATGATCTGTCTGGGGTCCTTCATCTTCAGCACTGCTGCTCGCACCATCATTCTCTGCTTCTTGTTCTAGCAGGAGTATTTACAAAGAAAGTAAAATGTTATAAACACAACAACATTATTGTTGTACTTAAGATGAAGAAGTACTTAAAAACTGAATTCTGTATTTTAAGACCATGACTACCTTTTTTAATTCCCTCTTCCTGGCCTCCTTTCCTGTGAGGAAGGTAGAGAATTAATTATCAATCTGATTTTTGACAACGACATATTGCTAATTCTTCTGCTACCCAGCGCATTGACGCCAGAGAAACCAGTTCTTGGTTATAGTGGGCAAAGTCACTTACTGGCCTGGTCGGTGGGGTTCATAAACTTCCCACTCTTGGTGGAGGAGGTTGAACGTCTCCCCATCGTGCCGATGTGTCTCTTTCACCCTGCAAGGTATTAAAATCCAAGCACCGAAGTCAGATTAAGTAAAATCATTGGCATCCTCTCAACAGCTTTGCAGCTTATCACATCTTTTCAATCCACAAACAATTCAAAGCAGTCTTTGGGGGACTATATTTCGAAGGAATCGCCAATTACATTTAGTTAAAAATATTAACAATCATTCCTAACTATTGATACACAGGATCTATAGTTTAGCTGCAGCACATACAACAATTATTTAGACGGAGACTAAATATTGTACGACTTGTTGAGCATTGTTGAGCATAGCTACTATTAGCTAAAAAGCTAACAAACTTGGCACTCAACGCACAACTAAGTTAACGCTAATAATATAGCTAATGTTAACGACACATAAAACGTGGCGGGTGGTTTAAATGGCTAGCAAACATAATAAAGACAAATCTGAAACCAATAACAAACATAACGGACAGAAATCTCATTCAGCCATGCAGCGGGTAACGTTAGCTTGTACTTGTAGCTAGGGCCGCGTTAGCATCGAGTGCAGCGCAGGAGGCAAAACCTGACAATGCCTTTTATTCGAATAAGCCTGTAGAGCATAACGAACTATACACGTACCTCTGCCTACCAAAAGTGAAGTAAAGTGTACTGTTTAAGCTCTGAAAGCGAAATCCAAACCCTTCAGGAATGAATGCATTCAACGACTCAATTAGCCGTTCGCCATGTTTACTGCCTCGAGCAAGAGCGGAAAAGGATAATTTGACGTCATCAAAACAGGTCACTAGCTGGTAATGAGAGGAGAGCAGTCCTCCTTTGTGGAGAATAAAAACATCATTTCTATTTCACATCTTGATTGGTTATATATGTAAAAGTAATTACATTATTTTTCATATATGATAATTATTGTTGTTCGCAAAGTATTTCTGTCCTCTACAGGTCATATTAAGTAACTACAGCACTCCACCGGAATCAAGGGGACATCAACATTGGTCCTCTGTGGGATTGAGGGCAGACAGCACGGGCAGGGGCAGTATTATTTTGTATGATGAAAGTTAGTTGGTCTGTAAATTGAAAATGACAATCATATATCGATATTAATCTTATTTATAATGTTGTGCAGCTATCAACATTGCTCAAAGAAGTGATGATCAAACATAAAGAGGCACTGAGTTGAAGACCTGTGCCTGCAGCATAACGTAGAGTAGAAAAGGTATAATTTATGCCACTGAAATAAGGTGGAATGAAAAGATAAAGTAGCAGAAAATGGAAATACTTAAGTATCTCATATACTCAATCCATATATCCATATAAAAAACAATCAAAGGCCTCAACATTTAGCCTTTGGCTGCAACCAGCAACAAAGCGAGTGTGGCTGTAAGCACAGCCCTGGGACGGAGGGTAAGTGAGTGGGTTCCGTATGTCTGAGAGCTTTACAAACTTGATTGAAATAAACTGTAAAAAGGATACTTTTTACAATCTTTACTAAAATTATCACAAGAGGAGTAGAACCCAGCTCATTTAGACTTCGAAGATGTGAAGTTCAGTGTCTTTAAAGATGATCAGTTCTACATTTTAGTGTCATGATGAGTGGATGATAGATGAATCCCCACCAAACTTGATAGATTATGTAAATGGATTTATATGGTTGATCAGTTCTCGATACAAAAACTGGCAAAATCTCAAGCTAAGGTGAAGCATTTCTTTGACCGACATGCTGAGACACGTTAGTTTAGTAAAGGTGACCAAGTGGTAGCCTTGCTGTCAATTGTGTGATCGCCATTTCAAGTTTGTTGGGCCATACACTGTAGTGGGTCAGCTGACAGAACAAAACTATCTAAATGCTATTCAAGACCACAGGAAAATGATCCAACATTGTCACCTGCCGAAACTGTATTATGCTCGTGTATTGTCTGAGGTTAAGGATTGTTGAATGTTTTTTTTATTTATTTGTATTGAGTTGGCTGAAAAATTATTTACCCTTTTTGGGGGACAAGCCTACAAAACAAATCTGATTGAGTATTATATTGATGTAAGTGATGCAAAACCAATTTGTAAAAGATTTCATGAAGTCTCTGAAGAGAAACGGAGAATAATTGATAGTGAAGTCAAATACATGTTGCCTTATATCTTGGAAATCCAGCACATTAAGGAAAAAGATAGTATTATAGCTGACCCCTTGTACCTGTGTAACTACATGTCTTTTACACTGTCCTCTGTATAGCCTTATTTCCCTTCCCCTTAAATTACTCAGAGACACCAAGACTATTGAGCTTGGAGATGCCCAAGAGTGTACAGATAAGGGTGGTTGGGATTAAGCCAAGTACACCTCATTTATTCTCTTTGAATTTCTAAGTTTACATTGTAAATAGCTTAGTGCATTTTGTTTAAGGTCCAGGGTAGGTACCCTGTCTTATAGGGGGCCCTGGGTCTTCTGTCTTTGCCTGGCTGCGTTTTCTGTCTTTCAGGCAATCGATAGGCAGACCAGAAAATTCAGCAGGTGTAACACACCTGGGCAGGCTGGGCTTGGGGAGCTATGGAGGCGAGGAAGCAGTCCTGCCAGATCTTTTCATTCTCTTTCCTTGGCCTACCAATTGAGACTGTTTGGTATTTTGTGTTTCACATCCACACATACACTCCACTGCACTCATTCACCCACACAAACATTGCATACATACTGATTTGCTGTTTGATACACGTTACTGTATTGTTTACTTTATTTAACTTATTAAAAGTTTTATTATTATTTGAAGGCTAAGTGTGGTTTTCCTATTTTGTCATATACTTCTGAAGCTGCTTGTGACAGGACTGAAATAAAGAGTATTCGGTGAGCAGAGAAAGACATGGAGACACTGATGATGGTTTATGATGATGCCACTGACATTAGAATGGAATCACAGAATGGAATATTTTATAGAACATTACTGAGCAGAATTTGGCTCAGTTCACCTGCAGCCTTCGCCGTGTGAGCTACACATTTAGTGGGACCAAACAATAATCCAAACCGGAGCAAGAGTTTGAAGCCAGTGAACTGAACCATCAGTGAATACAAAACATCTTAAGTAAGTAGTTAGACAGTTAGCTTTTGAACTAATCCTTACTGTCATTCTGTTATATGCAGGAACAGATAAATCTAACACTTAAGGCCAGCTGGGTACTCTTGGCTCTCAGATAACTGGCACAGATAACATGATGAGTGATTTATGCTTCTTTTAGTTATTCAAAGATTTTCTAAGTAAACTCTGAATGTGTAAAGAAACGTGTAACTTGTAAGCAGAGCAACAGGACTTTGGTAAAGTTAGGCTGTTGAATGCCTGTAGAGGAGTACAAAAGTATAATTTATGCCACTGAAATGTGGTGGAATAAAAAGATAAAGTAGCATAAAATGGAAATAATCAAGTAGCTCAAGTACTTACTGTAAGAGCACTTGGTATTGTCAAAAGTAAAAGTACTCTTATGAATGTACTGAGGAGGAGTTAAATCCTTAACATCACAGCTTCTTAATCCATCATTTTGTATGTTAGCTTTTTATCTGATAATAAACTGCAGCAGTCACATAAATATAGTGAATCATACAATTAACACCTCAATGAGTATAATATGACATATAATATATGTTAGTCCACGTAAAAAAGTGTCTCAAATTCAGCTTCCTATCAACGTGTGTGACAGGAGTCCAGTACCCAACAGGGACAACAAACAGCACAGAAACCAGCCAGCAAAATGGATCTGTTACCTGAGCAGGTTGACAGCACCATGACAGATAACGACTGGGAAGACTTGCTGTCTATTCTCAAGTCGACTGGAGTAGATTTAGTGGATGAAGCGCCGAATACTCTACCACCATCTACTTCACCCCAACCTTCAACTTCACATGCTCCTGTCAATGCTGAGACGGAGCTCCAGGAGGCTGACTGTGGTGTAGCAGACAATTCCTGGGAAGACTTGCTGTCTATTCTCAAGTCGGCTGGAGTAGATTTAGTGGATGAAGCGCCGAATACTCTACCACCATCTACTTCACCCCAACCTTCAACTTCACATGCTCCTGTCAATGCTGAGACGGAGCTCCAGGAGGCTGACTGTGGTGTAGCAGACAATTCCTGGGAAGACTTGCTGTCTATTCTCAAGTCGGCTGGAGTTGATTTAGTGGATGAAGCACCTCACACTCCACCTTCAACCTCACCTCCTCCTGTCAATGCTGAGAAGAGGCACAATACCTACCCTCAACACCCACCCTCAGCACAACAATCATCCTCCAAAACGGATCCTCAAGAGTCTGACAATAACGTTGCAGATCAGATCTGGGGAGAGTTGCACTCCATTCTCAAGTCGGATGGATTTGATCTTCTGGATGACGCACCCGACCTGCTGCCTCTTTCACCTTCATTTTCACCTTCACCTCCTCCTCCTGTCCATGCTGAGCTGGAGGAGGGAGGATATGGTGGCTGTAGCTCCCTGGGAGCAGCTCCTCAGAGGGTTGAGCAGCAAAGTCAATTGTTGACAGCTCCCCCCATGAGCTATGCACCACGTCAAGAAGACATGCAGCCAGGTCACCTGCACAGTCAGGCAGGTGCTTCCAGCCAGGGACAGGTAGGATACTCAGCATAGGCCAGGCACAGGTATCATTAGGAGTCTATGAGTACCTGTACTGATAAACATGCTATCAGTGTTGGATGTTTTATGTCAAAATGAAGCAAGAAACAAATCTGAATGTGAAATCACTTTGTTGTCCCTTCACATGCGTTGAATGTGATTAATTGTAAAACACGACTGTGTGGCTATTTTGATAACTGATTCATCTTTTCATTTATTTTCTTCTGGCAAATTTGCTTTTGTGTTGATAACCAAATAACTTTGGGATTTGAGGTGACCGCAGCTTTTTGCTCTGTGGTCACCTGACCTTCACATGACGACACACTCCTGACCTCTGTGACCTTCAACAGAAACATATCGTAGCTCTATACCTCAGTGCTATAGTTCCTCCAGATGTGTCTGACAGCAGCTCGTTCAAAGTTATTAGAATCTATGAGGAGGGAACATCCTGACACCTAGGGGACAGATGATGCCACTGCAGCATGTCAAATCACCTGTTCTGTGTCTGTTTGTGTCTCCAGCACAACAGCATACCAGTGACGGGGTTCCTTGAAGGCAACCAGAGCCTGCGTTATGTAGGACTGTGGTAAGTAACACACACATGAGTGAAAACATGAGTGAACACAGCTACTGAGTTTCAGTTTTAATCGTCACACACACTCGACCTACCACCTGAAGTGTGTATCTGTCTCTGTTTATGTGTGTAGGAATGGACAGCCGCTGTATGAGATTTGTGCTCCTGCTGTCGTTGCTGCTCCTCCAGCAGACGCGTCCAAATCAAAGTAAGTTTGCTCTGGACAGTTTTGGTCACGAATGTAATTTTCATAATTCTCATGAGTTGTGATTGTGGTCAACATGAATAAGTCAGACACAAATTCAAATTAGGATCTTCTTTTATTTAGTTTCAATCAGCTGTTGTTTGATTTCAGGTGTCTGTTGTTTGTCCACTGATGTTCTGCATGAATATGATTATAATCAGTGTCTCTTAATGTGTTTTAGTGGACAGTACAACAGAGACAAGGTTCAATCTTACACACATCTTGTGTTTCCACTCTTGTAACATCACCTCCTCTGTCTCTGTTTTTGTCCAATAGAAAGAGAAAGCGTCAAAACCAGCAGGAGGGCGGTCAGTATATAAAGAAGCCCCCAAACGCCTTCATGCTGTTCCTGAATGAGCAAAGGCCACACGTTGAGGCCGAAATCAGAAGCCGAGGTAATGCGGCTGTAAACACGGTCCTGGGACAGAAGGTAAGTGTTTTGGTTCTGTACGTTTGAGACACTCAGTGTCTCACACCTCTAACTCCAAATCTGATATTTAGCTTTTCATTTACTGTTTTATGATCAGAGAACAAACTGAACTCTAAAGGATTTTGCAGCATTGTGTGACTGAAATGTCCTGCGCGCATATGTGTGTGTGTGTGTGTGTGTGTGTGTGTGTGTGTGTGTGTGTGTGTGTGTGTGTACATGCTATCTAACGTCTTGTTGTTGTCCGCCCACAGTGGAAGTCACTGTCACAGGAACAGCAGGCCACATATTACGAACAGGCCGACAGAGAAAGACGGCTCCACGCCCAGCAGCACCCGGACTGGTCGTCCAGTCACAACTATGTAAGTACACCCTGCTCACACACAGCTCACGACACACACACTACACAAGAGCCGATGACACACACTCACTGCAAAGAGTTTTTCTCAGCTGATGTCAAATGCAAAGTGTGTCGCGTTTGTTTTTGTGCAGGGCAAAAAGAGGAAGAGAGAAAGAAGAAGGAAGCCCACCTGTGCTGAAGGTAAGAGCATATTTCTGTGAATCACAGCGTGTTTTCATGTGAAATGTCATGAAAACTAGATGATGTGTGGACTTTTAAGGATTAATTCTGCATTTTGGAAAGCTATTGACCGTTTAACATCGATACAAGAGACTGAGGAGCAGAAACCAACTCACTCACACTTTGAAGATATGAAGTTCAGTGTTGATCTACATTTTAGTAGATTTAATATAAATGACACAAACAGCTTCCCTGCAGTGAACGACGACACTGACATAAAGTCTTTAACTGAAGACTGAACTGACGATTTCTACAAAGCTAATAAGAAATCAGAATCATCAACACAAACTGTGACATTTTCAAATTAAATGTCATTTGATTCAGTGTTGGTATTAAAATGTTGTTTAACGCAGGTTTCAGAAACACCATCTTGTTTTGAAAGGTTTAGAAAACTGATCTGTGTTTCTGTCTGATTGTGTTGCTGCATCTGCATCCAAACCTGAAGATGAAACACAGCAGGCCAAGAAAATGTGTGTGACTCCAGTGCAGACAGCAGTGACGGAGGCCTTGGTCCCACAGACAGATGTGTTTGAGCCTCACGCACACGCAGGTGCGTTCGAGCCTCACGCATACGCAGGTGTGCTCGAGCCTCACACACAAACAGGTGTGTTCGAGCCTCACGGACACACAGATGTGTTCGAGCCTCACAGACACACAGATGTGTTCGAGCCTCACGTACACACAGATGTGTTCGAGCCTCACAGACACACAGATGTGTTCGGGCCTCACAGACACACAGATGTGTTCGCGCCTCACAGACACACAGATGTGTTCGAGCCTCACAGACACACAGATGTGTTCGGGCCTCACAGACACACAGATGTGTTCGAGCCTCACAGACACACAGATGTGTTCGGGCCTCACGTACACACAGATGTGTTCGAGCCTCACAGACACACAGATGTGTTCGGGCCTCACGTACACACAGATGTGTTAGAGCCCAGCATTCAGTATGTGACGTTGTCCCTGCCTCCTGACTGGATGTTCCAGCAACAGCTTCCAGTTCATTCGCCTCCACCAACTCACACACAGACGTCTATCAGCCAGTCACAGACAAGCTACCCAGCCAATGACGGAGCAGCTCGATCCCCTTCCAATCACTGCACAGCCTCAGCTGCACATGGACAGACTCAGTGTCCTCCGTAGTTTCTTTGTTGTTATTATTCACTTTTTGTTTCTTATTGTGTTCATTACTAATTTCACTCAGTGTGTGTAAACTTGCAGCCTTTAACTGTTTTTTGGTTTTGCGATTTTGCGGAATCTGATCAATAAAATGTAGTAACCTAATTAATGATGATGTATTATCATTGGCTAAGATGAGACCTTAGTGAGCCTCAGGGTGTGAACTGATAAGCAACACTGCAGTATACAAAGCAGTGACAATAAGCCCCAGCCTCCACGTTCCCTCACTATTTTTGGAGACATGTCAGAAAACTTCACTGCGGTAGCCTGCCTCAACCGGCAGGGGGCGCTATGAGTATATGTGTAACCCTCTTCAAACAAGCCCAGTTGGCCCCAGAAAAGGCACATGTGAGCTGTGTCAGCTGAAACAGATAACCAGCTGAAAGTAATGGATTCTCTTTCTTCTTTGTCTAATTCTGTTTAGCACCAGCATCTGTTGAACACTGAGAGAGCACAGGCCATACTGGTTTATGTTTTGAAACATTTATCTTCATGGATAAGAAGGAACCAGCCCAAGGCCAGATTTCTATATAAACACCGTGCAATGCAAGTTACTTCATAAGGAAACTTATTCCCCAACAATAAATAATTTCTTATTAAATAACAGAAAATATGTATTTAATCCAAGTCCACCTTTGAAATAATTTGAAATAATAATAATTTGTGCTCCCTGTATATCCTGATCAGCAGACATACAACCACGTCCCATTCTGAGTGAAAACAATCAATGTGAAAGTGAAAGGGCCAATTTGGAAAAGCTGGTGGTGCTACACCTAACAGCTGCTACTTTGGCACAATAGTAAAATCCTTTAGTCCAGGGTTGAAATTCCTCCCAGTACACCAGTAGTGTGAAGGGATCTGCTCCTTTGGTTGTTTCTATATGCTGACAGAATCCACAGGATCTCACTGAAAATAAACTTTTGGGACTTTTGATGTTCGACTTACAACATTTGGAAGATAGAAAGCAGCTCAGGATGAGTCCAGCCCCATCACAGCTGTCTGACTTTTTTCTCAGACATAATAGTCCCAGTTAAAACTGAATCAAAGATATTAAATGTTTTCTGTACCATTAAGTTTATTAACACAGGGAATTTCCACTTTTGCTGCTTAAATGCAAAGTCTCGTTGGCATTACTGAGTGCACTGAAGTGCACCATATCCACCATGTCCCCATAGTTTTTGAAAACAAAACACAGCAACAGAGACACAATTTCGTGTACCATCAGAGTGGACATTTCTGGGAGAAGCTTCTCACTGACTGTAAAGTCTTCAGACAAAGATGTGAGTGTCAGCACAGTTCTGCTGTACTTGCTATACAAATACAAAAGTGCTTCATTTGTCTGCATTTGTGCAGCATCAGCGATAGTGCTCCTGTGGTTCCAACACACCAGGTAAGGTTAACCAACAGCTATAAATGCACTCTGTATTCAAAGTTCTCTGACAGGAAAATATGCCACATTTCCTTGTTGTCGTTGTCCCTTGTATGAAAAGCGACAAACAGGTTTGACACTCCAACAAATGACTCACCCATGATGAGAAAGCATTTGGGTTTGTTCCAGTTTTTACCAAGTGTTTATGAAAGCCCATTAAGCCTCTTGGAAAATGTCGTGTCATGTGAAATGTTTATATCAGCCTATTGGATCGAATCAAAATCAGAAACAGCAATTGAGGGCAGTTCAAAATGAACTGGTGTTTGCTGTTATGGACTTTTTTATCCTGAGGTACATAACAAGGAAGATGTAGAAATCTCATTTTCTTCTGCTGACTTCATCTTAAACAGACAACCTCACACATTTTTATTGTCAAACAACCCACACCCTCCTTGTTTGTACTGGCAAAGCCTCCGTCAACAGAAACCACCTAAACATCTGCCGATCCCTCTGCTCACACACCAACAGGCTGCCAGTCCGAAGTAGACAAAAACACACTTTGTCACATTTAAAAGGTCACAGGAAAGACCCAGCTGTTCACAACATCGTAGCCATTTTGCTGTCCTCCATGTTTACTGTCCAGTTGCTGACTGCTCTCATCTCTGTGGGCCTCTTGGTTTGGTAACCCGTACATGAACGACCTGCCTGTAAGCATTTAAAGTCCATGTAAGGCAAATTCCAAGATTCCAAGACGCATCAAACATGTCAATAGTTGGTGAAAACGTGTGAAAACAATGTGAACTATGTCATAACTGAATTATTCAATTAGGCAGTTTTTCACAATTTTGGACTTTCGCTCATAACAAGTAGAGTTTATTAGCATCGGCAGCTCAGACATAACACACAGTTACTACAGAACAATCAGGCTAAAAATGATTAAAATAAGGATGCCATAACAATAAGTTAAGTTTAATGATTCCTTAAAATTCATTTTCATTATTAAATCACAATATTTTTTTCATTTATATGCTGTATTTCCCATCATTCTGAACACATTGGAGCTCCACATAAATAAACTCAGCAGTGGCTTTTTAATAAGAAAAATGTGTGCATCAAAATCATGACAGAGAAAGTAAGATTGGTGCATCCAACGTGACTCTCAACACAGAAGCATCACAACACACACACACACACACACACACACACATCTGTTTTGTGAGTGTTTTGTTATTCACTGATCATTTGAAAGCAAAATGTAAACTACTTCACACCAAACAAGTACAGAATAAAAGCTCAGCAATGACAGCAAAGATTTTTTCACTCGATTTCCAACATGCTTCTATTGTGTCCAACTGTCTTTGTTTGAGTCTTAATGCTGCAGTTTTATTTCACTAAGGCTGTTGATTCACTGGTTTTGAGTTAACATTAAGTGTGTTAATGTGGTTAATGGTTGCTCCAAGTGTCCAGCCAGCTGCTCTGAGCGTAGCATTGAATCATTCCCACTCCCTCGTCTTCATCACTGGATGCTGCCACATCTTCCCCCTCTAAGCTATTCATTCCAGCACTGTCCCCCCTCAGTCGAGATATCTCATCTTCTTCTTTGTTCTGAGTGTGGCAGAGACTGCAGACCCTCAGTCTCTTAGTGGGATGAATGTGGTTAATCACTGCTCGCTGTTTGGAGCATGAATTGCACACCAGAAAGCCACATTTTCTGCAATGGTGTCGACGTTTGGTTGCTGTGAACTTGTTGAAGCAGCGCATGCATCTGAAGGAGGCCCGGTCTGGGATCCAGGTAACAGCAAAGCTGGAACCACGTTGGCAGCTGCCGTCCTGCAGCAGGCCTGACCGGCACTCTTTGATGTGCTCAATCCAGGCCTGCTTCTCCTCGTGTGAAGGCGCGGACACAAAAAACGACTTGCGCGGCGTACGGATCAGCCATTGGTTCCTCACATCCAGACTGTCCTCCATGTCCTCCAGCTCAATGTCCTCTGAAATGACAGAGAAGATGACATACTGATTATGTAATATGGACTGTCAAAATGCTTGTCCACCAAGAAATCAGAGTTTGGCAGTTATGGCTCACAGTGAACTGAGCTTACTGTAATACAAATCATCAAATACGTTCTGAGCTTCTTTTCAGACATTCAGCAGGACTAATAATTTTGCTTTTTGGCTGAGGGTTCGAGATATTTGCCTTTGAAACTCCTGTAGCTGAATCAGTGTAATGGGAGTGCAACTAATTCCATGTTTTTCAAAAAACACATTTAACAGAAAGAAAAATCCTGTTTTTGTTCTACAGATAAAAAAAAAATGTTTAACTGGGAGAAGTTTCGGTCATCTGTGGACATTTTTAGAGATGGTTTAGAATATTTTTTATTTTACAGCTTTTCTATTTGATTGGATTAATAAAAAAAAAAAAGACAACACCAAAGCAGTGACAAATGCATGTATTAGCAGGGAAGCTGCTCACCTAGAGGGATTATCTTCTGGTTTTTGTGAAAGCGGCCGTTCAGAATGACGCTGCCGTACACAAGAACATCGTTGAAGAGGAAGAAATCCTTAGGCTGGGGTTTCCGACGACCCTGCTTCATCAGACGGCCCTGTCCCATCAGAATCCGACCTGATTTGGACAAGGACCTCCCTGATGCACCGAATGAATTCTCCACTGCTTTGATACGCTCATCATTTTCTTTATCGAATGTTATCTGATCCATAATGTTGTCCTGTATCCGCGCTCACACTGGGATCAAAAATGAACAAAGTGCCAGCTTCAGCAGGCTGAGCCTTTAAAAAGCCTTTTTGTGTGTGTGATGATGCAGTGAGGGACTTTCCAAGAATAGACTGAAGGAAAACATGTTGTACAGGAAATAAAAGAGACGCTGAGGTGGAGCATATTGAAGGAAATGATGAATTTTACTTTAATAGGTGTATTTATGTTTTAAAAGCTTAAGATTACTTTGTAAATTCAGAGTAAATAATAACATGATACCAGAGATGAAAAGTTAAAATATATCGATTTAAGTAATATTCTGAGTTTTGGCCTATTGTCCTTCACTTGACTATTGACATTGTTTTTATTTTCATACGTCCATTGAAAAGGTTGTTTTCATTTTGCAGATACAGGCCCTGGTTTAATTGTTAGAAAAGGAATTTACATACAAAGCACATGGCCAGTTTGAAAATAAATCATAAAGAAAATAAAAAGTCACTGTTGTCGAATAAACAACCAATAATTTCTAAAAGACTGAAAATTAGCTACGCTCAGTGAATTACAACATTAAAGTGATGACTGTGATATCACTGCTTCAATAATAAGAAGGCTAAAACTGTCAGCTGAACACAACATGACCGTACTGTGAGTCTGGCTGAGCAGTTCAACCAGCAGCTGGAAAAGAAAGCCCCAAACCTCAGCATACCGTGTTCCTCACCACGTTTCTGCATGTGCAGGTTCACCGATCAATCAGTAAACAAATACCAACTATGTAAACCAGCCAGAAACAAACAACATGCCTGCAGTCACTGCGGTCACATTTCTTGGACACCAGTGATACTGTTAACGGTAACACAGTCGGGAAAACACAAAGTGAATTCAAAGGGGAACGTAGGCGGAACAGATGTACCAGTTCAGTGCATTGGCAGCGCTGTCAATGGCAGCACATGTTCAAAACCTATCTTAGTATAAAGACTGGAAACCAGCCAGACACCCAAAAACTCATTGATTAACACACCGAGTGACTGAAGTGTGGAGGCTCGAGGATGTTACTGCTGCCATCCAGGAAATAATCTGGTACAAACCGTTTGACTGGAGGGTACAATCAAAAGGGCGGTCATCAATTTTTCTTCCTTTCTTTCTTTCTTTCTCGTTATTCACACACAAAGTCTCAGTCTCTTCCTTCTTCTAGGAAGACATGATACAACTGTTTTCGTAGACTCAGCAGTCATTTTACAGGAATCATAGAGGAGGCTTCTTTATTTTGGTGTAAAATTAGTGGATTGTCCCTTTAGCTCAACATGACTGAACCATACAGAGCTCTCAGGTGAAGCATGTGAGACTGGAGTTTTAAATCCAGAGGTAAAAGTATTTTGTCAATGTTGCTCAGCAGAAAAGACCTTAATGAACACAAAGATGTAACTGCACCTAAAGAGAAAAGTGTGGGCTCTGTGTAATAAACTCACGTCCATATGAAACATTTCACTTGTTTATTTGTCACGAACCAGTTTGATCTTTTGGTCATTTTGTTGGATGTTCCTGTGAAGGTAGTGACTTGATGCCATGGTGATGCTGCTAAAAATAATAATAATAATCCATAATAATCCATAGATGTGTCAATTAAAATGATTTTATTTCATTTTAATGGACGAATATATGAAGACTTAATACTAAAAATGGTGTGTTCAGTTTATCATTAAGTCTCACTGAAATGTTTTATCAACTGATCTGTTTTATGGTACTTTACATTGTTTGTTACTCTGTTTAATGTCCCATATAGCAAAGTTTATTACCATCAATATCTGTCTTATCTTATTGATGCGTATGGACTGAAATAAAGGTTGTGTCATTGGCAGAGAAGGACACGAGGACATTGATAATGGCTTTAAGGTTTTGTTGCACACTTGGACACAAAGAGGGACTTCCAGGCGTACATGAGTTCTAAGGAATCTCTTTACTCCTTCGCTCACAGTAAAATACAGCAACAGATGCATGTGAGTGCAGCGTTTCTGTATGCTGCAGTCTGCTCAGGTACACTGAGGGGATGCAAGCACACTCCCATGTTGTGACCCAAAGGACCCCTGAGCTGCCCACGAAGCACCAGTGTGAGCATCACTCCATTTAACCTTGCTTACCTCGCCCAAATAATCTAGCTGTGAGTTCAAATACACATACTACATCCCAGTGAGCATAATAACAACACAAACAAATAAACACAAGGATGGGGGGTGTCTCGTGTCCATCAATGTCCTAAACATGTTGCATATCACTATGGTCCCCACAGTTTTTACCTTAAAAGGCAATAACCTAACATTCTATGACTGTGCTTTGAATTAGAATGGAATCACAGAATGGAATATTTTATAGAACATTACTGAGCAGAATTTGGCTCAGTTCACCTGCAGCCTTCGCCGCGTGAGCTACACATTTAGTGGGACCAAACAATAATCCAAACCGGAGCAAGAGTTTGAAGCCAGTGAACTGAACCATCAGTGAATACAAAACATCTTAAGTAAGTAGTTAGACAGTTAGCTTTTGAACTAATCCTTACTGTCATTCTGTTATATGCAGGAACAGATAAATCTAACACTTAAGGCCAGCTGGGTGCTCTTGGCTCTCAGATAACTGGCACAGATAACATGATGAGTGATTTATGCTTCTTTTAGTTATTCAAAGGTTTTCTAAGTAAACTCTGAATGTGTAAAGAAACGTGTAACTTGTAAGCAGAGCAACAGGACTTTGGTAAAGTTAGGCTGTTGAATGCCTGTAGAGGAGTACAAAAGTACAATTTATGCCACTGAAATGTGGTGGAATAAAAAGATAAAATAGCATAAAATGGAAATAATCAAGTAGCTCAAGTACTTACTGTAAGAGCACCTGGTATTGTCAAAAGTAAAAGTACTCTTATGAATGTACTGAGGAGGAGTTAAATCCTTAACATCACAGCTTCTTAATCCATCATTTTGTATGTTAACTTTTTATCTGATAATAAACTGCAGCAGTCACATAAATATAGTGAATCATACAATAAACACCTCAATGAGTATAATATGACATATAATATATGTTAGTCCACGTAAAAAAGTGTCTCTTCCTATCAACGTGTGTGACAGGAGTCCAGTACCCAACAGGGACAACAAACAGCACACAAACCAGTCAGCAAAATGGATCTGTTACCTGAGCAGGTTGACAGCACCATGACAGATAACGACTGGGAAGACTTGCTGTCTATTCTCAAGTCGACTGGAGTAGATTTAGTGGATGAAGCGCCGAATACTCTACCACCATCTACTTCACCCCAACCTTCAACTTCACATGCTCCTCTCAATGCTGAGACGGAGCTCCAGGAGGCTGACTGTGGTGTAGCAGACAATTCCTGGGAAGACTTGCTGTCTATTCTCAAGTCGGCTGGAGTAGATTTAGTGGATGAAGCGCCGAATACTCTACCACCATCTACTTCACCCCAACCTTCAACTTCACATGCTCCTGTCAATGCTGAGACGGAGCTCCAGGAGGCTGACTGTGGTGTAGCAGACAATTCCTGGGAAGACTTGCTGTCTATTCTCAAGTCTGCTGGAGTAGATTTAGTGGATGAAGCACCTCACACTCCACCTTCAACCTCACCTCCTCCTGTCAATGCTGAGAAGAGGCACAATACCTACCCTCAACACCCACCCTCAGCACAACAATCATCCTCCAAAATGGATCCTCAAGAGTCTGACAATAACGTTGCAGATCAGATCTGGGGAGAGTTGCACTCCATTCTCAAGTCGGATGGATTTGATCTTCTGGATGACGCACCCGACCTGCTGCCTCTTTCACCTTCATTTTCACCTTCACCTCCTCCTCCTGTCCATGCTGAGCTGGAGGAGGGAGGATATGGTGGCTGTAGCTCCCTGGGAGCAGCTCCTCAGAGGGTCGAGCAGCAAAGTCAATTGTTGACAGCTCCCCCCATGAACTATGCACCACGTCAAGAAGACATGCAGCCAGGTCACCTGCACGGTCAGGCAGGTGCTTCCAGTCAGGGACAGGTAGGATACTCAGCATAGGCCAGGCACAGGTATCATTAGGAGTCTATGAGTACCTGTACTGATACACATGCTATCAGTGTTGGATGTTTTATGTCAAAATGAAGCAAGACACAAATCTGAATGTGAAATCACTTTGTTGTCCCTTCACATGCGTTGAATGTGATTAATTGTAAAACACGACTGTGTGGCTATTTTGATAACTGATTCATCTTTTCAGTTATTCTCTTCTGGCAAATTTGCTTTTGTGTTGACAACCAAATAACTTTGGGATTTGAGGTGACCGCAGCTTTTTGCTCTGTGGTCACCTGACCTTCACATGACGACACACTCCTGACCTCTGTGACCTTCAACAGAAACATATCGTAGCTATATACCTCAGTGCCGTAGTTCCTCCAGATGTGTCTGACAGCAGCTCATTCAAAGTTATTAGAATTTATGAGGAGGGAACATCCTGACACCTAGGGGACAGATGATGCCACTGCAGCATGTCAAATCACCTGTTCTGTGTCTGTTTGTGTCTCCAGCAACACAGCATACCAGTGACGGGGTTCCTTGAAGGCAACCAGAGCCTGCGTTATGTAGGACTGTGGTAAGTAACACACACATGAGTGAAAACATGAGTGAACACAGCTACTGAGTTTCAGTTTTAGTCGTCACACACACTCGACCTACCACCTGAAGTGTGTATCCGTCTCTGTTTATGTGTGTAGGAATGGACAGCCGCTGTATGAGATTTGTGCTCCTGCTGTCGTTGCGGCTCCTCCAGCAGACGCGTCCAAATCAAAGTAAGTTTGCTCTGGACAGTTTTGGTCACGAATGTAATTTTCATAATTCTCATGAGTTGTGATTGTGGTCAACATGAATAAGTCAGACACAAATTCAAATTAGGATCTTCTTTTATTTAGTTTCAATCAGCTGTTGTTTGATTTCAGGTGTCTGTTGTTTGTCCACTGATGTTCTGCATGAATATGATTATAATCAGTGTCTCTTAATGTGTTTTAGTGGACAGTACAGCAGAGACAAGGTTCAATCTTACACACATCTTGTGTTTCCACTCTTGTAACATCACCTCCTCTCTCTCTGTTTTTGTCCAATAGAAAGAGAAAGCGTCAAAACCAGCAGGAGGGCGGTCAGTATATAAAGAAGCCCCCAAACGCCTTCATGCTGTTCCTGAAGGAGCAAAGGCCACACGTTGAGGCCGAAATCAGAAGCCGAGGGAATGCGGCTGTAAACACGGTCCTGGGACAGAAGGTAAGTGTTTTGGTTCTGTACGTTTGAGACACTCAGTGTCTCACACCTCTAACTCCAAATCTGATATTTAGCTTTTCATTTACTGTTTTATGATCAGAGAACAAACTGAACTCTAAAGGATTTTGCAGCATTGTGTGACTGAAATGTCCTGCGCGCATATGTGTGTGTGTGTGTGTGTGTGTGTGTGTGTGTGTGTGTGTGTGTGTGTGTGTGTGCGTACATGCTATCTAACGTCTTGTTGTTGTCCGCCCACAGTGGAAGTCACTGTCACAGGAACAGCAGGCCACATATTACGAACAGGCCGACAGAGAAAGACGGCTCCACGCCCAGCAGCACCCGGAGTGGTCGTCCAGTCACAACTATGTAAGTACACCCTGCTCACACACAGCTCACGACACACACACTACACAAGAGCTGACGACACACACTCACTGCAAAGAGTTTTTCTCAGCTGATGTCAAATGCAAAGTGTGTCGCGTTTGTTTTTGTGCAGGGCAAAAAGAGGAAGAGAGAAAGAAGAAGGAAGCCCACCTGTGCTGAAGGTAAGAACATATTTCTGTGAATCACAGCGTGTTTTCATGTGAAATGTCATGAAAACTAGATGATGTGTGGACTTTTAAGGATTAATTCTGCATTTTGGAAAGCTATTGACCGTTTAACATCGATACAAGAGACTGAGGAGCAGAAACCAACTCACTCACACTTTGAAGATATGAAGTTCAGTGTTGGTCTACATTTTAGTAGATTTAATATAAATGACACAAACAGCTTCCCTGCAGTGAACGACGACACTGACATAAAGTCTTTAACTGAAGACTGAACTGACGATTTTTACAAAGCTAATAAGAAATCAGAATCATCAACACAAACTGTGACTTTTTCAAATTAAATGTCATTTGATTCAGTGTTGGTATTAAAATGTTGTTTAACGCAGGTTTCAGAAACACCATCTTGTTTTGAAAGGTTTAGAAAACTGATCTGTGTTTCTGTCTGATTGTGTTGCTGCATCTGCATCCAAACCTGAAGATGAAACACAGCAGGCCAAGAAAGTGTGTGTGACTCCAGTGCAGACAGCAGTGATGGAGGCCTTGGTCCCACAGACAGATGTGTTTGAGCCTCACGCACACGCAGGTGCGTTCGAGCCTCACGCATACGCAGGTGTGCTCGAGCCTCACACACAAACAGATGTGTTCGAGCCTCACAGACACACAGATGTGTTCGAGCCTCACAGACACACAGATGTGTTCGAGCCTCACAGACACACAGATGTGTTCGAGCCTCACAGACACACAGATGTGTTCGAGCCTCACAGACACACAGATGTGTTCGGGCCTCACAGACACACAGATGTGTTCGGGCCTCACAGACACACAGATGTGTTAGAGCCCAGCATTCAGTATGTGACGTTGTCCCTGCCTCCTGACTGGATGTTCCAGCAACAGCTTCCAGTTCATTCGCCTCCACCAACTCACACACAGACGTCTATCAGCCAGTCACAGACAAGCTACCCAGCCAATGACGGAGCAGCTCGAGCTCCTTCCAATCACTGCACAGCCTCAGCTGCACATGGACAGACTCAGTGTCCTCCGTAGCTTCTTTATTATTATTATTTACTTTTTTGTTTCTTATCGTGTTCATTTCTAATTTCACTCAGTCTGTGTAAACTTGCAGCCTTTAACTGTTTTTTGGTTTTGCAATTTTGCGGAATCTGCTCAATAAAATGTAGTAACCTAATTAATGATGATGTATTATCATTGGCTAAGATGAGACCTTAGTGAGCCTCAGGGTGTGAACTGATAAGCAACACTGCAGTACACAAAGCAGTGACAATAAGCCCCAGCCTCCACGTTCCCTCACTATTGTTGGAGACATGTCAGAAAACTTCACTGCGGTAGCCTGCCTCAACCGGCAGGGGGCGCTATGAGTATATGTGTAACCCTTTTCACCCCTTTTTTCCAGAAAAGGCACATGTGAGCTGTGTCAGCTGAAACAGATAACCAGCTGAAAGTAATGGATTCTCTTTCTTCTTTGTCTAATTCTGTTTAGCACCAACATCTGTTGAACACTGAGAGAGCACAGGCCATACTGGTTTATGCTTTGAAACATTTATCTTCATGGATAAGAAGGAACCAGCCCAAGGCCATATTTCTATATAAACACCGTGCAATGCAAGTTACTTCATAAGGAAACTTATTCCCCAACAATAAATAATTTCTTATTAAATAACAGAAAATATGTATTTAATCCAAGTCCACCTTTGAAATAATTTGAAATAATAATAATTTGTGCTCCCTGTATATCCTGATCAGCAGACATACAACCACGTCCCATTCTGAGTGAAAACAATCAATGTGAAAGTGAAAGGGCCAATTTGGAAAAGCTGGTGGTGCTACACCTAACAGCTGCTACTTTGGCACAATAGTAAAATCCTTTAGTCCAGGGTTGAAATTCCTCCCAGTACACCAGTAGTGTGAAGGGATCTGCTCCTTTGGTTGTTTCTACATGCTGACAGAATCCACAGGATCTCACTGAAAATAAACTTTTGGGACTTTTGATGTTCGACTTACAACATTTGGAAGATAGAAAGCAGCTCAGGATGAGTCCAGCCCCATCACAGCTGTCTGACTTTTTTCTCAGACATAATAGTCCCAGTTAAAACTGAATCAAAGATATTAAATGTTTTCTGTACCATTAAGTTTATTAACACAGGGAAATTCCACTTTTGCTGCTTAAATGCAAAGTCTCGTTGGCATTATTGAATGCACTGAAGTGCACCATATCCACCATGTCCCCATAGTTTTTGAAAACAAAACACAGCAACAGAGACACAATTTCGTGTACCATCAGAGTGGACATTTCTGGGAGAAGCTTCTCACTGACTGTAAAGCCTTCAGACAAAGATGTGAGTGTCAGCACAGTTCTGCTGTACTTGCTATACAAATACAAAAGTGCTTCATTTGTCTGCATTTGTGCAGCATCAGCGATAGTGCTCCTGTGGTTCCAACACACCAGGTAAGGTTAACCAACAGCTATAAATGCACTCTGTATTCAAAGTTCTCTGACAGGAAAATATGCCACATTTCCTTGTTGTCGTTGTCCCTTGTATGAAAAGCGACAAACAGGTTTGACACTCCAACAAATGACTCACCCATGATGAGAAAGCATTTGGGTTTGTTCCAGTTTTTACCAAGTGTTTATGAAAGCCCATTAAGCCTCTTGGAAAATGTCGTGTCATGTGAAATGTTTATATCAGCCTATTGGATCGAATCAAAATCAGAAACAGCAATTGAGGGCAGTTCAAAATGAACTGGTGTTTGCTGTTATGGACTTTTTAATCCTGAGGTACATAACAAGGAAGATGTAGAAATCTCATTTTCTTCTGCTGACATCATCTTAAACAGACAACCTCACACATTTTTATTGTCAAACAACCCACACCCTCCTTGTTTGTACTGGCAAAGCCTCCGTCAACAGAAACCACCTAAACATCTGCCGATCCCTCTGCTCACACGCCAACAGGCTGCCAGTCCGAAGTAGACAGAAACACACTTTGTCACATTTAAAAGGTCACAGGAAAGACCCAGCTGTTCACAACATCGTAGCCATTTTGCTGTCCTCCATGTTTACTGTCCAGTTGCTGACTGCTCTCATCTCTGTGGGCCTCTTGGTTTGGTAACCCGTACATGAACGACCTGCCTGTAAGCATTTAAAGTCCATGTAAGGCAAATTCCAAGATTCCAAGACGCATCAAACATGTCAATAGTTGGTGAAAACGTGTGAAAACAATGTGAACTATGTCATAACTGAATTATTCAATTAGGCAGTTTTTCACAATTTTCGACTCTCGCTCATAACAAGTAGAGTTTATTAGCATCGGCAGCTCAGACATAACACACAGTTACTACAGAACAATCAGGCTAAAAATGATTAAAATAAGGATGCCATAACAATAAGTTAAGTTTAATGATTCCTTAAAATTCATTTTCATTATTAAATCACAATATTTTTTTCATTTATATGCTGTATTTCCCATCATTCTGAACACATTGGAGCTCCACATAAATAAGCTCAGCAGTGGCTTTTTATTAAGAAAAATGTGTGCATCAAAATCATGACAGAGAAAGTAAGATTGGTGCATCCAACGTGACTCTCAACACAGAAGCATCACAACACACACACACACACACACACATCTGTTTTGTGAGTGCTTTGTTATTCACTGATCATTTGAAAGCAAAATGTAAACTACTTCACAGCAAACAAGTACAGAATAAAAGCTCAGCAATGACAGCAGTCAAAGATTTTTTCACTCGATTTCCAACATGCTTCTATTGTGTCCAACTGTCTTTGTTTGAGTCTTAATGCTGCAGTTTTATTTCACTAAGGCTGTTGATTCACTGGTTTTGAGTTAACATTAAGTGTGTTAATGTGGTTAATGGCTCCTCCAAGTGTCCAGCCAGCTGCTCTGAGCGTAGCATTGAATCATTCCCACTCCCTCGTCTTCATCACTGGATGCTGCCACATCTTCGCCCTCTAAGCTATTCATTCCAGCACTGTCCCCCCTCAGTCGAGATATCTCATCTTCTTCTTTGTTCTGAGTGTGGCAGAGACTGCAGACCCTCAGTCTCTTAGTGGGATGAATGTGGTTAATCACTGCTCGCTGTTTGGAGCATGAATTGCACACCAGAAAGCCACATTTTCTGCAATGGTGTCGACGTTTGGTTGTTGTGAACTTGTTGAAGCAGCGCATGCATCTGAAGGAGGCCCGGTCTGGGATCCAGGTAACAGCAAAGCTGGAACCACGTTGGCAGCTGCCGTCCTGCAGCAGGCCTGACCGGCACTCTTTGATGTGCTCAATCCAGGCCTGCTTCTCCTCGTGTGAAGGCGCGGACACAAAAAACGACTTGCGCGGCGTACGGATCAGCCATTGGTTCCTCACATCCAGACTGTCCTCCATGTCCTCCAGCTCAATGTCCTCTGAAATGACAGAGAAGAAGACATACTGATTATGTAATATGGACTGTCAAAATGCTTGTCCACCAAGAAATCAGAGTTTGGCAGTTATGGCTCACAGTGAACTGAGCTTACTGTAATACAAATCATCAAATACGTTCTGAGCTTCTCTTCAGACATTCAGCAGGACTAATAATTTTGCTTTTTGGCTGAGGGTTCGAGATATTTGCCTTTGAAACTCCTGTAGCTGAATCAGTGTAATGGGAGTGCAACTAATTCCATGTTTTTCAAAAAACACATTTAACAGAAAGAAAAATCCTGTTTTTGTTCTACAGAAAAAAAAAAAGTTTAACTGGGAGAAGTTTCGGTCATCTGTGGACATTTTTAGAGGTGGTTTAGAATATTTTTTTTTTACTGCTTTTCTATTTAATTGGATTAATAGCCATAAGATGTATTAGATCATGTGAATTATGCAAAGTTTTAAAAAAGACAACACCAAAGCAGTGACAAATGCATGTATTAGCAGGGAAGCTGCTCACCTAGAGGGATTATCTTCTGGTTTTTGTGAAAGCGGCCGTTCAGAATGACGCTGCCGTACACAAGAACATCGTTGAAGAGGAAGAAATCCTTAGGCTGGGGTTTCCGACGACCCTGCTTCATCAGACGGCCCTGTCCCATCAGAATCCGACCTGATTTGGACAAGGACCTCCCTGATGCACCGAATGAATTCTCCACTGCTTTGATACGCTCATCATTTTCTTTATCGAATGTTATCTGATCCATAATGTTGTCCTGTATCCGCGCTCACACTGGGATCAAAAATGAACAAAGTGCCAGCTGCAGCAGGCTGAGCCTTTAAAAAGCCTTTTTGTGTGTGTGATGATGCAGTGAGGGACTTTCCAAGAATAGACTGAAGGAAAACATGTTGTACAGGAAATAAAAGAGACGCTGAGGTGGAGCATATTGAAGGAAATGATGAATTTTACTTTAATAGGTGTATTTATGTTTTAAAAGCTTAAGATTACTTTGTAAATTCAGAGTAAATAATAACATGATACCAGAGATGAAAAGTTAAAGTATATCGATTTAAGTAATATTCTGAGTTTTGGCCTATTGTCCTTCACTTGACTATTGACATTGTTTTTATTTTCATACGTCCATTGAAAAGGTTGTTTTCATTTTGCAGATACAGGCCCTGGTTTAATTGTTAGAAAAGGAATTTACATACAAAGCACATGGCCAGTTTGAAAATAAATCATAAAGAAAATAAAAAGTCACTGTTGTCGAATAAACAACCAATAATTTCTAAAAGACTGAAAATTAGCTACGCTCAGTGAATTACAACATTAAAGTGATGACTGTGATATCACTGCTTCAATAATAAGAAGGCTAAAACTGTCAGCTGAACACAACATGACAGTACTGTGAGTCTGGCTGAGCAGTTCAACCAGCAGCTGGAAAAGAAAGCCCCAAACGTCAGCATACCGTGTTCCTCACCACGTTTCTGCATGTGCAGGTTCACCGATCAATCAGTAAACAAATACCAACTATGTAAACCAGCCAGAAACAAACAACATGCCTGCAGTCACTGCGGTCACATTTCTTGGACACCAGTGATACTGTTAACGGTAACACAGTCGGGAAAACACAAAGTGAATTCCAAATGGGAACGTAGGCGGAACAGATGTACCAGTTCAGTGCATTGGCAGCGCTGTCAATGGCAGCACATGTTCAAAACCTATCTGAGTATAAAGACTGGAAACCAGCCAGACACCCAAAAACTCATTGATTAACACACCGAGTGACTGAAGTGTGGAGGCTCGAGGATGTTACTGCTGCCATCCAGGAAATAATCTGGTACAAACCGTTTGACTGGAGGGTACAATCAAAAGGACGGTCATCCATTTTTCTTTCTTTCTTTCTTTCTCGTTATTCACACACAAAGTCTCAGTCTCTTCCTTCTTCTAGGAAGACATGATACAACTGTTTTCGTAGACTCAGCAGTCATTTTACAGGAATCATAGAGGAGGCTTCTTTATTTTGGTGTAAAATTAGTGGATTGTCCCTTTAGCTCAACATGACTGAACCATACAGAGCTCTCAGGTGAAGCATGTGAGACTGGAGTTTTAAATCCAGAGGTAAAAGTATTTTGTCAATGTTGCTCAGCAGAAAAGACCTTAATGAACACAAAGATGTAACTGCACCTAAAGAGAAAAGTGTTTGCTCTGTGTAATAAACTCACGTCCATATGAAACATTTCACTTGTTTATTTGTCGCGAACCAGTTTGATCTTTTGGTCATTTTTTTGGATGTTCCTGTGAAGGTAGTGACTTGATGCCATGGTGATGCTGCTAAAAATAATAATATTAATAATATGTCAAATTAAATGAAAGAATAATGACATTTGAGGATTTTATGGGTTGATCTGATATAAAAACATTTCTTGTGTCCATAGATGTGTCAATTAAAATGATTTTATTTCATTTTAATGGACGAATATATGAAGACTTAATACTAAAAATGGTGTGTTCAGTTTATCATTAAGTCTCACTGAAATGTTTTATCAACTGATCTGTTTTATGGTACTTTACATTGTTTGTTACTCTGTTTAACATCCCATATAGCAAAGTTTATTACCATCAATATCTGTCTTATCATATTGGTGCATATGGACTGAAATAAAGGTTGTGTCATTGGCAGAGAAGGACACGAGGACATTGATAATGGCTTTAAGGTTTTGTTGCACACTTGGACACAAAGAGGGACTTCCAGGCGTACATGAGTTCTAAGGAATCTCTTTACTCCTTCGCTCACAGTAAAATACAGCAACAGATGCATGTGAGTGCAGCGTTTCTGTATGCTGCAGTCTGCTCAGGTACACTGAGGGGATGCAAGCACACTCCCATGTTGTGACCCAAAGGACCCCTGAGCTGCCCACGAAGCACCAGTGTGAGCATCACTCCATTTAACCTTGCTTACCTCGCCCAAATAATCTAGCTGTGAGTTCAAATACACATACTACATCCCAGTGAGCATAATAACAACACAAACAAATAAACACAAGGATGGGGGGTGTCTCGTGTCCATCAATGTCCTAAACATGTTGCATATCACTATGGTCCCCACAGTTTTTACCTTAAAAGGCAATAACCTAACATTCTATGACTGTGCTTTGAATTAGAATGGAATCACAGAATGGAATATTTTATAGAACATTACTGAGCAGAATTTGGCTCAGTTCACCTGCAGCCTTCGCCGTGTGAGCTACACATTTAGTGGGACCAAACAATAATCCAAACCGGAGCAAGAGTTTGAAGCCAGTGAACTGAACCATCAGTGAATACAAAACATCTTAAGTAAGTAGTTAGACAGTTAGCTTTTGAACTAATCCTTACTGTCATTCTGTTATATGCAGGAACAGATAAATCTAACACTTAAGGCCAGCTGGGTGCTCTTGGCTCTCAGATAACTGGCACAGATAACATGATGAGTGATTTATGCTTCTTTTAGTTATTCAAAGATTTTCTAAGTAAACTCTGAATGTGTAAAGAAACGTGTAACTTGTAAGCAGAGCAACAGGACTTTGGTAAAGTTAGGCTGTTGAATGCCTGTAGAGGAGTACAAAAGTATAATTTATGCCACTGAAATGTGGTGGAATAAAAAGATAAAGTAGCATAAAATGGAAATAATCAAGTAGCTCAAGTACTTACTGTAAGAGCACTTGGTATTGTCAAAAGTAAAAGTACTCTTATGAATGTACTGAGGAGGAGTTAAATCCTTAACATCACAGCTTCTTAATCCATCATTTTGTATGTTAGCTTTTTATCTGATAATAAACTGCAGCAGTCACATAAATATAGTGAATCATACAATAAACACCTCAATGAGTATAATATGACATATAATATATGTTAGTCCACATAAAAGTGTCTCTTCCTATCAACGTGTGTGACAGGAGTCCAGTACCCAACAGGGACAACAAACAGCACACAAACCAGTCAGCAAAATGGATCTGTTACCTGAGCAGGTTGACAGCACCATGACAGATAACGACTGGGAAGACTTGCTGTCTATTCTCAAGTCGGCTGGAGTAGATTTAGTGGATGAAGCGCCGAATACTCTACCACCATCTACTTCACCCCAACCTTCAACTTCACATGCTCCTGTCAATGCTGAGACGGAGCTCCAGGAGGCTGACTGTGGTGTAGCAGACAATTCCTGGGAAGACTTGCTGTCTATTCTCAAGTCTGCTGGAGTTGATTTAGTGGATGAAGCACCTCACACTCCACCTTCAACCTCACCTCCTCCTGTCAATGCTGAGAAGAGGCACAATACCTACCCTCAACACCCACCCTCAGCACAACAATCATCCTCCAAAACGGATCCTCAAGAGTCTGACAATAACGTTGCAGATCAGATCTGGGGAGAGTTGCACTCCATTCTCAAGTCGGATGGATTTGATCTTCTGGATGACGCACCCGACCTGCTGCCTCTTTCACCTTCATTTTCACCTTCACCTCCTCCTCCTGTCCATGCTGAGCTGGAGGAGGGAGGATATGGTGGCTGTAGCTCCCTGGGAGCAGCTCCTCAGAGGGTCAAGCAGCAAAGTCAATTGTCGACAGCTCCCCCCATGAACTATGCACCACGTCAAGAAGACATGCAGCCAGGTCACCTGCACAGTCAGGCAGGTGCTTCCAGTCAGGGACAGGTAGGATACTCAGCATAGGCCAGGCACAGGTATCATTAGGAGTCTATGAGTACCTGTACTGATACACGTGCTATCAGTGTTGGATGTTTTATGTCAAAATGAAGCAAGAAACAAATCTGAATGTGAAATCACTTTGTTGTCCCTTCACATGCGTTGAATGTGATTAATTGTAAAACACGACTGTGTGGCTATTTTGATAACTGATTCATCTTTTCAGTTATTCTCTTCTGGCAAATTTGCTTTTGTGTTGACAACCAAATAACTTTGGGATTTGAGGTGACCGCAGCTTTTTGCTCTGTGGTCACCTGACCTTCACATGACGACACACTCCTGACCTCTGTGACCTTCAACAGAAACATATCGTAGCTCTATACCTCAGTGCCGTAGTTCCTCCAGATGTGTCTGACAGCAGCTCATTCAAAGTTATTAGAATTTATGAGGAGGGAACATCCTGACACCTAGGGGACAGATGATGCCACTGCAGCATGTCAAATCACCTGTTCTGTGTCTGTTTGTGTCTCCAGCACAACAGCATACCAGTGACGGGGTTCCTTGAAGGCAACCAGAGCCTGCGTTATGTAGGACTGTGGTAAGTAACACACACATGAGTGAAAACATGAGTGAACACAGCTACTGAGTTTCAGTTTTAATCGTCACACACACTCGACCTACCACCTGAAGTGTGTATCCGTCTCTGTTTATGTGTGTAGGAATGGACAGCCGCTGTATGAGATTTGTGCTCCTGCTGTCTTTGCTGCTCCTCCAGCAGACGCATCCAAATCAAAGTAAGTTTGCTCTGGACAGTTTTGGTCACGAATGTAATTTTCATAATTCTCATGAGTTGTGATTGTGGTCAACATGAATAAGTCAGACACAAATTCAAATTAGGATCTTCTTTTATTTAGTTTCAATCAGCTGTTGTTTGATTTCAGGTGTCTGTTGTTTGTCCACTGATGTTCTGCATGAATATGATTATAATCAGTGTCTCTTAATGTGTTTTAGTGGACAGTACAGCAGAGACAAGGTTCAATCTTACACACATCTTGTGTTTCCACTCTTGTAACATCACCTCCTCTCTCTCTGTTTTTGTCCAATAGAAAGAGAAAGCGTCAAAACCAGCAGGAGGGCGGTCAGTATATAAAGAAGCCCCCAAACGCCTTCATGCTGTTCCTGAATGAGCAAAGGCCACACGTTGAGGCCGAAATCAGAAGCCGAGGGAATGCGGCTGTAAACACGGTCCTGGGACAGAAGGTAAGTGTTTTGGTTCTGTACGTTTGAGACACTCAGTGTCTCACACCTCTAACTCCAAATCTGATATTTAGCTTTTCATTTACTGTTTTATGATCAGAGAACAAACTGAACTCTAAAGGATTTTGCAGCATTGTGTGACTGAAATGTCCTGCGCGCATATGTGTGTGTGTGTGTGTGTGTGTGTGTGTGTGTGTGTGTGTGTGTGTGCGTGTGTGTGTGTACATGCTATCTAACGTCTTGTTGTTGTCCGCCCACAGTGGAAGTCACTGTCACAGGAACAGCAGGCCACATATTACGAACAGGCCGACAGAGAAAGACGGCTCCACGCCCAGCAGCACCCGGAGTGGTCGTCCAGTCACAACTATGTAAGTACACCCTGCTCACACACAGCTCACGACACACACACTACACAAGAGCTGACGACACACACTCACTGCAAAGAGTTTTTCTCAGCTGATGTCAAATGCAAAGTGTGTCGCGTTTGTTTTTGTGCAGGGCAAAAAGAGGAAGAGAGAAAGAAGAAGGAAGCCCACCTGTGCTGAAGGTAAGAGCATATTTCTGTGAATCACAGCGTGTTTTCATGTGAAATGTCATGAAAACTAGATGATGTGTGGACTTTTAAGGATTAATTCTGCATTTTGGAAAGCTATTGACCGTTTAACATCGATACAAGAGACTGAGGAGCAGAAACCAACTCACTCACACTTTGAAGATATGAAGTTCAGTGTTGGTCTACATTTTAGTAGATTTAATATAAATGACACAAACAGCTTCCCTGCAGTGAACGACGACACTGACATAAAGTCTTTAACTGAAGACTGAACTGACGATTTTTACAAAGCAAATAAGAAATCAGAATCATCAACACAAACTGTGACTTTTTCAAATTAAATGTCATTTGATTCAGTGTTGGTATTAAAATGTTGTTTAACGCAGGTTTCAGAAACACCATCTTGTTTTGAAAGGTTTAGAAAACTGATCTGTGTTTCTGTCTGATTGTGTAGCTGCCTCTGCATCCAAACCTGAAGATGAAACACAGCAGGCCAAGAAAGTGTGTGTGACTCCAGTGCAGACAGCAGTGACGGAGGCCTTGGTCCCACAGACAGATGTGTTTGAGCCTCACGCACACGCAGGTGCGTTCGAGCCTCACGCATACGCAGGTGTGTTCGAGCCTCACGTACACACAGATGTGTTCGAGCCTCACAGACACACAGATGTGTTCGAGCCTCACGTACACACAGATGTGTTCGAGCCTCACAGACACACAGATGTGTTCGAGCCTCACAGACACACAGATGTGTTCGAGCCTCACAGACACACAGATGTGTTTGAGCCTCACAGACACACAGATGTGTTCGAGCCTCACAGACACACAGATGTGTTAGAGCCCAGCATTCAGTATGTGACGTTGTCCCTGCCTCCTGACTGGATGTTCCAGCAACAGCTTCCAGTTCATTCGCCTCCACCAACTCACACACAGACGTATATCAGCCAGTCACAGACAAGCTACCCAGCCAATGACGGAGCAGCTCGAGCCCCTTCCAATCACTGCACAGCCTCAGCTGCACATGGACAGACTCAGTATACATAGAAATCAGGACTTGGTCACCAGGTGCACCAAGATTGATTTACGTAATAAATATTCATCTTCTTCATCTAAATAAAATTCATAGTCTTAATTTTTTCTCGTGTTTGTTACTAATTTGGTGGGTAATACACCCATAATGCAGGGATTTGCTATGCATATGTCTGCTTCTCCATTTGGAACAAAAACAAGTCAAGAATTGTTTTTCTCTTTATTGTATATAATGAACATGAACATTCAGCCGGGTGACATGAAATGGACATTTTAGTTTATCCAACTTAATTTTAATAAGTTATATTAACTCATTAAATTAAAATTAAGTTGGATAAACTCAATTCAATTGCTTGTTACCAACTGAAGCAATTCATTTGAGTTGGTCCAACACTATTTTTTCAGTGTAATCCAGTTTAAAGTATAAATATTGCACTTTTCATTCCACTGCATTTTTTTGATAAGTCTACTTGCTTGCAATGTCACCCTGGAAATGCTGAGTACCCAAAGTTTAGATTTAGCATTTAGAAAACTGCTGGATGCTTTCTTGCATATGTCAGCCAATTAATATGATTAGCGTTCCTTAGCATAATCACCAATAGACAATACTGAGCATTTGCTTGGCCAATTTTTTTTAATTTAAGTATTGGGGATTACTGAATGCTGAATCCTGACGTTTTTTGCGTTTCGGAATTGGCATTTAAACCAGAAGTGGCCGTATTTCAACTCAGCGTGGCCTGATTTTGTTAAAGCTCCAGTTAACTTTGAGGTTGTTTATTTGCTTAATACATTCAATCTGCACTTTAGAATCAAGAACTGTCAATGTCCTTGGCGTGACTATTGACACCTAATATTGTTCATGTCTTTAGCTTTGCTCGTTTTTTTTTTGTTTTGTTTTGTTTTGCACAGCAGCGTTTCATTGACCCGTGTCAGTGATTTGTGTCCAATGAGGTCTGTCAAATAAAGACTCCTCCTATGATATTAAAAGCCTAAACACACATCCAGTTCCTGTTTTGAGGCACATTCTCTTTCGGCTCTGTAGCTGAATGGTCTGCTTTTGAAAAGCATGAGCACTGGAGGATGTGGTCTCTGTATTGTTTCCCTCCGCTGGTGTGTCTCGGCTGCGGCTGATCTGATATGATCGAGGACACTGATAACAACAGATATAGGTAAGAGTTATGTTGCTCCCTGCTAATTGCTCCTTTTCTCATCCTTTTTTTCAACATTATCATTATTTACAGGACAGTCCATGCATCTGTATGTCCCCTGCCTGTCACAGGTTGGCCAGAGGTGCCACAGCATACATTTTCTGCTTACATATTCTTTGCCTGTTAGGAACACGCCTGCGTTACACAACTTCCATCAAATCTAACTGCAAAGTGTTCTTCAAGCTCTGCAGGTTTCCTGTTCCCCTTCTTTTCAATGCTGCTCATAGCTGATAGGAGTGCATTCAGAAATACACAGCATACACAGTTTAGTGTTTAATATATTACTGAAGTGCTGACAGGACCCTCAGTAATATTATGAAGGAGGGGCAGCCGTAAATTTGACAGTTCTTTTACTACTCGCTCGTCTTTCCACTTTAACATGTGCAAACAAAGCAACAGCAGTACAGCCAACGTACAATGGACTAACACCTGCTTCCTCACTAGACAATTGATAGGATTGCTTGCAGAAGCTGGAGGCGCCTTGTGGTGCAGGGCACAGAGCTGCCGCCCGTGTTGCCCTGCTGGACATACGACATGGTTGCCTTTATTGCTTAACACAATGTGTATACATATAACAAAGTTTACTGTTAGACTAATACAACTATCTGTGGCCTGTTGTATTTTGTATGCTATGCTACTATGTTACAGTGATCTCAAACAGGCAGGTGCTGGGGGTGTGGGGGTGGTCGTGAAAAGACTGTGGAAAGTACCCTGCTCAACAAGTTTAGAAAAAAATAGAAATTATGATTTGAAGATATATTCACATTGAATCCGCTGCAGCGCCCACACAGATGCTACATAGCAAGGGAGAAGTGGAAAAAGAACAAACGGAAGTATTTAAGCTACACAGTTCAAATAATTAATTAAAGGAAATGAATAAATGGTCAACAGTCATAGATTGCAGGCGGACGTATAGTCCCTGGTGGGAAGAGTAGCCAAAAAGTTGTGATGACAAATATGTCAGCATGTTTGTGAACATGTTGCAGTGTCCTGAAACTTGGATCATTAACTCTGGATGTCCCAAGCCCCAGTTCACATCACAGACTCAGGGATGACCCCCCTACATTCAGGCCTTGCCACATGAAGGAAATAAGATTAGAAAAATCAGTGTTTTATCTTTCTGAAAATGACTCACGTCAGATGATTCACGTGGGCTAATTAGGACACGATGGTGAGATGTTTCATCATTAATTGCCTGCTGAAGAAGCGTTCACATGTTCTTTTGGACGCGAGGAAGACCATCTGTGGTTGAAACCTTAAATCAGCTATGTCCACGTGACATAAAAGTGGCTTGTTTCGTGTGCGGGGGGCTGCATGGTACAGTGGTTAGCACTTTGCAGGTTTGAATCCCGGTCTGGGCCCTTCTGTGTGGAGTTTGCATGTTCTCTCTGTGCCTGCGTGGGTTTTCTCTGGGTACTCCGGCTTCCTCCCACAATACCAAAAACATGCACATTAGGTTAATTGGCGGCTCTACATTGCCAGACAAACAACCACACACTCTCTTACTCACACCTAGGTGAGTGTGAGAGTGTGTAGTTGTCTGTCTTTGTGTGTCAGCCCTGTGATTGACTGGCGACCAGTCCAGGGTGAACCCCGCCTCTCGCCCGTAGTCAGCTGGGATAGGCTCCAGCTCCCCCGCGACCCTGACGGATAAGCGGTATAGAAAATGGATGGATGGATATTTTGTTTGCCTTTGGTCTCTACTTTTCCGTCTCTCTTCTTCAGGCTACACCAGTAAGTATGACTAGTTAAATGCATGAGATTGAATATTTCCATTATGGCAGGGAGGAGCAGTAATTTGAAGGATCTTAAACTAAATGCAGGCTATATGTTATTAAACTTACAGTCCTCCGTCACCTCAGTTCCAGCACCACCTCTCTGATGACCTGTTGACTTCACAACCCTCTGTGTATATTAGCTACTGGCACTAGATGATCGGTGAAAAGTACTGCCTTGTCCTCATCTGAACTTAAAAAACATACATCAGAGGAAGTGAGGATGAAAAGTTAGTGTGAGAAAAGGCACATGTGGCATGCAAGTGAAACTCTGAAGGCTGCTGCCACTTGGAGTAGTTATGCAAAGTTGAACAAACCAACATAAACACTGTCGGTCCAATTATACGAAAAAAAATGTTAGAATAAAAGAGTTGGGAGCCACTGTTCTATTACAAGACTGTGAATGGATGCAGAAAGCAGTCAAAGGATTTGTTTGTTTTACATTTCATGCTTCCCGGAAGGCCTTTTCCTGTTTTGATGGGCACAGGTGACCCCAGTTTCCCAGCCCTGTCATTACACACATTATTCCGTTCTGCCCACCGTGACACATCTGCCACAGCTGGACACAATTACAGCTTCTGTATGCACTTTGACATCCCGGAGGATAAATATAGCCTACTTAGGGGATCCAGGGAAATGTCTGGTTAAATTTGTGAATTATTATTTTCAAACTAATCACAGTATGAACCGAAACAGGCCCTACCTTCCAAAAATATGCTCACATTTCTAAATGTTTAATTACCATCAATGAAAGTGTCCATTTCATCGTGCTGTTGTTGCCTGTTTCAGTTGTTGCCGTCAATTACCGAGCACCCTAACCACAGGTGACGTAAGCAAATTCCAGAAATGCTGTGTTTTGTTATCAGCTGTCATACTTTAAAAAATTTGACTCTTCTATCTTACCTATAAAGCACTTTCATATTGTCTTTGCTAAGTTAATAAGTCATTCATACTGTAGGTAATCAAGTAGGAAGTTGTTCTTTTTCAGATTCGTTTCCATTACACTTTTGAGTCATATGAAATCCGAAGTCAGCAGCTGAATTTAAGAATGAAAAAGTAGAAGTTGTGGTTTATGTTTTCGACCGGCTCTTGCCCGGTCCACTCACAAAGCAGTGAGTCACAGACTTGGTAGGAAGTGGCAGGCTGTATTTTCTTCCCTGACGTCTGTGCTGTGGTCATTTGTGTTTGCATCTCTGTTGAATCTTTCACTGTGGACTGTGCTTGATTGTTTCTGGAAGGGAACAATAATGATCATAATGTGTTGGCAAGAGCAATAACAGGAAGTTTGGACTGCCGAAGAGACATTATTACCGGAACGCAATAATAGGGTGTTACTCTTGTTATTTTGGGATTTCCTGCTAGTTAATCTTCTCTATTTGTGTATGGATGTTGGGATGCCTCTACAGAAGAGGATGCAGAAGACAGAGCAGAGTTCGTGTACAGAGGACCGAATCCAGCATGTCCTTGAACGTTGCCTCTGTGACCTCGGTCTTGACACTCCTGACAAACAACTCTGGAACGGTAAGACCCAAACCCACGCCTGTATTTAATAGTAATGCAAAGCTGAAACAATGCCAGAAAAATCCAGTCAGATAGCACAGCCCGGGTCCTCTGTTCACACTAGAAATATACACTGGAAAAAAAAGTACGGATGATGAGTATTAAAACAAATGTTCCTGGAAACAGTTTGTCCTGACACTCTGCCGTTGTATGTCATTGAGGTATTAACTGAATGACGATAGAAGTCGATTGATTTTTAGCCTGTTAGCCACACATACACCCAGATAACCTATTAGGAACATATGATAGAGTCAAGTAGGAACTGAAAGTGGTGACACAGAGTGAGGAGTGACAGACAGCAATGGAGGAGTATCGTGGTGGTTTATGTAAGATCAGTTTTGAAATACTAACTGATGTAAATCTGGCAACAAAAGAAAGTATTTTTATTGTTTTGCTTTCATTCAGCGCCTCTCTGAATATTACTTGTTAACGTATAGAAACACTGTGTTTACTGCCTGCCATCAGAATGAAACTTAAAATGGAGAAATACGCGTTTGGTTGAGGTTGTGTGTCTCTGTCTTTCTAACTAGCCGGCTTGTGCATAAACCGCTGGTGTTTGGAGGAACTTGTGAAGAGAGATCCCCACAACTTCCTCATCCTTCTACAGAAAATACTGAGGAAAACAAAACAGGTCAAGAGCTCAAAAACAAACAAACAAACAAAAAAAACCCCAACAGCATTATCCAGCCTGTTCAGTGAGACATGATGAATGGCGATGTTTCAATTCAGTTTTTCTACCTTTCACAGGTACTAGAGCAAAGTCTGTATGAACTGGTGGTGCCCCTCACGCTCTTGTTCTCTTCAACCCTCCTAAAAGTGAGTCGGTGTCATTTCTGATCAGGAACAGTCCCACACTTCCATCTTCAACGTTACTGCATCGTAAAATGCTTCTATTACTCTGTTCCTCTTTCTTTGTCTTGCAGGCTCCTCGTGTGGCTCCAGACTGCGGCATCCTGCAGGAGGCCTACCTGTTGTTCCATAGTTTCCTGGCCTGGCCTGAGCCGTGTTCCTCTGCCAGTAAACGCCTGCTGAATATCATCCAGCAGGAGCTCAGAGCCCCAGGTAGCAGCAAAGTTCTAATGTACTGCAATGAAACAGGCTGAACGTCACCGGCTGCAACCTCAGTAGTGCTTACACATTAATGCATGAATATAATATGGCTCCTTCTGCATCATGAGTACTTTTACTTTTGGCACTTTAAGTTTACTTTAATTTAAATACTGGCTACTTTTACTTATGTAAAATTTTTTGAACGCTTTTTGCTTGTAACAGTAGAGTGTTTCTACACTGTGGTATTGCTAATCTTCCACCTCTGGCATCTGTCATGTATCAGTGTGATCATATGAAGGATGTGTTTACCTGCTGAGATACCTGCTGTCTGCCTCTTTTTAGGTATTTCATTTCAGAGACTGGTAAGAACTGAGCAGGGTGTTTCCCCTGACACTCACAGCTCTAAAACCATGTAAGTTCACACTTTAATGCTAGCTATTAAATAGTAAAACGCTGCTGAACATTGTCTCTGCTTTTATTCACTCCTTCATGTCACAAAACTTGCTCTTGAGACATTTTAATTTTCCCACCAATGCTCTCCTTGCGTGTGGTGTGTGTTTGTATATTTATTTTATTAGTACAGTGCTGTTAGTGAGCCCAGATGAGGACGTCCCTCCAGAGGTCCAGTCTGTCTCCGAACAGCTGAGTAGCACTCAGCACTCCAGCAGAGACGTCACTATCATCCTCATCCTTCACAGCTTACAGGCTGCTCTGGGCACCAAACACGACCTTCAGGCACTCCACACAGCCCTGCTGGTGACCAATGCCTAAATGTCTAATGTCTACATTCTTTGGATGCACAATTCCTCTTTAGTTATTCCTACATCCTTTTGTTAATAAACCTCCCCTTCTATTTGGTCTAGGCAAAGCGGCCTGAGGAGCTGAAGCAGCTCATGGAGGCAGTGACGGACAGCATGGAGACAGCAGCCTCTACAGCAGATCTCAGCACAGCTAGACAAGGTCTGCTACACAGCATGGAGAGGCTCAGAGCAAGCCTTGCTGCTCCTGCTCCTGCTCCTGCTGATTGTTGCCAGGATACTGGTAAGAACTAATACATAACGTTATGGACAAGTGGAGACATGAGATATGGAACATCGTTTTAGTGAGGAAAACTAACTGTGTGTGTGCTTCCTTCATCTGTGTATCACCTCTTCTCATTAGGGACTGTTGAGACTTTGATGCTCCCCTTCCCCAAATGTCACACGTGCTCCTGGGAAAACGATACCTTTGGTAAATAGCTCTGTTTGCAGATAGCTCAGCAAATGTCTGCACTGTTTTCTTGAAATCTATATTTAACTGTTCTCAATTTCTTATTTTTACCTTCCATGCAGATTTTCTGAATCACATTCTCACAGGCCAGTCCGACCTGGACTCATTTGCAGACTGTTTCCTGAAAATAGAAATAGACGAGGATGATAATAATGACATCAGTGTGGACGAGGAGGAACATGAGTTTCAAAACCATCGTATCTCCACTGCCTCTTCTTCCCCGACGGAGTTCAGCTACTCCCTGTCTTCCAGCTGGTCTGCATTCTCTACGCCATCTGGCTCATCAGGTGTGGAAAGTGACTTTAGCGAGGAGACAACACAGGAGGACACGGAGGAAGGACAAGATAGCCAACCAAGGCTTCGAAGAAAACCCAAAAAGAAGTCCAGATCCCTCCTAGGCATTGAACGCTTGTCCTTGCTTTTTAAGAATCCCCGCAGCCCAAACATTTGCCGCCGTGCCCAGAGTATGGCCTTCCGGGCGGATTTTAGCAAAGACTTTCAAAAAACTGGGGCACAGTTCAAACCTTCCAGGTCCACATGCAAACAAGTTCATCCTCTGCATGGGTCCACTGCCGCCCTGGATCCTCTTTCCCCCAAGAAGCATATGTGTGTCCGCAGGAGGCCGATCCTGAGCTGCAATGAAGGTGATGTGGCAGAAGTACCTACTACCCTGGTCAAAGTGGTGGTCTTTGGAGGTGACCGAGAGGCTGGCAGGCTGGCCAGGGCATACAGCGACCTGCAGCAGAAAGAGAGCAAATGTCCACGACTGACCAAGATATGTAAACTGCAGTTTTACTTTGTTCCCACCAAAAGGAAAACAATAGGAAGCTTACAGACTGAAGGGCAGATAGGAAGTTCAACCAAAGCTGCAGCTCCTGGGGTAAGAACACCAGAATCACCTTTCAGCCTTTAATGCATATTTACGCATTCATATGATAAAGTGAATAATAAAGGTTGTGACACAAATTCACACAAAAGTTTTTAACTGCTAATTTTAAAAAGATGTTAATAAACAGCAAAAGCTCAGAGGTCAGATAGTCCCTTGAAGGAAACTGTGATGTGATGTGATGTCATGTGATGTCATGTGATGTGATGTGGGTGCTAAAATATCTAATAATCTTCTAAAAATTATCAATTGCCTATTAATACAATCATTAATCACAACTTCTGGTGCAACTCTGTCTCCTAGTTGATATACAACTGATTTGCAACAGCAAATACTTTTATAGGGAAACATAATCACAGCCTGAATTATGTCCCAACATGATGCTTATTTGATGAATGAATGAATGAAACGTCACATTTATGTGCCGCACCAGACTCACAAGGCGGTGGTTACGGGTGTGATGGGTGTTCAAGGCACAGTAGTCCAATACCAGAAACCGCAGCTCGAGTCCTGGTGGTTAAAACCACTTTGGTTAAGCTTAGTTTTGAGTTGCTTTTAGGGAAGAAAAACACTTTAACTGAGCAAAGGGGCGCTTTTTGTTTTTTTGTTAAATGTTCCAGAAAACATGAAATTTGTTTTCTGTGATTATATGTTCCATATCAACATCTTTGTGACATTTCTTCATTATTTTAAGGGAAAACATAATGGGTCACCATTAGGATTTCTTTAGAAACATATTTGCTGTTGCAAGTTAGTTAAGTTGGTGATACAGACAGTATTGTAATATTGTTTTTTAATAAACCTGCTAAAAAACATATCATGACATTTCCATGCTGTGTATTTTTGATTGACATAGTAACACCTTTTATTCTTTAATCCTGACAGGAGTCCAATGGCAGCATACTGGAGGACAGTACAACTGACATAGCACAGATGTTGGGTGTGATCGACCCCTGGTACGAGAGGAATGTCCTCAATCTGCTCAGCCTGTCCTCTCATGTCCTTTGCCAGGTACTTTCTGTACTGTCATCATCACCTTTCTCTGGTCCATACATTCAAGTCAAGAGAGCAGCTTTCTAAATTCAGCAGTGATAAAATGACAGAAAACCTCACCTCACAGACAAGGAATGTCTTCCTCTTATAGACTGGAAAAAAAATTATTGGAGAGGGAAGAGATGTTAGAGAAAAAAGAGGATTTTATAAGGACAGGAGGATAGCCAACTTTTCTTTTTTTTGCTTGTTTTAGAAAAGCAGGTTGTCCATGTTCCAGGTTTATCCTGTGAGATTTACCAGCATATTGTGCTCACAAGTCACAAGTCGCACTGGTTGGTTCACTCGATCTGAAAGACAATGTTAACTATAAAATATAACCAGTGATGTAAAAGTACCCAAAGGTCACCTCAGTAATTCATTTTTTCTCTCTTTTTGTTTCTTACAAAGAATTGTTGCAACAGGAAAAAACACATGTTTTCAAATATTAAATTATTTCTAAGATATGACTCATTCCGAAATATTCTTAAAAATAAGAAATCATGACAAAGTCTTCTTAACATAGCTAAACCCTCATCAGACAAGGGTAATGTTTTCCCTTTTGATTTCTTGTCTGCAGAATAACAACGGACACTGAATGTACAGCTCATACCAGCTGTCTCTTTGGTTGTGTCATGATGAACTGTATGTAAATACTTCCTCCTTCACAAGCTATATTGTCTGAAATTTATACAACATATGTATTCTCATACCAGGCTGCCTGTAAGGAAGGTGATGATGTTCCGGTGAGCGGTGGCAGCACGGAGAGTCTGTCTCTGCTGGCTGACTTAGTGCTTTATTACTGTAGACATGCGGACCAACCTGTTCTGGTGCAGCTCTACCAGGCTGAGGTGCACACACACACACACACACACACACAGAGAGAGAGAGAGAGAGAGAGAGAGAGAGAGAGAGAGAGAGTCTTTTTTATATCACTTTTTGGGAAATTACATAGACTTACATTAATTTCCTGGCGGCTTAACCTCCACCTAACCATAAAAATGAACATTACTTGCCTAATCCTAACCCTAACCCTAACCCCACCCAAATATTTAATGATTTATGATGTGGGGACTTGCATTTTGTCCCCATAAGTAAGGCGAGTCCTCACAATGTGGCTGTGTAAACAGACTTTTGTCTCCATAACTACATGAATACACGTCCACACACACACACACACACGCAGACACACACACATGCACACAGAGTGAATACCTGTGTGAAATGAATTAACTTGGTTTGTTGTGCCACACAGCTGACCCTGGCTGGAGGAGAGAGGAGAAGGGAAGTGTTTATTCACTCTCTGGAGCTCGGACACACTGCTGGAATCAGAGCTGTTAAGGCCATGGGTGAGTTAGCCTCTCATGCACCCACATAGCAACAAAAGAATACAGAGAAGCACACACATACATACATAAATACAAACACGGATGTGCAGTCTAATGTCTAGTGTGTGTTTGTAGGTGCTGCCAGCAAAAGGTTCGGGATTGATAAAGAAAGGGAGGCTGTCCCCTTAACTCTGAGTGTTGCCTACAACAAGGTATTGTTCCCATTTTGACGCCTACACACTTCCTGCAAAACAAACAATAACACACTATTACTGTATGTGTAAGGTCACAGATGAAGCTATTTTTACATCTGTCCCATTTACACTCGATTACAGGTGGCTGTGAGTGGGAGGAGTCAGTGGATCCAGACAGACATGGTTTGCACATCAATAAATCTGTACAAATCCTGCAAGACACCTGAACAGCTAGGTGTGTTACAGAGGATGGACATAGTCTTTTATATGTTGAGGGCTTTTGTGGCCATATTGCAATTTCTAAAAATCTTGTCCATCCAGATTCCAGAATAGAAAGTCTACAGCTGACAATGACAGAAGTCCTGAAGAGGCAGTGCTCCAAGGCAAAAAGGGGCTACAACCAGGTGAAGGCCGGTTTTAAACTGAACTAAATCTTAATCTCAGGCACACCCTCCCTGTCAAACACCCCGTCCTTACACTTTTCTCTCTGGCAGCACATCTCTGTATCAGAGGTGAAGGTGGACAAGGTGCAGGTGAACGGTGGAGAAGATGGAACAACTTTTGCCGTGTGTCTGGATCAGGATGAGAAGAAGTTCATTCAAAGTGTCACCAGGTACATCAAAGCTTCATCAAATCATTACACAAGTACTTATGACTAAACACAACACGAATAAATCTTTAAAACATTATCTTGCCTATGAACACTTCTGCCGTCACTTAAGATAGATTTTCATTGGCGCTGATAGTCGTTTAACAATGAAGAAAACTCCCACGATCACATGCTACTTTGTTGACTGAATGATTCCAAAATGCTACGTCTTCAGCTGTGTGTATGCTGAAGAGAGAAAGAGAAGAAAAAACATATTGTAGCTTTTCATGTGAAATGCTGCATTATTTGACATCTTTACACCATAAATGTGTCTAAATCAGAGATTGCTTCTCTATGTATAGTGATGATGTATCTTCTGCTTCTGCAGGTGTGAGGTGTCTCTGTGCTGTAAACCAGGAAGCAGTTCAGACTGGAGGACCTATAAGCCCTCACCTGGTCAAGTCCAGCCTCTACACCCATCCTACTGCTCTTTGCTCTGTCTTCCTATTACTTCTTTCTCTGCCTTATATACTTGACAGACTTTTTGCTACAGTGTAGAAATCCATAGAGGCGATTTGTAATTTACACAGGAATGCTTAAATCAAAGCCATGTGGCATGCAGAGTGTAAATTAAATTAAAACAAAGACAGAAAAGTTGCACAGCACTATGGGAGACTGTGTATTTCAGGTTTGTCTGGTGGCTAATGTCAAAGTGTGTCATTCTGTTATTAGGAGGAGGAGTTTACATGATTGCTTTGTGGCTTTCTACTGTTGTTACACCTCTTTGATTACTGCAGTCGCTGGAAGAGCTTGTTTTAGCAACACTGAAAAAAAGTGAATGTCAATGCTTTATCTGTGAGCACTTGAATACATTTTGGAAAAACAGAGTTTTACAAGTGAGCTTTAGCTGAAATGGTCATGCAGTAAGAATGTGTATTAACTGATGTCAATGTTCTGGTTCGGAGGATTTCATAGAGTCTCAAAGGGATGTTGCTTATCAGTTATGTCAATATTCTGCTGTCAGGAGCGTAAAACTGATGACTTGATTACTATTGTGTACGTGCCATTGATCCATGACTGAGATAAAAAAAAATTTTTGAAAATACATAGTAAAATAAGCTATTTATTTTAAAGTGACAGTGCTGAAAAAATGTTTCTTATTACATTTTATATGTCACACACTTGGCAATAAAATCATACTTCAGTTAACTTGGTTTACTTTTTTGTTGTTGCACCAGTTTAGGAGCGACTGCCTGTTTCAGAAAAGGCAGTCACTTCCTCTTATGAGTAACTCACACACCCCGTCTCACTCACACAGTAAACAGTTTGTCAGTATCATATCATTTCTCTCAATGGTAGCAGCCAAGACCCCTCAAGGACAAAGTTTCTCATTTAGAAGGATCAAAGCTACAGTGGAAAAATCTGGATTGCTGCAGATAGCTTAACTTAGTTTCATTTGGGCAAAGATTTGTTGTGTTTCATCTAATTGATTCTGAAGAGCCAAAGCATGGTTGACCCTACAGGTAAGCATTTTTAATACCTCTTAGACGGATTGAAATTACTGTAGTACACTAACTTCTGCTGGCTAAAGCTTGTGGTGGTTGAATGTGAGTGTCCCAATAACATGCATGATCTCCTTTTCTAGGTGATGTTTCTCTCTCGACTGTGGAGTCCACCCTGTACAACAATGTCAAGGCGCTACTCAAAGAGATGAACAGCCAAAGTAATTCACAGAAAGGTAGCTTCAGTTGAACGAGTATAAGGCACTTAAAGGGAAAATTCAAATAAAAATCCAAAACTGTTAAGTTTTGAAAATATCTGCTGTATAGATGTCTGCCTTCTCTAAGATGCAATGGAACTGGGTGGCATTTCATTAGTCGTGCATAAAATTGCAAAAAAAAATAAATAAATACTGCACTGTGTAATGTGCATATTAAAATATAAAACAAACTGCGGCCTGTGCTCTGCAGGAATGCTTAGATGGAGTCTTCAGAAGAAGTTGGAGAGTGATCCATCCTGCAGCATTTCATTGATCCAACTACTGGTCAAAGAGCTGGAGAACAAGCTACAGACAGTTAGCGAGGTTTGCTCCTTAAACACTGACTTCAGATTTCAAATTTGGGTTTAAAATACATACATATATTCCCAGAACTTGATTCGTGATTCTCTCTTTAAAGACAAAGCTTTTATTCCCTGCATGAATGATTTATTTGTTAAAAATTTTACCAAAGCAAATTTCAATAAGACTTTTTGCTTGACACCCGAAATAGATCTCTAAAACAGGATCCTGCATGCATATCATCCCAGTGCTGCACACTCTCTACTATGTGGTTATTCAGGTAAGACACACCTGTGTAACTCCAGTTGACGACTTGATGTTGCCCATGTCAAGTCTGTAACAGTGCAGACAAACAGACAAACAGTCGACTGACTCTGCGTTGTTAGAAGTATTTTCTGACTTACTTTTTTTCTATTTCTGTATTAATATTTGCAGTCAGGTGTCATGATTCCCGCCAGCCTTTACCAGACAGTGTATGAGTGTCTGATGAAACTGCTGATATTACCGTCACCTTGCTCTGCTGTGGTCCTGAGCACTCTGAGGAGCATCAAGATGGAAATGACCACACCAGGTATTATGCATCAATGCACATGGTTTCAGAAAGAGGAAATCAGCTGCACACAATACAGCGCAGTATGGTGATGTAAAACAAACTTTCTTCACAGACTAATCCTTCCCTCGACAGGTTCCTTATATCAGAGGAGAGTCATTGCAGAGCAGAACGTGAAGAACGACCATTTCACTGTGCAGGAAAAGTGAGTGTATCCTTTGAGTTACTGGCATCTTCTACTAAAATGGTGCAACACTAAATTAAAAACTAAACAGTTTTATTACAGCCTTTGTCACTTTCCCTCTCTGCTAATTCCCCCCAGGGTGTTTGTGCTTGCTGATCCAGCCGTGTTTTCTGCTCCGCTGGAAGCCACAGTGAGAGCCTATCTGGAGGCTTCCAGCTTTCTCAGGAACACATTAACCATGGAAAAAAATGTGGTGCTGCATGTGCTGCAGAGGGGGCTGGGGGTGACATGCCAAAGCTCCACACTGGCTAAGGCTCTGGAGGTAAACCTGTAGACATTTTAGCCACATAGGCAGTGTAAACATATCGGTAATCCATCATTACCATGAGATCTGGCTCATAGATTCATGCCCCCTCACAGAATGAATCGTAGTAATTTTTGTGCTCTATTTACCCTTCCTCTAAAGTCATCATTAGTTCAAAACCCTCAGCTGTATTTTGTGTTTTGTGTTAATCGGCAAAGGCAGTGTACCCCTGTGTAGTCTTGGTCACATGCCTATCGACTCTCAGTCTTGCTGAACACTGCTTGTATCAGGCAGGTGTATTCATCACTGAGCTATGTAAATAATATCAGTTGTATTCAGTATTTCTCATTGTTTTTGTGTCTTTCATATGTTTCAGGCTTTGGAGGACCATGTGGTAGAGAAATATTTTCAGGATGTGGTTCTAGTTGTGGAGGAGAGTATAAAGAAAGGTGCAAGTGGTAGAGCAAACTATCTCGTCAAACTACAAGACACATACAGAGACATCTTGACTACGTCCGGAGAAGGTGTGTGTTCTGCACTCTGCTGATGTGGATTGTGTGGATTGGTATTAGCGGAACATTTTCACATTGTTACTGTGTTTATCTTTACCCTGTTTGCTCAGAAATAACCACGGCAGATCACAGCTCTGTGTGCAGCACTGCAATGCCCTTTCCAGAGATCATTTTTGTCTTGTGGAGATACGAAGAAGATCTATGTGAGTCAGTCATACAAACAAAAGCTGCCATGACTTAATAGTAATATTCATAAGAGATGTTCCAGTAAAAATGTATGATGAATGTATCTTTCCTGAAGGGAATCTGTTAGCAAATTTCGCCCTGTGTGGCTGCCCTCACTCTAGCCTGGATGAAGAAGATAAGGACAAAAAGAATTCACTTCGGTGTGAGAACAATGGGATAGAGAAACATCTAAAAGAGAGTGACTTTGATGACAGAGAGCAGCCTCCAGACAGAAATCCTGCACCAGCATTCAGTCGGAGAAAAGCCTTTAAGAACATGAAGCCAGCAGATAAACTGAGCCTAATGAGGGAGAAGATAGAAGCATTTCCTGGTAGCTCCCCTGTCCTTAAAGAAGACAGGATGCGTCACACAGCACGGGTAGTGGTAATGGGGGATGATCGTGTGCTGGGAAGGCTTACCAGGGCTTACCACTCTATTCGGTGAGCAGAATGAGTCCCTTCTTTATGTTGAAGTCCTCCTTCACTCAAAAATGTGGTTTTCGTCTTGTTGCTGCAGTTGAATGTTTGGGCTTCACTGTGCAGAATGATGTATGAGCAGAGTCTAACGCTGGAAGGTTTCTCTGTGCTCACTGGAAATCTGATTTTGAACATGATTTGTAGCAGCACAACTAGTTTTAAAGTCAATCTTGGTCCAGTTTGCAACTTATTAAAGTATAATGTAGAAACTAAAAGCTGCCAGTATATACTGAGAATGGGCTTTACAGTGAAGTAGAAGACACCTTGTGTCCAGAGGGAAAACTTCAAAAATGAATAAAACATGTAATTTTTTAATGAGGTAAGAGTGGCTGCATTTTTAAGGACTGTAACGTGGAAATCAGACACACATTGTTATTCCAAACTGACTATTTGTATATGTGTCGCAATACATGTGTGGAAAGGATCTTCAATGTTTTCCACATACTTCCCCACAGAGAGAGAGAATCAAAACGTCTTATTTTGACCAAGAAACTGAACCTGCAGTTGTACTACATCCCAGTGACTGATATGGAGCCATCGCTCAGTTCATCCGTGAGTTACACTCAGTCACTCAGAGCAACAAAGGCTGGCTGATAAATGCAGAACACTCTATATGAACATACAACACCTGTTATTCCTCATGTCAGGATGAAGATAGATTGTCTCTCGCCTCCTTATTGGGAAGAGTGGATCCTTGGTACAACTGCAACATCAACAGTCTGCGAACTGCAATCTCCAGACTGGCTGGAATGGTAATAGTTTTAAACAAGACGAGTCCCCATCCATGCCAGCAGTGCTATGAAGCTGCATATGCCCACCAGTGGTTTTGGTTAAATGCTAATAGCATGCTAATTCTAACAACAATACAAGCTAATGCTAATGACAGTGCTAAACATGCTGATGTTTAGTTAGTAAAATGTTTACCATGTTAGCAATGTTTAGCATGCTAACTTTCATCCTTTTGTACTGCAGCACTCTGATCACAGCAAGACATCGCAGCAAAACCTTTTCCTGCTGGACACCCTGTGTTACTACCTTCGCTGTGGGACGCAGCCAGTTAACCTGCCACTCTATTCTGTGAAGGTACAGTGTGGCTGACATGAGCATAGGTGTATTAAAATTTACGTAGGTGAAAATGTCAAAAACACAGCACAAAGCTGGGTTTTCTTATTTAAACGAACCCTGCACTCATCAGCCTTGTTTTAATTAAATAATGTCAGATAAATTCACTGTACACCATCCCACTGCCTGACACCAATCAACAGACAAAGTGGAACATCTAGCTGCTAGCAAGACATAAAAGACAGAAAAATATATTTTTGGTGGAGACCAAAAGCAGAGCTTAAACGAAGTGAATAATTGACTTTCCTTATGAAGTGACTGAAACGTAATGTTACTAACACAGGACTTAACAACAGCTTGGTGATACACAAATACCATTATAAGCTTGTCACTGCCCTCTAGTGGCCAAAGCTAATACCATGATGCCTCTAATAACTGCTTGAAATACAGTGTACAGTGCAGTGTTTCATCAAAAGAAATGTGTCACTGATTTGTTGATGCTGTGCATGTGTTTCCTGTTTTGACTGTTTTGAATGCATTGTGTGTTTAGATGACCCTCTCCAGCTCTGACGAGAGTTCTGTCGTGGAGGATGTGTTTGTGTCCAATCTGGAGGCAGACATCCCAGAGTTCAGACACCTCAAAGAAAGTGTGTATCACCAAAATGTGTGTTTGACTGTATGGATAGCACCATGACTATGCTGATATTATAGTTACATAAAGTGAGGTGTTTTTGACAGAGGAGCCCTTCCCACGCAAAAAGAAGTCAGCATTGGAGGTCTTTGGAACAGCCATCTCAGTCACTTATACAAAGGTAATTTTCATTATTATAATTATAAATTATAATTATTATAAATTTCAATACTTTCTATTTAGCGTTAGCATCAGTATCAGGATTTAGTCTAACTGCTACATTGTCAGCAGATCTCTTCAAGCAAAAGGGAAGTTGTAAAGGCAGAGGCACCCATGACGTACAGTGTGGTTATTACATCAGAGCCGGCAGCTGTCACGTCAGGTTTACCTTTGGTTTACATACGCATTTGCATTTAGATTTAGTGGAAAGGTTTACGTTAATACAAGAAAAAGCCTAATCTTTGTCACTGTGTGCAGGTGGTGGTTACCTTACTGTCAGGTTTGACTGTTTGAACCCAGGATACAACACAGTAAGAAGTTATTTTTTAAAATCAATATTTCTACTGTCGTTTGACTTAGCTGAACCATTAATGCAAATTGTTGAGCTTTCTAAGATGTTTCTGTTTTGTTTATAGGCGATCCATGCTCGAAACATCAGCATCAGGACGATGGAGCATCGATCACTCTCTGTGTGTCTGGACAAAGACTCTCGCAGGACATACACTGATGTCCAAAGGTGATTTATGATAGTACAAAATCTCTGTTTCACATTTGTTCTGTTGCCCCCGAAGCAAACTGAAAATATGTTGCAATGTAATATCCTTTACAGGATAGAGATTTGTCCTTGCTTAGACCCAGGGTGCAGCATCCGGTCCAGGTTCAGTGTCAGCGCAGACCGCGAGCTGCCATTGAGCAAGTATTTGGACCAAGTTCTGTCACTTCCAATCAACACGTTCACTGGTGTGACTCCCTGAAAGACAAGAGCTGCCAGCTTCTCATGTACAGATACACTGCTGTATACAATGCTATATCAACACCAATATATATATAAATTATATTGTATTTTACTTAACAAAATGCCTTTGTTATCATGATGTAAAATGGCCATGTTACTTCTTGTCATGAGATTTATTTGTAATACGCGTTGGGATGAGTTGATGCACTTTGCAATGCAATGTATATGACTGTGGGTTAACATTCATTAACTGATGATCCATGAAGTGTTAATTAATCGGATAAACTCATTGTTAATTACATTTACACAGGTACTTAAGTACAGCTTAGAGGTGCTAGTACTTTCAGTATTTCATTTTTTGCCAGTTGATATTTCTACTTCAGTACAGTTCACGAAAAAAATGTTGCATTTTTTTTATTCAATTGCAATTATTTCACAGCTGTAGTTGCAAGATACTTTTATGTTACAAGTTATAAGATATGATGCAACATCACAGATGAAACACTTCAACACTATCAGTATACACATTTGTTGAAATGATATCAAACGTAACTACACTAAAATGCTGCTTGTGTGTTAAAGGAACAGTTCTGCCTTCTCATGAACATAATGGAGCCAAATGACACTTCTCTTGTGGTGCTCAAAGCAGCAAATAAATAAAGAAAGAAAGAAAAACAACTCAAAAGCAATGTCTCATGACTCGGTTACCCGATTAGTCAAGATAATCCACAGACCTTGTTGTGAGCAGGTTCTGCATCTGATATTTTTGATACGGGTCAAAGCGGAGCAGATCTGTGGCGCACAGAGGCATCCGTCCCGTTAGGGGGCGCTGTGGTCACTGCTCTCCAGGTGTAAACTTAGCCACAGTTAAATGGATTCATCGTCCACACAGCCACAGGTGCCCAACACTTTAAACACAAAAGAGACCACACGGTGAATGTAGCCTAATGTACGAGGTGAAACATGACCGATAGAAAAGTTTGAAGAAGTTTGTGCGGCCGACATCAAAAGGTAAATGTTTTCATTTTCTTACCTGCCAGTGTTGACGTGGACTAGTGCTTCACATATCCTGATAACCTGACAGGTGCATCCAGCCTGACAGGTGTAACTGACCCGTCGTCTTTCTGCTTTTATCTTGTCTTTATGCTTTTATTTTGTCTTTCAGCAAACAATAATACGCCGGCTTTATTCCTTGGGACACTTATTATATTTATATTTACTTCCCCGCTCATCTACGCTGTTATTCAGCCTCTTATTTTGGCAAATAAGTGCATACAAAGCCAGATGTTTTGTTTCTAAGAGAATTACAAGAGCATACATGAGGATATGCTCTAAACTCTTGCACCATATTGCACTATAAAGCAGGAAATGAAGCAGTGTCGGTTTGAGCCAAACAAATCGCACTCTGACGTGTGCGTATTTGTCCTTTTTTCCTCCCAGCATAGCAACAATACTGTATGTATGTATGCTGTACGTATATTCAGTGGTAGAAGAATTATTTGGATGTGTTGCTTAAGTAAAATTCTAATTAATGAAAGATTTATTCATCTTTACACAATATATTAAACATGGAGGACTGGACTGTGGGCTGTGAGAACTGCTGTATCACCAGGATGTGTTCACTTGAGTCATAGTTGATCACTAGAAAAACAATCATTCATAATTCATTTTTCAGTGAAAGTGTGTGAGATATTCTTCTCGCCTTTCAAAGATGAGAATTCTTTGTCATACATAATTGTGAATTGAGTATCTTTGGGTTTTGAAGTTTGATGGTGTCACATTGAGCTCTGGGAAGTTGCAGTGTGCTTAATTTTTTTTCACACACTAACCAATTAATAAGTGGATGGTAAGTGATAACTGAAAATGATCATAGCCCAGGTAGGATTTTTTCTTTGATAGCCTTCAAATGGGTTGCCAGGTGAGTTGCATTAGTTAAAGCCTGCCAGCCTGGAGTGCTGTGTTTACTGTATTGTTTCTTATTGCTCTGTCTGTGTGTCCATCCAGGTGCTCCATGGGAAACCTGTGAGGAGAGACCATGAGCTGCCCACAATCATGAGGAGGAACAAGCAGATTGACGTCAAGCGTGCCCTCGCTCTGGCCGGCACCTTTAACTTCCTGTGCTGCTGTGCCAGAGGCTGCCTGCTCCCCTTCCTCACCCTGTACTTCAGACAGCTGGGTCTGGCTCCTGCGATGACAGGCATCATCATGGGAACGAAACACCTCATAACGCTGGTCTGGAGCCCTGCGGCGAGCCTGCTCTCAAAACACTACAACAAGAGGCGAGTGGTCATAACCGGCTCTCTTGTGTGTTCGGCAGCAGTTGCTCTGGTTCTGCTGCTTATCCCACCTGCAGATATGCACATGCAGACCAGCACCTGCAACATGTCTGATCTGAGCAGCGGTCCAACCCAAAGCCTGGGTGGTAACCCGCTCACGAGCAGTGCCCGACCTGCCACATCATCGACGAGAACTCACCTTAACGCTGACACGGCTGTTGTTTCTCAGGCTGTTGTAACTTTTCCTGCTAAGGCACCTCCTGATACTACATCTGCTGCTGTTGGAACAAGCAGAACTTCACTTTATCAGCATAATGAAGATACATTTAATTCTCAGCTGCCACAAGAGAACATATCAGTTATGGTCAACAAGACTTTTGGAGTACAAAAGATCAGTGATTCAAAAACGCACCAAATCACCAGGTCCGTGGCAGCTCCAGTGAGGAGCAAGAGGTCCAACTTCAAATCAGGATCAGGAGAAGAAACGAGGGAAAAGAGAACAGAAGAAGAGAAGAAGGAGGTCAGTTCTGACTTTCTGGGCAGCCTGAAGGTGATGGACACACAGCATCAACTCTTCTTCTTGATACTCATTGTTGTGTCGGTGTGGGAGACTGCGTCAGCCCCTCTGGAGCTGACGGCAGACGACGGCCTGTATGAGTATCTAGACTATGCAGATGCTTCGGACCGCTACAGCAGCACGGGACTGTGGGGTTTACTCGGAGCAGCATGCGGGGTTGGAGGAGCAGGGTTGCTGGTCAGCCAGTTGAACTGTCTCATAGCTGGTCAGACCCCCAGGAGCGCAGTGCATTTCTACTGTTACGCTGGTGTGGCAGCTCTGGCCCTGCCTGCAGCTACCTACCTACCTCTCTACCTGAATAAGAAGCGAGACCGGGCCAGCGGGCTCCTTAAGGCCATGCAGCTGGTGCACGGTTCCCCCCGCGCTCTGCTCTGCGCAGTCACCACCCTGTTGGTTGGGGTAGCAGGCTCGGCCGTAGATAACTTCCTCCTATGGCAGATGCAGGACCAGGGGAGCAGTGAGCTGCACATGGGACTGTCTCTAGCCCTCGCTCTGCTCTCACAGGCCGCCTTCCCTCTGCTGGCTGGCCGAGTGTCCAAGCTCCTCAGCCCAGGAAGGATCCTCACTGTGGGGGCTGCAAGTCTCGGGTTGCAGTGCTTCTATTACTCCTTCCTTTGGGGGCCATGGGCTGCGCTGCCTGCTCAGGTGTTGAGTTGTTTCAGCAGTGGAGCCCTCTGGTGGGCCGTGAAAGTCCAATGTGAGGATGTGGCCACACCAGGGGCTGAGAGGAGTGTGAGGAGGATCTACGGTGGGCTTTCTCTACACTTGGGGAGCGGGTTGGGGAGCTTTGCCGGAGGGTTGGTGGTTCAGAGGTTCGGGCAGACGTGGTTGTTCAGAGGAGTGGCAGTGGGTCTGATGCTGTGGTGTGTGTGTTTGCCTCTGCTCCAGTGGAAAGCCCCTCGCCAGCGCAGGATAAACTATTCTCGCCTTTTGGCGGCTGATGCAAGTGAAGCCAGTGACTCTGAGTCTGATCAGGAGAGAGACTGGCTTGATAAAGCAATGGAGGATGACAGAAGCAATAACAACTATGGAAGGAGAACAAACCACTGAACTCCACAATGTGAGGGGACAAAGGCCGTGCATAAAGAGTGCAGTAGATAAATGAGGCTCACCAAATCATGGAATAATTTCTCTCAGTATGGAAATAAGCATCTCCCACCAGGTTCGATATGTCACTCTTTATGAACAGGTAGCATAGCACAAAGCGAGATCATTGATTTTCTGCTGTCAGGTTTAATTAAAATCTTGAGAGCTGACTTTCACCTCTCATTACTGCACTTTTTTCCATCACAGTGCAATGTTGTGGCATCTCATCTTTCTGGCCATTTTATCAGTCTGCGGTGCTGATGGAGCACCTGAGCCCTTACAAATATACATTTGCAGGACCAATGATTGTTTTTATAAAGCAAACAAGTTGGCTGCATTATGTTTGGGAAGGGGAAGAACTCCTCCCTGCAGGTTCAACAGTGTCCTGGAGTCATCAGGACAATAGCAACAGTTACTAAAGCCTCTTACTGGGAGTGCAAGCACATGACGTGTGCACAAGGTGAGGCTGAACTAGACCTGCAACCTGTTTGACCATACCCAGTGCGTTTATCTACTGTAATTATTGTGTTTGGGGCTTGTTTTGAAGTATGTGAGCCAGTACAATGACTGAACAAGTGATCAGCTTTCAGTTGTGTGTATTTAACTGCAGGACGTTCAATGCATTCAAACTGACCTCTGCAAACTGAGTTGGATGATTGTGGTGTTATGCAGGGGTGTGCAGGACCTGTAGAGGACATCTGTGTTTGCTTCTGTGTCAAAACATGTTTGTCTAATCTTTGCTTCAGGGTGAGTTTGCTGCTTGCCTTATGCCAAATGGTCAATTTTGACCTATTAGGAAACAGTGGCCAGTTAAAAAGGCTACATGCACTGCAATCTTATGCAGCAGGGACAATTAAATCTGATATTAAAAGCTCATTTTCTTTTGTTCATGAAGTTTCTGTATGTCTGTGTTGTATTTGTCGCGGACCTGATTACTGTGAAGAATAAACTAATCACTGACAGAATCTGATGTGTGACTCAGCATTAGGTCCTCTTGAGTATTGTCCATTAATAGATATTCATTTTGCCACTTACATCTCAAACGCAATCTCTGTATCTGTACCACCGTCATGTAACCATAGGCTACACTCATGATTTGGTCTCTGTGTTGTTTATTTGTTTATTCACACCCCTCTGGGCATGGGGTAGTCGTGTTAATGGCCTGCCTGTATCCATGCACACACATGCACACAGCTGAGGAATAAATGAATGAATAAATGTAGGTGTCCCCCGGGTGTGGGGCAGCGCTACCTGCAGCTCCTACATGCAGACAGAAGCACGCTGAACTCTCTGAACATCTGGTGGGACCCTCGAGGGCCTGACTGCATGAAATCAAGTCATTCACAGCATGTCGCTAACAGCTGAACTCAATCAGGCGGGATGGAAGATTCATGATGAAAGACGGCTCGATTCCCCCGTGGAGAGCGCTGCTGTCATGGTTAGAGGCCCTGCGACCATTAGAGAGGCAGATGTCTGTGACTGAAATCTTTTATTTTTGTCTTTTTTGTCGTTTTTTTAAAGCATGTACAGGAAAGGTGAGGCTTCTTAAAAAGTCTTTATATAGCATCAACATTGATGAAATTTATGAGTTTTTCACAGGGTGATTTACAGGCACGGAATTATTTGTAAAGCTCATCTCACAAGCTCACTTTTATATGCTTTCTTTGTGTTTTGAGTGATCGGCTTCTCTTCATGGATTCAAATACAGTGGTAGAATGGAAGAATATTTCCTAAAGTACTGTACTTAAGTACAGATTGCAAGTGGATGTACTTCACTTGAGTATTTCCCTAATATGCGGCTCCTTTATGGGTTGATAAAATTCCCTTACTTCTTAAACTAAATTATTTTTGAAACCCTCTTGAATTTTGAAAGCTGAAAGCAGGGCTGTTTTTCTGAGCTCATGGCACGTTGACTTTCTAGAGACACGTGGTCTTCACCGGACAGCCACATTGCAAACATACACCTTATACAATGCGATGTACTGCTGTAAATTACCCAATAGAGTATGATGAGCTCAGCCTTAAACATGCACAGCACTGGAACGCAGCAGTAATCGTCGTGCTGTCGCAGCGTGTCATAGCGCGGCTCTGTCAGCAGGTGGCGCCTCTGAGCTGAGCTCCGTGCTGACAGCCACCTCTGTACCACTCAGTTCGGTTTATCTGCTGCCAGCTCTCCTCTCCTTATAGTCCTTCACACGTCACGCCACGGCTGCATGGACTTGGTCGATACCTTCAATAATCATTTTCAAAGTGCACCAACATTTCTTTCGCGCAGTATCTGAAAGTAAGAGTGTTTTTGAAGGCTATGGAAAAAGAGAGAAAATCCTCCAAGCAGCTCGCCTCTTTGGAAAAGCCGCATGTGGACGGAGAGGCGGACAAGTCAAGTGAGTTTTGAGAAGCGTCCGCACGCTTTGTTTTTAACTCTGATGCATGCTTGTATATATAAGCTAATGATGTTATGTGGGGTAATCAGCGAAAGAAGGGGATGTGTCACACTGCACCAACTTTCAGTCCCTTTCAAGTCCCTGCAGGTTTTCAGGTCATCTGGCAGCAGGTCCGTAGGCAGTCGTGTTGGTCTTACATCTGTAAGTGATTGTAGCATTTTTATTCTGCCTACTTTTATAGAATACCACTTAGTGTTTCCTACGTGTATCAGTCGTCGGAATATTGTTCTCTTACAGCCTTCTTCTACATTGCCAAAAATACAGCTCTATTGATGGCTCCTGCGTAATTATTATAATTATTATTATATCTGCGTATTTATTTCTTGCCCTAAAATAGCTAAATTTAAAGTAGCAATGAGTAAAGTAGAAAAAAGGGGAACTGTGGCTGTAATTTTCAAAGTTTCCAAGAAGTTTCCTGAAATTTAATTTGTTGATAATTATTTATTAAGTAACACAGAGTGTTCAATTTGACCTTTTAATTTATTCCAATTAGTTAGGAGCAGCAACTGCTCATCCGTAAAATAGTAGGGGGGGGGATGAAAAACGTGATGTCAGAGTTTGCTCTCAACCTAAGGGGACGTCATGAAATTTCTTGTTGTGTCCAAATAGTCCAAATATACAGCTGTTCGGTTTACTGTCACGTAGAGTCAAGCACCTTTTTCCTCAACAAGAGCACCTGTGGCGTGTTTAACAGTAGTAGTTACAGATAAATATTCTGTCAACGTTGTTAACTAATTGGTTAATCAGTAATTGTTTCAGCTACAGCTTCAATAAATTGTTAAGTATGGTTGTGGTAGTTAATGCATTTTTTAAGGGAAAAGATTAACTCCTTTCACATCTTTCATTTGATTGTGAGATCAGCATTTTTTTTCTCCTGCTGTAATACCATATGTGTGCTGTTTTATTAAAAGAGCACACAGACACACAATTTTCTTCTATTGTTTTCTATTATATACCACACCCAGCACATGGCTGACTTAAATAGTACTTTAAGGATGTAAATTTTAACTACCACTGTATTTCATTGACATGATAAACAGGCTCTGAGAAGCGAAAGGAACAGTAAACAATGTATGTATATCGACTCAAAACCTGCAGTATAACAAGCATCATTTTAAGTGACACAAATTATGCAAACAAAAGAAACATTCAGACTATTTCAAGGCTAAAACCAACCAAATCACCTGCTGACAACTTGTGTGTGTGTGTGTGTGTATGTAATCATGTGGTCATAAATATGCAGATGAACAGAGCTGTGGAATCACCAGATACATGGATTGAGTTGGGGAGTTTGGGTATTTGTGCAGCTGTGATATCCCCAGTGATTCAGTGTGTGTGACTGTAATGTCTTTTCACACAAGGTCAGGTAATTAAAAGCCAATCCAACTCAGCTGGATGACTCATCGCTCCCTGCGAGGAGTCGGAGGCTACACAGGGGTGGGGGGTGAGGGGGCACTGCAGCTATTCAGTGATGCTCAGAGAAGAACCTCGGGGGTTGGGGTATCGACAGAGCCCTGATCAGATCAGAGAAGGATAGTGAATTTGATCCACAGCAGATTTAATGGTAGGGGTGAACGAGGACCGTTGTTTTTTTAATTCAGAGTTTTGTTTTGCTTTAGGTGTTTCGTGTGCTTGATAGCCTTCGTAACTAAAACGGGTGGTTTATTGGACATAATGAAGACAATAAACTACTCCACTTAAGATTCAATTGAAGGCAACTCAGTAAAATTCACAGACACCCAAATCGAGTTTCATTGTGTTTTAAGACTTTACCCCATTACATTGCTCAGAATTATTCTAAACCGCCAAATTATTGTGTGAAGGAATTTTAATTATGTGACAAATAGCAGACTATCTAGTGAAAGCAGTTCAAAGACTTTTTGGGAGCTTTTGCCTTTTTGCGACGAGAGGAAGAGATAATAAGATCAGTACCACTCTTCTTCTCTGGAGGATCAGTCACAGCAGTTCACCTCTGGATGTTGCTGATGGTATTGAGAAACAGCAGACCTTTTTTACAGCCAACACTTCACTTGTCACTGCAGCGACATCGCAGCTGTTACTAATGTTGTTAGAGATGGCTCACTTCCTCTAAGCACATCGGTAAGTTCAGCCAGTCTAGGGGGAATTGCCAGCCTCAGTTCCACCTGAAATCGTCAACTTAGGGTCTACTACCCATCATGTTTTACTGTCACAATTTGGTCCTATTTTTTGTGGATTGTTGCTTTTGTCATTTGTTTGATGGTGGCAAAAGTGCATCTGTAAACAAAATGTTATTAACAGAGCCAAATAATGGTGTTTTTGGTTTTGTCTGTCTTTCAGTAGAGGATGTTATTTCGATGGCTGACTCCTCAGTCACAATCGAGGACATTGAAGGAGAGCTGTGCAAAATTGAGCGACTGAGAGACATCCTCGTGCGGAGAGAATCAGAGCTGAGATATATGTAAGATTTGCTTTTACACTATGACTTCTTATGTTAATAACACAATAAGTCTTATCTCAAAGACAGCTATCACGGTAATCACCTGTATTTGGGTTACATTGAATACTGACACACAGAGATGGCATTACAACAGAAGACCTAAGAGAATAATACTTGCTTCTCTTCTATCATGTGATTTTCCACTGTTTGGTTGACTGCAGCCACACATATGGTAAAGCTTTGTTGTACAAGCACATGAATGCACCAAGATACAAGATAACAGTCTCTGGGGAATAAGAGATGATGCACCATCACTGTCAGCCACCAACAGTAGAAGCAGCCATGTGCATGATGCCAAAAAATGTGTTAAGTAAACAGCAGCACTATTTAAGCAGTCACACACACACACACGTCCATCTTTTTTTCAGATCTAAAAAAAAATGCCCTTTTCTCCTTTCTCTTTCATGTTTGCTTTTAATTATTTCACTCTTTTTCTTTTGAGACCTTATTATTTTGACACGTGAGGATGGAGGTGGGGGAGCAGGGGAATAAGAACAGCCAGCAGCACAGCATGTGTGTGGCCATATGATGAATCAGATAAACACAGGGACTTTTGCCCAGGGTTTTGTTTTACTGTGCAAGTTTATAAAATTACCAGTCTGATAAGTGTTTCATGATGATGAACAGCTTTGAACAGAGCCAGGCTAGGTATTTCCTTGCTTACAGTCTTTGTGCTAGGTTGCCCTAACCAGCTGCTCACTGTAACGTCCTGTGTTATCAGTCTTATCATGTAATTCTCCGCATGAAAGTGTACAACAAGTGTATTTCCGAAAATGTCAAACCATTCCTGTTATCATTTGCTAGTTAATATTTGGATTCACATTTACGTGTTCCACTGTTTTAGAATATAAATGTCTTTAGCCTCACTAATAGCATGGCTATTGGGGATGGCGATCTCAGTGCATCAGTCAGTCCACCACTTTGGTCCGTACTGAAAACGTCTCAGCAGCTATGAGGTAAACATCAGCATGTTGTCATTTCGAGTGTTATCATGCTGACATTAGCCTTTTGCTCAAAGCATTGCTGTGCCAAAGTACAGCCTCACAGAGCCGCTAGCATGGCTCTTAGTCCTGTTTTATTGCTGACATCTTACTCACCACTGTTTAGGCTGACTGCAGCTTCACTAGCAAGGACCAGGCCACGCCAATATGTAATTTAGAGGTTTAATCGAAATTAGGGAGGGTATTTGATGGTGAGGACAGTGCAGTTGATGTAGGGTGGGGTGAAGGTGGAGGAAGCATGTCAACTGTCTGACAGGATGCACAAAGATCAGGTGAAGGTGTAGTAGTGGGGATTCCGTCTGAGGTGTGTGTTCACCTGAGCTGAATATGGGCCTGAGACGGTAGCTAGAATGAGACGTGGGAGAGGTAAGTAGTGGATCTGATAGAAAGGAATGAGGAGTTCAAGAAATCCGAGACAAACAAAGCACAATGGTTGACCAGATCTGGCAGGTGATTAGAGGTGTGGTTGAGGCACTGGTCTGCTCCCAAACTTAAGTTAACTCACTAAATTCATATAAACAAGACTGCTCTCGTGCATTTTGAATAAACACCCTTGAGTGGCAGCTTATGAGTCATCCTGAAATATATACAGCTGAAGTACACTGAAGTGAAACCTATTTTATTAAACCAGCAGCTAGAGTACTCTTTTCTATTACAGTCATTTTCTTTTGTCATCACTGTAGTAGCAGCACACAGTCACGCAGACACACACAAAGACTTGTGTGACTTTGTCTCTTTGTGTGACTTTGACTCGGTGTTTTGAAATCCATATCAGAGCCAGACGGTGAAATAAGAACAGATATTGTCAGGTGTGATTCATCCACAGAGGGCAGCATGGTGGTGTTATATCAGCCAATAAACTCACTGTCCTTGCTGTCATTTGAGCCCAAAATCCAAGTCCAGTGTTATTCTGTTTGATAAGTTCCCACAATTTCACACTGATGTTTGTTCATAGTTCAGAAGGAAATGGCTTTGTTGACCTGAAATAAAATGAATTCAATTCAATTTTAAAGCTTCTTAAAGAGAAAAAGAAAAGACTGAATTAAGCCGGTTTGTTCCCGCTTAACCATTTTATTTTTTTTTTACTAGATTCAGCTGATTTCCTGCAAAATGCCTATGTATAGTTTGCTTTCGTCTCAGGATGGATGACATCCAGCTCTGCAAAGAAATCACAAGACTGAAGACGGAGCTGCAGAAACTTGTCTCAATTCCAGGTAAATTAAAAAGCAGCCGCTGTCTTACTGTGTGACACTGTGTGTTTTATTTGACCTGCAGATGTTTGATTAGGATGGGCTGCATATGTCTTTTGTTTGATGAATAATCATTGAAAAGACGTAGTGAAACCAACTGTAGTGAAGTGTGTTTTGTAGTGCTTTTTCTGACTGGCAATTACCATTGTGATGAATACTGGGAATGCAGCAGTTGTTTGTCATTAAAAAGTATGACTTTAAAAGAAAACTTTCACATCAGATGAGCTCATGACAGGCATCTGAAACACATTCACATACAGACTGTGCCTCTTTAGACGTTCCTCTATTCCACTTATTTTGATTGTATAATATCTCTTCAGTGTTAAAAAATATTCAGATTGACACTCACATTCCTCTGTTCATTAACTTTAGATGACAGCTCTAATATGAAAGAAAGTTGCTGTGGCAACTAAAACGATAAGAAGCTGAAGTACAGTACAGAGGTGTTCAACAGCCTCTAGTACACCACTATAAACCGCCCTTCACTGTTAGCCACGTTAGCAACATGGCTCAAGGGTAATGTTGTCTTTTGATCCATCATTTTAGTCTAAAAATTTGGTACACTCAATCATGTCCAGTCCAGGATTAATAAATTGTGGTAACTTTCCTGACTTTTCATAATGCCGCCATCATTGCGCCCACCCTGTCAGCCTCCAACCACGATTTGTGCTAATTAGCAAATATTAGGATGCTGTTATGAGAATGACTGGAAATTCTCTCATTATTTTTGTTTAGGCTGCAGCAACTCGCTTAAATAAAGTTTCTGTGTGTGTGTGTCAAAGAAAACAGCTAAGACTAACAAAAATAAACTGAAGGTTGGCTGGCATATAGTTACTTCAAGTTTGCATCAGATGCTAGCTCATGATGAGCAGCCAGCCACAATGTGGTGTTCATCAAAGACTTACCTGCTTGTCTGGTGCCTGAGTTCACCTAAACACAAGTTAGCAAACAGGTTTAGTCTCTGTCTTAGCCCAGTGGTCAGCCTTCAGGACTGCCGCACAGAGCCTATTACATTCTACCAACAATAAATGCTAATATGCTAAATTAAGAGGATGATGCTGATAAACACAAAACTTGCTAAACGTAAGCATCTTGGCACTGATACTCTGAGCATGTTAGCATGTGAGGTTAGCATTTAGCTGTGTCTAACTGCAGCCTCACAGCTGTATGGCTTCTTCTTCAATTCTGTGGGCAATTAATCAGCGTTGTATGAAATTTCTGGCTACCATATACTGTAATCACAGACAATTTCTAGGTCCCAAGCTCCTGTGGCACTGTTTAAGCTAATTTATTTTTAGTTTATATTAAATACCCACTCCAATTATAGCAGTGACTGTTTTACAGCCCTAAAATATAATGGTTTGTTATTCTAAAACAAGGCAATGGCTGTATTTTATGTGACTGTTAAACAGACAAGGACAAGTCCAAAGAGGACAGGGACAGAGAAGAGGAGCTGCTGCAGCAGATCAACAAGCTGGTGGAAACCAGAGACTTCCTCGTGGATGACGTGGAGTTTGAAAGGTTGAGGTAAGATTATTAAATCATGTGACTGAAAAGGACTTGCTGTTCTTATCACACACAGGCACAGCAGACACCACATTTTTGTCTGTTTGCAAGACAGTGGGTTTCAGCAAGCAAGCATGTCTCACAAGGGCAATGTGCTAAATTCTAAATGGTGATTTAACTGAAGAGAACCAAACCACCACCGGCCTTATCTCTTTGTGTTCTGAGTACTGAATCTGTCCACCAAAGTCCACCATCACTCAAATTGTTTTTTTTTTTTGTTTGTTTGTTTTTTGTAGTGTTAAATTAGCTGTCAGTTGCTGATGTGGGAGAATATCTTTGAGTGACATTTTGATTGGTCTCGGAAAGATTAGAGGGGTTTTAGAAGCCACCACTTTTCATTATTCAACCTGTATGTGAAAACGGATTGTTGAGAGGCTTGTGTGTTGATGCAGCAGTCAGTTCACAGCATGTACAGTAGATTAAAATCCCCTCCTCTCCTGTGGATTGTCAGTGCTGTAGCCTTTTTCTCTCAAATGCAGTCCAGTGACATTTAACGAGATGTGCAAAATCTGAGAACAACATACTTAACAAATAAAACACAAATAAATCCCCCCCCCCACAGGGAGAGAGAGGAGGACAGAGACATGGCAGCCTTCTTACAGTCCAAATTTCCCAAGACACTGGCTGCAAAAGGTGAGTCTATAACCATGAGGTTTTCCAAGCTTCCAATTAGCAAGAAATCTTGGGTTGTAGTTATCTTTCTTGCCATGTCTCTCCACTCACAGCATGTATAAGAATGTAACTAATAAGTGAAGATGTAGAGGATGAGGTTGAGCAAGCTGTGGTGAATAACAGCGTGCTGTCATCTCCTTGTCAATCAGGTGCCTTGCGAGATCAAAAGGTGGCGTGCAAATCCCAGCAAACGTCGGCACCGTTTATCACTAAAACTGGACTTACTCTACTGAAAGACTGCTGTGGCTTCACATGCTCCATCATGTAACGGTGTGAAAACAGAGGACTCCACCTGCCTGTGTGTGTGTAACATGATCGGGAAGCTGAGTGGCCTATAGATATACTAATGGTTTCTGTCCAATTAGTGTAATTAGATATCATTACCATACCGCCTGCTGTCATGCTGTAGCAGAACAGTATTACAGTGACATTACTAGGACTGCAGACAGACTCTATTGATTGATCAGTTTTTTCTTTAAATAATCATTTGGTCTCTAAAATGGTCCAGTTAATGGTAGCTTACAGTGGAGGAGAGTTACAGGATACTGCGGTAATGTATGATGAATAATTTGTTCTTTTGGTTGGTCGTTAGATATAAATATTCTACATTTGATTGCTTAGCAGTGCATAACTTAAACCAAAGTATTTGTCTGAACCACAAGTAGTTAGTCATCAGCTAAAAAGCCTAACAGCCAGTGTTTTATCAAAGAAAAGATTTAAAGTGTGTGGGGTCAAAAAAATAAATGTATCTATAATCTACTATCATTTTGTTTAACTATGACTGTAGCATTTTACTTCTTTCAGTGCTGCTATAATAAAGACTTTTAATGCTCTTCTTTTTCAGGGTGCTTAACATTTTTGTCTTAATCCTTCGATACCTACAGGAGGTCATCACAACCTGTTAGAATCAATAGGTGCTTATATTAACTTTCTAACAAAGCTGTCCTCACAATTTTGTATGAAATAATCATTTAAATTCTACACAAGAATCATCAAATATTTGTAATGTTAATTTGTCATTTTAACACATTTTTTAAAAAAGCGTAAGAAATATTTGCAGGGACAGTTTCTACATGAAAGCAGCCGAGGCACATTTCTGTCAGGTTTTTTAAAGGTATCTTTTTGACACTTTGACCACCACAAGCAAAGTGTCAGTGAGTTCCAGTAGACAGACAGCTGATATCCCCAAAACTCTGTAACTCACACCAGAACAGTCTGGATGGATAAACAGGCCTACAGCTAAGAGGAAAAATCTGAACTTTTAGTTTTGGGTTGAACTCCCCCTGTAAGTCTTTCTTTCTTTCTTTCTTAGCCATGCCAAGTACACACTTGTTTCTACATTCTCCTTCCCACTTCTGTACACACACAAAGCAGAGACATCCAAGTGCTATGAACAGGCTGTACTGACGAACTGTCACTGTGAGTGTGTAGGAGCCAAGTCTAAAGTGTCCGGCCTGTTTCATACCACATGTGTACAGTAAGTGACAGTTGTTGTTTTTGCCGTCTTAGTAGGGAAACCAGCTGGTTAATATAAACCCACCTACACAGCAATTCTCACCTTTCATACCTGCTCTAGATTTCACTAGCTGAGATGTCCTTCAGAGGTATGTACTGTATTTACTGAAATGTAGTCTGCACCTTTGTGCAATACAATTAAGGTTCAAATAAGGGACGATAAAAGCTCTATAGATCAAATGTTTTCTTTGGAAACATATCCCATGGTTTCTGAAGACTCTTCTCCTTAATTTTGAATGACATTTCCAATATTCAGAAACAAGCGAAGTGACCAGGATAAAATGTTGAGCATCCTGCCACAAAACTGCCATGACAACGGGATAAGATGGTCGTGTGTGTGCGTGTGTGTGTGTGTGTGTGTGTGTGGTGATGGTTGGAGTTATTATTGTTCACTGTAATGAGGAGAAAACCAGATGGTTTCACTTGCACAAGACTTACCTCAGCTGCCCATTTTCACCTCACACACACACACACACACAATAATAATACACACTGCAGTCACAGATGAGTCATACAGCGGATGCATTTCCTCCAATAGCAAGTCCACTGTCTTTAATTGGTTCTTTATAAATGTCTCCTGATTGAGCCTTTAGTCTGAAAAACACATCCTTTGGGCACGTGAAGCCAAACAGCTTGATTGGTATGCGTGGTTTTTCCTTTCTTTAGTATTCACTGTTATCTTTTGGAAAAGATAATTTCACTTTCAATATTGCACACGTGTCTGTAATTCTTTTTCCCCAAGCCTCTCTTCCTGCAGTAATGTGGTCTGTTTCAACCTTCTGCTCTCCTGGCAGCTGATAACGGCCGTCACAGCTGGTTTCAGTTTAACAGACCTGTGTAAAGGCAAGCAACGCTCGCAACTGTATTTAATTTGCAGGCTGAGAAGACTAATCAGTGGGCTACATACTGTGAATATAGACAAGTTACTGCCAGCCCACCCTAATTGGAGGCTGGTGAAAAAGCAGCTTGTTCTTGTATGCAGCGTTGGCTGAGACATCTAACAGTCCCTGGAAAGGTAATACCATGCTTTGCCAATTAGAGACTTTTTGCTCTTCTTTCTTTCTTTCTTTCTTCTTTACAGTTTTGACTCTAACTTCTTCTGAAAGTATTTTAAAATCCCAGGCTAAATCAGTTTATATATATATATATATGTATGTTTAGGTAAATATAGGAGCCATTCAAGGGTGGATCCAGAAATGCTGGCCCAGTACATCAAGCAAGAAATGTGTTTAGTCTAAAAAAGTTACATCTGACGCACAGAGCAGGTCATGTGTTACTCTTAGGAGAGATACCTCTGTGCTGTGGTGCCTGATACTGAAACACTTATACTACTGTCTCTGGCATGGCCCGAGTGGGTGTTTGTCTGGATATTTGGGATAATTCGAGAAGCTGCTCGGGTGTGACAGTGAGAAATTGAAAAATTGATGATTGAGTCCCGACAGGCTCATCCCTGAAACTTGCTATGAATAAGCCCAAACCGAAAACACATATGAGTGGTATTAAAGTCAGATATCCAGCGTGTGCCTCCTGTTTTCTCACAGCAGAGGACTCTGGTTTAATTTCTGCAGAAGAAATCAGATTTGACAAATTGCTTCTGAGTTGCACAGAATGAGTTTATGTTTCCAGATGACGTTAATCAAACAGGCAATGATGATGCCATGTCTGAGGCATTACAGCCCATTAGGTGAACACCACACCAGCATTTCCAGTTCCTTATGTTGGAAATAATCTGCCCTTAAAACAATAATAATGACAGAAACATCTGTGCTAAACGTGCAGTGTCTGTCTCTTTGTGGCCAGAAGGCAACAATAAATATGATCACATCAGTTTGTGGTCAGTTTGGTTACTTCTGAACACATATGAAGTGTCCATATGCCATCATATTTGTCGCTTAATGCTTGTATTACCATTTCTAGCAGGTTACGCTGACTTCTACATCAGAACTACCTTTTTGTTAATGCAGCTATTTTCTTTTGTTGGTTGTAATAATCACTCTAGTAACGATTTGTACATATCGATAATACAGATTTCACTGATATTCTGCGTTAATTGTTTGTTGCAGTTCCTCACTTTGACCACTGGAGGACAGTGAACACTTTTGAGTCAAATACATTCCCGTCGACACTGAAGCGTCAAGGCAAAAAATGTCAGATGTAATAGATGTATTTATTGCTGAGTTGTTTATTTAAATGCATTACATAGGGCAGAGGTTCATACTGTTTAATAACAAAATGTATGAATACAGATGCTATTAAAATTAGTATTAACAGTATGAAAGCAGAAATACATAAATCTGATAATCATCATTATAAGCTTAAAGGTAATATTTATAATTAGTATAATAAGCATTGGGTACATAATGACAATAATCATGACCGTGTTCCTGCAAGAGACCTCTAATGTTAGATGAAAGAAAAGCCTTGGACTAATACATCTTTTCTTGATCCAAAGGATTTTGGGGTGATTAGAAACAACCTGCATTTTTATCTGCTCTGTGATCACCCACACAGTAAGCCACATGTGATTCTTTTTTAATGGGCAGAACTGTGCAGTCTCTGCTGGCGTAAGTTGTGAGTGGGTTGTGCATCAGCAGTGAGAGTAAAAAGTATATTCTTTGTTGTTTACTGGCCTGTGAGTCACTGTGTCTGAGTCATGCATCTCAGCCTTAATCAAACACAACAAACGTGCATCCCCAACGTCTCTGAGAGTATCATTTCAGACAGTAAACAGTCTGTCGTTTCACAGCAAGCAACTGACAACTAACTTTGTTGTTTGTTATCAAGGAAAGTTATTATTAATGTGTGACATGGACATGAACACTATTTGTAAGTCTTGAATTATTTGCCGGGGGGAACGAAGTTACTACCCGTTAAACCCCTGCTGATATGTGTCCACTGTGCACAGTTTTTCTGTGCTGGAATATTACCCGAGCCCAGGTTTATTGTGTGGAAATTAAACACCAATTAATTTAACAATATGCAACATTAAAGCACAGTACTGAAATATTGGAGGTTTTTAAATGAGATTTGGACACAGAAATGCACTTCAGGATGAGGCAACAAGCCCAGGTAAGACATCAGGACCCTATTATGTCAGTTAGAATTCTGTGTCTGTGTTGCATATTCCCAGTTAAACTGTCAATTAAATAAAAACAAACCAGATGGCACAAAAGACCAGAGCTTTCAGGGACTTGAAGTCCTGAGGACAGTTGTGTGTCAGGGGGTCAGCAGAAAGCTTCAGGCAGTAATAATGTGAAATGTGAAATGAGACAGTGCACCCATGTGGCAGAAAACCACACAACACAAGCAAGGAGACTTAATGAAAGACCCATTTGTTGCATCATGGGAAACTTAGGTTCCAGGAGTAGACTAAGCCCTGCTACAAATTTAAGTCAGAGTATCTCAGTGCTGATTATATTTGTTTGGGGCCATTCTGATACATTGTGATTGATAGGACTTTTTCTCTGTTCAGTTTTTTAAAATAAATGCACTTTGAAACGCTTTGAATAAAACCATTAACTAAATGAATGTAAAAAAGAAAAACAATTAAACACAGAAATGAAAGACACTGTAATACTGGTTAAAGTATACATTTAAAAATGGTAAATGAATGCTATTTTGATGTGTGTGTGTGTGTGTGCACATACTTCATGCCACCCCTGCATAAGGCAGTGCCCAACCTAAATAAGTCTATTTACTCTCTTATTGCAGATAAGATGGGGAAAGAGTTCTAACAGAAAGTTAAGTAGCCTGAACATGTAGGATAACATACTGTATGCTCTGTTCCTGTGAATAACTGTTTAGCAAACAGGAAAATCATTTTGCTTTATGCTGATTTCTGTGCATTCATTTTGTCATACTGTATCAAGTCTTTATAGAGACTGTAAGTATTTTAACACGTACTGCAAAGGGTCTGGAGGACATGAGACAAGGGTTGGGGAAAAAGGACAAAATATCACAATATTCATTGGCCAAATACCTCGATATTGCAGTGATATTATAAGAATGACTATTTGGGCTTTCACAAAATACAAACACAGTAAGTTCTGATAAATAATCATCAGTAATGGGAATATAATGATTAAGTAGGTAAAGGCAAATATTAGAACAGCTAGACCAGTCTGGTAAGTTTAGGAAATCATATTCCTTTGCTTTAATGCAACTTTAAAACCAGGAAAGGATCTCACTCACATGGCATATCACGATATGATGGTATCCAAAATCTACATCTAATCTCATCTCACAGTATCAGTTTAATAGCCTTTCTATATATTAAAAAGACCTACCCCGTACAATAAAGGGTAAAACCTGACAAATGAAGAAGAGGCGATGAATCAGCTTTATTGGCAGTATATATATATTTTACATGTAATGAATGAGTGAATGTGAGTAGATTTTCTGTTTCGCTTTAGTACATGTTTACAAACATACTTATTCTTTTCATATATACGTTGTAAGTATGTAGGCCTGTTTCAGCATACATCTGACCAGCGTCTTCATAGTAACAGACGGCGCTACAGACCATCATCCGGGAATATAGCAGTAATGTGCTGTCTCAGGATACGTGCTATGGAGATACTTAGCACTCCCTAAAAGCACTTTATATTTCAGCGGTGAGTGCTGAGATACTAAGCGGCTGTGAGTGGTGCAGTTATAGCGCACTAACATCGCTATTGCTCCGTCTGATATTCGTAGGCTGCTTTCCCTTTAAAGCATGACGCAGTTCAATTAGTGCCCCACTTTGTTGTGTGAGCGGCAGCGGCGGCAGCAGTGAGCAGGAGCGAGCGGGGCTTGTCGGTGCTCACAGCCCTGCCCGGGGACGTCGGTGCTTAGCTGGGCCCTCACCGCCAACAACATGGAGTTTTTACTGGGAAATCCGTTCAGCACGCCGGTGGGACAGCGTATCGGTGAGCTGTTTTATAACCGCCTCACATTACATTGTAATAACCAAATGCTTCACGCAGGCTCAGCCACCTTAGCAGGAGTCATTTTTACGCCTCCGACACTCTCATCTCTATCGAACTGCTTCTTCTTCGTTATCATTAAGAGGGGTTTTTACTACACAAGCTAACGCATGTCTAATGTCAGTATTAAACTAGTGATTGTAAGGTGCACTTATTAAGACTGACAGAGGAGCGACGGGTTTGATTGACGCGCCCGCTAAACAATGATCTGTTAGAGGCTGTGTGTGTCCCGTTTAACCTGCCAATAGCTGGGCGGGACACAAAGTGGCCCACATCCTCCTGACCTAAATTAGACGCCTGTAGTCTAATGACTGCACATGTGTTTTCATTGACTCATTTCAGGGTTAGACGTGGATAAACAAATGTCACTATTGCAGACACTGTCATTTTTTGCGGTTATATTGATATATTTATCAATTTAAAGTACTGACATTTGTAAAGTACTGGCCTGTCTCACCTCATTTGGCAAGCTGCCTCAAGCTGTAGCCCCCGCATGTTGAAAGGCATTAGATCATAAAGAGCCATGACTGTCAGTTTTGACAGTTTTGATATTGTGCTTATGCTGGTCTCTTGTACACTCAAATACGTGGAAGTAGTTTGATGCTTTGCCATTTAGATATTAATACACAGGGCTTGATGCTAAATACTGAACCCTTTTAGTCTTGTTAAACTATTTTTGTGCTTGAAAAAGTCCTATAGTTTTATTGTTTCATCTTTGTAGATAAAAAAGAAGCTATGGAATACACACGCACAGTCAATTCTTGATTAGATCAAAGCCGTACATAAAAATGTATTGCAGCTAACATCAAGGTTTATTTCCTATACACATTATAACCAGATGTGTTTTGTTTCAACTCCATTGCAGGTGACATTAAGAAATCGTGTCTGAGCAAATTTACTGTTTGAGTCAAATAAGAATCGATTCAGTCTCCAAGTGTAATGAACGTTTTTGTCCACTTGTCATGTATCTAATTCCAATACTTCTTACTACTAAGTTTGTTTTCTATGTGAAAGATTCATTGTAAATTAATTAACCAAGCCCAATCATCAGCACAGAGAAAGAGATTTCAAAAACAGCAGGATTCCAATCATTTTCATATTTTAGGATGCGTAAGGGTCCTAATATTGATCCCTGTAGAACACCACACATGACTACGGTACATACTCAGTTCTTGAACTTCATTTTTGTCAGAAAATACAGTGGACTGTAGCTACTGTGAAGGGTCAAGTTTGTGCTAAGAAGAAGTAATTAATATATTTTCAGGAACATATACTAAGCATTACTAAATGGCTAAACTACACCATTCACTGTAGTTTAATATTCAGTGTATATTCAACTATTTCTGTAACAGAGAGTGCGACCAGTGCCAGCCTGCCGTCAGAAGACTGGGCCCTCAACATGGAGATCTGTGACATGATCAACAGCTCAGAGGAAGGGTGTGTATGTGTGTGTGTGTTATCTGTTAGCATCAGGAACAGGCTACTTCTCTGGAGGATACATGCCTGTGACTGTTGAAAATTTTCTGATTACAGACCCAAAGATGCAATCAGAGCCATAAAGAAAAGGATTGTGGGGAACAAGAACTTCAAGGAGGTTATGCTGGCACTCACTGTGAGGGTTGCTCTCCTTGTTGATTTGGTTTATGTTCTTGACATTTTATATGAAATATATGCTTTTACTGCTGTTGCTAATTCTCTACATCTTCCTCCGATGTTAGGTCCTGGAGACTTGTGTGAAGAATTGTGGCCACAGGTTTCACTTCTTGGTGACTTCACGGGATTTTATAGAGGGGGTTCTGGTACGGTCGATCATCCCGAGAAACAACCCTCCATTAGTCCTACATGACAGAGTGCTCGGCATCATACAGGTAAAACATGCCACATTACACTGCATAGACAAATAGGTCGGGCTGTTGTCATGTTATAATAAGCCTCAGTGTTGTCAAGTTGCTCTTCGGTCTGGTAGTCATTAGTTGTTGCTTTCTCTTGTCAAGGCGTGGGCTGATGCATTCCGCAGCTCACCCGACCTGACGGGTGTGGTGTCGGTATATGAAGACCTAAGAAGGAAAGGACTTGAATTCCCCATGACTGAACTGGATGGTTACTCACCCATCCAAGCTCCACAAAAGGTACAAACATGGGTGGTGCACTTACTGTTGACGTCTGGTTGCTTCCTATCCTCCTCTCTTTGATCGTTTTTCTTTCGGGTTGTTTCTGTGCCTTCGCTAACCAGACTTTACCTGGGAATGGGCCCACTGTCACTACTCTGCCTGCTGCACTCCTGTCCTCCAAACCTCCGCTCGTCCGACCCCAGACTTCTGAGCTAAAACTGGCCCTAGAGGGAAACAATGCTTTAACCCCCTGCCAGGTGAAGGCCTAGCTTTTACCATGTTTGCAAAAATGCTAGCTCACTGCTCTCTTTTGTATCTATTTTACTCACTTCGTTCTGGCCTCCAGCCTTGATGAAATCAATATGTGCCTTTGCAAGGAGTTATTATGGCTGTTCTTGTGAAGGAAATATTATTGACGTTCCAGATAAAAAAGCTGAAGACGGAGCTGGGAGTGGTGAGAAGCAACCTGACTATGATGTCAGACATGATGAGTCAGCTGGACCCTGTCACGGTAAAACAGGCAGACATGGAGCTTCTGGAGGTAACGAAAAAAAAAGAGTTTCATTAATGTGAAGTATTTTATGCAGTGAAATAATTTCCATCCATTCATGTTGAGTAACAGTGCGTTATCCTTAACTGATCTAGTACTTTATACATTTTGTGTTGCATCTGCCCCCTCAACACCCCCCCACCCACACATTCTTTGTCTGATTGTGTCATTAGCAGTTATACACAGTATGTAAGGAAATGCAGGAGAGGATAGTGAAGATTGTGCCCAGGCTTAGTGAGGAGAAGCTGATCGAGGAGTTGCTGGCAACTAACGATGAGATGAACACTGCATTTACTCGCTATCACAGGTGAACTGCATTTATTACTGTTATACTGTCTTATTTATTAACAAAATGAGATCATGGAAATATTGCACTAGGTTCTGTTTTGCCATTTGATGTTTATATAGTTTTGTTCTGCCATCTACAGGTTTGAAAGACGAATAACCAATGGACCAAACACAGAGAAGAAGGTAAAGGCCATGGCAATAATTTCTGAATTGGTTGTTATACTTACTTCACAGCTTCCTAATTTTATGGAATGGTTGCGTGGTGGAGTTTCAGTTTATTGCTTTTTGTCTTACAGAGCCACACATATGTCAACCTGACGGACCTCAGTTTGACAGCTGAGTCTGTCAGCCAGTCAGGGGTTGCATCAGTCAACAATGACAGCACACTCAACCAGTCAGAAGCTGACAGTTTGTGCAGTCCGATGGCAAGACTTAGTAAGTACTCCAGTCCTCATACATACCTGCACATATACAGTGAATGTGAATATGTACTTATATATATATATATATACTATACTTGTTGCTCTTCTTCTTGCAGGTACAAGTGAATCAGATGACACATTATCACAGAAACACAACGTCTCAGCTCAAAAACCAAGGTACAGAAACACTATAAGCTATAGTCTAATGACATCAAAGACTTACACAGTAAACAGAGTTTGTAAAACTGTATTTTTGGTAATAATTAAGACATTGACTTCTTTTGAGAGATGAAAACTAGTCAGCAAGCGAGCACACAAGTCTAAACAGGTATCTAAAAGTAATAGATAAACAGTTGAAGAAGTTAGCTAAGAGTTAAGTTATTGTGGGGTCATCTCGTGGTCCTGTGTTCACTGAAATTGTTAGAGATTAGTCAAGGCTTCACAGTTCAGACTGCAAAAGAGGAAAAGAGGGGGTGGGCGTTTTCAATGTACTCTGCAGGGCAGGAATTATGATTGACAATTGGAACTCCGCACCAGCACTACTTATATGTGTTCTACCCCTATATATGGATATAAATTAGAAATAAATGTAAAAAATATTGATTTACAAATGTAATCATTATAATAAGTAAACTTAACTTAAAGCCATTAATATTAGGCTGCTACCAGTTTTAGTACTATGGTTTGTCCAAGTGGTGCTGGGTACAGTCAACATCAAACACTGTCTCTATTTCATTACTGTCAGCCAAGTAGGCTATGTCACTGTCGACTGGGATTCTTTGAGTAAAGTGTTATGAAACTGATAATTTGGCAGGAAGTTATGCTAACTTCCTGTCAGATCGTTAGCTAGTTAGCACACATTCCATGTATTATCCGACACGTTTCGAGCATATTCCACTCACCGGCTTTACATAAAGTTAGGTGCCATTAATGTTCCCATCTGTGGTACATCAGATAAAAAAAGGTAGGGAACCAATGAAGTAAAATGAATGTTCTGTGAATAATGAAGCTAATTATGCTGATTTGTTTTAATTATACAATTACAATTGTACAGAGCAGTCATGCAGCTCTTTCTCAAGCAGATTCTTAAAAATGCCATTGGCAAAGATGTTGATCTTTGTTTTGGACTTTAATTCTGACTCTAATTCCTTTTTAAGACGATGTGCCAGTATTTCTGCGTAAACTGAAATAATTAGCTTATCTGGCAATTAACCAATGTTCACATCTGTTTCAGCGAGCAGAGTGAAGTGGCAGTGGACGGCCTGGCTCAGGTGCAGGACAGCAGACTGCTTAACACAGGAAGGGTAAGCAAAGACGCCATGTGATTCACAGGTTTTAACAGGTTTAAGCACAAGATTTATTGGCATACATCTTTGATTTTTATCTTATTTGCGACCTTTGGAACCATTGAGAAAAAAGTGTGGAAATTGTGTGTTTGGCTTACAATGCGTGTCTAGCTTTTGAAATGACCTCATAGTTTTCACTGTTGACACCAACACCAAGTTAAGCTCTTAGGTTTTATGTGTAAAAGAGTAACAGGCTCACAGTACAAATATAAATGGTAGTCTACACAATGTCTGAGCTGCGTAATTTGTAGGTGGGGATTTGGGGGGGAATCACTGCTGTCAGTGAGTTTCAGTCAAGTCTGTGAACCTGCTCTATGGAAGGCTCTCTGGTTGCAGATGTGTGTATATTGCTTTGTCTCAGTACCTCTTTGCATCCTAAATGAACTCTCTGTCTGTGCATGAAGGATGGCAGCCCAGCCTCCACCTGCAGCTCCTCACCAAAGTTAGATTGGATGATTAAAAGGGGAATGGTGGGTCTGTCTCTAAAGTGTGTCCTGGTCTTACATTGATTCACCTTTGCACACCCTCTGTCTCTTGGTTTTGTCATGAGGTTACTTTTGCTGTGGTCTGGTTTTATGTTGTTTGGATCTTTAAGTTAAGTTATTTTTTGGACTTTACTTTTGTTCCTACACTCACTACACAGCATGACTGTTTGGGTTGCACTGTCCTGATATAGTACATTGTGGTCATACCTGTCATGCTTTGCTTACCTACATATGGTTGTTCTTTTTTGTTTGGTTTCTGTGGTGGTTTGGTAGCTCTGTTACATCTTCATAGAGTTTTACCAGGTATTAGATTATATATTTTACCGCACTGACCGTCCTGACACTCTGCTTTCTGTCGTAGATTCCGATCAACCAGTCCACTGTCATGGATGACATTGAGAAATGGCTAGCATTGGACGATGAGGTAAATGGCGGGATTGCTAAATTTACTCAAAACTAGTAAATAATTGAATGAATAAAACTGTGCTATTAATTTCAGGCTCGGGTTAATGCTAGGACTTAATACACTGTTGAGTTTCACTACTCTTCAGCAAACACTCAAACTGAAGCAAGCTGCTACAGCTGAACCCAAAAACTGAAATAAACATTTTTGTACTGCCTGCGTCTTATATTTGATTGTACATTGCTTGAAATGTGTATACTGTAGTCTAACATGCTATTCAAAATTATTTGTTATATACATCTATCTATATTTGTCTTTTAAATACACAAGTTGTGTATTGGTGTAAAGTAACTTATGTCTTTTGTGTTTGTGACACAGTATGATGACTATGAAGATTCAGATGGTGTGACCAGTGAAGGTGAGAGTCTCAACAATTTGCTTTTTTAATTTAGTTTATTTTATTTGCCATTTATATACCCCTGCAGCATCTGAGGTAAACCTCCTGTGTATTTGGTGTGTAGTTTATTAGAATGTTAGCACACACACAAAGCTCATTGTTTAAAGGTAAAAATGTATTTTGTCCTGAGTTGACTAGATGTACTCAAAACTCAAGTTGAGATTCTGATCACTCCTTTTTTCTGCATGTAAATAAATTAAACGGTCTCAAGTCTACTGCTAAATATTTGGTGATGAGGCTCATTTTGAATTTTTCTTTTCATTTGCGTAGAAACAAGCATCCTTTCAGAAAATCCTTTCCTTTCCTCCTTTGTTATCTGATTATTCCATTCAGTAATTTTCTTTCTCCTTCATCTGCAGAATTTGACAGGTTTTTGGCAGAAAGAGCAAAGGCAGCTGAGCGTTTGCCATCGCTGAGGGCTTCCTCACAGGATACCAACCACTCCGAGTCTTAAGATACGCTTAAATCCTGCCAAACTAACCATACTCATGAAGGTCCTGAGCCATCAGCTGAGAAGTGGAGATTTCTTTTAGATCAACGGTTGAGTGGCACTTTTTACATGGGAATTACACAGCGTAACTGAGGAAGGACACCATAGCTTTGTATGCTGCTCTTTACTCAGGAGCAAAGGTGTTTGTTTTTGTTTTTTTTAACAAAGGTGTACTTTTAACTGATAAAAATAATGTTATTTGTTGAAGGATGGAGGCTTTTACTTGACATAGTTATGAGGATTTGACCGTGTGTGGAATGCAAACATTTGCACATTTTATATGGTTACATTCCTGCTGTTGAAAGAGAAAGAGGATATTGTTACAGAAAACAACTTTTGGAACATAGATTATGTATTATATTGCTGATATATATGTTGTCAAACATGATGAGGGGTTACAGAAAATGTCCCTGTCAAAGTAGCAAACACTGTACACTTAAATGTAAGAGAAGCTCAGCTATTACATCATGGAATAGTTTGAATCTTTACATCATTGTTGATGTAGGATGTGGAAGAAAATGAATGAGGTTTTTTATATCCAACATTCCCTTGGAAGATGTTTCACTTGACAGGAAGTCATGACAGACTGCTGTCAAATATTAAACTAAAACTATTAACTGGAAATCTGGCTGGTCTCATTCTAATCTCAATGTACGGAGCATTAAGTTTTCTTACTGTGCATAGAAGAGCTGAAGTTGGGGCAACTGGACTTCAGTTGCCCCTCCTTAAGCTCTTCTACACAAGATGACCTGGATGACTGAGAATCCACGCACACGTTTCTTACTGTATAATCCAATTCATGGCTTTGTAGGTGTCAGACTGCTGCAGATCTGTTTTAATTCCGCCCTGTTGTTAATTAGATTTGACTTGTGACTTTGGTTTTGACAAAACATAGACTTAAAGAAAAGACATACTTAAATTTTTCATATGTTAAGGGGATCAGATACAAGCACACAGGACACAGGGAACAGTTCCATGTTTAACAATTATTGTTATCAGTCAGTTTTGTTTATCTTGTATTGTTACTCAGCAGCAGAAATAAAAGTAAGGATCTCAGAGGGTAATCGGGGTCAGAGTGTGTGTGTGTGTGTGTTTGTGTGTAGGATAAAAATGGCAAAGTATTGGGGTACTGTTGTGGGTTTTATCAATGGTTGTATTAGTCAGAGCTGAAATGGTTTTCGATTAAAGAAGGGAGACGGAGATGAATTCGAACACTGTCGGTGTTGACATTAGATAACTATTGCTGCCATAGATGAACCAGTTGTAAAGCCTCTGAACTCTGATTGGATAAAACAAGCCACCTGGCACGAGTCTTGCTCTCTCATTGGATCGCTACACATACGCCTCCACTAGTTGCGTGTTACGTCACGAGGCCACGCCCCGTATCTAGTCTCTAGGCTCGGGGTTCCTGCAAGTCTAACATCTCTAAGGCACGGCTTTACCAACATGTCACTCGGAACAGCTGCCCGGAGTTTGGTGAAACCAGTCCGGGGCGTCCTGCGGCCCTCAGCTTTGAGCCGGAGCTACGTCGCTGCCGCTGAAGCCAGAGCTGTGCTGGAAAATGAGCTCGACAGTATCCGAGCCGCGGGGACGTGGAAAGGGGAGAGGATCATCACGTCGAAGCAGGGTCCTCAAATCAACGTGGACGGCAGTCGGAGCCGTGAGTGGTAGCTTAAAGTTGATAAACGTGATTGCGAAGTGAACCGTACATGTGCTTAAACGCAAATTTAAATTCGAATTCTACATGAAAACGTAGAATTGTCACTTGGCGCTCTGCCACGCTCTGTTATCGTGTTGTTGAACTTGACTCAAACTACAGTTAAAACTAACGCTGCTGACTCCTTGCTTCACACCACTCAGCTCGCTGATAAGACCAACTTGTAGTCCAGAAACTTAGCACACATTTCAGAAACATAACTCGGTCTAATCTAAAAAAAAAAATCCGAATAATTTCTGCAAAGAGCTCTTTTAGAAACGGATTAAAACATCAGCAGTAAGCACTTAGAAATGTGACTTTAGTTGCAAAAGGAAACATAATTAGATTTATAGGCATTTCATGCAGTGAATTCAAAATAGGCCACAGCAGCAGGCTAATCTCGAACCTGTTTGCTGTTCTACCATCAAAGTAGAGAGCCAGTGTTTACACTTCAGGATGAACTTTTGCCAAAGTTTGACTCTGCTGATTTATGAATGGCCCATTGACTTTAGGCCATGACCCTTCATGTGTGAAAGTGACAGTTCAGTTCATGTGGATGGCGACGCCATGCATTGTTTTCCTGTCCCTCTTTGTTGTGACATGTCAGCTTCATTGCATTGTTTTTATCACTTGCCTTTTTTTGTCCAAAAACACAGACAGTAGTCCTGTGGCATCTATGAGATGCTCACATAATAACAGACTCAGTGGCCTGTTTACCTTTAGGTTTCCTGTTCTCCATCTGAACTCTCACGTTCTCTCTCTCAGGCATATTGAATTTCTGTGCAAACAACTACCTTGGACTGTCCAGCCACCCAGAGGTGGTGCAGGCAGGGATTGATGCTCTGAAGTCACATGGTGCTGGCTTGAGCTCTGTCAGGTTCATCTGTGGTACACAGGTATGATGGCTAATTCACAGCTCAGTCAGCACGTTAACACATGGATGGCATCATTTACGTAACTGTGTGACGGCTAACTCTTGTGGAGGTTAATGAGTTCACTCCGTGTTTATAGGACATACACAAAAATCTGGAGCAGAAGTTAGCAGAGTTTCATGAGAGGGAGGACTGCATCCTCTATGCTAGCTGCTTTGATGCCAACGCTGGACTGTTCGAGGTATGTCCCGCTTTACGCTCCTCTGTCTCCAGCAGACTGGAACAAGAACAGAAAGGAGTCCCCTATTAAAATCAATAAAGTATCATATTATCATATATCATATATCATATCATATTGTTTACACCAGGTCCTGTTGGGCCCAGATGACGCAGTGCTGTCTGATGAGCTTAACCATGCCTCCATTATCGATGGGATCCGTCTGTGTCGAGCAAAGAGGCTGCGCTACAAACACATGGACCTCAGCGATCTGGAGAACAGACTCAAAGAGTCTCAGGTGTGTGCGAACCTCATCTGGTGTTGTATGACAGAATTACTGTGTATTTCAATCATGTCTGTGATTATATAATGTCTTACGATTTTAAAATATGATACGTGAGTCATTCTGTTGAGAGTGTTAGCAGTGTGCCGGGACTATTTCTTTCAGAAACTGCTTAAAATGTGCTCTTTATTTTCACAATTTGCCTGCCAGGTGTTAGCCTCAGCCGCAGTGTGTTAGAAATAGATCATATGTAGAACCATCAAGTGTGTGTTTAAGACCCTGTTACAAGAGTCTCATTTCAGCTGGAAGTACTAAAAAGTCAGCCTGTGTTTTCAACCAGCTCAGGGAGTTATTGTTGCCTTAATAAGCTAGCTGAATAGAATATGCTGACAGCAGCTGCTGTTGTTAAAACCTGTGTAGCAACAGCAGCTGTGGGCTAGATGTCATTACAAATGACTGAGAAAATGTGTTTTGCAATTTTTGGTAAACTAACTATTTACAGTAATTTCCCTTTTCCAGTATCATGTGACGCAACAAGGTCAACCCTGATTTACTGTAGCTGTTTCCCAATTCTTCACCAGTATGCATTGCACCATTTGCTATGTGTGCACTTCACTGAGCTCTGATATTATTGGGACTTGGAACAAAGCATATGTAATGGACTTATTCAGAAGAGTTCACTCAGGTCAATCTCATGACATGCCCTTTTGAGTTTCATGGTATTGAACCCATATTACCGAGGTGACAGTGTCAGATTAGGGTTACAATATAGATTAGATCATCATCAGGATCACTGATCGTCACGACTCTGTTTTGTCCTCCTCAGTCATCTCGTATGCGTCTGATAGTGACCGATGGAGTCTTCTCTATGGACGGAGATGTGGCTCCCCTACCTGGAATCTGTGACTTGGCTGAACAGTATGGAGCCATGGTGTTTATAGATGAATGCCACGCTACCGGCTTCCTGGGCCCCCGGGGGAGGTGGGTAAAATGCTGATGAACCCAGCAATGCAAAAGATGCATTTCATTTCAGTCTTTTTACTTTGTGTTTTATAGTGGCATGCTATTAGAGTGACATATTCAACCTCCTGTCTTTTCTTTTTTCTAAGACAAACTGGATGTAAGAGTTTTTTTAAGAGCATAAAGAATGTATTTTATCAAGAATATTTTGAAAGCTTTAGCTGTGTTCAATATTTTTACAATATTTTAACTTTTTATTTGTTGACTGAACATCAATCTGCAACATTTGTGACAGTGCCTTTGTGGAAAGGGCCAGTAGGTGTCACCAAAGTTCTACATGGGAGGGTGAGGGGGTTATGGAGCTGTATTTCAGGGGTTGTGCTCGGCCCCTTACCTCCATTGAAGGGAAATCTTAATGCTTCAGCATACCAAGACATTTTGGACGATGCTATGTGTACCACCTTTGTGATAAAAATTGGGAAAGGTCCTTTTTTATTCTAGCATGACTGTGTCCCAGTGCACAAAGCAAAGTCCATACAGACATGGCTGGATGAGTTTGGTGTGGAAGGACCTTACTGGCCCACACAGAGTCCTGACCTCAACCCCATCCAACACCTTTGAGGTGAACTGGAACAGAAATGAGTCAGGCCTGTTTGTCCAAAATCAGTGCCTGACCTCATATTTCCACAGAAACACTCCAAAACCTCGTGGAAAGCCTTCCCAGAAGAGTGGAAGCTGTTATAGCTGTAAATGGGAGAACCAACCCCATATAAATGTCTGTGTGTTTAGAATGCAATGTCATTAATGTTCCTGTTGGTATGACCTTCAGGTGTCCCAATACTTTTGCTCATATAGTGTATCTCTGTGAAGAATAACTGAATGGTACTGCTCCTTGTGATTTGCAGAGGAACCGATGAGCTCCTGGGAGTGATGGACAGGGTTCACATTATTAACTCCACCCTGGGGAAAGCACTGGGAGGAGCAGCTGGTATGTGTTCACCTGACCAGGTTCTGTCCATTTATTGCTGCTGTTCAGACATAACTTATGGCGAACATGTTTGCAAATGGCTGCCTGTTTACACATTTAGCAGACATATGTATTCACACTTCTTTTAGCTTTGTTTTGGTCATCTGTAGCTTGCTAGATGTTAACCTTTTTGAATAGCTAGTTGCTAACTTAGCTTTTCTGCGCGCAGAAAGTTACTGGTCCCTGCCAAGAAAATACCTGAAATATAACCCTCGAAAAACTGCATACAGTGACGGTCCTAGCTGTTTTTCAGTTTAGTTTTTTATTTATTTATTTAACTGTTGGCAAGAAAGTGAATAAGCAACTTTCCTAAAACGTTGAACTATTTGTTTCTAAGTGAATAGCTCTTCCATGACAAATCCGTTTGTCTTGTATTTTTCTTCTTTCAGGTGGCTACACAGTTGGCCCGAAGCCGCTCATTGACCTGCTGAGGCAGCGCTCGCGGCCGTACCTGTTCTCCAACTCCCTCCCCCCTCCTGTCGTGGGCTGTGCCACCCGGGCTGTGGAGCTGCTGCTTGCCTCCAGTGAGATTGCGCAGAGCATGACAGCCAAAACCATGAGGTGCGTTTGTCCTGGGGGGGCACACGAGTTAAATGTCTTTTTGTGGTACAACAGAGTGGTGACTCTTCTCGTGGGAAATGATCTCTCTGATTCCATTGTGTTTAATACAATAGAATTTCTCGTTTAAACTTTTTATTCATGTTATCTTGGTATTTTGAGCTTTTGCCCTCTGGCCTAATGTTAATGTGCACTGTGTGTTCTTATGGAAATGAAACAGCAAACACCCAGGAGGAGTTACTGAGCTACTCGCCTGCCTAGAGGGGCAGGAGTGCCACATAAAAGTCAAAAGGAGACTACCTCCCTGTTCCCCAGACCAAAGTCTGAACTATGATTTGCATGTGTCTTATTTCATGTTTTTTTTTGTTTTGTTTTTTTACAGCAGAGTTATGTTTCCCACCTTGCTTCTAAACCTTGTCCACTAACATCCGCATGCTGCATTTAGGCCATATTATACACTTAAGAGCTACACTCAAGACAAAACACAGTACAGTCATGGGATGGCAGCTTTCCAAAAAATCTCAAAAACCTCTGTTTGCCATTTAATTTTGGCTTCATTAACACTTAACTAACAGGAGATATCTCAGTTGTACCCAAGAAACAAGCACACCGGTTCCTTTATGTTGTGACAGAGAACACATGCTGTTTTCTGTTTAGTTCCTACAGCTAAACAGATGTTGCTGTTTAGCTGGAGGAACTATTTGGTTTTGCTCTCACACAAAAGATCTGGTGCGATTGGTCCATGCACCCTTACACACGCTTTGATCTCTATTGACTGTAATGTTTTTATTCTGCTGCCCGCTCAGGTTTAGGAACAAGATGACGCAGGCTGGCTTCACCATTGCGGGCTCGGCTCACCCCATCTGTCCTGTGATGCTGGGTGATGCACGGCTGGCGTCTCTGATGGCCGATGACATGCTGAAGCTCGGTGAGACAATGTTGAAAACATCATACTGATCAAGTTATTTACTCTTTCGATTGCATCCTGAATGGAAACTTTGTGAGACACATGTCAGATGAGTGTAAGTGATCACATGAAGCTTTGATGAGGCTTTGCAGTTGGAGTTTCTCTTTAAAATCACACCACTGTCCAAGTGAGGCTTCAGCCATAACATTTCATCTAATTTTAGTGTGTTTTTAGGTTCATTTACATCTGCATTTTAAGTTGATCGCTGGTTGCTACGACAAACGTGCCAGCTTTCATAGCTTTCATAGCTCAAGTGGGCCAGGACAGCCTCCAAACATATGAACACATGACATGTACTCTTAACCATATCTACAAAGCTCCCACAGAGCACAGCAGTTAGGTTTGGGTTGTACCATTTCCCATAACGGGTAATAAAGCATTTCAGAGGTAAAATGATCTTTATGTGAGTAATACATTAGGACTCACTGGGAGGAAGACAACTGTGCATCAAATTAATGTAAAATCACATGTAGAGTGCACAGTACTTTGACTGAGAACAGCTGATGTCAGTGAACCATGTTGAGCACCACAGAAAATGTTTCAGGCTCTGTTGATGCCTCTTTTCCCCTCCACAGGAGTGTATGTGATTGGATTCTCCTATCCGGTCGTGCCGAAGGGCAAAGCCAGAATCCGCGTTCAGATTTCTGCCGCCCACACAGACGAAGACATCGACCACTGTGTTGACGCTTTTATCCAGACGGGCAGAAAGCACGGAGTCGTTTCATGAATAGGTCAAAGAAGCAGGTTTTGAACGATCAGCATCAATTACTGAATTGATATTGAACCGCTTGCTCTTACAGATCATGTTGCCTGTTACCCATGAGACCTATGAGTGATTTCGATGGAAATATTAGTTACATTTGTAGGTCAAATGAGATTAGTGTTATTTTGCATTTGCTTGGCTGAATAAAGCACTTTTGCTAACATGTGGAGGTGTTTGTATTGTCAGAAAAAGGGCTGTTAAATAAAAAATAATATGAGAGATAATGCTCATATGGAATCCATGTGTTTTAATGATGGTGAGAATAATATTAACACATTTGATAATGCAACTAGTCATGACTTCACATTATCAGCGTTTAGTAGAGCCAATATTCATCTCGTATTAAAAATAAGTGCAACTTAAAAATAAATAAATAAAAATTGACACTATGGCATTTAATAATGTTTAAGCAGCCAAAAATCACATGCTGTCTTAAATTTAAATTTAATTTATATTTAAATGTGTAAATTTAAAACTCCCTGTGAACATCCACTAAGAATGGACCTGCCAGTGAAGGAGGGATCATCTCGTGTAGTTGAAAATATTAGCATTTTCATAGATTTCTGTCATTTTTAGTGAAAGTGAAGTGTATTTAACAAGGCAAAACATGTCTATAAGGGATACATTTTGTGAAAAATCTACTCTCACTGATCATCTGCAATGATAAAAGTCTCTTTAACTGACCTAGTTGACTATTACTGTACAGTCACCGTGCACATTGCACAGATCCCACTGTGTCCAGAGGGAGAGCTGCTGTAAAAACAGCATGGACGCTTGTTTGGGGTGATAAATAAAATGTGACTTTGGTGCAACTGCGATTGCACTTTGCTCGCTTAACTAATGTCGCGTTCACGCGTCTTTGTGGCACATCGTTGCTGTTGCTCCCCACATCGCCGCTCCTCCTCCTCACGTCTTTTCGCGCCATCAGTGCTCACAAGCGCCACCTTCACGTCGAAGGCACGCCTCTGTGTTGTCGCTTCGACCAATAGCAACAGGCGTGTATTGCTTTCATCCAATCAGAGGACAGATGGGGCGTTGCGAGAAGCGACTCGCGGGAAACAGAGAGGAAGGAGTTTAGTTTTTGCCGCGAATTAGATACCGTGTGCAGCTTTGTCTCTGGCACTTTACATCCGTCTGTGTGTTTTTCTTTTAACTAAGAAAAAAACCCTCCAGCTTTATCAGACTCATTTCTTGTTTGCGTCGCTTCGTCCACCGACCTGGTTCAGTATGTCTGGCTTTGACGACCCAGGGATTTACTACAGCGACAGCTTCGGAGGCGGAGAGGGACCCGGCGTGGATGAAGGCGGACAGAAGAGGATCCAGATCAAGAAACGGTTCCGTGAGTTCCTCCGGCAGTTCAGAGTGGGGACCGACCGCACCGGCTTCACATACAAATACAGGTGAGATGGTAGTAATCATATCAGGCTGTAATTACGAGCGGCATGAAAATTACTGAGACGAGGAGATTAGAAGAATCTTACTGGGTACCAAACAAAAACCGGTGCAGTGACTGGTGCCTGTGGGTTAACCTAATCAAACAGACGATATTCAAGGGACATTCCCTCAATTTTATGTTTAAAGTTATGTTTTCAGCCTGTCAAAAATAGTCCACGTCTTGTATGGAACTAAATGTACCTTTGAAAGTGGAAAAAGAGTCTGATGAAGTCATCAAGGTCATGACAAAAAAAGACATTAAATTCAACGTAAAGCCTTTCTTTCAAAGTTAGACTGTGGAGTTTGAAAGCAGACGGAAGCAGGGGATCTAAAGAAAGAGGCTGTTGAGTTGCATTGTGGGAAATGTAGGCCGAAGTGTTTCTGGAGTTGGGCTTGTACCAGAGAGTAAAAGTCAGAATATCTTGACTTCATATGCTTTTATTTCATCGTGCTTCCAGTCTCTGTCTTAAGAGTCCCCCAAATTCAACAAGCACAACACTCAGACAGTCTGAAGTGTGTTTGTTTAGCTGGAATATTTAAACTGTTCTTTCCAAAATCTTTGTTTAAGCTACAATATCTGTGTTATTTCATCCCTTGTGTTCTTTTGTTCTGGGTTTAGTTAAGCCCTCCGTCTTTAGTGCCACATTATTCATTTTTGCTCATTTTTGTTTTCAAATCAGAGATGAGCTTAAGAGACACTATACCCTCGGCGAGTACTGGGTGGAGGTGGAGATGGAGGACCTTGCCAGCTTTGATGAGGATCTGTCGGACTGCCTCTACAAGCTGCCTACTGAGAACCTGCCGCTGGTGAGTCGGAAACGAACACACAATGATGTAACCTGATTTACCAGAGGATGACTGACCCCTTCACTCACCAAAACCTAAAACTGTTTCACGCAGCAGTCGTCTGGTTGTCACAATTGCTCTCCTCTAAATATTTACAGCTGGAAGAAGCTGCGAAGGAAGTGGCCGACGAGGTGACCCGTCCCCGGCCTGCAGGTGAGGAGACGGTTGAGGATATCCAGGTCATGCTGAAGAGTGACGCACACCACGCTTCCATTCGTGGACTCAAGGTACCTGCATACCTCTCTTGTGTCTCATATTCTCCCAGTTATATCGGCCATTTGATCAGTCTGTCATTCCTCTCCTCTGCAGTCCGAGCAGGTGTCTCGTCTGGTCAAGGTACACGGCATCATCATCTCGGCCACAGCGGTGAAGGCGAAGGCCACCAAGGTGTGTCTGCAGTGCCGTGGCTGTCGCTCTGTCATCAGCAACATCCCCCTGCCTCCAGGCCTGCAGGGTTACGCTCTGCCACGCAAGTGCAATACGTGAGTATCCTGACCTTTACTGCAGAAAACTGGGTTACCCCCCCCCCCCCCCCCCCCCCCCCCATCATGTCCAACAACTTTTCTCTCTTCTCAGTGAGAACGCTGGAAGGGTTAAGTGTCCCGTGGATCCCTACTTTATCATCCCGGACCGCTGCGTTTGTGTCGACTTCCAGACTCTCCGCCTGCAGGAATCTCCAGATGCTGTGCCCCACGGAGAGATGCCGCGTCACCTGCAGCTCTACTGTGACAGGTAAGGAGCTTATTGTCATTAAATCCCCTCTGGCTCGTGTTGTCTGCTGCCTACATAATTCGATATGCAAATGAGTGTTAGCTCAGACAGTTTGCCTCTCCCCCTCCTCCTCCTCCTGCCAGGTATCTGTGTGACCGTGTGGTCCCAGGCAACAGAGTGACCATCATGGGTATCTACTCCATCAAGAAGATGGCTGCTGTAAAGGCCAAAGGAAAAGAGAAGAGTTCTGGTGTGGGCATTCGTTCATCATACCTGCGAGTAGTCGGCATCCAGATGGACACAGAAGGGGCAGGTAAAGATCAGAATCAAAATCAGAATTCCTTTATTTATCCCTGTGGGGAAATTCATCCAGATGAACATGTGCATGAAGACACTCACGTATTGGTGTGATACATGCAGTTGTATCGTAGAAAAGAGAACTGCAGGGCCCAGTGTGATGATGATCTTTTTTTTCTTTTTTCTCCTTCTTCCAGGTCGTGGTGCTACTGGATCAGTGTCCCCACAGGAAGAGGAGGAGCTGAGAGCGCTGGCTGCCACCCCTGACATCTACGCCTCTCTGGCCCGCTCTGTGGCTCCCTCCATCTACGGCAGTGATGATCTGAAAAGGGCCATCACCTGTCTGTTGTTTGGGGGGTCAAGGAAGAGGTGAGGCTGTCGCTTTTTTTTTCCCCAGTCAGCTGAGTGTAAATCTCCTGCTTCCATTTGTGGTAATGCTTTTGTTTGTGTCTTTTTCAGGCTGCCTGATGGTCTCACTCGCAGGGGGGACATCAACCTGCTGATGCTGGGAGATCCTGGTACAGCCAAGTCTCAGCTGCTCAAGTTTGTGGAGAGATGCTCACCTATTGGGGTAGTTAATCAATTCTCATGTGCTGATGGAGCGTCACTGTAGAGTTCCCTTGTTAAATCTGAACCAGATTTCATCGCAAAATTGTTATGCTGGCTTGTAAACTCACCTCTGCTTGTGTGCTCACAGGTTTATACCTCAGGTAAGGGCAGCAGTGCAGCTGGTCTGACTGCCTCGGTGTTGAGGGACCCCAACACTCGTGGATTCATCATGGAGGGGGGAGCCATGGTGCTGGCCGATGGTGGAGTCGTATGTATCGACGAGTTTGACAAGGTAAAAAGATTTTGGGTAGCAAGTGGTTTAATGTTTGATTTCAATTCTGTCCCAGAATTAAAGACAAAATTACTTTTGTTGTTCAGATGAGGGAGGATGACAGAGTGGCCATTCATGAGGCCATGGAGCAACAGACTATCTCCATCGCCAAGGTATTAGCTTATCGTGTATCTAAAACAAAAGACACGCACACATCCCTTACTGCACTGGAGGCCCATCAGGGCAAGCTAACATCCTCACTCCTCCCAGGCTGGCATCACCACCACCCTGAACTCTCGCTGCTCCGTGCTGGCTGCAGCCAACTCTGTGTTTGGCCGCTGGGACGACACAAAGGGGGAGGACAACATCGACTTCATGCCCACCATCTTGTCCCGTTTTGACATGATCTTCATCATCAAAGACCAGCATGACCAGCAGAGGGACATGGTAAGGAGACACACGAATGCTTGATGCTTTTTTTTTTTTAAACTATGGTTTTGCTACTTTAAGAAAAAAAAGCAAAAGACAGGAACATAATTATATGATTTTTGATTACTTGTCTGTTTGCAGACTCTGGCTCGGCACGTGATGAATGTTCACCTGAGTGCTCAGACGCAGACGGAGGGTGTTGAAGGCGAGATTCCACTGAGCACCTTCAAGAAATACATCGCCTATGCCAGAAAGTGAGTCGATCTAAATTTGTATTTGCGACCACTCAAAAATGACACATTGCCTCTGTGGACTTTTCATGTGCTCATAAATATCGTGTGGTGTGAATGCTTTCTCACAGTAAATGTGGCCCTCGGCTCTCCGCTGCGGCCGCGGAGAAGCTGAAGAACAGATACGTGGTGATGAGGAGTGGAGCAAGAGAGCATGAAAGGGAGGCGGACAAAAGGCCCTCCATTCCCATCACTGTCAGGTATGTTCGTATGCCGCATTTCTCACCTACACATCAGTGACGAACGCGTATTTTTTACGCCACGTTTTCATACTTCAAGTAATCATTTGTGTCTCTGCTTTTCAGGCAGCTGGAGGCTGTCGTGCGTATCGCAGAGTCCCTGGCCAAGATGAAACTGCAGGCTGTGGCTGGAGAGGAGGAGGTGGACGAAGCCCTCAGACTCTTCCAGGTCTCCACACTGGACGCTGCGCTGTCTGGCAGCCTTTCAGGTGTGTGTGTGTGTGTGTGTGGTGGCTGTTGTGTAGGTTTTGTGACTGGTGGCAACATGAGTTTTGTTTTAGCATACGAAAAAGAGTTGGTCAGCTAAAATTATTCAGTTAACGTACAGGAGAAAATGGTTGAAACATCCAGCTTCTGTTGCTCTTTATGTAACTAGTATGGACACAAGCTTGGTAAAGCTGACCTAAATACTGACTGTTTCAACTGTATGGAAAACTAATATGGCAGCAATATTTATTCTTTGTATGACTGTGTAAACTAAGAAATGAACACATTTGAAACATGACTGGTGTTGATGAAGGGGGAACTTAAGTTTGTCCGATGTGGCTGTAGGGGTACATACTCTGCATACCTGCCCTGTTTGCTGAGACTGAGAGTTGAGCTCATGTTTTAAGTGGATACAGTGCATTTACCTTATGTTCTTGACCATTGTTCACCCACATGTTCTGACTAGGAGTGGAGGGCTTCACCTCTCAGGAGGACCAGGAAATGATCTCGCGCATTGAGAAGCAGCTGAAGAGACGCTTTGCTATTGGCTCCCAGGTGTCTGAGCACAGCATCGTCCAAGACTTCACCAAACAGGTCAGTCTGAGAAAATGAAGAAATCTTAAACAGCAAGTCCTGTATGTATGGGGGCAGTCGTGGATCAGCGGTTAGGGTGTCGGACCCGTAACCGGTGGATCGCTGGTTCAATTCCCCGTCCCGGTGTCCATGGCTGAGGTACCCTTGAGCAAGGTACCTAACCCCCACTGCTCCCCGGGCGCTGCACGCGGTCGCCCACTGCCCCGGGTTTGCTGTGTGTGTGTGCACGTCACTTGGGTGGGTTAAATGCAGAGAACAAATTTCGTTGGAGTGAGACTTTAATCTTTTAATCTTTAATCTTTAATCTGTATTTGTTTATCTTTGTGTACAAACTATTGTATTCATCACTAAAGCCTAAAGCTGGTTTTGTTTATTGCTTTGTTCCTATTCATTTGAGTATTTTGATAACCTGTATGCTTAAAATGTCAGCAAATCGAGGAAAACCAGTACTGGTACCCCCTCGTGATGTTGAATATATATACAATATTTGTGTTTGATTCATGGATTTGTGTAACTGTTACCCTTAGATAGGACAGGCTTATTTGCATAGCACACAAAGGGAACGTAATGCTTTAGTTAATTAGACCTAAATCAACAGTTAAGACTAAACAAAAGGAACGTGAACACGTTGGGTGTAATAGACACAACAAGGAAGAGTTTTCCATCCTGGTCTATGAGTAATCTCTCTTTATTCTCCTGTTCCCTCTGCACCACTTTTACAGAAGTATCCAGAGCATGCCATCTACAAAGTCCTGCACCTGATGTTGAGGAGGGGCGAGCTTCAGCACCGCATGCAGAGGAAGGTGCTCTACAGAGTCAAGTAGAGCAGAATGCTCTAGTACATGTCTATATTGTTGTTGTAAATAGTTTTGTTCTGCCTGTTTGTACTAGCCGATGCACTTGATGGAATTATTTCTGATCTCAGTCATGGTGAAAACTCTTTCAGATTTATTCAGTGGGATCTGGATTCATGACAGCAACTGATTAAACGCATCAGAATTTATACTAAAACAGTGAAAAATGTTTAGGTTGTCACTGTCGCACAAAGGTTGTTATTAAGTGTCTGCATGAAGAATTAAAGTATTGGAAATTATATTAGGGTTTAAGGTGTCATTTTTTATATTCAACACAGGAAAAGAATGAGTTGTGGAGACAGCTTTTACAGAGCTTTTTTTTTTTTAATCAAGTTCTTACAAATGACAACAATGTGAGAGAATCACTGTTTCAACTGTGATCTTATAGTTTGAAGGTGAGACACAGATTTCACTATTGATTTCATTCTTTGCATTAGGTGATCAGTAAAGTGCTGTAAGTGCAAATCAATTCTAAGTGCTTGTTAAAGCCTACAAGGCGTATAATCCCATTCCAATGGTGGTCAGTGCGACACACAATCCCACGGTGAACTGCATGATGGGTGACGATGGGAACATGGAAGTTTTGACAAGGCTGCCTTCTGATTGGTCCGTTTCTGTTGTGACACTCAGCATTTTCTGCAAGTCATCAAAAACCTGGAGGAAAGGCATGAAAATGATCAGCGAGTTGGTTTGCTTACGCTGCACAATTGAGACAGATTCACTTCTTGTTTACTAGTTTCAGTGCGACTTGAGGCAACTCTTGATACTGTTAGTGGTCGCTGGCGCTGTATTGTCCATTTGCATAGCACATCAGCTCTTTAATCTTTCTTTTCTCACCTGGATGTTGAACTCGAAGGCGTTGACGGCCTCCTCCAGCACAGCCGCCTTCTGTTCCTCCGTCAGCTCGATGCTGTTCATCCTGCTCCTGTACAGCTGCTTGAAGCGGTTCGGGCTGGTCACACCGGGGAAGGAAAAGAACGAAAGTCCTTCTTTGCCGTTCAGCCCGAGAGATTTCTGGGTAATTTTCCCCAGCACTTGACCTCCAGACAGATCACCGAGATAACGAGTGTAGGCGTGGGCCACCAGCAGCTCTGGGCTCTCTTTGCCAATCTGACAAATTTTGCAAGATAACGCATGTAATTTCACAACTGGCTGACTCTGAAAACTGGCTGAATGCTTTTCTCTCCACTCACCTTTCGCAGTCTCTGTTCATATCTGTGTGTCGCTGCGGGAACAACCACCCTCTTCCTCCAGTCCGAGCCAAAGAAATGCTCCAGATCTCCCTCGAGAGACTCCAGACGGGCAAGCTCTTGAGGGAAGTAAATCGGTGCAACAGCTGGATGGAAGGAATTTCTGTCCAGTTCTTCTTCTAGGGCTTTGTAGATCTCATAGAGGGAACACAGCAGGACCTGAGAGAAATACAAAGACAGATACACCGTTCAGGATAATGTAAACATAAACAGATGAGAAAGTGTCTTTCTTTCAGCCCACAAGCGTGTTAATTGGAGGCAGTGACTGCAGAGTGTTGAGTTGTACCTTATACTGCTGCAGGGTGATCTGTCCCTTCTGGTAACTCAGCATCAGCTTTGTGTTTTCAGCTCTGACGTGATTGTCCTTTGTGGCTGCTTTAATCTGCTCTGATAAATCACTGGCGGCAGGCAAGAACACAGAAAGGACAGGATTAATCAGAAGGAACTTTCAAAGCCCAAAAACGTACAGTCCTGTGTTCAAAAGTCTTGAATACATCAGTCATACCTGCCAACTTCTCCTGCATCATTCTTCCTGGCGCTCTTCATGGTCTCCATTTATGCAGACTGTAATGGATGATTGATTTTGTTTAATCAAACATATTTCGTTTAAATAACAGTGTATGTAAAAACATATATAACACACCTGTAACAAACTGTAGTCTTCTCTCCTTGATGCTGGCTGGTCCGCCGACGTCCAGTTAGGAGTCCACTGTGGCCTCACACATCCGTCCTGCCGCTTTTATACAGCCAAGATGTGTTTAAAGGGGAAGTGTGACTGCTGACTCACATCACTCAGACTGCTGAGGCTTAGCATGACAAAGCAGATGTGGGACTGAAAACATGATAAGGCAGAAATCAAAAGTTCCACTGCAGTCAAATTTTGCTCATTCCTATTAAACAATAGTGGTGAAATATAAGTATATTTACTCATATTTACTCTACACTGTATACACAGTACTTCTGTATTTGCCTAAAAGGTTTTTGTGTTCAGCTAAATAATTATGTTTGTCTGAACTGGAGCAAGGTAAACAAAAACTCACAAGTTACAACAGTTAGAGCAAAGGATCCTCCAGGCGCAGTCCACTCCTGACGCTCACCAGAAGTCATCAGTCCACAGTGGTGAGTAAGAAGTCTTTGCCAGCAAGAAAGGAGAAAAGACAGGTATAGTCTGTGTGAGCTGTTCAGGTAAAACATTAGATGAGTGTTATTTGTGTCAGGAGAATGCAGTAATAATCTTCTACTGTCAGAAACAATGGAGAAAATGCAGGTGGATTTGTTTTTAACTGTTTCAGCAGTAATCATGCCTAAATCAGTCTGTAATGATGCTAAGTAATAAAAACATACCTGGTAATAAATGGTCACTGTGATAGTCTGTTGGGCATCTTCACAGCAATTTTCATGTGTGTGTGTGTGTGTGTGCTCACAGCTGAAAATTTGCACTTGAAATATGTGAGTAGCTGAAATACTGTGGCAGCTTTAGCTGAGGTGTCAGCTGAAGCACCAATACTAAAACAGATAGAAGTTTCAGTTTAAGTGTCGGCACTGGATGAAGTTCTTTCGTCGCAGTGTAAGTGCAGAGAGAAGTTTAACTGTGAATCGAGCTGGGAGTTTGATGAGTACTGCATCCATATGAACACTGCAGCAGGCAGACATACTTTACTTTCAGTCCATTTTGCTTTAAAGTGTTTGGTCTTTTGAGTGACATAGCAATCCAGGAGCAGGATTCATTTAAAGTCCTCCTCCTCTTGGAAACTGTTTCACTTCTTCTTTCTTTACTTTGACATTTGACATTCACCAAGCAGAATAATGTCTGTGCAAACGCTGACACCAGAGGCTGTTTTTGCCTTCATCTGCTGAGTGGATGTAAAGTGTATGTAGTCTACCAGCAGGACTTTGTCACATCCCAGCCAGTGCTGCCCATTATGCAACATACACACAGGTACATAAAAGTGAGGAAATTGAGTCAGGAAATTATAAATGAAAAGAAGCATATTAAGTATACACATAGTGAGAGCAAGTATATTGAATTTTAAGAATTAAAATTAAAAAAAAAAGTTTTGTTTCAGACGCTAATTATTGTTCAAATGTGGCACTTTTGTATTTGGTGAAAGTGTTTTTTTTTTTTTTTAATGAATCTGACACACTTTAAATGTAAGTGTGTGTAAAATATGGCACACAATCATCACAACACCGTAGCGGGCAACTTTCATTCGGGAGCTTTTTCTATTCTCCTCTACTCTAGTCTACTATTTTCTATGGTATTTTATAATCACGCCCCCTTATGCAAGCTGCCCTCCATTGGTTTTTGTTATCCGGGGGGGAAGTGGGTTGTGCTAATGGATTTTCCGATGGGAGTACATAGACCCACATAACACGTTTTAAGATGTTAAATGTTACACATGTAGTAACCTCGGCAGGTGTGCTACATGCTAAACCACAGATGTTACGCGCCAGGCATCGACTCATGTAAAAGGTAACGTGTTTTCATATTATAATGCACTAACCGACCTCACATCTGGTTTAGCGGGCGACGGCAGCCGCCGCATCCTCAGCACAGTGACATAACACCGGCTGAAGAGTTTATGGAGAGCCGGGGCTTCTCATCCCGAGCTTCATGCTGTCTCTTAGTACGCTGACTCATATTTCAACTCGCTAAATTACCTAAGGAGCTAACTGTCTTGTTTGACGCCATAATTTTGGACTGAATGTTTATGCACCACAGCCACAGATTGTAATCACTGTTACCAGCTGCCTAATCCTGGCCCGAAATGCCCATGCAGGAGTAAAGTAGGCTAAAAACAACAACTATAGTCGGGTAATGCATTATTAGACTCTTAACAAATAACATTTGTGTGAACCGTGATGGTCCTAACAGCACCACATGCGTCCAAAGTAGATGTGTACGTTCAAGGAAATTGACTTTTTAGTTCCTCAAAGTTTCAAAATATATACAAAGACAACAAAGCTGAGCAAAGGTAGGCAAACATTGAACTACAAAGTACATACAAGTAGGTGCAATATACTCACACGTACGTAAACACAAAACAAAAACAAAACAAACATTCAACGTCTGTACCAGTCAAACTGATTCTGTAAACTGTAAAGAAGAACACAACAGTGTGAGAGTCCAATAAATGTGGTTCATGTAATATTATATATATATATATGTATATATGAAGGGTGTCGACATGCTTTGATTTATGTTTAACAGTGCTGATGGTGATATATGCATGGTAAAAAATAAACAACATGAATTTCAACTATGAAATATATAATTCTACGGTACAGTGGATGTTTTATAAGTGGATTTTTGGCTGCAGGATGATGAAAGCAAGAGAGATTGTATGGGTGTGCAATATTCTAAAAGTTTCATTTATTTCTTGTTTTTTTTTTTATTTACAATATGATTTTATTCACTACATTATATCATTACTGACACACTTTTACCACACTGACTCTTGTCCTGCAGGTTATGGATTCGAGCCTTGCTTGTTTTATCCTTTTTGTCTTGACTGGCTGTGTCAGATGCTCTTTTGATAACCATCACCACAATGGCACCCGTCAGTATGATTACTGTGTGCTTGGAGCCGGACCTTCAGGACTGCAGATGGGATACTTCCTTTCCAAGGCTAAAAGAGACTACATCATCTTGGAGAGGAACTCTGGACCGGGCAGCTTCTTTAACAAGTAGGAAACTTTGTGAAAGCATCTCAAATGGTACAGGAGACACGAGAAAAAACTGCTTGTCTGACTTTGCCTCCTGAATCACTTTTGACGCATGCATTCTCTGCTCTGTATTGCGTGTCCAGGTATCCCAGGCACAGGAAGCTCATCAGCATTAACAAGATCTACACAGGGAGACAGAACCAAGAGTTCAACATGCGCCATGATTGGAACTCGCTGCTGAGTGATAAACCCGACCTTCTGTTCAAGAGAGTGAGCACTGAGTTTTACCCTCCTGCTGATGCCTTCCCGCTCTATCTGTCCATGTATGTGAAGGAGCTCGGGCTTAAGGTCCGGTATGGTGTGGACATTGGAAGGATCAGAGCAGTGCAAAAAGCCACTGGCAGGAAGTACATCCTGACTGACCAGCATGCGTCTGACTACACATGCAGGTATTTTGCCTCATATTGAACCTGAGCTAAAAATTTGGTGTGGATTGCGGATGCATCATGTTATACCTCTGTCCTCTCTACCTCAGCGTCCTTCTGGTGGCCACAGGTTTGTGGGTTCCTCAGAAGGTAGAGTTTCTTGGTTCTGACCTGGTTGAAGGCTATGAGTCGATATCCACTAACCCCGAGGACTACAAGGACCAGGCCATACTTATTCTGGGCAAGGGGAACTCGGCTTTTGAAACGGCCCAGAGTCTCTTGGGAAAAGCGAGTGTTGTGCACATGCTCAGTCCCAATCCTGTGCGACTGGCTTGGCAAACACATTATGTTGGAGATCTCAGGTAGTTCTTCTTTCCTGTGATTTTTCTGTACATCAGCAGTATGATACTTTCAGGCATTGATTCAAATTCATTTTAAAATGATTGTTATTTGAATATATCCAAATTTGGTTAAATGTGATATGATTTTTGCATTGTTCTTTTCAAGCAGTTTAATGGTCAGAGTTTAGGTTGGTTCATTCTGCAACCACTTGTAGAGTGGCATAGGCTGAACGATTTAACCATTTATCCATTACTGTTGTACTGCTAACTTTTTAAACTGTTTAGCCCTTTTGGCCCCTACCCCCCCAAAATTAGCTTAACTACTCCACATTTTTCATGTATCCCCAGGCAACAGCACTGGAGCAGTCAGCACTTTTAATGTCAACTGACCTTTAGTTTTTGCTTTTCAGAGCTGTGAATAATGAGCTTTTAGACACATATCAGCTGAAGTCCCTTGATGGTTTGTTGGAGGCAAAACTGGAGAAAATAGCTATCGCTCAACGAAAGGATCAAGGCAGGAGGAGATCTGGTGGGAAGAAGGAAGAGAAGAGGGGACAGCTGTATCTGACTCTTAATAGGTACATACAACATCAAGAGGAGAAAAACAGCTCTGAGGTGTCAGCAGAAGAGCTGCCAGGCTATCATGCTGACAACTTTGCTGCGCGAAAGCCCTACGACCGTGTGATTCGTTGTCTTGGATTCCGATTCAACTTCAGCATATTTGACAGGTATGGATTCATGTACCATGGTAGACTTATTGTAGTCAATATCCATGCATTTCTTCTATCAAATCACTGTTGCTGTAGTATTTATACAATGTTCATATTTCTTCAAAAACAAATCTCCTTAGCTCTGCCTGCCCACCGAACAGTGAAAATGCAAAAGGGAGGTTGCCCGGGGTGACAGCCTGGTATGAAGGGGTGAACACTCCTGGCTTGTTTGTGCTGGGAACAGCTTCTCATTCGAGAGACTACCGCTCATCTGCTGGGGGCTTCATCCATGGGTTCCGTTACACAGGTGAACGTCCATCTGATGCTCGTTATTGTGTATCTTTTAGAACAAGCATCGCTTGTTGTAGGGTTCATTGCATCCTGTGACAACCGGTTGGTCCACATGGTCTGATTCCAACTGTAGGACGTATTTTCACTAACACACTATTGTGGACCTGTAGAACTCAGCAACATGAGTCACAGAATTGGACTTGGGCAGCTGGGCACTGAAACAAGGCAGCCCTTTCATGTCAATTTTACATATAATCAAGGTTACATTTTAATAACCTGTTTGGATTTTCTGTCACAGTACGAGCTGTACATCATGTACTTGAACAGCGTTACCATAGTAACCGCTGGCCATCGACTAAGCTGTTGACAACGCAGCTGCTGTCCTGGATTCTGAAGCGTGTCGGTGAGGCCTCTGGGCCGTACCAAATGTTTGAGGTGCTTGGGGATGTTATACTTCTTCGAGGGTAAGTGCTTCTGGCATTGTCATGTGCTTAGTTCAGGTCATTCATCCATCCGTCCATTCCTGTCCCTTACGTTACATGTACTGATCTACTGCTGTGCTCCAGTTGTTTCTGTCAACATCTCCTGGTGAATCCCAAAGTTCCCACACACTGCCAGCTCAGCTGGGAGGTGTAAGCCCTCCTACATGTCCTGGTGCTGCACAGGGGTCTCTTCTCAACTGGGTCTGTCCAGCTCTGAGTGGATGTGGCAACTGGCCAGGAGGCATTAAAAGCCAAAACCACCTTAACTTTTGATTAATGTGAAAGGACAGTGGTTAGGTGCCAAGGGAGAGTAAATCCTCAGTGAGCTGTCTTGGCTAAAAACATCTGCTTTGTACCTTCATTCCCCTGAATAACTGTTTCATCTTCTAGAAATATATTTGATCTATTTTGCAGGCAAAAGAAACCTCTCAACATAGGAGCTGTTTGTCAAGTTCATTATTCAGTCAGGGCAATGAGAGAAATGATAATGATGATGTTTCAATCACGAGATTATGTTATACGTCCTATGTAGTAAATATTTCTTCCTGTGTCATTACATACAGGCATAAAATCACCAATTATGTCTCTGGAAATAACAGTCCCTGACCTTTTCACAATCAATAAAAGTATGAGTGTGTGCATTATATTTTGGTCCTTTCTTCTCTCCTTGACTCAAAGCTCCCACTGTGAGTACGTGGAAGAGTTTCCCCTCCAGGCCTTGCCTCAGTTCTCGTCTCTCTCGGGCCATGACGTTTTCAGCCATGGACTGATAGTTGTAGTCCTGCAGTATGGGAAGAAGAAGATAGACTATCTGGGGAAAAACAGGAGTCAAAGTGACTGGACCAAAGCGTCAGAATCGCAGTTTCTGCACCCTGTGTTGTACTACTATGACAGACTTCCTACAGGTGAGTTGAAATGCTGCTGTCATTGAAAAAGCAAATATTTATTTTTTATGCTTCCATGCCGTGGTCAGAGGCATTATGTTTTCAGTTGTCAGTTGTTGTTGTCAGTCTGTCCGTTCGTTCACCTGTCCTTCCTTTTTGCTGTAAACTTTTTGCTGTATTCCTTTAAATTTGGCACCAATGACCACTTGGACTCAAGGATGTTAGTCCAAAGGTCTCTGTGACTTGACAAAACACATTTTTACCTATAACACAGCATTCATGTGCTAACTAAAATGGAACACAAATGCTGTGACACCATAATGTTTTCTGTCCATTATTCAACACTGTAACACATAAAATAGTGATTGGTGACACTAATTTTGGGTGTCCACCTTCAGACTGTTGTGTTGGGGGTGGGTTGTGTTGGTCGTGTTGGTTGTGTCGACAGGGAGCAAACTATGAATGAAAGTTAATGTGAGTTCTTTTTTCCAGAGGAAGAAATGAAGCTCCGTCCCCATGGCTGGCCCTTACCAACACCCAAGGCAGTTCATCACATAGTTGAAGACTTCCTCACAGAATGGGACGGTCCTGTGTCTCATGTTCAGCCACTGCGGCGTTTCCTGGAGCACTGTGTGCAGACGGACCTCAGGGCCTTCTATGCAGGTAAAGTGCATCTTGCAATTGTTCAGCTGAGAAAATAATTCCAGCGTCAGAGAGTAAGAAGAGAAAAATTAGGACAGAACACTTTCTGTGTTAATTTTTCTGTATTAGTCTGTTGAAACTGTAAGTTTTGTACAGCCCCAACAGGTAGCCCACAACAAATAGGCCAATCTTTGACAGCCTGTACTGCCCTACAATGGCAGACAGCAGCAACTACAAGAAGGGTGAAGAGAGAGGAGAGCTGTGATGCCTTCATATTATGCATTTTAAAACAACATAAAAATTCCTGTGTGTAGGATTTATTATAAGAAATGAAATATGATAAATATAATTATGCTTTCATTGGTGTATAATCACATGAACATTTGCCTTAAAATGAGGCTTTTTTAAATACAAAAGGATCAGCTCCTTTCATCCACCATGTTGCACTGCCATGTTTCTACAGTAGCTCAGAATGGACAAACAAAATATCATTAGTTATGTTGATTAGGACTTACCAAGACATCTGTTCCTGTAGTTTGATGTTTTTCAGTTACAAACAGAATACAAAATACATTAACCTTAGCTAATATGTTATTTAGTTTGATGGATCTCTTGTTTGAACTGTCTAGTTAGCTGTGTCTAAGTGGCAGAGCTGTGTGATTGTATTTTTGCATGTTATTTTTCACAGAAATTATATTTCTGTGGTAGAATATATCAAATCTATATATATGATCTTAACACAACATGTATGCTCTGCATTTTGGCTCTGTAGAGCAATGTATGTTACCACACAGTGCTGAGAGGAGGTCAAACAACATAAGTGAAATCACCTGTGGTTGTGTTGGTGTTTAGGGCCTTTAAACACTTCTGCTATTGAACTCTTTGAAAACAGACACAAAATTAAGTAAATAGCAAAACTACGAAAAATGTTACCTGACAACAAAGTTTACCAAGCAATGGAAGATACAGTGTGCTTACGTTACGTCACAGATCTTGACATACAAACATATTTTGTGTTTGTGACTTTATGCAAATAGGATGTGTACATATGTTTTGTTAACAGAACATTTCTTGGACAGAGAGATATTTGATGGACAAAAACTTTACCTCCGCACTGAATCACAGTGCAGAATAATGTTGTTGATATGACTGACTCTGTGGCAGATAATAGTTTGACTCATTCCTGTTTTTTCTCATGTCTTTTAGAATCATGTTTCCGTTTATCCCTTACCCACCGCAAGCCGCCCCTGTTTTGTCAGCAAGGGTACTTGGAGCAGCAGGGTGTCACTCACGACAGTCAACTGTGGCAACACAGTCACGACACCGTAATGATGCCCGCTGAGCAAGATGCAGACACATCAGGGGCCGACCCTGTTTTCCCCAACTACCTGGCACAAGCTGGAGCGTCCGTGTCTTCAGGGCTGAAACTTGACTTCTGATTGTTTTACTCAAGTGTGTTAAAACAATGCTTATGATGCTGTTTAGGTCCCTCAGACTTGCTACCTCCAGCACCCTCCGCATATATTTTTGACAGAATGCTATCCCATATATTAATGGTTCCCAACCTTTTTGGCTTGTGATCCCTTAAAATAAATTTCTACTTGCAACTCTTCATCACCAGATGAAAAGGTACAGAACTCGACTATTTCAACCAAAGAGTAATTTTCCTTTTTTTATTTTATTAATAAAAGTAAAATTATCCATTAATACACAAGAAACAAACAGATTAGGGGAAGGCATAAAATAATGATGATCACCAAGCAGCCCACAGGTTGGAAACTACTGTTTATCACTGGAGGGGCACTTTGTCCCTTTGAAAGCTCTCTTATTATCATTCCTACAAAATATTTATATATATTGTAATATACCATTTTCATATCATGGAAATATTATATAAAACTATATTGGTGGAGGTGGGTGTTCCAAAATTATTAGGCATTCTACATTTTACATGATGTTAGCTGATTAAACATACATTACAAAGGAAATACTGACTGTCTTTTTTAATTCAAATAAATACGTTCTGGGAAATAGTAGCTTTACCATGAAGCGCATGCGCACAGTAATTTTGTCTGATTGGCTACACGGTTGCGTGGACCTTATTGGATGAAAGCTAATGAACAACACGCAATCTGATTGGCCATCTTTGTCTCAAGCTGTGAACTGCACAATAGGTGTGTCTTTTACTACTTGAGTGCGATGAAAAGGAAAATGTGAAATAGGAGACATTTTGGTGCTGAAAAGGAAGAGTGTTGTTAAAATACTGCAAAATTAGCAAGGATGGAAAGACTTCTGTGGTGGAGATTATAAATTGACGTGCCGTGTAGTGGTCTCAGCCGTTGCTGGCGGAGCAGATGCCACATTTTATGTTGACTCTCGATATTAATGACGGCTCTATTTCCTTTATGCACTGGCAGGAGTAGTAAGAACCGTGTGCAACGAGGGTTGTATAAACACGGCTTCCAGATGTCACGGTAAAGTATGGACGGGTGGAGCCCAATCGTTGCAACAGCCTCGGATAATGAACGCTCCAGCTCCGAGGGAGAGTACATGGTGGAGCCTGAACCCGAAGCTGACACCCATGAGGCTGTGGACAGAGAGCAGCGGGGTAACGTGGAGGGGATGGACGAAAGGGGCGCCGCTGCCGTCGGGTTTGGTATAAGTGGGACTGGGGAGGGCAAAGTGGTGCTAGGTAGAGTCGGACAGCGAGACGACAAAGAACTCAGGTACCTGCACTTGTTGTGGGAGCCGGGACGAGCAGAGCTTAGTCCCGGTGGTGTGACGACCAAGCTGGGGAAGATCACAGGGAGCAGGGCCAGGCGGCAGCACAGAGTTGTGCGGAACCTCGGTCCTATTGGTAAAGATATTTATGGTAAGGAACTGATGAGACATCGTTCATTTGAGACGTAAACAAGGTTTGTGTGTGTGTGTGAGATAGAGAGAGAGAGAGAGAGAGAGAGAGAGCGAGGGAGAAAGAGTGTGAATGAAGGGGACAAGACGCTGGCTACATTTGTAAGATTAGTTGCATAATACAAACTAATGTTAATGTGACCATATTCTACTTACACCATATGGACAAAAGTATTGGGGCACGTGACCAACGGGTAAGGGACTGGTAAGGGATTTTAAATACATAGACAGCTTTGCAGCTATAACAGCTTCCACTCTTCTGGGGAGGCTTTCCACAAGATCTTGGGGCGTTTCTGAGGGATTTTTTGCCCATTCATGCAGGAGAGCATTTGTGAGGTCAGACACTGATGTTGGACTAAAAGGCCTGGCTCACAGTCTCTGTTTCAGTTCATCTCAAAGGTCCCGGATGGGGTTGAGGTCAGGGATCTGTGAGGGCCAGTCAAGTTCTTCCACCCCAAACTCTTTATGGACTTTGCTTTGTGCACTGGGCCACAGTCATGCTGGAATAGAAAAGGACCTTCCCAAAACTGTTACCACAAAGTTGGAAGCATAGCATTATCCAAAATGTGTTGGTATGCTGAAGCATTAAGATTTCCCTTCACTGGAAGTAAGAAGCCCAACTCAACCTCTTTTTACAGCTCCATAGCACACCTGAATTCAGTGATAAAGAGGTCTATCGCAATACTTTTGTCTGTATAAGGTATGTGAGTAACTTATGGTGCTTTCAAGTAGCAAAGGTCTCTTAAAAGGTATCTTACAGTGTAATGCACTTAATAATGGAAGAAGACAACATCTAAGCTGATAACCAAAGTCCCAGTAGCTCCTCATCTCTAACTGTCAGTATACTGATGTAGAGTATATACACAGTTTTCATATCAGTTACTATACTCCAAACAGGTACCCCTCTTGAAAGTTTAATGTTGGTCTTTTTGTCAGTAATGCCATTGTGGTTCCGATATATTGCCATGTGATCTCATTCACCCAATCATAAAGCAGAATTTCCATACTTATCACTTTGTCTTATCTCCACAGCTGTGAAAAGACTGAGGGAAGCAGCAAACAGCAATGACATTGACACAGGTACAAACAGTGAAGTAATGCATTAAAATGCCTTGCATGTTGTGTGTGAGGATGATTAGAGGTTGCATTTTGCTGATAATAGTGTATTCTTCCAGTTCGAAAGCTCTTGCAAGATGACATAGACCCCTGTGCAGCAGATGACAAGGGAAGGACAGCCCTCCATTTCTCTTCCTGCAATGGCAACGAAAGCATTGGTAGGTTGGTGATAATGTCATGAGTCATGACACTATCATTTATTTACATCCACATAATGCAGCAGGATGGTTTGAGAGGGCATCAGGTAGTTTGAAGAGCAGGGTGTAAGCCACCATGTTGGCTGCAGTCCACCCTACTGCATGCATCATTACACAATACACCGTAAAAACTCCAAATGCGTTGTTTCATAGATGACCCTGAGTCTATCTGCAAGATGTAATCTTTAATGAAAGCACTATCCATGTTTAACTGATCACTTTACATCATCTTTTAGTTTTAGTCACACATTTTGTCCTTACTTTGGATTGGTTATTGTTCTCAACTGTACAGCAGTGTTTCTACACTTTCCTTTGTTGTACACTGCATTATAGAGTGACATTTTTGTTCATATGTTTATGACTAAAGTGCAGTTGTTGCTGAGCCACGGCGCAGACCCAAACCAGCGCGACAGTCTGGGGAATACCCCCCTCCATCTGGGTAAGAAAGTGTTTTTAGTGTGGCGTGGGGAAGCTGTTGCTCTGTGGTCAGTAGTGCCTAAAGCAGTGGCACAGCTGTTGTTTTGGACAACTGTGCTGTGCTGTGTATTTGCATGCAGTAATGAACAGTTTTGTTAGTTTGTTTCGTGTTTCAGCTTGACCATTTTAATATTTTGTTTCTGCAGCGGCCTGTACCAACCATGTGCCTGTAATCACCACACTGCTGAGAGGAGGTGAGGCCCTTCTAGAGCTGTTGACTTCTTTTAGTACACATGTTGCTGAGTTTTCTTTGCCCGTTGTAACAGATAACAGATAACTAGATAAAGATCACGAGGTGCAAAGTCAGCTTTTTTTTTCTTTACTTTTGGGTTTCAAATTAATTGAAGTAAAATCAGAATGTAACCTTGGCAGTCCAGTTGTGGAAATTAAACACAAAGTATAAGATTATGCAATTAGACTTCAGCTATCCTGGAACCTACTTCATAAGTACGATTTGTGCTTTTATTGTCTTTGTGAAGGAGCCCGTGTGGATGCCCTGGACCGAGCAGGCAGGACCCCCCTGCATCTAGCACGCTCCAAGCTTAATATTCTGCAGGAAGGAGATTCGCGCAGTTTAGAGACGCTAAGAGGAGAAGTCACACAGGTAGAGGATGCATTAACATGCCTGACTTAGTGTTTTTAATTTTAACGGTAGATAGTACTGCTGAAGATTTGTATATCTGATTTTTCCTTTCAGATTATTCAAATGCTGAGGGAATACCTGAACTTAATGGGCCAGAGTGAAGCTAAAGAGAGGCTGGAGCACATTTCAACACAGCTACAGCACACACGCACCAAAGAGCAGGTCAGACCTACAGACTGACTGAATGGTTCTCTTATTCACGTGCATAAAAACCAAGATTTATGATGTAACTAAACTTTAATGTTTGTGTCTTTAGATTTGCATATATTAGTTATTTGTTATCCATTGACTTGTATTTATTTTCATCTTACACATGGTTGTATGCATTTTTCTTTTTTTTCAGGTGGATGAGGTGACGGATTTATTGGCAAGTTTTACATCACTCAGTATACAGAAACAGAGTTTGGGGGATAGGTAGAAGATATGGTGTGTAGAGAGCTGAAGTCCTGCTCCCTCTCAAACAAGCCTCTACTCCACTAGTCTTGGCCAGATGGAGAAGCAAATTGGGGGGTTAAGTGCCTTGCTCGAGTGCACAACGGCCGTGTAATGGGGGAGGCATTATCAATTACTCCACCACATCCAAATTTTTCCTGCCAGTCCGGGGGGATTCAAACCGGTCACCTTCCGGTCACAAGCCGCTTTTCCAACCTCTAGGCCTCGGCTGCCCCCATACTGTACCTGTGGCTAAGTCTAATATGCTAACAAAAAACTATTATCTTGTCATCTTTGTTGAAATAAAAAGACGCTCAAATATTAATTCCCAGTGTTGTGATTTTGTAGGTATCTTTTTAGCTTATGACAGACAGAAAAGATTATCACAAATTAGGTTTTCATATGAAGAATAAAAGATGCCCCAAAGGGAAAAATACATGTGGGACAGGATGCTGGTGGAACAGAAGCTAACCCTGAAGTGCAGTGGGACCTCAGCTCTCTATTTGTGTGTGTGTATGTGAGAGTGTGTGAGTCACAGCTGTGTGCCGACATGTTCTTTGCCTCTTTACGATCTAAGTTTTGTGTTAATTATGAGACATATTTCTCAGAATTGAATAAACAGATTGCACTGTTGTATTTTTGGTTTAATGATCAACAGCTTCTTTGTATCTTGTTGCCTTTTCTGTTGTACTGTGTGTTATGTTTGTATGTGATATGTAAAAACTAATTTGACTGTCACTGAAAATGGTTATATGTGAATCAATAAATCAGTATGTTTGGCTAATATTTGTGGAAAATTGTCTTTCATACAATACACCATCTGTTTTTTGCTTCAATTAAATATACTTAGTTAAATACCAGCACAATAGTAAGAGCGCCTTTTGTCATTTTGGAAGGTTATGACCATGACGCCGTAAGCTAATATGGCTACTTTTCCCCTACGATTATTGGCTGTGTTACCAAAGTCCCTCCCCTACAGGGACACGTATTGTTGTTCGCCGACAATAAAAGATGGCGGCCGGACCCGCGTAAACTGGAGACCTACAGAGGTAGTAGTATTTATTATAAACATTCATTCTTCTATTCCAGGTGTTTTAAACTACACATACATCCATCCCAAAGGGGATTAAGTCACGAGCAAAGCTGAATGCATGTCTCTTGCAGTATTTTGTGCACTTGAGGCGACCTCGGCCTAGCTGTTGGTGAAAGCCTCGGGCTTTCCTTAGCTGCTTTCACCGGCAAGCTGATGGCAAGATCGGCTGTACGGATTCCAGTACTGGAAATGTTGGGAAGCTAGGGACTCAAAGTAGAAGGATAGGGGGTGTGTTTGTGTATCTTTATGAAAGTAGGCGGGAATTTGTTTAGCTATCATTTTGTTGGGATCTTTTACAGATAACAGACCCCACAATTATTGTAATACAACTCAAATTTAGCTTTTCCTCGAGAAACAGGCAACCATCAAGCCCTTGTCCACTTTTGAGCATCGTTTTGTACAGCTCACTTGCAGCTCCAGTGTTGCTTTGGGTGCTCACTGCAGGACTAAGCAGAAACAGTTGTAGCAATCATATACCTGTTTAGGTATAGCTACTGTTAAGTTACAAGATCCGTAAAAATAGTCAAGTTTACGACTTTCTTATTGTTTAACCATTTATTGCTCTCAATCGTTTTTATCCAGAGTAAACATTTCATATTTTTAGCACCTTAAATTGCATTTTTCTTGGTGTTCCCGTAACAGGTCAGTGTCCTGCCTTATGTTGTCAGTGATATACTGTGACAAATATACGTGTTGACAAAGAAGGAGCCATGGCTTTTGAGGAGATCAAGAGTAAAGGAGGAATGGGTAATGTTTACCTGCAAACTGCATTTAGTTTTACCGTGTCTTACTTTATCATGCATTTTTTTTCCATTCAAAAACACACTAATAAGTAATGACATAATGACAAAGTGTAACTTCTGAACTGTTCCCTGTCAAGAGACCTAGATGTGACAAGACACCTGTTAAGTACTCTTTTTAAAATCAAAATTTTAGTTTTAAGTTAAGAATTATGATACTCATTCCATGTATTCTAGATATGGGGATGGATGGAGACAGGGGCCTTGTAGCTGGTCGTAGCCAGAGAGAGAAGAGGCGGTCATACAAGGACCTACTAAGGGAGGAAGAGGAGATTGCTGCTGAGGTCCGGAAGTCTTCCAAGAAACGGCCCAAGGTAAGTTGTCTGTCCACAATAACTTGACATCATGGTACAACATCAGCAAAGGCTTTTAAGCAGGGCTGTTTGATTATGTGAAAAATCATAATAATATTATAATGTGGGTAAATATTTAAATCACAGTTATTGTTATTATTACTACTACTCATATACCTTGGAAAACATCATGTATTGATTGAAAACAGCGTCCATTGCTGAACTTTAACTGCAACTGAAAAACAATTTTAAAAATGTATGTAATTGGTACAGCGGCATCATGGGCTTCTCCAAGTCATCTTGTTTTGTTCAGTTTACTTTATGTGTCTAAGTTTTCTCTAACTTGTTCAGTTTTGAATGTGCTTGCAGAGCAGTGATGCACAGTCAGCTGTGGGCACCTCATGCATCCATTCATTGCTGTAGAGAAAAGACACATGTGCTAGACAAGACAAGACAACTTTATTTGTATAGCCCATTTTTACAAGCAGTTTGTCTCAAAGTCCTTAACATAACATCAGCAACATCCTCTGCCCTTCGACCCTCACATCGACTAAGGAATAACACCCAGAAAAACCTTAAACAGGAAAAAAATGGGAGAAACCTCAGGGTGAGCAACAGAGTAGAGATCCCTCATCCAGGACGGGCAGACGTGCAATGGATGTTATACAGGCAGGAAAGCAGTTAACAACATGAGAACAACATTACTAAAAAGACAAGTAAAACAAAATCTCAGCTCATAAAAATTTTAAATTTTCATGTCATTCATCCGTTCAGTTTCACTTTTGATACCACCTCCATATGATTTTAACATTTCACAAGACTGAAATTATAATGAAATGCTGTATCATTCATGTATTTGTGCTACAAGCTGCCATATGCAACATCTAACTTGTTTGTATGAGGTTTGGGGAATACTTGCTTTCCCACAATTTGTTTTTATGTTTCTTGTTAATCAAAGGCTCTCTTTGTGTCATCTTGGCTCTATCTGAATCTAAACATGCCACAGCTTGACTATGAGTGAATTTGAGTTTTTGAGAGGAGCAAAAGTGCACCTCTTTAAAAGAGGGGAATTTGCTGCCTTCATAACACAAGACAGAACGACAACAGTTTTTCATAATAGTTGGAAACCAAAATCATAATTGAAAATAACATTTTAATTAACCAGCCAGCCAACCTTTTAACATGTTATGCCACCAGTTACGGTGTTATTGCACATTCACTTATTTTGAACCTGTGTCTATGAATTGGTAAATGCAAAGCGATTGTGTCATTCAAATTCAGGATTCAGAACTTTTCATGCTTGGAGGGGACTCGCACAAAAAGAAGAAGAAACATAGTGATGAGTACTATTACAGAGGTGAGAGACTGATCTTTTGATTTATCCAAAAAATGGCTTTGCAGATATAGTAACTTTTTTTTTTTTGCCTTTATCTTCCCTACACCAGACCATGACGGTTCAGGTCCACCTCCCCATAAGAAAAAGCACAAGTCTGCAGATCGCTCCCCTCCTCTGTCATCTCCCTCATCTTCACACCCAACAGATACGGCAATGGGCCTCTTGCAGGCCATCACCTCTCCGCTGGCCACAGGTTCGGACCCCAGTACACATTTGCACAAGAAGCCCTCTTACCCCTCCTTCTCCTCACACTCTTCCAAGGACCGCAAACGCGAGAGCAGCAGCAGTGGCGGTTCGAGCAAAGGGAGCCACTCCTTTTCTCACTCCCGCCCTTTGTCTTCATCATCATCTTCCTCCAAAAAGCACTCCTCCTCTTCCTCAAAGTCGTCTCTATTTCACGGTGGGGCTCCCAAAGAGGAACCCTTGACGTTACGTGAGGCTGATGGGCTGAAAATGAAGCTCATCATGTCTCCAGAGAAGGAAGAAGCGGAGAGTTTGCCATTCACGTCTCACTCATCTAAAGGAGGGGTAAAAAAGGAGAAGGATAGAGACAGACTGCAGCTCTCCAAGTCGCCCAAGAAGAAACTACAGCAGAGTCGAGATCCGCTGCCTGTAGTGGGGAAAGAGGTGGAGGTGGAAGGTAAGAGCTGTTATGTTCCAGGATATGTAAGTGATAATATCTTTTGTCTTAGTGATGCTGGAAGGCATGCATATACTGTACACCACTTCAGATAAAACTGAGAGGGGGACAGGGTCCTTCAAGTGAGATAAAATAGTACCTCTAACAAACTAAACGGGTTGTATTAAAGAATCACTACAACCTGCTGTATATGGTATCTGATGCATTTGAAACTAAATAAACCAGTGCTGTAATAATAAGTACAGTTACTTCTACCTCATGCATTAGGAGTAAATTATCAATCACAAGTTATTTCAGTATTCTTTATTGTGTAAGTAGTAAGTGAAGCCAGTATTAAGGAGGTTAATTGGTACAGATATTGTTGTTATATATTACAGATATCATTAGTGCACCTGTGGTCCTAATGTACCACACCACATGCCAGCCTAAATTATTCAGATTAATATTCATTTCTGTGGTCTCTGTCATATAGGGCATTATGGAGGCGGCATGGGAGATGATAGCTCGTCATCTGGGGGTGAACTGGAGGCTGGTGAACTTGTTATAGACGATTCGTACACACATCTGTCAAAAAAGAAGAAGAAGAGCAAAAAAAGCAAGAAGAAAAAGGACAAAGAAAAAGACAGAGACAAGGATAAAAGTGGGAAGGACAAGAAGCACAGCAAAGGATTTGGAGGTGAGATTACTGCTGTCTGAGTATGTGATAAACATGTTGTAGTTTCTACAACTGAGTAGGTCATTGTGGATTTCTGCAAGTTTTATATATTTATATTTGTATGTATATTGTATATGCATAGTACCGGTATATGTATACTCTGAAGCGTAAGAGGGTAGTACTAGTTGTAAAAGACTAAAACAAATGTGTCATTTAAAGGTGAATTTTACGACATCTCAGACCTTTTGTATGCAATGTTGACTTGTTGACTTGACTCAGCTCTATGAAATTAGTTTCCAACATGGATCATGTATCAGTATCATGCAGTACTTCATCACTGTTGTTTTGTCTTTGTTATGACACTCTCATCAGACTCATCAAGGAGCCACAGCCACTCCCACCCCACTGTCACTCACAGCGCTGTTGGTCCAATGTATGCCATGGGCACACCCGTCCCTCCACACCACCATCAAGGCAACGATGGGTCTATAGAGAAGAAGAAGAAGAAAGAGGATAAAGACCGGGAAAAGCACGAGAAGGAAAAAGACAAGGTAAAATACTGGTCAGGCTTATTTCAAGAGAGCAACAGTCACACTGGAAAATCTTAAGTAAGCGTTGACTCAGTGACATTAAATCACCAACCCTGCAGAACCTCCTGCACATGCTGCCTGTAGTCTTCCCTATGGGACTAACATGACAATGTAGTTTTGTTTTGATCACCCTGCAAAAACACTTTTGACTGAATTTTACTAGCCAGCTAACAGGTTGTTTTTTGTTTGAATTAACACACTTATATGAAAGACATCATGTAAGTGAATCATGCAATATTGGTTAACTTCTTTGTCTTCTCTTAGCCCAAGAAGAAGAACACATCAGCGTATCAGGTGTTTTGTAAGGAGTACAGAGTCAACATAAATGCAGAACAGCCAGGACTAGGTGGGTAATGCTGGGACATAGAATATAACTCTTGTAATGACAATGTGATTGGAATTTAGCTCTTTCAAATGTCATTTAACAACCCATTTTAAACAATATGCTTGTAAATCTAATTTGCAGTGTTTGGAGAGCTAAGCAAAAAGTTAGCGGAGGTGTGGAAGGCGATGCCTGAGAAAGACAAATTAGTAAGTTTTTTTTTTTTCCTTATTTGCAAATAATACTGGGAAATCAATTTTGAAAATCACCGTTGGTGCTTTGGCGGGTCACCAAATTCCTGGTTTTTCCTGTATGCTCTCTTCTTGTGCAGGTTTGGAGGCAGAAAGCTCAGTATCTGCAGCACAAACAGAACAAAGCTGAGGCCACCACAGTCAAACACAAGAGCACCAGTGAGAGCAAAAGCAAAGGTATCTCTGAGTGTAACATGAAAGCTTTCATCTGACCGATAAGGACGATTTAGCACTTCTCAACTTCCTGTCAGCCTCTCGTTGCTGTTGCCTTTCAGTTGTGTTTTTTCTTGAAAGTTGTAGGAACAGGGACAGGCATGGTGTCACCGAACAGAGCGCCCAGCACCGTGTCCCTGTCCCCTGCTCGTGTCCCAGATGTAGATCCCATTGATGCAGCAGCTCACCTGCAGCTCCTGGGCGAGTCCCTGTCCCTGATTGGACATCGACTGCAGGAAACGGAGGCAAGTTTCCACATGCACGGTTGCGCATGCTGTACTTGCAGGTCAATTTAGAGTTTAAACGTTTATATTTTTAACAAAAAAGAAGGTTAACTATATTCTCTTTTTAAACTATTTTTTGAAGTATATTATGGCGATGTTTCATTAGTGTGCAGTGGAATAACAGAGTCATGTGACTGATGTTTCTTCCTTTTAGGGAATGGTGGCGGTGTCCGGGAGTCTGTCTGTACTTCTGGACTCCATTTTGTGTGCGCTGGGACCACTGACCTGTCTGACAGCACAGATACCACAGTTAAACGGATGTCCTCGAAACGTCCTGGTATAGTACTGACAAAGTGTTCTATATATCAAATGAATGTGGGCAGCTTCATAACTTATAACGTTAATTTAAATGTGTCTACTGTAGCCACACAAATGGCAGTGATCAAGTGGATCGGCGTTGCATTTTTCTAACAAATCTCTCCCTTTTTCTGTCAGTCAAATACGTTGGACAACATTGCCTACATCATGCCTGGACTGTGAGTGAAGGATGATAATGGACATGGAGGGGTTTAGCATCAGGACTGACCATTGAACTTTAATTTAAGCCGCTGCTTGGCATCTGAAAACTTGGATATTTCTGGTGTCGACCTGTTTTTAAAGTATTTTTAGAAAACGTTGTTCTCTTAATTTTCTAATTGTTATATTTTTAAATGAAACGTTTTACTGAACACATTAATCTGTCTTGGCATGTCAACTTAGTTTTTACTGTTACTGCACAGTTTACTGTTTTATGAATGAGTGTATGCTTGTGTGTACTACACTGAATGTCTGTGTGCGGGTCTGGCTGTTGGGCTGGGGGGGTGTGAGACTGTTCACTATTCCATACATGTCCACATATTTGACTTTTCTACTGGAATGTACAGGAACACGCAAGTCATTGACTTGCCATCACCATACAACAGAACATAATGTATTTGAAACCTGTGTAGTTTTTCTTTTACCATGTAAAAAGTGCTGTCATGCCTTGCTGTTTTATACATTTGATATTCTGCTGTGCACACAGTGTTTGGATTTTGACTTTACTGTAGAATTTCAAAAGTGATCAGAAACATGTTTAGGTGAAACCTTATTCAGGAGCTGTCCAAACAAATCATTGTCAGACATTTAACAAAATGGCAACATTAAAATATAATCTGTTCCCTAATTTGGTTTCTACTTTTTTATTGGCCGTACATTCATGGTGGCCAGAGGATGGTTCCTAATGACAGATGATTCCTTTCCTTTAGTACCATGATGAGATTGACACTTCAGGTACAGCTGATACAAATAGTGGATACATCAATGGACAGAAAATGAATTGGCAAGTACTTTCATAATCTTTAAAGTCACTTTTAAAATAAAGACATTTCAGGCGCGGGTTAAAAAAATTTGTAGCCAATGCCAAACAAGATGAATCCATTATGAGAATAGTCATTAGTTGCAATGTACAAAATGGTTCAAAATATAAGCTCCACCTCACTCAGCTCATAGCAGTGAAAAGCTGCTCTTCCGTTAATGCCTGGGTAAAAATATAGTGATTCAGTATGTCAGTAAGAGACAGAATACTTTTAATAGTGAATGAAGTACATCTAACCTGAATACTTCCTCCACCGCTGGTTTTACTGAATGTTATATGCTTGCTGTATCAAAAATATACTCCATACACCATAAAGTCATATTGACGTGACTCAGACTTCCTCATCCCACTAGTGGGCTGAAATGATAAGAAGTGTTGAGTCACTGAGGGACCACCCCGGGCCCCGCTGAGAGGAGCCCTTCACCAGCCACCACAACAGATGGAGCTGTGTTCACCCCTGCTGGACTCAGGCAGTCTGGCAGAGTCCTGTAACAGGGGCAGGGCTGAGTCAGCCTGCTGCTACTAGGAAGTGCGTTCATTCCCGAGTCAACCCGAAATACGGCAGCGAGCAGGAGCAGAAATGTCAGCATCTGCTTTTCAATCAGGTAGGCTGATAATTCTTGTGAAATGCGTTTTAGGAGCCGTGTTTGTCGAGACATAACAGAAGAAACGTGAGTACCCGCCTGTGCGTGTTTTCCGTCTTTGTGCGGTTTGAGACGAGCAGAGACGGCAGCTGCATAAGGGCGCTGCCGCTTCTTGGAAACTGGTTGGCACAGTCGCATTTACATCAACTGGCCGCTATCAGTACAGACACAGCACGCACGATAAACAACAGACAGCCGTTCAGTCGTGAGAAGGAGGATGTAAGAATTCGGTTTAAGGAGGGATAGCTTTTGGATAACTTGTGAGCTCTCATGTCAACAAGTACAGAGGATACACTCAGTGCACACGCTGCTTTACATGTGGACAAAGTACGCTATGCCATTTTAACAGTCATGTATGCACTGCTGTGCGTCCCGTGCCGAGCAGAGCTGAGGCTGGTGGTGCTGGGCCGGGCGGGGGCAGGAAAGAGATCAGCAGTCTGCACCATCCTGGGCCTGCAAGACTGCCAGCAGGGCACAGACACCGCCCTCATCCAGGAGTGCAGCAAACATAAAGGAGAAGCTGCAGGCAGACAGGTACCAGTGACATCCACGCAGAACATCAGGCTGCACTAACTCACGCGAGAAAGTTTCTTTTCAAAAGTTGAATTGAAATGAAATGGCCATAACGTGAGGCCAGTAAGGTCAAAGTAAGTGTTGGAGAGAATTCAAGTATAACAGCAATGCATCATATTTCTGAGTTTGGAGTCTTACATTTTGGCTTTTGCTATGTTTGAATGTTTCTTGACCAATGACATTCACATCTGTCATAATTAAGATTCTAAGCGATGACCGTGTGTACACAGAGATACATATACATATACATACCTGCATGCATCCATATACACACAGATAAAAACATATGTATACATTCATGTTACACACTTACACAAGTGCTGTCCTGCTTTCCCACTTTACCATCTTCCATTCTTGTATACTACTTACCATTTAATTTACCTTAAATATAATCTCTACAAAGTCCTATGTTCTACTTCACAACAGTAAATGGATTTCAAAAGGGAAGAAGAAAAAACTTACATACTGATTTTGTGCTTCTGTGCCTCGGCAGGTGGTGGTAGTCTCCAGTCCCGCCTGGTTTGGCTCAGGCTGCGACCCAAAGGAAAGAAGAAGACTCATATCCTCCTTTATCGCTTTATCCAGCCCTGGACCACATGCCTTCCTGCTGTGTGTCCCCGTGAACCAACCAGCTGACGGAGAGACCAAGGCCCTGGATGTCTTGACGGAGCTGTTTGGCCCCTCTGCAGTCAGTACGAACACCATCATACTCTTCACCCACACAGAGGAGCTGGAGGAGGACGAGTCATTGGAGGAATACCTTGCCACATGGCGCAAGGACCTTCAGGAGCTGGTGAAAAGATGTGGTGACCGCTACCACACCCTGGAAACCCGAAATGGAGAACCAGCAGAGAGGAAGGCTGTTGAGGAGCTGCTGGAGAAGGTGGAGAGCGGGACACAACACTTTAGCTGTCCCCTGTACCAGGAGGCTGAGGAAAGGGTGAGAGAGAGGCAGGTAGAGATAGCCAGACAGAAGAGAGGAAAGGAGTTCAACGATCAGGTGTCCCCGGAAGACTCGCCACCACAGGAGACTGTGACGGAAGAGGAAATGGAAGCAGTCCGAGAAGAGGCAGAGAGGAGCGTCGATGACCTCAATGTGGATGTAGATAACATTTTCCCCTGTGACAGTGTCTCACCTCCATCCTCTGCTTCCTCTTTTCTCTGGGGCTTGTGGGAGAAGGTGACAGGCTGGGTGAGGTGGCTGCCCACTCTCGTGAGAAGGGAGGCCCTGCTGGGAGCACTGGTCGGCCTGTTTGTGGGAGGGCCCTTTGGAGGTATGATGGGGGCCACTGTGGGATCGGTGGCTACTGAGGTGCAGAGAAGAAAAAAGCAGAAAACAAATTAAGAGAAAATCTCCTATTGATGTATCACGCCTTAAGTTGCACTTTAAAGTCATTTCACTGCGTTCAGCACACAATTGTATTACTGAGCTATTTGCTTACCCACTACAACTTGTATGTAGGCTTTACCACTGAGCACAAGTGCTTGTTTTCTATTTCAGAATGGGCACCACTCTCTAATGAATCATACTATATTATTTAATAGCTTTAGTAGTGATTATTTCACAAATCAGTAACAACTATCGGGTTGCCATGTTTGAAAAGTCCCTTTGGCAGGTGTTTCTCTAATACAGTTAAGGTTTTTTAGCTAGCTTAGTAATTCATCTTAGTGGTTTAACTTACTCAGTTACTGAACAAGTTATCAATGTTAAACATTAATTCAGTCATGTTCCGCTGCAATACACCATTAAGACTGCAGACGTAAACCTGCAACAGCTGATTTTTCCCATTTAAACATAAAGCAGAATTGTACCAACGTGAGCATTTGTGGTTGTGTTTCTGCCCACCTAATTAACATATGTCCAGTATTCATTCACTGCTCAGCTCCACCAACACCCTGAGGGAAATATCTGACTCACCGGTGACGGTGAACCAAAACAATGAGCTGAAAAACACACCAACATGGATTATTACTGATCAATAAAGAAACAGTGCATTAATTATTAACCATTCAAATCTTATCAGTATCAACTTTTACACCCCTTTAAGAAAGTGGCAATGCAGATGGGAAAATAACACTTTTATAAAGAAGCAATACTGAGAAGCGTCCACATGGTGGAGACATTGACCTTTATATTGTTGAGTTTGAAAGTCTGAGGTGAACTGAGCGATATTTATTTACTGCTTACCATCCAAATAAAAGCTGCTGTTTTAAGTACATTGCACTGTAATTTCTCTGAGATCTCTAAATTTGAAGTGATTCATTTTTGTGTGATCGGGTTATGCAGAATTTAATGTAATTTAATGGTGTCCAGTGTTATTCTAAAAGCAATCTTCAAGCTTCAAACTGATGCCTTTCTGATGCAGTATGTTGCAGAATGACGTGAGTAGATAAAGTTAGCTTTGGTGCAACAAGCGGCAGCACAGGATTCATGCTGCATAAACTCAGCTGAGCACTATAGCAGGCGTCTCTGCTCCTTACACAATGGCAGGTTATGGCTTTGACATTGATGTAATTGATACTCTGCTAAAACCGTCAGTCATAACCCATCCTTACATCTCTCTCTCTCTTGTTGCTCTCCCAGTCTCTCTAAACTGCCGGCGGCTCTGCCTCAGGAACAGCTAGGCGTTTCCGAATGTGGGTGGTCCAGCCGGGGTGGGAGAGAGGGGGGGGGGAGGGAGAGAGAGAGAGAGAGAGAATTAGCCCAGCTCTCATGTTTCCCAAAAAGAGAAGGGAGGGAGGGGAAGACGAGAGAAAGAGAGAGTGAGAAGCAGTGAATGCGAGGGAGAGGAGAGGGAGCGAGAGTCAAAGGCAGAGAATAAGCTTTGGGACTCCATCTGTCTTCCAGATGTGGCCTCCACAGTTGTCTGAAACAGGAAAAAAGAAGGTTTTAAAAGTAAAGGAAAATTGGTGCTAAACAGTTTTTTATTGTTAGGGATTATACACAGTATAGACTACAGTATACAGCACCAGCTCAAGAATCCATCAGCCAGGATATGCTGCTTTTTCTTTATGAAACTACAATGAAATAGCACACTGGACCCCTTGAAGTTAATGTATATGAAAGAACACCTGTCCAAATATTATTCAGTCTTAGTGGACACACACATCACGGATAAGACAAAGAGAGCAATGATAGAGTTGGCGCTATGGGGAAAACATAATGGGAATTGTTTCGAGGAGACTTTGTTACTTCAGGAAGATATGAGACTCAAAAGTATCAGAGATCAAAAATAGCACAAATCATGTCCAGTTCTGCGTCAGACTGTCTGCTGCGGTGGCCAATATCAGTTCTGGAAGATGAGACATCATCAGGACAGAGAAGGGGAAAAAAAGGGACGCAGAGTTGATTTGTGCCTGTGTGTTTAAGCAAAAGCTAAAATCTGAACAAACATGTGAGGGAATCACCAGTGAGCCATCATTAACACACAGGCTGGAACTTCTGCTGCTCTCCCTCACAGCAAAAATGTTGTTCTAAGGGCCTTGTGGTCCCTCGTTGGACTGGAGGGGCCGTCCACTGTGAGACATGGATGCCGCAATATTTTTTTGTTATCATCGCGCCCTATGGGCTGGAAAAGACAGCAAACCAAAGGAAAATAAACAAGATGACACACTTTTTCCTCAACAGCACATGGCTGTTTCCTCTCACCGCTGCTTTACGGGGACATCACACTTTATCATTAAATGTTCCAAATCATTTGCCATACGAGGAGAAATAAGCCGGAATGTTACTTCAGATACACAGAAAACATTTAGATATTCAAACTAATTGTTTAAATCAGTTTGATTAATGTGGACATAACTTTATTTTTAAAATGCAGAGCTGCTCTGATGACCTGATAAATGGCTGCTTACGCTGAGAATTACTTCAACGTTAGAATTAGGAATTATTTCAAATGATCAAGTCCAAACAGCTGAAAACTCCTGTCAAAAGTGAAACATCATATTTGACACTGATCGTGTAAATTTGCTGTTTTTAAAATTGTTTTGAAAAAATCTATATATTTCAGAAACCTCCTTTTAATAATTTGTTTTATTTAGAGCTTTAGAGATCTAATGAAATGTTGGTGAAAAAACAACGGCATTAAGTTATATTCTGTAGGTATATAACAGATAGAACCAAAAGGAAGCAGGACGACGAGATCCGTGAGAGGGAAATTAAAATAACACACAAATGTCATAGATCAAATGTATTATACTCAACCTAGCAATTCAAGTAGACTTTGTTAAGACTGTGACCTCAGGCAGCAATCTTTCTATCTGATCCCAGGCTGTTAGTGAGTGCCAGCAGGGCCGAGACAGCGGTGTCCACCAGCCGGCAGAGCTCTCTCTGTGTGTGCTCACTGTGAGCCCTCTCATCTTTTTCCCATTAGTGCTGTTTTCATGGCGTGAGCGTGTGTGGCTGCAATTGTTTGCGAAGCAATGCCTGCCCCATCCGATTGTGTGTTTGTGTATATATGTCTATGTCTGTCTGTGAGTGCGTGTCTCTGTGTCTAATTTTTTATTTATTTATTAAATGTAATTATTAGCTTATAGTCACAAAAAGGCTGTTCAAAAATTGGCCCAGTGTGTTGTATAATAATTTTTAACACTTGGAGAGCCAGAATTCGAGATGCAAAATTTAATGCATTGGTTCCCACATTATTTTCTACACCCACAGCTCTGTCGGATGGACTCATGTGCCCCGTCATCAACACCACCAGTCACGTTCCAGAAATCTGCTGAACTGACGTTAAACTGGATGTTATCTCTAACTGTTAACTTCATAAAAGTGAATATTGTTTCATACAGTTGAACTGTCAGTGTTTAGCTTAACTGATCCACTTTGCATTTGTACTACTGGTGGCAGAAGTTACACATCAGAATTACTTTTAGATAATGATTTTAAATATCTATCTGCTGCAAATCGGAATTCCTTTTTTCTTTCAAATTAGTTGAGATACTCCAAAGTGTTCCCGCATACTCTGTTGAAACTGTTGAAGTATCCTCTGGAGTGCAGTGTTCCCCTGGTTGGAGCTTTCGACTCAACACTCGAACTCAGTAGGCAGAAATAACATGGATTTTTAGATTGACTTGCTCAAAAATATCCTTATCTATTCTTACAATATCGTCAATTTCAAAAACTGAAAGAGAAGACGTCCGTCTCTATATTGCCTGCTTTGTCACAAAAGATTCTGCATGAAAATTCAGATGTTGAAGCGCTGCAGCAGACATAAAGCAGCTCACATCCATAATCTGACCAGAACGTATCTTCACCACATGAAACAAGGTGTCAGGACAGAGAGGAAAAAAAAAAATTAAAAAAACAGGAAAAAAGCCCCCAGATAGCATGAATTAAAAATCACACACAGCTGCTGAGGTTAGGGCTTCAGTGAACACACACTCACACACATACCGAATCAGCTGCACATGCATTAGCAGCCGAACCGCTTTTGGGGACAGGAGAGGCACGGCTGGAGTGGAGGTGTGCTGGGTGAACGGGTCAGCACGAACATCACCTTTCACCCCCCTCTCACGCTGGGCCGCACTGAGCTGAGCGCTGTCCAGATGTGACGGAGGAAGTTCTCTTGTGGACAGTGACTGGAAAAAGGAAGGACAAGGAGGAGGAGAAGGAGAATGAGGGTTGGATATTGTCGTCTGGTTCAGGTTTGCACACTCTGCCGTCATCTGCCTGTTGAAAGGGAATTCTAAATATGGTCGCCACATTTGTGTCATTTATTTTCACTCTTACAACCTTAACATACGTTCTGTCACTTGGATACCAAAAAGACATTTGGGCTTAACTAATACCCCATGGCGAAATGTCAAAATCAGATTACATTAAATGAGCTCTAGTTTGACTCAGTTCACTTGCCAAGGGATGGATAAAAAGTGAGTGGGAGGGTAAGGTCATGGGCTTGTGTGTGTCTAACAGGCAAGTGCATTAGCCTACTGTGGGTTTCAAAGCCAGCGTATAGGATGAGTGGAGGGGTGCAGATGGACGAGGATTGTGAAGCATACAGGACATTGCAGGAAGCCAAATGTACAGGAGGATGAGGGCTTTTGGGGAGCTGTGGTGAGATAACACAGCATGAAAGAAGAAGCAAAGCCAAAATTCAGTTTGTGTGACAGCTCTGAGGAGTTAGCGGTCTCACTCCACACCTCCTGCAACAGATGGGCTTTTGAGGACTGCAGGGGGTGGGGGGCTTCAGTCAGAACAGAAGACAACTCACTACTTGTGGAGCTGTGGTGCGGGTGTTGGATGGCCCCTGAGCTCACCATAATTGATGAATAGTGTGGTCCACATTAAGTGACATGCGCCGTTGGCTGTAAGTGGGTGCGATGATTGGGGGCCTTTTGAAGCTGAGGCCGTGGGCTGTGTTTGAACCATCAACAGAGACCCCTCTTCTCTGTAAAGGACACCAGCCTGTGGTTTGGTCGCAGCCTCGGCACAGGCCAAGCTCTGAACACACACACACAAACAAATACACACATGCACACATACGTTACCCTTCAGTACTGTTACAGGGTTTTTGGGGGAGGTGATTGTATTATTCCTGCTGCAACACTGACTTAATTCAAGGCAGATCTGACCCGAGCTCGTTCTTCTCCACTTCTGCTCTATTGGATCAAGTCTTAATCCTGCCCTCACCACATGAATGGGAGACACAAAGAGGAACTGCACTCACTCCTGCCACATACATCAAATGTCACTCAGGTCCATATGCTGTCATGGAGCTTCTGATGGGTATCGCCGTGTCATATGAAAGCTGAGAGAGCTTAATAGAGGCCTAGAGAGACCAGAGCTGGAGACAGACAAGTAGGAAGATTGGAGCCACGTCTCGCACAGATACGGTATGTGCCGCCAACCTGGAATTGATCATCTGTTTGCCCTGTTGTTTTCACAGATCCACAAGCCCCACACATCCTCCGCCAGGAAAAGCCAGAGGAGCTGCCCCGTGACACCACTTCAGAGTTGCTGTGCACAAAACAATCTCGAAATAGGAGCGTCTTAGGAGACACTTTACAGTAAGCTATGACTAACAAACCAAAAGCACCTCAAAACAACACTGGGAAGCGTCCAACTTCCATCACAGCAACACAAGCTCCTGCGCTCAGCCAAACACATAATAACTCCTGCTCAAGGGCCCTTTATTGTTATATCTTTTCAAAGGATGCCAAACCCAAAACACACACTCCTCTCACACACGACCTTGAGCTAACAAGGGATGCAGGCGAAGTTTTCAGTGCTTTTCCAGCGACTGCATGCACCAGACAGCAGATCGCCAGGCAGAGGCACTTGCGGTGGGCCTGATGTTTGGTGTGTGTCACGGTCCAGCTCCCACGCAGTAGAAACACAGAGGCCCCGGGGCGGCGGGTGCTACTGAGGCCCCCTGATCCCCCACTGACGCCCCAGGGGCAGACTTGCCCTTCAATCTTCAACTGAAATGAGAGACAGGCCAATGGTGCACAGGGATGGGCCTCTGATTTGTTCTGTGGTCCCTTTGAAACTATGCATCCTGCAAAAGAGAGGAGAGAGGAGAACATCAAGTAAACATGACAGGCAGGATGGAGGAGAAATAAGATGAAGATGTGCAGCTGCAGTGGCTTTACTTTGCCCCAGAGAGGCCAGCGGAATCAATGTGGAAATGATAAGGTAGTGTCAAAAAGTGGGGATTTTTGTACAGGCATCTCATCATTTTTTAAGGCTCACACAATATTATCTGTCAAAGAAAAATAAATATGGTAAGTGTGTTAAATTCAAGGATTTCAATGAGCTCTACTTTGGAGTGAATGTGCTGTCATGTCATGTCACATGAACAGTGATCAAAGAATATGTTGAATCCATCCCATAACATACTCTTACACAAATGTGTTTTGGTTTGTGCATGGTTTGTGCACAGGCGTGGGCCAGAGTGAGAGAAGGAGTGTGTGAGAGACAAATCGTGAGAGAAACAGACAGATTGTGGTGGCTTTGATGTGTACTCTGAGCTCAGCCCTCAGAACAGATACTAGGTGGAAAAAAGGCAATATCATAGGACAAATGTCTCCGTGCAAACCACTACAGTAGAAGAGTGTGTAGGATTTTGTGTGCATGTTTGGTGCTATGACTCACAAATGGCTTACACACACTCATTCATGTGTGCAGACTATCGAGATGTCAATCACAAGGAGTGATGAAGTAGAAAGAAGTTTTTTCTCTCCAGTATCCTCAAGCAGGGCAGACAACTGACACGCCTTTAAAGGGAAACAACTGCCCCTACCACATCTAAATTTTGTTGTATTCTCATCTCCTCAAAAGAGGAGTGTGTGATCAGAACCCTGCCACCAATATGCTCCCCATATGTCCGAGTCCACTCCTTTGTTTTCAGAGGAATTTGGCATTTGGGCACACATCTATTTATCTGTTTTGTACTCTGTGTATTCTGACTATTATGGGAAGGCTGGCTTTGGGTGAATGATGACAGCCTTACTTAGAGCTGTCTTGATGGCTTTCTTTATCAATGGGCCACACAGCAGCAGTATTAGGAAAATAGGGCCAAAATCAGTTTCCAATTTTTTTTAGCGTGACGTATACCCACAGCCCTGTCAGATGAAGTGCCCTTCATCATCACTGGTCATGTTCCAAATATGTCTATTTGAACTGATTTTAAAATGGATGTTATTTAACATTATTTAAAGTTTTCATACAGTTTAACTGTAAATGTTTATGTTGGTTTGGTCAGGTTTGCAATCTACCAAATGGAGTAGCAGAAGTTTGACGTTCCAGTCACTTTTTGCTATGTGAGCTATATCGTCATTCACCCAGTACCATATCAGCAGTTATTTTTAGCTGTCGCAATCATTTATGAATTCTTAACTTTCCACGCTGTGTATACTATTGCATTTAAGCTAAACATTTCAGCGAATTATCATTCTTTTGAGATTATTTAAAATGGTTATCTATGACTTTTAGCTTTGTCACCATTTGTCCATTATTGTTAGCTGTTGCTACTCAACTGTTGATCCATCCAATAATTTCAAGTGTTTCTCCATTAGTTCCTTCTTTTGGTTGCTGAAATCATTTATGCATTATATTTGATTATTTTCATTATTTATCAACTGCTTTTAAGCGTTATCAGAATCTATCAGTTTCTTTTTAAGCTAAACATTTAAATGCTAATCCATAACTCTTAGCTTTTCAAGTTTACTTCATTTACACATTCATTATCCATTAGAGTTCTTCAGATTGATAGATTGATTGATTCAGACTAATATGATGCACGTTCTTAAGTGGGAGATCTCACTGTTTTTCCTTTTACTAATCTGTTACTGTTAGCTAACTGTTTTAGCTGACTGTTTTAAAGTTAATTAAACATCTGAAGCAAACTGCCTCAACTGCTCGCTTGCTAACTTTTCACACATACAGCTACATCATTAAGTGTTCAGGTATGGAAGTTGATTCAGTATGTGGGATTTTTTTTTCTTTTGCGTAATTTTTCTTCTATCTTTTCACGTACCCACTGTGGTAAAAGTAGGCCCGGTTGAGAACCACTTGCCTAAAAGATTTTTAGCAGTGCAGACAGATCGTGCAGATAGTCCTGTGAGGCACGTCAAACAATGTCAATGTTTTTTCAATCTAAATTCTAAGATTACTTCATTTTCTAGCTCAATGCCAGACCCCAGTCACAGCCAACATCTGAATACACCATCACTCACTGAAATATTACAGACATCAGAAACTCACGAGCGGCCGGGATTTGAAAAATGAATCATATTCACACAGCTCATCTAATAATTAACGGATGCTATGACTCAGCATGGTCACATCACTGTAATTATCTGAGGAGGCTGTCATATTTATTTAACTAGGAAGCTAAGACTGCTGAAGTCCAGCCATGTTGTATGTTAGATCGTGTCAGATTGAAACCATGCCACATTAAGCTGATTTTTTCCCCCTTTTCTCTCTCTCTCTGTCGAGGCAGGGTGGTCCTCAGTCTGGCTCCGGCCTGGTGTGTGTGTGTGTGTGTGTGTGTGTGTGAGACTGTCACAACAACATGACCCCAAGAAAATCTCTAACATACACACTAATTCTGCTCAGACACGCATATCCAGACCTTGCATTTATACATGCACACACACCAACCTCTGTCCTGTCTGCAGGGACAGAAACAACAAGGCTGCCATTGACACTGACCCTAACCTCCTTCCCATCTCTCCATCCCCCGGCCCTCATCACCCTCCCACGTTGCCCTGGGCCCGGCGCTGGCCACAGGGCCGAGAATGCGGTTCAGGTGCAGGGCTCTGCTGTTTCCAATTAGCGAGGTATAAATTAGCATCACTCTCTCCTGTCCTCTCTCCAAACATTGCTGTCTCTTCATCCTTGTCGACCCCTCTACACTTCACTCTGCCTCTGACCCTCCTGTCCGTATCACTCCGGCACATAAATTCACCTCCTTTATGGCTCTTGTCGGCAGCCTCTGCACTCCCCTAACTCATGCTCGGTGCTCTTAATGTGCAGTGCATTTGGTATAAAACCCTCCATTTCAGTCAATGAGAGTATAAATCCATTCTCACATATCTGACTTTGAAAGGAATATAACTTCTGGTTTTACTGTACAGCCTGGTTACTGTAACTGAGATATTTCACAAAGACAAGGACATAACCTGACACATGTGCTCCACATTGCGGCAAGGCATGTACTGATAAGGTTACAATGAGATTCAACTTCTCTCTGAGAGGAAATGTAGCCTTATTCCAAGACTTATTAACCAGTGTGTTTGCGAGCTTTTTCTTCCCCAGGTCACTCTGTTAAACTGAATGTTATTTTTCTAGGGTGGAGAGATCAGCTGCAGTGTAGCCAAGTAGGACCTGAGGTCACCCTGGCACTGAGAGTTCACATCTGTTCAAATAAATCCTCCACTGTGCCATCAGCAGTAAAAACACACACACACACACACACACACGCACACACACACACACACACACACACACACACACACACACATATGCATGTAGTGGTGGAATATACGTAACTATATCTACTCAAATGTTGCAGCTTGAATACAAATTTGAGGTACTTTGAGTATTTCAATTTCATTCTACTTTATACTTCTACTCCACTACATTTCAAATATCGTCCTTTTTACTCTACCACATTTATTTGACAGCTTTAGTATTTATTCTTCAGACAAAGATTGAGATTGCAAACAGAATTTATGATGCAATTATAAAATATAATGCACTGTTCCTGATTAAATCACTGATTCCCAACCATTGATTCATGTTGTGACTGAAAGTCTGTGAGAACAATTAATAAGCAAGTAGGAAAGTTGAAGCAGTTTGCTATCTAGTATTGGATAAACTGTTGAAATAGCAACAAGTAATGGCTAAATGGTTACAATACTTAATCAGCATGAAAATGTGACCTACATGAATCATGTAGATTTGTTAAAAAGATAAATAAATGAATATTTTATGGTCTCGCTCTGTTGTCTGTCCTCTCCTCTGTGTATTTGGCCGATGGAGAGATTTAGCTGGACAGCAGAGCGTAAATGCCACTGTGGAGACAGTGAACCATTTGAAGTGAAGGTACTCGAACTGAAGATAACTCTAGTAAAGCATAGAAAGTAGAAATCCATTTCCACCTGTGTTGTCTCTGGTTGTTGTTTTTACAACCACATCATGCGTGTTAAGCGAATAGTAAAATATTATGAACCACCTAAAACAAATGTTGTCAGTATGTAGTTTAACTATCTTAGTTTGGCACAAGTCCTTTCCATGAATTTGGCAACTTCTTTCAAACTTGGGTGGTGACTGAGACTGACCGCCCCCCCACCCTGAAACCAGCCCCTCCTCCTCTACCAGCAGTACCTGCAGGCAGTGAATCCACATCAGCAGCAGAGGGAGGAGGACAGAGGACAGGAGGGAGGACTCTTACTGACTGATGCCTGTGCTTTTTGTATTGTACTTATTCATTTTCACTCAGTATTTTGAAGTCAGGTACATTAAGCTATTTATTTTACTGACATTTTAGATTTATTTCCAGTGAGATACTGTTGAGTGTACAGCTTATAGCCGGGGGACTTTGTTGTTGATGCTCTTGAAACAATATTTTGCTATATTTAAAATTTAAAGAAATTCTAATCCTGCTCTGAATTTATTCGTATTTGAAAATGATTTTAAAAAAAGTCTTCAGTAATGGAAAAGAACCAGGCCAATAGGAGTGTGGATAAAATATTCATCCCTACAGCTGATTAGCGGCTTCGTCCTGACTTTGGGAGGCTGAGTAAATTGGTATCAATAATCAGAATCACTTTACCACTAAGCACATTTTTTCCTTCATTTTTTGCATGTATGTGAGTGTAAAGTAAAAAAATACAACTGGTGTGTTTTTCTATAAGTATTGTATTAATAATTGTCTAAAAGGTTGTGAAAATGTACAGTTTGTAGTCAAATACCATCAAATTTTCTCGTGGGAGGCCTCCCAAACCCCACAACCACATGACCCCCTCACCACAACCACAGCACGGAGCCGTGCTCTGCATTTTCCTCCTTTTTGTCCTTTGCCAGAAACATGCCTGAGCATTAGGTAAATTGCTGAAATATCTAAAAGTAATAGACAATAGTTAGCTTAAAGTAACAGTGAAAACGTTTGTGAATATATTGTTATATACCTAAAAGCGAGAGACAGACTGGCCTGGCTGAAATAGTTTGGTAAAAGTGATAAATGGCTGAAATGTGTGGCTTCTGCTACTGGTAGTACTAATGCAAACTTCCAAACCTCCCTAAACAATGACAGTTCAATTGTATTTAAAAAATAATAATAATAATATACACTTTTATATGAGAAATATGGTTAAATAACACCCAGTTTAAAAAAAATGCAAATGAATACATCAGAAACATGTCTGGTGGTGAAATGTCTGGATCTAATTCCCCAACATTATCCAGTTAAATAGTTAGTTAGTTAAAAAAGTTCAAAGATTCGGCAGCAACATATAATATAACAACACAATACAAATCACACCAGCATTTTGTCATGCAATGTACATTGATACACAAAGTACATTTAGCTAAACTATCAATGTTTACTTAACCGGCATCAATGCAGAAATTAGCAACATCGCTACTTTTATTCACTTAAAGGACCTGAAAACTTCCTTCAACGCTGTATGAATGCATGTAGAAATACTGATATACTCACTCAGACATTCAGCACACATTCCCTCACAACAGCACACACGCCATCAGAAAGAAAAAAGAAAACTATAAACGTGAAAAGTTAGGGCGCTAACAAATGCTGTAGCAATATTTCATCATTCACTTTTTTCACATTCCAGACTTTGGCACCTGTCATGTGTGTGGTTTGCTTTTTACAAGCTCAGGCTGCTGTTACAGAGAACACAGCACACGGGAGGGAAATTTACAGAGCGTGTCCTCCCCAGGCCGTGCAGTGTTCACAGGGATCAAATACTCCTAAGGTGTACTTTGTGTGTGTGTGTGTGTGTGTGTGTGTGTGTGTGTGTGTGTGTGTGTATATAACTCTATATTCCTCTGCACCGCTGCTGCCACCACGGAGCTGCAGCCACAGCCTTTTTTACAGAGCCCAGGACCTCGGTGCGTCCTCTGAGTTTTCACTTTATGAGCTCTAGCTCATCCGTCGACTTGTAGAGAAAACAAGAGCAAAGCAGGCTTTTATAGGACTCCTGGGGAAAACACACAGAAGAAGGCAGAAAAAAATAAGAAAAAAATGTTTGTTTAAGACTTCTGCTCCCTGAAGGATGGCAGGAGAGTGGAGGTTAGATAGAGGAGGTTAAAGGGTTAGCTGCAGGATTAGACTGCAGCCTCACCTTGGGCTGGCTTGAACTTTTGAAAACAAAACAAAATAAAAACTGTGAAGAGAAAGAGGTGAAGCAAATGAAGATGAAGAGGAATGGAGAGCGAGCACCATAAGGGTGTGGGCTCCCTCCTCAGTCTCGAAGATAAACACGGCTGTTCTTTTAACATCTTTCACCTCTTCTCCTGACCTCACTTCATCCCTCCCTTTTCACCCTCATGTCCATCCTTGTCTCTCTCTATAGAAACCTTCTCTCGCTCACTCCCCCTTGTGATTTCCTTCATCTCTCTCTCTCTCTCTCTCTGTCCAGATGTTTGGCCCAGCAGCAGCAGCAGACGAAGCGAGCGAGAGGACCTGGGGCTAAGTGGTGGAGATCTCCAGCGTGGACTGGAATGCTGACCCTCTATCCATCTCCATCAGCGGAGGCGCATTTGTTTGACTTGAGATGTGATTGTGTTTTCTCTTCCCCACACCTGCAGCTTCCTCTGAACCGTGTTCCCCCACTCGCCCCCTCGTCCTGTGGACTCTCTGGACTCTCACTGATCAATTGCTCAAACTTGGAAAAACACTCACCCGCTGCTACTGCTTTTCCTTTTGTTTTAGACTTTCTGCTGGTGTTCCTTGAGGGCCAACAAACAGAGGAGGAGCTGCAGTTCATCTCGGGAAGTATTTTAATCCAATGAAGTCATGAAATGAAGCAGGCGCTCTCAGTCTATTGACAGCTCCTGTCTCTTTCTGCTGTTTGTTGTCACTTCTGCTTTGATTGACTGCTGTGAAAGCAGGCCTCTGGGGGAGCAGCATCGTTATCAGAGGCAGCTCATGTGGGATCTGCATAAAATAATAAGCCTCCTCTGTGTCGTGATGGTGCTCTCTGCACCCTGGAGCTGAGGAGGCATTGTGACTCTCTACAAACTGTGGTTTGGTGCAGATCAAACGTTGCTCTCGTTTTTGAATTTATCATGCAGCAAACCCTGCCTCATTAGTCAATGGCACTCAGCAAGTTGTAGCGTCTAATTCTGCGGAGGCTGCCCAAACTTATCACCCTTCATTTCAACATGGTGGGCTGCCCTGTTGCTGAAACCCTCTCAAGCTGTTCCAGACATCTGACAACAGCCACATTTATTTATTGACTTCATTTCGCTTACAGGGCAGCCTTTATAGCTCCCTTGAGTGATGCAGAGTTAATGTAGAACTGTTCATTGCTCGTGAGTGTTTTTTCACTCCTCCTCCTCCTTCTCTACCACCACCTCCTCTCCCCCCTTTTAAACTGTTCTTAAGTGTTTAAACACTTGGGTAATGACGTGCTGTTGTGGAAGTGAAAAACCATGTGGGATAAAAAAAAGCAAAACATCCATGTGGGCTTTTCCCCCAAGGATAGAGCGAACCACCAAGGATGAGATGAGAGTGAGGAAGGCCCTGTTAATCAAAATGAATGAGCACCTCTCAAGGCCCTTGTGTCAACGAGGCCACAGAGGATCTCTCAGCCCCCCTTTGCTCCGGGAATATGGAGCTCTGGGTGTAAAGAGAGATCCAGACGCTCTCCTGTACGAAGCTATCAGCACACCGAAGTGGCTGGCTGCACATATTCCATCAGTGACTTCCTGTTTGCTCGTCTTTCCAGCTTCATGTAGAGAGTAGGTCAGAATCACTGATGCCATTATTGAATTTTTATTTTATGTAAGCTTTATTTCTTTGAGTCCCAAGATTTTAGTTCATATGTGCTGCCAAAGCTCAAGGGTATTTGAATTCTAACTGACATCGAACAATGACTCATTCACTGTCGCCACCTGTCATGTTCCAAATGTGTTCATGTCAAATTATTTCAAATGGGATGTTGCTTAACCATGTTATATAAAATATTACGTAAATGTAAATACTGACACAATATTTTTCATGCAATTGAACTGTCAGTTTTTGGGTCAGTTTGCAGTTGTACTTTTACTTACCACTTACTTTTTTTTAAACATTGCTAAGCAACTTTATCAATTAATCCATTTATTTTAGTTTTACTAACTAGACTTACCAACTTTCTACTAATTTTTACTCACTCTCATTCGCAACATACAGTATATGTTCAGATTTTGTTTTTTCTTTAAATTGTAATTTCTATTTTGTCATGTTTGCAGAGATACAATGGTAATTTGCTCAAAGTGGTTTTATAAATAGAAATATGAAATGTGAAATTAAATGGAAATGAAATATCAATAGAAAGCAGTGACTCGGACGACGGACTGAGTGGGCCACCCAACTCTGCAATACAAAGCACAATAATGTGTAAGTGGTTTTAATTTGGTTCCACATCTCAGTGCCCTATGATAAACAGATTCCAACACATGGTGACACTGTGCCGATGGATTCATATACAACAAATCACCATAATCAAGAACTGGAAAAAGAAGTTGTGGAAATAAACCTAAAAGCTTCAAAAGATAAACAAGGCTTGTGTGTAAAATAAAATCCTTCAGTTCAGTCTCAGTTTCTCACAAAGTCTCTCACAGGATTAGCTGGACATTTTGGTTTATATCTTCATTCTTTTAGATTTCATTCATTAAGTCAAATACCTATACACTTGAAAACAGTAACAACTCTTTGTAGTTGGCTCTTGAGATCTAACAATGTCCACAAGACTTTGTCCTTGCACCATAAAACAACACTGGCTTAGTTTTATCTGCATTCAGCTAACTCTGACTTGAATGACCTGAGAAATATAAGACGGGCTGTTATGAACACAGTGGAGACAAGACCCATAGTGGTACAAAACTACATCATTAGCATAACAATGACTATCCGTTCCATGCACATAAGTGGCTAAATTACTCACGGAAAAAGAAAATCAAAGCAGCCAAGCACAGAACCTGGAGGCCCCCCTTTAGTAAGGGTACCTCAGAGGTAATTCTTTTTATCAGCTTTTAGGAATGTTTGTTTGTTTTACAGATTAGATTTTGTTGCAATTGAAAGATGACTGGAGAAGTATTTATCTCAGAGAATTTGAGCCAACAAGATGAGCTACTCTGCACAAGATAGTCTGATAAGCACATAAAAGTTTTCATAGGCTAAACAGAAATCACATTAACTTGGACAAGAAGACAAGACATCATCACCATTATTTTTATTAAACTAATAGTGGTGGCTATGGCTTACATTAACCAACAGTTATTATTGCATTGCTGTCCTCTGCCTTTTGAGGCTTATCATGTTTTGGGTGTTTTTTCCTTCTCAACTGATTGAATTTATGTCCTTTCTCTCTCTCTCTCTCTGTCTCTCTCTCTCTCTCCTCTTCCCACTGGTGCTCCTACCGCCTTTCACAGAACGCCTTCAACTCAGCAGCTTTTTCAAATTTGGGGCTTGCGACACTCAGCCAAAAGCCGCAAATTACCCCCCTCTAGCAGCAGCGAATTAGGAACAATTTTGTGTTAGCTATAAAAAAGAGAGAGAGAGAGGGAGAGAGAATTGAGGGGAAAATATAGCTTACACCAGGGACCACCAACAGAGGCAACATGGGATGAACAGCTCGTTGGCCGACAGTTTGGGTGGCAGGGCGGTGCTAGAAAGCAGCCTCAGAGATCTTCAGAGCAATCAATCCTATCATATCGCATCTACATAGTACGGCACAACATCCATTACCAAACACAAAGGCCTGAATTAGTGGATTTATGTTGCTGTTACAGGATGTTTGCAGGCCTATGAATTGGCTTTACAGTTCCCTGAGCACACAGAGACCTGCAGCATTGATAAAAAGGCAGGCCTGTCCTCTGACACTGACAGTGTTATTCACTCTGGTGACACCGAATGGGAAAGGATTCGTGTGAGGTGACAATTCGCCAGCTGAAATATTCATTCTGTCATTCGAAGATGGTTGGATTTTTGATCTCCCCCTGCTATGCGGTTGGTCCTTAACTCTGAGCATTAATGTAAAAAGAGTCTTTTTCTTGTTTCTTACAAAGCGTGAGGTTTGGCATGCCCACTTAATCTGCTTCCATTGAGCCAATCCATGTTTTTCCCATTCTGGCACCCTCCTCTACTCCCTTTTAAAATCCATTTCCAAGTTGTAATATGCCACTGCAGACGTTATTGAGGGGAGAAAACCCAAATGTAATGGGGGGGAGGTAGTGAGGTATAGAGTGAATGGGGGGGGGGAGAGAGAGAGAGAGAAGCAGTAAGGGAGGTTTCCAGCTACGACCTGGCTGGCTTTCAGACGTCCCCTGCTCTTCATGGAGATGCCTGGTGTGGAAGGCAGACCACTTTGTCTTCCTCTGGGATCAGTCGATGCAGGCGGGCTGCAGCCAGGTTGGGGTTACTGACTCTCATTAGGCTGTACACCGACCGCCAGACCCCAGACTGTACAACTGTAATAAGAGCCTGCACGGTTAAAGCCTGACCCCTCTCTGACACATCTTGGCCCAGATGTTAATTGTGCTTCCTGCTCCCCTTTTGATTAAATGACACAGAGTTTTAAGTCTTTGTTTGTATGGCTAATGGCTCTCATTTAGTGCAATAAGTGGTTTTGGGTCTGCCGTGGGTGACATCACACCGCCGCTCCCTTTGATCTGAGGTCCATAAAGGGTGAGCATTTCTCTTGGTGGTTGGAGGCTTTCTACCTGCGTGCGGTGGGATGCAAAATCCTGGAGAGGGGATTTGGCGGTAGAGCCAAGCTTCATGGGCACGGTGAGGGCATGAGGTCACCAGCTGGGGAACAGTAGGGCACCAGGAAGACTGAAAGAGCAAGAAGAAGAGGAGGGAGGGGGCGGTCAAGAGCAAGTGCCACCCAGTGCAAAGCTGATTGGCTGTTTCACAGGCTTTTTTGAGAAGCAGATGTCGTAAAGAGGAGGATCTATCTGCTATAAAATCTTGAATGCAACTGCGGATTTTCTTAAGATGCCTGAAGGAGCAGTGCATTTCCACCAGAACTTGGCTGGCAGAAGCAAAGCCACGGTCTGAGGGTAAGAGCAGAATATCTAAGAGGTTTAACATAGTTTGGTTTATTTAGAAACTATTAGAACACAATGTTCAAGTTCAACACGTAACCTAAAGTATTTGAAGAAGTCTCCGACATATTTTGGGTTCACTTCTCTTGCAGCATCACTGGATCATTTGCTAGATTTTTTATTTCTCTCAGTTGCTGGTGTTTGTCTTTTTTCTTTCCACCTTTTCATTTCTCCATCCTTGCCTCTTTTCATCTTGATTTTATTGTCCCCTCTGCCCCCAGCTGCAGATCTCTCCCCTCTCTCGCTCTCTCTGTTTTCTCCCACTCCCTCTGAGCGCGTGGCTGAGGTGTGAGATCATTCTCCTTCTGGGTGGCTTTCCTGCTATATGTCACTGTCATCTGTTGGCACTGAGGCTTGAGGGGGGGTCCCTTTTCCAAAAACACACCGCACTTCGCTTCACCACCCTGAGCATAATAAATTCTTGGGCACGAGACTGGAGAGGGGTGCACCAACGGAGCACCGTGTTTTACTGGGCTTGGCAGGGTAACACATAGACCGGTGAGAGAGGGAAAACAGAGGAAGGGGGAGCAGCAAAAGAAGGGTGGAAGATTTATAATTGAATAACTCCCTGAAGCAGGGCAGCGGGGATTGGCCCTGCCAGGAAAAGCAAACGCCAAGGAGTGAGTGAGGCCTGTGGAAGTCAGCCATTAAAGTGAGAGGAGAGAAAACCTCAGCCGTGTTCTGCCTCAGCAGAAAGGTGCGAGATTTACTAATGATAACTGAAAAACCACAACACCTAAGCCTTTATATTCACCCAATTCTGATGCTATAGCTGCACAAATGGCCGCCCTGAAATACTAAAGCAAACACAAATCAATTTCTGGATATCAGGTTTTCAGTTAAACTCAGAAGATGCACATATTAACAATCAGTCACAAATCATAACATGCACATTTTAAAAGAGCTAAATTATAGCAGATCATAACAAAGTGCAACCATATTGTGGTTTGGGCGAATGACCCAACACTCACATTAAAATAACTCTAACTCTGGTGTTAAAATGTATCCAGGTTCTACGAGTGGAAAACCACCACAGACAGGATTTTTTTTTTTTTGAACCAATAAAACAACAATGATATTCAAAAATAACTTGGGATTTTCTACTCATGTACACTGGATGAAGTTAATCTAGTACACATAGTTTACACTACACAAGAAAGTAAAACACAGTAACACAACACGCAGTACTGTGTTGGTGCTGTATTGACCCAGAGATTTTCAGTGTGCAGGCAGTTCAAAGTCATATGAATAAAAAAATAACAAGCCATAACACATGAAAAATATTTGAAGTGAAGTTATTCCAAATTATGCATTTCAAACTGTCTGCAACAACATGGGAGCATTGTTTTTCCTGTCCAGACTGAAATTGCAGGGGTTATCCCAGAATGCACCACTTTCACTTTGAGTATCTGCCATGGAAGCACAACGAGCGAAGGCAGCGAGGAGGGGTGCTCGACGAATGAGTTTATCTTGCCTGTTTGGCTTGGCGTTTGTACGTGGAGAATGAAAGCATGGCACAACGGCGCTGTTAGGCCTGAATGGAGCTCTGACTCAATCGACTCACTTTTCCCAGAGAAACGACCTCCACATCAGAAGGCAGTTATGACTTGTGATAACTCAGAACTGATAATCCACATGGAACTGAGCAGAAACACCCCAGCGACGTAACATGGCACACATCACTGACATGCTGTCACATAAAAGTCCATTCATCATGTCCACTTATGTGATGAATCACCTTAATGTGACACAGAGTACTGTTCTCTGTGGTGACATATTCAATTTAAAACACATTCTCCTCAAATTCCAATTTAACTTGGAGGCGACTCTCAAAAGATGCATTGGAAAAAAGTATGGCTGAAAATGGGAAAATCGCAGTGCTAATCATTTAAAAAGAAGCCTTTACTTGTAGTACAAGTGAGGATTTAATAAGCCATGTCACAGTCAATGACGCACAAAGGAAAAAGGAAAGTAAAAAGACTTGAAGCAGTGCACTGGCAACTTTTACCTCCTTCAGGATGGAAAACTGATGTGCAGTCACGGCTTCACACACACTCACACACACACACACATCAGCCTGGGGTGTCCGACTTGCTTATTTTATCAGGTGCACTGACTTCTCAACAGCGGCCCTGACTCCCCCTCCCTGGCCTGAGACTGTTTGTCTGCTTCAGTTTCTCCTCTGTTGGTTTCCCACCAGCAGAACAATCTGATTATAATGACAAAGATTTCATCTTCTGGTGCCTCTTAAAGATAATTAACCTTGTTGTGTTTTACTCATACCTGAGCATGATGGTCAGCCACATCAAACTGCACTAAAATGAAACATCCTGTGTGTGTGTGTGTGTGTGTGTGTGTGTGGACAGATCACACGCACAGGCACACACAAGGAGACTGTTCCCACTTTTCATGAGTTACACCCTCTCTATACTGCATCTTTATTTTTAGTTTGACGATCTAATCAGGACGAGCGAAACCCTGCAAGTAAAAGAAAAAAATATGTTCAGCTGTATATTTTTCTCGCCGATCAGATAAGTTCTAATAGCAGAAGTGCTGTGGTGTACGATATGGATCTCATGTCGGATCAGTTTAACCGCAGCTCTCGCCGCACTGTTTAAGATTAGCAGTACAAATATTAGACTTCTGGTTATGACCAAAAAAAAAAAAAAAAATAGGGAGAAAACCTCAAAACAGACTGAAGAAACATAAATGGGCTCATTGTGAAATTTTCTGAATGGAGCAAAGAAAAAGGAGAATCAATGAGAATGTGTGCTCTTCTTCCAGGAGTGGGCATCTAACAGCTCACCATCAGGTAACAGTTTTTTGATTTGTCTCAGCGCCTCACTGGGTGCCAAAGCCTGCTAAAGGACTAAGCGTGTGGTGTGATCCATCAGCTCTGTCCAAGAACTTTAGCATGGTAATCCATCTAAACCAGACTCAGAATAGAATTAAATAAATACTTCCATGCTCTGAAACCTAGAATTATTTTACTACTGTCACTCTCGCTGTAAAGCGGCCCTCCGTCGACATAAATGAAAAGGAAAGGAAAAATAAATCAGATAATCTCAATTAGTAGCGTAGAGAAATGGGCGGGAAGTTTTTGGGACACGATTTAGTGATCATACACACATAGACGCACATATATATGTATATATGTGGATTTATGATGTGTGTGTATTCGCAGGTTAAGTATGTGTGCCTGAACACACACAAAAAAGAAAATTTGTTTTAGGTTTAGATTATGGACTATGGTTTGATTTAATCGTGCTGCCACTGATTCACCAGAACATTTATACAGCAGCCTGTTCAAGGACAAAGACGAAGAAAATAATTAGCTATAAGTCAGACAGTTAGTGTCCAGCGAGTATTGATAATCTCTAAGCAACAAGCACACTTTTTCACTATTATTAAACTGTACTGTTGTATTACATCTTGGAAAAAAATATGCAATTTATCATAAAATAATAAAACCTATTTCATGTAGCTACATATTATTTAATGTTACCCTTTTCAATTTCATTACTCAAATACGATTTTTAGGATGTTTTTAATGCACCTAAATAAGATATAATTAGAACCCACACGTTTAACGTAACGTCCTCCATAACAGGCTCATAAAAGCTAATAATAAGTGATAAATTATGTTTAAAAAAAGGCTCATTTGTAGGAACATTTGGGAGGTAAGCGGCCATAAAGCCTGTTTGTGATTGAACAGATGAGAAGTCATTTGACATGAAAATGTGCTGTACAGATTTGGTGGGGTGTGTGTGTGTGTGTGTGTGTGTGTGTGTGTGTGTGTGGCCCTGTGAAATCAGGCAATTACAGGCATGTATATTTCTAACCTTTTATCCATGAAAACGATGTGCACACACACACACACACACACACACACACACACGATAGGCCTGTGCATTATATTACTGACTTTATTATCCAACATGGTGTTTTAGCGTTTTTTTTTTTTTAATTAATATTATTTTACAAGATTGGCTTTGGCATTGTTCTTTTAATATTTCAATATAATCAATTACTAACAGAGCATCGCAGTGGTTGTTAATTACTCACATTCTTGTCTGCACAGAAAGTAACGACAAACGTGTATTTTTCATGATCGCAACAGGCCTGTTTGTTGTTGTCTGATTTATGGATTATTTGATGCAGAAGTGAGACCTGCAGCTTATTTTTTTTTTTAATTGCCAAATTATTCTCCATTCTTTTTCAATTCAGTTCCTCGATTGTAAAGCAATCCAACGTTTAATCCAACATTGAAATAAAGAGCGTTTTATTTTACTGTCACTATTACGAATGAGGGCCTCGTGTTAAATCAGCGCATACAGCAGACAAAATCCACTGACTGGATTTAAGAGCAAAGTTAAAACATGACATAAAAACAAAGAAAAAATAATTCGTAGTTTCAGATTGTGACATGAAGCTGCACAAAATACAACTGAACGCAATGTTTAAATATTCAATTTTATTTCTTTCCAAAAAAAAGAAGAGGAAATTCGTCTTTAAATATTTCAGCCAAAGATGATAATTCATGATCAAAATTAAAAAGGCGTCAGCTTAAAAAAAAAAAAAAAAAAAAAAAAAAAAAAGATTTTAGCCATGGGGGGGAGAGGGAGGGGGGAGTTTTGAACATATCTACAACATTCTTTTAAAGCAGATTCATCACATTTCCAGCGCTGGAGAAACTGTGAGCTTCTGCTTAAAACGTCTCTGTTACCTGAGAAAACACGAGCTCAAAGTCCTGTTTACTGATTATTCGTTGTTAGCAGTGTTGATGTGTTTGACCAGGTCCACGGTGCCACGCTGAGTCTGTAATTTCTGATACTCCTGGTGTAAACTGAGGAAGTGCGGGGACGCCGTGGGGTGGAAGAGCGCAGGGGACGCGTAGGCAACACTGGACGTCAAAGGAGAGGAGTAAGCAGTACACTGTGCCGGGGAGAAGGCTTCGATGCCGGGCTGCGCCTGGAGGAAAGCCTTGGCTGTGAGGGCGCTGCGGGAGAAGAAGCTGGAGAGAGCCGGCAGGATGCTGCTGACAGGCGGGATGGTGGCGGGGCCGCAGGGCGAGGGCGCGTGGTGATGGAGGTAGGGATAAATCTCCAGACTGGGCAGCTGCAGAGCCGCCGCCCCGAGGCCGTAAGCGCCGTGCGGGAAGCCGTGCAGCCCGCTGGGCTCCAGGTGCTGCTCCTTGAGAGGATCGAAGCGAAAATGCTGCCGCTTGAAGCGCTTCCTCCTCCGCAGAAAACTCCCGTTCTCAAACATGTCCGAGGAGTTGGGATCCAGCGTCCAGTAGTTGCCCTTCCCGGGGTTTCCGGGCTCTCTGGGCATCTTCACAAAGCAGTCATTAAGCGACAGATTGTGTCTGATTGAGTTCTGCCAGGCGGGGAACTTCTCCCGGTAATACGCGAAGCGGTGGCTGATAAAGTCACAGATCTCGCTGAGGGTGAGCCGTTTCTTTGGACTCTGCAGTATCGCCATCGTTATCAGTGCGATGTAAGAGTATGGAGGCTTCACTGAAGCTGGACCTTTGGTTTTAGCCTGACTGACACCGTCCCGTTCTTTACTCTGGCTGCTGGACGTCTCGGTGCTCCCGTCCTGTTCGCTCCGCGACTCATCCGAAGGTAAGAGTTGCTCCTCTCCGCTGTCTTTGAGTCCTTCTCCTACTACGTCGATAACAATATCCTCCATGATTTCCAAACCCAATGTCATAGTAGATGTCCTCGGCTAAAGCCAACACCACCTGCCAACAGGTGGTAGAGTGACAGCTCCTCTCTGAAATGCGATGACCAGATTTTTTACGCACGACTCATCTCCATTCACAAAAAAAGGGTGAAACTCCGAGCGCAGTCCTCCTTCAGCTGTTCAAGAAGCAGTCTCTCCAAACCGCAACGCATCAGCGCTGATATCCTTTATTTTGGTGCCTGGAAGCGCAAAAAGAGCGGTGGGCGAGCGATTTTGCGTAAAGCGTAAAAGCGTGTGCGTCCTCCTGAGATGTCCAGCATCATCTGTAATCTCCGTTGCTTTCCAGTGGGTCGGGTGGATGTGATGTCACGTTGAGGCACGAGGAAGAGGATCCTGACCAATGAAAACGACCCACAGGGTACCAAGAAGGCCTGTACCAGCCTCCCAGTGCTACTCTCATCATCAGCGCATCAGTGCCAAGTCGACGCGGACATTACAGACCCATTCAGTGAACACATCCTTATGAGCAGGAAATCAGAGGAAGGCTATTTTTAGAGAGGAGACAACTTTTTTTAAATTCAGAATGTTCATTTCAGAGTTGCGTCAAAAATGTTTAATTGTTTAAACAAAAGAAATTAAAGTAGAATAAAGGGCGAGGTGATGCTTTACGACAGGCCACAAAACACGTTCAGGCTGCTTCTGAACTATAAGTTTTTAACATTATTTTTTTATTGTACGAAAATGAATCTTTTTTTTTTTACGTCGGCCATTAAAAGCAGATGAATCTTAAATTAAAACATGAACAGAAACTCTAAATTTTGCGGCGAGTCCAATTCACTTTTTATTTGTTATCGACCCAAAAACAAGACGGGGGAAACTTTATAACGCGACAAAGAGAAAACTGTCCTCTAAATGTGCAGAGGTGATGGAAAGTGATATTAAAGGACCATAACACCTACATATTTTAATCTCCCCTACAGGCAAAGAAGACACTTTGGGGACATCAGATCACCATCCTCTCTACGTGAGGCAGGGACTTAAGTCTTAATCCCCCTCGAAGGCTTCTGCAGCTGCTCTTTACACACACACTTGATGCACAATTACATGTTTTCAGACGTAAAACAGGGGATAAAACTGCAATGACTGATTTTGTACTGCTGCGAAAATTATAATTTATTGCCTCCGTGCGGGACTCCCCCGGATAAGCCGACTGGACAGCGTGTCTCTTGTGTAAACTCGCAGAGGGTGCGCTCGGACTTTCCTTTCCCTGAGAGAAATACTGATGAATGTCACCATGTGTGAAACCGGGAAGAAACAACACTTGATGTGCTGGCTGTATAACCTGAGATTTGTGCGTCAGAAACCCAATGCTGTTCTCCATTAACGCGCAAACCTATCAAACTCCGCAATAGCCCCGCCGGATTATCTTCTTTAATAATGGCCAACTGGAAGCAGAATGGTAATATTGGGATGAAAGTAATAGATTTTCACTTGCTCAGACATAAAAGAGAAGTCAGGAGGGGGGGGCGCTTTTGGTATTGTTGGGAGGCCTCTGGTTGTTTGTGTTTAATGATGGAGCCCTTTGTTGGGGATTCCCACATTTCCTGCCTCTAATCGTATTGATACCTCGGGGCACAGGGGGACTGGGTCCGGACTGGGTGGGCTATACGGTACCAGCAAAGCTGCAGATGATTTCCCAAATTCATCACGCATGTCTTCAGATTGGAAACAGGCCCGTGCGCGTTGTGTGGTTTCAGTAAGGCGAGAGCAGGAGTGTCAAATCACTACAAAAGCTGAAGGTATGGATCTAAAACTGTACATTTCCAACATCATCTGACAACAGAACTCGGAAAGCCACGTGTTGGAGTCATTTCAGGGGACAAACGGCTCCGGGGCCGATGATGGAAGACATTCTCAGAGCTGATAATGCATCAAATTGTTGGTATCCTACTGAATGTTACCAGTGTTAAACTTACAGATATGACTTCTACTTTTTTTGTAAGAACCCTCGTCATAAAAGATATGTCACATTAAATTTAGGGATCAGCCTGAAGTGCTTTCTTTTATATGAGAAGGCGAAATGTGGAAACGTTCAAATCAACAATTCCTTTTCTTTACTCAGAAGACACATTACGCACACATTTTAACGATAACAAATCTGCAATCTAACAATAACGGCCATTGTGGAGATCTTATTTGCTTTGTATCGCAGAAGAATAAGTGGGAGAGCGAGGAGCCACCAAGGACTTGGCGTAATAATATCATTTGGCAGGAACTAAACAGGCCTGGGGGATCTCACTGGATCATTCTGGATAAATGAACCTACATCCGCGCAGGTCAGAAACTGGGGTTATATGAAGCTGTTGTGGGCTACTTCAGTTGAAATGTTTTCTTATCTCAGTGAAAAAAAAAAAACAACAAAACCTTGAAGCCCGTTTGCATGATTGAGAGAGTGATAAAACCCCGAGCGTGTTTTCCATTGGGAGAGGTTGAAAAAGCTTCAAAGAGATGAGGTTGTTTTCACACAATGCCCCTCTCTCTCATCTTGATTCCCTTAAAATCTTGGCAGTGCAGTGGACAATAATATAACGTGTAATTTAAGGTATCATGAATCATAAGTGCATGAAATAAAGTCAGACAACGGAGAGATGCTGGGCCAAACACACACGCGCGCGCGCGCGCACGCAGATACGCACGCACAGTTTAGGGGAGGACGCGTGTGTAAATTTCATGAGCTAAACTGGTCATTAACACAATATTTATGAGCTGACAAAGTGCTCCCCAACAGAGAAAGTGATGCAACCTGTTTTCTGTATCTCATTGCAGTCTTTTCTGTAACTACTTTGCTCAACAGTCATCGTGTCGTGTGCAGTTATTTAAAAATAATGACTCATCTGTATCTGAAGTCCTATCAATCACACGGCGGAGGCACTCTGGGCGTGTGGCGCCATCTTGTGGTCCAACGGTGAAACTCCTCAAACTGCAAAGGCGGCACAGCACAGCTGATCCTGTAAGAGGAGATGAAATATTGAGAACACTTTTCAGCATAACGAAATACAGTTCTAAAGCAACACAAGTGCAACCTCGAAATTACTAAACACCTCTGAAAAACTGAACATTAACATGAATGGAGGGATTCATGGCCGGGCTGTTGTAGCTGTACCGAACCCAGTGAGGGTTAGTTTTGGTTGTTTTTAGCCTCTTACACAGCGTCAGACCCGGTGTTTAAGTCTCTGTCTTTACAAACTTGTGTTATGTGGGCACTGTTCAAACTCACCAAGCTGCATTTGAAATTCTAGTGGAGATTTTCCATTTAATGAAATGTAATACACATAGATAAACGCCTGTCCAGGAGCCCAAGCAGACCTAGCATCATGTTAGCATAGTGTTAGCATCATGTAGTGAGTTGTTATTGGAACAAGCCGATGCGGAACATGATTTTGGCATTAAGTTTGGGTTCTTCTCTCAGGTTTCTAAATATAAGACTGAATTAACAGGTTAAAACCAAGCATGTGTAAAGGTGACTTTTACAGTTTTACAGTTTTACAGTTTAACTGACTTGGACTAATTTATCTAGTGAAAGTCTGAAGTGTGATTAGCTCAACTGAAAAGTAGCCTGCAAGCTGCCTTACTGGCCTACACAGAATGAAGCGGAGCCTAAATATGCTGGCAACAGAGGCTAACATTTCTCCGTAGCTGATTCAGTATAATTCATTTAATTTATAAAGCAGCATTCAACAAATGTCTTACACTCTTCAAGTAAAGCCAGTAAAATAAAGAAAATAATGTTATGAAGTTTAGTTTTTGTTCAAGTGTCAACATTTAGGTGAAAAGGATTGTTTTAGACGTTTACCATATATGAATAAAAATGGTTTAGGTCTGTTTTGTATTGGTTTTGTAACTATTAGGTTTGTTCAGCTAAAAACTATAAGCTTTATTGTACATTAAGTAAAATTCATGCTGGGACACAGGCTAAAATTTCTCAACAGACTTAACCGGATCAGTTGAGAGCACATTACTCATCCACTTTAGACAGTAAGTGGCCAAAGTATTTTTTTTTTGTGTCAAACCAGAAAAAGCACTGGTGTAGTTAATAGCAATATCATTGTCACAGTCTTCATTGATGTACATGTTTCATGGCCATGGCATTGTGTATACTGGTACAATGCCATAGTTTACTGGGACACTTAAATAAATCAAAGTCTTAATGTTATTAATGTTTGCTGTGAAAAGGGCCTGCTGTTTAGACCATCATAACTAAACTGATCACAATACATCTGAATTTGGGTAGCTAAACAAATTGCTGGCCCAGCTGAACTGTCAGGGAAATCAAATGAATCAGCTGGTCAACTTCTTCCACACCAAACTCCAGCCATGTCTTTATGGACTTTGCTTTGTGCACTGGGCCACAGTCAGGCTGGAATAGAAAAGGACCTTCTCCAAACTGTAATCACAAAGTTGGAAGCATAGCATCGTCCAAAATGTCTTGGTATGCTGAAGCATTCACATTTCCCTTAATTGGAAGTAAGGGGCTGAGCCCAACTCCTGAAAAACAAGCCCATAAAGAGGTGTGTCTGGATACATTTGTCTATATAGTCTATGTTGACTTACTGATAATCCCTGACAGCCACCAAGAAAGGAGAAACAACTTCTATATATGACCACAGAGCTTAATTAAATCACTTATCTCTTGGTAAATGTTGGGTCTTTCTGATTTTTAAAAATGTAAGTAGTTCCCGACTCTTCCAATAGAGGGAGTACTTATACCAATAATGGTGACTTTCTTGCTTCCAATGTAACTTTTAATTACATTTCTGAGCTATTGAAACTGCGCTGACTCAAGTGTTTCTGTACACACTCTTACTTGTCTGGGTACAAATTGTGCGGTGTGGAGTTTCACACAGACATATTCAGGGTAACAAGTGAACTGAACACCGTGTTAGACACAGTCACACACTGCACTTTGGTCAGATTGACATCATCAGTGCTCCACTGACCTCAGTGAGCTTTTTCTGCTTGCTTTGACACTGAAACCTACTATCCCGTGCCATATGCTTATGGAACACACGGCAGAAATTTCCAGCATTACTTTCTAATGGGACTGACAGCAGTGGTTTGCCTGCAGTGTCACGTTTGCCCCTGAGCTGCTGTTAGATGAGGCCTGAGGATGGAAGGAATGCAGATGTTGTGTTTTGAGGCTCAGAGCATACCACGTTGACTGACTGTCAGGGGTTAGGGCACCGGCTAGTGTGTCTGCGTACAGAAAACAGCTATAAAACCACGGGGTAAAACGACAAGTTACGGGAGTTGGAGGCGATGGAAAGCGATAAACAATAAGATGACACAATTTCAGACTAACTGAAGTGATTAAAGCCATGCATTTGTATGTTAGTTCGGTACAAACCCTTTTCACTTCTTGTTTTCTCCCTCTTCAGGGGGATGCTAATCTTCCACTCTTATCATCTTGACTGGATTACTTTGATAACATGTTACAACTTGTTCAAAAGGGACACAGAATTTCACAGGAAAATACATCCCTGTGAAAAGAATTTGTTTAGACGAGAACCTCCTGAGAAATGGAAAAACAAAGACAACATCTCAGTGGGCAGATGGTGGTGATGGTCTGGGCCACGATACTCCACAAGCCAGTGAAACAACACACCCAGCAGAGCTGCAGCCACACTCTTCCTTTCATGAGGCTCTCCAAAGTTTGGATGCGAGAAATCTCAGACGCCTGTGGCAGAAGACCACCTGGTATTGGTGATCTTTAAAAAACATGACTGTAATATGGTTTGCTGAGACTGAAACTCTGGACTGCCAAACCTCCTCCACTCACTCATTGTGCACAATTTTCCAAGCAGCTGCAAGAAAGAGAGAGAAGAAAGAAGAAACCCATGAATGTTTTCAAATTAGAGCTGTAAGTGCACACATATCCTTCAGTCTAGCTATGAGGGTTTTATTCTTTAAATTTATATAAGTCTTTCACACACACACACACACACACACACACACACACACACACACACACACTATCCCTCCTCATAAGGAGGTGTAACATTTGTCCGAGCTGTTGGTGTGACATAAAAGGACCACAGTAAATTATTCCCTGACATCTGAAGCAAGTGGCTCAGTCACATGCTCTGAGCCCCCTGCTCTCTCATGAGTAGGCAGGGCCCCACGCAGCAACTGGTCCCAGGAGGCCCGGAGTCATGGCCCCTGGGTGCTCTGGTGTGTATTTAGAGGTCAGGCTGCTACATTCACAGCCTGGTGCTGGCCCCTTCATAATCCATCAACACCTCTCTGATAGAGAGACATATGTGCACACTTGTGCACAAGAAGCACAGAGCTTTCATTTCTTTTTTATTTTACAAAGACACATATTTTAAAACATAACTGAATTTAAAAATAAGAATAATTTAATCATACTTTTTATCAACCAAACCAACCCCCTAAATCTCACGAATGCTCACGCTGACATATGCATCTAAACCCAGACTGATGTGTGGTGCTTGATACAGATTTACAGGTGCTACACACACACACACACACCAGTCCCGCACTACCAACTGATGCTGACACCTTCAGCTGTGACGGTAACACATTCCAGGAGTGATTCCCACCAGGCAAGTTCAACGCTGACAGTTACATTCCTCCATTGGCAAGCCATCAGCAAACTCTCTTTCAGCTTCCGCATGTTCAAACCACATTGTCGCAAACCTCGCTGCCATCCCCTGACCCTTCTGACGTCCTCTGTGAGACACAGGTGGGACATGGTTGGATTTAGAGTGAATAGTTTGTATTTATTTCATTTGTGGTTTAAATTGTGCCCACACTACAGGTTTTTCACAGCTAATGTCTTCAGCATGTATTTATGTTGGAATGGAAATATTCACTCTGGAAATGCGTTGGCAGTGCAGGATGACAGATGACAGATGGCCCGTTTTTTTATTTTGCTTTCTGGTGAACTCGTGCAAACCCACATGTAGACTACTGCACCAAAGTATCTTCCATGACAGGAGGTGCACATTACATGGACAATATATGATGTAAGTCATGCAGATGGGCCCACATTCCTCCAAATCTGCTGCTGAGCATAATGGCATCTTGTTGAAAGACTAATGTTAGTAAGTGTGCAGTATGTCACAGAGGGGAAGCAGATTTATCGACTCTGATTCAAAAGCAAAAGCTTCAATTACAGGGCGCATCCATTATTTTTTGTGGTTTTTATATCATTCTGGAGCTTCCCAGTAGTGTTCCTTTTGTAGTCAAATGTCATCACACTCGTGTTTTAACCTCAAAATGCCATTTTCCCAAGCCCCACTAAAAACCAATTCCTTAAAACTTTCTTTTTAAAACATCCTGGAAAATAACAAAGTGTTACCTGTTAAAGTCACTTTGGTTCATCCAAAACTAAGCTGTACTGAATGCATATGTAAGACAGTTTTTTTTGCTTGGCCAGTCGCTAAACCTTGACCCCCAAGTCACTGTTGCTACACCTGTCAGGCTTTCAGTTGTCGTACGGCACATGTGCAGTTTACACTGACAGATTCATCACTCCAAATTCTTCGTAATTTTTTAAACAAACATTTTTTGATTTTGAGACAGAAGTAGAGAAAAGCAGGTTTTTGATTTGTAGCCAATTACCATTGATTTTTCCAGCTCAAATGACAGCTGTTGTGATGAGATTTCATCAGCCTCATCTAGCTAACATAAGCTTGTTAAGTCATTGAAGTCTGACATGATTGCAAAACAAGAAACCCATGAAATGATCATGAATGTGCAATTTAAGGCTACATATGATATTGCACTAAACTGTCCCTGGCTGGGGTTGCTGGAGTGTAAACTTAGCTGAATCCAGTCGAGCAGGACAGAGCTGCTAACTAGCCTATATTGTCTGCTGTAGTAACATTCAGCACCAGAACAATGTGGAAATAATACACAGTATATGTGCAAATTGTGAAGGGAACTTTTTCTTTCACGTGCCCCGTACCCCCATTACATGAGGTCATATAAAATGGCCCTGAGCCTTAAAGTAATGCTGCATTGTTAACTGGACACACTAACATTTTCTGTTTACGTTAAAGCAGAGAAACACACTGGGCAATAAATTCTTACCCTTCTGTTCGTGTATTTTTGGCCCACCCTGGTTAGTTACTGTTGCTAAGCTGTTCATGGGTGGGGTTTAGCAAATGGTCAGTTATGCTGACATGACACTCAGGTACCAGACTTTTCCTCAACTTTCCAAGTTTGCCATCTGACTCTCATTGTTTTTAATCATGTGACTTCAAGGATATTATTTCTGTCAGAGAGAAACTGCAAATAGTGTGTGAACTTTTACCAAATAGCGTGTGAACTTTTGCTGCAGGTGGCCTGGAGTAAAGCACAAATCACTTGATGTGTGTTTGGACTGGTTACAGTGTGTCACAGTGCTGATGATCAGTGATGGGTATCTATGCTGACTGACCCACAGCAGCTTCCCTTTCTCCTTCCTGGGGATGAGTGTCCTATGATGGGAAATCCAGGTCACCTGCCCACTCAACCCTCTTTGCAAACCTAAACGTAAGCATGCATTCACACACGTAGCCACACATAAACACACACACATGCAATTTGCACAAACAGTTGGCAGCCCTAACTGCTGGTCTCATGAGACTTTTAGGACCTACAAACTTGGCCAGAAAAGCTTAAAATAGTAGGCGGATCCACCGATCACTCAAGAGACACCACAATCATAATGTGCTACTGTGACAAAGGGCGTACAGGTTCTGACAAGCCCTTCATGCTAGCACAATGACTTCATGTTGTTTACAGGATACTGCAGGAACATTTTCAACTGTCTTCAGCTGGAGAGAGAATGAGTTATTTGACCAGCTTTGACAGGTTATTGACTGTAGGTTTACAGATGGAATGCATTCATTTGTGTGTGTGTGTGTGTGAGAGAGAGAGAGAGAGAAAGAGAGAGAGAGTCAATTTGGCTATGAAAATGACCAAAGATATGGCAGCTGTGAAGAATGCATTTCCCAAAGACTTCGGTGTCCAAACTTACTGTTGCCTGTCCAACTGACTGATCAGCCAAGAAAAACAGGAACGAAAGGGAAGAAGACTTATCTTTGGTATCTTTGCCTTTCAAGCTGTGAAATCATCTGGAAGTTAAACAGATTTTATTAGAATTCCAAAGTCCATATTGCTTTTGGATTTGCTTGACATTTTCACACCAAAAAATCAGGCAGTATTCCAGAGAGAGGTGAGGGTCGTGCAATGACGTCAACTCTAGAGACAAATTGTACATGCAGTAGGCTAAACAAATGTACACCAGTGGCTATGGCAGCAGCAGCTAAACTGCAATGATAACTTTAAAATAGAAACAAATGACTGTCTGTTGGTCCAGCATTTTGGTCAGGATGTAAATATCTCGACAACTGTTGAATTACCGTGAAATTTTGTACAACCATTCATAGTCACCAGAGGATGAATTTGCCTAATAACTCTTACTCCACCAACAAGTCAATATTTCATTTTATCCAGTAATTTGGGTTATGCCCAAACACAAAACACAAATGACATTCTCATCAGATTTAGCTGTACTTCAGCCGCTCAGTGTTGAAGTCTTGTACTCAGTGAATTTTCTTGCTAGCTGTGTGAATACTTGGATGATTTCTGACATTGGTTCTAAATTCCACGAAGTTAGTATTCGTTGTATCAGACCGGATTTTCTGTACTCTACTGTTATCATATTCAACGCCTTTGTACAAGGGGCAATAGTTATGATCATGGAAGCATAGCCATGATGATTTGGTTTTGCCAAAACAGACACATAAACATAAGCCTTGCTCTTGACAAAGACTGATTATTGAGCTGTCATTTAGAAAACACATGGTCCACTATCAATTCAAGTTTTTAATTCTGAGGTGTGAAGGTATTTCACTCTGTTTGTCTGTTTTATGTGCTCTCCAAATTTATGTGTGCATGTGTCTTGTTTGCCCTTTTAATCCTTTTAAAAAGGGATTGGGTATTGAGCCATAAATCTCCTCCACCCAGTACCACAGCACATGTGTTCACAGCACAATGAAGACATTCAGTGGAGTGATTGTCCTCCTGCACCCTTGGTATCCATAAATCTTGCCCATGGATCACAGAAGAATTCCTGCAGACAATCTGGACCTCACTCTGGTCTGATCTGATCATGTTAGACTTAAACACACATACTACCAGACACAAACACTGAAATCATTCTGCCATGGACCTCATGATGATGTCTTTGGAAGGTTGAGGGAAATGGGAAATGTTCATGTTAACAATTGGACCAAATGTGGACAATAAAAATGTCAGACAGGACCTGAGCTGATATAAATCATCTTAAAGGAGATGATGATGCACACAATGTGTGAAGCTGTGCAGCCTGTTCAAGTGGTCACAGACTAAAATGGATTTTACCAAGCGGCTCTCAGCTATAAATGGAGAAAGTCACAAATCAATCCAAACTGCACTGTTCAAACAAGACCAACTCTGTCCTACACACACACATAACCAAAGAAAATCTGTGCTTTTAGCCTCCTGCCCCCTCTGTGCTTGGCAGCAAAGCCTCAATCACACGATACCAAAATCCCTCACATGCTGCAACAGCTATATGGGACCGGCATCTTTTCTCCTGAATTCCTTCTTTTGTGCAACTTGAGCTTTGTGCAAAACCACATTGTCTTTTTTCCATCTTTTTAAGCTTCTGACTTTATGAGAACAGTCATGTGAAAGAGAAGTAAAACAGACCAAAAGTTCAAATAAACCAAGTGTTTTTGAAGTCTGAGTGGCTATTTATCACCTATGTCAATGCAAAATATTTCCTCTGACCACAGTTCAGTGGCATGTATGTGATGTTTCAATCCCAGTGGTGTATTTAAAGCTCTATGCTCTGTCTTTCCTTAGTTTTGAAGGACAGGTTGTTAAAGTGGTACAAATTCATCCAGTGAGGTTTGCAGGAATGTGTGTGAGTGAGTGTGTACATTGAGTACATGGAAACAAAACTATAAATAAAAATACATCATTTTGTGTTCTTCAAACAAAACTGCTCTGGCAGTCTGAATAAACAGTAAAAGATTTTATAATTTTCTTTTGCTGTTAAAGAGTTTAATTGGTTTTGTGTGACGCATCTCAACTCGCTGTTGGGGCAAAAAAAAAAAAAACAACCTAACAATTAAAAACCTAAACTCACATAAAACCTTAAGCATTGTTTATTTACTTATGAATGGTTTTATTTCTGAAAGTTCCCTTCCAGGAGATGTCCATCCATCCATCCATTTTCCATACCGCATATCCGTCATGGTCGTGGGGGAGCTGGAGCCTATCCCAGCTGACTACCGGTGAGACGCGGGGTACACCGCTGGTCGTCAGTCAATCACAAGGCTGACACACAAAGACAGACAACCACACACTCTCACACCTAGGGGCAGTGTAGAGTAGCCAATTAACCTAATGTGCATGTCTTTGGTATTGTGGGAGGAAGCCAGAGTACCCTGAGAAAACCCACACAGGCACAGGGAGAACATGCAAACTCCACATAGAAGGGCCCAGACCGGGATTCGAACCTGGAACCGTCTTACTGTGGTGACAGAGCTAACCACTGGATGGTGTAGCCATCCAGAAGATGTGAGATGTGTAACTATAATGTACATTAAGTTAAGTAAGTGTATCTTACAGTCAGGGATGAGCTTGCTGTGTCAAAGGCATATTAAAGACATATTAAAAAGTTGTTTTTTAATATCAAATGTGATATATACCAACATTTAAGAATGAACACCATGTGCTGACATTTTACTACAAGGGTAGTAATGGCTGCCAATAATGTTTTTACTCAACCCCATCAACCACATTACTATGGAAGGGTGACAGGATTGAAAAGAATTTGCAAAAATTGGAAATTGCAGAGAATTTGTTTTCAACGGTGTTTATAAGATATATGCATTTTTCATCATGACAATGAGCTCTACCCAGGAATCACTTTGGCTATAGATGAAGGACATTTTCAAGTGCATGCAACAGGTAGGCAGGATTAAATATTTCTGACTAGCCCAGGAGGACTGGATCTGGAACATGTTCAATGACATTTCAATACTGATTCCTGTTCCTGTTAGAGTGACAGCACATAGAGATACAGAAAGACATCAAAACCTGTTGCATAGACAGTAGAGGAGTTGTGGTGAACCAGTATTGACGAAAAATATTAATACTGGGCTAATAATGACATTTAGTCATGTGTGGTAGCAATCTGCAAACCATTCTTTCTTTGTGCAACAGTTTATACTCAGGGGATCAGGGGACAGAGGAGAAATGAGAAATTGTTTAAAATACTTGTGATCTAGGTTCTGTTACTAAAAAATGTCCTCAGAAACACATTTTAACACATTGTACTGTTTAGCTGTATTATGTGAAAGTTTGTGACCCGGCCACCATTTTGAAAACGAAGAATCACATGCTCAAACACACATGTGCATCCAGCACAGCTACCAAAACAAAGAGCCGAGAGGCTCAGATTGAAACTGCGATGTCAGTCTCTGCTCAGAATGCCATTATGCCACTATATCTTTACCATACCAAATAGTTGTTTACTGCTACATACATTTTCAAAATCTCATATATTTAACCTTGATGTTAGCTACCTTGTTAATGGCCATCAAAACTAATGTGCAGCATTTTTTTGCCTCTCACCGCCCAAGCACTTTATCCCCAAGCTTCATCTTTCTGCCAGAAAGGAACTCCATATGTACATATATAGTACATATAGTATATACCATATGTGAGCGAGATGGCTGTGATTAGAGGGTGGCAATGCAGCGTTCCCCTCGAGCCAGTTTTCCCTGTTATTTTCCCCTCATCAGCCCGTGCCCTCAATAGGGTGGGTGGGTCCGTGACCTCCCTCCCACGCACAACCACGGGAGAGGGAGGCACCCTCTTCACACAACTCCGCTTAAGTGTCCAGAGGGGAGTGGCTGAGTTCACCCCCTCTCTCCCCCCCCTCAGGCTTTTGCAGCCCCCAGTGGAGCTCCACATTTCTCATAAGAAGGTATGAAAAAGCCTGGGCCTCCAGGCTGAATCCTCCACACTCTCCTCCGCATTGTGACACAGACAGTTAACATGTTCTCACCACTGTCATCCATCTGGGCTCATGGAAGTCATCAAAAGCAATGAACTGTTGAAACATCAAGGCAGTTGAGGCAGTTTTAAGGATTTGGCCTCACTTCCCTTTAACTTCACCAGATAAATTAAAGAGATAAGAAGGGACCAAGTGGTAACACATGTAATATGTCACAGCGTTCTTCGGCATCCATCCTCCTCTTGCTCCCCCTTTTTTATGCCAGCTTTTCTTCTCTACCTCTGGCACTTTTTTCCCACTGTCTCTCGCTCCCTGTTTCCCACCCACAGCATTCAGAAACCCTGAAAGGGAAGCACCATCGTAAAACAAACAGCCCAGGGCCTTGTTTAGCCAGGGCGCCCTGTGAAGTCTGACGGAAGGAGAAAGAACAACAACAAAAAAAACAGTAATAAAATTGTGGTTGGGATGCACACAGTGGACCACTTTGTGCTGAAAACTTTAAGTCTGGGATCATTAAGCTTTAAAGAGAGTTAAAAGAATAGTGGACAGTGGAGAGCCTGTGCACAATAGCAGCACAATGACTGGCAAACAACTCTGCAGTCTTGCTGTCTGTACTTACCGGTCTGATGCTTCCAGTTGTACAAAGAGTTCAGAATGTCTCAGAGTCTTACTGATTTTAGGACAGCATTCAGAGTCTTTTGGTGGGCAGGAATTAGAAAAGGACTGGCTGCATGCCAAAATGACCTGAGATGGAACAAAACAGTGCATGTGGCAGAGCTGACAATGCTGATCAGGATAGTTCTGTCTGTGATGGTTTGTCATTGTTAATGTTTTTAATGTTATATGTTTTGTTTCTCAGATGGCTTTCAAAGACTCAAACCGATAAAATATACGCTATTGAGGATTGAAAATGTTGAAAACAAACAATAAATGGAAACAAATGGATAAATGGAAACAATGATTTTCTTGCAAACCTGCCCTTTAAACATCAGATCATGGTTGTGAGCTCAGAGAGCATTCAGAGTGCATTGCCATAGTTCACCTTCAAGGCTGATAGCTTCTCCACAGGACACTAAGTCTCTGCTCCTAACCGAGGCCATCTTCTTACAGCCAACACCACAGTTAAAGAATGTCCTGGCCTGTTAAATTTGTTTGTTCATTTAAAGTTGCACTGATAGACATTTTATGTTCACAGTAAATTACATGGCTATCTGTAACGTGAAAGGGCCACAGAGAATGATCCTCAGATTCTGCAGTTCTCCTTCAGCTCTACAGAGTACTGAAACATCTTTCAGGTCAGTGGTTTGGTCTTGAAAGTATTGTTAGTATAAAAGTCCTCATATTGACTTTGTCGTGAGTCCATGATGTTTGTTCAAAGTTAAATAGAGAAAGGAATCTGTCATGTTTTTCCACTTTTAATTTTAAAAAAAGTGGATTTATGGAAAAGAGTTGCCACTTTTCCCACTTCTGAAAATTATTAAAAACCAAGCCAGCTCTGGTCACATCCAACATTTATTCAAACATACAGCCCACGGTCAGTCCAAACATTCCTGCCACAGCAGTTCCCAGACTCCCACTGCTTCACAGAGCTGTGAAGCATCATAGGAAACACTAAAATACTCTCCAGAAACACAACTAAAAACACTTTCAAAAACACTCCTCCCACTGGGCTGTCTGGGAAAGATATGAAATGAGAATGACACAACATAATTCTGTTGCGACATTGATGTTCATTCTTTCAAAGAAGGGAAAGCTGTATAAAACCTGAATTTTAGCGTTTCTGTTAGTTCTTCTTCACACACACAGACTTGTTAACTCAGCCTGTTGACTCACACACACAGTATTCAGACAGCAGCAGGTGAGAGACACAAAAAGGGCATGCAGAGGAAAAACAAAACGGGTCGTCAGTATTGCCAGCATCAGATACAAACCACAGCACAAGATGGCATGCTGCCTTTCTTCTGACTATGAGAATTGTGGTAAAAGCTGATATGACTAAATCTGAAACAGCAATCTGGGTCAAACCTCACCTCATGTTGCTCGTGCCTTACAGTTTCTGCAAAGGAACTCAAAATACGTGGCATCAAGCCCCTGTTAATGTTACTGTTTGCAACAATTTACTGAGAAATTACTAATAATTATTCTAATATTTATGAGGCAGATCTGGGTGGTAGTATTTTTCCCAGCATTCACAGGGACTCCATATCGCTGGAGCCGTGCCATTCACCTCTTACTTGTCAGTTATCAGCCAGTTCTGTATGTGTAATGTCATCACGCTGAGGTTTTGGTTCAGTATGCTGTAATAACATCCCCCAGATGTCAACTCCTAATGCTGTTTGTTGGGTAGAGCTGCTGGCATTTGTGGGTCATTTTTTAAAGAGGAAACAAGGGGCCTGTTAACATCATAGCAGAGATGATGAGAATCTAAACCCAGAGAGAAGTGTTACATCACTACAGAGAGCCAGAGTAATTTTTTCACACACCATTCACGCAAATGTTCTGTTCTTGTTCTCTGCATGCTGATATCTCATAGCTTCCCCACGGACAGAGGCCTCAGTAGTGAGAAGTGAGAAGTGATCGTGAGGAGGCAGAGGCCCTGACCTGAGGAGAAACAGACTTATCTCAACAGGGATCAGATGCTCTGCTTAGTTTTTCCTTAGCTCTTCCAGTGTCTTATCACAGTGTACCTTAGAGGGTACTTCTACCAGTACCCAGTGGTACATGGACTATACTACTACAGATCTGCAGTTTGGGAGTGAGTAGCATGTGAAACTAGTTAGCAAGTAAGCAGATGCATATAAACAGTTAGCATAGCAAGCTAAAGTTTAAAGTAAGTGATATAAAATTTAAATGGTTAGCTAAAAGCACCAGATATACATTTGAAATAGTGTTTGAGTATCAGACAAATACTTAAGCTAAAAATACTAAATCAACAGTTGAGTTAGTTTAGTAACTTTACAGGGACAGTCATGTCCCAGGTGCTCCCTGGGCATCTCCTGTGTGTTTCACTGCATGTTGCATGTGTGTGTGTTTCAAGCAGTGATAGGTTTAATGCAGAGAAATAATTTTGGTGTATGTAAGAAATATACTGACAAAATAATTTTGAAGTTTGAAGTTTTTTTTTAAAAGTATCTGATAGCTTCTGTTACTCAAGTGGTTGTAGAATTGCAGACGTAAACCAACCCCACCTCTGGCAGTTTAATTTTATGGATATATATATTCTATATATTCTAACAGTATCAATTTTTGTGTGGTTAATAGTGTTAAAAACACCTGGTTTAAAGTCAGTTCAAATGACCACATCCCATATATATATAATCTTTTTAAAAAACGTTTTCTTTCTTTTGTTCTTTTTGGTACATCCTTCATTTCCATGCATACCACAATATGTATCTCCAAAACATCAGCTTCTCACAGTCAAAGAGAGGCAATCTTGCGAACCCATGCAGTTCGTTTGATCTTGGGCTGACACTGTATCTTCAAATCAGCAAGCTGTGATGAATCTGATCAGAGCTTTTTCACAATTACAGTGGTATGAGTCTGTGGTGGATACATCAGCTGTTGAGCAGAAATGACCTGTTTATGCGCTGACAGTTTCCAGTGAAACATGCCGAAGTAACACTGATGCCACCTGGCCTTGTGCCCGCAGCTCACCACAGGCCTCAGCAGAGTTTGCAAGGCATGGTGTGTTTTTTGTGTTCTTGCATCTTTCAATAGGAAAAGTAATTTCCTCAATAGATAAATAGGTTATTCACAGTCAGAAGATATTGAACATTTTCCTCCAGGCCTCTTTCATTTGAAGGGCTAATTAAAGATGAGGAAATCGTCTCAATTATGTCTTCTAAATTGCATCAGTAACACCACCAATAACACAAAACAAAGCCTCCACACACACACACACACACACACAGTCTTGTTTCAGTCATTTTTGGGGGCATTACATAGACTTACATTCATTTCCTGCAGGCTTAACCACCACCTAACCATAACAAATAAACATTACTAGCCTAAGCCTAACCCTAACCTTAACCTTAAAGCAAGTCTTCACCCTAATATATAATGATTTACGATGTGGGGACTTGCATTTTACTACACATGCTGTGCTTGGAAAGACATTCGTTCTTAGGCCCCTGACATCGAAAAATTAGAAATTGCTCAGTGTATTTTGATGCATGCATAGTGAGTGATGATAACTTTTTGGCTTGGACATCCAGTTGTTAATAACAATCATCAATAAGTGCAGTAATGAGGGACCAGGGCTCCAGAGGTGAACGGGGACATTTTTTGCATTTGTTTTGTCAAAGAGCAAAGAAGAGCAGAGTGACAGGGAAAAGAAAGACACACAGACAGACCTGGGGAAAGTAAACAGATAAGTGCATTAAAAGAGTCTGCTGTTCCATCTCCATGGGCACTGTGCCTATCCAAACACCCCATCTGTGTCTTCCACTGACCCTGCAAACCTTCCCTTAACCCCAAGATGTCACGCAAGGCAACAGCTGCATCCCAAATCTGAGGAAAAGAGTGTGCAAAGGCTAGAGGTGGAGAAGACCTGCTGAGGATGGAACTTGTTCCCATTTTAGATACTTGGGAGGATCTTCATGTCTACTGGTAACAGATCGAGAAATGAGTTTGCCTCAGAGTGCAGTGGTTCTATTCCATCACCCCACGGCCCTTTTTCTTAGAGGGACGAGGGGAACATGAGGGTTGGATCGAGTTTATATCTACAGCTGGAAGGTCAGCTTTCCTCTGGGACAATGTGAGGATATGAATGTTTGATGACAAGCTATGATAAGGGACTCAGTGTGTGTATGTGCGTGAGGGAATGTAGGATAATGAGTACAAGGGCAGCCAAACCTTTTTTTTTTCTTCCAGTTTCTGGAGATTATTGCCACAGTCTTTTTCATTTAAGTTGCGCAAGTGCAGAAATTACTTGTCGTGCTAATGAAAACAGACATATCTTTTAAATGATCAGTCAATAAAGTGATGATATGAATGGGTGCGTGTATAATCTGGCCATGAGAAAGACAAAATAGGTTGTTATGTAAGTGTTATTCTCAGTAGGGTTTCCCTTCCCCACCTTGTCATTGTTGTTGCATTGTGCTCAGGTAATTAATTAAACCAATACAGCACCAAAATATGCCTGAAAACATATTCCTTCACAGCTGTTAACTGTGTATCTAAAGTATATTTAGATATCAGTTCAAAATTAAAACAGAAAGTGTCTGCCTGAAATGTCCTGAGATAATCTTCCTTTGCACAGAGCGATTATTACTGCATGTCTGTTACCCCACCAGACCTATTCAGCTCTTTTCCCATTATGGTTCAAGAGTTCAACTATTATGTAGGTGCGCTGAGCTAAATGCTAATGTCAGGACCTTGACATGTTCAGAATGACTGTAGCAGAGTTTCTATCTGATTTTCAAGTCAATTTGAAGCAAAATTTATAAATAAGCAACCAGGAAACAAAAGTTGTCAACCAAATGACAATAAACCTCAAAGAAGAAGAAACAAAACCAGTCACCTTGGCCATCTCTCTTCTTTTTCTTCTTCTCCTTCTTCGTCTTCTTGTGAGTTCAATGTTTGTAAGTTAAAACTTATTGGAAAAATCTGATTCTGTCTCATTAGGTGTAGCTATAGATAATTTTGCATCAAAATATGTTGATGGAAACTGTCAACAGGCCAATGTTTAGCATGTAAAATGTTTACTGTGTTCCCCATGCTAGTTTTGTGTGTTTATCCTACAGTTCCTGAATAATCTGTATAAAATGTCATGGCAATACAGACAATAGTTGCAGAGATATGTCAGTGTGGACCAAACAGTTTGTTCAACAGAAGACTGTCTCAGTCTGTGTAGTTGTTGGCCACATTGACTTTTAGGTCATCCGAAGGTGACTCATTATACAATGAGCCATCAAAGCCAGTTTCCAAGCCACATAGTCATCTGCTGTTTTGACATAAACTAAAAATGAACTTGTATACTGACTATTTATGAGCTTTTTAAGGACTCTCCTTGCACCTTGTTGACCTCAGGCGACAGTTTATACTCACTGGAGATGCAGATTCAACATGTGCACCCTGACTCCATGAATCAAAGACGTTCCGTGCATAATTCAATCCACAGATCTGCAGGGATAGTTGGGGGGGGGGGGGGGGTTTACAGTATGTACCTGCCCTGTTTCCTGTGCAATCAGAGGAAATAAGCAGGGCTCATCAGTGGTCCGTGAGGCCATGTGTTTCCTGAACTGCTTTCAATAATGAGTAAACGCACATCCTTTTGGAGGCATTTTATCTGCTCCCAGAGCCCACATCAAGGCCTTGGACTGTCTTCCAGACAATGGGCTCAGGAATCCCACTCTCTGCTCTACGAGAAATCAGGCAGTCATTTAGATTAGCTGTATCTGTCCGTCTAGACACACGAGGCACATCAGCGGTATCACTTGTTGAAACAATGCAGTGTTAATTGCAATTCGAGTGACCCTGGGCAAAACAACAAACACTGAGCACAGAGGGGAATTTTAACATTGTTTAAGGGGATTTGGAGGTTAAATCTCTGATTGCTGGTGTTTGCTCTCTGCTATGTCTGAGATCTGAAATCACTGAAGTCTTTGTAGAAGGTAAAACATTTACGTACTCTAATGAAAAGAACATGAGAGAGACAGAAAGAGAAACAGAAAGAACGCCACCATTCTGGCCGCCAGCTTCTGCCACAAGGGGATTTTTGGGATCAGCACTGAAATCTACCAGGTCAAGAGACGCCCACGGCATTCCAGGCCTACACAGACAGACCGAAACTAGTGAATAATGACTTCCGGCAAAAATGCAGTGTAAGACGTGTTACCACTTCCTTTAATTTTCCTTCTCATCTTTCATCTACGGTTGTAAGATTCCCGGTGGACACGGTTCAAAATCCCAAGCCGAGCAGCATTTTTGATCATTAGTAGAACTCTTTGGACAAGCCCGAACAGCAGAGACGATAAAGGAGGCAGGAGGCAGGAGGCAGGAGGCAGGAGGCAGGAGGCAGGAGGCGTGGGTGGAGAATGTTAAAACTGGACCCTGTCTGAAGAATGGTTATTTTTAAGACATGTTGTGCAGGGTGGCTAATTCTAAGGTCCACTGCCACGGTTACATTTACTGTAATCTTTTGCAAAGTGAGAACTCTTATGTGGTTAACAACCCATTACCGACTGCTGCTCTTGACACAAACCAGTCGACAGGGCGTTAAAGAAGAAGTCTGGCCTTTTTAGAAAAAGTTTTGCATTGCACAGTTGAACAACGACAATTTAAATAATGGTGGTGGTGCACAGATATGCAAAGGTTTTGTGTTTGCAGGAAAAGACTGGGGCAAACCATTGCAGCTGAGGTGATGCACATACAAGAAGAAGATTTGCATTAAGAAGGAAATTAGCTGCAGTTTACAGTAACAGTCTCTTAAATTCAACACATGCCTTCACAGTATTGCTCAAGTAAACAACACATTCAGACGGCCATTAATCATCCACATTCTATATATAGTCTTGGAGTACGACCAAATTTCCTGCAGTGATGCAACTTGTTGTCCAGATGTTGACACTCCTTTAACACATTTGTACAACTGCGACTGAAAACAGTGAAGTCATGGGGAAAAAAAACAGACACACCCACCTCAGCGTGGAGCACAGTGAGGGCAGAGGTTCTACATTAACTTGTCTGTTCCATCAGGAGGCAGGAAAACCTCATATGAAGCTTCAGCACTTGAATTCCCCCACACAATGAGAGCATACACAAAGGCACAAGAGTGTGACAAGAGGCAGAAGTGTTAACTAGGTTTTAACTTCTATAGTACTTTGTTGCGGAAAGAAGGGACAGTTTGGTATGAAATAATGTTAAAGCACTGTACATTTCTGGCCATCTTTTAAATTAGTTAGATGTCATATTGTGCAATGGGAAAAAAAACATCTGAAGTTGGACATTGCTCCCATTTTCTGTCACACTGTGAGGCTGGTTGGACTGGGTTATGACCTACGCTAATCCCTGGGGAGGGGGAATGAGAAGAACAGAAAAGCGTGTGACAAAGAGAAGTGTTGTGTTTACGGTGGTCAGAAGCGGCCTGAATCGCACAGTGTGTTTGAGCTTTGGTGACGAGCCTGGTCTCTGCTAGGAATGATTGGGACGTTTTGGGGTGCAGATTGTTAAATAAAAATCACATTTTTTTGTGCTGCCAGTAATGTGTATTTTCATTACTGATTATTACTGAGTTATTTTCACAGTTAATCACTTTACCTTGTGGTCTATTAGATGCTAAAAAAAGAAAAAAAAATCCCTTTGCAAAACACTCAATTAAAATGCGTATTGTTTGTGTCTCAAGTTGACAATTCTCTCAGTGCCTTTGGAAATGAGTTTACCTTCACATAATATAATGCATATGGCATTATATTAATTATTCTTGTTTGGGTGATTTGACTAACCCTGAAATGTCGTCCCTTTTTCAGATTCTTCAATTGGTATCTTCTAGATTGGTGTGAAACAACATCAAGGCCAGAGTTACAAATACATCAAAAATAAATAAATACATATAATACATCAAATGGGAGAAAAGAAAAACAGGGCATTTTGATAAAACTTGATAACTGGACTTGATAAAAATTTACCCCTTCAGTGTGAGATTCACAAATAAGGAAAGGTCATCACATTCTGGTTGTATAGCCTGCTGGTACTGGAGATCTACGGAACATGAATTTGTCTGGGCTAACATTTACAAAGTAAGTGTACATATGACTCATTTATCTCAACCTCAGCATGTAAACTGCATCTGAAAACACGTCCTTTTTAAGGTACTATGTGGCTGTGAGCAAGTGAGAACCAGCAAATACAGCCTCAAGTGTGATGTGTTCTGTGGTGTGCAAAAACAAACACCAGCTCCACCCAGAAAGGTCAAGTTGAATTATTATTACTGAGGTGCTGCAGCCTGCAAAAGCACTTATACATCAGTTCCTTAATAGAGTGCAGGTAGACACTTTACACTGAAGTATTACACGTCCATTATTTTAGGTATTGGGGAAGGATAAAGAATGCAATTTCAAGCCATGCCATTAGCTTTAAAACTATAGAGCTAATGCATGAAACAAAGCATTTGGTCTGTACAAATGTATTACTGTCAGTGTTGGCTTAAAAATGATTCCTTTGAACTTGCTTTCTTTCGGCTTGACTGATTCACTAAGAACCCTGCCGACCTATGTGATACTGCTGACTGTTACCTTCCTATCTGTTCTTTGTTTTGGTGTGTGGTGCAGCATGCTGTGGCTAGAAAGTGAAAGCAAAGTTTAGTGTTACAAGGGCGGCTTGACCTGTTTGAATGTCCAGGAGTCCTGCACCATGGGAAGGACACACGAGGTTAAGGAGAAACCAGAGCATTGCTACAGAAAGAAGGTTTTTATGAAGGTCAGCATGGCCTGCGCAGTGTAGCATGGCCAATAACAGCTGCTTCACAGTGTAAATATTTCACATTTCATCAAAATACTCCCCCCTTTTTAACGGGCACAAAGACAAGCTGGAAATCTGTAAAAACAAATCCTCTCTTTGTTTTCTGTCAGTGGCCTGGCTCACACTGCTCTCAGCCTTTTCATTTCACAGGTGTGCCTGCCATTAGACATTTCAGTCCAATATTTGTCTCTGTGTTATTGTCTGTGCTCACTGCTGTGGCAGTGACACCAGTTTGTGACTCAGCAGTAATTAATGGATTTAGTCTGGGAATGAAATGATGTGCATGCGTGTTTATTTGTGTGTGTGTGTGTGTATTTGGAGGTGGTGGTTGGGTCATTAAAGTTCCTAGAGGTCAGCTGATTTCCCTTATCTTTGAAACCATTGTTTCACTTGTGGTAATGCCCAATGTCTGAGGATGAAGATGATAAAAGATAATAATAAGAAATAAGAAAGAATAAGAAATTCATTTTTCATTTTTTGACAGTATTTGTTGTAAAGCACAGAAAGAAATGTAGAATATACTTAAATGTAGTGTGTCTAGGGGATGCATTCAATTTTGTTTTGTATTTTCCCACAGGGGAAGTAGGTTTAATTTCTGTGAAAGTGAAGTGCAAATATGTATGACAAGAAGGAGGCACTTTTTTTCTGAAAAGCCTACAGCAAACCTGTGGTATGCATGTGCGTTTTTGTGTTTCCTTCCATTTAAAGAACTACAGAGAGAAGTTAATTGTAAAACCACAAATAACAGAACCGGGCCACCCTCAGTGTCTCTGCCACAGTTTCCTGAGGAAATATCTACATCACAGTTTGCAAACCTCACAAATTGTTTTGCAGGTCTGAGAGCAGAAGGTTCCTCACAGCATCCAGGACATTATGGCTTTCTTTAGCAGAAAGCTGAGGTTTTTCTGCATCTGAGGTATTAAGATGTTCTTTCTGGTACATCAATTTGCACCATTCCTATATAAAACCATGTCACACACTCATGCTTGGCCTTCAACAGCAAATCAGAGGCCTTAAACTACACTGTAGAAGTCAAATAGTAACAACAAAACAACCACAGTAACTACACGGCTAGCATGCTGAAAGAACTAAAACTAAATTTTGGAACAAATGGAAAATTTGACCTGATGTTGGTGCTCATACCAAAAGTCAGAGGGTCACCATTAAAATTCATCCTTTGGGGCCTATGAATGTCTGTACAAAATCTGATGAAATCCACAAGAGAAGCAGTGAAGTATTCCTTTAAACACTAATCAATCACTCACTTTTAATGAGTCTTTGACAAGCCACAGTGTACCATATTAATTAACAAAGTGTTTATGTTATGTTTCACATTTCTTACCACAGATATTAAGTAATGACTCAGGATTATATATTATATGTATATTATACATAGCATGAAAGTGTGAAAGTATGAAAGTGGGTCAAATATTTATAGAGCTGCTTGGAGCGGAAGAGTGCGGAAGTGTGGGGAACACAATGTGTGTGTGGTAAACAGTCTTGGGAGAATCATGACTGATGACCTGCGACTTCCAAGACAAGACTTCGAGTCTCAACAGAGTGAGCTGGTTTTCTCTGAAAGAAGCAACATGTGCGGTCCAGATACTTCTTTTTTGTTGAGAATACTGAAATCCTAACAACACACACATGGCAGTGGGGACTGACTGAGTGAGCTGGCTGGAGACAAGATCATCTCATTAAAACCGCTGGTATCCAAACAGAACGAAAACCTAGCTCCCCATCCTTCCTGTTCTGGTCAATCATCTCCCTCATAAGATTTCCAGTAAAACCATGTATTTAAACAAAACCTATTCCATCTGATCTGTAGACCTCATTCGCCTTGAACGCTGCAATGATCTGTTTATGGTGATTAAGGGTGGCATCTGCCCAAAACTGGTGAGAGAATCGTGTATAAACATGTGACTCACAGTGAGGACAGTGGGAAAGGGATTGGGAGATAATTGGCTGGAATTGAAACAAGACGAGGACACTGTATCCAAAGAAGAAGATCAAACTGAAGAACGTGGAGTCTCAAAGGCTAATCATGATAATAACAGCAACCATGTGTTCAAATAAATGACCTCTACCAATGGCCTATCTTCCCATTCACTTTAGACAGCTCATCATAGTAATTGGCATAGTAGGATGATATGACATTATTTTCCAAAGAACATCAACAAAAGGATATGTAACGCAATATGACTGCTCAGAGCTGTGTGAAAGTGTCCATATGAGGCAGGTTTTAGAGAGCTCTCTGGGAACAGAGAAGTGCATAGCTGCAAGCAATCTCGTGCAAGGCTACAGTTTCTCAGCCCCAAGGGTCTGGAAAGACTGGAAAGAATATACTCCTTGTCTCCTGGTAAAGTTTTACAGTGGAATACCTCACATAACTTCACAGTCCACAGTAACACAGCCAGTACTCAAGCCAGCAGGGTGCTGGGGTCCACTGGTCGCTATGTGCATGGCCCTGCCACCATTACAGCCCAGAGCCACAGAACATGCTGTTATTCACAGCAGCTGGAGTTCTACATCTGTTTAATACCTACTCTACATCATCAGAGAGTGAAAGGACAACAGTCAAGACAAAAAACACATTTGCACATTTAATATCACATCTTACTCAAAATACTGTCATTTATTTTTTTGTACAAAAGTTTCATTTCATTTCCACTTGCTGCAGTTATGTGACAGCTAGGATTACTTGTTTCTTTTCAGATTTAAATTTTACATTAAGAAAAACATGCAAAAAGTTTGTAAAATACAACACGTTGTTGGAGATTGAACCAGTAGTCCCAAACCTTTCTGATTTGTAAACCCTTACAAAAAAGCAGTGCCTAGAGCCTCTTGTCTGCTATGAATTGCTAGCAGTTCAACCAAAAGGAGATTTCCTTTCTAAACTGCTCACGTGGCTGAATTTCAGTGGTTCATTTCAGTGGTTCAGTCCCAAAGAGATTTAACATAGCTAACCCTTTGGACTCTCAGGTTGGGTACCACTGTATTAAAATACCTAACTGTATATAGGAGGAAACCTGCTCCACCTTGACTACAGGGTTTTTACGCTATAAAATATTTTTACACCGTTGTTGGTAGCTATACTTAAAGCTCCAGTAGACAATATTATTTTGGTAATTTTGGTTGAAAACAACTCATTGCATGTCACTAACAATTCAATTAAAGGGTTCTTTAGTCGATAAGGATGCCTGCACTATCCTCTGATCCTGAATGTTGGTATTCACACTAGCTGCCTCTGAAGCCTGGGGCTGCGAAGGAAGATGGGGGGTGTCTTTGAGAAGACGAGCTGCAGGGAGAGGGCAGGAGTCTTGCCGAGGCTCACGCCAGGGAGGGCCGTGGTTTTCACAGAGAAACTGACTCCTGCTGTCATTCAAACTTGTGGATTATCACTTAGTGGGAGGGGATTAGTGGACTGGTACAAGGCAGCAGAGAGAGAGGTGGAAGGATTTGTATTCCATCCATTCATTGTCTATACTGCTTATCCATCAGGGTCCGTCAGGGTACATTGTGGCCTGGTCGCCAGTCAGTCACAGGGCTAGGATTTGTATTGTGTATGTTCAAATGTTCTACTGCAGCTTTAAGTAAAGGATCTGAGAATTTCTTCCACCATGTTTTGTTTTGTGAAGCAGCCTACTGTCAGGTCTGCACAGCTCACACAGCTACATCCATCCATCCATCTTTTATACTGCTTTTCCGTCAGGGTCGTTGGGGAGCTGGAGCCTATCCCAGCTTACTACGGGCAAGAGGCGGGGTACACCCTGGACTGGTTGCCAGTCAGTCGATACACAAAGACAGACAACCACACACTCTCACACTCACACCCAATGTAGAGTAGCCAATTAAGCTAATGTGCATGTCTTTGGGATTGTGGGAAGAAGCCAGAGTACCAGGGAAAAACCCACGCAGGCACAGGGAGAACATGCAAACTTCACACAGGAGGGCCCAGACCGGGATTCAAACCTGGAACCCTCTTGCTGTGAGGAGACAGTGCTAACCACTGCACCACAGTGCCGCTTTCTCACACAGCTACATCTGACTCATAAATGAGCATAAGCTGTCTTTTGCTTCTTGTAGAAATTAGTAATCATTGGCGATCCACACATCAGTGTTAAAAGTACAGATGAAAGCTTTGTGACGCATGGTGTGTTTCACTGCATATACACGGTAATTGTGTGTGTGGGTGTGAGAGAGCAGCGCACTTTATGATTAGGTCTGTAAGTGTGAATGTGAGCCAGACAAGGTTTTTTAATAGCTTCCAGAGGTTGGAACTGTGTCAGCCAATAAAAATACAAGAACTTACAAAATGTTGAGCAATTCACTTCCTGTAGCAGTGGCTTTATCAACGCGACAAGCGCCAAAGACAAATGGCCTGTTGGTTGAGTGCACCATGTTATTGCATTGCAGTAATACTTTCACACACATTTCTCGCTCCAGCCACAGGAAATGACATAGGAAGGAGAGAGTGAATCCACCAAAACACATACACAGCTATTATCCCTGATCCAAAAACAACCAGAGAGAAAAAAGCCCAGCTACAACCCCATAATTAAAAAATCACTATCTTTTCCTTATTGCAGAGATCAGACAGATGAAACACACTTCACATGCTTCAAAGTGATGCTCTGAAACACATAGAAATGTTAAAGCCATCCAAAGCGCCTCCCAATGAGCCAATATTTTGTTTCATTCTCTTCTTTTTATGGCAGATACACATGAAACCAGAGAGGGGACTAACAATACTTTTGGTTTCAGTTAAGTACAGGATCAGTGAAACATACCCAGTCTGGCCTCTGTGATGGTCTGGGTAAGTCAAAAAGCCTGCTGGTTTCCCCTGAGTGGGCCCACACCACACTCACAGAGCACGCTCATAATGAAGGGTTTCTGCTCAGCTTTTTTTGGAACCACTATGGAACAATGTACAGATTATATTTACTTCACAAAGTGTGCCTCGAATATAAGCAGAGAGAGACACGGACAAGGGGAGGAAGTGGGACTTTATGGTGTCCGTATGAACATTCTTATTCCTTGGAGATCTTTTTGATGTTTCGCAAGTCAAACAAAACACAAAATTTTGTGATCTCCTTCATTACACCAAAGGATTATCATGTCCCCAGTAAAAATGCTGTTTATCTGCTTGCATCTGCTAACGTAAAATAAATGTCTGAAGATGCTCATAATATTTCAATCATATATGATAACCAGCTTTCACCATAAAATATATGTTATAATGCAATACAATCATCAAGATTTTTGATACTGCAGAGCTTTGAGTAACCTAAAAAATTACAAGTATTATAAACCCACAGAATCCGACTTCACCCTTGTATCAGGAAAACAGTGTGAGGTTAGATCCATTTGTTCACATACTGCACAAAATGCAGTTTACATTTACAACAGTGGCACATTCGAAGATCAAAATCCTAAGTAAGTTTTCAAGCAGTGTGTCCTTGATTCAGACAGAAGTCAACAAAAGTAGGCCTCCCACTTGTAGCTGACAGGCATCAATTTACTGATGAAATTATAGCAATCACTGTCAGATTTAATCAGCTTTAGCTGGATAGTTAAGCTACTGTTAGCTCCATGACTTTAAGTATTAGGAAAAATCCATCCATCCATTTACTATACCCGCTTATCTGTCAGGGTCTTGGGGGAGCTGGAGCCTATCCCAGCTGGCTACAGACGACAGGCGGGGTACACCCTGGACTGGTCGCTGGTCAATCGCAGGGCAAACACACAAAGACAGACAACCACACACTCTCACACTCACACCTAGGGGCAATGTAGAGTAGCCAATTAAGCAATTAATTAATGTGCATATCTTTGGGATTGTGGGAGGAAGCCAGAGCACCCGTGAAAAACCCACGCAGGCACAGGGAGAACATGCAAACTCCACATAGAAGGGCCCAGACCGGGATTCAAACCTGGAACCCTCTTACAGTGAGGCGACAGCATATGGAAAAATGGGATACTTATTTCTTTGTTCACAACTCAACACAACCTGTTTGGCTAGTTACTTGTTCATATTTTTAACCAGAACTTATTTACTTTTTATGTCACAATAATGTTACAAAAGAAAAGACTGCGAGGATGAGGCCAAACCAATATGTTTTTCAAACATTAACACTAGCTTACATACTCTCCTGTTGCTGTTCCTTGGGAGTAAACTTCCCCAAAAATGAGCACAGTGGACGGTAATTGTTGTACTAGTGTTGAACAGGACTTTTCTGAACATACATGTGTATGTATACACACAGGCCAACAGCATTTACTGTTATGAATCTCTGATTCACAGTTTGGAGCATTTAACAATCTGTGAGTTCTTTCTAAGGGATCATTTAATCTCCATTAACATTAACTTTCATCATGTTATCTTTTGCTACAACTAACTAAATAAGGCAAAACCTGACAATGGGGTTGCAAATATAAATAGCATTGTTTTAAGGAGTCAGAAGCCAAGAAGTCTGAGGACTAGCGTGTTAAAGAAAAAGAGTCCCATTAAGTGCAATCTACCCAATATGGTTGTGCCTTTCACCTTATCAGCCTGCTTGCATTTCCAAGCATTTTTCAGAGAAAAGTCTTCCTGATAGGAAGTCGCCCTCTCATGTCTGGCAAGTAAAATTTACAGCCTTATTTTCATTGGAGGAGAAATGCTTATACAATCATTTAAGTGAATAAGATTGTGCGTGTGCACGTGTGGCAATGGGGAGTGTAAGCTAAAAGGTATTGAACTGAGACAATGGAGTGTTGTAAGAGGGTATTTTTAGCCACCATGCTAAGTACCCTAAAATCACTCTTACCTCATTTGCTATGGTAGTGATAGATTCATTTATAATCCTCCTGTCTGGCTGATATCTGTGACATTTCCTGAATACATATTAGATTGACTATTGTATTCTTAATCTGCCCCTACCTGTTTGCTGCCTGGCTTCCTTTATATACAGCATTGCAAGCTTTCATTCATTGACTAACACCCTGGCGGAAGTTCTTCATTACTTTACCTTGGGAAAAGCAGCAAATAAAACCCAGTGACTGGTTTTATTGCTCTAAAGAACAGCACAGTTTACTGTAGGACAGTAAACAACACAGAAAGCATGATGAATACCATATTTTATATACCTTCTAGCAGTAGGTACCTGAAACCCAGAGAAAAAACAAGGATCGGTCTTAGGGAGGAATGCTGAATTTCCCCAACAGCGTCATCACACAAAAGCAGCTGTTTATGACTGTATTCCCCTGTGCTGGATGCCCACGCTCCCTCTGCGTGGAAGTGAGAGGAGCTCTTCCGAGAATCTGATCTGCAACAATAAGTGCTGGTGGGCTGTTGGTGTGTCAGTAATTGAAGAAGTTTGAATAAATCTCACGGAGGAGGCCGGTTACTAATTCTCATGACTCACCCCCACTATACAGTCCGTTACACATCCCTCCCTGCCCAAACCCACCCTCTTCTCCCCTTTCCCTCGATGTGGGAACGCTCTTCTGCTCTTTCTTCCATTCCGTCCTCCAAGATGAACTCATCCCAAACCGCTGCTGTATGAACAAAACAAGCTTTCATGAGAACTGCCCATTCACATCTCACCCCCCTAACAGTTTAAGCGGAAAGAAATACATATGTATGAAAGTATGAGGTAGCCTGTCAGTGACCAGTGCATAGCAGCCAGTGAATTGTAAATGACAGTCTCTGTGGTGGATACTGTCACTGTGGAAACCTCTCAAATGTCAGCCTTCTAAGAACAAGGAAAAGTTTCAGTATTGACCCATGAGACATTTTTGACTGTACCCACTTTGGTTTTTACAACTGACATTGCATCATATGATCTTTTCATGTAATTTAAAACATGACCAAATCACCAAAATGCAAAAATTTGTAATGATAAGCAAGTACTTTTTACTCTCATACAGAAACCGTATTTGGAAAAAAATGTTTCTTTATCAAGGTCTTTATCTGGTGCCTTTTGGGGGTTTATCAGTGAATGCAGGACTGGGAGAGGGTAAAGGTTGGAAGGTTAAATGTCACTATGTGGGAATGTGGAGACACAGAAGAAGAAAACGGCTGAAAAACTGAACCAAACATGAAGTGAAACAAAACCTCCATAGTTTGTAGAATTGGACTGTAGCTGACATTACTGACGGACTGTTACTTGCTAAATTTTTGAGTTTATTTATTCAAGTATCTGTGTGACAAATTTAGACAAGCATGAAAAGAGGTGACTGCTTATTTGCTTTCTGGCACAATGCTAGAAGGACTGATACCACTCTTGTGTCTGTACGGTAAAGATGAAGCTACAGCCAGGAGACGATTAGCTTAGCTTAGCATAAAGACTGGAAACAGGAGCAAACAGCTAGTCTGGCTCTGGTTAAAGGTACATAACATCACATACTGATTAGTGAGTGTAAAGGTGTTTTGGCAGGTGGTTCGATACTTTGGAAAAGAGACCGGCTAGCTGTTTCCAAGTTTCCAATCTTTATGCTAAGCTAAGCTAGACAGTTGCTGGTTGTGCTTCATATTTAATGTACAGTTTAAAAGTGGTATCAATCTTCTCATGTAACCCTTGGCAGGAAAACATGCAATAAATTTAAACATCAAATTATTCTTTTAATTACTGACTAACTACTGACTGTATATCATTGTTGACTCAGCTATCGTTTAACAATAAATACTAAGTTAATTTCCTGTCTTTGCAGGCCAAGAAAGCTTGGCGGTAAACCTCAAACTCAGCTCTTCGAAACCTGTGGGATACCATCACAGTGATGCCATCTTGGTTTTTTAATAAACACAACCATAAGTGAGCTGAGAAAAAGTCAACAATATGACTAAACAGTCATTTATCTATAGTATGGAAACTGCATGGCTGGAGAGCTCTAGCCGAGCAGCTTGCCAGCTTGAGAGTGAGAACTGGTGAAAGGTTTACACAGAGTATGAGGATGTTTGTGTTAGCATATAGACACAACTGACATTCACATATGCTCGGTTTATGTTTAATCAAAGTGGTCCCGAATGGCAGCCTCTTCCTGTGTTTATTTGTGCCAGAAAATCCCCACTGACTTTAACAACTTTGAAAAAGCTTCTTCTGACCCTTATGAAAAATATCTACTTGGAAGAAGATGTTTTTTTTAAAAAAAAAAAAAAAAAAAACCCCAAAAAAACAACTCCGTTTAAACCAGGGAAATAAATTAGTGCATTTTACTGAGCAGAGGCTCTCTATAAAGACTGTCTGGCTTTAACACAAACGAAAAACTTCAAGTGTGTTTTCCTTGTAAAAACATGAGGCCTGGATCAGAGCAAAATGCAATTAGACAGTGAGCTCTGGTGAAAGAATTTACACGCTCCACAGACCCTCTACATAAAGCACACTGTATGTAAATGTCGCTTTTTACAACAGATGGAGCCCATTTTTAAAAGACTTGCATCGGTTTGCATGATAGAGAGAACACAACTAAATGAAAAGCAGAAGAAATGGTGAAGCTAACCAAGCTGTGTCCTTGCTCGGGTTTGAGTTTAAGTTTGCAGATGCAATCTGATCTGAATTCAAATTCTTTGACTGTGAGTCTTGCTGGACAAGAAGGAAGGGACAACAAACATGACAGAGCAGCTGGAGACTAGCAGGGACAGTTCAGTACATTAGCTCGCCTGACAGAAATACACCAGGCTGAATGGAGGCAATGGAAAAGAAGTATATCCAAAATTTACATATGCTCTTCCCATTTAACCTTATTAGGAGCTCAAAGTGAGGTCACTGCCCAGCACAGCTGCACATGAAACAGTGTGGCAGAGAAGCTGGACTTTGACAACGCAGGCTATTTCTAGGATTCCCATAAATCTCTGGCAGTGCTGGACACTACATTAGAGTTCCTGTGTTTTCATTTTTTTTTTTTTAAGAAAATGGGCTCTGTTGTTGCATTTTTCCTAAAACAGCATGCATCTCCTCTCTCTAAACACACAGAAAGGAGGAGCCAAACAAATCATGACCTTAGGTTAACCTGCACTGTCAAGAAAGACATCAAATACTTTCCAAATGAAAAATAACTAGGCAGTTCTGTGACTACTCAATTATATTTATCACCTCATTCCTTCCTGTGAACTAATTTACCAAGCAGACAGCATATGAAGGTATCTGACTGAGAGCATTATTCAAGTGTACAAAAAGCAGTGAGGAAATGGCTTTACAAATTTACTTGTGAAAAAAGGAAAGTAAAGACCGAAGTGTCTGCTTTGAAGCACACACACTCACATTCTTTCATGACTGTGAAACAACAATAAACAATGACACCTTACATATCTGTTACCAAGAGGTGATAGTCTCATTTTGAGGTGTGAATTTGCATCTTATGGGCCACCAATAACACCTCAGAGCATAGAAGTGCAACAAGTGGGTGATGCATGGCTTTTAAAAGGTACTTTCAACAGTGCTCTCAAAAATGTTAGTTATTTATGTTCAAAAGTAGCAGCATGGGAAGAAGAGTCATTTTATGGTAAAAGTCACCTCTGTCCTTAAAAGAAAAAGAAAAAACAAAAAACAGCCGCTGGTCACTTTGGGATTATTTACTCAAACATGTCATTAGGCAGTGACAAACAACGGTCAGACAAGTTAGTCAGTAAAGGAGACAACACAAGCGGTGGTAAATCTAAAGCGGGCTATCCTGACAAAAGCAGGACTGACTGGCTTCCTTTCTACAGGCGCACTAACGTCACAGGAAAAATGCCCAGAGCCAAGAGCATTGACCACAACATACTGAATACAGAAAGTCCCCCTGCTCCCCAAACGCTCCTCAACTCCAGCCGCTGAGACGACTGGGTGGGTCAGAACTGGCCAGTCCACTGCAAAGCTTTGCTGGCAGCCTGAGGGAAGAAGCAGTGACGGAGCAGATCCCCACTGTGGGAAACAGAAAAAAGGCAGAGCACAGAGTCCTGCTGTCGTGTCTTTGTGTGTTAACTAATCAGAGACAGCACACTGAGAGCTTGTCACAGCGTCACTGCGGGGGGTTAACTGCCACTCGCCTGACAGTCCAACCTGGTTATCACTTGGGTGGGCCTCAGGGGGCACAGGAAAGGCAGAAACAAGATGAGTCAGGGACCAACTGGAAGTCACTTAAAGTGGACAAAAAACTGGTCCCAGACAAGCAGGTGTGGTGAGATTAGCTGTTGGATCTAAAATAAGAACAATCCTGTTCAAGTGGGGAGAAAGAAAATAACTATTTATAGAAGATAGAAACTGGACACAAAAGTTAAGAACACCAGGCAAGAACATTCTGTATATAAAGTGATGCATCCATTATTTGCTGGAAACACGTTCAGTCAAATCTTCCATTTATACCGGCAGCGGAAATGAGTAAGTTGTTGATTATGCTCGCTAAGTATTTGTTGAACGTCATTCTGTAGTCACAGCCCCCCATCACCTCGTGTGTCAGTTCCTACCAGTGACTTCATCTGTGTTTTTCTCAAGGATATCCCTCTCCTTTCTAGGCACAATGAGTTAGCTTCCTGTTTAGAGAAGGTCCAGTCCAGCCTTCACTCACCCACCCTGGCCTTATGTAATTTCCTCTGTCGTTCTACCAGTGTCCCAGCAGTGTCACAACACTGGTTTTTTCCTCGTAGTGCCAGTGAGTAAATAATAAATTAACAAGACTGAATAAAACGGGGATTTATCTAATCGAATGTGATTACTCATGTGTCCTGTGGAACTTTACCAGGTAAAACGATTCAAAATTAAAAGTAAGAACAAGATAAAAAATAATACACACATGCACATGTATAAATGCATATACTTCTGTATCTAGTCTATACATATAAATATATAACGTTGACAGTAATGTGTTTTTATTTCCATTAGCTTTTGCTGCATATGGATGGAAACATGACCGGACAAACACAGAAACTCCTCACATCTGAAAAAAAAAGCTAGTGCCACAGCATGTCTAACGATTTTCTTTAAAAAAATTAATAAAATGGCTAATTGGTCACCTATATGGTCTCTGTTGGATGACTAATCAATTAATTAACAAATCATAAAAATGATAGTTCTCTAAAGCTGGCAGGTAAAGGAATGGAGGATCTGGTGATAAGCTGGATCTCTCCAGCTGTGTTTGCTATTGTGACTGTAATGAGATATAAAGGCTGATTAAACTAATTTAATCCCAGCCAGGAAAAACATCAGAAATCTTAATTTGTTTAGCACTTTTCTCGACACAAATACAAAGCAGTTTGGAAGGAAGACAAACAGTAACTGAGATCTTTAAGTAGTGAAAGTAGGTTAAAGTCCCACTTAAATATCTCGACAGTTTGATTTACGTCAAACTTGAATGTTTGACATCTGTTTTGTGTCTCTGTGCTCAGATATAATCTGAATTGGAGACGAGTGTACCAGCATTATTTTCGTTTCACTCTGGAAGACAAGCGTGGGTCTACACTCAGTATGTGTGATGTGAAACCTTGAAGCCTCCAGCACGCACACACGCGCACGCGCACACTCACACACACATACACACCCACACACACACACAAAATGTGTTCACCGATTAAACGTCTGAAACAAAAAATATTTACCTAGTCACAGACTTTGGATTTTCCAGAGAGGTACGGAGAAGAGTAGATAATTTCAAGCATATTTGATGAAGTAACTGAACTTACACAGTGGTAAGATGAGGTCACACAGTCATGCCAAGCAGGGCAGTTTCTGTGTCTTAAAACACGTATGGAGGGGAAAACAGTCCTCAAACTGCCATGTATGCCAAAAAAGAGCGTTTTTGATGTGTGAGCTAAAGAAATAATTACAGATGAAACTTATTTTCTGAAATCTGGGGTTTCTGGACTGCAAACCAGACCAAGCCACACCAGTTTGACAAATTATATTTTTCCACTGACAAATTAAATTGTGGCTTTTAGTTTTGAGTTTACTTCTGAGAGTGATGTTTGTCTTTTATTAGCTGTGGGAGACAAATATTTCTACATATTCTGACAAACCAGAAGAGCAGCACAGAGCTGTAATGATCTACAGCCATAATGACACTCCAAAGGCGGAATGAATACAAACAGGAGGGAGAACACAACTGGCAACATTTACAGAAGCCGAGCAGCACCGGAGGGCAAACCGATGAGGTGAAAATCTCACTTTCTTCCACCTCCTTCTTCAGTTGCACTAACGAAAACAGTAACACATAATTTGTCATCGAGCCCTAATTCCTCCTATGGACAAATCAGACACACACACACACTCACAAAGAACAAAAAAAACCCCTGAAGGGGTCAGATGAAGGAGGGAGGAAAATCGTTGAAGGGCAAAAACATTATAGACCAACCCACTGCGTGTTGGGTCCTGCCCTGCTCTACTCCCACATCGCACTCACATGTCGTTGTGGTGCAGTGATAGTCCGTGTCCTCCTCCTCCTCCGGCCGTGGGATCACCTCAGCCGCTGCTAAAGTTCCCCTGGATGTTCACACGGTTTCCCAGGTGCGTGGAAACATTTTGTAACTTGAAGTTTGTGTCAGATAGTTAATGGTGTCTGCAGGGGCGTGAAGTGTGATACGTTTCTAGCGACTTTACTACGTACAAGTCCGTTTTAACCTTCTGTAAGTTTAAAGCTGTGATATGGATATTTGACTTGATAGTGTTGGCTATAAAGACCCAGTTTCCCGGTTTTGGTTTGTTTTGTTTACTGCATGTATGCCAGTGAAAACTGGATGAGGTACTATTCAGGAATAAGCTCACTGTGATTGTCTGTACGATTTAAATTTACCGGTTTGGATACTTGGATACACATGCGTATTTACGCATAAATGACATTTAAATAAACTGCGAGTTAGTTTACAATAGTTATATGCCAAATGACCCAAAGGTGGGTTTCAGTTTTGACTGGCATCAAAATACTCCCAATGAGGTCAATGGATTAGGAAGGAATGTTCAATTAAACTTCAGACGTTGAAAGTGTTTTCTCATTTTAATCCCACTGAAGCATAAACCTTTCTTTCTCCTGTAAGTCATTACTGCATGTTCCGTACTGGAGACCTTTCCCTCTCATTAATCATGAAGATATAATCGCTATTAAGTGTAATCATCTGTGCGTACTCAGAATGTTGTCGAGGGTTTCTAAATTAATTTAATATTGAATTTCCTGTAGTTAATTGTCGTGTTTATTGTTCCTCATCAACAATAACTTTCTTTCTCTCTTTGTCAATGCAGCCTGGCTCTCCTCGCCTCCTAGTGCGCAGCCTGGGCATTGAAAAGAAAAATAGATTTTTTGGGGGAAAAATTCTCAAACCACAGGAAATCCCATTTGATAACATCAGAAGAAACACTTTTTCCTTCCGGCAAACAGCTGAGGGCTTCTGTCTTTCCAATTGCAAAGGAAGAAAGAAATGCAGAATCAGAGGACTATATGACACCTTTCCTGTGGATCTAAGTTTCAAATCAGAAAAGAAGAAGAAGGAGAGGAAAAGCATCTACTTCTGAAACGATCAAAAATGGCCACAGAGACTTTCCACGCCGCCTATGCTATCGAGACCCCGTCCGCCATGCCCATGTCCCCCTCCACAGGAAACCTGCTCCAGATGTTTCATGAGTACCAGAGCAACTCAGTCATCATAGAGCACTACAACTACACAGGCAAACTGAAGGAGAACAAGTACAAGGAAGGACTCAAACCAGAGGCCATAGCTTTCCTGCTGGTCTGCCTGCTTATAGTCGTAGAAAATGCTGTGGTGCTTCTGGCTATCTGGAAGAACAAGAAGTTCCATCTGCCCATGTACTACTTACTGGGCAACTTGACCCTCTCTGACCTGCTGGCAGGCTTCACCTACATGGTAAATATTATCATGTCCGGTGCCAACACATTAAACATGACCCCGGTGCTGTGGTTCCTGAGGGAGGGGGGCGTGTTCATCATGCTGGCCGCCTCAGTCGTCAGCCTGCTAGCCATCGCCATAGAGCGTCACGTTACCATGGTGAGGATGAAGCCGTACCAGGGGGACAAACAGGGGCGGATGTTTGCTCTGATTGGAGCCAGCTGGGTGCTGTCTGTGTTGCTGGGTGTTCTTCCCGTCCTGGGCTGGAACTGCATGGGACAGCTGGACCAGTGCTCCACAGTCCTCCCTCTTTACGCCAAGAGTTACATCCTCTTCTGCATCACCATCTTCAGCGCCATCCTCATGTCCATCGTGGTGTTGTACATCCGCATCTTCCGTATCGTCAAGTCCAACACCCAGCGCCTTGCTTCGGTTCCACAGCGCAAAGGCCTCTACCGCAAGTCCCAGAAGTACATGGCTCTCCTGAAGACAGTCACTATAGTCCTGGGAGTCTTCATCGCATGTTGGCTGCCCCTCTTCATCCTCCTCCTCTTGGACTTTGTCTGTCCAGCCAAAAGCTGCGAGGTGCTCCTCAAGGCAGACTATTTCCTGGGCATTGCTATGTTCAACTCCCTGCTGAACCCCATCATCTACACCCTGACCAGCAAGGACATGAGGAGGGCCATCCTCAGGCTGCTTTGCCGACACTGCCTCCTAACAAAAGACGGACAGGTAAAGAAGATCGGGATGCCCTTCCTGGAGTGCAGCACCAGTAAGACCGAAGCAACATCTCACAGACTAGAAGGACTGGAAACGACAGTATCCTCCAGTAACTTAACACCCTCTGCTATCAAAGCCATTTACCCCAGGATGTCTAAAACATGACACAGTGGCTCCATTAGCACTGAGAGCAAGCATTAGGAATAAGACTCTGACTTGTGTTACAGCCAGGCTGCTTCTCTTTAGTCCAACATGCGTATGTGCTCTAGTCGAGCCAACATTTACGAATGGAGCTGAAGATTTGTGTTGCACTCTGCTGTAGTTTTGGTATTAATTGTCATGGAACAGAATAAGCTTAGTGTATGTGACAGATGTCCAGACTGGGAGAAATACATGGATTTTTTTTTAAGCTTCTGTGAATATTTTCTATGACAGCCTAATCACGAAAAACAGGAAATGTAAGTGCATTACGGTAGCTGGCAGTTTCCTGTTAAAACAATGCACTGCATTTGTCTCTTACGCAGTGAGAAAAGGCCAGTATTTGACAGAGGACATTCCCTCAGGGGGAAAATGTCATTTCATTCTTCTTGTCAGGGTTTGTTTTTGCACATGAAAAAGAAATCAAAGACATTAATACAGCCAATTATGCTGCACATCTGACAGACTGAGACTAAAGCCTAAGCACCGGCTTTATCCTTATCTCCTCTGCCTGTGTAGCATATAATGACATGTTGTTACAGACACAGAGCATCCACACCCAAACTCTGCTGCCAAAACCATGTAATTTCTGCCATGTGAGGTTTGGTCAGCAGTAATTCTGGGTAGAGGTCCCCTCGGCTGAGATCAGAGGCTTGGTGGCCTGCAGATGCACTGAACACGTCATATGGAGAGCCGTGCTGAGCGGTTTGCAGCTCTGGAGGTCCCCTTCAACATATGTAGCAACACATGATGTATGACTAAAAGCAATAAAGTTGACGGCGGAGGTTTGTTCGCTCCTTCTTGGATTTAACATACTAGCATATCACAGTGATATGCTGTAGCTCATGGACAAAAAGTTCAGAAGACAGACGAGTGTTTTTCTTATTGGAGAATGTTCACCGTGACATGATATTAATCTATTTTTCCTGTGAAAGGCTGCAGATATAATTTTGTTCCACACAGCAGCAAAGCCCAGACATCAGAGTCTGTGGGCTTCAAAGTGCTGGGGTATTTCATTGTGGTTAAAGTGACACAAAAATGGACACTTTGCCAATTGTAATATTGTACATAAATGTAAAGAAAAAAAAAATCTATCTATTTACTTTTTTTTTTTTTTTTAATTGTAAATATCCATAGCCTTTTCTGAGCTGCATTTTGTATTGTAAAAAAACTCACTTAAGTTATGATGCCACTTTTATATGTGCACTGAATAAAACGTGAATGTTTACACTGAGGCTCAGATTTTCTTTACTCTAGACAGTCACACAACTCAGTTTTATTTCAGAAATGTTTTTGTTGTTTTTTTAAATAATTTTTTAGTTTGTGATGGATTTCACTTGATCCACATCCTTCCTTGTTACTTACTATCAGAACTTAAATACACTCATATATAACACTGACCACTTTGATTATACACACACACAAAAAAAATGTAAATTATTTATGATTACATATACTGTATACAGTCAATTTATATATGTATTAACAGTGATATTTATTCCATTTCATGAAGTGTGAGTATTTGGTTGTTGACATGAGAAGTTCTACAAACACTGACATTATGAACTATTGGCACATGTGAATTTATTTTTGGTCTTAATATGGAAAAATGAACATATTTAAAAAAATATCGGTTCATCAATATAAATGCATTTTGTGAAGAAACTCTGAGTGACAGAAACAAACGCGTGTGCGATAACTGCGCCACAGCGGACTCAACACCTCGGTGACTTCAGAGGATGTATACTCAAATACTAAACCAACACTTAAACACATACCAAGACCCATCTTAAGTTGTACAAGTTACTTGATAAAGTTAAACATCAACAGTGACTCTAAAAATTAAATGAGTTTTAGTAGTAGTAGTAGTTTTCTACTTTACAGAGTTGAGTTTTGAGACTTCAGCAACTTAACAGAAAAAAAAATAAAGACAACAAGTGCCTCGATCTTAACAAACAAAATCCCCTCCTACATGCAAACCACTTGTCAAACCACGTAATATAATATGCGCCGCCTGTGGCTGAAGTATAGATGAAGTTGCAGAAACAAGGTGGTGTCAGCTGCTCCGTTTATCGTAAGAAAACCACTTGTTGCTGCGTGGTTCTTCAAAGTTTTGGAACTCGTAAGTATGAGTCTCCTCTACATATGTGTGTCATTCTGCCTACTTGTAACCACTCGCTGTGCTGCAGGGGTACACATTCGTGGCACAAAAGAAGGTGGAAGTTTCAGTTCCCAGTAAAGCAAAAAAACTCAAGGCACACACTCTGCAGTGCAGAAACACGATCTGAGCACTGTCACTGTTACCTGGATAGAAGTTCAGATTTCTGCATCTTGTTCACATTGCTGACATAAATTATTATGCCTACCTCACCACTATCAGGGCTCAGTTTTAATGTGATGCGTGTAATTGTTGTGATGTACAGTTACACTTACGGATGGTGGCGCAGGTAGATTTCTAAACGTGTGGACACTTGGAGGATAATGCCAGACAAAGTGCTACACTGAGTGCTAACCAAACAATAAAAACATCCTAAAACTCATCTGCCAATGGGAGCCATGCTCACCAAACCAGTGATATCCAGCACCAATGGGTTTACATGGAAAGCTCAACAAACAACTGTGATGTGATTTAAAAGCAATGGTCACAGTTGTTGCTGTGTCAGTTTTCACCACATTTCATCACAACCAGCAGTGCAAACCAGTAACCAGAGGCAGAGAAACTGAAATTTGCTGAGTGAAAAATATAGCTAAAAGCAAGCAGGAATGATTGAAACAGTTAAAGCAATTACAAAAGAGATAAAATAGTTTGCTCTCTGTATTGTTAATAGCTGGAGCTTTTATCAAAGTGTAATAAAAATGTTGACATTTTGAACATGACTGGGGATGTTGAGCTCATTTGACAGGCTGTGAGGGCACATCACACAGGAAGGTCAGGGAATCCCTGAATTCAACTAAACTGGTCTTTTAGTGCTCTTCTAAAGCTTTCAGCTGCCTCTCTTCTACAGCAAATGGATTTTGCCTTGTTACCCAAACCAAAAAATCTAAAAACTGCATAAAGGAGTTTATCTCTCTGTAATGTCTCATCTGGGTGGGCGTGCTTACAAGAAGACAATGCTGACATTTATAGCAATAACAAAACAGTTCTGCAGCGACATCTAGTGGTCAACACAGCCCTCAGGCTCGTACAACACTCGAGAATGTGCTGATGATTTCATGCTGCTGAAACACAAGTAGAAAATGACTGCTAAACCACAGGTCTGAGATATTTAATTTTTAAAACAATACTAAGGTCGTACAGAACAGAAGAAAAACAGACAAATTCACAGACAAACAAAAATAATATGCACATTACTGACATCCTTCAGCTACCATTCGGTGCTGACAAAGTCCCACAGCTGGTCGCTCACATCACTGCGAGTTCGCACAGATGTGTCAATGTTGATGGGAGTGGCCAAGTCAGCACCATAGTGCACTGCAAGAGGGGGAAAACAATGTGAAGCCGTGTTAACAGACACACAGGCACTGACACAGCACACATGACAGACACAAAAACTGTACCTCCTTTCAAGGTGTTGGGTTGGGTGTCATATTCCCACTTGATCTTAGTTATTAGGTAGTACACCTGAGCCACATATCTGTTGAGGGGAGTTCAAAAACAACAGTCAGAAATGACAACAAACTGCTTACAGCTCCCACATGTCACTGTGGTCACATGAAAGCTGTGCAGGCGAGTGAGACGGACGATGTTAATTTTAACATGAGCTTTTCATCTAAAAGAAGAACAGCGCTTTATGTTTTATTTTGACTAGCTTGTTAAATAAGGTTGTCCACTAATCTGTCAAGTAGTGAATTACTGTCTACAGGACTTTTTGCTGTACTCTACTCTGTTTTCAACAAAGCACACAGTAACACCCACAACATGAGACAACATCAGCTTTAGAGCAGCAAATAATGATTATGTTTTTCTAATAATGATTCATCTGTTTTCTTGATGAAGCAATTCATAATTTTGTTCATAAAATGTCAGAAAATAATGGGAAAGGCGATGCCTTCACTTACCTTGTTAATCAGCTCTCAAAATATTTCATAAATTGAATTTCTGCTGATCAAATAATGAACTAATTGACTCCAAGAAGGTGCCTCACGTGTGCAAGACAACTGTTTTCAAAGAGCACAAACTGCAAAGCATCCCATTCACTGAAATGTCAGGTCACAGTATTTTTTTATATGGGTGACTCCTCTTCCACAGTCTGTCATGTTGCCCTGCCATGTTTCCACAGCAGGCTCCAGAGAGGGCCGTAAGCCTTTTTAGTGGCCACAGTGGTGGACAGAGAGAGACAAAGGGTGTTCGTTTCCAATCTGTAACCACACCAATAGATGCCAGTAAGTCCTACAGACATGAACTTCAAAGGGACAGTTCACCCCAAAATCAAAAATACATTTATTCCTCTCACCCGTAGGGCTGTTAATCCATCTAAATTGTTTATGGTGTCACTTATAGAGTTTTGAAGTTATCATCTGTAGGAATGTTCGCCTTCTCTACAACAAAGTGGAACTAGATGATACTTAACTTGTGACCCTTAAAGGACCACAAAAATTAAAAAATAACACAATTGAAAAACTCATTCAGTTACTCAAGATAATCCACAGACCTTGTTTTGAGCAGTTTCATGTAGGAACTATTTTCTTTCTACACCGTATCACAGCGCAGAAGGAAACATCAGGCAAACATCTCTATAGCTGATCTCTTCAAAAGTCTGTAACTCACACCAAAACTATCTAGATGCATAAAAACACTGCAGGTAAGAGGAAAAATACATATTTTTGATTTCAGGTTCCTTTGTTCCTTTAAAGGTGATGTCCGTAATATTTATTGGCATTTAGTGGTCTGGTTACAGATTGAAAATGAACTCCCTTCATCTCACACTTAAGGCCCTCTCTGAAGCCTGCTGTGGAAACATGACAGGGCAACATGGCAGACTCTGTGGAAGAGGACCCTGCCCATATAAAAAGCTCATTCTAAGGCAATGAAAACACAATGATTCTTAGTTTAATGACTATACATTAAAACACAATTACAAATATTATATTGTGCCCCCAAATCCTCTTCAGTCCTACACACTGGACCTTTATGTGACATTCTCATTCAATCTGCATTAATGGAGATTTGTAGATGGAAACAAAAATCTAATTTTGAACTAAAAACAATTCAGTCACCAGTAAGGAAATTGGCAATGGCTCAAAGTAACACAGTCTCAAATAGGAAGATCCCTAAACCATTATAAAAGCACTTATATAAGTTAAACTTTGTAAGGTGCTCATCATTTCTATCTAATGTTATATAAAGAAGGTGGACACAACAACCCGTGCCATATTCTCTGTTGATTCAACATCTCTCGACATAACCTTCAGAAAGACAGTATCTGAAGGGTATTGGATTATGTCGAACTATTATTATTACAGAGCTCATACAAAATACATACAGAAGCAGTCACTGCCCTGTAAAAAATAACTTGTTTTTCAAAGTCTGATCCACACAAAAATAAACAGAAGTAACATCAATAAGAGGCAACAAGGGACATTTTCATTTTGGTTTATATGCGGTGTGTGGAGGTAGGAACAGCAATGGCATAATTGGCATAAAAAACCCATTTGAGACTCACACTGCTGAAGGGATGACCTCGGTGGTGTCTTCATCCACCTCATTCTGAAGAGTCTGAAGCTCGTGTTCAGTGTTTCTCAGACTCTCCAACTCTCTCTGCAAAAACCTGGAGGAGGATTAAGGATGCTAACAAGGAAACTAAAAAAAGACAGGATTTCTAAATGTAAAAAGCTGCATTGTACAACCAACACAGACGTATAAAAAGATACTGTAATTCTGAGTCAGTGATCTGGCTCTTGGCAGTGTACTGCCTCAGCTGTTCCTCCACGCTCTGCAGCTCGTTCTCCCGTTGCTTCTTCTGCTCCTCCATGTCCAGCAGCCTCTGGCCCACACTCTCTTCAGTCTGAGCCACATCTGGGGATGAAGGACAGTGACAGAGAGAGTACAAGACAGAGAGCATTGAAGAAGATGATCAGGGGGTCCAATTTTGAAACACTGTCATGTGGATGCAAAAAGAAGGCAATCAGCTTGCAGACATAGACACTGAACACAAAGCAGTACTGGCACACAACCTTATATAATGTACATGAGAGACACTGTTCATCTTCACGTGGCAGTGACAATGCACTTATGAGTAAAAGTAAACAACACTGACATCTGAGAAACAACAGATCATTTAAAGTCTGATTACTTGCCTTTTAAAATCTGCGTCACAATCTTTTTCGTCTCTATATGTTGGTCAAAAAGAGCCTGATGCTCGTCTTTCACTTGTCTCAGTTTCTCAGGCTGGCTGCTGTTGATGAAGGCCACCAGCGCCTCCCCCGTCTCCTCCAAGTCTTGAAATTTATGACCTTGAGCCATTGTGGTGACACCAGCAGCTACAAAGCACATAACAGAAGAGATTAAACTAAACATGTTGTGGTGTTTCTCCTTTGCAAGGTGCACAAAGAAAGAAAGATCATCAAAGTTTGTTAGACTTCTCTTTATCAACAACAACTAAAAAATAAAAACAGCAGTGTAGGAAATATTCAGATGAGTTACTGTGAGAGAAGTTGCATCCACAGTGTACTAATATTCCATAACATAACTTACTCAAAATTTTACTCAACCGCAACTAAATCCGTATAAAGTCTACTAATTCTACATGAGTGTTGACCTAATGCATTGATACTCATATAAAGCTTGGTAGTAACTGAAATAATGCATATCGGCACTAATATTTCAGTCTAATAATAGCAAGTAAAACAACAGTATCTTTAGGTCTCAGAAATATTTACGTTCTCCGGTGTATAACAGTTGTATAAATGTTGGAAAAGTCTTAAATAACATAAGAAACTAATTTGAGTAAACGTATATTAATTGGCCCTCAAGCTGTTGGCTAACATACTAGCTAAAGTTCATGGAAACCCTCGCTGTTTTGTTTACCTTTCACAACGACACACTTGTTCAGTGTAAACGTTGTGTGGCAAACCAAGCGATAAAATAAAAGATACGTAGAGCAAGTTACAATTATCGACTCTGCAGCTAAGTAATCATAACAGTATTAATTGAAATTAGGTAATTTTCTGCTAAAAGTAAAAAAACAGCATACCAGTCAGCTCGCTTCCGTGATTCAAATTCAGTCAGCGCGCCTGTTTTGTTTCTTCTTCTTCTTCTTTGGTCTTGAGGGGATCTCCTCTAATGTGTATACCGCCACCTAGTGTACAGTCCCTACCTCATTATTTGTTTTGACCTTCCACTTCGGTACATTTCCCAATTTTCAGGTAAAGCGTGGCGGAACAAGAGCAGGACTGTGCAACTATCGTCCTTCAAACAACTCCTAATTTGCCATTATGGGAAAAACACAAACTGCTAACTGAAACAATACAACGAATGTTATTTCAGTATATACAGTTATAATCCACAAATCAAGTATGCTAAATTCAGCCTGCCGACCATCCAAACTGTTGTGAATTACCACAGAGGTTAAAAAAAATATATGTACATATATTAAATAATATATAACCTCCCAACTACATGATTTTAAAAAGAGCAGTATCTAAACAAGTTGAGACAAAATCTTTTTTGAAAAGGCAGAGTGGTTTAAACTAATAAGCCATTTTAACTCTACATTCTAAAAATGTTTATAATATATATTTATAGTATATATTATAATATTGGTTTTAATCTTTTGAAGGTGCACCTCTTTTTATGTTTATATTATTACCTGAAAAAATAGTCAGCATGTTCAATGTGCCCAAAATTCTGACTAATACAGCACTAAGTTAAGACGAAAGTAATTAATAACTAGACCACATCCCTACCATTTCTCATCAAGTTAAGTCCAGACACACAAGTATAATTATCAAGGTGCTGTGTTAGTAAATTTATTTTGCATAGAAATTTACTAAAAATGGAAACAGGGTTGGGAAAGACTTTCTCATCCCCATAACTGCTCCTACCTGGTCCACACATTATAAGCATGTCTTGTTCCAGTTCACTGATTTCATCCACCTGGTTCAAAGCATGCCTTACACATCTGCTTGATTCGGCTGTGGAAGGAGAGACAGCAGCCTGCTCACAGACACGGGTTGAATTTGGAAATGATCCACAGAGGAAAACGACTTGTTCCCACTACTCTACCAATTTTTGTCAGAACTGATGTGTCTAAAACTGTACAGGAATAACTGTACATTTTTGCTGCACGTTTATTGTTTATACGTTGGTGAAATCTAAATGATTTGAACGTAGTAAGAGAACTACGTTCAAATCTGATTTTATACTCAGCTGTAAGTTTAAATATAAATTACAGGAATAAATTCAAAATTTGTAGTCAACCTTTACACACACAAACTTTTCTTCATATTTTTTCATCATAAAGGTCAAGCTGAGGCTGCGAAATAATGAAACAGTTAAAATTTCGTAATGGATTTGATCATAAAAATTACAGATCATTTCATCAACGTTATCTCTCCGAGGTGGTGGCTCAATGCTGCGATCACTCCTTTTTCTTCTGCTTTTCTTTCTTCTCCTGTGCTTTCCGTTTCTGTCTGCCGAGCTGTCTGAAGAACAGTCTCTTGGGGTTCAGACCGTAGGCCTTCAGTCTCTCTCTACTGAACTCCTGGATGCCTATTTTCACCCCTGATGTGAGGCGTCCACTTGAACGCTTGTTCTTCTTCTTGGACCATTTTGGCCTCTCAGTCCCGTTTTGCAGCTCAACAGTTTTATCTGCTGCTTCGTCTGCAGTAACCACTGCCTGCTTCTCCTCTTCCTGCCTCATCTTCTTCTTGGGTATCAGAATCTCTTCCTCTTCTTCAGCTGCCTCATCACCTGCCTCTCTGAGAGCTTGTGCGAGGGTCTCCTCTGCAGAGTCGCCAATGGGGACAGCACCGACGTCCTCTTCTCTGCTGTCTTTCTCAGCGTTCTTCAGCCGATCCCTCCTCTTCTTCCCCACCTTGCTCTTAGCCTCTGTCCCCTCTTGCACATCCCTGTAGATTAAGTTTAAATAAATGTTACATATTACTACACTAATGATGGATTCATTATCGGTTGTCCAGATGATTGATATATGCTTTGTGTTATACTCACTCAGTATATACAGAGCTCAGGATTTGTTTCTTCTTCTTTTCGTTCTGGGCCTTGATTTTAAAATTCTTCAAATCACTCATCTCTTCCTTGTCGGACCTGTGAAAACAAAAGAAAATCATCCTGTAAATAACCTGAGACAACAGAACAGATGTAAACGCCTTAAGAAGCAGGACATAGCCAGTACCTGAACATGCAGGTCTTCTTCAGAGAGCACCACTGGTTCAGCTCCTTATCATCAGCGGTTAAAATCTGAGGGATCAGCCAGAGTCTTTAATTAGTTCAAATCAACAACAGCTGTCTTTCTGTAACACGTTTGGTCCATTTTCGAAGAGTCTCCTTTTTTACACTTGTCGCTGCTTAAGAAAATCGCTGTGTGGTCTGCTCAGAGAGAAGATTAAATGGAGATCATTCCCTGGTCAGAGCTTTTCCCAGAGGAAAAGCAATACCAGATCAGTCACCTCAACACTCATCACTGCAGCATTATGAATATCCAGTCAGCCTACATTATAAACCCTTGTTTGGTTTAAATGGCATCGCAATTAACTATTCACTAAGCCCTCCCCCAGAACAGACAGTCCAGCTCAGCAACCTCAACATCAATTACTATAATCCAATAACATGATATACAGTATTCAGAAATACACTATTATGCATAGTGAGAATACTTATGTATGAAAAATAACAGTTTTGATGCTAATACTTTGGTACATCTTGCACCACTGATAAAGACTTAGACTTAGGTGGTTGTCTGTCCAGTGGCAACTGCAAACGTTAGCATAACCGGCTAACTAGCTTACTACCTACAGCAACAGAGCTTCACCACCAAGGCCAAGGTCACTTCATACACAATATTTTGCAGGGCTGCAGATCATTTTATAAAGCCCTGTTGACAACTAGAATGTTTTAAGTTTGGGCTAATATTAGCAGCTCTGTACTGCATTTTATTGATTTGGGGGAAGACAAATACATATTATTTAATCACCCAAACTCTGCTCTGGTCTTTTCCATGTGATTCTGATGAATTTTTGTTTGGAACATTAAGGTTTTTGTACTTAGCCACTGAATAAATGAGTAATAAATCAATTACAAAAAAAAACCAACCCAACATAATTTTAAAAAGAAGCCAGCCTGAAATATTTAAAATGTCAGTCAGCCTTTTTAACTAACTCACGAAGCTAACATTAGCATAATTACCTAGCTCGCTACACTTGGATAAAGTCTGGGGGTAAAAGTTATTATTATTATTATTTGAAAGCACTGCAGTCCTCACCTCGTTGGTGGTCAGACCGAAGTCGTTGGGCAGAACCTGTCTGTAACGGAACCTGCATGGGAGATCATCTATGATGTCTTCATAGTCCATCTTATAGTATTCATCCAAGTACTGCTCAAAGCTCTTCTCCTCTGAAACACAACAGCCTTCATTTAGACAATTTCAACACACTGAATTTTATTTCATGTTGAAAGACTTGGGTTAGTTACGTTTCAGTGGCAGGAGGTTTACTGACACTTACGTGGATCGAACACAGGCTTGTTTTTGGTGATGATTTCTGCAAAATGAGACTTTTTTCTCTTTTTGCCCATTTGTGGCATATCCTCTTTCTGCATCTTTTTCTTCCTGTCCATTTTCTTCTTCGTCTTGGAGGTAGTCTGTTGGCTGGGGTCATAGTCTGCGTCCATCTAGTTTAACCGATGCACTTCGGTGAGCAAGTTTCTCTTTACCACAAAATGTTGCCCAGCAGATCTGTGACCAGCTGAGAGGAGGATAAAACATGTTTTCTATAAAAATTGGCTAACTCACAATAAAATTTTCATCTTCGCAGTGGGGCCCATCATACTCTCGCTCCTCGTCACCGTAGCCCTCCTCTTGTTCCTCCCCTGTCCACGTGTCCCAGTTCCAGTGCTCTGGTGCACACACACGAAGCACATACGCATGGTATAATTACTGACAGACTATTGTGCTTGTTGCTACACATGCATCAAAACCCAATTCCTGATTTATTTTCTCTTGAAAACTTCAAGAGGAACCTTTAAATCTGGAGTCTCTGTCAGTACCATCTGCAGCACCGTGATAATTACAAAGTCAGTGAATTAATGCCACATTCAAATTAAACATGTAGGTTTCAACACTCAGATGATGTGAAGAAAACAGAAGCTTACCTTCCAGTTCATCATCATCATCAAACTGAGGCTTCTCCCCTTCTTGTTCTCCATAATATTCATCCCCAAAGAATTTCTGCAAACAGGAGGAAAAACAGAAAAAATACTGCCTGACTTCAGAGGTTAGAACAGTAAGTTAAGAACATTGCTGTGGGTGATGCCAGGAACGTCTTTGTCAACCAACAGGAAAGTCTGTTCAATCTAGAGACCATCTCATGTAAAGAGCAGCATACACTCACATTCACGTGAAGTCTGATTAGATAAACACAATACACCTGTGTGAGCTGGAAGCTGACTTCATTCACAAATTAACATGTTCAACACTGTGAAGAGCAGCAGAGTGATGGTGTATGACACATTAAAGACGAACCTGCGTGTTTGAAAACATACAAAATTAAGACAGACTCAGCTTTCAGTTTCATTGGTAGTGTATGAGAATTTGTCAGAGCTCTGAAGCCTTCAGTAAGCCCTGTCCACCCTCGTTACTGTTGCTACATCTGTTAGCTTTCCGTTCTCTCACAGCACACAGTTAATAGTGATACAAGTCGAGGATTTCACTTTTACTGTAACAATAGAAAATGCTTTTAGGATTGACTGATGTGTTTGACAACATGAACATGAACATGTCATTATATTGTGTAACACTGGGGTGAGGTTCCTGGAGTGCAAACTCCCCTGAATCCAATAAAGTGCAGGATGGAGTTGCTAATGTGAGCCTAAACTCTGATATGACAGCATCCAGGCATCTGGCTGCCACACACAGGGGAGATACTACGCAGTGGATCGATTAAACACACAAATACCACACAGTGAAACTGAGACTGTCCTGCACCATTGTTAAAATGCACATTGCGTGTATCCATGTTTCTGTAGGTGAGTGTGCTGACACACACCTGCATGAGCTGATCGTGCTGTTGTGGATCAAATTCTCCCTCCAGGTCAGTCTGACTAAAGGCAAGCTGCTCGTTGCCCGTCAGCTCCTGAAGCCTCTTTAGCTTCTCCATGATCTCACTGCGCTTCAAGTTCTTCAGCTGCTTCAGCTGCTCTTGCTTCTGCTCTTTCTCCTGAGATAGTTGTTGGGAAAGAAAGAAAAGCAGAGGGTAGGCTGGCATATATTAGTAAAATAATACTGGTAAGTAAAGGTTAATCATGATAGATTCATGGGCTTGGTTGGATTTTTGTTTTCCCCTTTTTTAAAAAAAAAAACATGACGCACCTTTTGCTTCCTTTCTTTCACCTCCTCCCTTTTCCGTTTTCTGCGGTCGTCTTTGGAGCGCACAGAGGTAGCGATGTTGCGGGGGTATGTCTTGATCTGCTGAGCGTCAGGCTCTTCAAAGCGAAAGTTGTAGCTTCTCTCAAAGTCTTCCTGCCGCTCCAAGAAAGTCTCCCCGTCCTCTTCGGAGTCCTCCACATCATCCTGAACCACCTCATCGTAGGTTGGGATCCTTCGTGCATCAGGAGCATTTATTGTATGTGTTACAATTCACATGCTTTACACCAAACTAGGAAATCAAAACTAACGTCCAAAGAGAAAGCAACATACCGTTCATCATCATCATCCTCGTCGAGGTAGCCCTTGTTAAGGACATAGTCTCTCAGGAATCGCTCCTTCTCATCCAACTGTGGGTCATTCCAGTAGTCCCTTAAGTATTTCTGTCAAAACATAAACCAGAATCATCACTAAGCAACACAAACACAGGCCACTGCATTAATTTCCCATCACGCTTTCTCTTCTTTATTTCACACACGCTCACCATGTCCTTCACCTCCTCTGGACCGTCAAGCTCAGTCTGGCCTTTCAGCCACTCCATGTAGTCTGCCTCTTCTTTATCCTACAAACACACAGAAGCAGAGATGTTAATCAGCAAGTCTTTTGTACGTCTCAGTTTCAAGGTGGGAAGTAAATGGTAATGGTCTCTGACCTTCTCTTCCTGCGTTTTGATCCTCCTGGTCAGCAGCTGAGACTCTCCATCTCCCTCACCCTTTTCATCATCACCATCATCATCATCACTGTCCTGGACGAACTTACGAAAACTGAAGAGAAATTTTGCCTTCCATAAATTATCCTACAGTTATACTGGCAGATAGCTTCAGAATGTTTGAGTCTCACCTTTCCTTCAGCTCCCTCTGCTCCTGAATGTAGCTCGGAGAGGCAGCTCTCTATAGAAGAAAACAATGATAATTAATAAAACATCTATCAATGGCAATTATCTGCACATCCCAAAGAAAACAAAGTCATCTGGTGACTGTCTACCTCTATTATCTTGGCAGCCTCCTCATCATCACTGTCATCATCTTCAAATTTACTGTAAAAAAAAAAAAATGAAATTATGAGTGCGTTCATAATTCAGGTTGCAGTTTTACTCACTGTTGAGTATTACTGAATAAGATAAACCCAGGCTGTATGTGCGCAGATCAATAATATAGTGATAAATCTCATTTTTGACTAGTTTTGGTCTTCTGATAGTTGATGAACAATTGTGACAGCAACTGACAGATATTGTATACGATTGCACATCAGTCGCTCACTCACCCTCCCTTTTCCAGTATGACTTTACGTTCATAATCCTTGAGGTACATGGGCTTTATGGCTTTCTTAGAGGTTGACGGCTTCTCATCAAGAGTGGATGTCCCTAAAAGCAAGAGATTAAGATGTTTTTTCCTTTAAAAAAAAACGTCCTACAAACTGTGAATGCAACACCAGTAACTGCGCTTAAATAACCTTCCGAGTAGAACTTTTCATCTGTCTGATAGATCTTTGGGTCTTTCTTCTTCAGCAGTGACAGTGTCCTGTAAAAGTCCCTTTCCACCTCAGGGTCCAGCTCCTGCGAGGGAAAATAAAAGTGAGACAAACCCACTAAACAAACCAGCATGTTATGCTATCTATAAAGTGTGGAGAGAGAAGAGGTAGCGATGCTAACCACTTCACTGTCATCAGAGCTGGACTCGGACGACTCAGAGTCGCTCTCATCAGCTCGGTCTCCGTATCGGTCCTTCACTGCACGACAACACAGACCACAAAGATATTAAGCCCGTAATTAACACAGCGTCGGAGAAAACAACTTCAAGCCAACAACTCGCTTCCACGCTGGGTTGTTAGCCTGGCAGTTCAGCCACCGTTAGCTAACAGTGACACACTTACGTCTCTGAAGTTCTTCTTTCTGTCGGTATTTGTCATATTTCTGCGCGAACCGGGGGTTGATTTTCAATTCCGACTTGCCTGACATGGTTTTAACGAAGGAGATAGCTTTATGCTATGATTAAAACTGCACGCTAGTAAACGGAAGTCATCCCAGCTACTACATGCGCGTGTAAAAAGCTGAACCACATGGTTTCCGGTGGACAGCGATTGCATAAATTGTCCGGTAGGGGGCGCCTTAATATTCATTTTCACCAATTAAAATTTGGTCTCATTTTCAGGTGAACTACTGCTCACCAGTTCAGCCTGAAAGAGTTTTTAGTGGGACAGACGGAAGAAAACAGCTACCACGTGTTGATACATTTCTTGTTTTATTTTTTTTTATGTTATTTTATTCTTTTTTTACAAACATTTGCAAAATTTTGATTTACTTTTATCTCTTCCACTTAATCCTCTTGCTCCCAGAAGCAGTAAAAAAGGTTCTTTATAAAAACTGCACATTTTAGAAACAGTTTAAATAAACTGAAAACGAATGAATTCCTCCTTCCTTCCTCCTCTTTTATCTTTTTGTGTTTTTTAATGTGTTTATTTTTTCATTTACTTTTTAAGTTATTTTATTAGTATTTATTTAGCTTTGTTTCATTGTTTTATTTAATTTTATTTACTACAACACTTTATTTAATATTTCATAATAACATTCTACACCACATATTAAGGGTAGTATTTACAACTTCACCCATATAGTCCAGATATTTAACCAGAACCACTTATATATAATGTGTTAAAAATATAAAAATATTTTAATGTCCCTAAAAGGTCTTTGCACTGTTAACAACCAGTTAACAATATACATAGGGTTATTTATTCTTATTCTATTAAAAAATCTGCAAACATCAGTAAAGCCCTCTGTGGGTGAATCAGTTACTTATATTGTGTAAATAACACCCCACATTCCATCCCACAAAAGGGAAATAATATCATTGATCAGTAAAGTGGGTACGATTGCAGAATCACCAATCAGGTAGGATGTTTACTTGATGCAGGAACAGCCGAGGTGTCAAGGCTGTGTGACGGAGCCTGAACAACACAACCTCACATACCATCAGAGCAGGTTGAGACACGATTTCCATTCCTTTTTTTTTAAATCTGAAGATTGCCACGAAGCCAATAATTATTGACCCATTAGCATCCTACCAGCAGTTTACTCTCAGAAGTTGCATTAAGTCATTGAACAGCTGACATCTTATCAGAAATCCTGAGCAAATCACCTAACAGAGCAAATAAAATCTAGGTTAAAGAACACTTGGTGCTGTATTTTAGTATTTGTTCTAAATTCAATTTTTCATCTAAAGGACTGGAGTGGACATCATAATTATCTAAAAGGATACAATGTTTTAAAGCCAATGAGTCAGTAAATGAAGTGAGTAACATCCACCATCATTAAGTCTCTATAATATTAATCTTCCATAACAACAATGTATGCCAATGACACAGTTTTAGTTTTAATAAACCTTTATTTGGACAGGCAGTCTCATTGAAATGTGGGGTCTTGTTCTCAAGAGACCTGAACAACACATTGGCTTTTGGTGCAGAGACAAAATTGAACACAAATAATAAAAGTATTTGACACACACAAAAACTGCTGATCTGTAAAGCAACCAAGTACTGTTATTACAAGTACCTTGATCAATTATGTATATTCTACATCACACCATGTACAACCTTATGATGTTAATGTTCTCATTAAGAGTAGAAAGGGTGATAGAGTTAGTCGAGTTAAATATTTTATCTTATGGATTCAAATCTTAATTGTAAGCAAAATAAACAAACAAATTCTGAACTGCCTCTCTATGGATGTAGCTGAGATATCTGTGCATGTTATGATGCTCTCCCACCTGTCTTGTATTACATGTTAGGCTAAAGAGTCATTTAACCACTAAAGACCTCTAACAGCCAATTTAATATCCTTATTGCAAGCATAATCTTCTGAGCTTTGAGGATCTTTAATTATGTTCAAATCTGTGTCTTGTGTGGGTAAGTTATTCATTTATTTATTTTATTTGTGTGGCTTGATATTCTCTATCTCTCTCTCTCCTCTCATTCCCACCTATTAAAACTAGGACAAAAAACTCTGTGAGCAACTGATCAATTATTGTTAGTAGTGAGATGGTCAGTCCGTGGGTGGTGGTGGGTAGTGTGAGGCTGGTCTCACACACACTGTGAGCAAAGGTCAGTGGTGGTTCAGGAGCCCGACTGGTTGGTTTTTGTCCATGTAGGATCAGGTGAGCTGTAGTGTCATATCCTCACATTTTGGGAGATCACATGTTACCTGCTCAAATATTTCATCAAAATATTTATGTGTAATGAATTGATTTACTGTGCAAAACTCTGTTTGCCACTTTTGTTCCACACATAAATGTAAATGTGAATTAGCTTTAATTGGTGTGTGATTGTTTCTGAATGAACACCCGCTGACCTCAGAGAGAACTCTCTTCAGTAAGGAGGATGTTTAGGCTTTCTTTTAAACTGAAAGCCGCGCTGAGCAAGCAGATAACACTGCTTTACTGCAGGAGCGTTTATTCCTTTCATCTGACCGGAATGATCCGGCCTGCTTTGCGTGACCTTTGTGGTTAAATTAATGATTAATGATGTTGAGGGATTCAGATGAAACTTTTCTTTGAAAAACAGATATTTTCTGCGGTCTGTGCAAACAAAAAACAAATTGCACTGCAGGACTGGGAGTCTTGATGACCGCTTCAACAAAGGTCCAGACTGACAGATGATGCCACAGATACAGTTTTATTAATAATTGTACACAGTATGCAGATATGTGACTCAGAGGGAGATCTGACAGGTGACATGGACTGCTTGTTTCCTGTGTTTACATGTCTGTTGATGTGTTACTACGTCTTTTCCCTGACTTTTACTATCAGCTCAACACTTCCGCTCTTCAGGCTCAGCCTTGAACTTTACACGTGACATGACGACTGGTGGGTTTGACCACAGAGCTGAAGGGTCATAGAACTGCTTGTTTTCACACTCTTCTCAGATTGCTGTTGTTATGGCTTACGTGGCTTAAAGCTCCCACAAAACACAAATATTGTTGATTTTAGCTACGCCCATGTGATCGTTGGTGTAAGTTAACTCTATTTGATCTTAAGAGATGTGAACTTCTAACTCACGTGAACACAAACCGCTCATGACTTTACTATGCTGTTTCTGGAGTCATTAGAAGCTGCTTGTACAAATACAAATTCTCTCAATATACTACAGTGTTAAGAAAACACCTGATAATTAGTTCCTCAAGTTGATAATACTCCATCAAAATTACCAAGATGTAAGCAAAAACATCAATATTACCACATGTATTTACACTATATTCAGAATGTGTAAACTGTAGTATCACATCTTTTACTTTATGTGGAAAGACTTTTATACACATGTTGTTACTTTTCCTGTCCGTGATCTCACAGCGTTGGAGTTTCTAAGAAGCTGTGTGGTTTTGCCTCACTGTGACAGCTTGTCTTTCTAGGAAAAAAGGATTCTTTTCTATAGAAGCGCTACAAAAGCACAGCAAGCCCCCTGAGAAAAAAAAGAAAAAAACAGTGACTGCACGTTTTCTGCCATGTCTGCATACCAACGCTGTTGGATGAAAACGTTGGAAAATGCTGCTGTGGACTTTTAAAAATCGACCCATCTGCCACATAGGCTAACCAGCACTCAGTCACGCATGATAACAACACAGAGAGGAAAAGTAATAGCTTTGTATCATGCAGTAACAAAGCAAAAAAGAGCTAACAAAGCAATATGTAAGACTGAACAGCTAATTCTGAAAAACTGAACTGAAAAGTGAAAATCACCACCATGTCTTACAGTGTACTTTTACTTTCACATTCATATTAATGAAGAGACTCCCAGCCAGGACTACTTGTACCCCAGAGATAACTTCTGCACTTTCAGGTTTAAGGAAAGATTGCACCTCAACTAATTAACTCGCTTAAATTCAACCAATTGAACTAAAAATAGCGAGTGGCATTTGATTAAATATCTGAATCCATAGAAACATGTTCAGGTTTGCTAACACAATTTGTAAGTTCAGTTAATTAATAAATTAATTTAAATAGTTGGAATAGTTACCGACACTTCAACTCTAAAAAAAACACTATAACGATATGCACTTTTACATGACAAAAGGTGTCAAATTATATCCAGATTATAATCAGTTCTTAAGAACATGTTTGAAACTTGATGAGTGGGAAGAACAAAAGGGAAGCACTGGTTTAAGGCAGATATCTTTATATCCACATAAATGTCACACTTTTCCCCTTTATTTTCCTTATTATTATCTATACTTCCATGCATAGCTGTCATTGTTATATGCATCTTTTTATTTTCTGTTTTCTGTTGCATCACCTGCATCACCTGAGCTCAATGCGAGAGAATTTAGTTCAAAATGAAATAAATGTCTGACGTATGAACAATAAATGCGTTAAAGTATCTTCAGACTGAGTCTTCAAAAAATGAACTTAGAGAGCAGTGATTCCATAATAAATAGAAGCATTTATTTATGTACAGCAAACGTTGAAGTTTACAACAAACTCTAAAACAGTGGCATTATTACCAAAACAACAGTAAAGAACAAATATGTACATTTATAAACATTATATTTACATGTTCAAACTGCCCTGTTAGTCTGTGCATGTAAGGTTACTTTATGTACAGCTTCACTAGCACTTTTTTCTACATAAAAGCCTCTCGACAGTCATTAACCCACATCACAATAACTAACGTCTTTGTTAGGTGTAACCTCACCTGCATGTAACACTGCCACATTCCTCAAACACTTCATTGTAAACAGGCCGACACACTGAGTTCAATAGCACCAACATGAACGAGTGAACAAAATACATCATTGAAAAAGGCACGCATTTGTCATCAATGCACAGAAACGAGCTCAAACAGCCAGCGAGAACTGGCAGGAAATCTAATTTCTTCTGTCTGGAACGCTGCTATAAGGCAAGCTGAAGCTCTGGTCCTAAAGGATGATGTAAATGTACACGTGCCATGGTACACAGCAATAGACACGGCCCCCATAGGTCACGTGTTTGCATCAAAGCTTTTTGGTCTTTGAGGAATGCACTGGCCCCCTGAGAGGGGCATATGGAGGGATAATTTAAAGATGGCTCTCCAACACATGGGCAGAACATCACAAATCAAAGAATGAAGCCGATAAAATGTACAGGGAAAAAAAAAGCCTCAGAGGCACTGTGGTGCAACCATATGGTGATATGTGAGGTCTGAAGGAGCACAGTATAAATCAAGGCACATACACAGTGTGCAATGTGTATTCTTTGACATTAACTACAGCAGTGTCTTTAGGTCCCTTTGGATGATATTCTCACTTCACTACTGAGGCAATAGCTGGTGTAAAATGCAAAATTAAACACACATCATTATGATGATTGAGGTCATACTGGTTAAACTGGCACATGCAGAATTGTTGTTAGTATAACATTCACCTATTATATGCTCAACTTTAAATTCATTTCATTTCCCGTCTTGAGATAAAAGTCAGATATTTTTTTGTTTGCAGTGAACAAAGAGAGATAGTTTTGAGTGGTCAAGACAGATGATATTCCATGAACATAATATAAAAAATAATAGTGATATTTACAACACTCGAGTGGTGAATTCTACCCTAAACAAGTGAGAGGAAATTTCCATCTAAAAGTTTCATTAAATGAGCTCACTTAGTTGTTGCTTTACAAACATCAGCATCAAAGTTACCAGGCAAAAAAAAAGGACTGAGAAATTCATCATCTGATGATTTGGTATGATTTGTTGAGACATGAGTCGTCAACTGTTAACTTGATGGAATAAAATGAAAAGTTCCATGCTGCTTTCTCCACTGAAGTGGATATCGTGGTTCAAGCTTGTCTGATGCTGGCTTCCACTTCCATATCTTTGTGCTGTGTGAGGTAAAAATACAAAAGCACGTCTAAGGTAGCTTATGGTCTTCTTTCCGCTCTGTCCAACATTTCTCAGTTTTCTGTGAAGGCTGGATTGTCCGCCTCCTCATCCAAGCTCACAATTTGTCTCTGATAGGACAGCAAATAAAAAGCATGTCAGACACAATGTATACTGTAGCCTGTATGTGCTAATCACAACAATATGTCTGGTGTTGTTGAAGGAACGGGGAGATTACATTAGGAAGAGAAGAGATTGAACAGGAATCTTAGATCATTAATGTCAGTAAAACTGAAACAGGTAAGGTGAAGAGACTCGTCTTAAGACTTACTTTTGGGTAGGAGTAACCGTCAGGACTATGGCTCCTCCAAATGTGCACTTGGTCCTCAGTGGTTTTCTGATAGACAGGATTGTCAAAATGAATGGTGTTGGTGTTTTTTAATCTGTAGTTCCTCCATAGCAGCACTCCACCAACAGCCACCAGACAAATGATTGCTACATGGGAAGGACACAGGGAAAGAGATGCAGTGAGAAAAAGGAGACTTGATGGCTGTTATTATTTCAAATAAATTGTTTGGGTTTTTTTCTGGACAGAAGCCTACTTTACAGCTGCTGACAAAGTAACTCACCCAAAGGTAAGACGATATACAGAGCCACTGGGTTAGTGGAGGCAGTGGGTATAGCTGCGGCAAATCCATGTCGGAAGTCTGACGGAAAGGTAAACACAAGACAAGAAGTTAATGATACATGAAGATGACCTGCACTATACACATTGTATACAGCTGGATATGTCAGAGCTGAGAGCAATGTACTCAAAGAAGTGCGCTGCTGAGTTCGCATGTTTTTACCCCACTGATCTCCGAGAGCATAGAGGAAAATACTTTACATTACTCACAGCTGTTTTCCCAAAACACATAATGCTTGCCATACCAATTTTAGACTGATTATAGATCACAGGCCAGTACAGTACAATAATATAATCATTCATAAATTCTTGTAGAAAAGACATCTGAGACTCAGGAGTCAGCTGCCCAGCAGGAGACAACTTACTACAAGAAACCCCCTAAATCACGTGATCCTTTTCCCTGAGTCCATATTTTGTTTAAGTTTGTTAAATGGTCGACAGGAATGTAAAACGTCTATACAATTTGACTTTAATTATCTAAAATACACAAAGTCACCATTGTGTTACTGCAACTTGCCTGGAGAGGTGACTGGAGTCTCTGTGGTGGTATGGGCAGGCTTCGCTGTGTTGGGTGGAGGGGCCTTTAGTTCAGGTGTGGTGGTCCTTACAGGAGGCTTGGTGGTGCGTGGCACAAGCTTGGCTGTAGTGCTGGTGATTACAATGGGAACCGTGGTGGTGCGAACCTGAAGTTTAGGTGTGGTTCGGACCGGGGGTTTAGGTGTGGTGCGGACCAGGTGTTTAGGTGTGGTGCGGACCAGGGGTTTAGGTGTGGTGCGGACCAGGGGTTTAGGTGTGGTGGGGACTGGGGGCCTCGGTGTGGTGCTTGCTGGTGGCTGGTGAGGGGAGGTGGTAGCTGGAGCTTCAGGCTGATTGGGAGCTGCAGGAGTTGGCACAGGTGGAGAAGTGCAAAAAAACCAATGAGGAGGAGTGAGAGCCAGAAATAGGACAGCTTAAACTAATGAATATCTTCTACCTAAATGAATTAATTCAATTAAATTTTCTTTGTGATGTTTTACGACAGTATATTTTGCTCTTACAAAATTACATACCAGGTACACATGTCCTCATATCCCTGGCTAGCATCATGTTATCTGGACAGACACAGGTATATTTGGGGGGATGTCTGCCCACTTGAGGAGCTGCCAGGCACATGAATTCACAGCCTGACACCTGGCACCAGTCTCTCCCTGCAATGGAAAAGATGAGATTTTAATTTAGTTTAACTGCTTTAAATATTTTGAATCCATTAAGTAATAGTACAAACGCTTTCTGCTGAATTAGAAGAGACAACTGACACCACTTTACATTTCTGATTCTTGCTTTTCAACAATGACAAAGACATAATTAAGCAATTGAACGAATAATAGTAGTGAATTACTATCAAAAACTTTGTGGGTGTTACAGATTGCTTTTCCGTAGCTGTTGAATCTCTGTGGCGTTGTAAGTGAATGTCAAAGTCTGGCCAATATTTAGTATTTAATCAAAGGTCTCTATCGATGTGATGTGCTAATCTGATATGCATGGTTCTGATTTTGTTGTGACACTGACATACCAAATAAATCTTTACCCCTTTTTCAGAATTCTGAACAGTTTGTGAAAGTGGTGTCTCTTACCAGTGGGCTGTTTGAGGTTATGATAGAGAATAATATCTTCTGGTGATGACAGGTGCTCAGCCACTGGAGTGATGTCTCCACCCGTCAGCCTGTTTGCACTGAGGATGGCGCTGTTACTGACATCTGTCCAGAACACTCTCTCCTAAAAGCAAAGAAAACAACCAAGATTGAACATTTAAGAGATTGGGCACTAGCAGCAGCAGAAGTGGAGATTACTTCTGTTCACACGTGTAGTCAGGAGTTCATGGCATGTTGCATTTGACAGACTCTGGGTTTATGTGTAACAGACGTTATCAGGTGATAAACATCTACCTCAAACACAGTGAGTCCCAGTGGGTGAGCCAGCTTGTGTTCGTCAATGATGAGGGTGCGCCGACCACCACCCTGCACGTCGATACTGGAGAGGGTGTGCAGTTTAGAGTCCACCCAGTAGAGCCGCTGGTTCAACAGGTCTGGGAAGGAAGCAGATCGGGGGTGGGAGGTCAATATGTCAGACCAGGAATGGATTAAAAAAACACTTGAAATCAGAGAGACGTGAATGCTAGAGTTTACCAAGGGTAATCCCATTAGGCCACACAATGTTGTCAGTGACCAAAGCACTGCGGTCCCCTCCGTTAAGACCTCCCTTCTCAATTTTAGCTGGATTCCCCCAGTCAGTCCAGTATATGAAGCTAGGGGGACAAAAAATGTTGTAAACAAAGAAAAAAACCCAAAAATAATCACTTTAGATTGTAGACACAAGAGAGTGTCTAGGAAGGTTTTAGGCTTTTGTTAGTGCTATCAAACTTACTTGCTGTGAGGATCGACCACAATGGCCCGTGGTTTTGACAAGTCTCTGTGGAAGAGAGTTTTGCGGCGACTTCCATCAGCAGTTACCACGGAGATGGTGCTTCGAATGCTGTCAGTCCAGTACAGGTTACCGTGGACCCAATCAAAAGCAATGCCTTCAGGAGCATCAATGTCGCTACCCATTACTGTGCTGTGATGAGTGGCGTCTTCAGCCAAGTCCATCTGAGCTCTGGATTGACAGTGAGGAGCTGGGGTCAAGCAGGATTAAAGGGAACAAAAACACTACTTTCCTTCTGATTTCATTCTTGCTCACCTGTAGATCTTCTTTTGGGAGATGTCTGACCAATAGATCTCTTTTGTAGCCATGTTCATGTCGAGAGCCACGACGTTCTTCAGGCGGGGAATTATTCTCATGTACTCACTCTTGTCCAAAGTCATCTTTCTGATTTCATGACGGTTGGTGAAAAAGAGGTAGGCGATTGTACCTACAACACGTATTTTTGTTAGTAATTTGATTTGAATTGTTGTTTGTTTAAGGTTAACTTTTCTTACTTCAATTGATCTCTAGTAACTATCCAGCCTTATAACCCCCACAAGAACATATGAAGGAGTTAAATTCTTTATGTTTATTAACAGGACAAAGAACAAATGAGAAAACCATCATCTTTGGACATCAAACTGTGATGTAGTAATGCAACAAACACTCTGGAAAGAACACAGAGTGCTGATATTTACCAATGGCCTTGCAGGCTTTGGTTGCTGGGTCAACTTGGTAACCCTCCTCACACTGACATTTGTAACTGCCTATCTGGTTGATGCAGATCTGGCTGCAGGTGTCCGGGTTGGCACACTCGTCAATATCTGATACAAAGAATGGGGGAACAAATGACATAAAACACACATGACAGTTTAAGGAAAGAGATCGAATGCTGAGTCATTGTGTCCATAAGAATTACGGGATCTTTATCTGACAGCACGGTCACTGACACGGAAAAGTTTGAGTTTGAGTAAACACATTGCACCAACATCATTTCTTAATCTGCCTGAAAACTGAGAGAGAACATAAAAAAGCACTTGGACGTCTGAGTCACTTCTACATGTAAATGTATGAAGGCTTTTACCTTCACAGCGCTTTTTGTCAACCAGGCGATACCCAGCAGGACACAGGCACTCATAGCCGATCTTCATGTCATTGCAAATATGAGAGCAGCCGCCATTGTTGTACAGGCACTCATTGGAGCCTGCAGCAGAGGGAAGAAAAGGTTTACTATGTTTATATGTTTTTCTGAGGACATACAGTCACTAGCATTCTCGAGCTGCAGACACCCTCTTTAAATACACAGAAGTAGTAATTAACCAGACAGTTATGAATGAGAGGCCTCTGCACTCACCACACTCCCTGAGAGGCTCATCTGACCAGTCCCTGCAGTCACGTCGCTTGTCACACACCTTCTCCATGCTAATACATTCCCCACTGCGGCACTTAAACCTGGTTGGGCCCTCACAGTGGGTTGCTGTGTATGAGACAAGAAAACAAGAGATTCAGTTATAGCCACAAATCAGAGATTTCGCAGCTCATTTTCCTGCTAGTGATCTTTTTAGCAAGGGTAGGGGAGGAGAGTCGTACCATTGACACAACCGATTTCATCGCTCATGTCCCTGCAGTCGTATTGGTGGTTGCACTGGCGGCTACCATGGATGCAAGTACCATCACCACATTCGAACTCATCGGGACGGCAGGTTGGATGTGCTGGACAGAAGCAACAGAGAGAATTTCGGAATGACAGACTGTGACAGCACGTAATCGACAGGAACAGAAGAATTTTGCCATCATACTTACCACAGTCAGCTTCATCTGATCGATCAAGGCAGTCAGATCCTCCATCACACTTCCAACTACCATGGATGCACTCTCCGCTGCCACAGTGAAACTCCATGGATGAGCACTGATGAGTGGCAACAGTGTCAGCTCTCGGTGTACCACAGTTACTAGGCCACTCGTCCGAGCCATCCGAGCAGTCAGTATCACCGTCGCAGGCCCACAGGCGAGGAACACAAATGGTGTTGTTGCACTGGAAGGATGCGGAGCTGCAGGTGATGGGTGGGCAGGAGGCCTCGTCACTCCCATCGTCACAGTCTGCCTCATCATCACACACAAAAGAGGACGACACACACTGGCCGTTGCTGCAGCGGAACTCTTTGTCTGTGCACTGCTTTGGAGCTAAGAGAGAGGAGATCAGAAAGTTCAGAGTAATGAATAACTGGGAACACTTTGGAGCAGCACTTCGGAGGGGACAAAAGCTGCGGATTCTGAGAGCTATAAAATAAGATAAATAAGATTTGACTGAGGTAGGACAGATGTGTGGGCCTCTTGCAGCCTGTAGTTAACTTCATTTACCACATCTCTCTTCATCAGCTCCATTCTCACAGTCAGCTTTTCCATCACAGCGCCATGTGCCCGGTACACACTGGTTAAGGCGGTCTGCACAGCTGAACTCTGTCGGTCTACATGTTCTGGCCACTGGAAGTGAGACACACAAAAAACATTAACTGAGAGTACATACATTATGGTCTGACGAAAGGATTGTGGGATTGGCACAAATGCAAAGCAATGCAAAGTCCATTCTCTTGTTGAGTGATGCGTGATACTCACTGCAGGTACCAGGAAGCTCATCTGTGCCGTCTCCGCAGTCATCTGTGCCATCACACACCCATCTGACTGTGATACACTTCCCATTCCCACACTGGAACTGCTTGGTTCCACATGTTGTCAATGCATCTATGACAGACAGATATAAACACACAGTTCAGCTAAAAGGGCCATTGTTTTAGTTACCATGTACCAAGAGGCAGTACAGGAACTCTCCCTATAAACACAGACATGGCTGCAAATGAAAATCAGTCACACAGAATGATGATTGTGCAGAACACTATTAATCAGGATATTTAGTCCTGAAATACTGGACAAATTTAACTGATGCTAACAGATTACAGTTATGGGATCACCAAATGCACAAAATCACAAAAGTCAGTATGGTTCATCCTCTGGGGACCATGAACGCCTGCACAGCATTTAATGGTGACACTTGTTGAGATATTGAACAAGTGTGAACCAAAGAAACGTTTCTCTAGTGAGTATGCTTTTCTTCAGCACACATAAAACATTGCCTCATGTCACAGGTAATGTTAAGGAAGTTGGTTTTTGCTCCATTTTAGTTTAGTTTGGGATTCATTACAGTGTGGCTATGTCTTCAGCAATGGCAAAGATGGTGATAAATATGCTGCCGGAAGAGAAAGAGGCTGTGAGGTAATTACTCCACGGGCCTGTTGGTACTTGTTTTAATAGGGCAGAGAAATGGTTAAACAATGAGTCAAAAGGGGACACTTACTGCATGTGTGTAAGCAGCCCAGCCTGCTTTTATCTGGGAGCTGCGGATGTGCTAAGTTCATAATCGCAATAGAGATCTCATTTTCCACTCTTTGCTGTCCTTGCTGTCATAAATTCATATGCTGAAGACACAGCATCGCTCTCCCAACCCCCACCTTTAATGGACCCAACTAAGCCACTGAACTGAAAGCACCAATTAGACTGTACATCAGAGAGCAGCACTTTGTGAAAAGGTATTAGAGCCCAGTCCTCCCTGTGGCCCCGCGGGCTCCAAAACCCTGGATGGCCACCTGTTTCTGAAATGGGGCAGATGGAGGTGTTTACCAAAAGCAGCACCCACCACCAACAGCTAACAGCTAAGCATTTAGCATTCTCATAGCCTGATATGATACTCTAAGTGCAACATTAGCTTTATACCAAAAAACTCTAATGAAATATTTATGTGCACATATTTACATTTTTAAAAGTTTGTGCCCTGTTAGTACAGATGGGACAAATCCTAAATTATGTATGGCTAGGCATTAAGACATTCATAGCCATGTGGTAAATCATAGTGTCCTGGTAAAGTCAAACATCTGGTGCCATTGGTCATGGTTGATACTTCAGTTGTAGAAGCGCAAAGAGAGACTGATGTCTTCAAGCCTCTGCAGGTAAAGGAGATGGTTTGTGCCACTGTCACCATCACGAATGACTGCAACAGCTGTGAAGTAAATCTACTACTGACTGATCAGCCAAGTGAAAAGTGCATTATGGTCCTTGCTATTAGAGGAGGAGAAAAATCCCTAGAAAACAGTGATGACGACTGGTGTAAATTTTTCACTTCATAAATCTGTTCTCATTCCCTGAAACTCATGGCACTTCACCAAAAACCGAGTTCACACTGGACATACGTCTGTATTTACTTAATGGGCTTAAAGTTCAGACCTTGACAGACAAGCTGGACTGAATGGCAGCCGTATTGATTGACTTTGTGCAAATGTGAGCTGGCGACATAACAAACGGGCTCATGTTTGTTGCCCATTCTGTGACGTCTGGTGCGTTGAACTGATTGGCCACAGCTCTTATCAGGAGACCATTGCTGGTCAGAGACTTGAGATTAACACACCAATCAAAAAGTACAGAACCACTCTGAGATCACGAATTTCTCCTCAAGATTGTACAAATAAAGTTTCTCTGTCCAAACATGGATCAATGTAACACATCTGTGCCTGGTGTGGAAATGTGGATGGGTGACAACCAGTTTCAACATGTTTTGGCACACAGCATTTCCCAGAAACAACATACTGCAAACTGGTCTGACTGCGACTTCCCTTAAGACTGACAGACTAACCAAAAGTAAAGGAATGCAAGACAATGTCTGTGTTTATATTGGAGGATGAGTTGGAGGACTTCCATTCATTTCCACAATACAGGGAGTGTCAGGGGATGGGAAACAGCCTCCTACAAACAGGCTAGATATTGCATCACGCAACACAGCTCAGATTCATCCAACTGTTCCCCTGGTAGATTTTTTTATTCGGTGATTTAAATACAAGTGGCGCCAATTCCCACATCATGAATGGCAAAAGCCTCAAAAACCGGCTTTTCAGAAACCCCGCTTGCCATCTCTACACAGACTGCATTCACTCTGCTCAAACCTCATTGGCTGCACAACCTGCTACAAGCTGAGCGCCAGTGAATGAAAAGCACACACACACACACAAAAAAGAATTTCGGCTGTTCAGATATGGGAAATTATGAGGTTGAGTCGACGTGAGATATTCTTTGTGAAGAATACGCAGCGAGTACAGCTTTGACCTACATTCTGTGAATAACAGCGCCCTCCCCCCATCACCTTGCATCCGGTGCTGTCAGAGGAGTGGGTAATTTAAACCCACACGGACTGAATTCTTGGCCAAAATGATATTGATATTATTATTATTGAAATATACATTTCTATGACACAGCATCGAGTCGAAGCGCAGCACAGTTTGACCTCTCATTAACACAGATGCCAAGTCAAAAGTAGTGGAAATGAATGAGAAAACTGATCAAGTCAAAATGAAGGAACTTACTTGTGTGAACAAGGCAGCAGATGAGAAACAACAACGTCGCGTATCGCGGGGGTCCCATGTTCTCCAGCCGCTCTGGAACACTCATCTGCTCTGAAACGTGTTTGGTCTCTGATGTGACTTATTATAACACTATCAGTACTGTGACTGCCTTTTGACACTGCACCAATGGTAGCAAACGCTTTAGTTGTTTCAGAGATGTTTTCTGCAGGAGGAGGTGAGGAGGGATGCTCTGCACACTGTAATGTTTGACAACATCAGACCCATTTCAATGTGGTCCAAAAGTGGGTGGGGAAGACAGGGGGGCCGAGAAGGGGGGTCGGGGGGGGCGGGCTCTGGAGTGGTGTGATTTCTGAGGCACACAGCCCCAACAATTGGGAGGCGGAGCTTTAAAGACTTGGATTTTTACTATGAGTTTAACCCTTTCATAGAGGACGCACATGGAGTCTTCAGATACGCACACTCTCTGCAATGGATGAAAAATTCTCAGCAGGGCCCTCCAGGGGCATTGAAGGGGCCAAGTTTAGTTGGAAAAAGTATTCTGATATGTTGGGAATAAAGATGAAAATTTACGAGGAAAAAAAAAAATCACATTTCTGTAAGAGTTTAGGACTGTAGGTGACCTGACTGTACAGGTTTCACCAGTCACTTTCCTGCCGTTTATTTTAGGGAGTGACACCTATTCGATCCAGTCATACATTACATTACAGCTTTTTTCCTTTCCTGAAAATATTACAACTGTTTTCTCGAAACCATATGATTTTATTTTTAAGAATTGTACCACTTTTTGCCAAAATATTCTGCTTTTTTCAGTTTTTCTGGAAACAGTACTTTTTCTTCTGGCAGCGGGTTGGCAGTTTTTCCAAAGAACATTTCCACTTTTTTCTCACATCATTTTTTTCTGAAAAAAATTACAAGTTGCCTCAAAGTCATTTTCTCAGATCGGTTTCACTTACGGTGAATGAATTTAGTGGCTATAACATCAAGTTTGGAGACCAGCATTTCAATCAAGTCATCAATGTCATTGTTTCTGTGGGGGGAGAAGATTGTCTTCTGTACTATTCTATACCTGCTTGTCACCTTCCACCAAAATACTGGTTAAACAGGCTAATCGACCAGTGGGTAAAGCTTTATGATAAAATACTAAAAATAGTCCAAAAAGTCATCAGCACATTTTTCATCTTCATATCACTACTTCCTGAAATGAGGTTGTCAGCTCTCATAAAAAAGGGTCCAAAGTCTCATCACACTTTGCTGGGTCCATAAGATGGTTTACTATGAGATTTAAATCAGAGGAGGTGCAGAGATAAACCACATCACAGTAGATAAAACCAGCAACCTTGAACCAGGCAGAGACGACATCATTTAGCTCAGGTATACACCTCTGAAACTGACCACAGTTGAATAATCCACATTTTTCTTTCAACATACTTCATGGAAGATGCACTGGAACACTGACGCCAGTTTAAAAACCAAGAAGCCGAAACACATGAAGCTGGTCGTAGTGGTAAGTAAATACACTGACCCTGTCACTATCAGAGGAAGGGTTACACACTCAGATGGCATCTGTGCTATCTGAGTGTGTACATTTTACCGTGTGACCTTCAGTGTAGCTCCAACACAGATAAACGTTGATATATAAATTCAAAGAAACTTAAGAAACACATTCAGTCAGAGCTGAGCTGAACACGTGAGAAATCCTCACAGTGAAAACAAAACACCACCCAGTCGGTAAGTGCAGAGTCTGGTTACATCTTTATTCACTTCAGAGCTAAAGTTGAGCTTCACAGATGCTACAAATGGAATTCAAGGACCGAGGCCAAGACTGTCACACTGCTGCCAGAGATAAAATATGTACTGTAAGGGCAGTGTCCACGTTAACAGAGAGCAAATACAGATGCAGTGCACAGATCCTTTCCCAAGCAAAAGCATTAGCATTTATCATTAGCGTAGAAAACTTCAAGACAAGCAAAAATCTAAATCATAGTACAGTGTTGTCAGCTAAATTAAAGTATGAAAAGTAAAAGTACTCACTGTGCAGCAAAATAGCCCCTGACTGACATATATTAATAGATTATTAGATTGCTGACACTGATGCATCAGTCTGTAAGCAACATTTTACTGGTCAAGTTGCTTAAGATGCTGTTTCAACTACTTCATATACAGTAGTTTTGTACTTTTATTTAAATAAGTATGAGTCTAGAGTATGAGAAAATGGAAATACTCAAGTGAAGTACAAATACCTCAAAACTGCACTTAAGTTTGGCATTTGAGTAAATGTATCTTGTTACTCCTTACTTGTTTACCTCCCATCAAGGACTCAACACTTTCAGTACATCCTCTCCTCTCAGTTACAGTCACATTACTCAGCACAGTAGATGGATGCAGGATGCACAAGTCAAACAGGAAATGATAATGAAACACCCACTCTGTTTTAAAAATATAGTATGGTATATACAGACCCAGTACACAACAGTTTCTTCAACTGCAGGGACACACTTTGTGTCCAGTGCCGGCCCTTTGCAGAGAGTGGACTCACCCACCTTTAACCCCACTGCACTGTACATTGGGGTGCATTTAATAAGAAGTGACATGGAATTTTCAGGCCTCTGCTAAAACTGGGTCCTTTGGGTGACCGACTGTGGAACATCAAAAGTTTTGTGAACTGTGGCTGAGTTAGCCTGTTACTTTCCACTGAGATGAGCCACCATCCACACACACACACACACACACACACACACACTGCCTCTTTGGCCACTTTATGAAACACTGATTGAAAAGAGAGGTTCCAATGCAGAGAGGGAGACATTCCTGATGTATGCCCTGACAGAACAAGCATGAATAGAAACAAGGGTGCAGATGAGGTTGCAGCACACACCCCTGAAGTGCAACTGATGGGCTTTCGCTTACTCTCATTATGCACAATCTAAATCTCCCCAGTCTTTGTAAACAGTTTCTGGTTTTTCCAGTATGCTTGCCCCCACAGCCCTCTTCACATTCACTGCTTCTCCTGACAAAACAAACAAAAAAAACCAAAACAAAACAATGTGTTGGCTCCAACTGATTTTCTGTCTCAGTCTTCCCTGTAAGTTCAAATCGGGTTCTTCCAGATGCAGTTAAACACGTGGGAGAGTGCGGGTGAGTTTCTGCAGTAGAAACATAGGCAAAGGAAAGATGTCTGTCTAGATGTCTCCACCAAATGTTCCAAGTTTAATTTTGCATTTGTTCAGCTATCCATCATCCACTGATGATCCACTTACCAGCACAGGGATACATTCCTGGACTGGATAGGGCGTGCTGCTCAGTAAATGACCTGTTTCTTAGATACATTTGGCCTTGGGAAAAAAAAAGATAAGACTGACACTGTGTTGAAATGGTTCAGAATGATGAAAGTGCGCAAATCTACTCCAGATTCAGATATCATTTAACGGTGACTACTAACTAACTACTTTGTGTAATCTTAGAAGTGAATATTCATAGAGGAGAGAGCAAATGAATCCTGAAATAATGACAGACACAACTGTATAAACAAACATTCACTCAGGAATATTTGCCTGCTGGGAGAATCATGCTTGCTGGCGAGTCTTGTTTCTCAAAAACTCAGCCAAGACATGAGAAATCACCCACACAGCAGATTTGTAGCTTATATATAACCCTTCATGTTTGTTCAGGTGTTGGAGCATTTGCCCCTACATACTAGCAAAATCACGTGAGGGGAAGAAGGATGAGTTTCTGCAGCAGGCTCGTCGAGTAACTTCAGAAGAGTGAGGAAGGTGTTAGAAAACTAAGATGAGAAGATTAGAGGAAAGCTACACCTCCATGCTTTTAGAAGCTCAAGAAAAGATATTTGTAAGTGATAAAATCATTCAGTATGTGGTAACTGAAAATTCATTAAAACTACTACCGTAATCTAATCATTAGCTAAAAGTGATGGTTGAAATTGTGATATAGTAAATTAAATGTTTCAAATAGGTAAAAGTAACTGATTGACATTTGAAAAATGGGGCTAAAAGTATTAAATAAATTCTGAAACATTGCAAAGTAAAAGATAAATGGTTGAAATTATACCCAACATTAGCTAGAATTAGCCTAATGGATAAACAAATGACATTATTAGCTAAAACTAATTGAAAGCAGTTGAGATGGTTACCAGTAATACTTAAATTGTCGGAAAAGTCAAGAGTGAAAAGCAGTGCATCGACAGTTATGACGAACACATCTGAAATGGAGATGGATGAATGGGTAAAATGACCAGCTACTGCAGCTCGTAGATTGAGAGAAAACTTGACCAAACTGACACACGGACAGCCCAGATGCATGAAAAAAAATAAACCTGGACAAAATCAACTTTAAAACAATAATAGAGTTAAATAACATCCAGTTTAAAATAACAATAATAATAATTACATCTGGCAGATGACTGGGGATGTTGGTCAAAATGTGACTGCTTGAGTTCATCTGACAGGACCCCAGGGGCACCTCCATAAGGTTGGAAAGCACTGGAGTCTATGGTTTAAGTAAAAACAAACTGGCTGTGATGTACAGGATGGAATTAAGCCTCAAGTAAGCAGCTACCTGCTCTTAGTAGGCCATCTAGTGTACAGATGTGATCATGGCAGTTTATAACCTGAGCTGTGTATTTTGGACAAAGAAAAACAAAGCCTACAGATTAATTATGAGATGCCTTTATTGTACTTTTTGGAATCCAGTGACACCGACACGAGAAAATGGTCCTATCCCTCCCTCCCCCTTTACATACACAACCTGAGAGGGAGGGGCTGCAGGGTGGGATATACCGTGATCCCGCTTGTAGTCTTAAATTAAACACAGAGATAATAGTGAAGACACATCCAGGTGCATTTCCACAGACACGCACGACATGCATTCAAAAAGGGACTTCAGGGAACGCAGCGACGCGCGGTTCCTGTATGCTTTGTCTTAAAGTAAAAGACGACAAAATTAATACCACTTAAAAAAACAGTTAGCTGTCTTAATGGCCCACGATCAGTCTATAGTTCAGGCTCTGTCAATTTTCCATTTACAGGAGAAAACAAAAAAGGCAAAAAGACACTACTATTCATACTGGGAAAATGGTTTAAATATGGAAGTGGATGGTTCATATCTTTCATATTTTATTATTTTTTTTACTGTTTTTTAATTAATGGTATACTTTAATGAGAATACAGTTGTCTCACTAAAAATCAGCTCATCTAGGTAAAACTAGGCCCTTTCCACTGACCGTCTCCCTGCTGTATCTAAGTAAAATATATAAAGTCCAGTTGAGGGGCTCAGTGGGCCATTGGCCCAATCACAAGTGGTTTCACTTCAATCCTCCTCGCTGCCACTGGCTGAACGCTCCTGAAACAAAACAACACAAAAGGAAACAAAGATTTGCTGACAGAAGTACACAGAAGTGCAGTATTCACAAACAGTATGACACATGCAATGACATATCTGAATTTGATAAAATCAAAAGTAGCAGAGCCATAAAGATCAGACATGAGATTAACATTATTACAAATGTGTTGATGTGTGCTCTGACTTTTTCTGTAGCAGCACTGTGTGCAGGTCATTAATAAAAAGAGGAAAACAATCTATTCCTGTTTGTGTTCCAAGGACCTTTTGTGTTCTTTTTGCTGCATTTTTTATGCTGATACTTTAAGTTTAAAATTTTGGTTATGTACCATTAGTGTCTTGTGCATACCCTTTAAATTTCAAACATTGTGATGTGTGGATGCCAACTACCTGTGGGACTAACTATCATTATGTTTGATCTATAAAATGTTGCTGATTAATTTCCCGATGATTTTAATTAATTGATTTGAATCAAGTATTGCCACAGCAGAGGTAACATAACAAGCAGACACATATGAACCAACCAGATTAAATCTAAAAACACTGACTGTTGCAATACTGCTGTATGACCTTATTTACTTTCATTTGGTCCAAGTCACAGAATAGTGAAAAAAAAGTCTTTAGCGTCAAACCCAACAGCAAGGACACATGAAGAATGTCCATGTTTTGTTGCTGTTGCCTCACCTCCTCTTGTTCCTCCTCGCTGTCATCGTCGCTCACCACAGGTTTAGCCCGGGCCCCGCGGCCCCTTCGCCGTTGTCCTTTACCTCCTCGCTCCCCTTTTTCTTTCCGGCTCAGCTTAATCTTCACCTTCACTGAACGAGCTGACAGAAATCAAAGATGGTGCATAAAGGGCCCCTCATCTGATTGAATGTAAAAGCTTTGTTTCTGGTACTCACATTCAGACTCTGAGCCTTCATCTGGCTCCTCCTCCTCCTCTTCACTTTCCTCTCCTTCGCTCTCATCCTCCTTCTCGATCTTCTGTCTCACGCTGGTGAAGACAGACTGCAGCACAATGGAGTCCTCATAGATCTGTGAGATTGGCAGAAAGAGACCATGTTAGCTTTCCTCGGGTTTGATAAGTATTTTCCAGAGGAAGCTTATTCCACTATTTACTTATTTTATTTTGACTAAGAACGTGGCTGCTTTTGGCTTTACTCACCAGAGAGCCCTCCAGGTTGAAAGTCTGGGCGTTCTGACACAGCAGCATCACATCCTTCTCGAGGTCGTTCAGGCTGCGGTACTTATGGCTCCGGATCCTCTCCTGATGGAAGGAGGGAAGAAAAGACGGCAGCAGTCAGGCAAGCAGTAAATTATCAGATGCAAAAGCAAAAAGACACGTTCTTATTTTTATCTCAACACGAAGAGAACGTACTGTGTTTACTTTTGATCTTTACCTTTATCTTTCTGAAGTCCACTGGTTTGCGGATGAGCTCATAGTACTCTGGCAGCTCTTTGCGAGATGGCAGCTGGATGAAGACTTCGCTCAGCTGTCGGCCATTACTGATGAGAAATGGAAGTTTAATATGTCTCACTGTGAGTCAATGCTGACACTAAAATTGCCTCTTCACAAAACCATAACCAGGATTTGTTTGTTTGGAATACAGATAGCGTTTCTGACAGTTCATTTGGACAGCTTTACTGAAGCCAAAGCTCTCTCTCAGTGTAAAAATCGGGTCAAATATCGCATAGATTATGAAATGTTCTCACCCATCCTTGTATTTGATGACAGCATCAACAATCTTCTTCATCTTCTTGGTGAGGGAAAGAGGGTTGGGGGAGAGCTTCTCAGCAGGCGGGCGACCACGTTTCTTGGCCTTCTTCACATCCTCGTCCTTATCCCGTCCCCGGCCGCTGCTGGAGCTGGGTGTGGATGGGCCACCGTCGTGATCGCGGTCTCTCTTGCGCTTTCTGGTCGTCTTCTTGTGACGCACTTCCTCCTCAATGTCCTCGAGATTTCCCTCCTCTATAGCCTGCGGTGAGGAGAAATGATCACTGAGCCACATCTAAGGTGCGAAGTTTTCTCACAAGCATTTTCTCACTACTAAACATAGTAACATCCCACCTTAAGCCATTGCTTCTCAGTGAGCGAGTCACTGTAGTCCACCTCCTTGCGTTGGCGGGATCCTCTGCCAAACATCTTCTCTTCCTCCTCTTCACAAGTTAGCCTCTCAACCTCGGCGTCATCTTTCAAAATCCAACTGGGCAGGTCGTCCTCTTCCATGAGACGAGGTTTCCTCTTCGGGTTGCGGGCCTCTTCGCGGCGTCGGTCTAGATCCATACGCTGCAATAAAGAAAGAACGCAGCAGGGGGTTTAGTGGAGGCGAATTATAAAATTAAAACTTATAATAATTAATATGGAAGTGGGACTAACCATGAACTGTTCAAATTCCTCTTCACTTCTGGCAATCATCTGATTGACCGTCTCATCGTCAGGCACTTCATCTTCCTCCTGCAGACAAATGAGACACAGTGAGTGACAAGAAACTATTAAAAGAATTATGTGGCACCTCAGAGCCAAGTCTCTGAACTAATGACTGTTACACGAAAACACAAAAGTAATTCAATGCATATCACTATTTACCTTATGTGGGCATTCTAAACATCGTTTCAGGACTGTGTTACATGGCTAAAAGGTGAGTTTAACTGAAACTGTATTTGATCAGTGAAGCATCATAAAGCAAAACATACTTTTGAAAGCAGAAAGAAGAGGTATCACAGAAGAAAAGTATTTATATTCAGTATGAAAGACAAAGTATATTAACCATCAAAGGTTATGCAGAAGCAGAAATACATAAGCGAGAAAAGAAGTCTGGATTGCGGAAAGCTCACAAATCCTGAGAAAAGAGGGAACAGGGAAAAGAGAGAGAAGAAAAGAAACAAAAAGGAGAGAATGAAGAGGTGGGGCAGCGCACAGGCGGATGTGGGTGGGCGGGCGATGTGGGAACACGTTCAGATCACACCCACCCACGCCCCCCTAGTGCGGCAGCCACCTCGAGCCCCGACCTCGTCCTGCTCCTCGTGCTCCAGAATGGCCTGTAAGAAGGCCCGACGTTCATAGCCTGAAGACTTCTGGTCGAACATGCCAGCTTGGATGACTTTCTGGTCCACGTTCAGTTTGTATTTGGCCGCTGCCAGGATCTTTTCCTCCACGCTGTTGACTGTGCAGAGGCGGAGGACGCGCACTTCGTTCTGCTGGCCAATACGATGGGCTCTGTCCTGGGCCTGCAAGTCCTGTAGGGGTATGCACATATGATTTGTTAGGAAGGAGTCGCTGTGTGCATGTTGTACTATGGTGACTTTGTCACAACCTAGTTGTTCATCAATAAAAGACAAACAGTATACCCCCCCAAAAAATATGTCCATGCCATAAATGAGACCCTTGTGGATAACAACATGTTTGTTTGTTTGCATTTGAGTACCTGATGTGGGTTCCAGTCACTGTCAAAGATGATGACTGTGTCAGCAGACTGCAGGTTGAGGCCCAGGCCTCCTGCCCTGGTGCTCAGCAGGAACACAAAGTACTCAGAGGCTGGGTCATTGAATGTCTTCAGCAGCATGCCACGGTCCTCAGCCTTGGTGGTTCCTATGAGAGGGGGAAAAACAGTGTTAAAAGTGGATCTGAGCTCCATATAGTTAGGCCCGTGGGAAATAAATACTAAGGAGAATAACCATTACATATTCATTTACAAGTCTGCTATGAAAACATTCTCATAAAAGAGACAAGGTTTGGTACTGTTTGAGCATTGGCCCTGGACAGAGGTGACTCACCATCCAGACGCAGGTACTTGAAGTTACGGTAGGCAAAGTAATCCTCCATGATAGTCATGAGTGAGGTCATTTGACAGAAGAGCAGCACTTTGTGGTTGGTGGCCCTCAGCTTGGGCAGGATGCGATCCAGCAACTCAAACTTCCCAGAGGAGCGGAACAGGTCAGGGCTGGACAGGCAGAAGGAGCAGTATGAGGAAGAATGAGTCACTACATATAACATATATCCACACCCACATTTGTGTTACAAACACACAATTTCAAACTTTACGTACCCACTCACGATTCCACCAGAATAACCAAGATGCTCGGAGAAGGACTCCTGTGAAACAAACAGGGCAAAAAGGTTCCATTCATTTTACTGTGAAGTCTATCTGCATTCTGCAAACTGCTTGTACTCTTGTAGTGGACTGCTGAGAAAAGTTTAGATTAAAGTGGAGCTTCTGTTTTTTACCTCAATGTGCTGGAACATGTAGGGGTGGTTGCAAATCTTCCTGAGCTGCATGATGGTGTTCATCAGGGTCTTCGTACCACCTTTACCCTAGAAAATTCAGAAGGAGAAAAAAGATTAAAAAAATAGTTAAATGTCTAGAAAATTCATTTTCACTGATTAAGTTTAAAATACACTTTATTCTCTTTACCTTCTTGTCTTTCTCTGATCCATCTGTGAGCAACACTCCTTTGGCCTGCATGTGCCTGTACAAAACCCTCTGCAGGGCTGACATGTCGCACTTGATCACATACTCCACCTAGAATATAATAAGGTCTTAGGAATTATTAACTTTCTTCTTAGTTCTTAGTTCTTAAAAAATGCATATATTTTCACATTTGTGTGAAAACCGAAGTTAACAAGAAAGCAAGCGCAGAATTTGGCTAAACAAAAGTTAAATGTAATGAGGGGAAAAAACTAACTCAACTGTACGCTGACAATTCAATTTTATGAAAAACTATTTAACAAATTTATCTTAAAAGGCTCTGATGGTACATCAAACAGAAAAAGTTGGGAATCACTGGTGTAGAGCATAAAAATTAATGAAGCAATGAAATCACAAAGAATGAAATTATATCTAAACGTGCAAAACAATGTACGAATATGTATGATAACAACATTATGTAAATTTGAAAGCAAGCTGACCTTCTCGGGCAGCTGGGCCTCGACTTCTTTTTTGAGTCGACGCAGCAAGAAAGGCCTGAGCACCTTGTGTAAACGTCGAATGATCAGAATGGTCTCTTCTTCATTCAGGTCAACCTTTAAGGTAAGAGAGGATGAGGAGGTTATGTTCAGAAACAAAAAGCACTGTACAAGCAATTTGTGAATTGTGAAGGTTTATTTATGCATATTATCTGGTTTCTTTATTTTTACTTGTATGATCACAGTAAACCCAAGCAGACTATAACGCACCTTCTCTCCAGTCATGGCGAAGGGAGCGTTGAACCACTGTTCAAATGTACTGCAGCTCTTGAAAATGGTGGGCAGCAGGAAGTTGAGCAGGGCCCAGAGCTCAGGCAGCTTATTCTGCAGCGGAGTGCCTGTGAGCAGCAGACGCCGTGGGGCCAAGTAGTGCGTGTTTAAGACCTGGGTCAGTTTACAGTGGTGGTTCTTCATACGATGGCCCTCGTCTACAATCATGTACTTCCAACGAAGCTTTGGGAGGAAATACAAAAGAGAAAAGCCTGAGAATCTGATGCATGAATGAATACATTTTGTGAACAGCCTACAACTAAAGCTGAGGATCCTTCCTTACCTTCGCCAGCACTTGCTTATCTTTAATAATGTACTCATAGGTGGTAAGCAGCACGTTGAATTTGCCACTACGCAAAATGGGAACGAATGCACGACGAGCAGCTGGAGAGCCCTGAAAATCAATAGAAGATGTTTTTCATTGATGTTCAACAACACAGGCACTTAAATCAGCCACATTCCTTATATTTGACCTAAAGTTTTTAATTCTTTGCCTCATGACAAGAAGTGACTGAAAATACAAGTGGGTGCCACTGACCTTGTAGGAGACTTTCACAACAGATGGCGCCCACTTATCAAACTCATAGACCCAGTTTGATAGAGTTCTGTTGACAAAAGACACAACAGAGACGTTTCTAATCTGCTCAACATATGAACATAAAACCACCCTTAAAACTTTCTTCAAGTTTATGTTGGCACAGATGAAGGGAACTGAGGAAGATGTGTTGGGGCTTACGAGAGTGGTACAATGATGAGGAAGGGCCCGTTGAGGCGCTTGTACTCCATGAGGTAAGTGATGAGGGCGATGGTCTGGATCGTCTTCCCGAGACCCATCTCATCAGCCAGGATCCCATTCAAGTTGTTGTTGTAAAGCGACACCAGCCACTCCAAACCTTTGATCTGAACATAAATGGGTCAAATTTAGCTTCAGTTCACTCAACTCATTAAGCATCTCACTACTAAACAGAAGCACATATCTGATAAAATCTCACAAGTATTGGACTCCCTAATAAATGATGCTATCCTACACTTCACAGCGTGTTTTGGTTGTATACCTGGTATTGCTTGAGCTGCCCGTTGACCAGCAGTGAGGACTGTTTGTCCACTTTCTCAGTGACAGCATGAGCCACAGCGTAGTAGGACTGCAGACCTCGGTTGAAAGATGCATTACCGTACTCATCATCGACATCCTGCTTGGCGTGTCTGGTGGAGGAAAAATACAATGAGACCTTTCTGGGCAAATAAAAAATGACAAATAAAAACAACTATAATACAAACATAAAACAAAAGGTGACATTTAGTCTAATTTTATGTAAGTTAGGTTACACAAAACTAGACTAAATGTCACCACTTACACACTACTTATAATTTTTAATAGTTCTTTGTTCATTTATTGCCAACAAAGACGGCCAAAAGTCCATCTTACTCAATGATGTGCCGAACATCCACTTCAGATACATCTTCACTGTCTGGGTCAGGAATCTTCTTCTTCTCGTCTGCTAGAGCTGAAGAGGGCTGAGGCTGCTCATCATCTTCCTCCTGACAAAAAAAAAAAAAAATTAAAAAAATAGCAGTCAGGAAACTACAAGAATTTACAAATGACCATTTCGTCATGATGTAAAGATCACTGTGCATCTCTACCTCGTCGTCGTCCTCCTCTTCTTCTGAACCGCTGCCTTCACTGTCTGAACGTGGCGCCACTTCATATCTGCAAAGGAACAAAAAGTTTAGAACAAGGTTAAGATAAAACTATAACTTTTTACCCTTTATTGCAGAACATCAGCAACATATTCAACAAACAATATGAATATCTCCCTCACAAATGTTACTATTAACCAGATATGATGCTGACCCTGGGTTCATTTCAAGCCAGGCCTCCAGCTGGCCAGCCTTAGGTGCCTCGACCCCAGTCAGTATCTTTCCACTGTCCACGTGGATGACCTTCACCGGCAGGTCACTCATTTGACTGGTCTCATCTAAAGGCTGGGAGAGGAGAGGATAAGAGAAACACATTAATACTGTGAAGAACATGTTAGGTATATGGACAAACAGCACTTAAGATTAATGAGGACATTTTCTTGAGGAGGATGTGGTCCTCCTTAAACTTGCCTCTCCGTCAGGTCCCAGAGCAGCAGCACCACCCTCCACAGTCTCTGGCTTCTGAAAATACAAAAGAAAAGTATACATAAAAATGGAATTTATAGCAAAAGAGACACACACCAATGACTGTTATACACACGTACCTTCTTTTTCTTCTTCTTTTTCTTCTCTTTAAGAGCTTGTGCGGCTTTGTGAGCCCGCACCAACTCGGTGAGGTTGGCCACGTACTCGTCTGTCTGCTGTAGCAGGTAGGCCAGACGCTTGTCTTTCTTTTGGTCAATGAGTTTACGATAGCCTTCTTCATCTTCAGCCTGGGACAAGAAGGTTAGACCAACATATTAATAACAAACAACATGTCTGCCTTATCCTTCTGAAATTAGCAAATACAGACTCATATGGTACTAAGCTGTCTCACCATTAGCCTCCGCATTCTCTCCTTCTCAATGCGCTCATTCTCTTTCTTCTGCTCACGCTCAGTGTTGGCATGATAGGTGGAGACAGCTTTGGTGGCCTTCTGGATCTTCGCTGTGATGGAGCGGTGGTACTCCTTAAAGTCCTTAGCGTGCTGCAGGATGCTGTTGAGGTATTCCTATCAAAACAAGAACACACAAAGCCACATCTGTTATATTCCTCTCTTAAACCTTCTGGTTTCACTTTGTGCTCTGTTAAAAAGTGTTATTACTGTTCCTCTGCCTCAAGGTGGTTTGTATAGTTTTTGGAAAGCAGGTCACAACAAAACCAAAAATTGGATGTTGGTTACTGTCACCCACGTGAGCCATTTCACACAGTGTACCTGGTGTTTCTGGCGACGTTTGCGCTCCTGCTCGATCTTCTGTTGTTTCTCAAGCTTCTCTGTAATGCGGGCCTCGCGTAGAGACTGACGTTTGCTGCGCTTGTAGGCCTTAGCGTTAAGGGCAGTTTCCAAAGCAGTGTCACGACGCATACAAACCACCACCTCTTGACGGAGCTGTAAGCACCAAGAAGTGAACAAAATAAACACTGGATGTATTCCACTGAGGAAAACAATGACGGGCGAGTAACACTGGAGACTCGTGAAATAAGCAGGGGTTATATGTCGTCTATCGTTTAAACATTCCTTGCAGATCGATAACTTCATGGTTACCTGTCTCTGGAAGTTAAGTAGCCTCAGGGCCTTGAGTTCGATGGTGGCCTTGGTGCGCAGGTCACCTGCTAGAGAGCCAGGTAGGTTCTCCAGCTCCTGGATACGATGAGCAATACGAGCTTGTAGCCTGAAAAAGTCATCATTCAAGTCAACATTAGTGATGACCACAAATTCAAACCACTGCTTTTCCTACCTTTCAGGCTGAGTATCCACAATTTGAAATAAATTATGTACAACAACTTTACATCTTCTTAGATTTTTCTGACTCATGGTATTCATGTTCAAAAACGCAGACATAACAAAGATGCAGTTGTTGTCACGTTGACATGTCCAAATGAGAGACAAGCACTGTGTGCCTTCTATATTTTCAAAAAGAACGTCAAGTATGTTTTTCCATATAATGCCCCACCCTGTCTCACCTGTATTCTCTCTCCTGGAGGATCTCAACGGGGTCCAGCCCGCGAGGTTTTTGGATGGGGGTTATTCGGTTTTGCTTCTGGTGAAGCATCATGGGAGGGGGCAGGGCAGGCTGCCCTGGGGACTGCGTCTGAGGCGGCATCACTGGGGACGCAGCAGGGGGTACAGAGGGAGGAGCGGGAGAGGGTCTGCCAGTGGGTTGAGGTGGAATCAGCTTCTGAGGAGGGTTGGAGGGGGCAGCAGCATTAACCATTGGTCCTAGAAGAGAAGAGTCAAAGGAGGTCACTTTTAATGCATGTGCACACAAACATACAAAGGGCTGAGGGACGTGAGCATCTGGAGCATCAGGTTTACCTTCAGGCCATGATTTTGGTGGTCCATTGGTAGGCTGGCCTTGCATAACTGGGGGAACTCCTGCAGGTCCAGGAGGCGCCATATTTGGACCTACTATTCCTAAAACAAGAAGAACAAGATGATTTTTCAGGTAATTAAAAAAACACTGAGACAGCTAAAGAACAAACTAAATATTCAGCCACCAGGTGTCTCTGCTGAGCCATAAAATATTTCTTTGTTTTAAGCTAATGTTGAAAATATGTTAGGATATCATTTTCCTAAGAGCCATATAACCAAAATCTACTAAAAAAAAGCATTCTGACTTAACTCACCATGTGGTCTGTTGTAGTTGGCCTGAGCTGGTCCCGGACCAGTCCCAGGCCCCCCACCAGGTCCTGTAGTGGGTGGCATGTTGGGCATTGGCTGTGGCTGCATCCCTGGCATGGGTCTCTTCCCCTGCACAGCCATCTGCAGGTGCTCTGGTAAGGGCTGACTGCGTGCTAGCATCTTGTAGGCCATAATCTGAGCCCTGAGTTGGTGCAACTGGTTCTGGTTGAAAGGAGTGGGTCCACCTGCACCACCTGGTCCACCTCCTGCTCCACCTGGTCCACCTGGAACCTGGGGACCCCCACGGTTAGGCTGACCCATTCCCTGGTTAGGGTCCCCACTGCCTTCCATAGGGCCAGCTCCAGGTCCAGAGGGACCTCCGGGCATCATAGGACCAGAGGGAGGTCCGTTGGCTGGGACGGGACTAGGTGCATGCTCTGAGCCTCCCAATGGAGAGGGGTAACCTGGGGGACACAGAACAGATGTATGATGGGTAACTCAAAAAATACTCAAGCATAGCCCTGTATTTACATGAGAGAGGATATACTGACTGTCATTAAGGTTTAGAAGTATCAAAGTATTTTACCAACTAAACCACATTTGGCCAAAATGACTAAAAGCAAAGCTGCACGTAGTTTTACTCTCTTTCAGTTGCTTTACCTAACTTAGACATATCTCCATATCATACACGCTGCTGTCACTACCATTTCAGTGTTCCTGTGTGTCTCTCTTCCTATTCTCTTTTGCTTACTGACTGTGTGGTTTTGTAGATACAGCTGTCTTTGTTGCTGTCTTAAAGGGGAAGCTCATGAACATCGCTCCTCCCATCCTCCCGCCTGCTGCTGTCTGATCACGCTGCCAAACCAGCAGCGATACAAGAAGAGAAACCGGCTGGATGGGTTTTCTCACACACACAGCAGAGTATGTGCAAATGACTCAGTGATCTGTTGTTCCCTTCTAGAGCGTTTTAGTAACAAAAAGGAGAGCCTCAATTTTAATCATTCATTACCCACTGCACCATGAGTATTGCAACCTTCAGACTGCAAGCACACCACAATGATATCAATGTGAGAATGTATTCACGCAAAGTTCTATTCCTCTATAACCTACAACACAGACTACATTAAACACAGTATTGTGTGATTGTTACCTTGGGAATGTTGGTCCATTGGGCTTGGAGGGGGTCCCATCCCACTGTGCCCACCTGGTCTCATGGCCATGCCCTTCATCTGACTGTAGCGGGGGTCATCAGGCATTCCCTTTTCATGCATGGCTTCCATGGGCTGATTATAAGAGAGAATTATTATTTTTATGAGAGGTTCTAACTATTATTTTATAACTGCCCCAAAGCTATACACTTTGTACAGTCTTGGCTTTGTACACTATAACCTGAAATGGTAATTACCAATGCATGAGCAGGGAGTAAGCAAACTGCATAATCACAAAATGTTCAAAAGATGAAAAAACAAACAAAAAAAATTAATATTAAATACAATTAAATTTGCGTATTTTCAGTCCAAGAGGAAAACATATTAATGAGGGCAAACAAAGCATAAAAAATGACTTAGTACTTTGTGCATCTGGTGCATGTTGTCCTGAGGATATCCTGAGGGTCCCTGTGGTGGGTGGGGGTGTCCAGATCCAGGAGGTCCTGGGCTGGGCCCCATCATGCTGTGGGCTGAGCCTGGAGATGGACCTGGACTGGGACCCATCATACCTCCTGGAGATGGTCCTGGGCCTGGGGAGGGTCCAGGCCGAGGTGTCCCTCCCATTGGGGGATCAGGGGTGGACATCTCTCAGGGGAAACGGGGAATGTGTGGCAGCAGCAAGTACCCCTGTGAACAGAGATGACAACTAGAATGAACGCAATGATCAGAACCCATCAGTATTCATGCACACACATTTGTATATTTACTTAAACAAAAAATATAACAACCAAACAAACAAAAAAAAAAAATCACACTGCGGTACCTTATGCATTTTGCTGGTAATGAATCATTTTAAAAAGATTAAATGTGGGGTACCACAAGGGTTTGCATTGGGCCCAAAACTTTTCATTTTAAATATCAATGAGATCTCTACAAAACATTGCTTCGTCACAGACAAAACAAAATATTTTTTTTTAGTTTTGAATAAGATTTAAAGATAATTACAGTGTGTAGTACAGTGTGTGAAATGGTCATTCTTAAGAAGTAATTTAATGAAAATAATTGACATTTGAACTGGTATAAAATTAAATTAAGTTTTGGGGATTTTTTTGTTTTGGGTGGACCACAAATGTACTTGAAAACCTTATATAGAACATATAAAAGAAGAAAGTGTGTAAAGGTATTGCAGTTTTGAACAAGGACCAGAACATTTTTGATTGTGTTGCATGTTGTATTCTGTGCATTCTACCACTTTTAAGTTGCGCAGAGGCGTGGGGCAACACATATATGACCAATACTACATCTCTGTGTGTATTAAAGAAAAGAGCAATAAGACATACAAACAAGGTGAATGTAAGACAGCATACCAATGGACCACGTATCAAGTCACATTTGAAATATGAAGAATCAGTTGATTAAATAACACTATTACTAATATGTTAAGTCATTAAAGTCAGAAATGAACTTAATGAATAATGCTTCTGTTAAGATGACTGTCACTGAATATATTTGATAATGTATTGTTTTTATGTGATCTGTGATTAAGAAATAAAGCAGGGAAAATGGATGGCCATCGGGGAAGGCAAACTTCTGTCTGCACATAGTAGTTTGGATTACAGTGTGTTATTTGTTTTTGTAAAACTGCTTTTGGAAATGATACACTAAATCTTCCTCGGGATCAATAAAGTATCTATCTATCTAAAATGAAATAAACTAAACTACATTGACACTATTGATCAAAAGTATGTAGTCAGCAGCTTAGACAGTTAGCAGAAAACTCAGAAAGCAGCTCTCAATAACACCTGTGGATCACTGCTCCTGTTAGGTAATTTTGCAAAGTGATGCTCTGTGAAACCACACAAAACTGCACCCCCCAGCATACGTTACGTTAGCTTGAACCCAAACCTCTAAACCACAACTTATCACAGGAAATAACGTTTTATGTTGTTGTGGGGTGAAATGTCCATTCACATACATGCAAAACAGAACCCTTGTTAATTAGAATTGTGACAGATGGTCAGCTGCTGAATGGAACGGCATAATTAACAACACTGATACCACATTATCTCACTTCTAACAATAACAAGTAAGAAATGTTACTTTATCTACAAAGTATAAACTTCATGCACATAATACGTAGCCAGGAGGTCATTTAAATTTTCATTTCATGGGTCAAGACTATAATCAAAAATATGCCGACAAGGCTCTTTTGAACAAGATACAACGTTTGCTGACACAGACACATACATCCTTTAAAAGAGACTGATACGACAGTAGCTCAAAGTGAAAACTCTGTCACTCCAGGTGTTAGAATGTTTACATTTTCAAGAAAATAATACTTAGGGTGGCTATTACTAGCATAGGTAGCTTTGCTAGCGTTAGCCGGGCCTTGGCGGATTTTATAGTTAACCTTACATTATGTCCGTTAGCAAAATGTAAACCTGTCGTATTAACCTTCCGCTGTACACGAAGTAACGTGGGTAAACTTATATTCACTGGACAACTTGTTCATCCGCGAGAAGACGCTAAATTGATGGTAAAGTCACAAAGAACACAAGCCCGACTCAGACTAGCCAGCTAGGTAAAAGCACAACAACATAAGTTGGCTGCTGACGATGCCTAGCATGCTAGCGAGCTAGTTGAGTTAGCCTAGCCTGCCACGCTCTCCCAGGCCAATTAGGCACAAAAATGTGTTGTTTCTCGAGCTGTTTGTCCAGATGCGGCGAGATGTGAAATGTTAGAGCATCCCTCATCGCTGGAGTTGATTGATCCAACGCGCCTCCCGTACCCTTGGCTGGGTGCTCCGCTCTAAGCACATTTCCAAAAACAATTTTCATTCATTGCACACTGTCGCGCCACAGCAGCGGCACTGTAATGTCGGTCTCGTCTTTTTCCTCAACAAAAACTACCTTTAAAAAGCACATGCACCCTCTTACAGCAGCGTTAAAACACAGACAAAACTCGTCTGGTCTCAAAATAAATTGATAGCCGACTTACACAAGTGGCGAAAGGTGATGTTTGAATCCCCACCGATTACAGCGTCTCTTGGTTTTCCTCTTAGCCAGAAACAAAGACCGACCTACCCAGTTGGTTTTTTTCCTTCAACCCCCCCCCCCCTCCCGGCAGATTGTATCGCAGGGACCGGCCTGTGCGACTCAATAGCGCCCCCATCCACCGCCTCACTCACTTCCCGCATGCCCAGTAAAGGCTGCATTACAGTGGCGGATGAAAGAGCGAGAAGCCGGCGTGGGGGATGGGAGAGGCATAATTGTCGAAGAAACAGCGAGGGTGATGACTTAACTGAGCGCTTATCCCAAGGCCAAAATATTTAGATACTCTGCCATATGCAAGAAATCAAAGTTAAGAGTATTGTGTCGTATTAGTGGAAAGAGAGAGAGAGAGCGTGGATGCAGTTTATCATATCTCATATCTCTCAGTTATTCAGTACGAGTTACTGTTGGTTTCATTATTAATTCATCTAATACAGTTTGTACATTAATAGATTGTTATTAAATTATTAAATTTATTTAACAATAAAAACAAAACATGTGCCCGTGGAGTTCCCAAAACCCAAGAGGACCTTTTCGACATGGTTGTTTTGTTTGTCCATACGCAGTTACATTACGTTTACGTATCCTTTCATAAAATTATTTAATTAATTCAAATAATTGATCATTAATTGCTTAAGCCCAATTTAGTACTTAAATTCACTTTACCAAACTAACCTCAGGGTGGATATTATCTACAGCAGAGGTTGTTTTGCTTTTGGACTGAGAGTATGTTAAACACTGTTATACTTACAGTTAACCACAAAAGTAGCTCATACTATTTATTCACCTTAATGTTAGGGTTGCTATTTTAGTAATCTACATAATTATTGACAACAGCATACACATCAAAGGTGCTCCAATGTTTCCACCATCGTGTAAGAAACATTGTGAAGCCCATTTTGAGACGTCCATGTAATTTTTGCAGCTACTGCTGAATGCTGGTGGCTGCTCTGCTTCAGGATGAGATCAGGCCTGTGTCAGTATCTTGAACCTGTGTGCGGACTCCCATGCTCTCATGGGACCTACACGGTATAAAAGAAGAAGGGACACTCAGACCTCAGGTGAACAGACCGACAAAGGTTTCAAACTTTATAACGTGGACAAGGACACAGATGGTCTTGTTGTTTACCTCAAAACACACAAGACAGGAAGCAGTGCTGTCCAAAAACTGCTGTTGCATGTAAGCTTTCCCTCATTAGACCTACAACATTACCTATCTACGCAAGTATTTTCATCTGAAAATGCTTTGGTGAAGAGATCCTGAACCTCTGTGGTGGCTCTGCTTTTCATTAACTTGAAATGATTATGCTTGTCAAACCATGCAATGCAAAGTTGTGTCTTTCCTTGTCCCGTTTTCAGATTCAGGGCAGAATTTGCAAATGAGTTACCTAAAGGTTCCTCCCAGTATGATGTACTTTGTAGTCAGATGAAACAAACATCCTTTGTGACCCTCTGAGGAGTTGAGAATTAAATAGAGATCTTTTTTTTTTGTTGTTCATAAACTGTTTATTCAGATAAAAGACAGCAAAAAGTAATCCAGCTCATAAGAATATTTTCAGCAAATTTTGTTTACCAACAACGTGAGACTTTTGCTCCAGTAAAGTTGCTTTCTGTTTCTCATGTGTTAGTCACATGCTTACAAGAATCCAATTTTCTAATCCATTCAAAGGCAAGCACATCCTGTCACATGACATTAAACAGTGAGAGACTGAATGTCCAAGTAGTGCTTGCCTTAAATTCATTATTATTGTTGAATAGATTAAATAAAAGGAACCTTTCGATGGATTTTATGGATAAACACAAACTGGCTGAGATGGAAAAATAAAAAAAACATTCATCCTTCAATTGAATGATATTAATTTAAATGTTCTCACCTTAAAACAATAAATTAAGATACAAATGAGCACAAAACAGCAATAAAAATATACAAGTGTGATGATACTCAACCACTTCATTTCAGGAAACCTTTAAGGAGTCTCTTTAAGGTATTACTTGTGGATGTGAAGACAGTGTTTGTTCTTGCACTCAGTAGTTGCCACACAATGTAGCTGTCACATTTTTTGTGATCATCGATCACGGTATGCCCCTCAGGGCAGATCTGATCTGCTGTTCATAACAGAACAAACTCATCCATGCTGTTGTCGGTGTTGACTCTGCTCAGTTCATCCTTCCTCTTGATAAAGGCGATGTTGTTTGTGGGTCCACTGCTTCCCTCCTCATCCTGACTTTTTCCTTTTGAAAATATGAACATGGGGTACGTGTCCGTAGATGTGGAGAGAGCCTGTGGGAGAAAGAGATGGCACTAAAGCTCTAAACTTCATCTGTTTCAAATCGCTTTCCTGCATGTCAGGCAAACTCACACCAGGCACAAGACAACTCTTCAACTATCAAAGAGCTACACACCAGCAAAATGTCCCATGAATAAAAAGCTGAATAACATAGTCACAAACCTCATGAACGACCGTGCACAGTGATTCAAAGTCCTGTTGCCCTTTAGCATAAAATCCGATGGTACAGCTGGGGTCCATGCGAGAAAAAGGCATTTTCCTGGGGTATTTACAGTGAAACGACTGCAAGACGTGTGGAGATGAAGAAAACAAAAATGAAAACATTTCTATAAAGGTCTGATGTGGACACTGATTCAATATTTACACTCAAGTCAGTTTATAGCAGTGATTCCCAACCAGGTACTTTTACCTCAGCTGGTATTTCTGCAGTTACAAAGGGATACAAAGAAAGATTGTGCAGAAGCTCAACTAAAAAAAACAGACACCACCAGGCATTGCAATTGAGAGTGCATAAAAATAGTTGGCAGATGAGCAGAGCTGTCTAAATGAATAATAAGTACAACTACTAAATAACCAGAAAAAACCTGCCAAATGGTCAAAACATCTCGTGTCTGCTACAAGCAGTACACACAGTATGTCAGGTTAAACAAACCAAAACACTGATGGTTTAATCGTAAAAGAAGTAAAAGTAAAAAATAAAAAATAAAAGTATTCTAATATCCACTTTTATATGGTTAATAGTGTTAAATAACTTTCAGTTTAAACTAACATTCAAATGGATTCATCTGACAGGACTGTGGGAATGAATCTGAAAAGGAGGGTCAGGAACCACTGGTTTACATTGCTAGCTGTCACAGGTGGGAACACAACGTGAAGTGAAAAGAAGAAGAGAAATAGTACTTCCTCATACCTCCAGAGGAAAGTTGGCCTTTGCTACATTAACTGTGGGCTGACAGTAGTGAGGGTCCAAGTACAGCAGATGGTCATCTTTTGCACATCAGAGCCAGAGGAAGAAAATAAGTCAAAAGACTGACATCAAAAGCTGAGCGCAATAATTCTGATGTAGAACGTACTTCACATACCCTGGAAGCCGACGAAAAACAAAGAGTGCTTCGGTTTGCCCCCAATGATTCCAATACAGCACTGTAATGTCAAGAGTCTCTGCGGAGGAGAGATGATGAAAGAGATGTTGTTCTTTGAAACTTAAAAGGCTTTTTTTTCTTGATTTAAAACAGGGACTTCTCTGTTTTCAGGCCATAGAGAAAGTCATGCAGGAGGATGCTGTTTTATGGGACCACACTGTACACAGGGAGAATGAAACCTAGGGTTCAGATATTTTAATGAGTTGTTTCCTAGTAAATTATAGCTTAGCTGTACTACTTTTGCAGGAAAAACCCTTGAACTCCCACCAGGAACCCACTTTGACCCCATAAACTACTTGGTTTACACAGAATGCACATGGCAGTAAATGAATAAATTTGAGTACTTTGACACAGGTGATGTACGAGGAATTGAGATCTTGTCCTCCAAGTCGCACAGGAACCAGAATGATGACGGATTTCCACGACTGAGGGGCAGGCCGCTCGCATAATCTCTTCACATCCTCAAGGTAGACTGAACACAGAAAAAAAGGACAAAACACACAAAGACATGTCCATATGGTTCAATAACTCTTCTCATATCCTCATCAAACTCATACAGAGCTCCCGAAAGGTCCAAGTGGGAATAATTTTGTGTTGCCTCCCATCGCGTTTTGCATTATTTCACAAGAGCGTGTATGCATGTTTTGGATTCCCTCAGACCCACAGAGACACACAGTATTGTGATATACTGTTGTGTTATGTATCATGAAAATGGAAAGCAGCAAAATAAATTAATTAATTAACAAAAAGACTCATATGTTATTAAATAGCCTGCTCTCAATAAGAGAGAGGAATGTCCAAATAAGCATAAAGAGCTTATCCATTTCTCTGTTAGCTGCATTAGCCATTCAGAGGAGAGAAGAAATACACTGACGAAAGAAATCACTCACTGGTGCAATCTTGTGCAACATACACAACTAGATTGGAAAGGTCCACCGATGCTGCCACAGCTTTCCTGGAACAAAATGTAATTAACTGTAGGATGCTACATGCTGATAATAGTTGGACTGGGCTGCCATGTCATGACTTCAGGTCTCACCGAAGGATATGCGCAGCAATAGAAGGTCCGTACCAGTCCCCGGCCTTCTTCCCGGAAGTTTTGCCCAACTCCACCAGCCTGTGTATGCCAAAAGGAGCTGTGGGATGGTCTGCGAACCATGATACTACCCTTCTGTGTGAAGCCTCCATGGGTCTGTCCAGACAAGAATCCAAGCTCAGTTTTCGTCCCCTTTTGTTCGGTATTTCCTTTAAAACCAGTGCATGTTCTGCACCGTCTGTGGGGCGGATCGCTAGCAGGTCCATGTCATCTCTGACCACATGATGGCTCACAGACCAAGTCCAACCTCAAAATCATGTAAAGATAAAGTAACATGAGTATTGTACAATGCAACTTAAATGAGAGACCAGATATTTATCACATGACCTGGGCGGTCCTGGACGCTTTGGTTTTTCATTGTTCTAAACAGACAGGCGTGGACAGAACAAACTGTACTGTAACTGAGCATAGGCTTTAATATTTAAGTCACTGCTTTTTAATTACTAAACTTTCATCACAAATATAATCTACATTACTAGAATCAAATCGCGAAAAGAATTGTATTGATTCTCTTCAGTAAATGTATGATGTTATTATTAATTCTGACAATTAATGACTGAGTAGAAGTGACTTACTTCTATAAAATTAGCATGACATAAATGTGGAATTTATGAAAAACATCACATAAAAATTTACAGGAATTACAAAACGGACGTAAAAAAGTGCAGTGACTGCACTTTTGGTAGTTCAGGCTTGCTGTCAGAGGTAGCTTAAGCTGGAGAAATAAATCAGTCCTGCTAAAACCTAACTAGCCTAGCTTACATTGTCCACAAGTAGGTTATAGTATCTGATTATATCTGACAATGATTGCATTACATTGAGGTATGTCTGTGTGTGTGGTCACCTGAAGGCATCAGGTGCAGGAGCAGGCCTTGCGCCAGCAGCATCTGCCCAGTACGTAGAACACAACCCCAGCCACTGTCTGTGGTCAGACAGCCACCCGGCAGCTGAGGGAAACCCCGTCTGTACGTCAGCCACAGGAGAGATGCAAAGGACTGAAGGAAACGCTCTCTCTGCCCTGAAACAGTTACAGAGTTTGCTTAAAACCTAACCTTGGTTTGAGAAACCACATGAAAGATAACATTTCAAACAGTACGAGTGCACACCGCTCAAAGCCTCACCCTGATCCTTCAGCTCATAGGTTTGTCCAAGCATGATCACAGGAGAGCTATTGCTGAATTTGGATTTCTGTTTCAAGGACCAGCCTGAAGCATAAAAGGGAACAGAGAGTTTTGTGTCACAAAACAAAAGAGAACAATCAGACTTGCTCTTGCTACACAGCCACAGTGTAAACCAGTCACTATGTCAGACTGGTAAAACAGACCATATTTGACGCTGTTCCATGCTGAAACCAACTTGGATTTGAGTTTGCCTCTGTCCTCTGTCTCCTGGTCTTCCTTGCTACCTTCCAGGTGCTGAGGCCCAGCAGACTCAGAGGAGAGGAAGAGCCAGTCATCCATTAGGTGATCTGCAGGGGACTGGCCCTCACAGCCTGCCAAGGAGGTGCTGGCATTCATAACTGAGGATGACTGAGAGTGAGTGTAAAGAACTGCTCTTTATCTCCATAGCAACCTACAAAGACATAGCGGGAACACAATACAACATGATACTCATATACAGTTAATTAGATTATTATGTCTTGAAACAAACAAACTCTGATCCTGGGGTTGTTGAATTGACGTTACCCACATTAAAGTGAATAATTCTCCATGACAGTAAGTAAATAGGGAAACCATGTGACTGCACCCTGTGACTCAAGGAATTTCAGATATGCCAGTTTAGCTGCAGTAGGAGAGGTGCAAGTAGCCTACTCCCAACCACATCTGGCCTCCCCGCGGCAACACGTCACACTGATAGATACAAGATGACTGCAACAAGCAGCAGTCACATATTCACTCCATGGTATAAGATGTGCACTTTCATGGGTATATACTGTAGAGAGGGGGAGGGGGAGAGGGGATCTCAATTAGACATCAGATGATTTTGCATAAAATATCCATGTGAAGAGTAACTAGTGACTCTAACCGACAGATTAGGCGAGTAAAAATACAACATTTCTCTTTGAAATATTGTGCAATACTCCCAGAAGTATAAAGGAGCATGTACCTCTAAATTGTGCTCTTGTGTAGCACTTGTTGATACCTTCCACCACTAAGACATTCATAATATCTAATAAATAAAGTTAATAAAAATACATTTTCACAAGTTTTCCATATCAGAACTGAGCTATGTCTCAAAAAACATTATGAGAAAATCCACAATAATCAATATATTGTAAAATATTCAACTTATGTAATTTAATAGACTTTTGTATTGCATCTCACACAACAACATCCTGATTCATTTTACATTTATAGAGTAGGACCTACAGACCTAGCATACTAAATGTTTTGCAGTGCTGATAGAAAATAAATCAGTGACAACTCTGTTAATCATTTCATCATCAGGTTACTTATAATGACGGAGCTTGTTAAGAACATTTTAAATGCTGGTTAGAGAAGGTAAGACAAAATGGTGGGCATTAGTCCTTTAAGAAGTTTACAATGAACCGATTACTAACGTTCCTCCCTAATTAATGTACCGTACCTTAATTTCAAATCACATACTGCATGTAGACTGTGTTACCTTTGTATGCACTGTACGTCACAAACACTTGCTAACAAAACAAAAACATAAAATAGGCACTTTACGATTGTAATTATGGGACATTACGAATTAAATATGACTTCAATATGAACTATGACTTAAAAATGTCCGTTTCTCAGTTTCAGCCACAAGCTTTCGAGCGTCAAACTAGTCAACTCGTAGACAAAGTCAGAGGACTTATGAAATTATCAAAGCATCTATTACTTACCTTATCATTCTGGCATCGACATTGTGTTTCCTTTAATGAGAGCGTGCCACTGAATGAATTTCATTGTAGGAGCCCTTCTGTTTACACGTCTTGGTATCAAAGAATCTACACTTCAGTCTTTGAAAAGGAGCAGCGTAACAAATTTGCAGTCGCTTCCTGTTTATACCGTGTACGTGGTGGCACTGCTGTGATTGGTCAACCGTGGACCAATGAGCGTAAGCCCCCGATCATTCTTCTGAACGATCATTTCACAGTATAAATATCATGTTGTTTATCTAAGAAAACGTCGGACAAAACGAGGAATTTCTCTGCATTTTATTACATTTCTGCACAATAGGCTTTTTTGCATTGGTCTTCAACAACAGTGGCTAATAAATATGCTGCAATGTAATGGACAACGATCAAGAGATAGTTGTTGATGTAAAATTAAAAAAAAAGTCAAACACTTAGACAGAGATGACAGAAATATTACCGCTTCAGACTTACTGAATGACCTCATCATAACTGCACACAAGGGGTTAGCCACACAGATTTGGGCAATTTCGCAGTCTAAATGTAAAAAATTCTAATTTAGTAGTAAAGCAGAAAATCACAGCTCATGAAATGTAAAAAATGTTGAACAAATAAAAAATGTTTAATAAATAGAACACATAATAATAAATAAATAATACAAACAAATAATAAAATAAATACATAATACAAGTAAATAAAAATATTTGACACAAAATAAAGTGCATGTTCCTCACATCACACACAAAAACACAGCTGAAGGTGTTTGAAAATTGAGTTAATGTCTGAAGATCACTACATCCTGATAATTAAAGACTTTGTGAGCTCAGACTGCAAAACTCATCTGAAACCAATCTTAACATCGTTCAGCGACAAAAGAATGATGCATCAGAATAATAACGTGTAAAATGGAAAGATACCCCGGCAAAATGTTCAGTGGTCATTTGGTATCATGTGATGTCATCCACAAGGGGGCAGTCTAAGTCTGAGCCTGGTGTCCCAAAACTATCAAGATCAATTTTCTGTAATACACAAGAACAAACAAGACCTCAACACTAAGATGCTCTCACCATATCTACTCCTGGTTTTGTGTAGAATCTACCACTGTATCACTCACAAGGATGCTCAGTTTTATCGAACTGGGCACTGTTGGATTGCATATTATTATACATTTAAGTTTAAACAAACAAAAACATGTCCCATTATTCCTAAATAAAAAAACTGGCACTTTCCTTCACACATAACATTACACAGTATAACACACATCTGCTTAAATAGAAAAGAATGAGTGAAAGAGCATTTCTATCCTACTCTCCTGTAAGCGCTACTTTCATCGTGGTTCTTTATGCACTTTGTCTTCTTATCACACTCTAAGCACACTAGTATATTCACCCAACAGCCTAAAATATCATTGCACATTTCACTATGGTCAAAGGAGACAACATTTAAAATAAAATGTGTTTGCTCGGCTTATTGCAACCCTTTCTTCGGTCTTCTCTTCTTGTCTGGAGCACATGTAAACTTAGTAATTGGGGACACCAAAAAAGTGGCATTATTAGCACATTGCATAGTGTCCCTGTGCAAGTTCATCTACTCTACCTCTTTCAATTCCATTGAAATTCAGCCCTTGAACTCATCTGAAGCAAACCAGCTGATTCTCCCTTCAAGCTGTCACTACACTTGGTCTAGTTTCCAGGATGTTTGTTATATTCGAGCCTGAACTCTTCTAGTAACCGAACTTTAAAGGAATAGTTTGTGTTTTTTCTTTTACAGTTTCAGCCAAACTAAATGATGGCACTGGAGCTGAAATATGAGTAATGCCCATTTATGACAGAATCCTGCTTGTTTAGTTAACAGTTTACCTGTTGTGGTCAGTTGAAATGTTGTTCACAGTGTTCACCACCTTAAGGTCTGCTTTATATTTTTCATTTTCTTTTTAAATATTCTTTCAAATGCCATGTACAGTGTCACACATGCATTAAGTCATATGCAATTTTTTTTTGTATATACAACACATTGTGATGAAAACACAGTACATACACGGGCCTACAGTATGATAGCACGAGCACACATTTTCCACCATGGCTGATGCATCTTCGTTCACATCTTTTTGTGTCTTACATGTCATGTCATCTATTTGGTGTCTTTTCTTCAGGCATTCACATCTCCCCTTAATTCAACGTCATGTTAATTCATGATATGTCAGTGTGATGCTACAGTAAAAGGCATTACATGGGAGAGTCTGACTCTTTCTCAAGCCCTCTTATCACAAATGATGTTTGGAGCTCCGACTGGTTCCTTTATCAGACTGCAGTGTGCCGGCGCTTGATGAGGATGCTGTCTGCGCTCCCCTACGGCCACCCCCAGACAAATCTTCTGGTTTTCCTGTTGTGTTTCCTCGCTTCTCCTCACTTAACTTGGAGGTGTCTTTAACCTTGGCTGAATCTTGTGAGGCCCCTTTCATAGGCCCGAGCACTGTTTTGGCCACACTTGTGAGCTGGGTGACAAAACTAGCTTTGTCCCCCGGAGACACTGGGCGAGACTTGCTTGAGCAGGGTGAAGCCGCGTTAGACGAGGGCGACATGGGGTTCTCTTCCACGACCTCCAAGTGGGGCCTCTCCTCCTTGGCCCCACGGTAATTGCTCGAAACCTTCTCCATTTTGGATCTGGCAGCAGCTGACACATGAGCTGCAGCCTGACTCTGAACCTGGGTGGGGACCGGGGGTGCAGGCCCTTTGCTTTTGGTCGTCTCCGTTGCTTTATCAATGCCACCGATGCCTCCTTTCTCGCCCGTCTCCATGCCTTTACGTGGCTTGGTTTGCTCTGCTGATGATACTTTGTACATGTTACCTTTGTCTGTACCTGCAGCGCCTTTCATTCGCTCCTCTGTCTTGTCCTGAGCCATACTTGCAGGTCCATTGTCTGTCTGTGCACTCTGCTGCTTGCTGTCTTGTTGTTGCGGGCCTTTTGATGCACCAGGTGCTGAGATTTTCTCACTAAGTTTATTCTTGGAGACTGCTGCCACAGAACTTGAGCTGCTTGCATTTTGAGCTTTTTCCCCTCTGCCCGGCTTGGCCTCAGTAGTGGATGAAACTAGTGCTGAACTAGACTTGGTCTCCACTGTAGCTACACTTATGTCCTTCTTTAGGACCTCAGCAGTGGATAATGTTTTACTTGCATCAATAATATTGGTCTTGGACTCAGCTTTAGTCGCTATTTGCGACCCGGTGGGCTCAGACTCTGTTGTTTGGGTATCTTTCTCTCTTGCTGTGATTAGTGTGTCACGGCTAAGTGGTGACTCTTGCCTTCCCAGCCTCCTGACAGGCTTCAAGCCTCCAATGTCTGATCCCATCGGGGGAGAGGGGGAGGAAGATGATGAAGGAGATGGGGGAGCAGGTCCATTCTCTCCTTCCATCTCTAACAGACTTTGTAGGCTGTGCTCACAGTGGAAGGACTCTCTCCTGTAGTCGCCATGTGAAACTTCCAGGCTATGCTTACGTAATGACACCCCACCTGTTAGGGGAGAGGGCGATGATGACGATGAAGAGGAAGAAGGCAACATCGGCGCTCCCAGCTTTTCTGCTGACTGCACCCGCTGCAGCAGGGGGGACCTTGGTGGCTCTGCACTTTTGGGACGGGGCCGGGCAACAGGAGGCGAGGAGTGCAGCTTAGCAGGAAACATCTGTGTGGTGTTGGAGCTCCCTACCGTGTGGCCAGTGAGGGGTGGAGGAGAGGATGTGGTCGGGGAGGGGGTGTGAGCGAGGGGGGACAAAGGGATGTTGCCGGCGGATTTGCAGCGCGCAGAGCGGTATTGGCGGTGAAGTTTGGGAGACAGGCCGTGCAGGGAGCTGGGCCTCATGTGGTGAGTGGCTGCTGGGGAGTTTGGTGTACTGGATGCTGGAGAGCTGCTCTGGGAGGAGGTGCCTGAGGAAAGGAGAGGAAATAAAGTCTTCCAGAAACCATGGAATGAATCAGGACAAACAACAGAAAACTGGATGAGATAAAGGACATGAGGATGAGTAACTAACTTAACAACCCCTGAAAATATGTTTTTGCTAACCTCCAGTGGTCTTAAATTCTCAGCATGCTGAAGTGACGTAGCAGCGTACTCCGAGATGTGTCATTACATTGTGACATCAGTGATTACAGGTACAACAAAACAGATTTCTCACCACAACCAGCCACACACAGCACTGATGCTGTACACTGCAGGTTGGCCTTGTGCTAAAGGTGCCCTGAAGAGTTTGAAGGTTTTCTTGTAAATAAAGTTTCTGACTGTTTCTCACCCAAAAACATGTGCTGAGTAAACATTTGTAAAGCCAATTTGTTGGCTCAGTTTGCCAAGTTGTTTTCTTTAAATCCTGAATTATTTATCCATGTTTACCTACTTGCAGTCAATCTTCTACAACTGCGCCTGTGTTAAACCAAGTTCAACTGCAGTAGCAGCTAGATGTACGGCAACAGTGTAATAAACATGTGAAGTGCACCGCACACCTGCTCACAAACAAGCAAAATGGGAGCTCACTCATAAAAACTTTGGTCCATGATACTACTAGCGGTTGGGAACTCCAAAAAGTACCGTAGTTATTCGTTAAAAGAAAAATATTTGATGTATAAAGAAGATATATTTTAGTACACCCCCTGTTTGTTATCCTTACTAAGAGATTGTTTTCAGGCGCAGCGGACAATCGGATCAGGTATTACAGACAGGTGATCTCAGCCTTCCATACTAACCCAAATAAGGGGATTCAAGAGTGGAGCGGTAACTCTGGGTGGGCGAGCGGGCGGAGAGGCTGTGAGTGGGGGAGCCTGGGAGACTGTCTCCAGATGACAGAGAGCGATTTAAAGACGAGAGGCTCCGGCTGGTATGGAGCAGGTTGGACTGCTTGGTGATTTTCCTGAACAGGGAGCTGCGCTTCTTACTGAAAAGAGAGACAGTTATACAGTGAAAATAAGATTAAAAAGCACGCAAAACTTAAAGGATAATGTATTCTTGTGATGAAATATATCTATTTTGCAGCCACATACTCTTGACCCTCCTTGGCTCCCGTCCTCTTGCTTCGCCGTGCCATCTTGGATTTATAGCTGGACTTGCGGGCAGGACCCACTTTTATAGAGGTATTCTCAAATGGAGTAGTTGTAACTGTCACCTTGTTTCCACTCTGTAGATCATATATACATATATATATATATATATAAATGTATAAATGTTTATATGAAACACATCATTGTATAATAATTAACTGAACCATCTTATAAAGACACTAAAATGTACATATAAATTCGACTAGCAGATAGTCCTCACCTTCAGGATGAGCTCCACCACTTCTGTATGAACAAGACCATGGACTGACTCCCCATTTACGTGAGTGATGAGATCACCAGCATTCAGTCCAGCCTCCTGGGCGGGACCTCCATCCTCCACATGCTGTGATTAGAACAAAAGACTTAATGAAGCAGATATAGGCATTTAAACAGAAAACAGTGAACAGTGAACAGTGTATCTGCTGGCTAAAGCTCTAACGGGGAGCTGATAGACCATACAAGGAACATACAATGCAGATATTTCGGGCAGACACATCTAATCAGTGGCTGAAGCCATGGCGAAATGGTTAAAAACTACAGTTCCTCAAATGGACATGATTGACCAGCTCCAAAAACGAGTCATTCTCATGACTGAAGTCTCAGACAGTTGCTGAGAGCTCTGGTGAACCCGCTGGACCTTCTGGACAGTGTCGCCTGTTGTTGCCTACTATTTATTATTACAGGGTTCAGACATATTCTGGAAAGGTTGGTAAGCATTTTTCAGAAAACAGTTATATTTCATTTGGTGTTCTATGGCTTTCGCACTTGGCCCACTCCTTTTTTCATTACATGTTTATGTTCAGCCCAAATATATGACATCACCGTGTAAAATTATCCAGTTATTATTATTATTCAGTTGTTATTAGTTATTCAAACGAAACCCAACTGTACGTACCAGTAGCACCTCGTGACTCAATTAGTTCAAATGGTCTTCTTTTAAGAATATTACATCTTGAATTGTGAAAGAATAGAGTACAAGAGTACAAAGCCCAAATCTTATTTATTGATTTTCATTCTTTAAGAGACAAAAATGAATATGACCAATCTCAGGTATCGCTAAGATTGAATTTTTTCATGTGAAAAATATAGCAAATATGAGAACATATCTTGCTCTTTTTGAGGCAAAGAAACCAGTTCTTTGGTTTTCTCTCCTCTTGATCACAATGAGTTGATTTTATTTTTATTTTTACTTTTCTATGCTGTTTTGTTGGGTTTTAATATTTCTGTTTGGCACCTTTAAATTGGCTAATTACTCTACATGTCTCAATGTTGTATTTATTATCTGATAGTATTATCATTACTAGTGGCAGTAACAGTAGTAGTTGCAAGTGTGAGCCATATTGATTGCTCTGCTCTCTCACCCAGACCATGTGATGTACGCTGTATACATCGCTGTCTCCCATGTAGACTCTGATGGCTCGGAGAGTGAAGCCGTACTTCTTCCCAGAGCGGTGGATGGTGATTGGAGAATGCAGGATGTTTACCATGGGAGAGTAGTCTCTGCTGGGAGAGGAGTCACGGGAGGAGGGGTTGGACGAGAGGGAGCGAGGAGACATGGGGCTCGCCAGGGGGGAGGCACCATGTTGCTCCACTGAGCAGACAGGGATAGAGTTAAGGTTACATTACAGAATTCACTTTGAAGTATGTTTTTACAGTTCACTTGTTGTAGTCATATAACCAGTGTGTCACCTGCAGGAATGATGACAGACAAAGCAGTAGCAGAAGCAGATTTTATAACTTTGGTTCCTGGTCGTGAGTTACGTTTCTCTCCTTCAGCTGACAGCTGCTGATGGCGAACTCTGCGCAGCACCAGGTCAGTGGTGGCCCCCCGGGGCCCCTGTGGGTCTGGAAGCCCCAGAACAGTTGCACTGCTTGGTAGAGGCAGTGATGCATCAGCAGGCCTCAAATGCTTGTCTGTGACATGATTGAGACATGAAACCCAACAGTAAACAAATGCTCTTGTTATAAATTGTGATCATGTAGAGGTTTAGGGTCACAAGGGATGCCGTGCTGCCTCATCCTTTCTTACCTCCGGCTGCGAGCCCATTGCTGTCTTTAAGGAACGGTCTCAGATCGCCTTGAGAAGGGATGGTCCCCATTGCTCCTTCCAGGGAAGCCCCTCTAACCTTCACTGGAGGCTGCTTAGTGAGGACAGGCAGCTCAGAGTCAACCTCCAGAGGGGAGGCCAGACGGTGTGTGTCCATGAGGGCGGAGAAACGTCTTCGGGCCCCGGACGGTGGGCTGGAGTCGCTCTCAGTGAAAGAGGACTCCGAGCAGGACAAGCGCTTCCTGAAATATGACCTTATTTTGAATCAAACTGTAAGCACACTGATACTATTTGGTTAGATAGAAACTTCTTTGATCAAGAACCATTTAAAAACATTTTCTACAACAAATTTCAAATTTTTTGGTTTGCACCCACATCTCAGGTGATCCAGTCCTCCAGCTTTTGTCCCTGAGTGTGAAGCTACCCAGGCTTTCTCTCTTGGCCACTCGATCCTCCCTGGGGACTTTGTGCTCCCGTAGAGTCACAGTAGGGGGTTTATGCTCTAGCTGGGATAGATGCTCCATACTGCTGTACACCTGCAGGTCCACGCAACAAAAGTCAACACTTACACTAGCTGATGAATAATCATTAGCCATTTTAATGCTTTAAACATTCTCACTGCAGATATAAAGAGAAAAATTTCAATGTACGGTTTGACCTTGCTGAAGCGAGGTGAGCAGGATGAGAAGCGATGTATCTCCACAGGCTCATCATCATTCGTATCATCCTCATCGTACGACTGCACATGATGGTAGCGCTCGGATCGGGCTGGTGAGAAAACGTAGCAAGTCTTTGTCTCTGTGTTCCTTTCTAAAATTATTAATTACTGACATTGTTCCATATGAGACAAAAGCAGTCACTGTGTAGGTTAGCCTGCAGCAGACTTACTGTCAAAATAACTGGTGTCTTCCTCAGACTCGAGGTGAGGAATGAACTCTGCCTTCTGTCTCAGTAGGCTGTTCCAGTTCACCTCCGTGAAGAATGGGTGCTGCTTCACTTCAAAAGCACCACCTAGAGGGCAGATGAAGGGAGGAGGAGACAGTAAGAGCTGGAGACAAAGACGGAAAGGTAGTGTAAAGAGGCGCTTTGACCCAAACAGTAGTTGACTTATTTGGGTAAACTGAACCTATGGGCCTAAAGACAGGATGGCAGTTGGTGCTGAGGGGATACTTCTGCAGTTATCAAGAGAAAAGTGTAAAGATTTCAGATCAGCTCAGATAACTGGAAAATAGGAATTAAGATTTAATTAAAGGATATAACTTAATATTGGGTACCATCTGTTTGAGGTAACCCACCTGTGCCCAGTCGAACCAGCGGATTCGTCTGCAGAAGGGAGGAGATGAGGTTCTGCGCATCCACAGGGAGAGCCTCATCCCCCTCTGGCCACACTATGTCATCTACCAGGTGCCGCAGAGAGACATGGGAAAAAGAAAAGTGCATTTAAGAGAGGGGATGAAGGTAAAAGACAAGACAAGGGGACACATCCCCTACAACTGATTAGCAACGTTTTGTGTGTATAAAAATTCATCCACATTTGATCACTCACCTGTAATGACCTGTCCAAACAGCTCCTCAGGAGTATCTCCAAAGAAAGGCACACAGCCCACCAGGAACTCATACAGGATGATACCCATAGCCCACCAGTCCACTGGCTTCCCATAACCTTGACGAAGAATAACTTCTGGGGCAATGTATTCTGGAGTACCACACACCTAAAGGAAAAACAGCAGCACTTGAGACTCCTCCAACTTGTTGGTTAGATTTTGTCACTCTAATAACCAACGGTTGTGATGTGGACTCAGAGTTCAGATTATTTAAAACCAGCTTGTCATATCAGTTTATCTTCAACCTGTTCTAAAACTACATGTGGTTATATTGTTGTGGGAGAGAGCTGACCCTGAGTAGGAGGCACATGTGTATGGATCATGTGTATTTCTGCCTAGTTAAGTAGATCACTACAGAGATGCCAAGACAAGATGAAAGCTCCGGTGAGGGTTTTCATGTGCAGATGGGTATTCACTGAATGCTAACAGACTTCTGAATGCATAAGCAAGTAATAATGAGGCTTCAATTCAAAGCATGAGTACTGCATGAAAGGCCTGCGAAAATAAACCACACCAGACAGAGAAATGATCACAATAACTGAGGAAATACTGGCTTATTGTTGTGCCAGCTGGCACACAATAAAATCTCTGCATAGACATGAAGACATCAAAGGACATTTCATATTTAAACTTAACTTGGATCAAACTGTGGTTGAACAGCACTGCAATACAGCCAAAAAAACATAATTTAAAGTTATGTTATATATGTGATTCTTTTAATGCTGTGATTTAATTTAAGTTTGATCACCGGTTGTTTTAAGTTTAATTAAAAGAGCAAGTGAATTAAAGAGACTCCATTAAATCGTCTTTATAAAATCAGGCTCTGACTCCTTGTAGGAGTTACTTCACATGGACTGGGGATTGAGTATACAGCTCTGCTGTCGTTTGGATGCTGTGTTTGTCATACCTGTTTATCCAGGAACTCCCGAGTATCCTTCTCTATGTGTCCTTCATACAAATTGGTGGTCAGACTCATCAGACCCATCTTTGAAAGGCCGAAGTCTGTGAGCTTGATGTGGCCCATTGAGGTAATCAGGAGGCTGAGGATAGAGACAGCAAAGTTCATTTCAAGCAGTGCAAGCTTTATTTATTTTCTCTTGAAACAGCAGAGTAACAGCATGCATTGTATTGCATTATTGAAAAGGAACTCTGTCTCACTTGTCAGGTTTGAGGTCACGGTGCACAATACCATAGTTGTGTAAATACTCCAGTGCCAGAACAGTCTCTGCAAAGTACATGCGTGCCATTTCCACAGGCAGAGCCCCGATGTTCTTCAGCAGAGTGGCGCAGTCTCCACCTGATAGCAAAATTCATCATCTGATTAGTCCTGCTGCTGACATATACAATTACCATGAATGTCTCCTGGTACCTCTTGTTCAAGACCACTTTAGTTTCTACTTAAGCCGATAAGCAACACGCAGAACACAATCATGCAATCAAAAACACTACACTGACTGTGCTGTGAGGCATTCTGTGTAGAATAATCAAGGAAATTCACTTTCATCTAGAGTTAAAATTTCCATTTGTTTAATTGATTTATGACTAAATATCTGAAAAACACATGATGTTCATTCCCAGCAGCCTCAACTGTACTTTAAGTTTAGTGCTAATTAGAAAATGTTCATACTAACAGGAACTGATACAATACATGCAACATAAGAGGTGACTCCAATTAAACTGCAGCCAACAGCAACATGTCTGTCTTCAAATTTACTATTTATATTTTGTTTTCCAAGGTCTTTCTGAAGCTGTTTCACCACCCACCCACAAATTATTTGAATTTTTTCAGCTACGAGTGGCTCCTCCACTGTGGGAAGACAGTGTCCATGGACAACACAGTGAAAGCAAATGAGGTTAGTACCCACACTGTCTGCCTTCAATATTTGTCATTTTTCCAGTAAAGACACAATGCAGACATATATTATGATAGGAAACAAAACTTTCCATAGATGAAATGGAAGAGTAGCTGTGGGAAGAGAAAAACATATTTTTTCTTGACAGCCAACACACCTCCTCTCTCTCTTTCCCTCCAACACACTCACACATTCTAACCTTCTACATACTCCATGACCATGCAGAGGTGCCGACGGGTTTCAAAGGAGCAGAACATGGAGACGACAAAGGGATTCTCTGCAAAGGTGAGGATGTCTCTTTCCACAAAAGCCTGCTGGATTTGGTTCCTCAGGATCAGGTTTTGCTTATTAATCTTCTTCATGGCAAATCGCTGGCGGGTCTCCAGGTGACGCACCAAGTACACAGCGCTGATACAAACATAGACACACACACATATGTCCATATTATTTTTTTATGTTATGGACTCTGTGTTGCCTGTAAAACAATCATCTGTGCCCAAGTAGAAATGAATCACTTCCATGTCAACACATCCTCATTAGCAGAGTAAACAGGACGTCCTAATGTTCTACTCACCCGTATGCTCCATTACTGATCAGCTTGATAGTCTGGAAATCTGCTTCCCCTGGTGGTTTCATTGCTTTAATCTTACTCTGTGGATCAAATATCACAACGCTCTGATTAAATATGATGTAGAGAGAAATCGCAACATGACCACTAAAATATTAATATAGTATAATAAGTGTCAAGAAAATCACATATTTATATTCTAACTTTAGTGATACACATTCAAACTGTCTGTAGAGATACCCCCTCCATTGCACCTTTTTGTGTGTGTGTGTCTGCATAGCTCATTTCTGGCAGCTGGAGTTTTGCCTAACGCCAGAGGCACTGCCCAGACATTCAAGGAGGGAGTATCCAGTTTTTTGTACTTCAGCATAAATTAGCTGAATTAGATAGATAAAAGCATGTGTGCCAAGTCATTAGCAGATGAAGCATACATTTTCAATGAGAGCAAGGCCCTCAGCAGGACAGACCTTAAAAGTAAGCATTTTTTTTTAAAAAAGGGTGAATGATCGTGGCATTGGACAAATTTCCAGTTTCCACATCCAAATCTCTGATTATCTCGGATCTCACCTCTGTGGAGTCGTCTGTTTCAGGTGTTAGCGGCCCCTCGCTGTCGTAACTGTCGAGGTTTACCATCTCTGATGATGAAAATACGTCAGTTTAGTCAGTTCATTTATTTTCCAAATGGTTAAATCTGCGTGTTGTACCGAGTTTCTGTCTCTCTCCCTCACCTTCAATAGGGTCTCTGGTCAGTCCCAGCTGGCTGATGATATAACGAGGAATGTCCGTTTTCATCAAGTGACCCTCCTTGGCGTGATCCTCTGCTGCCTCCAGCAGATGGTAGAACTCCTCTGGGTTAAACTCCTGGAAATCAGAGTGTGATGTCATCAGTTGGAAAGTTTGGGAGCTGGCTCATTGGGATATAATTAATGACATTAAATTAGACTTTGGGATGATTGAAATTTTGTCTGAGAAATTGCTTCCAGATAAGTTCCTTTGAATGTGAACCAGACAACGTGTCCACATCGAAGTAAAGCCACCCTGGCTGCTTTCAGCAGTGGTTTCATGAATCACTGCCTCTGGAGCAGCTCCAGGACTTGTTTCTGGAAGACGCTGTCACTGCAGTCTGTACTGTTCAGCCTGAGGAGAGACCTGAATTCTGTTTCAGGACTGATGTCCCATCGAAAGCTACATGATTAGGCCTGAGCTCAGCATCAGCAGCAGACCAGCCAGTAAATAGTAGAAATACAGCAGCTTCTTCAGGAGAGCTTTAGCATGGTGTCTGACTGCTTGTAAGGGCAAGAGTGGTTATATTTGTGCACAAACTCATATGTATGTATGTACTCGTATGCTTTGAGCTCAAATTTTTTTGCATGCTTTCTTCGCAATGCTTATTTTTGAGTGATCCAATCAAGCCTGCAGGACTGGATTTAAATCCCACTTGTTAACTGTAACATGCCCACATATTCTGTTTCTGATCTACTCATCTGTTTTGTTTTCAGTCTGCTGGCTATTAGTATGATAAATTTTTTGTAATTATAACTTCTCCACAAAACATATCATGTTTGCTTAAAACAAATCTGTCTGTGCTTAAAAGTTTGCTCAGTGATGAGGCACAAACACAACACAGCAGGGAGAATCTGAAGCTCAGGAGCCAATCCTTAAGCCTGCATCCTCCACAAAACACTGAACTCGACCTGCTGTGTTGCAGAGGAGGGTTTCATCCATTGCAAGTCCTGGCTGCTGACCCAAATCTGGTTGTTATCGATGCCAAAAACATGTAATGGATCACATACTCTGTAATCCAAATGCAGCGATATGCAGAAAACGAGGGTGGAATTACAGCAATGAATCGGTTCTCCATGTCACTGTTTCAGCTGTCGCTCATAATCCAAAACCATGCCAGTGTGGCATGACTCATCTGAGAGGTACACAAAACTGTTATGAAACACATGGTTACCCACAAAAACAACCAGCTAGACGACACACACACACACAAACTCTCTGTCTCTCACACACACACACATAGGCATCCTCCAACTTCAAATGACACCATGGTCACGGTCTGTCTGAGTCAGACTGGAAGGCGGCCCAACAGCAGGGGGCTGCTGCCTGGTATTAGTCGTACTGTGGCAGGGCAAATTTTAATCTAAATGCAAATGTTGCCGCCATCCAGACAGACTGGACCTTTACTTCAGTGTGGCTTGTTTTGATTTTCTACCCCTGCTGCATAATACATCAAAGTGCTTAAATGCTTATAATGGGCTAACAAATGAGTATCTGTGCTCATGTTTATTTAAAGAAAATCAATTTGTCTTAAGTCAAGAGAGGGAAACGTTGACATGTTCTGCGAGGCCGGATGAGTCGGATGGTCGGCATCACAGTGGGATTTTGACAATGATGGGTAAATACTGAAAAGTGTGTATGTTATCTCACCAGACACTCCAGAAGCCTGGCAGGTCGGGCGATGATGATGAGAAGCTTCTTCGCCAACTCCGTGACGAAGGCAACTTCAGAGCTCTCTGAACGCTCAAAGGCCTGATGGAGAGAGATATACAGACAGACCGACAGGGAGAAAGAGAGAAGATTAACACTCACAACATTTAGAAAATCCATGTGGCACAGTTAAATCCCTAATACAACAATAATATACAGCGCTGCAGTCAGTTAGAAGAGAGACAAAAAGACAGACAGAGTGACAAAGGCAGAGCAAGTGTTCAAAAAGCTGTGAGACATGAGAACATCTGATTATGAAAAACACAACAGATAAAATCAAACCAAAACCAGGCAATGCAGAGCAATGGCAGCGATCTAATCAAGCCGCCAAAATGAGGATGGTGATGAAATTCCCAGATATCTGTTATCTGCTCTGGCAAATCTCAAGCACAATTAGCCTCCATTTACCGCAGTCACTTCAATCACGTCTCTCACCAAAGGCATTCAGAGCTTGAATGAAATTAGAGGACTTGTGCAGGAATCTATCCATCAGCAACCTTCCACAAAATTGCATCATCTCAGTCGCTGAGAGGACAGAGGTATTTGTTTCTGTGCCTGTTTCTGTGTCTGTTTTGGTTATGACTCATTTCAGCTCACAAATAAATTATAACCAAAGCAGTTCACAAACATTTTACCTGTTCAAACATCTCGCAGAAAAAACGCAACATTAAAGTTCATTTGGAAATTGTTTTTCTGCTCACCTGGCAAATATAATTTAATATAAACTCTATTTTTAGCTCTGTTTATGAGCTGCACTCACTACTCAGGGACGTACCGGGCCGTGTAGCTGCTATATGCTATGCTACAGTATGTTCAACAGCTACTTGCTAGCTTTGCATGTCTATTGCTTGATGCTGTGAAGGTAGCGAACAGACTTTTAGGACTTTCTGATGAAAACATGCTGTTGTTGGAAATACAGTTCATAAGAGCAGTGAGAATGAAACATATCTGTAAAGAGGCAGGTCTTTGTTAATATAAAAATAAGGATTGGTGCAGCTTTAAGGAAGAGTTTGAAGTCCTGATAAATTCGATATTTTTTGATCTGAGAAACACTTTTTTAGCAAAAGTTTTTTAACTCAAGAACAAGCGAACATAAGTCAGTAAAGCATCTGTTGCCGTGGATACAGATTAGCCAGTAAAGGTGCTGAGGTTAGATACCCAGTTAGTAGTGCTTTCGGTGGTCGGTCAGAGGTAAGTTTTGTTGGCACTTTATTTTCTCACTCACATCATGAAGAAGCTTCTCCAGATTCTCCTGCAGTTCAAAGAAGTAGACAGAAGTGATGAGGCCCTCGCGGGCTTTGGCCAGGCAGTCTCTGGACAGCTCAGCTATCTGGTGGTGTATAAAGCTGAGGACGCCATCGGCCAGTGGAAGAACGTTTTCAGGAGAGAAAGCCTGGATGAATTCGTCCAGCCTCTCCTCCATCTGTGCTGTGGCCTGGTGGAGAACAAAATGTGGGGAGCATTGAGAGAACAGTAGTGACGACAGAGTGAGAGTGGAGAGCAGGCAGAGGAAGCGACAGTGATTAAGTTTAGAATGAGAGTTTATTTCTTTACAAGACTCAGAGGTGTGAGAAAAAAATGTGAGAAAACGTTAAGTGTGGCTCTGCTGCTATACTCAGTGTTTTCCATCTGACTTGTGTGAGAACAGGATCAAAGAGCTTTTACCTTAAATGAACTCCATACTATAATGCCAAATTTCCTAGGACTTGATTTTTATCACTGTGGAAGCTTTCAGCCCATTTCCTTTTGATACCAACCCACCAGAGAGTGAAAGGAAGAAAAAAAGGCAAATGCCTTTTAGTTCATTGTTCATAGCTGTGGCAGTACTTATAAGTGCTGTGAATAAACTTAATATTCTCTCTGACAGGGTGAACTTATCTTGACTTAGCAGTGTCACATAATCTTATTTGTTATGGTTAAGCAGCCCCCATGGCTCCTTTTGTCGCTGTGTTTGGATATACGATATCAAACATTCGTATAAATAAATCTCTGAACATGTTCAATCATAAATTATATGCCTTGTTCTTTTCTCTTATATTTCAGTTCTGACTTGAAAGGATTAAATAGTTTTTTGGGCTTGAAAGACTGGCTTAATGCTCTGTAGGCTTAAGGGTTTGTTCACTGTGTGTTTTTTTATGGAATATGATGTTTATCATGAAACAGCTTTGTATATGTGTGTGTCTCACCTTTGGAAAGCGCTCTTTGTACACATGGTTCATCATGACTATCTCATTATCATAGCATGTAGAGGACCGTCCTGGACTGGAGGCGTGAAACAGAAGAACGTGGAAAACAGTCAAAAAGATTTAACACAGATCGTGTCTGAAGTATGTTTAAGATTCGACGAGAATTTAACATTATCCAATCAGAAACTTGATTCTTTTTGTGTATCATAATTAAACTAAGATTGTGTCATTAAGATAACACATTTCTTCTCTTCAAAACTTAAAGTCATAAGCTGTAAAACACAGACATGCTCAGTTCAGCACAATCTTGGCTTGGTTTGACCGGTAGCTCATGGTAGCTAATGTCAGCTAATGTTGTACACTTAGGCTAGGCGTTTCTTTGAAATATCACTGACGTTACAGAGGCAGTCTGTTAACTTGTTTTTCCCCGCATTTGTCACATTAGCTCACTTAAAGGGATGCAAGACAACAGACATTAGATAATGTTTTATATATTATAAGTACATACATCATAAGTGAGCTGATGTAACCTTGCCTGAATAGACAATGCTAATATTAAAGCATGGTGGAACCTTAGCACAATTAGAGGAAAAAAAACAGGGGCATATATAAGGCATATACATGCCTTTTTAGATCCTAATCAAAACTTAGACAGAGCTCAGACATGTTAGCTTTGAAACAGAAAACTCAGGAGCTTATATAAAAGCAATAACAAGATCAAGCAGGGGTAACCCATGTAAATCTTCTTCAAAAGAGTCCTTTTAAACAGAGGATAGGGCGTTTGGACAGCTGAAGCTGCTGTTTAATCTCACGGGTGGTACTGCTGCTGACCTGAGACTGCGGGAGCGTGGGCGCAGGTGGGGAGAGCAGCGGCCCCCGTCATCATCTGTGATGCTCTCGGTGCTGCCAAAGTGCTTGGATAAGAAGTGCAGCTCATCCATGGTGGGCTGGAAGGGCAGCTGGTGCAGTCGCTCCTGAGAGGAGCTGGAGGACTGGAACGAGAGAAGAAGAGGAAGAGGAGGGGAGGGAAAAGCAAAGGGTGGAGGAGGAAGAGGAAGCAGACGAGGGTGGGGCGAGCATTAGGAGGATGAGGGAGAGGAGGGGAAGCAGAGAGGGAAGTTGGCAGATGAGGAAGGGAACCAAGGATGTTAGAGAGGCTGGAGGTGTACAGATCAAAAAGAAAAACTGATGAACAAACTGACAAAACTTGATCATATGAAGTCCAGCCACTGTCACCTTTAATTGCTTCTCGCTTTGAGGCACTAAGCTAAGCAACTAATGGATCAATGATCACAGTATTTGCAGACTAAAGTGGTCATTCTTTGTGGACATCACCAATAACTAACTGAGAATTGAATGAAGTTGTCCAATGAGTCTCAGGTCAGACCCATAAATACAGTATGTCTCAGTCATACTCGCCTCACCTCCTCATTTGCCTTCATCAAGGCAATGAGACTCCTCCACTTAACTCTGCTAATTGAAAGATTGATCACTGATCAATCACTGGTGACAGGCTAATTGAAAAGACAGTCAGGGTAAATGAAACAAGCTTGGACACTCCATTTTTTTTTGTCTGTTTGATGTATGTCAAGGTTTTTCTGCCGGTGGTATTGAGGTTGCTTTATCTCACCACTGTCTTCCAGTCTTTGTGCTAAGCTAGGCTAACTGGCTGCTGGCGGTAGCTTCATGTTTACCATACAGACATGAGAGCGGTATCAGTCAAGGCCAGAAAGCTAATAAGCGCCTTTACCAAAAACTCACACTGTTCCTTTCAGGTAAGAATCTCTCACAGTTGTTAGCAAGTGAAATTTTGGATACTTTCACCATTCATCAAACCACAGTATTAGTCAGTAACAGATTTTCACTTTAAATGAAGCAGGGAACTGAGAAGCAGACAGTGTTCAGAGGGGGGAACTGAAGTAATCACTGGTCACCATGGCTCACTCTGATTCATAAAAGTCAGAGCATTGATTTCAGTGAAGTATCTTTTTGTTTCTAATTATAGTATGTGGCTAAATTTAGCCTGAGATAAAAGTGCTGTGCAACAGAATGTGCTGTATTTCATGCCAGCTTCTGGTCTCTACGCCACATTCATCATGTCCCTCTGATCACTTTCCCCTCCTGTCCTGCTCTCTCCATCCAAATAACACTCCATACACAGCCAGATGGAGAGCAGGAACCAGGCCTCTGACGCTACTGTTACGCAACAAGACACATACTGAATGTCACAAGGTAAAGATAGTGAGGGGAAACATGCTGGAGATGGATAAAATGTGTTTGTGTGCTTTCGGCCTGATAGATTTGAAGGTAGATGACGCAGTTCATACTTACAATATACTATAAACAACCTCGCTATTTAAATCGTTCACCAATACCACCATGATGTTACAAATATGTTACTTAACATTATCAGTTACATGAAAATGGATGTTGTTACAATAACTTTTTCATACAACTGAACTGTTTGTTAGTCTTTAGGCTTGAGGTCAAGTTATTATTGTATTACTCCCACTTGGAGTATCAATTAATTTTACTACTACTTCAACTGTTTGATTACATTTTGCAGACTATTTCAGCTGCTTATACATTACCTTTAGCTAACTACTTCAACCAGTTATACATATATATATACATAAACAGCCTTTTCTAATTTCAATGGTTCCATTAGTTAGACAACTATTTGCTTTTAGCTAACACTTTCGATTAATTACCAGTGCTATTGCTAACTATGTGAATGGTTGAGTTGATGGGTGAACTGTGTACCCCCTGGCAACTGCAAACCCGGGGAACAAGTACCCCTGGTTGGGAATTCTAGATTTTTGTGATGGGAAGGGAGTTAAATTAACATTTACCGTTGAGCTGGGGGTGTTAGTGCCATATCCAGATGAGGGCAAGGATGCTAAAGACCATCGTCGTCCGTCCGCTCTGCAAAGAACACAAAGGTCACTTAAATGCTCAATGTCACATATATTTTGTAATTAAATTCAGATCATTTGAGCTAAACTCGCCTACTGTCTTTAATCAGAACCTGAAAAAAAACCTGAACTGACGTACCTGTTATTTTTATAACCCATGAAATTTGACTGATAAGCTATTCTCACATTCTCTGTGGCTGTCTTACACACACCTCAATTTTAGGTGCACTAAAAAAATGTCATTTAGCAGACCAGTGACTTATTACACATCTAGTTTGCCCCAGGGACCTTCCTGAGAGAGGGGAGCACAGAAGAGTCACTCTTTGTGCCTCTGTATGGCTCGATCGCACAGTGACAGGCAGGCAGAGAGATCTGATAAATGAGGACATAGGATTTACAGGAGCACAAGGCAGCCACAACCTCCACTCCCAACATTGTCTGACTGGGGAAAGACAGCGGTAAATAACAGTCTAATTGGCCTTTTCACATACATCTCTGCCTATAGGACACATGAGAGTGAAGTCTTGCCCTTATTACAGTCAGACCCTCACACTACTGCAGTCCCTTTCATTTCTTTAAATATGGTGTAAGAGAAAGCCCCAGTAGCATCAGTGAGCTCAGCTTCTACTGTTGGGTGTTAAGGCTGGCTCACACCGAGTATAACCCATGAAGTTATATGCTATAGCACTTAGATTTTGCTGAACTGGAATGAAGCGGTTCTAGCTCTAAACTAAAAAAAAGGAAAAAAAAAAAAGCCCAGGACTTCAAGTACATAATTATGTGGACAAGGACAGAGGCATATTTGTAACATATTAGTAAAAATAATAATACCATGATATCATATTATTCATAATATAAACAAAATATAAAGCTTCTACTATAATCATAGATATAAAAACACATTTACACAAACAGATGCACACATTTATGGCCACCTGTCCACATACATCAACACCCAGAGTCATTAGAGCAGCGTGAATAAACACAGAGGCACTGTGAATGTAATGGCTTGGCCCAGTCATACATGAGTCAGCCTGTTATACTGTGAGAACCTGCAGCGGGAGGCTCCCTGCTCCCCAGGATGTGCGAGACCTCGCACAACAACAGATCCGCACCTCGACTCTTCTCTGATGCTCGCCTCCCTCTCTCCTCCCTTCCCTTTGTCTCATGCTGACTTGAGTTCAGTCTGCCTGCCTGTCTCCTCTGCATCACTTTCTGTCCCTCTCACATCTCTATCACAAAAACAAGTCAGCGTAAACATTTGTAATCACACTCAGTAAATGTAGTGAAATAGAACAGAGACCTTCTGGAGGAGGCAAAAGAGAAGTGTGACGGGTTGCTGGGTGAGAAGTTTCGTGGGCTGTCCAGAGGGCTGCTTCCTGCTGGGACAACCAGACGTGCACAAAGGACGAGACGCAGGAGAGGGAAACGCAAAGGTAGAGAAAGAAAATGTGACAAAGAATATTCAGACCCTGCGACTAAACGATCACAACACAACAAAGCACACATTAAAACTTCTTACCGTGGTTTCCTCATTTTCATTGTGAAGTGTGATACTGAAGCTGACTCAGATTGATTATGTGGTTCCACACAACAATGTGACTATTTGTAATGAAAAAGTAGTGTTTGGGGGGATGAAGGCCTATCATTGATTTTTAGACTGATAAATTCTTTGTCGCCTAGGCTTTTTATTTATCCTACCTTGTTCTGTGGGCAGTAATGTGGTGCTTTGATTAATGGACTGCGAGTTTTCATTGGGAGCTGTTTGATAGACGAATGAATCAAGCTGGCTAATTTAAGGGAGCAGTCCATGCAAAGATGATGTACGAGCCGCACAAACCTTTTGTCTATCAGTCTTGACAGCATGGCACCTAATATGAGAGCACCTTAGTGACTGTTGCCATTTACACACAAAAACTATCTGAAAACTAAAAAAGTACTTGTGAGCATGAGGATTTCAAATTAATGTTTGCTATTAAGTCAAATTATATGTGTGAGAGTAAATGAGGCATCGTTACACAATCTGGCTTAAATTCACCAGCTCACCATCTGCGTCACCAATATACAGTTTATATAATATAATATACAGAGTTTATATACATGTGCACGCATCCTCCAGTTTGATTTTAGAAATCACGACTTTTGCGTGGAAAGTGGTGTATGTAAAGTTATAAATGAGACTCCAAGTAAGGTTTCCAAAATCAGGTCAAAAGTCAAATTGAGTCGACAGAATGCAAATCTACCTGCATGCCGCCACGTTTTCTATCTAACAGTTTTCAGTTAACATTGTGGAATAGCTTGAGATTGTGGAAATATACGTATTCACTCTCTTGCTGAGGCTCAGTTGATAAAATGATACCATTCTCGCGTCAATAAGGTAATGAAGCTACATCCAGCAGTCGATTAGCTTAGCTTGGCACAAACGCTATAAACAAGGGTGAAGAGCTAGTATAAAAAGACATAGAGCAAAAATAACAATTTGGTGTCATATGGGGAGTTGTGTGCTGAACTAGCTCCTCTCCAGACACAGTTGATGCTGAGAGGTGGTGATTTTGTTCTGACAGATCTGATAGGGCCAGACTTGGTGTTTCCCCGTTTCCAGTCTCTGGAGAAGAGACTAAGCTAGAATAACCGACTTCTAATTGTAGCTTCGTATTTATCGTACCCATGTGAGGTTGATATCAATCTTCTCCTGACTCTCAGCTAAAAAGTAAATTAGTTAATTTCCCACATTTTAACTAATGTGACTATGATTATTTTGTCACTTGTAGTGAAAAGACGCTGGTGAACAGATGATATATCTTTCTTTAATTAACATATTTGAATCCGAGTGATTAAAAATGTTAGCAGCTGCCATCAACACATAAACAAGTCAAGGTCACAGCTGAGGTGTAATGTATTATCATACATACCGAGGTGTCCAGGAAGAGGCAGTGGGGAGTGTGGGCGAGGCAGCGTGGGGGATGTGGTGGTCAGGATCAGACTTTTCCTGTTGCTTGTACGACAGCTATAAAGAACAGAGAGGTACACGTAAACATGAGAGGATTACTTATCAATCCCACTGATGTGTCCAAGTTATCACAGCAGATTTGTGTTTGTGCACTGAGTCTCTATACTTGTTGCTATGAATGAATATGTGCATGCTGTGGCTGCATGTGTACGTGCAGAAGAGGCAGAGGCACAAATGGATGGATCACTACAGGAGCACAACAGCGATAAGGAGAATTCAATTTCCTCAGTCATCCATCCCTGTCTGCCTCCTCTCAGCCGCAATAAGAAATGAGGGGAGTGAGAGGATGTGGGAGAGAGAAAGGCAAAGTTAGAAAGAATACAGGCAACCGGCTAGGGAGAAATGAAAGGACGGAAATCTTAAAATGGACTTCATTCTCCGAATAAAAGTAACAGAAACACACCCTCTTCCTTTTTTTGACCTCAGTTCATTATTTTTCAGGTGCTTAATAGCAGTCATTACCACACTGAGTCACCTCCAGTCTGCCTGTGGACTCCACACACATTCATACTGCACATCACACACCATCAGGGACTAAACTGAGCATGGTTTCTGTATTTAAGCCCATTTTCATTGTTTAAAATACTCACACTGTCCCAGTGCGATTCAACACAAAGGCTTTATAAAACATGTGCGGCACAATGGGCCTTGGTTGTCTAAGTGGTGAGGGGTCCAAGTAAATGCAAATAAAAACACCTGGGAACAAAGAGGAGAGAACAAACAAAATGCAAACACCATCTCATGTTCGCAGTCAGATGAAGACAACTGCTGGTTTCCCCTCTCTCCACTTTCAGCCCCTGTCACATGGGTTCACATGTGAGTAGGAAGCACCATCTCTACCCCCACGCACGCACACACACACACACACACACGTACACACACAAAGCATAAAGACGTGAGCTGACTGAGATGGGATCAACACAGCGAGCTGAAGATGCATAGAGGCAGAGACGCTGTGCAGGACGCTGACTGTTTTATAGGCTTCTAACACCTCTAACACTGCAGTCTGTTCTGCTTTACATGTGAATGTCATCATTTATTGAATTCTAAATTACCATTTATTGTACAATAAATGTGTTTGGAAAAAAATCCAGGTAGGACTGGAGAAGTTCAACACAAAAGCAGAGCACACTGGAGCATCACTCATTCAAACGTCTCTTCCTCTCTGCTCCCATGGATGTAGACTCACACTGTTTGTGGCCATGTGTTCACACCTGCCATCATTACTTGCTGGATGGCACTGGGCCACCTTGGCAAGCTGTCAACCAGGGAATCTAAGAAATCATACTGTGCTTTTTCATTTACAAGTCTACAAGTCAAATTTGCATAGGGTCTTCTTTAAAAACTGGAGGTTGTGTATAAAAGGGGAGGTCCAGATGCAGTGGAAATCATAAAATATGTAAAGATTAAAACAGTGTGTTGGAGCTCACTGGGTTACATTTTACAGATTTTGAAAAAACGAGAAGATCAACATGAAAATCTAAAAACTACTGACAAAAATCTGAAAAGGTCTCTTGACCATTTTGCATCTAGGACAGATACTAAGTTCAGTTGTCAATTCTCCTCTGTTAAGTGGCACAAGGTACCAGATCATGAAGTAAAATCAGATCAGGAATATCTCTGGAAAAATAACTCCTACTCCTGTGCAAGATCAGAAAAGTTTTATCCTGCACTGAGCAAAGAAATATGGTGAAAAAAAAAAGGTTAACAGTTCCCATTCGCACTGCACCTCTGTGCCTATCTCGAAACCCATCGACTACCAAATGATGGTGATTTAGCCTCTAGGGGCAACAGCCATTGTTTGGCAGCCTCCAGTGAAGCCAGAGGATAACCGGATAACAGATAACAGATATGCGGGCCGAGACTTCCTTTTGCATTCTATTCCTTTTACTATCTGATTAGTAACTTCAGATGCGATAATGGAGTTGGAGCTAAGAGATGACTCTTAATTTTTATACATATGAATGCAGATGCTTTCAAAAAAGCTAGTAAAAAAGCTAAATCACCTTCAGAAGGTTCATTTTGGCTCATGTGCTTTGCCTCTTTTTGCAGCGAAAGCCCACTCAAAAGTGGTTGGTCAGTACTGTTCGAAATACAGACACTAGAATTATTCCTACAGATTCTGCATTAATGTCTGTCTTTTTTCTTTTCTTTTTTCCTTTGTATCAGTAGACTCTTCTGTCACTATAAAGATCGTAAAGATTGAGTTATTAGTGTGAGTTCAAATAATATATTTATATTCTTTAGCAGCCCTGATACATTGTCTTTTAGCTGACCAGCTAAAAGACAATAAGTTCCATACATATACCAGCAGTCAATCACGCCAGGCTTTTTCAGCTGCCTTCCTGCCCATCTGCTGCTACCTCCACCGACTGAGCTTATGACAATCCAATAAACGAATTTAATTTCCTATCACCGCCTGAAATGTTACAGTGAGGTCACAAGACGGAGCCATTTTATCTCATCAATCTGTTTTCATTATTTTAACGGCACACAGCATGACCTGATCGATCAGATCCATAACTAGCCTTATGGATATTGATCACACATGATAATAGGTTGGCTTTAACGTGCAGGTCCGATAACTGCTGTCGTGCCATTTCACACTTTCTAACCTGGATCAATTAAATCCTCTCACTGTAAACCTTTTTCTCTGATGCTGCAATAATCTCACATCCTGCCCTATTGCTGAACCCAGTGATATCAATCGTCTCAGTGATTGTATCATGTATGTATGTCCCAGTGTGTAACTGTTCAACATAGCTTCACTGGTTGAAAGAACGAAAGAAAAACAGAGAGTGACTAAAACAAAGTCAAACCAAGCAGCAGGACTATTCTTGGTTAATGGATTTTCAGCGCTGCAGGAAATCAATGAAGGCTGGCGGTAAACACACAAAAGCACACAGCGCTTGGCCTTGACGTTCCTCTGTACATTTGAGGAAGAAAACACTGCCAGTATCTGGTGCTATGTGTAAAACATATAGACCCCATGTACCTTACAAAACCCAGCAAATGTGCAGCTGCTAATGGAAAAGTCCAAATTTCTGACCAATGCTCGGGGCTTGTTTCTTGCTCGATGGTCATTCAAGATCAAAAGAGGAACGGGAAGGGAGGGAGCGATGCACTCCACTGCACTCAGTAAATCTGGATCCTGTTGCCGAGGGCTGGCGAGAAGGATGGAGGTGTGGAGGATAAAGAAGGAGATGTGCAAAGAGATAGTGGTGTTGGGTGGCTCAATCATGACATGAAAGAGAGATGAGGGAAAGCAAAATGCGCTCATCACTCGCATAGGTGCAAAGTAAACATGACCCAATTTTTTCACCATTACACACACACACACACATAAGTATATTCACACTGCAAACATGACAGAACGCATAAGCAGAGCACTGGAGGGAATACTATTCGTTGTAAGCCTGAGCAGATGACACAGAGAGGGAAAGCACGGCTCTAACAAAAGCCAGACAAACAGGAGCCTTCATCTTCTGCATGTTCATACTCCTCCCTCTACAGCAGGGAGACCATTAATATTGATCAAACCAAACCAACCATTCATATGAAACCACACAAATGTACAAAGTCAGATCTGAGACTTAAAGGAGGAGGAACTGGAGCAAACACAGACAGGTAAGAAAAGACAATAAGACAAAGACTAAAAGACAAAAGGAAAACTAAAGCAGGAGCACTTCAAAGAGAAGACGGAGAGAGGAGGGGGCAAGGAGGAAGGAAAGAACTGCTGATGAGGAGTCGGGGTAGACTGCTGTGTTTACCTCCACAATGTGAGAAGAGCAGTGAATGAATGAGGAATGGCCACAGACAGAAATAACAGTTGTGAATAAATCACTGATGTGCTGAGGGAAAAGCTGAAAGGGACGATCGAGGGTAGGGATGAAGGAGGGGAAAGACATGCAAAAACAAAAACTATCAAATATTCATTCATTTTGTTTTCTTTGTGAAAATGTTCACTCATGAAATGTGCATCAGACCTTTTACTGTACATGTATGTGTAGTAAATTCTTAGAATTGCATGATTAGCCCGGAGCACTTTATTCAATGAACGAAAACCAGCTGAAATATAGTTGGCATCTACAACCCTTGAGGGAATGGGAAAGGAGGGAGCCATGGTCACATGATGGCTTGTTGCTATGCAGCGTGTGGCAAGGAGGCTTCTGATAACTCTGACCAGGGACCAAAGTGAAGGAGAAATAATTCTCAATATAGATGTCACTCAGGGTCACTGTTCCAGGGTGCAGGGAGAGATGTGATTGTAATGGTGACACAATGTGAAATGTCAAACATATCACCCAGCATCAGGTAAATGTAAGAAGGTGGAAGTAGCAGCTGTAGGGAAGTGAACCATGAAATCACCACAAAAACAAAAACAGGTATAAAGAAAATAGAAAAACCAACATGGCGTACAAACAAACAACTGAAACAAATAACAGGCTCTGACAAAAGAACATGCTGTACGTACAAAGGCATTGAAAGGGAAAGAACAACATATGTGCTTGCAGTTGTGCTATTGGTAGTTATAAAAGATTGCACTGCAGTTACTTGTTTGGTGTCAACACCTGCCCTGTCCATGCTGTCCATGCTGTCCATGCTGCTGAATCCGTGGAGGTTTTCCCCTCAGCAGTCTATCTTTATGGGCTTACACCAAACAACATAGCCTAAACCTGACCCTTACCCATCACTAAAATTGTATGTGTTTAAATGCATAAATTTATGCTGTATCAGATGAACAGTCTGTGTTATAAGTCTAGCATGTAATAATGCAATTTATGATAGCACTGGAAAACTTGCCACTGTAACTAGAAGGCTAATTAAACTAACATTAGCTCCATGAGTTAGTTAAAACTGAAGACATCTTCTTTATTTATTTCAATCTCTTTCAATTTTATTAATAAAGTTTTTTCCTCCCATTTGATTATCCTAAATAAAAATATTTTGCAGAGGCTTTGTACAATGGGAGGCCTTTGCCTGCTGGAATTTCATTTATTATTATTATTATTCATTTATTACTGGGTAGTGAACAACAGGGCATTACTGTACTGGATGGCAAGTGATATTACTAATCCCCAGTATGATACTGAATCCACTTTCCTGGTAGCTTTTAAATTTTGTAGCATCCAAATTTTTCCATGATTATTTTCCATTACGTCCTCCTTCATCTATACTGGATTCAGTTTTTAAATGCAAAGCTGACATGAAAGGAATCATAAGCAGAATCTAGATTTTGCTTAGCACACAAAATCTGAGCAGTCTGTACTCCCTTAAAAGTACTTAGATGAAATAATCCCAGAAGCAATTTGGCAAAAAATTTGAACAGAGAATTTGATAATCTTCAATATGCCTTTACCTTACCTTATGCCTTTACTTTACCTTAGCTGTTTTGCACATAAAGACTCACTGTGATTGTATTTCCACTACTGCCGTTATTGTGCATAGATTGATTTTTATATTGTTTTATTTTCATACTGCTATATTTTTATCTTTTTCTCTTTTCTCTTTCTCTTTTATTTAATTGCATAGCATTAGTACTAATATGAGAGAGTATTTGAATCTTTGAATCTTAAACTGCTCATGATTCATTCTTTTTCTTTTTTCATTGAGCAGCCAATCAAACAATCGTTTCAGCTCTAGTGTTAGGGTATGGTATCAGACTTCACTGAACACAGCACATAGAGTGGCGTGTAGAGCATACGCGTAGACCATATGTTTTGATTCCTGTTGGCCTATCCAAGTCTCTTTAAGTAAGCAAGTCTAACAGTATTGTCCAGCGGGTCACATGAGCAACAATAAAAGGACAGAAGCTAAAATGGTAATGGTGAGGGCCTGAGGCACAACACTGTCCTTGTTTAGCTCCATCAGATCTGTACTCAACTGCGTCGTGGATTGTGTTAAATGTCAAAATCATTGCCGAGCCTAATGCACAATGGCCAGGAGAAAAATCAAACAAAGCAAATCTCCCTTTCCTTCAACTCTTTCCTTCCCAGGTTCCCTAGCTCTTCTGAAACATCCCTGACAGCAATTCAAAGCCACTCAGCTGGGATCAAACGCACTATTTTCTTGGTGTTTTTTTTTTCTGTAATAGGCTCAAATCTTCTGTCTCAGACTGGGGAACTACACAGCAGCCGACAGTAGCAATACCTATCAAGCATGGGTAAATTTAGCACTGTTGGGAAGCCTGTGTCCTCAAAAGTGTTTTCCTGTAAGAGAAGCCCTGAGAGGGAGACAGTGGAGGAGAAGGAGGAGGAGGATCAAAAAGAATAAGAGTCCCATTACTCTAAGAAGAGAGGAGAGATACAGGACCCATTACTGAAATCAGGAGCTAATGGGAGATGTAGCACCTACGGTTTAAGCTTGTGCGTATTAAGCCCTGTGCTCCTCTTAGGGAGAGCTACAGCACTTATAAGGAGAGACTCTACAGTGTGTTGGTCTCCCACTGACCTCCTTCAATTTGCACATAATTGAGTAAGTGAAGTGTAATTGCTAATTTAGTAGAGGAGGAGTGCTTACTGATATAAATGAAAATGCTATCTCTGGTTTTACAGCTGACTCTTAAAATGAAGATTTTAAAACGATGAATATGCACGCGGGTACCTAAATGAAACTGCGCAAGATGACTCAGGGAAAAGCTGCATGCCCCAAGCAAAAACCATCATCATCTAGAGCTAGCCAGTCCTAGTATTTTAAGTATAAAGAGGAAAAATTGATTCTGGTAACTCAGTTTGGCTTTGGCAAGTGTCACATACACTCTCCGGAGTTTTTTGCCCCTAATATCTTCGCGATGGGTCAGGTTCAGGGTTAGGGTATGTTGTCTGGTGTAAACTCTTAAAGGCAGAAAACCGAAAAACCCTCACCGATTCAGCAGCAGTCAGGGCAGGTGCTGTCACCAAACAAACAACTGCAGAAAGAGTGTATTTTTGGAGCTCTGGGTTGTTGTTTTCAGGACAACAGGCTGTCTGACAAATGGACTTTAGGTCCTATGGCACATTTTTTGGACTATAGGGGTTTCAGAATGCTTATGCTATGCTCATTTTAATGCTTATGAACACAACATCAATCATGCCCTCACTTGACATGCAGAAAAATACAGAAAGACTGAATGAAAGAAAGGTGAAAAAAAATGAAAAGTGGAAGACAGAGACCAAAGAAAGAAAAAAGTCAGCGACAAGGAGGCAGTCAAAGTTGTGTGCGTGTCTTGCATGCTCACGTAACCTTAGTGAGCTGGTCCCTAATGGAAGAGCAGACATAGATATCACCCCAGGGCCCTGCACTCTATCTCAGCAGCTACTCCTTTCACCTCTTACACAACCTTCCTCTTTGTTGTCCTCCTTCACTTTCATCATCTTAATCACTCATTCCCTTGTTCTTCTCTTTCCTACATGTGACTTTGCCTGTTAACTAGAGGAACAAATAGGGGCAACACACACACACACACACCATATTCTATTTTATTCATTCATTTTAGACATTTCGCTCACTTTCCCTACACTGAACCCAGTCTGCATTTGATACACACTGTAGGACCTACAAAACCATTCCTCTTGAGTTTCAGCACCACTGTTAGTGTGCATCAGAGACTGCCATTATTTCCATCTGTCTGCCTGTGTCTGGGCACAGGTGTGTCATAGCGAGAGACTCTGCTGTAATAGAAGCTGGTTTAATCCCTGATCAGCATGGGGGTATGAAGTCACTCTGAGAGACTCAGCACGACATTCACTACTGTCGCCGCTGAAGAGGAAACCCCCGGAGCTTGAATGTCAGCTCAAATTTTCAAGCTTTTGACATTGAGTGATTAAAAGCATCAATTATGAGCACAAAGGAAAGTACGACTCATACTTAATATTCATGATGTAATTTGATAATTTCATGTGTTTGATTCTTGTGAGAAAATTCTCTTCTTTTACTTGTAGTGAATTATATTTGCAGTTGCAAGTGTAACTTTAGCTGGGTAAAAATATCCACTGACTAGCCGATCCAACCATCAAACTTCAGAAAAACACTTCTTGTTAGTGATTCAGGCCCCAGAAAAATCTATCTAAAACTCGTGATTCTGTGTGACTCACATCTGGCTCATGTAATCACCGATTGATCAAATCAGACGGTGATTCATTCTACCTGGAGGTCTGCTGCAAATGTCACGATGATGAGTCGCTCACGCACCTTTACTTACTTAATGTTACATTCACAAAGATATACTGGTAAATAAACTCTAATTTGCAATCTCAACGTTCTTATTTTTACAACAAATATATTTAGTTTAGTTTATCTCGTGGACATATTTACTCATTTTGGTGATATAATTTAATGAAATACTGTTGGCTGGCTCACATTCTATGCAATGAATGTTGTTACAACAAGACATACCACAGTAAGTGAAATGAAAGACAGCTTTGTGATGCTGTTTGTAGCCAAAGTGGGGCTTTGAGCTGAATGCTAACATGCTCACAATGACAATGCTATGGCGTCAATATTTATCAGGTATAATGTTCACAGTATTCTCCATGTTAGCTTAGCATGGTAGGATGCTACCCTATACTCTAAACAAAAACTGCAGCTGAGGTTGATGGGACTGTCATTATTTTCACAGGTATGGGATAAATTTAACTTTTGATGTGATGATAGTGTTGGATGATAAATCAGGAAACCCCTAAAGTGATTACAATTCACCATGAGGGCAACATGAATGTCTGAAATAACAATCTTGGTAATCCATCCAACACTTGCCAAGACACTTCACTGAAAATCACAAACTCAACTTCCTGGTGTCACCAGAAGAAAAGTCACCCTGCATATGTTTGGTTATAAAGTGACCATTTAACTGTATCAGTTTTAAGAAGGCTCTTGAAACAGACCACATCTAAACAGAGCATACATTTAAAACCAAGTCAGACACACAGACACATGCGCAAAAGTGACTTTACACAGTAGTCACAATGTTAACACGAGCCTCTGTGTAATGTATACTGCAGACAGTGCAGACTCACACAGAGAAAGGACTGAGAATCAGACAGACTAAACAAAGGGAAAGAATCAGATGCAAAGAGAGGGGGGAAAACCAGTGCTATCTCGACTCACATCAAACAAAACCAAATCATTACTACTCCGTCTGCCTCCCTTGCTGTACCTTTTAGTGCGTCGGAACATGTTGCTGGTCGGGTATCTAGGCGTAGCTCTGAGCAACAGGAGTCGCAGCCACAGCCGAGCGGTGAGGGAGAGCAGTCAGAAAGAAGCAGGTCTCTGAGAAAATGTCATCGCAATGCAACACTTACTGTAGCTCCCACAACCTTTAGATGTGCGCTGGTGTCTGGGCAAATGTGGCCAAGACCCAAAGGAGAGAGAGGAGAGAGAGAGAGAGAGAGAGAGAGAGAGAGAGTGAGAGGGAGGGAGAGGGGGAGGAAGGGAGGGACGGATAGGGTGAGGAAGGGAGGGTCTGTGTTTTAGAGAGGAACAACAAAAAACAGCAGGGAATTATGGGTCATTTTCTCAAGGCCAAGGTGCCGCAGTACTATGCTCTCAATGTCTGTGCACTGAAATAACCGATGTGGAGTTAAAAGCTTCTACTGCAGGCTATGGGCATCATGAATGAAGCACAGAGTAAAGAGGAGGTTCATTTAACTCAGCGGAGAGTGAAGAAATGAAAAAGAGACAAGGTCATGTGGAATGTTACATAACTGAGAAACAGATGTTAAATGGAAGAAGATGGAAGATTTTTAAAAAATGCAACTGATGTATATGACACACACAGACACACTCACACTGAATGAGCGTGTTTACCCATGAATGGATGCAGTAGGCAGACTGAGTGTGAAGCCAACTCCACCGAGCTCATCTATAATGGATGGTGGTGCCGATAGCATCCTACAGAGGGAGACGTGATGTGACGTGAAGGAGACAGACTGAATCCAAATGGAAGCTGTCTCGAGAGAGCAGCATGATGATAAAAATGGGAAGGACTGGAGGGAAGTGAAGGACAACAGCGAGGCAGGCAGGAGAGCACGCAACGTACACAAACAGGCTTCATTTTATGTTTGATTACATGTGATGACTCAGAACGAAGGGGTAGCACAGAGAGGATGGACAGGATAAGGGAATGGGACTGGGTACAAGAGAAGGGGGTGGAGACAGAAAGACACACACAAACATAATCCCAGACACACACATAAATTTACTCAAAGGAGCACAGGAGTATAAAGAAACCCCATAAGAGCTTGTTATGACACTTTTGCTTATTTAATACTCTTCATAATAATCTATACACCGTGCAGTCATGGCACTAGCATTCAGATGCTTACCCTAAAGGAACAGTTCAAACATGTGTTACATACTCATCAGCATCATCGGGCATCGTGTGACTAACCCTTTCTGGTGTTTTACATGTGCGTAAGGTGGTCCCCTGTGTGTGATTTGCCCTGACGCAGAGAAGCTGCCTATCTCACCTCCTGTCTGCTATCCCAAAAAGGCACCCTTTCCAGCTCTCCAATCACGAGGATGCAGTTTCTTCAGTCAAGCCACACATTACGTTCTCGAACAAGTTGATGAGTGCCGCACACCACTGTGTCTCTACCCCTGTCTGTTTAGTAATTCAGTACGTTCCCTGATATCCCTGACAGTTGTCTGTTTTACACATTCAGCAAACGCAGAGCAACTTTAGTGCGTATTTGGAGTCATGTTTCCAGCAAGCTGACAAATACAAGTGCAATATTCACTTTTAACTTAGTTTTTGGTCTCCACCGATTCTCAATTGAAGTACCTGGCTCTTTAGCTGCTAAATGCTTCCCTATGTTCCTAAGCTGGTTGCTAACTGTGTCTGTTTGCTGCTGACAGTGTAGTGTACAGTGGTTGTCTAGAGCTTTTTCTCTGAGTTATCCATCTGTGGTAACTGGAAACTGCTGTGAAGAGACTCAAGCAAAACAACAACAACTAAAACAATGTGTGTAAAGAGGATAAATGCTGAGATGAACTGCAGAGGGTTTATCACTATGAAAATATAATATTTTAACACTGTCAAATAAGAAACTGCTAATATAAATTGTACTTGATGTAAAAATACAAATTATGCAGACGAATTGCCCCTATGTTATATTTCTGTACATGGGTTATTATTACAGATGTATTACTGTACCAGCAGCATTTTAAAATCAAGCGGATGGATGTGAAGAAACTATAATCTACAATATATACTTTTGGTTAGTGCAATCTATTAATGTAGATCTATTCTATTAACTAATAATGTCTTTTTATTGAAAATGTAAATCTGCAATGTAACTAGAAACTGCAGCTCTCAAACAAATGTAGTTATTTTGTTCACTTTTATTTTTAAAATGTATCCACAGAGCCATCACTGTGTCCTTAATGCTTTCATGTTCATTCACTGTAGATAATTTAACTGTGCTGCTTGTTTTACTGAATGTGTGTCTCACGGTATAGTTTGTATTTATCACCGTGCGTCTGGCTTTATAATTTATTTTCCACACTTCTTTTGCCTGTGGGTTGGCTAAAACTGATTGCTAATATTCTGATAAACTAAGAAGCAGACAAACTCCAAGTGTGTAAGAATGAGATAGAATGAAGAGAAAGAGAAGGGATTTTGAGAAAAAGGATGGGTAAAGCCAAGGGGTAGAATTGAGAGCAGAATAGAAACAGATTAATGACCAAGCAACAGAAAGAGAAGAGGGGAGATAAAGCGCCAGTAACTGAGCGGCTGCAAAAGGCACAAAGACTTTCAGCACCATGGACAGCATCCAGAGCTCCCGGCTGGACTTAATCAGACTCTGACAGACTCCCAGCATCCCTCCAGCTGACCTCCTCCTCATTCACATAAAGACTACACTCTACACCACAAGCACCACTCAAGCATCCTCTGAGCTCTCAAAACACAACATGCAAATCACGCTCTGCAGCGTCTCTTGGTGTTTTTCTTCATGCAGGGACCCGGTCTCTCCCCAGAGACAACGAAAAGGGAGGGAAAGAGGGAGGGATGAACCAAGATAACACTCACCTGCTGTTCTTGCGAGGCAGTGGCAAATCCTTCTGGTAGAAAGACAAAGATAGAGAGAATAAAGAGAGATCAGGTACTGAAAAAAATGTACATTTTCACAATTAAACAAAGGCCATTTCCTAAAATTAAACAACAGAGGAGCAACTGTTTCACAGACTGTGTAGTCATTCCCATGACTACTAATAATTTCAGAGACCCGCTTTAAGGCCATTATCATGCCAGGTTCAGCAGACAAAGTTATAATTAAGATACCTCCAAAAACTGTTTGGTAAACCTTGACCCCAAACATGGACTGTCCAGCCAACAGCTCAGCAACCATAACTAGGATACCAGTATTGATGCTAACATTAGCAGCTCTGCTCTTCATGTAAGTTTATCCCATCTCATTATCCAAAATCAGTTATCCACACATCAGTTAGACCTTATTTTAAAAGCCTTTTCACTTTTAATGTTTAACCTTATTCTTAAATTGTTCAATGTCACATTTAAAATACTCACTCCAGCTAGAACTAGCTAGAGTAATAAAAAAAAATCCTTTATTGCCATGTTTTTTAGATTCATCAGCTGGTGAGGATGTTGACTTTTGGCCTGGTTTTTTCCATGTAAGTAGCCACCAAGTGTTTATTTAAAACCCCCTTTTTCAGGGTTTTTATTTTAAAGAGTCAGCTTGAAACATTATAAGCAAGGCAGAGATAATGTTTTCGACCAACTCATGGACACAACGCTAGTTTGAATACCGTAGCTAACTAGATGCAGCTAATGAATTATTATGTCATCAACTCAGGAAACAAAATCAACAGTCTGCAGCTTGATTTTTGAGCTGTAGAAACAGTGAGTGTGGTGTGGCAGATTGCTACACAGTGAACCTGGAGCTTTTGGAGGCCCCTGGGGACTGTATTATAACTACTGCGACTAACTATGATTTAGCATCTGTGTTTGTTTTCAAAAAAGTAGGTGTATTTATGTCTACCACTGCTTTGAGCCAAAGCCACTGCTCCTCTCTGTCCACCTTCCTCTCCCCCTTCCTCTCCCTCTATCATCCCATCTACTGAGTCCAGATGGACAGAGTACATTGGGCTGAAGCAGCAGCAGACACTCACTGCACCAAATGAAAACAGTGTGAGCAGAGCCAGATCTCATGGCAGTACAGCCTGACTCTTTACAAACCCCCGCACAGTGAGATACAGAGAGAGTGAGGGTGTAAACAAGGGTGGAGTAGAGGGGGAGAGAGAGAAGGAAGAGGGGAAAGCCTTCATTCCCACAGCCTTAAGCTTGAGCCGTCAGCTACATGTGAGTCTGTGTGTCAGTGGGTTTTTCAGGTGTGAGAAATTACAATGTATAATAGCAGATACAATTAAAGCACTGGCTGCTTCACACCTTCCCTTGTCACATGCAGGATAATGTGGTTAAGGTGCTGCTAGCATCGCATCGACCGCCTTCTAACCACAGTCGATGCAGTTATTAGGTTAACCTCCAGATAAAGATTACGTGTGTGTGTGTTTGTGTGAACCTGGAACTACTGACCACCTGTGAAGCACAAAACAGGTATTATACTGGGGATGCCAAAAAGCTCTGTATTACAAGGACAAACGCCAGTTCAGTCACCATCCATAAAGCTATGTCATGGAAAACAATTACCTCTAGAGGAGAAAGCAGAGTAGTGAGGCACCACAGTATACCAAACAGAGTGGAAAACACTCCCTCAAAAAGAAGAACAAAAACCAATAATCTCACCCTCTGTTCAACTTGGGATCATAAGCTAATCACAGGCTACACAGATGTTCAGCTGCATATCCCGAGGGTTTACTGTATGTGTTAGCACAGACAAATCCCGCTTTGCAAGGACAACGGAATATTCAGCCGATTGATCCCTCTTTGCTTTGTCCTTCATTGATCAGACTAATTGACCCTGAGCCGTCAGAGCTGAGGAGGTGATGGCTTACAAGAGCAAGAGGTATCAAGAAAACCTCTCAGTCACGAGGAGGGTTAACTATACAAGTGATCCCTGAGTGCACCTGTGCCTTTACAAAGCAATTATACAGGACAGGGTAAACTCAACCACGTGAAACCTCACGTCACATGAAATAAAAGCTGTTTTCAGGAGTACTACAACAGGGCAGGGTAAGGGCCATAAACAGGACTTTGAGCTCATCAGTCCAAAGTCTCCCAGTTTCTAGATAACAAAAACTCAATTTTATCTTTAAATTCAAATTATTCAATTATTAATTATTATTATTATTTATTTTTGATCTGTTTTTAGTGCACTAATCAATTATAATTTCAGAAAATAACACTGAATGCTAGATTTTGTACACTTTGCAGGTAGCCAAATATGGTAGCCAAATGTTAACACTCACGCCTTGTGTTTAGAGCAAAATGTTAAATGTTAGCTGACATACTAAACAAAGACGTTAAACATTACATCTGCTTAACATTGGTGTGTTAGCATTGAAATTATGCACAAGTTAGCATGTTGACATGAGCACTTAAACATCACTATGCTAAAGTACAGCATCATACAGTTACCAGAGATAATAAAACAATAACAATAAAAGCAACATGATAATAAATGAACAGGCATTGGGGTCTAAAGTGGTAATTACGGCCCTGGGCAGTGCTCACAGTCACATAAGTCATGAAACCCATGTACGTTTTTGGGTATGCATTTTGCAAATCTTCATGAGGTAATGGTCGGTTTACCAACTGCTGCTTTTACTGTTATGTGAAAAAGTAGGACTGTTTGCATAAATACTCAATTTAGAACTAAATACAAAAAGAAAAACCAAATGCATTCAATCTAGTAGAGCGACTGAACATACTTTTAGACCTCTTTTGTATATGAATCCAGACGTGTGAGCATCTGTTCACTGCCTCCTGATGCCCCTCTCAGGGACTCTTTAATGTTCAGGCATGTCTAGACAATAAAAAGAACCAGTTGGCACATTAAACAAAGTGCAGCCATCTACTGGTGCCTGAAAAAATAAACAGACACTACATGATGCATCCACGTTCCCTTCCTACAATGAAGTCTTTCCCTGTTTTAAAACAGCAAATCCAACTGAGAAGCTAAACTGTGCATTGACTCTGCAGGACTGTGGATTATATCCCTGTGCTATGGTAGCTCAATTATTAAATCCTCAAATGATGTGGCCTTTATTAACCTGGTAAAAATTCCATTAATGCAGTCCTCTGTCACCCTCTCTTAGATATTATAATTCTTAGGAATCAGTGTCACACAGTGTCTGCCTGAATTCCCCCTCATAATCATCAGTTCCAGTTCAATTTGTTAAAAGGTCAAAAAGAGACAACTCATTTCCCAATTCCTGTCCATACTCAGTGGTCATTGTGCCAGGAGACCAGCTCACCAGTCTGCCTCTAAATCCGCCTTCATGACTCACTATCCCACCATTTCCGCAAAGTAAAGAATAAGCAGACAACATATCATCAACAAAATGTTATCCTCGCGCCACATCCAGCTCCTGTGACATATTCTGAAGCCTGAATTCTCTGCAACTGAACTCTCCTGTGATTTAATTAGTGTGTCAGAATGCCACGCTTGTTGCTCATTGCATCTCTGCATTTGCCACGTCACAGCACATACAAAGACTGCTTAAAACAAACATGATCTGAGGCTGATGTGAGGAGCTAAACGCTCTCTCAGTCTCGCTAATGAAGTCTGGCAGTGGTGAAGGTTGACTGACAACAGATGGAAGGCTCTGTTGCGAACATGACATGCCCACCGCTACAGACTAGAAAGCAACACATTTCCACACTATATTTGGTCCGTTCTCTGATAGGACAACGGCTGCTCTTTTTATCCAGGTTTAGCTTCATCATCTGGGGGAGTGAGCTGAGGTTTGAGCTTATAAATGAATGTCTGATCCTCTTTAGTCCCAGGCTATCACACTGAAAGAGTGTATAGGTGTTTGTGTTATATGCGTAAAACGAGATGCTCAGATGCTCTCACTGGAGGGTCATTGTGCCAGTGTCTTGTAATGTTGATGGTTTATGTTTTCAGATTACTTCAAGTGCTTACAGAAAAAGATTAATGTTAAGCTTTTTGGTACGTAACCTACAGATGCCCTATTTCTGTCAAAGCATGTTCAATTTGACAACAAATAACCCTGTTCATGGCTCAACTCATACAAGGTATGTGTGTGTATTATATGTGTGTGTGCGCACACTCCAGGGGATTGTTTTTATGGTTGCCTCATGTTTTGAGTCACTGTCATTCTCAATGAATCATTTTCAAATTGACTCAACCTTAGGCATGAATAGAGAGAGAGATGAAAAGGCTGCTGAAATTCAAGTTATTTCAATAAACATTATCCACATAATTGTAATGGAAACAATAGCTTAAACCAGTGTGCAGATGTTAGTTTAAACAATAAAAAAACATGATAATATTATTTGTCTGGCTATTCTTCAGCATTCTGCAAGGTGAGGTCAGCTAGTTTGCTAACCAGTGAGTCAGCCCACCGTCCCACCATCAATTTATCCGTCCACTCACTGAAATTTGGGCGGGGGGGTTTCAATGCATGCAGTAAAACATAACTGAGACTTCAAAGTCCAGTGAATTCTGTCTGCTGGTACACATAAACCTATTAAAGGTCCTTTGCTGTTCTGTCCTTCAAGTCATCGTGCCTGCACTAAGGGAATGAAAAAAAAGCCCCTGCAATAATGAAATGGCATTAGCTGAGCTGCATGCCTATAAAGCACACAGAGCAGCACTCTGTCGGGATGAACTGGCTAGTACAAGCATTTTATACAACCACCGGAAAATGGTGGGGAATAGGATCAAACAAACAGGGACTGGACAATAGGAATCAATCACACAGCCATCAACTGTAGAAGTGACTAACTAACCAATCTGAGGCTGACAGATGGGAAAGGCAGAGGGGCTGATGGGTGGGGATGAGCCATGAGTGTCATGTTTACTTGATGGTCTGGTGCTCTTTATTATTGTGCAGCCATTTTATTTCTAATTTGTAATTTCTAATATGTGAATGTGATGCTTGTCCTAACAGTGAGTGTTGAAGAAAACTTGCATGTGATTAACTTGAAGTCAAACTTATATTAAACTGTGTGGTTTCTGAAAATCTTTGTTTTAGCTTGTTTTGGCTGGATATTTTTTGGCAGAAACAGCGCTCCCTACAGTAGTCTGCCACAGGGGGTGTGAATATTCAGATCAGACTGACAATGTCCGTACTGTACTTCGACTGATCTAATATCTGTGTGAGCATCAGCAGTGGGTCTGATGTTGTTTGCTGTTGTTTCGCTACATCCTTATTCTGTACTTTATTGTGTGGCTTGAATCACAGGATAAGGTGTGAAACAATGCACAAAGTGGTCATTTGCCATCACCACAACTGAACCCATGAAACAGCTAAGGCTGATTCCTTTCCATAATGTGGATCAAACACAGCAGCATGTGTGAGAGCTGCAAACAACTCACCAGGTATTCAAATAAAACATACAAAAAGTCCAGTGTCATGAGAATCAGTGCTAATGCTAACATACTAGGCTAACTAACTTCCACTTTCTGAGTGGAATACAAACTTAATAACACATTGGTTCTGAAAAGGTTAAATCAGATGGTAAAGGAGATAACTTATAGAAATATTCATGAGTGACTCAGGGCTATGACAGCTCCAGTCAATAGTGATTCCCATAAGCTAACAGTGAGCCAAGGGAAACACTTTCAGAGGCCTTAAGCTTAAACACTGTTTCCACAGATAGTATGTTCAATAATGTATAATAATAATGATAATATTGTATTAATACATAGTATTATTACTTTATACTGTCTCACACAAAAAGTGAGGAAATCCAATTTCAGTGAAACTTTTTATACCGATGATGAGGTGATTTATATAGATGACAATAAAATATGATGTTTGAATATTTGCTTTGTATGGTATAGTGCATGTGTGTGCCAGTGTCAGAAGGTGCAGCACACATTAAAGTTGTTCATTTAGTTATGTCGAAGCAATGCATCATGGGTGTATGACCCTTGACCCCGTCTTCAGGAGAGTGGGGTGTGTCACCATATGGTGCTGACGGAATGATTGTGTGTGTGTGTGTGTGAGAGAGAGTGACGGTTGGGATGATGAGACCCAGGGGAGTGAGAGGCAGTCACTGAATAGGACATGCACAGCCAATCACACATCAACACACTATTTTATAGACACACACACATACACACAAAAAGATAATACACGGGCATGAAAATACATGCAGGTACTCTAAATGCACACATCCCTTAAACTGTAAGTAAGCACACAATCTCTCTCTCACACACACACAAACAGGCACACCAAGTCATTCAGCCAGCCTGTCTATATCTAGAAAATGCCAGTGACTTTGTGAGTTTCCCTGCAGCTCCTGTCATACATCACAGCAGCAGAGTCGTGAGCTGAGCGGTGGGGATGATGAGACATGAAATCATCGGCACACCTCACTATAATCCTCCCATGATTCCTTTACACCCCCCCTCCCCCAGCTTTTTCACAGTAATAGGGGTCAATTTGCAGCTCAGAGGTGTAATTCAAAGCGCTCACTGACAGCCTTTCTTTTTTTCCCAATGTAATCCCCATATTAAAGACAACAAACTGAATTAAAATAAATACACACACACACACATAAACTTGCATGCACACATGCCCACAGGAGGCTTCTCTCCGCCCGTCCTGCATGCTGCTCATCTCTGCTCAGTTCACTTGACTGAATCACACAAAGATGGAGGGGGGTGGGTGTATGACCCGTGGTTAAGCAGGCTGCTTCATAATGGATGAACGCAGTCATTTGAACGCGTCATGTCAGTATGCATGAGTGACGATTCATTACCAACATTTTGTCAAAGAGACTGTGTAGCCTATGTAATACACTAAATAAAAATGATCCCACAATTAGCTGTGTGGTGATGACAGGTGAACGTCACAGTTTCAGATCTAAATAGCCTATCATGTGGTGTGTTTTTATGGAAAAATATGAGGTCAGTTTGTGGCAACCCAATCACCACCTGGGACACACTGAGGAGACGGACAGACTTCATTTTTGTCTGGGGCTTTGCACAAAGCATTATGATTAAACTATAGACTGAAACACATATTGACCAATGATTAGCAAATCAACAGAAGATTAAAGGGTAACTAACTTATTGTAATAATTGATTAGCCATGATGTTAATCTTTAACAAAAAGGAAAGAAAGAAAGAAAGAAAAGCCAAGCATTTGAGGGTTCCTTGCCACTTTTCCCAGCCTCACATAACTGAATGTCTTTGGATTTGGACTGCTGGTTGAACAAAGAGAAAGCTTTTAATGACATCACCTTGATCACTTTTCAGCCTTTTCTGATGTTTGACACACACCAAAGAACTAGACAAAATAATAGTCAGCAGAACTGATAATTAAAACCATTCTAAACCACAACATATGTTTGGATAGTGTTTATGTACCTTTACCAATATAATACTGCATAATCAAGTCTCTGTGGACAGACAGTCATGACATGCATTCAGACCTTGATAGGTTGCACTTGTCATACACAAGATTTCCCACTGAGATGCTGAAGCCATCAAATTCAAAATGACACTAACTAGCCATTCATGCACAAATGTCTGTGGACTCTTGTGTGACTGTGTGGCCCACAGCTGGACACTATAGGAAAGCTCTTTTTAAGAGAGGAAGGGACACAGAGATCACAGGGCGAGGATGTCCACCCTGCTATCCGGACAAACCAGCTCACCTGCAGCCTGCGGCGCCGTATTATCCCCGAGTCATCCATGGTGAAATGACGAGCCGTGGGGCTCCTGGCGGGGAATTCCCCTCGCTAAAACACTCTCCTGACCCCTCACTAATTTGTGTTTTGAACCCAGCGGCGCTGCAGTGTCCGTCAGCAGCAGTGGCGGCGGTGGCGGCGGCGTCCAGGCGCGCCAAAGAGGCGCTCACACACACACTCAAACACACACTCGCACAGGGGGGGTCTAGTGTCACGTCGAGGAAACCCAGGAAAACACACAAATATCAAGCAGCCCCATTCTGTCTGGTTCAAATGTCTCCTCAATTAGCAGCGGCACTTTTCACTTGTGTGACCTGTGCCCCGTGTCTCAGGGTTGCCAGTCCTGCTGCGGTCTGCGCTCCTTCTCCCGAAGCATCCTTGACATTTCGCCAGGGGTTTGTACGCCTTGATGCTGTCCAGCCGAGCGACTGGAGGCCTGGACGATCACTGCAAACACAATGTCCATGCAGGATACTGAACCCAAGTTCTCCTATTGTTTCCCAACAATGTCCCGAAGAAACGTGAGCTCCTCTCCGCATTTGGTTACAAAGGACAACGCGTTCAAAGCACAGCGCAAGCGGAAACAACCGTGCGATTATTTTACACACTACTGCACCGTAGCTGAGCAGCGCTTCGTCCGTGAGCTCCTCGGTCGGGCTGACACTGCCGCTGATTCGACGCGGGGGAGCCTGTCCGGTCCCGTAAACATCACCGTGAGTGAGGAGAGCGCGTCCCTCCTCTTTAAAAAACACACCAAGTTGAAATTCGTACCGTTTCGTTCATCCATTCGTCACTCTTCCACCCTCGCTTCCTATACAACTGGTGACTGGACGGGGCGACAGCGGCAACGCGATATTTGTAACCCCTTCCTGGGATTCCCTGTCGCCCCTCCTCCTCCTCCTCCTCCCGGCACAGCTTCTCCTCAGATGAATGGAGGAGCTTCCACCCCTGGTCAGTGCTGGGCTCAGACGGTGGTCGGTTCAGGGTGATATGTTTCCAGCACAAGGCTTCCTGTGGAGATTATTGCTGATTTTATGTCCTGAATAGAGACTGGACAGTTCACATTTTGGACATCCAGAGTTTGGAATATGTGTAAATGTGTGTGTGTGTGTGTGTGTGTGTGTGTGTAGGAAGGCACACACAGCACCAGAGACAGCGAACACAGGATTCACTGTGTGGAGAAAGTCACAGTAACCTTTCAGTAAGAGTAATCAGGTCTTATTGAAAGTCATCAAATTTACAGCACAATGCGAGGTGGATTTACTGTTCAGTGTATCAACAAAAGGAAATGTGATGGAATGAATGACAACATAGGCCTGTATTATTAATATATTAAATAGTCCATCTATCCATTTTCTATACCACTTATCTGTCAGGGTCGAGGGGGAAGCTGGAGCCTATCCCAGCTGACTACGGGCGAGAGGCGAGGTACACCCTGGACTGGTCGCCAGTCAATCGCAGGGCCAACACACAAAGACAGACAACCACACACTCTCACACTCACACCTAGGGGCAATGTAGAGTAGCCAATTAACCTAATGTGCATGTTTTTGGGATTGTGTATTGCTTCAAACAATAGAAGAAGTTACAGTATTTGAAAAGTTAGATCACCTACAGAGATAAATGACAGAAAAGAGGCCTGTGATGCTACAGCGTGGTAGTTAGCTTAGCTTTGCTGCAGACTGGAATCAGCTACAAAGGTATCAAAATCCACTTAACAAACCTCTAAAGTTTGGTGAAGAACCTTTTCTATTCCAGCATGACTGTGGGCCAATGCACAAAGAAAGGTCCAGAAGAGTGAAAGCTGTTATAACTGAAAAGGGGTGACCAACTCCATATTAATGTCTATGTATTTAGAATGTGCATTAAAATCCCTGTTGGTGTAACAGTAAGGTGCCCCAATACTTCTGTCTATATAGTGTATTATTAATGTACATGAAAACACTGTAAAACTTCCTGGGACTAGTTTTTTCTTTTTGTCAAAATGTGTGATAAACAAAAACAGACAAGACTGTTCAACACAAACAAAACCCGAGGCCAGAAAAACAAACAACAAACAACAGACAAAGACAGGACTCATCTTGCCGGGTCACACTGAGCAACATGATGTCTCCACCCATGACATTACTTCCATGATAGACAAGCGGGTGGCCCTTTGGCAAAGTCACTGCGTAATGCCTTGCTGGGGATTAGGACTTTCACACAGTTTTTATGTAACATATGGTCAGAGCTGCCCACACAGCCATGACCTCATCAGTGCCAGACGCAGCGAGAAGTCTGCAACAGAGTGTCCAAACTCAGCCCACGCTGACTTATCCCAAAGGAAGTGGGCAGGAAAGCTGCAGGGATGCTGCTGGTCCGTGTTCAGATGACAGAATAATCTGTTGTTTTTTTGTGTCTGTTTCTTTTCTTTTCTTTTTTTTTTGGCAAAGGCTGTATTATGACTTCAGTTTTTTAATCTAAACTTTACCTCAGCAGGTAAACCATGTGAAAAAGTCTTTTTACCCATGCTAGCATTATACTTCCATGGTTCACGGCTCAGACACTTTGGTGATCTTGACTTTTCCACTAGTCCTACCAGCACGTCAAAGGATTCACTTGTCTAGTAAAATTCTTCAGATTTGGTACAGTCATGTTACCCGCAGGATAATTTGTAATAACTTCGGTGATCTTTGACTTTTTATAAAAAGCACGGTGAGCATGTTATAATAGCATTTACTTTGAAGCACCACCATGCCCAAGCACAGCCTCTTTATCTTGTTAAGAGATACAAAGCCAGTAAACAGGCAAAGGTAAACAAAAATGCTGCAGACTGACCTCAGATAGTTAAAAGCAGAATTAGAATTCTCAAAAATAAACATACATGGCAGATAGATAGATAGATAGATAGATAGATAGATAGATAGATAGATAGATAGATAGATAGATAGATAGATAGATAGATTGAAAATTTGAGGCTTACAAAAGTAAAACCATAAATATCACAAATGTCTAAACGGTGAAATTGGGAAACCCTCCCCTTGCTGTGAGAGGCACAAATGCAGTCAGAAAAAAGCCTCAGGAAGCAGGCTGTTATTTGTTAGATTAAATGGAACTTTCAGGGCCGCCTGGCTGGCAGTCAGAGAGCCAGATCGTCTAAGTGCTGATGGCTTTGCTTTGTTCTGTGGTCTGTAAGCTGTGTAAACCCCGACAAACAGACACAACTCTCGCAGCACAGACAACTCTCTTTCATTCACACAAAGCCTCCTCTCAGCTCTGTCAAAGTCGTGAGCATTGCTTGTGTCGCAGTGGAGCCAGTGAACACAGCACAGCATGCTGGAGAGGCTATTGATTCCTGCTATCACACAGACTAAACTGAGCTTACAAAGCAAGTGCAGGTGGAAATCTGGCCGGGGGAGGCTCTCCTCAGCGATCATGATGCTGTCAGTATGGCCGCTGTAGAATTAACTGCTGGTGCTCAGCAGCAGCTGAACACCAGCAGACGTGATGCTGCTTTCATATCCTCTTACGTAATGATTTTATAATCCCTTTGAGTTTGGAGACCAGCAGATGCTCAGTTTTGTTTGGAACAAGAGTTGATGTCAGTCTGATAATCGCTGCAAAACTCAAGGACAAACCATTCTAATTGCCTCAGTTCTTTAATTAGAAGCAAATGCTTACATCTGTCTTTAAAGAGGCTGCATGTAACATTTTTCCATGTTAACAGTAGATCACATGACTACTTGTATGTGAAAGGGTTCGCTCCTGGTGCAGTTCCTATGCCTTGCTGGGATTTATAGCCTCTTTGAGCTCTTTGTTCTGCTGCTGAGCACCAAACAGCACACAGACCCAGATAGCAACTAGTTGGTGAACATATTGGAGAATTTAGTGGCGAAAGTGTCAGATATTTCAGCCGGGAGTTGATGGAGGCCAAAAAAAAAAAGAAAAAAAAAAGTGCTACATAAGGATATTGAACTTGGATTAGAACAGTTGCATCATTGACCACACCCAACAGTGATGTTACAAGGTTGTGGACACCACTGAAGTAAGGTTAAAAAAGGCAAAATGTTCAGGGTGTCAGTGTTGTCTTTACAGCTTGTACCACTGCTCCAAGTGGAAATTTTATTACAAGCTTAAATTTCTGAAGCGTTATTATTACATTATGGCATGGCAAATGTCCTCTGAAAAATATTACCCTTTTCCTGCTCATTTTTCTAAAAGTAAGGATTGGTGCTCAGACATACACTGATATCCAGTGCCCATTCAGGTCCAATCACACAACAGAAACACCTACATGCTGCCACTACTGTCCAACTCATCTAAAAACAGAAGAAATCCGTCAGATGAACAACAAAGTGCATCAGTGGCCAGATAAAACAGGTGTCGTTGATTTTGGTTAAACCGACATGGTCAAGATCAAATGTTTTCACACAGAAACAACTGCAGCTTTGATTTGGGGATTTTAATCTGAGGGGTCTGATGATTTTTTTCCATTTGTGCGACCCTGCGGAAGAAATAACGCACATAGTCTTGGTATGTGTTCCACCACACACACACACACACACACACACACACAAACACAGAATTTGAGCAGATGGGTGATGCTTTCCAGGTCAAGGCCTCCTCTCTCATCAAGCCTCGGCATCAGCTGTAACAACACAACTGTACAGCTGCCCATCCTCAGCGCACAGAGCATCAGCAGATATAAGGAAACTAGCTACAATACGTCTTATATGTTTTGCAAGTGCAAGAAATATAATTATTTAGAAGAAATGACATAAAACAGGTTATTTTGTGCACCTAGCTGTATAGATGCTATATCACTGTGGTTCAGTTTGCCAGTCAAAAACATATCTCACACCATCAACTGTCCTGGTGATACTTTATAGAGAAACTGCTTTCTGGTTCCCCCACTGATGTCCACCGGCTGCTCTGCTTCAACTTGCTGATTTTGTGGAGCTTCCTGATGGACATTTTTACTTGTTGATAATGTAACTGCTAACTGCTGCTACCCGTAGCTGCTAGTTAGATCAGTTAGCCATGCAGCTAGCTGACACTGGCTGGACCTGGACTGGGAGCTCAGAGCACAGGGGGGGTTGTCACAAAACCCACTCTGCAGCATCTACAGACATGATGGGAAAGATGTCTAACAAAGACTCTGAATAACAACTCTGTGTCATTGTTAATGTGCAAAATCAAAACAAGCTATATTTTTCAAACACTATGGCTCCTGAGGCTCTGTGGTCACAGTCAGTCTGTAAAGGGTGAGAGAAAATACCCAAAGGCTCATTAGAGCTTCTGAGACATTGTGTGCACACTAAACGCGCAGCACAAACTGCTTTTCCCAAACACTCCGTGCATGTCTTGAGTGTGCGCTTGTGTGTGTGTGGACTGGTTGCACGTGTAAACACACACACACTCACACAATGATACCTCACTAGGAAGCAGATACTGCGGGAGCAAACACTAATGTGAAGAATTCGAATTTGCTGAGGACAGACTCCTTTCACCTTCAATAAATCACCGCTACGACGCCTTGTGGCGAGAGGTGGTATTGCAGCAGAGACGTGGCATAAACGCTGCAGTGCTGTTGTTCTGTGTGCCTGCAAAGGAAAGATGAGTTAAAATATGTGTGCGGTATGTAATAGTGATAATAAAAGTAACAGTTATCTAATTTTAAAATGTGACAACTAATCAACTGCCTGACAGATAAAAGACAACATCCCATGTTCTCTGTGAAATTGCACAAGACATTAATCTGGGATTACAAATTTATTTTTCCTCCTGTCTGATTTAATTTATGCTTGATTGATTCTTTGGGAAAATAATGCTAAGCGGATGTCAGAGGAATATTTTAGTCCATTTTCACGCTCACATACAAACGTACATGTCACTCCCTGCATCGCATAAATTAGCAATGGAAGCACCACTTAACCTGTTAGACGATCACACGGTCATGATAAGGTCAAAATTAAACACACGCATACACACACTTCTAGTACCTAATTAAAATAAAGGCGCTGTCCCAAATCTTCGGGATGTTCTTTAGTGTTTTGAGTGTCTTGTTATTCCTGTTTAGAGAAGAAAAGATTTTCATCCCTCTTGTCTTTTGTCTGTCTTTCTTTCTTTCATACAGTTTATTGGTAAACAAGATCAAAATGTTTCTGTCTCATTCTTTATTTCCTCTGTATCACTCCATCCATCCGTTCCTGTCTTTGTGCCCAAATCTTTAATTACACACACCCACAGACTAACGTCACCAATTAATAGGCCAGACAGTGGCAGCAGGCATTGTGGGTAATCCTGGTGGCCGCTGTGTCTCATTCTGAATCAGGAGACGCCTCTCACGCTGTCAGCCTGATGGCCTGTCCCAGCAGGATATCCCTAAACCCTCCTCAGCACTGCATCACACACCACTGCTCCTGACGAAAGAACACTGTAAGAGGATCCATTCTGTTCAAAACGCACAAATTATCTGACACACAGTAACACACAGACACATCCACACACACACACACACACACACACACGTAATGAGCGAATAATATCAGAAAAAGTGGAATGGGACTCGGTGCTTAACAGATGCTTAAACCTTTAGCAAGTTTTGAATGAAGTAATAAAATAAAGTTAATAAAATAAATACATTTAGTGATTTATGTACAAGAAAAATTATTATTATTATTATTATTATTTGACTTCTGGCAACTGGAAGTCAATGCAAGATCTGAACAGCTGATAAAACGAGTTCTACTCTCTTTGATCCTAGTAGTTATTCTGGAGGGTAAACCAGGAAATAAAACTTTCTGTTAATGTATTGATTTTTCCAGGTCAACTGTGAACTCAAGGTTTCTTATTTTTCCTTTCCTATTCTTTGTTATATTTTTAAGTTTATAAAAGGGTTAACAGTGTTAATCTGATTGCTAAACCTTAGATCAGAGTCTGTGACTATGCCAAGATTCCTAACTTGACTTAAGCTCTTAATTCACAGTCTACGCACTAATTATTTGCCTACGTATGTTGTGCAGTACTGAACAAAAACACTCATGTTTTGTCAGTACTGAGTTGGTGAAAATGCAGTCATTAACATGGTCAAGGCACTGGATTAGTGGATGGAAATCATCAGGTGAGTGTTTTATGTAAAGTTGAGCACAATTGGAAATATTGTCATTCTGAATAATATGGCTTGGTGAAAGTATGTACAAGTGAAATAAAACAGGACCAACCCCAGAAAGGCCTCTAATGAAGACAAAAAAAAAAGTTCATCATCTGTAAATATTAGTCCCCCTCAATTTTCTAACAAATCCAACAATTTTTTTGCCATCCACTGCTGCGCCGAAGTCCACAGAAAAAAGGACAGAACTGTAGTTTGCAACTACGCTCATGCAAAGATAATTTAAAACTTTAAAAAAGCCTCAGTATTGTGACTCTGACAGAATACAAGTTAACACCATGGATGATTTTGCTAACCAGATAATAATCAAGCTGATGAAAAGCTTCTTTTTTTTTCCAAAAGTCTTACAGTTGGAAGGCTAAATTGTTCTATGGACTGGCTGCACAGCATTCCTCTAATTGTTATTCAGAGTTTATACACTGGGTCTTCTTGGTTTATGGCAATTTAAACAACACCAACACTGAGAGAGTTCGCTTGAGCTTGTCCTGTGTTGAATGGATGTTGTCAGCTTATCTGCAGAAGAACAGAAAGATGACAGAAGACATGAAAGGAAACTTTTTATCATTACTGAGCCAAAGACACAGGGAGACTGAACAGTCAACAAAGAGACAGAGAGAAGAACAAAGGGGCTCATGTTATCAGAGTAAAGTGCTTTTACACGGAGAGCTGATGAACTGATTACAATCAATGCATGTGCTAGTACATGTGTGTATGCTTTAGTGTTTCAATGAATGGGAATTGGCAATAGCATCAAAGGAGCATTGGCAAATACCCAACCAGACCATTTAGTCCCTCAGACAGCTGATGCAAAAAACTACGTACACACACACACGCACACACACACACATGCACACACACTCAGCTAAGCCTATTACAAAGACACAAAGAGTCCTGAAAGAGTACACAACATCCAAAAACTAGCACGCAACCTGACGTAACCTGACGAAAATGTTCACGTGGTTTGCTAAATTTGAGTCTGTCTTATTTGATTTCAATAAGCACTGTGTGAAGGTTTGGAATATTCATAAAAACATGATGTAGGGCCATAAGATGCTGCAGACTGACCTGAGAGCAGGAGCGTTTCAGAGAGAGCCAATGAATCTGCTCTCACTAAGGTGTCATTTCAGAGGCAGAGTTATGGGACAAACACAGCTGTTTGTCGGGACATTCTTCTGCCATCCATCTATGGCTGCAGAGTTTGCACTTGTAATACAAACATGAATCTGTCTGGGTGTCTGTCATGTGATATATCTTCCCAAAGGTGCTCCCACACAGCTCAAGCATTAAGATTTGTCTCTTGTGTGTGTGTGTGTCACTTCATCCCCTCCTTAAGGACAAACGTCACTCTGCTCATGACTCAGAAGTTCTTCCTTCATACGTACTCTTTCATTTTTCCAGCTGGTGATTTCCTTTTTATGTGAGCGGAGGAAATGAGATATGATAAACAACAGGCTCCATCCCAGAAAGCAATAATCTGGATATGAGAGAGATGATGAAGAAGGCAGCAATGTACGAGCAGATGCTGTGAAGTCCGTTTTCTCCCAGAAACTAATTTTCACCAATGTATTTTTCACATTCATAGATAATGGTGAAGTAACCCCGGTCAAGAGTAAATTTAAAAAATACTGGAATATGTCCAACAGATATTAAACAAACCTTCAATGGTCTGATTCAGTAAAAACACACAGAAAACACACAACATTATCATTATTATTATTATTATTAAGTGAAAAACATGTTTTTTTTATTACAAGAGCACTACCTAAAACCCAATAAAGCATTTTATATGTAACATAAACATGAAATGATTAATAAATGAAATAAAAATTAACTACATAAATTTAATGATAATCTGCAAACCAATCTGCTTACTTGTATACCAACACAAAAAATATGAATGTCACTCAGTGTGTAAAAAAAAATTAAAAAAAATTAACCCCTTTTTGTTTTTGTCTGTTTTGTTAACAGATGGTGACACTGACAACATCCGGTTCAGTAAGCCCTCAAAAACAAACCAAATCAAAACAAATGATTAACTTAAAAAACTTCATCATAAACAGAACTGGCCGGGCTCTAGATGGTTCATTGGGGCTGAGTCTAGAGCAAATAACAAGATCACAACTTTTAAGACTCAATATGGTACATTTTGAACCTTTTTAAACTTGGCAGATAGATGGTGAGGTTGAGAGTTTGCTATTCTCTGCGTGGTGCTGACCTTGGTCCTGAAATAAAGACTGATTGACTTCTGTTCATTCCTTTATTGAGCACCATGTGTGTACTTTGCTTTGCAGGCAGGAGACCTTGTTTATTCACTCAGTCTCCCAACAGGCTGTTGACGTACTCTGGCACCCAACCGAGTCTGAGGATTTGACGTGTGCAAACAAGGCCAACTAGATAAAGAAGCGCTCATGGAGGAGGTAACCAGGTGTTCTGAGCCTCAGCAAGAAAGACACCGTCCACCCTGACAGACAGACAGAAACACAGGAGCACTAACTTTTGAATTGACTTCAAGGAGTTGGAGTTGTCTCTCAAAGCCACAGGTATGGAGTCCATCATCCAGACAGTGGAGGCAGCAGATGTTCACTTACAGAGGCAAGGCTGGAGGTTTGTGGTGAAGCGGGGAGCCTCGTCACAGTTTGTTGGGAGCACCATCGTGGTCTTGTCCACTTATGCTGTTGCTACAATAACAATGAACTTGGGGAAAAACATCCAGGAGCGAAGATTAAGACCAAACGGCAACTAGCAAGGCCTCAACAAAGATCTGGACTCGACCTCTTCGTTCTGACGAAATGGCGGAAAGAGAAGACATGAACAGAACTCATTTGTGTCACTTCAACCCATGTCAACCATGTGCTGTGAGGATGTGCAAGAAATATATAAAATCAGCCACTGTCAGCCAGAACTTCTACAGATACCAATGTTTACCAACGCAACAATATCATCTGCTTTCAAAGTAAGTGTTTTACATGAACTGGGAATACAAGTCACTGATGGATAAAATTGAATGGGCATAAATGCTCTATATGCAGTGCTGCCATGTGACCACAGGGTGGTGAACTGGGACTTCTTCACTACTTTTTCCATCTACAATAAATCACAAGGATCAGTGGAGAGTGAATGTGTCTGCCAGCTGAACATGACAGAACAGATATGCACACAACCATTCCAATGTACAGAATAGAAATGAAAGGCATTTAAATGCTCTACAGCTAACAGTTTTAAATGTTTGTCTATGTACTTGTATTTATTGCTTTTTTATCTTTATCATAAATTGTATGTTAATTTTTTTTCAAAAATACCAATGTGATTGTGTGACAGTGGACTGGAGGTGTCTGTTTCTAAATGTAATGTAATATTGCTCCAATTTCTGTCAGCTGATTGTACAGAAAAAGAAAATCCATGTTGGATTGAATAGTGTCTTTGAATAAATGGTGAAATAAATTGGAATAAATATATTCTTTTCTGACTTGAAATTATTTTGTTGTCATATCATCAGACACATGGATGCACAAACATTTTCACAACAAAAGTTCACAGTAGTAGGCCTTTGAAGACAAAAAATAAAAATGTACCACAAAAAGATACAAACTGAAGTAACCCAGTTCAGACAGACATACACTTACATTTTAACATATGTAATTAATGAGTTTTGAAGGGATAAACATAAATTTGAGTCATTGCCCTTATTTATGGTGACATTTGAGACATTTCTTCCTCACAGAAATCTTAATTAGCAACACCAAAAATCTGATATTTGACCAGTGACATTTCTGTCAACTGAAAGGTCACTGACTTTGACCTTTTGAGAGTAGTTTCTACAATTGCAATAGTGATTTCTTTTACCATTAAATGTTACAAAGCATTATAAACTATGGCTGACATAAAATGCACAACAGTTCTCCAAATGACCAGATTTCTTTTAAGGAGTTTAAGGGGCTTCCCATGTTTCCATGTAGAGGGAAGCCTCACATATCCTCTGCATTGGATTTTCTCATGAAGGGGAAATAGAAGAAGATCCTGAAGTCTCTCTGACTTTCTTCAGTATGTTCGACATGCAGTGGGCTACACCGATGGTTCCCAACCTTTTGTTGTTTGATTTGCCTCCACAGCATAAGCTCAAGTGACATGGTACCACCTGAAGTGTTCCAAATATGTGAGTTATGGATTATAAAGTGGATGCTATTTATTGCTGTTGAACATCAGAGTTGAAGATATTTTAAATGGCTAAAATAATTAAACTACTACCTGAAGTGAAAGTGAAACCAACCATTTATCCATGAGCCTGCTTGAACTATTTCACCTATCATTAGCTATGTATTTCAACTGTTGCTTTCAGCTAACAATGTCAGCTTATCCACTAGGCTATTTATTTAGCTGCAATTTCGCCTGTTTATCCACTACTTTTAGCTAATGATGGCAACTTGTTCATTGGCCTACTTTTAGCTAACAATTTCAAGTGTGTATCCGTACTTTTATTTCAACTATGCCATTGTTAACTTTTCCAGCTGCTTATCCATATCCATATGCAAGCTGTGTGCTAGCAACTTTAACTTGCTTTATTTCCACTACTTACCCATTACCCATATGTAACTCAACTGAACAACAGCAGCTGTGATTTGATTAAAAAATAGTGGAGTTCACAAACTGAACCATCCCTGTACTGGCAAAGGTACATCCTGGGGTACAACTACTCTTAGTTACAGTCGGTAATGGATTACTGCAGTACATAACTCATCCTGTATTCCTGCTCTCATGAAAATCTCAGGCAGGCTCTCCTCTTACCACCTTTTATTTCCAAATTTCATGTGAACGGTGAAAGTATCTGCCGTCCAGAAGAAACAGGTCAGTGGAACAAAAAATCAAAGAAACTCTAACTGGCGGAAATGAATGTCTGTCAGTTAGTGAGTTGACAAGGATGGCGATACTGTTTGCCAGCTGAGGGCCAGCCTAAGGCTCAAGCACAGGCAGGGACCCAACCCTGTTAAATGAGAACAACAACAAGGGGACACAGAGAGCAACGATGACCTGCTTTGTCCTCCCTCTCTCGCTCTGTTCCCTGAATAGCTCCTACACAAAGGATATCGTTATTCCTTCTCTAATTACCAGATGGAGAGCTGTTTGTCTGCCTCTCGCTCCTCTGCTTTCACCCCCAGAAATAAAATGCTCTGTGGTGATGACCCTCAGCTGTTATGAAACAGTCTGGTGGAAAACAGGGCCTGAGCGAGCCCTCATTTCCTACTTCAGCTCATACAGCAGGAATCTGAGTTGAGTGTCCACTGAGACCATTTCATCTCCACTCAGTCTGTGTGCTTATGTTATGGCCAATCTGTCTGGTCCCCTCCTGTCTCTTAGTGGTTTTGTTGCCGAAACCAATCATGTCTAAACCATGTCACCAATTTCACAGTCTTAGTTTTAGGCAGACATATCTAGGCCACAAGACACTCTCCATCTGTTCTTCTGTGTCCAGAAGCCTTGGAAGGTCACTCAGGGAGGGAGACAGGGAGAGGGAGAGGGAGAGCGATGCACCCAGCCAGGGATTAGGCTGGTACACCAAGGCCAAAGAGAGGTGAGATTAAAAGCCAGGAGCCATAATACACACATGGTGGAAAAACATACCGGCTGCCCACACTCATGTGTCCACTTAAGGCCATTCACACCATGTAGATTCCGACAGTCATTGAACAAATGTTTAAAATGCCATCTGATGGAAAGAATGAATAAAATGCTTTTAGAGATCACAACTTTTGGTAGCAGTGCTGGCAAGGTCACAAGATCTCCATTTGTCTGCAGATGCCCCACACGTGTCCATGGACACAGGTGACAAAAACAAACTGCATCCAGAAAAGCAGGCTGAAGTGAACTGTGTTTAGGATGGCACTTAGGGTTTTGCACTAAACAGCAGCTTCCCCAGGAGTCCACGGTGTTTTGTTCCACAGAGATTTGTGTTCCCTGTCCTCAGCATATCATGCAGTATTAAATCTCAGCTATACCCTCCTCTAGTCCTGTCATCTGGAAAAAGTCCTGACCTCCAGAGACAGCGACAGGGAGAGCCACGGGAGGACAGGTGTGACTCAGCACCACCTGTGAATGAGCCTTTCAAAATCAAGGGCAACGCATGCCTTTTGTGGCATCCCTTTTAGTTTTTATATCAGTCGGAGAAATCTTTTTGTTTGTTTGTTTTTTTAGTGTTTCCATCTTCAACGTTGCTTGGACAAACTCATATGGAACGCTGTCAACAAGGAGGATTTGGTAAACAACTCATTGGGAGATTAACAAGGAGGGAGTTTTTCCGTGTGTGCGTGCAAGAGACTGGGGGGGTGGGGAGAGGGAGAGGGCGCGAGCGAGCGAGCGAGAGAGAGAGAGAGAGGCTGAGGGGGGGGGACTTCCCAGCATGGGGCAGAGGGAGGGGGCTGAGTTGCCTGGTGGAAGAGACTGAAATGTCCTTCATATAAACCGGTGACAAAGTGGCGAGCAGCGGCCCCCGGGCAGCAGAGATCACAGGCGGCACAGACAGAGGAGGAGACCGGAGCACCGAGCACCGCGTAAAGGCGCTGGATCCACGGCAACACACCGGGGAGACAGAGAGAAAACACCGATCTGCTGGAAAACAAAACAACACAAGAAACTAATCCGGACGGAGCATCCTTTACCCCACCGACAGGTAAAAAAACATAGACGACGATCTAAACAGTTTTACCAAACAGATCAAGCAACACATGTCTCGACAGGACGGCGTAATCTTAGAGAAACATTTAGAAGGACGTAACATCACTACATCACAGTAAAACTACGGGATCGTGTGGGGAGGGTTATTACATTAAAAATACTGTTCCCCAGCTGCTACAGCACATATATGAAAACACATAAAGTGCCCTGAGGTCAGGGCAAACTCACTAATGAACATCAGCGGACTCCATTGGAAGACTGGACATTTTTAGGGATTTTTTTTCCAATGTTTCGTTAAGCAACTGCGTGAATTTGACATGTTTAAGTTGCGGCTTTTGTTAAGATGTCCTTAGTATGTACATGTACATCACATGGACTACTACTTGAGCCTTATTTTTAATATGTGTTGTACTGTTTAGAGCTGGTGTTCATGAATATATTTCGGCGATAAAGATTATGCGGTGCAATAGTTATAAAATTCAAGGTTGGTCCATTTGATTCACGTTTAACATGTTATTTTTATTGGTATTTCGAAGAAAATCTATAAATTACAGACTGTAGCCATATCTGCTGTTATTTTCTAACAATTAGTAGTAATATAGTAGGCTAATAGTAAATTAGCGTAGTGAATTATAAAAGGTAAGGGTAGGGTTATGGAGTAACCTACTGTGCCAAAGAGCTCTGTGTTTTACTGTGTACCTCTGCTGTGTGAGATCAGGGCCACACCGGACCTGTCCAGGGCCATGCGCCAATGTCCAACAGATTTGTTTAATTCGTGTTATGTAGGGTACACATCAGCCATCCGCTTGTCAGATTAAACAGCTACGCATGTCATCGAGCTCAGCACGGTGCCTCAGTCCCACCTAATTAGGCTCACCCTGTCTACTAGGTCACCACACAGCAGAGCGCACACGGAGCCGACGGCCCGCGCCGGATGTCTCACTCACACCGTATAACTCATAATATGACATAATGATCAAAGCCAGAAGGTGCGAGAATAACTGATTGATTATATTTATAATATATAATATATTCATTATATTATATATACATTGCTTATGTAGCCATTGTCTTGCGATGTGTTTAATTTTTACTGGTGTTTCAGGTAAGAGCGTGCTGTACTTTGCCTACCGCTGTCCAATGTGCTGAACTCCCTTTCAGATTTGTTTGTGGCTGTAGAGATGGGTGTCACCTCTCGCCCTCTGGTTTTTGTTTGCGTATATTTGGTGGCTGCACTGATTGGTGGAATCCACACGGAGGGGGTGTGTCTTCAAGACGGCAAACACAAAGCCACGCCCACCCCAGAGCCGCACCTGAGGGAGTGTGCGCTGTATGCTGACAGTGAGTGTTTGTTTTGAAAGACTGTATGTTTAATGATGTAATGACATCCTGTGATGAAAATATCAAAGTGAATGTCCCGACTGACAGCTGGCTGAAATGTTTACCTGTCCTTGCTGATGACAGATAGCTGCTGCACAGAAGAAGACATCCAGGATATCTCCCACGTTCCCTCTGTTATCAATAAGAATGAACCCTGGGACAAGTGTGGGCCTCTGAGCTCAGAGTAAGTCTCACCTAGCTGATATCCTTTTGGTTATCATATTGGCCTATCATACTATTGCCATATATAAATTTGAACGACATGTCTCCACCTCCTCCCACTTTACAAAAGTGAACCCAAAATGTCCCGGATGCAAACTTGCCATCTTGCACTGGGGTCGTTATTTGGACCCAGGCTGTGCAGTATTTGGGCGTAGCTGCAGTAGTGAATTCCCGCAAATACACTCCCCTGACTCATAAACAGTGAATGTAAACCTCCTGCCCTCAACAAGCTAATAGACAAAGGGAACACAGTGAAGAATTTAGCTGGTGAAAGGCCAGAGATTTCATGCAGGAATTGGAGGAGACAGAGCTAAATCAGGACTGATTATTGGACTTACATTTGTTGTTGTTGTTTGCTAGGGAAAAAAGAAAAGCCAAATGAATGCTAATGTTGCTGCAGCTGGGGATGCAGATATGTAAATACTCAGCTCTTGTCAGTGATGTGTTTACACTTTGTTTCCATTTCTGCCAAGAGGCAAAAAATCAGTTATGGTGAAGTTTTGAGTAATTTCAGTGTAAGACATTTTTCTGCATTGTGTGATAATGTTGCACAAGCTATTTTGTGTGTGCTTATTCCATGGATTCAGTTAAGGTATATTGAATAAAATATTAAAAAGCAAAATCCAAAAAAAAAAAAAAAAAATCAGATTTTACATAAGTGGAGTCTATGTCATTTGGTCAAGTGGTTCATTTATTCAACCATCGAGTCTTTATTAGGATTAAGTGTGGGATCATGGGAGTTGTGGTCTTCATTAGCAAACAACCACCATTATCTTCCATGAATCGAGCAGACATGTTCACAGAAGAGGTCATTTTTTATTCATGTTACGTTTAGTCACGTTTGCTAACTTCCTTCCTCACTCTCTGACTCTCCCATAAGTTACAGTGACAAGCAATCACACTAAATCCAAAATAAAATGACCAATTTCTGGAAGGAATTTGGATAATGTAAGTTCTCAATTCAATAAATATATAAGAATCTTTTAGTCATTTTCAATTTAATGCAGAAATATTTCCTATTATATCTTTGATGCATGTCAAGTATGAAAAGGTACCTTGGTGATGATTTAGGGGAAAATAGGAGGAAAAAAAACAAGACAAGAAACAGCAAAATAGCACAGCTCATGTTATCTTTACCTGCCTTGTGACCAGCTATCCGGAGCCAGCATCCTCAGTGTATATAAAGTTTAATGTACAGACGTCACAGTTCATCATCTTTGTACTAACTGGCCCCCTCTTTCTCTTCCCAGGTGTGAAGGCTTCCTGAAGCGTGTGTCTTGTTTTTACCGCTGCTCCCCTGATGCCGCACGCTGGCCTCATCCCCATCGCCGCTCGTACATCCAGGCTGTGCCGCTCTGCCACAGCTTCTGCCGTGATTGGTGAGGCTGCCAAACACATTGCCAAGCAGACCTAAATCAAAATCAGTATCTGTCTGTATGGCTGACAAGAGAGAGAGAGAGAGAGAAAATACCAGCCAGGGTGACAACAGCATACTGAGGTACCCATACTAGGACAGAGGGTGCCCAATAAACATCATAAAACTGTATTACATAGCTAAGACGAAGGTTATATATACGCATCAGTCTTCTCTCGTGGAGCAGGGTACAAAACATGTAGCACTAACTCCCACGCTCAGGTTCATAGCCATACAGAGGATTCCCAGCAAAATGAGAATAAGCTCTGTGTCGAGATTGCTTTGCTTGGAGACATATCTTGACATTCTGGGGGGAAAAAAAACACTTGTAGAAGAAGTGAAAAAATATGAAAATAGCCTGATATACTTTTAATTCGATTTTAGCTGCATGTCTTTATATTGCATTCTGCATATATAATGTAATGTAAGAACCATGGCAAAACTCGTGAAACCCATGGGCCCTGCAAGGAAATACTCACATACTCTGTACTGTCACATAGACTCTCATAAAACAGCAAATTGTTGGTTTTGCACTTCTTGTTGTGATAGCAAGAAAGTGAATGAGCATATTTCCAACAATGTTGAACTATTCCTATATATAAGATACAGCTTGCCTCTGTTGAAAACCCAGCACCTCAGCTCCCTGGTAAACAGCATGAATCTTAGAAAATATTCAAATAGAAATACTGAAATGCTGTTTAATGCTTCGTTTCAGATATTTTATTTTGTGAATTTCCATACCTTTCTTCAGGTTTGATGCCTGCAGAATGGACATGACGTGTGCTCGTAACTGGGCCAGAGACCCCAGGGGACAGAACTGCACTGGAACCTGTGTGCAGTATCAGCAGGTAAGCTTTGATCTGGCAAACCTGTGTTTGTTTGCTTACATAACGTGAGATCTTGTACTATTTATTTAGGCATCAGTAGAAATCAAACATTTGTACTGGTCTTAGCAGCAGCATTGCTTTATGGATCATAATTACCATAGGTCCGCCACTTGGGTTCAAGCTGAAATATCTCAATAATTCTTGGATGTTTGTACAAAAAAAACATGGTCCTCAGTGGATGAGCCTTACTGAATTCGGCGATCCATATATGCTCACTTTAAATAATGATAGTCCCCTCCTCACAGCACCTTTATTTGTTGTATTAAATGTGATAAAGTCACCGAAGAAGAAAACTGTGTCTGCAACCATTTAACAATAATAGGACCAAGGGAGTGTGGTACAGTGCATACATACAGTGCAAGAAACACAGGGCAAATTTAATATTGTAGAGTGGAAAGTGCATGAGGTCACGAATTTGGTCCTGCACATGGACATCCACTCAGGGGTCCATATGTCAGCATCATATGTCAGCATCACCACTGTAAAGGGCTCCCAGTTAAACTATAATCAGCAGTTTTAGCATCAGCACAAACATGAAGTGATGCATTATGTGTCTACAGTCACACCTCAGCTGAGATTTTCTAGCCAGCAGAGGAGGTGCCGTGGGTCTGAATCCTGTGGACAGACCTCAGAGCTTGTCATTGGAGCCATGCGCTGCAGATGGAAGGTCACATACTTTGTCACAGTAGAATCGACGTGTTGGTGGTCAAGAGAGTGTGTGGTGAGCAAAGGGTTAAACGCTCAGGGTGACGCTGTGTGCCGAAGCATGAAAAGGTTTGGTCCTGCTTCAGTGGGCAGAGGCCAGCAGGGTGATTCAAGAAGAGGCAGAGTTACTGAGGGGCTGGAGAGCCTGTCTATCTATCTGTCTATGTATCTATCTATCTGTCTGTCTATCTGTCTATGTGTGTGTCTGTTTGTGTTTTTCCTCTCATTTTCCATTATCTCTCTCTCTCTCTCACACACACACACACACGCACAGGGAGAGGGAGAACACACAGACGCCAGACCTATTAAGGCTCACTGGTGGATATTAGATGATTACTGGAAATGATTTGTACTAAGAGAGAGAAATGCAAAGAGAGAATATCTAAGTGAGTGTGTGTGTGTGTGTGTGTGCGCGCACACACGCTTCTGCTTCTGCGTGTTTTGGTGCTTTGTGTGCCTGTATTGGCCCATTTTCATGTAGGGCGCCACAAATGGCACAAAATAGGCTCTAATAAATTTAAGTAGCTCTCAAAACAGAATGTTTTAAACAGCTCCTGAATACAAAGAAATGAGTCACCTCATTCAGCACATTCAACAAATCGCCCCTCTTGGACACCGCAAACAAGTGCTCTCTCAACATTTTTGGAGGTCACAGCAGTAAAGCTTCATCTTGTTCTCTCTTCAGACAGCAGGGATTTCACAATGGGTCGCCTCGCAGTCTGAGCTCACAGAGTTTTAGTCCACCTCAGGGCTGAGATGTGCTGCACAAGAAAGCAAAACTGCAAACATGCACAGATGTAACTATCGCTGTCATGAAAACCTCTGATGGCTCTGAAGTTAGGGTTTTATAAGCTTCAAATTCAAATGATACAATGCACAGATTCACTATGGAATAAAAAAGAAATCCTCAGGAAACCTTTTCAAAAATAAAAAAAAACAAAAAAACAACCTTGATGGTGTTTCTTCCAGCTCCTGAAAAAAATCACATAATATACAGAAACACGCTGTGGCTGTGTGTGAAGAGTAAATACACACACATATAGTCAGGATTTGTTAACGTGTACTGCAGTAGATTTGCATAGAAACAAGCTGATACATTTAAAGGCACAGATATAGGCGGACACACACACACACACACACCCACTGCATGCAAAACTCCCTCTGGTACTCAGTGTCTCACTCTCTCTTTGTGCTCATTGGTAACATTATTTGCCAGCCAAGGTCTGAGTTATCTCAGCATTAGACATTCTCTCTGCTCTGCACTTTGTGGGAATGAGGTTAAATCTGCAAAGAGAGTCCATGTCTATGCCTGGTCCTGGCACTGAATACATTTAGAGCAATGGTCTGAGGTGGTTATACTTCAGAATACAGCCTGCAAATCACAGTTTGTGCTGTGTTGTGCTTGTTGTGTTCATATGGGATGCTTGTTTGTAGTTACAAGGGAAAAAGTACAGAGAATAAAAGGGTAATGAGCTTACACTCGAGAGATATAGAAATAAAATAAACTCCAAGTACTCAATAAATTGCTCAGTATATAATGAATAATATCACGGTATGTATAGGGGACAAAGAGGCTTAGTCTATGTGTCTTTTTACAATAGCTGTAATACTGCATATTACATCCAGCATACACAAAATGCATGTTGGAGAAGGAGTGAACAAGAGACTACTTTATTTTACAGCTTGTATACCACAGACTTGCAGAGCAATGAGGAGGTTTTCTCCCATATGTTCAATGCTTCATCGTGAAAATGAGCCTGTGATTTGTTGAAAGCATGGGTAGCTCCTTGGCGAGTGAAAGTATGTGTCTTCAGCTGTGACCTGTGGATGTGACAGGACATCAGAGCTCATCTGGGGTTTCCTCTCACATCATTTGTGATTGTTGGATCAATCTGACAAAATTACGCAACTTTCTCATATTAAAAACATAAATATAACTTTTCTACAGCTACAGCTGTATATTTACAGGCTTAGCCCAGAATTTTTTTGGTCCAGCAACAACAGTGATGTACATCATTATAATGATGTATTTCTACAATAAAAGTTACAACCTGTATATTCCCAAACCTCTTGTCTTCTTCCTCTGTACTTACATGTTTATCCTTGCAATAAGTACCCAGCAAGTATTCCATTGATAAACTATTGCTTTATCATATGAATCAATGGTATGAATGTGTATGTGAATGGCTCAAAGTGGCCTGTGTTGTACTTTGTGTGGTTGGTAGACTAGAGAAGAGCTATGTAAAGCAGTCTATTTACCATTTTAAATAATCACACTATAATTAGCAGCTTATTTGTAGGTTACATTTTAAATAATCAACTCCACAAGTTGCATTTTTTTTAGGGATGTTCCTATTCATTTCTATAAAAAATTAAATGTACCTCCTTCAAATTTTGATCTTGATCCCAGGCCAAGACAGTAAGAAAGAAAGAAAAGATCTTTTGTCATAACCAACCACTCATGGATTTACATCTTTTCTCTTTTCTGTTTCCTTTCCACACCAGGTGTTGTGTCATGGGTTTTTGGACACAGAAGGGCAGAAATGAGTAAGATAAAGGTGGGAAGGACAGCATAGAGCCCCGGGAAATTCCGGTATCTCACTTATTCGATCACACTCTGTCGTGTGCTTCGACTGAATTAGCTTTGGCAGCAAACCATGTCCGCCTGGGGAAGGACAGAAATGTTCTTGCATGTGTGTGTGTGTGCACATGCACGCGCCCCTGTGTGTATTACGGGGTCGCTGCGATAAGACCTAGGTGTCAGACAGAGAGTGTATGTAGTGGAGAGAAATAGCCATCATCCTCTTTGTCCTTCGAACACGGTAAATATATTACAGCTTTTTCTTCTCTGAGCACCCTGTGTGAGTCAGTCTTAATCCTCCAACAGACAGGAGGATGAAAGGAAGCAGACGTTGGGGTGGGGGGTGTGCTGCAGAGAAACAAGAGGAAGAAGAGACATATACAAATTGTGAGTGCAGCAATAAGCAAAAGGAGAAAGCAATGCAATAGGGAAGTGGAATAATGTAATAGTGGAAGTTAGTAAGGGACATAATGAGCTATAGTGGGGGGGGGAGAGATGGTGACTTGGCAGCACATCTTAATGACTGGTTAGGAGGCCGTCACCAGAGAGAGAATGGAAGCTTAAACACAGACAAGCACAGCATATGTGTCACTGAAATGCCACTAATTAGCTTCCCCAACTATTTCAAAGCATGTAAGGCTGCATCATCTACAGTTAAACAGCTTAAATGCTGAATTAAGATTTGTTTTTTGAAGCGTTGTGCAGTATCCCTTTTAATCTATATGTGTGCCTTAATAGAAAGGAGTAGGATTTTTCATGCTCTAGAAAACATAAAGCTAATGTCAGCAGTAATTGGAGTTTTTTCCTCAGAGAGTATCTCTGAAAAGACTGAGGACTGTAATGAATTTCATGTCACAGGTGCTGGAAGTGACCTTTCCGATTAGTTTAGAGCTGTCCGTCTACGCTGTGAAGCTTGACAGAATCGTCGTTCTGCTGCGCGAACGGCACAGAGATGAAGCCTTTCAGATACTGGCATGAGCTTTCCAAGGTCATCTTGTCTTGTAATTTGTTCTCAAGGCCGGTGGAGACGGGGTGAGGTGAGCGAGAGAGGCACACAAAATCCGATTGCAAGAGCAGCTGCCAGGTGCCTGCAGCCCACTCTAACACCTGGCACCGGGTGTTTGTTTTCAAGGCCGGTGCTGCCCTGAGAGGCCAAAATCAATTATTCCAATGGCTGCTCAGCAAAGAAAGGCTATACTTGATGAACGTCCCAAAAAAAAGCCTCACAGATAGTGTGCATTTACTCAACCAAAGTTGACAGCTCTCCTAACTCTAATAGTGATCAGTGGTGGAAAGCAACAGTTACTCAAGTACTGTAGTGAAGTATATATGAGTATTTCAGTTTGTGCTCTTTATACTCCAGTAAATTTCAGTGAGAAATGTTTTGTGTTTTCACTCCACTACATGTAACAACTACAGTTTGCATTTACTTTGATTTCAAAACATGTTATCAACATATAAAATACAATGCATTTTTATACATGAAAGGTTCTGCACATCCACTCAGGTGTTTTCAGTTGACATATAAGATTAGAAAACATAAAACCTTTCTGGTTCTCCATACTGTAATACTGAGTAATGAATACTTTTGATACTTAAAGTACGTTTTCACAGGCAATACTTGTGTATTTTGAATGCAGGACTTTATAGTGGTTGTTACCCCATAATGGACAGCCATGGTTCTGTCAGAGGGGGTAGATGTTTTTGCACCTCCTTTAAACTCTTCTCTGTGTGGTATGTGTGAACATAGATGTACCAGCACGGCAGGGATCTCTGCGAGAGCCTGTGGGGTGACGCCTTCATGACGGTGGAGGATGAGTCTGAGGAGATGGGAGAGGCTGGAGAAGCTGGAGCGGAAGGTAATGGCGCTCGCCCCTGCGGCTGCCTGACCCTCAGTCCCTCGGACAAAGACGTGATCGCCGCCCTCAGGGCCCAGCAGGATGATCCGGAGGAGCTGGACACCACCAAGGCAGGCCTGCCTCAGTACCGGGCCCCTTGCCAGACCAAGCTGCCCCTGCAGGCCAGGAGCGGCCGGAAGGGCAACTCTGTGCTGCGTAAACGCTCGGTCATAGTGGACGAAGTGGAGGAGAGCGGGAGCGGCTTGTAGAGAGGAGAGATAGATGCAGTTAGAGATATTTGTTTAGATCCTAATATACAAAGTCTATCTCTTGAAGTGGAGTTGCAACCTTGCTCCTGTAACTAATCTTACCACACAAACCTAAGCTCTCATTATCATTATCTCCACATTCTACATTTAACCTGTAAGGTTTTGAACAATGCTAAATCTGGTATATGATAGACTGACAAGCTTGTGACAGCTCCAATAAACGCCTGATCAGTTATTTGAAAAACCTAAGTAGCCTGGATTAAAAAAATAATAATTACCATTAGAGATATCAGGACTGAATGATGCAGTCAGGTATTTAAATTCTGCAAGGGCTCTGACTTCAATCATAAATATATTGATAACATCCCACAAAAAAAGAAATATTTTAGAAATATTTTATTGCCAGCTAACAAGGGGATTTTTTTTTAATGAGATCTTTTCCAAATCAGGTATTTTATTGGCTTTGTGTGGCTGAACACATCACTGACATCGTGTTAGTCCTGAGAGTCCTGCACACAGGAAATGTCCTACCATAATAGCGCTTGTGCATGAATTAAACATGTCACCATTAACCAGAGGACTTTTCACAACAGTATTGTAAACGTGACGTAGCTGCACCAGTGCTTCACTACCCTGTCACTCTTTTCAGTCGTCTAGATGACTTAAGTCTGTGCATTAATCAGTCGTTAAACGCAGATCTTACCGTTGTGATGCCGTATCGTCCAGTCTGCACATCGTGAGGTATGTGATAGTAGAGAAGGTCTCGCTGTGTAATGATAGTAATGAATGTATCTTAGGCTTTCTAACAGAGACTACTGGCCTGAACGCAGTGGATCTGGTATGATGATGACCATGGAGAGGTCTGCCTCATACCTGAGGGAGAGATTAATGTTCAGAAACAAAATGTGTCCACCAGAGTAAATCTGCAAAGAGAGGATTCATACCAGGATCCAGCTGTGGTTGTTCTGGTAGTTTGATCACGTATTTATCATCAGTGTCCTGTGGAAGCTTCTTTTATAATGATGTAACGTATTTCTAGGGTAAGGCGCTGCTAGATGTAAATGTTTTGTAAAAAGGAAACTGATTTGTCCGTTTTATGGTAAGCTCGCTGAAATGGAGGTTTCTGTGCTTTCTGTTCTCAATAAAATCAACATTTCTAAATGCCATCCTGTGTCTGTCATAGTTCTCCTGGTTGCACTTTGCACTCAAGCCCTTTTTCATTTCAGTCCCGGAAACTAAAGATGCATTATGGCTGATTTATCCTGATGTTTCTATTTGTATATCTGAGGAAAGAGGTCAGCATAGTGTAACACAGTGTTTCCCAACAGCCTTATGAAATGAATTCAAGTCAGCTCCACATGATGATATTGAACTTTATCAATTATATAAGTGAGGACATGGTTTCAACATTTTCTTTCCTGGAATTTAATTAGACATTTGAATTAAAAAGACATTTGTAATGCTGTGTTGCAACTGATCCCAACACCACCAAAATGGTGTCCAGCTGGTGTCTTCTTTACATTGCATTGTGAAGATATCAGTGTCTGTCAGGGGTTTCAGCGTTGTGAATGCTACATTTATTATATATTTTGTGGCTTAATCCAGTGGTTAAGACTTTCTCCTCTCAGTTTGGTGACCTGAGTTTTAATTCCCAACAATAGTCACTTTAGTTTATGAACACTGACCTCCGACACTGAATGATCATATAAACATTAGAGGTATATTATAGAAACACTACAGGCAACGGCGACGCCTGATCCACAATCCTCTTGCTCTTTTGAGGCTACACAATACTCCTCTATAGAGAATATTGGCCACAAAATGGTATAAAACTGAGTAATTAGTATATAGTTTGAAGAATATTGTAGATGTATGATGAAACTGACAGAAGGGCAGTACCATTGATATATAAAGATGGATGATGTGTCTCAGAAAAGAAGACATTTTTTTCTTTCTCACAGAAGATGGATTTTACCAGGAGCATCAGACCCCTCGCTCCCTCTGGGCTCTCTCCACTGAAACTTAAATCCCTTGTTTATTGCCAGTAATACTTCCAAATGTAAGAATAACAACGTAGTTTGACGTTTTTGATTTTCAAAACGAATTAAATCAAACCCAGCAACCATACATCACCGCGGGAGGAGCACTACTGGCATGCTGAGAAACATTTGGCTGCAGTGTTGGCATATCAGAACATGGCATCCACCTCTGATTATGGGAGCACAGATTGCCCATGCAATGTCTTCTCACCACTGTCAGCCCCCAATTTACTGATACAGCATGACAAGTGTGTTTCCCCTCCCATCCCGACAGCTGTCACTCAGTCTCACCCTCTCCTAACTATTGCTTTGAGGGAGAAATTCAAATGGGCTTAAATTTAAATAAGTATCAGGACAATTTATTTTAACACTGTCAAAGTCTGATTTTATTATCCAAGCCACATTTAAAATGGATGTCTTTTGGGCTTGGAGGGATTTAAGTCCTTCCAGAGATTCAGCTTTGCAGCATTTCAATTGACAGCAGGACTACATCATCTGAATCCAGCAAGTAGACCCTCCCCACAAATCAGGACACATGAATATTGTTTGGATTAACCAACAATATCCAGGCCAACATCACAGAATGGCATTTTAAAATCTCAATTAAAGTGACTAATTCATGGGTTTTACACATAAATCGTGTTGGACATGTTCCTCAGTGGAACAGTGTGTGCCCTCTGCAGGTGAAAATGAACACAAGCTGTGCATCATGTCGATAATGCCACACACCACTTGACATTTTTCTGTTAAAAGGACAATGAGGCGCAGTGTGTGTGTGTGTGTGTGAGTCCACTGCAGCTATTTCTGTAGTGAACCGGTGCTACTTGATGATGTTAGCTAATAACGTGTCCTCTGTGAAAGTCATCATCACAGCAAATGATAGAGCTGGACAGAGAGGTTTACCAATGAGTGTCGGTCTGCACACACACAAGTTCACACAAACACACATTTGAGCTGATGACTGCAAGTATGTGAGCACTTCAGAGACAGGACAAATTGCTGGCATAAATCAAACGAGGTTCTCTTTCTAATTTGTTTCAGTGTCAGTTCAGACTTTAGTCAAGGCCAACGTGGGAAACAAACTATAACACAGATGAGATGAGGTTATCTTTTTGATTTGTTCCTGCGAGGCTAAAATCTGACCTTCAAAGTGCAAAAGACTAAGACTCTCTTATTTTTTTCCTCTTTCTCTCCATTTCACTCACTCACTCATTCTTTCACACACACACACACACACACACAAAGAGCGATGACTAATGGTGCCTTAGTGTGTCCATGTCAGGTTTCATTCACATCCTCAATCTGTGGATTATATATATGTGATAGCACATATCCACAATAAAATATGAAAAATACAACATTAGTATTACATTTAGGATACATTTTTTTATTTTAAAAAAAATGAGGCCTTCCTCAGAAATATAAATATTTTATTTTGAATTTTTATTTGACTTGACTTGAATCTATCAAAATCTAAAATATTATGACAGTATCAGCACAATTCGATCAAACAATTCGAAATTTGTGGATTAATAATCTTTTCTGTACTTAATCATTTATTTGTTACATCAAAAATTAAACAAAGAAATACATAAAAGATGCTCCCCTGCTCACACAGAAGTCAGACCACTTTCTGTCTGAAAAAGAAGACAACACTCCCAACCTCGTCAGACTTCCCTCCCTTCCTGATGCTCAAATTAAACACATACAGCCACATGGCCACTGTCCTCAGAACAACATCAAGCATCACACACACACCCACACACACACACACGACGTCCTTGATCGTTAGTGTGCCATCATGATCACAGGGACTCTTTGAAAGAGTCGCACAGTTTTCATTGGTGCTAAATCTCTCTTGTTTGAGGCTCATGATTTCAGCTGCTATTCCGACATTTCTCCACTAGGTGGCGACATGCACCCATCAAAACCCTCCAGTCGACACTCCAGCTTTGTGCTGAGCAGTGTGTGCGAATGTAGACCTGCTTTCAGGCTCTGCTGTAGTGTGTGTACACCAAACTAGTGAAGATCCAGTCACAGTGTTCAGGAGGTCACAGCTTTTTACTTATCACAGCCAATCAAATGACCTCCTCCCCACCAACGGCTACAGTTGTGATGTGAACAGTTGGTGCGTGACTGACGTTGTACTGAATGCACGGAGCAGATCAGGATCACAATCAGGTTTATAGCCACGCATGTTTACATATATAAAGACTTGTCATAAGGTGCAAATGCACAATATAAATATAGAATTAGACTTGAAAGTACAATATTTACAATAAAAATAAAAATATTTTAGAAAAATATGGATGGTGACATGTCTGCATTTTTTTTCCAATAAAAGAGCTTTACAGAAAACGTGATTCTGCAATGTTCACAGTATTGAAAGAACAGAAAGACCAGGAAGGCACGTAAATGTAACACATAAACAGACTGTAGAATACACGTTAAGGTAGTGTGTAATGAAATGTTTTATTAATGAGAGTGCTCCCATTAATTAACGAGAATTATCTGATGAGTTTAATGTATAAGAAATCCGTATTATCACCTTAAGAGACATCTTGAAACAATGCCAGTCGCCTCATTATAGGCTTCCCATTCACGATATTGTTCTGCACATACTGGAAGTCTAAACGCACAGCACAATACGGATAGTCTCACATTCATATGCTTCAAATACAACATCTAAACACCTAAATCAGCTCCCTATTAGCCGCCTAAAACTAGTGATGATACTCGTGGACTCAACTTCTTGGAGAACCTCAGATGGCCGCGGCAAGGTGGGAGGAATATTCATGGTTCTCGAGAAGATAACAGAAGAGAGGAGAGAATGAGTGAGAGAGCCAGGCCTGTGGGAGGGGAAGGGGGCTCGTTTAGAGGAAAATCAAACCCACCCAAAGCTCTTCATACGTCACCGTTCGCATCACAGATGTTCCCACAGACACTCGGTGTGGGTTGTGGGCCGAGGCGTGTGGAGAGCCAGCATGGCTTCAATCGGCTTGTTTTTGGACTGTGTGCGCGCATTATAATATGTAGGCCTGCTGCGTGCGTAAATGGAGAGTCGAACACTGCAGCGATATTTAGAAGTATTCCTCTGAGTAGGAGCTGCGCGCGAGTTGGCAGTAAATGAAATACATGCGGGATGCTCGTGAGCGGAGAGATGTTACCGGTATTGGCTTTGATGACACTTCATACATATTCATGAATATTTTATAGAAAATGAAACATTATGCTTTTTTTCAGATCCACGGCGCGCCACGCCGTTAGTGATTCTTATCATAAATATTTGAAACCGTCGAATGAGACAAAACAAAACAGACAGTAAGCTTAAAAAAATGTACATCCCCTGAAATACAGGTTTCTACATAGAAAAGTCACAGGAAAGGAGAACTTGTGTGGGTGTGCCTGGTTCTGTTTCCACGTCTATGGCAAAAAAAGACGAAAAATAAGGGAGTTGTTATTGATGGAAATTAGGCTATTTAAATACGTGTGAGATGAAAAGAGGGTAAAACCTTATACTCCAAAACAGCTTGAGGTGAGAGTGCGCTCTAAACCGCAGCCTTCGCTCTTGTGAAGTGGCTTTCGTGAGTACTCAGAGAGAAAGAGCTATTTTTCAGTCCACACCGGCTCTCTTGTTTACTTGTACGTCACAGGTTGTTTTTAACAGGACAGAAATCCCCCTCCGACTTTCCTGAGACCAGCTTGTGTACGACTTCTCTCTCGGCCAGAGGTCACAAAGGCAATGAGGTTTTCTTTAACGGACTTTTGTTTTGGTTTCAAGGGTTTTCCTGTTTAATCTCCAAATGGTCCCCCAGATCAGATCAGCAGTCGTGACCAAACTGGTCTCCCCTCAGTCACCTCTCCGCCTCACGTTATCGTTATCATCATCGTTTTGTGCGTGCGGGGAAAATGTTTGAAAATGTTTGCTGACCGCCTGGCTAATGGCCTATAATGACTCATTCACATCTACTTAACGCGGGACTTTCCCCCTGTGTCCAATCCGTTGAGCCCCCCGGTGCCGCACATATTTGGCCTCTTATGTGTCTCACCAGAATGTTGTCCTTGGCAGCGCGCACATCTCCATCAATCCACACAGATGCTCCTGCGCGCTCCAGACGCCCACTCCCACTGCTCTGCCAAGCTCCGTGGCATCTTGAGACGCCCCCGACATTCCTGAAGCCACTGTCACTTCCACTCGTGTGCAAGCTTTCAATTACACTGACACCTCAAATATGCCTTCACGACTTTCACGCGTGAGTCGCACTGACATGTTGCCCCCAAACGGATCTGAGAAGGTGAGCGTGGCTTTGTGTGGACTCTAGTTTATAATAACGTTATCATTGCAGGTCGTGTTTCACTAGAAAGATTTTTAAATAATCACAAACTCCACACTGTTGAGGTTTTTACATACTTCCTGGTGTCCTCAAGCAAGTTACGTTTAACCATCTAACCCGATGTTACGCTTCGCTCCATTCGTGAGACAGATCAATCTACAGTTGCATAATAAGAAGAGGAAATTCCACCACCCTCATCAAACTCGCAAGACTTATCGATACAATAGAAGGAGGGACTGAGATGAAACTAGTTTGTGTTACCTGGGCGGGGGTTCCCAGAAATCCTCCCATATGACGAAGTATTCACCAACATACCCGTATATGGACATGCCCCTTGCGTAATTAGGAAAGGCCTACGTACGCGGGCTACGCTCTGTGCGTAACAACACTGAAACCAAGATGTGCTTGTGTAAGAGTTAATCACTGGGGGCCATAGCAACTGTTTGGTTACACTTCTTACTGCTGTTTATGACTATCTATTTATCTAAACTCAACAAACACTCAGGTCAACCACTTCCGTTTCATTTTAAGACACTTTACTTAAATACACATCACAAATAAAAAAAAAAGACAGTGTAAACATTGGACATCATCAGTTTGTCTGGATCAACCGGACAAACAAAAATAATTTACACAATGAATAAATGCAGCATTGCATGACAATATCAGCTGCAAAAAAAGTACAAAGTACACAATAATCATTCCCATTTTCTACCATTAGTAAACCCGACTTCTGGGCCTGTGCCCGCTGTGTTGCTCAGTGTCTGCTCAGTCTGGATGCTGCCCTAGTGCCAAGCAAGGGTTGAATGGTCTTTTGAGCGATGTCCAGCATCCGGAAGTACCATTTCAATCAGTCTTTTCAACCTAAATAGCCTAAAGAGTTGTCTACTACACATAGCCCTCGGCACTGCCTTGCTGTCAGTGCTGACAACACATCAGCCGGTATCCCAGTGCTGCGCATGCAGAACTCCAGTGTTATTACTTTTCAGTCAGTTAGTAGTCTCTGTGGTTTAAAATGCCTCCATCTTGCTCGTGAGCATCAGCTGACAGCCGCTGCTCACGTGTGTCAGGACCTTCTGTTTGAGCTGGGCGACTTGATCCCGGAGCACCGATGCCGTGTTGGAGAGCCCCTGGTTGTCGCTCTTCAAACATTTCACTTTCTCCTCCAGCCGGGCGATGCGCTCCAGCTTGCGCCTCCGGCATTTGGTGGCCGCTAGCCGGTTTCTCAGCCTTTTGCGCTCCGCTTTGATCTTCTCCTGGGTCTCCAAGTCGATTGGGGACATTGGAGGCGAGCCGTCGCTGCTGAGAAGGTCAGGCACGGTCTGAGGTTCCTCTTTCAGAGCAACGAGCCGCTGCGGATGGAGTCCGGAGCCCGGGAGAGGGTGCTGGAACGGGTGCGAGCCGTGCGCCGTGGTCTGCTGGTGGTTCTGCTGGTGCGGCGGCAAGTAGCTGATGGTGGCTGTGGGGTAGCTGGATGAGGATGAGAGGCTTGTGTTCGGGCAGTAGGCGTTCAGTGTTGTGTAAATGGGAGGCTCGGGCTGCAAGACGGAGCCGAAGACACTAGAGGCCGCCGCCGAACACGTCGTAACTCCACCGGCTCCGATGGACACGTTTGGAGGAGGCATCTGGTTCATCTTGTGCAGCTCGTCCAGGGCTTTGACAAACCCCTCGGCAAAACCCTCCTGCTCATCGGTGATGCCCCGGTTGTAGAAGTATTGGCCCGGGGTGGGAGTGGTGATCACACCGTTACTGTTTTGGATGATGAGCCTCTCAAGCTCTGGGGACGCGAGCTTCAGGGACCCCACGTCTTGCTGTCCCCCTTGGTATAGGTCTGTCTCGGCTCTCAGCTGGGATTTCAGGTTGCGATAGGGTTCTGTCAAGTTCAAATTCATATTCTGCTTTAGCAGTTTGTAGTCGTGCATTGCTGCATCTGAGTGGCCGTAGGCCGACAGAAAAGAGTCGTCATGATAAAAAGGTTGTTCCATCTTTGTAGACATAAAGTCGTAGGAAAAGTAAGCTTACCAGCTGCTTATAGAAACACAGTCTCTGGATAATCAACAAATGTCAGTGTCAGCAGAGAACATGCACTCGTCGTCTCTCAACAGTGTCCCAAAAGCAAAAGGGAATTAAAGATCACTCCAAAAAGAGAATGAGTACAATGTCCCGACTAAAACTGTCTGCAGCTCAGTGTCAGCAGGTAAAAAGTCTTCTCCAGTGTCCGGTTGCTGTTGTTTTCAGAGAGCCGTGAAGGAAAAGTTACAGCTTAAGTCGGAGTTCTTGTCACTGAATGTGTTGCTCTTACTGCTTGTTGAGGTGTGTTCAGAGGAGTTCATGCGTGCCTTTTTATATAGGAAGATACACGCAGGCAGTGCAGCGTGATGATTGGCCAGACTGCTCGGTCTCCACGCCCACAGAGTGCGACGTCAGGTGACGCTAATGCCGGGAAGAGGCGACTGTAAACAAGCCTGTAGGCAAGACATCGTATACCGAGGAGGGATCGCCACAGAGACCGGTGTCAGGAATAGAAGAGCCCGTGTTATTTATACAGCGCCGTGCGCGTTTATAGGTTGAATAAATGGTTGTTGTATAAGCGAAGGGGTGACATTACTCTGTTTGATCAGATCAGTGTTGTTACATGGTTTAAAAACAAAACAAAACCCCGTCATTATTTGTTTGAGTTAATGTAATGTAACCAGCGTTAAATGAAATACATATCAAGTCGTCCTCAGGCGGATGTTGGATCCATTAGATATAGATTATGGCCGTTATAAAACTCAGTGCTTCTGTGCTGTGTATTATGGTGCATCTGTAAAGGAAGTCTTGAGCTAATATGGGCACAATGACGTTTCAGTTCCTCTTCGGGACAACCGGAAAGCCACGCCCACCCGGGACTCGTTCCAGCACCGTCTCTGCTCCTGTATAAAACCGATCCATCAGCTAGTTAGTTAGAGAGGAAGGAGAAGTGAGCATACATCTGTTTTTACTGCCCAGGTTCTTTTGAAAATATCCAACACAGTGTAAGTCTTCTGGTTGATATTTGCATAGAGACCTGATTGTGTCTGTGTTTACTACCGCCCCAAAACACACATGAGTGACACACGCCACTGAAGCAGCACAGTGGGACCAGTTACAGAGCAAACACTTCCCTCTACAGTATCCTGACAGGTTTGTGAGGTACTGCTGATGTTGGGCAGGATGCCCGAGCCCTGCTTTGATCTTGAATGTGAAGTATAGAAGACCTTGTCCAACACGAGCCAAACTCAGTCAGTTATCTCAGACAGCAGGATTTATGTTCAGTAATTTAGCCTTTGAATCTGTTACCTTTCATTTGTTTTTGCTCTACAGGTTGAAGACCTGCGACGCACTCTGTAGGAGCACCGTGCACAGAGAAAGGAAATGTGATTCCTCAGTAGTACACCTGTTTCAGTGGTGGAAAAGGGAACCTTTGTCTCCTGTTTGTAATTCTTCCAACGCCCACACAAACACAAATGCCTCCATTAGTGTATCCCATATCCCTGCACAGACAAAACAAGTCAGGTGGGATGCTCTGCCTCGGCAGGCGCTAAATCCTCTGGCTGCACCCGAGGGATGAATTTCTGATCATGTCCAACAGACGTTTATACCAGGAAACACATCAGTAACAAATGTTTTGTTTACAGATGAGACAAGGTCGGCGTACAAATCATAAAAATGAATAATAAGATATAAAAACAGGCAGATGACTAGCGGTTCCTAATCTCCCCCAGAACTCAATCAGATAAGTTCAAGGACCTCTTCGTCAACACCGTCATTTTTCAAAATATGTTAGTCTGAAAACATTCTAAACTGGATGTTGGTTAACATTATTAATTTTTACGAAAGTGGACATCGTTACGGTAATGCTTTTGTACAACCATAACAACCACTTATGCGTCACATTTAGTCCACTATTTCTATCTATTTGGCTTTTTATTTTCCTCCTTGTCACAAATATGTGGATGTATTTTTAAAGTATTTTTTACAATCACAATTTGCATTTTTCAATTAAAATGCAGAATGAATCATTTGAGCTTTCTACATACCCCACGGAGGACAAGTTTACCCCTCATTTTTAATAACATAGCAAAGTGAAACCCGGCAAACCGCCAGATTAAAACAATAACATCACATCTGAATATTTCAAAAACACCTTTGAGGATTTAACCTTTGACATTCACACACACACACACACAGTGTCAGTCAGTGTGTACCCAGCCTGTGCAGGAGAAGAGGGCTGGATCAAGCTTTCAACAGGTTTTCCCTTTGGCAGCAAACACTCACAGCTACCGTGTAACAACATGTATGGTTGGAAAAAGCACATACAGACCCTGTTATCATGTTTAGGCCTACAGGGAGCACTCCTGTTAGGGCAGAAATTGCTCAAGATCTTTTTCCAATGTCACAGAAGGGACAACACAAATGTTCACCATCTTTTTGCCATGACTTGGAAATTTTTAGGGACTCCCATGTCTAATCATAATTGGCTCAACTCAGGTAATTCTCTGGTATTCAGAGCGACTATTTTAATTCTATGCCTTCTTGTCAGTATCCATGGGAATATGAATAAACAGAGGAAAACAACAGTTCCTGGCAGTGTTATGCTTCCACTTTGCCACCTCCCTTATAAATTCTGTTCTCTGTGCAGCTGTGTGTCTCTGCTGCTGCTGCCCTGCTCTGCTAGGGTTTGAGTTTTATTCAGCATTGCGGTAGAGGCTGACCACAATCCCAGTGACATTTTGGCAAAGGACATCAATATAGGGTCCAGAGCGGTGAGTGTTTACGGGAACACTCGTGAGGTGGCACAGTGCCAACCTGCCAAATGTTAAGACAAAAACACTCATGTTACCCAACCGGTGGGAGAGAGAAATGTGTGAATACTGAGACAGATGTACGATGTGTTACAGATTAATGTGCAACATTGTTTTGTCCTATTAATCACCCCATCAGTTATTAACAGTAGTGCTGTGAATTTTCTAAACAATGAAATGTGGCCATCAGTAGAACACTTAAAGGCTTTAAGCTTTTGCTTTTGGAAACAAAAAAAAAATGTGGCCGACATCTTAGTCACATCTCGATTAGTCACATCTCTGTTTAGTCTGTTTAGATTTAGAGTTGTTCTGTGTACTCAAGTCCAGAAATTCTTTCCTCTGAGTTCTGCTTTTTTCTTTCCTCCTAAAACTGCTGCAGGAGTGGTTGTGTTGTGTGTTGATATTTTTTTATGCATATTTTTGGGCAAACATTCAAAGAGTTCCAGGGCAGGACGAGCTGCTTGGCAACAGACTTGGTTTTAACAGCCGGGATCACATGGATGAGTGCCAAAACCAACCGAGTGTTACCTGCTCTTGTTCCTGGGTGAGTTTGGGAAAGGCAAGGCCCGAGGGTGGAAGGAAGCTGTTTACCGTAAGATTAAGCAAAGAGTGTGTGTGTGTGTGTGTGTGTGTGTGTGTGTGTGTGTGTGTGTGTGTGTGTGTGTGAATAAGCACGTATATCATTTCGGGTGGAGTGTTCATGAGTGTAGAATCTTTTTCACCACAATGTGAACATCTGCATGAAGGGAGGAGATAAGAAAAATAAACACTTTTAAGACTCCCACATCCACACTGTTTTTCTTTCGTTCTTTTCTTTTTTCTGATCCCATAAGTAAATCGTGGACAATGAACTTTTGACACATTTTGCATTGTTTCCAGAAAAAATTGCAAACTAGTTCATGGTGTGTGTGAAAGAGATTAAGTAGTATATATTTTTTAAACAAAATACGTCTTTCTCTCTTCAGTTGAACAATATCCTACACACAGGGAAATCCCCTTAATTTCTTCACCATATACATTCTGACTTTTAACAAAGCAGGCTTTCACAATAAGGTGTTTATGGTGGGGATTGAGCTCTCCTCACCTCCTCCTCTCAAACTATTCCATTGTGCCTCACCACCTCTGCACAAGTGTCCTTTTGTCAGAGCTGGGCAGCAGCCTACTCGTCGTCTGCTTCGCCACAACGCTGGGTCCCTTTCGGTTGTTGCTCCCTCTCTGTGATTCACAGCAGCTAGGGCAGCCGGGGGCCAATCAGAGGTCAAAGCCCCAATCTCACTTCTCACTTCAGAGTCTTTGCCATGACCTTCAGAACTCCTCCAAACACCCACTCAGCAGAAAGAAGTCAGGGGTTAGCACTGGGAGAGCGGGTGGGCAAGGAGAAAAGAGAAAGACATGCTCAGTCAAATGAGGTTTGTTTGTAAAGTGCCCTCTTGACAGAGTGGCTGACTCCTTCATTCAGACATAATGAGGCCTCTCATCCATAGCGTTCCTGTTCTCCTTTGTGACTGTGGTCACTCTATTGCCAGGTCTATTAATAGAGGGATCCATCATCTTTTACATCATTATCATCCTCGTCAACATCACATGATGGCCTGATGGTGTTTTCCTCCACTCTATTATTCCCAAAAAGATGCTAGTGACCTATTTAAACTTTGTCTGCTGATGAGCTTAGATCTCATTTAACCTTTGTGTGCCACTAATTTGAAGACTAAAGTTCATGAGATTTCAAATCATAGATGCCTGATTGACTCCAAGCCTGGCATGCATCAATGCATCTAATGTTGCATGACAGCACTGATATAAGAGTGTCTTGGCAGTCTGAATCTGAATCTGCAAGTTTTTGCAATGAAAGATCTGGGCTCTAACTGTGCTGGGGCTTGTTTTCACAGAACTAATAGAATAATTGCAGAACTGATCATGTTTGATGAGATTTGAACTGCTTTTTATTTTGATTATGAGTGTGTCTAATAGGATTTATTTTTAGCCACACTAGCAGCAGGGCTGTAAGGATGGAAATGTCAGGCTGTTGCTTGGTCTGCTGGCAGGACAGTCCACTGCTTTGGTCTAGAATAAAAAATCAATTGCCATGTAATTCATGGTCCCAAGAAGACAGATTATTTTCACTTTGGTAACCCCCTGGCTTTTACTCTAGTGCCACCATGAGGTTCACATTTGTGCTTTTATTATTATTATTATTTTATTTATTTAGTTATTTTGTTGTTGTTAAATGTCTAACAACTTCCAGACAAACTGTCATAAAAATTGGTTCGTTCTTGTCTGAATGATCCCTTAACGTTCCATCTAGTGCCCCCATCGGTCAGAATCAGTATTTGCCTTTGACTAATGACCAAATACCTGCAAAACTAATGACGATCCCATCAGCTTCAGCTGTAGTCTACTAATTAGCAAATGTTAGCATGTTAACATGCTAAACTAAGATGGAGCCATCAACGAGTTAGGGACTGTACACAAATTATTGCAGTGGACTCTTTTATCCTCTTTATAAAAAGACCCTCCCCAATACTATTGATATTTTTTGCATCCTTCACCAGACTTTGAAAAAAAAAAAACACTTTATCCTTCCCCCAATATGTCCAAACAGCACATTTATGACAACAGCTTGAGCACCACTGTGACTTGGTATACAGAGCCTACAACATGTCTGTTGTGTATTTGTCCTGTTAAACTGTTATTTTTTACCTTTGATTCAGTAAGACTATTTTGCATGTTAGCTTGGCAAATTGCTGGCTTGAGATTATTAACAATGTCAGACTTAACACCAGACATAAATCACACACAGTGATGGACACATGTAAGACTGTGCCAAAGTAAATTTAAAAAGGATCATGCTGTTCTTACAAGAAGAGATAGTTGGAGGGAAAACCACTGCGCCTACGCCCATGCCCATGGCAATGCACTGAGGACATGCACAACACAGTGAGATCCAAGTGAGCTGGAGTGGAAAATCTGTACATCTATCATTCAGAGAAACATTTTACTGAACTGTTCTCTGAACTGTCATGTACCATGAAATCCGCACTGACACCAAACTACTTTTCATTTTTGCTGTTTCCAGCAAAGTCAAATCCTTTGATCATTTTGAAGTCAAGAAAAGGACAACTTGTCCCCTACATCACTGGAAGACTTGTGACCTCTGTGTGCATCGGCCTTGTCACAACTTCTTACTCACATCTGTATGATAAAGCAGGGAGGGGGCAAAAAGCCCACTGGGCAACCACATGATCTCACGCACAGTGCTGTCTGTGGCTGTGCTAACTGAAGGGATGCTCCTCTGCAAGGTCCCGTGTCCATCCTGTTCAGTGAACCTGAAACTGTCCTTTAGGAGCTGTGAGTCAGGTAGCTGACCAGAACTTCAGGGGGCAGCCCTGCTCGCAGGCAGTGGGCCACGCTCTGCAGAGAGTGAGAGGGGAGATGTGATAGTAAAACCATTAGTCAGTCAAAGGTGTGGGTCACTGATGTTAGCGCCACAGGTCGACATGCTTGGCTGTGTCCCATGGTTCCATTCAACCCTGTTTCTCTCTGCTGTCTGTCCCGTGTTCCTCCTGCCTCTCTCTCTGTTTGTTAGTCTGTAGTGAAGCAACATGCAATCATGGTAATGGATGCAAAATGTGCTCTTAATGAGCTCACCCACTTCAGGGTTGTAAGTTAAAAGCCAGGGAGCCTGTAGCTCAAGAGGACATTTAGCATAACAGAGGGGAGTGTGGCATGAGAGGACAATTGGCTCCAGATCCTTCGTGTGTGTGAGGCAGGGGTCTGACATTTTATCCTCATGATGGCAAATTAAGAAAAAACAAAAAAACAAACAAACAAAAAAAATCCTGCATGAATTCCTCTTTCTCCACCAAAGTCTACAAACATTTGATCTCCGGTGCGTTTACTGTCTGCCAAGCTACTTCAAGATTTCCTTTGAGTGGGTCTTCTCAGTTACAGCTTGGCTCAGTCACACGGCCACAGCAGCTCTGCTGTGTTTCCTCTTGGTTATTTATGTACCACATGGCCAAAACATGGCTTTGGCATTTATTAAAAGAAACTGAATCCAGAATATTGCCATGTCAGCTTCCATGGAGCTTATGATCAGGAGTTTTTAGAATCATGTAAATCACTAACCCTGACAGTTGTTTCCCTCTTTTTGCAGATTTGAAAGCAGTTCCTCCATCATTTCTGCTCTTGTTGCAGCCCATTTTTTTTAAAATAAACAATCAAATCTTTATCAGAAATCTGTGTGTGAACATCACATATGTTCTGCAAAACTGCCCTTTCCTCTTCGCCTATCAGCAGTTGTTTCTTGTCTGTGGAATCTCATCCGCAGTGTCTGGTCCACTTCCTGGTTTCCCTCCTAGCTGGAGTCCAAATAAACACAGCGGAAAATGTTCAGTGTGTTAGACACCAGGACGTCATATGGTAGGTAAAGTCAGACCAGGGAATCCCTTCAGGGGATACAAATGGTGGCGGGGTCATGACCTTGACAGGAATGACGTCACTGGTCGAGAAAGACAAAGAGGCGCGAGAGTTCACGTTGATGACTGTGAAGTGAGTAAGTTTCAAGTCACACACATACACACACATGCTCCAAGCTCATTAAGTAATATAAACAAACAGCAACACAATCAGTCATACATATGCTCTTACTTGTATCAGTGTGAGAGAAATCCACTGGGATTTTCTCAGGTTAGGGATAGTTCAGAGAAAAGTTGCAACGCCAGCAGTTTCTGGGGGCAAACACTCACATGCAAGTTTTTCTTGTCAACATGAAAGACCACAGATTTTCTGACTTTGTCTGCGTCGGCAACTCCTGTTAAGCCTCAGGGAGCCTTTGCGTGATCCTGTAACTGAGTGCCATTCCCGCCGCCCGGGACCTGGCATGTCTTAAACAAGCCTGGACACGGACGCCCTCGAGTGAATCAGTGCTTGTAAAAATCATCCAACTCCCCCACAAACACCCACATATTTCATCCACTCACACAAACACAGACACTGCACTCCACTCTCACTCACAGTCACACTCTTACTCACATATGTAAATGCACTTTTGCTGGTGCACCACCCTGTGCACAGCTTGAACCGAACAGACAAACACACACACGCACATACCACATACTGCCCCATGCCTCAGCTCAGCCTGCTATCAGACATGTTTTTGTATCACACCTCGGCTGACAATTACTGTTTGCGTGCCCTGTGCTCTGACAGTGATCTTGTGCAGAATAGATGCCAATGTTACTTTTAGGAGCAGTCTGCAGGTTCTGTTGGGTGGAGGCAAGCAGAGACAACCACAAGCAGCACAATTAGCAGTTTGTGGTCTGTTATGTGGTATGCTAATTACCTCACATTTAATGTAGTTTACCTTAAGTAGTACATTTAGGGAGCTCTGCTCTAAATATAGGCTCTCTACGGGCAATTTAAGAGTCTAGTTTGGTCACAAATCAGCGTTTAATTGTTTAGACGGCAGAGTGTTTCAAACAGAAGGTATCTGGCTAATTCTGAGAAGTTCAGAGATTGTCACAACTTTGAGGAAAGACTGAGAATTTGCATGATTTGAAATAATTGTTATAGTTTTTGGGAAATTAACTTATTTGTGTTCTTGCTGAGTATTAAAGGATTAATATCACACTCTGTCCAGTACAGTACAGTAAATATGAAGCTACAGCTAACAGTCAGTTAGCATAGATTAACAGGAAACAGAGGGAAGTCTGATAATTCCTCCATAAAATGTACCATTTTTTTAACTTGATTTTTGTACTTATTAAGCAAGATATAAATTGTTAATTAGTTACTTTTGGTGCTGGTAAGTGTAGGTTTTGTGAGCTGTTTCCAGTCTTGCGAACGAACGACTACTAACTCATATATCCCATATGAAAGTGGCATCAATTTTCTCATCTAGCTCTCAACAAGAAAACAAATATGTGCTATTTCCCAAGTGTCAAACTGTTCCTTTAATCTTAAAATTATGTGTAATGCATTTGCTTTAGCTTTTATCTTGCCCAAACCAAACCCTCTCAAGTAATAGGCGTGTAACATTGTTGATTTTATCCAAGAGAGGAAAAACTTCAAATAGTTTTCCCTGAAGACAAGAACAAACAACATCTTCCCCCTTCATATCTCACTCTGAAAGTTCGGACTTAGTCATCTTCACAGTGCCTGTCAAACAGTTCACTGCTTTGTCATTACTCATCACCGTGTCAGTCTGGGCAAAGTCAGAGGTGTCCTCGTTTATTATCACATCTACCTCCATAATAAAGAGAAGTTTGTTTTGCAGCATCTTTACAGAGTTTCATGCATTTTATCCTCTGCTCCCAAAAAATAATGAAATGCATTTGTCAGTGGAACAATCTTCAGGAACATAAAGTTCAGATGTTGCCTCACACTATTCAGGATTTTATTTGCCACATGAGAAAAAGGAGAGTCTGATGTACAGGACCTGATGTTTCCTGTCATGGCTGCTCATGTTTTGAAGCGCAGGTTTTAATGGGGCTCTTGCTGGTTGTTTCACTGTAAAGCGCGAGTACAGAAATAGCTAAACAATGCCTGGCGGCGAGAGGCTCGCATCCATAATGACCCCAGCCTTGTGATTGAAGAGGCCCTTCTAAAAGGCAGAGCAGGTGGAAGTGTAGGTGGTCTCCCCCCAGCACTCTCCTCACACTGCATATGCACACGTAGCTGCCCCACAACCTGCACAACCTGCACAAAATACACACACACGCACACATGCACACATACTGTTGGTGTACATGCTGCTCTTGATGTTTTTCACTTCACTCGTTGATAGATACACAATTTAACTGGTTCATTTCATACCCTCGTGAGTTTTAGCTACTACCTACCGCACTTGTATCAAAGTTTCTCTCATTTTATTTAACATTTTACAAGCCAACAGTGTTGCACCTCAGTCTGAAGATTCTCCCGTAACATGGAGCATCTGTATGGAGCCGTCAACTTTCTCTTCTGTTGTGAGTAATAACAAGAGATGTACTCTCAACCCATTGACGTTCTGAGACTACGATGTGGTGGAAGTGACTGTTAGAGAGTATCTTTGTTCATCTATTTGAAACACTGCAACACCCTATAACAGTAAAGAGGAAAATGGGTTTCGGAGTCAGATGTAGAAGAAACTTGAAGCGCAGCCTTGGCCAGCATCCATGCAGTCAGTTGGCTTCGTCTTTAACCTACCACACGCACTTGATAACTGACTTCTCAGCTCAGCCTTTGTAGTTACTCATGCAGAGAACTTCTCCAACAGTGTATATGTGTGTGAGTGTGTGTGTGTGTCAAACTTTCATATGATGTTATCTGGCTGTAACCTCTGCCAAGACCATGAGCCTTTAAAATCTGTGACTCACAAAGACTCTTGACATCTGATCCTGAATATATGGGCATGTGTATGGCGGTTCAGAATTTAAATGGAAAAATTATCTTGGCGTCTTCGTGTGGTGTTGGATAAGTGGATTGGTTTCTTTGTGCTTACTGACAGATAAGCGCAGATGTTGTGTGGAGATGATTGCATGCAGGTGTATCCACACACAGATGTTTCTCTCTGCTGAGTGAGTCAAAAACACACACTGCCCCATCTGCTCCTCTCCACATCCCATACACACATACAGTATATACAAACCCTTATACAATACGGTACAGAAATGTTAGGACAAAAGACAGCATCTCAGTGCAGTTCAGAAGGTATTAATAATATTTTCTATATCATCGACTTATATGGAGTACCCTTTCAATATTGTAGATTGACGTAAACTGCTATAATCTGAATCTTTAGCACACACAGACCTTCTCAGGGTCATGGGGCAAAATGAGAAATGGGCATCACCACTGTTGTGCAAGGTTTCTGTTATAGTAAGAGTTCATTGTTACCCTAAAGTCACACCTGACCGGGACTTCAACTAAACAGAGGGGCATTTGAACAGACCAAAGGAACACCTGGATCCAACTCAGGGGTACCAGAGGTCACTTAATTTAAGACCTCACCTGTAAGTGAAAGGTATGTGACACACCCACAGAGAATTATCACCTGACTCTGCAGTTCACCTCAGCGCTACATAAGGAATTAGTGTCTTGTACTTGCAGGTTTTGGTTTTAGATCCTACGACTTTACTTTTATTTGTTCACTCTCACTGGTCTCATAAGAGATTTTGTCTGCATTAAGCAGCTGCTTTCAGAAAAAGCCTTTAAAAAAGGAAATCTCTGTTAGCTGTTTAGCAGCAGACTGTCAAAGTTAGTGGAGCAAAATATGTCCCCCAGAACGTAACAGAGACCAAAATGGAGCTTAAAGGAGAGACAATATCGGACTGACATCTACGAGATGGCCAGAAACATAACTCTAAATGAATACTAACGTTGCTCTGCATCTACTAACAAACTATTTGAAACTAACCAATTCACCATATCAGTTGCTGCCCACACGTGTTCAATCAAATGTCAAGGCTGGCTACCCTTAAAATTCTCTTAATCATAGTTCATTTTCCATTACTGCAATATTTTACTGAAATCAACCACGCATTTAAAAATGTTGTCATATATGTTCCTATATGCTTTCTTGTTTGTTGTACTTTTCCCCCTAACCTCTCTGTGTACCCACTTCTTTCTTCTCTATCCCCATTTCACCCTTAACTATTCTTGTTTACAACGTGCACCTGTGCTTCAGCTCTGTCAAAATAAAAAACCCTAACCAACCATCTCTGGTCCTCCTCCGGGATAACGCAAACCACCTTGGCAATAGCCTTGATCAGAGGCACCATGTGCTCGCAACCACATTTGCTCACAGCAGGGGCAGGGCTTCAGACTGATGCATGCGTGAGTGCAGCCACTTAAACTGGGCCATTCAAAGCCATGTGGACCCAGCAGGTGCCTCTTCTACCCTATTTTCTGCATACACAAAACCCCCTCATTTTACTCCCCTTCTTCATCTTCCTCCCTCTCCCCTTGCTTGCTAGCCATCCACCCACATCCGTGTATCATTTAGGAAGGATCAGAGAGTAGAACAATGTCCTGAGGCAAATCATCTGCAGCATCGAACCTAATCACATTAGTGCTGACTCTTTCACACAGGTTGGTACACTTGATCAGCTGGATGAATGTCTCATGTGGTAATGAATGGATGTTATCTAAGGCCTGTCAGACACTTTTCAGCTCCCAGCGAGCATATGGCTGTGAGGAGGAAGTTGTATTGAACCTAAATTCTATTAGTATTGATTGCAATATTTGCGTCATTTTTCATTCAGCTCAGTCATATTCTGTGTAGTCATATTCTAACTAACCCCTGTGTCCTTCCTTACAGACACGACTTCCTGTGTTGCTGTGGTAGTAAGGTTTTCACACAGGATGTTGAGGGGGCAGAGAGGATGTTCCAATTTTGATCTCATCCTGTGGTCGTGTGTATTTGTATGCGCTTCTGTCTGTGTCTGTTATTTATTTCTGTGGAAGACACAAATGAAAAATGACAAACATAAAACTCTAATATGTGAAGCCATTGTGCCTGTGATAGGTTTCCAGTGTTCACCACTGCCATCAAAGGACACAAAGCCGTGCAGATTATTAACGGCTCATTTTCCACAGGTCAGTCTTTCCAACTCCTACCAGTTTATCACAACTGAGGTGTTTTGTTTTGTGGGCGATATTTATATTTAACATGCTTTCTGATTAGATTTTTGATTTTTTTTTTTTTGATTTATTTTTTCACCAGATGTTAACATTATAAACTGCACACCAGATGTTAACATTATAAACTGCACAGAAACTGGACAGAAAATAGGCATAACATCTTCAGAACCCTTGTTTCAGCTGACTTTGTGGCAGCTGCAGTCCTCAGTGGTGTGTGTAGATATGCAGAGGGTTGGGTACAAACTTGAAGAGTAGCTGAAATAACAACTGGACAAACCACATTAAGATTGTTTCCACCAGCACAGATTTCTTAGTCTCTGACAGTCAGGAAGTTAATCCACAAGAGAACACACAGAGCGACTGGTCAGTAACCACTGGAGCTCTGGCAGAAGACGACCCCACATATCCCACAAGAACGCCAATTGCGTGTTCTTGTACCAAAACAAACATGGACAGCAATCAGCAGCTTGTACTGTTTATATGCAATGACCTTTGAGCTGAAAAGCCCAAAAAAGGAGGAAAAAGCACAGATTTTGACCTACAGAGATAGAATGAACTCTGTAAAACAAAGCTAACTTCAGCTAAAGCTGTTTTTATAAGAGTATGCCTCTCTCAAGCAACACACAAATGATGTCATCAGCCGCCGTTGTTTAAAAAAAGTCTTCATTAGAACGACTGGCTGTTGATCCAGATATGTCAGATTAGAATCTTTACATGCACTGATCAGCCACAACATTAAAATCATTGACAGGTGATTTTTAATGGCAACAGCCCTTCCCATCAATGACATCCTCCCCCAGCTGAACAATGTAAGCCACCACATTTAGCAAACAGCTCAGGAACGTTTCAAGAACCACAACGGCCTGCAGACTCCCCAAATCACAACCTGATCAAGAATCTGTCTTCAGAAAAAGTCGAATCCACCCTCCCGCCAGGCAGAGCCCCACCTTCAATGCACAGGATCCAAACCATCCAGTGTTCCAATGCTGGTGGCCACAAAATACTCCCAGAGGTCCTGTGTCTGTTCCCCTGACAGGTCAGGTGGCCCCACCTGTTTTTGTGGCTGGGGGGTATTTGTTGTGCAATGTTTAGATGGGTGGTGTGTGTCAAAGAACATCCACATGCTTTCCAGAACCCAGTGCAGAAGATTGCATTGTAAACATGTGATTAATTTTATTCACTTCACGTGTAAGTGGTTTTAAAGTTGTGGCTGATTGGTGTATATCACACCATATGATTTTATGTGCAACTGCCTGACCCAGAACAGAACCAGTTCAGCCGGGTCCCATTAGTCGTCACACCCAAATAAGCTTCAAAATTGCCTCAACAGTCCTGATTTATGTCCCCACCTTCAGTTGTAAGGGCAAAAGAAAAAGAATTAGAGTATCATTTAGGATTAGGTTTCTTTCAACAACACTCAATCTCAAGTATTAGTAAGTATTAGTAATATATATCAGAATCAACACACCCTGTAACAAAGAAGCTTTCTCCCACATCCCTATGGTTTGTCCTGACAGATGAATACTGTCCCTCAAAAGTCAACTGGAATTACTAAAGTGTGCCTTCATCAAACACAAGATGGGACATCGTTGTTGTTACGATGTCCCATCTGTGTCAAGACTACTGCTTCCATACGCATTCATGCTTCCTTCAGCAAATAGGACAGTGTTCATACTCCCCAAGCACTCGTCTGTTCAAATTTAAACCAGTGTTTTCTGAGTCATTTTAAATTAAATCCATAAATACATTTTTTCCAGTGAACAGCTAGTTAACAGAGTTTTCTTATGCCGTCATAACGCTGTTACTCAAATGAAGCTGTGTTACCAATTTAAGTTTAATAAAGTGCTTCAGTTAGAAAACATAATGATTTTTTGTCATGCTAGAAGCATGGCTTTAGGGATGGCAACGTTGGTTTAATCAGTCTGCCACTTAGCTCCAGACTAAAATACTTCAACAACTATAAAATGGGTTGTAATAAAAATTTGTACATTCATTCATTCATGCTGTACAGAGGATGAATCCTGATGACCTTGATGATGTCCTAAACTAACAGTATCTTTGTTGTCACCATGACTGGACATTTGTGTTTTTTAATGAGATTTTGTGTCCCCTTCAGGATAAACTCTATTTGATGACCAGATATCGGCAAGTGGCATGCACATGTGATTAATAGGGTGAACATGCTTAACATTACACTCACTAAACATTAGAATTAGCATACGATGTTAGCACACTGTTAGCGTTAAGCTTTAGTTCAATGCACAGCCTCCCAGATCTGCTAACGTGGCTATAGAGTCTCAGTCCTTTTAAATCCAAGCACACTTTTAAGCCCATTCAGATGCATCAAATGGGCCCACAGCAACACAGACTGGATAAAATAGGCAGAAGGACACCAGGCCCTTTTTTAAAAATAGACATTATTATCAAGTGTGAAGCATGATGAGCTCAATCAGACTATGAATATGCAAGATGGTGTTAGCCACTTAATGTTATTAGGCATAGTGATCTGAATGTTAACATTTACATTTGGAATTTCATTTCTGGTTGGATATTAACCTACTCATTTCCACAACAAGGACAGGGACAGTTTGAAATTTAGTTTTGTAAGTACTTTTGACAGTTGGTATTTGAATCCAGTAATTTATAGTATACCCATTCTTTTACCACTACAGCCCTGAGAGACGCCACTAATATTATTAACATAGACCAGGAAGAAACAAACACAAAGCAAGGTGGGCAGACAGGTAGAAATGCAGACAGACTGGCAGACAGGCAGACAGAGACCCAATGAGAAGAGGCCGACAGGAAGCATACAGGCCCTCAAGGACACAGGCCTGCCAGAGTGCCAGAAAAAGAGAGAAATAGGAAGGACTCCTTGTAAAGAAAGGAAGAACAGGAGCCACAGGGTCAGACAGGACAAAACCTCTGACTGGAATATACTTTACAGAGTTTCCATTCAAGCAGCCTTTCTTATCCACCAGTGCCACTGTGACTGAGTGAGGCCTGAACACCAGACTCCACACAGCCTCGGTTAAAAAAGGACAAAGGTCAGATTTTTTTCTGACAAAGGCCATTGAGTCAGAGGTGATTGAGCAGTGTTGCGTGCAGATGATACCGGGGTGTTTTACAGGAATGTCAAGAATGTCTTTTTTAAATGTGTTGCGGTTTCTTTGTGCATTTCTGTGTGTTTGTCATGGGGGAAAACGTGTGTGGGTGTACTCTAAGCCCTAGGAATAGCATTTGCGTCGTAAATGCTCTGTTTAAAACAATCAATATCCACTCTGGTTTATACACTATAAAAGAGCATGCAGTGTGAGGATGGTGTGTGAGTGTGTGTGTGTGTGCGGCTTTGCGCTTACATGATGGGAACCCTGATGCGGCAGGGTGAGTATGCGTGAGCGTGTGTGTGGGCTGCAGGGCCACCCTCTGATCGTCTCCTTGGCAGCCGCTGTGCTGAAGTGCTCTCTGGGTGCTGGAGAGGCCTCCCAGAACAAGAGGGAACACACACACATACAGATGCAGACACACACATGGACACACACACACACACACACACACACACACACACACATGCTCTAAACTCTATGAGAACTGACAGCCTCCTTTTTCTTCTCTACACTTGGGTTGTAGAGGCATAGCCTAGTTGCATCTATGTAACTTTGTGTCATGTTATGATGCACACATACACGCACGCACAAGCATCCATGTTCATGTGCACACACTCACACATGAACCCAACCCAGCTCCCTCCCTCACCCATTCGCCTCCCCTTGTGTTTGATGTGGTCTTTGGAGAACCATGTTTAAAGAAATTCTTCTACAGCTTTGAAGTTGCTCTGTGTTTCCCACTCTCTTTCTGTTGTTTCCTCTTTTATCTTCTGACAGTTTGCAAGTTGGGAGGGAAACAGCCCAGTATGGAACAAGATACTTGCCCCACATACGCTGTTTACCATGTGTCGTACCTGTGAACTTGAGAAGTTTCCTGAGTAGAAACTATTGTTTCCTGTGAGATATGAGTATACCACCCAAGCCACTGTGCCAAGACACTGTGGTCGCTTTCGTTGAAGATCTCCTCTTTAAACAAATGCCTCGGGAGCAAAGTTTTGATGTCATTCCAGGCATTTATCAAACACCAGTAGTGAGGCAAGCGGCACTCAGCTACGTCTGGTATGCTTTAACAAATATGCCAGGTGTCATTATGGCTTCTTGCTATACAAAGACACAGTTACTTCAAAGCATTCATCTGTAGCTAAAGACTCTTAACTCCACTCACTCAGTCAAGTCATTCAGGCATGACAACGCAGTATAAAACATGCTACAACGCGCTTTTTGCTGAAAATTACAACACATGATTTGCTCGAATAGGTTAATGAAAACTTAAAAACATCAAGTGATGCAGATGTTGCAACACGGCAATGACTGTTTCCATTGAATTATGCTGTTGTGCAAAATCAAAGCTGACTAAAAACAACACAGCTGCAATAACCGTGTAAACTGTTCAACTCTGAGGCCGACTTCAGGTTCAGAAACTTGCGTTCATTTGTTCTTTCTTTAAAGATTCTCATGAAGATTAACAAATGGGCAGTTTATAGACATCATGCCTCATTATGTAAGCCTGTATTACCCTGTACTCTGATCTAAAGCACAGCAGTCTACATAATAATTACAGAAAAGGCCTGTGCACTTACATGGACTTGGGGTCTAATTTGCTGTGGCTGACTTGCAATGACCTTCTTCACCATGATGAGCTGGTTCATCCCACAGGTCAGTGTTGCCCACATCAAGTGCTTACAGAGCATGGATGCTGCAAATGACTAATTATGCTTGTGATCTGCATAAACTACATGTAACAATGCTTGTCATTACTTTTACATGTACAGCACACATGGCAGGCTGGAAAACAAGCTGCTCTATCAAAACTGCACTGTAAAGATTCTGTTTTTGTTACTGAAAGGAGAAAATTCAAACCACAAGCCTGTAATTAGTCATCATTTACAGAGCAGAGGTTTTATGACCACAGGGTCAGGTGGGGCCCCCTGATTTCTAATCTGGAGGATATATTTATGATTAAAAAAAATAACAGGGGATGAAAACAGCATCCCTTTACCAGACGATAAGAACAGCTCTCAGGTTCATGGAAACAGAATATGAAAGTATCATACTCAAATTCATGTGACAACCAACCGTTCTCTAAACCTCTCAGCTTAGCAACTGTAGACACAGCAGGCCACAGCCGGTTAGGGGCTGGTGTCTTTTTCAAACACCTTTTCAAAACTAAAAACCCAAGAGCTAAAGCGAAAGCAGTGTATTTGTCTGCTTTAACATTTTACTTAAAACTCCTTATTACTATGTACTCAATCAGAAAAATCATCTGGGATACATAGCTTTTGCTTGAGACTTTGCATTTTATCATTTGTAGACTTCAAGAGCATATTTAAGACCCTTCTACAGGCTTCTGCATTTAAAATGAAACAAAGTTTCCAAAGTTTTCTATTGGCATCACTTAACTACAGCTTATAAAATCTAGTAGCGACACACCTGATGCCCACTTCAGGTCCACTTTATTATTATTATTGAGCCACCGCCACCGCCGCTGCCGCCATCACCGTCACCGCTACCCCTTCCTCCTTGGTAACACAGACAGACAAACAGGAAGCAGCTGTTGCCAGGGAAACAGCCAGAAGGTCTGCAGTGTGTGGCAGAGAGTGTGAGTGAGGTAAGAATATGTGGAGGGAAAAGGATTGCTGTGGTGGTGGAATCTAATTAGACTGTGACAGAGGATAAATGGGGATATTTCCAGCATCCAGCTTGCGTTGATAGAGTGAGAAAATGTGTGTGTGTGTGTGTGTGTGTGTTGTGTATGTATGTTCATGTGTGTATATATACTCTCATTTGCGCAAATACCGTACCTGCGTCTGAGCCTGGGAATAGGCTGACTGACGCACAGAATGACAGACAAGCTTTGCAGTCCTGGCAACCCTGCTATTTCTCTCTCCCATCGCCCTTCTCTGCCTCTCTATCTTCCTCCTCCTCCTCATTGCACACCCCCACACCTCCTTCTCATCTCTAATCCCTCTGTCTCCTCTCTGCCATCTATCCTCCACGTCTGTCTTCTCCCTTGGCATAATATGACTGCATATGGACCGTCACATAATCCGATTCTGCCACTGAGAATAGCGTTGCCTTTTTAGATCACTCATAAATCAACTGGTTGGACCCAGAATCAGTACTTTAGTGTTCACCGTGTTATGCTGCAATGGCTCACCGTGGGAATTAGTTTCACAGAGGCTGACACGGCTCTCACCTGTGAAATGGTGTTACCGAGTTGATAGTCTGGTTTTTGGATCAACATTAAAGAACCTGCTCGCTCCTCCGGGTCTTTTCTCAGCGGTGACATACAATGAAAACCCCTACGAGCTCAATTTGAGGCCACCTGACTTTGATCTTGTGCCGAGAAAACAAACAGGAACGTATCAAGAGCTGCCCACTTAAAAGCTTTTCAGTGTAGCATATACACACACACATGTGCACACACACATTCAAGGCGAGCAAACAATAGAGGTGTGGAATCCAATAGCACAGAGTGGAATGCCAAATACAATAGAAAATTTTTCATCTGATCTTCATGCCGCTGTGTCAGTATTGCTTTCAGTCACTTGACTGTTTAAAAAGTCATGTCCGCAAAAACTGTTATATTTCTGTGCATTTGTTTCTTGCCCTTGGGAAGTGAACACAATGAGGTGTTTCCAGCAAAACGGGGATGAAGTTCCTGGATTTTCCCCTTGTTTTGGCAAATGGTCTCATCCTGCCTCTGTATTTTTCCATCATTCCCTCAAACTACAGCCATCCCTACTCTCACTTTTGCTTTTCTTGTCCTGGTCAGCTCCCCAAAGCTTTCACAGTGGATTTAAAAGAAAGGTCCTGAAAGCAGCAGCTCTTGTGGCGGGATGCACCAGGGCACACTCAGTTTTGTGTGAATAGATTGAAATGATATGCAGAGGTTTGATGAAATAAATGAAAAATAAAACCAGGACAAGCTATGGCAAGCAGACTAAAGGCACACATTTATTAATTACTATTGCTTAACAGATAGTCCAGCAGCTTCAGAAAACCCCTCATCCAACACCTTTCCAATTTCCATTGCCTATTTGTCACCTAAATTGTTTTCAGAAATACATTTTAGTGTCCTGTGTGCTCTGAGAAATTTTGTGCCCAGGCCATCATTTCTTTCATGTTTGCAAATGAACCAAGCATTGCTCCGCTCTTTGACGAAGGCACGTGTCATTCAGTGCTACATCACACGTTTCAATGCTCTGATTGGTTGTAGGTCCAGCCAAATGTGTCCAGGTGCGTCTTGTTCTGTGCCTGTTGATAATACCCTTTGAAAATCAAGTATGACCCGAGAGGTTGCATGCCAATACACATTTGCACATTTGATGCTGAGCATACAGGATGAACTTTGTTGTGTTCATCTGAGGCAAGCAGAGCTCACAACAGTGTTGTAGCAATCTGGAGAAAATTTCCTTTCCAATGCACTGGTGGGGTTGACACATAAACCAGCAGTTATCAGAAGTCGAGTCATCAAGTTTAAGTTTTGTACGTCAGTGAACAATGTTGCTCAATCGTTTAACAAACCACAAATAAAGGAAGCTGTGACCTCATTGGCATTGAAGCTTGTTCAAATTAGCACAAGAGGAGATTTGTTAGAGACATGGTGCAAAGTTTAGAAGAACATAAGTTTTTCCATGAAGAAATAAAAGAATAAGAATAGCCTCCTAAAGTGAGTCATGGGTCAGTTGTGGGGTTTTTTCCCCATTGCTAGAAGGTGGTGTTGTTTTTAAAATGGGCTGATTGATCTAAAAACCTGCACATGCCACTTAAACTGAATTATCTATTCAATATACAGTATTCTGTAAAGAAATGACTCCAGTTTGTTTACCAGTCGATCCAGTATGTGGACCTGTGAGCGCACACGCATGCATCCTGTGTCGTAATGCCTTATGACTTATCTCAAAACAGCCTTGATTAAAAAAAAACCACTGATGACATGAAATGATGATAAACCACTGTATCACGCACCGCCTCTCTTCAACACGTACTGCTTCTCACACCTCTTCAACACGCAAAGATCTGACCATAACGAAGTTATTTTGGGCTAAATTCCATGACTTAGTCTAAAAATAAAGCTGAAAGGAAGTGATATTTTTCTGTTTTAAGCTCAAATGTGAAATTCGGCTGTGACACGAGGAAGATGTCACAAGCAGATACTGCCTTCCACCTCCGACTTTTTTTCAAGAATCACATACACTACGAAGAAAGCCTGAAGAAATTATGATTCTACTGAACATCTGTCTTCTTCATGTTCCTGCCTGACAGAAGTCAAATTCAGAAATTCTATTCGGGACATCAGTTCTGAGCCATTATTTACATACCAGCCTTGCTTGTGTTCCAAGCTTAAAGGAATCTCCTTTTTAGACATGTAAATGAATACAAATATATTTTTCAAACCTGAAGAGATCATTTGAATTTTCAGACTTTCAGCAGGATTTAGCCCAAATAACTTTTCATCACCAGATTTTTTTCAAATGATTTGATCATAGACACAGCAGACAAATTTTATCTTCCTTCCAATCCATGCAAAACTTTTCAAGGAAAATCATACATTTCTGACTTGTGTATTCCACTGTTATAACCTGTTACTTTGCGTATTTTTGTGGGCAATTACACTTACACATATACATGTACAGGCAGAAACAGTGAACAGTATGACAGAGATCATTAAGCCATCTGGGCTATTTGTAGCAACTTCTGAAGTTATAAATCTGAATGCAGACACAATAAACAGTTACAGACAGCAGCTTTGCATTCCATCCTCACTCTTCATACCTCTTTCATAACAATACTGGGTTTGTACTTCTTTTCTTCTTCATTGAGTTGTTGCACTGAGTGTGTCTGGCTCAATCCAACCGTGTAAGCCACACACATTTTGATGAATGCACTGGCATGGAGTTTGTGGTTTCTGTATGCATAGCTGTTGATTTTTCTGTATCAGTTTATGTCTTTGCCAGATTTTAAGCAGTTTGTGGTCTTGGAGAAACTCCTGTGGAACCAGTTTCTTTTTCAGGACAAATAAAGTGATTGGCCAGTGGAGTCAAGCCTCACACTTGAATGTTTTTTCATGTTCTGTCCCAGTGAATACATGCTGATTTTCTGCTTTCCAGAGAACTTGTTATCAGTTCAATCTTAGCAAGAATTTTTATCTCGAACAACTTTCAATTCTCTGCAAAAGTATTTTTACACTGTACATGCACGAGCTGGAACCTAGAAATGAAGCTTAGCCAAAGTTGAGTCAGGAAGACTACCTCTTTGCGCATGCCCTTTAAGTCGCAATCGAGTCAAGATCCTTTAGTTCCACTATGTCATTCTTCTGGTGCACCTCGCTCATCTGAGAGTTTCTGATGGTGATCCACTTCCAGCCAGGGTCTAAGAGCCAAAGTCTATTGTGCTGTTCACAATAAATTCATTTGACTCAAATGATCTCATTCACTTTTCTCTCTTATTAGTCTCTCCTGATTGAAAGATGTGCTATGCTCTGTTAGCAGTAATGCTTATAACACACAAGTATTTGTAACTATACCAACACAGCCATGATCACTCTTGAAGTTATTGCTGTTTCAAACCAGCCAGGACTGTTTTTCTTAACCATCACAGTTACTCATACCAGGTAAAACCCCTCTCACTTTCCCTTTCTGTGTATCTGTGTGTGTGTGTGTGTGTGTGTGTTCTCTGACCCAGTTAATGTCTGTGTTCCCCTTGTTGACCCTGAGGACCACATGGGTATCAGACCACCATAGTGATGATGCCAGACCACCAGAGATGTTAGATCGAAGGATGAGATAAACAATATGAAGAAAAAGAGGCGAGGAGAAGAGCAAAGTGGTGAGGAGAGAGAAACTCTTGGTGAAACTGATGAATGTAACTGAAAATCAGTCAAGTGGAAAGTACAGTTTTTGGATTGTGCATTTAAGATCAAAACAGAAGCACAGGGACAGGCCCAACTTTTCATACTGTACATCACTGAGCAATGTTGCTCACTAGATCATCTTAACCACAAAGCAGAGAAGATTATGCCAGCCTCCCTTTTAAAGGTATTGAATTCTACAGAGTTAATTATTCATGTACAGTACACTACACATACAGTGCACTGTGGTTCACCATAAGGTTTAAGTGGTTAACCAGGCTGACTTAACTCAGTAGCTTGAGTCAAATTAGAGATGAAAATAGCAATTAACTCAAATAAACTTTATCTCTGTGTGAATGTGCTTTATTTATCTCTACATGTGTGTGTTTGTGATGTTGTGGATTTATCAGGGCAGAAAACCCCCAGGGAGCGTGGAGGGAAGTAATATCTTCCCCCTAACATGGTTGTCAATCACCGAACGTTACTCCCCTTTATTCCAAATACTGCCATTAATCACGTCAAAACCAGGAGTATTTGCAACAATTTCATATCTGTGTATGATATGCATCAGTACACATAATTTACATCGGTCAGAGTGTGTGTCTGAGCCTGGGATGAGTCGTGTGTCGTGTATCCTTTTTATTCGTGTTGATGAGTCATGGGTGAAAACCCAGAGACCCACTGTAGGCCTCGTCTCAATCGGCCTCTCCATGGACTTTTTGAACAGGATAGAGCTGGAATCACCCCTGTGGAATCTGACTGTCTCACTTCCTCTGCCTGACCCTAACCTGAAACTGACTCACAAGAAAGCACCAGAAGATGTACTTAGTCTTTGGACTCTTTCTGTAGAATGTTTGTGATTATAATCACATGTCACTATGACTATAATCAGATGTCACAAGTATTTTGTTAGCAGAAATGACAACTGGCGCAAACAGATTTTATTAGCACTGGCTAAGCTGGATAAGCTAATGTTAATGCTAAAACCCCATGAGAATTCTGTCCTCTGAATTTGTTTCCGGCTGATTGTTTTCAAATGAATAAGCACTTAATGTTGTGTTTTTCTTAAGTGAGCCTAAAGCACTAAGTGTCAGGCAAAATATTTGCATGGCTGAGGATCCATTTATGATATGGAAATAAAGGAGCCACATTGTCAACTATGTGGTCCAACAATGACCAAAAAAAACCCCCAAAACATTATTTTGTAGTTATGCTTAATGTATGTTAGAGTTTGATATTTCCAAAATGATTAAAAAAAATAAATAAATAAAATTGAAATTTTGCTGAGGGATTGCCCAGGGGCCCACACGATCCTTAATCCGTCTCTGTGACAGATAGCTTTACTTGCACCACTATCTGTGCTAACTGTAGCTGCCATTAGCTAGTTTGTTAGTCTGCAGGTCAAAAACCCAATAAGAAATCTACCCCTGCTCTGTGTCTGTCATCAGACTGGCCTCTCTTGTTCTCAGAGGCTGTGTTCAGTCTTGGTCCAGCTGTGTTCACTGACAGCATCAAGTCTGGACAGAGTCAGCTTATTGGACTGCTATGAGTGGACAGTTAGTGTTTGGGGTAGAGATTTAGCTAACGGTTGTTGTACTGTACCTTTATGTGGACCGATTGACGTTTTCTTTAGGACTATTCTGTAAGTATGTTCACAGCACAGATGTGGGTGGCTGACAGACAGAAAGAAAGAGAGAGAGAGAGAAAAAGTAAGTGTGTGTGAGTGTGTGAGTGTGTGGTATCTATCACACTTACCATGAGAGGAAGGAAGCGTAAAAAAAAAAAAAACAGATAACAGATTAGAAAAGGATGGTTGAACATCCAGATAAGACTTTATTACTCTCTAGAGGAAATGCAGGCAGAGCAGTAGGACTTGTAAAGAGTAACGGCTGCTTTTAGAAAATGACTTTTTATATTCTTCATCTTCCCTGCTGCTAAATCACAAGGCTCTGCATTAATGACCTAAACATGCAGATATTAAATTCATTATGGCAATCATGTGCTGTATCCTCCCTCTCTCTCCCTATCTGAATCAGGCACTCTAGGCCACAGCTGCCAGCTTCTAATGGCTTCCAGATCTCCATCTCTTCCTCCCACCGTTCCCCTTCCCCGTTTTGCTGTTTTTCTGTAGTGTTTCAGATGAACGGGCCAAAGTGGAAGTGGAAATCCGCTGTACTTCAGCCTGTGAGTCAGCTAAGCACCCGTTTGAAGGAAAACCACAAGCAGGAGTTGGAGAAGTAATGGATTTTGTTTTTCATAAATCACCGTAGAGGTTGTTGGGGTTTTTTTTATTTCAGACGGAAGGTCTTTGATGAGTGTATTAGTTAAATATGTGTGTTTATGCACAAGGGAACTCATTCAGAGAAACGCCGTTGAAGTTATTTACCTTTACTGGAAACTGAAAGAAGCTTGTGTATAATTGCTGTGGGACATAATTTGTGTTTTTAACTTAAACGGGCGTATTAATGTGTGTATATGAGTGTACATGTGAGTGTGTGTGTGAAAGAACTAGCTGTGTATTGCACAAAGAGAGTGAAAGAAATTTATTTTAAGAATTTTCCACTGAAATAATCTAATTTTTCACTTTCACTGATGAGAAAAGTGATGTGTTTCAGATTAGATTTTTGGTTCAGAGAGGATTTTTGTTTCTGTTTATAGTAAAATCGATGCACCTACACTAGTGGGAGAGACTGGAGGTAAAGCAGGGGCACCATGTAAGCTGTTGTTATGAATACAATGTGTGTTTATGACTCGTGATGGACAAACATCTCCCGACAACAACTGGCATATCTACAAATATAGCCTGACAGGTGACACAAAGCCAATATGGCCGATATGTCATGTCTGAACCGGCCGACATGGAGCACACATACACACACAGATATTTCAAGCCACGTATTTCAACTGTGTGCATGTAATGCTTTTAACTAACTGTGCACAGACACAACACAAACAGGCTGACCGTCTACCACAGCTGACAAAAGCGCGAGACACTCGTCCACAAGAGCAAACACTGCCTTATATCAAGTGCTTGATGACATTTTAACGGTAACAACCATCTTTGTGAAACAGGCCAGTTTCTGTGACTGTTTTGATTACTCACTCTTAGTCATCATCATCAGCGGCAGCAGCAGCAGCAGCAGCAGCAGCAGCATCGAGACCTCATGTGCCACATACCACGACGGCCACACTGGCACAAAGAGTCCAGTAAGACTGAGGCCTATCAATCAAATGAGGTCACTGCGGTCGGACTGAGAGGAGAGTGGGACGGCCGTCCTTTTGTTGTATGTTGTTGTGTTGCGGCCAGTGACATAATTCTCTGTGTCTCTGTGAAGTCTGTCATTAAAGAGTAACAAATATCCTGTGTGTGCGTAGCGCTGTGGAGCGAGAGGCTCGGCCCTTGCAGCTAAACTGCTCCTAATAGAAGGTTTGAGGGTGTTGTTGTGCAGCGTGCAGGGGGTCCTCTGGGGAGAGTCCCTAACCACAAAATGATGTCGATCATCAGTTTGTGGAACAGTGTGCTTTAAGGACGTATGGTCGACGAGTGGTCACACAAAAGAGCTGACACAAAAATAGGAGAAGAAAGAACAGCAATAAAGTCTGTGGTTTTCTCTATGAGAATTAAAGCACTTTCCATTATGGGGTGCTCCTCAAACTGCTGTAAAAGCTCCTATATTTGAGCCCTGTCATCATTTTACGAGCATTCGTCAGCATGTTATTGTCACACAATATGAAGTTAGCAAGTAATAAATTCTCAGCATGGTAGCAGCAGATATCCACTGAGTCATCACACCCACTGTATTTGACCTGATCACAGAAACTGTTTAGCACATGCACACTCACAAGAACAAACCTGTGTGACAAACTGAGGGTTTGAGCCAGCAGCGGTTCAAGTCATTGCACGTTTTTTATTCATGCTGTAAGTCTTAACTTGTTATCTCCTTGGGTTTCAAAGTGTGCTCAAACAAAGAGAGCTTATGACTGTGACAGCCGCGCAGACAGCTGCGACTCTGGCAGTAACGTTCGATGTGAGACACTTGTCAGAACTCAAGAGGGTCTATTGAAAGCATGACAGGGCAATCTGCCGTGGAGGTATTCAAGCCCCGCGTAGCGATGCCAAGAGGGGGAGCGCCAGTAGAAAAGAAAAAGTGATGACTCACCAAACTTCCCAAAATCCCCCTCCCTCCCCCTTACTGGTTTACTGGAAGTGGAATGCTGTTTTTTTTCCCCCTCTAGTCTCAGACGTTCATCTTCTTGACAAGCTGCAGGGTCAGGCCCTGGGTTAATGTTTGTCTGTGGGATTGTTTCATCGCTCTCTGTGGGGGCCAATCTGGCGAATGGGTTTAATTATGCGAGGCGGACATTTGAAAGTTTGTTAGCGGTGTGGGGGAGGACATGAATAGATGGAGTACTCACTTGTGAAACAGATAAGCCTTTGTTCTGCATCCTAACCAAACCATTTATACCAGTGATTTACAACGGTGAGGTTGGGATTTACCAACTGCCAAATTATTTCACTGTTAATCTGAAAAGGATTAGAGGATCAATTCAAATGAGCTGCTTAGTTTTAAGTTTCCTAAAGAGATTTTAACCAACCACAGTGTTTATAAGCCACTTGAAGAATTTCCTAAGCTGTTTTGTTTTTGGCCTGTGTACAAACACATCGTTGCAGCCCTACGGCACAACCAAGCCACTTACAAAGTAGTTACATGTCAAATTTATGGCATTTGACCTACATTGAACTAATGTGTATTTTGTGTGTGGGACACAATAAAAGAAACATTTCAGCACTAACAGACCTGTGTGTCATGTTCATACAGCATGAGATGAAATTATTTAAACTCAAGGTCTGCTTTTCAGGTCTTTCAGAGCTTTGAACTGTACCTTGTGGTTTTCACCAGTGAATGAAACTGGCCCAGTAGTGTCATGATGTAGCCTAAGGTTGGACAGTCAGTCACATGATCACAAGATGACCACATAGATAATGACATCATAGGTTTTCTCAGTCTTCTTCTGATTCCTGGTGACCTTTGACACCTTCACGTTTGGTGTTCGTTCTGTCTCTTGGCCAGGGTCCTTGCTGTTTCACTGGTGTTTGTTTGCCACAGCTGTTTCACATGATGTCATAATGTTGTCATACATCTGCCAAGTCTACTTCTCGGGATGTTACCTGACTTTAGGGTAAACTGGGTAAGTCTGTTTTTCATTTCACTGCGTTATATTATATTCACTTTATGTCACTTTTTATTGTGACCTTTCAATCAATCACATGCCCTCCACCACTTAAGCTAAGATTTGGCCAGTTAGCTCTGTTAGTTAGAACAATAATGTTGAAGTAATGAACTAAGTAGCTGCTGAGGTAAATAAACATCACAAAGACATTTAAATTAACCTCTCCTAGGCTTAACAAGGCTGTGACGTGGCTGTGAGGATACTACTCAGATTCAAAGTCAAAAGATATTCAATGAGAGAGGTTGACATTAGCTTGTTGTTTCAGAGTTTCCTCAGCAGCATTTTGAATCTATAGATGTCCTTCAAAGAAAGACAAGAAGTCAAGAACAAAAACACAGAGACAAGACAGAGTCAGTGCTAACAATGACTCTTCTCTTAGTGGTTGAGTAATAACATACTCTAAGTTAGTAACCCAGTTTTGTTAGCTGCATGTGTAAACTCGTTTATGTTATTAACGTCATCATTATGAAAAGTGAAAAGGGAAAAAGTCTACTTTAAAATTATATTTTTTTAGACACATAAATATCTACAGTAAAAAAACTCAAATAGCTGAAAATTCTATTAATAATTTTGCAAAACTCCATGCAAAATGCTATTTTCTGCTATATGTATAGGGATATTATCAAAACTAGAAAATAAATATTTGACCTGTATACTGAACCTTTGAATTCATGTTCATAGCAACTTTAAATCTTATCAGTGAATACAGTAAAATGCAGGTGTGTAATCCCACAGATAACTGGAACAGTGGTGTAACCGTTGGGAGTGGGAGTGACTTTTTGTGGTTTGGGAGAGCAGTGCTGCAGGCACTGTGCTGAGAGGAATTCAGTCTGACCCTACAGCACGAGTTGAAAGGTCATGGGAGTTATCACTTTAGCAAGACTCTAATCCTACATGACAACTTCTTTTTCAAACACCTTTCAAACTGAACCTTCAGTGACTCCCCTGTAATTATCTCCCAAACCACAGGAGCTATCGCTTCTTCTTTGTGTATGTATCTCTTTGTAGCAGCAGTGTGTGACAGCTACGTGCCTTTTAATGCGTGTTGACCTTGTGACAGCCATCGCCACTTCAAAGACTCTTTGAATTTGAGTCCGACTCGACTTCTCAATCACAGACTGGGTTTTGCCCATCAGAGATCAGAGACATGACAGGCTGAACGCAAGTTTATGCTGATGGATTCTTAAGAAATGAGACAACATGTGGGGTCAGCAGCTTTTACTCTTTCAGGTCAGCCGTCTGTGTCTCATGATGTGTCAGTCAGCGGAGCTTCCCTTCCATCTCTTGGGTGTGTGAGTTGAAGGGACAGTTAGTGCACCTGTGTTCAGATCAGTCAGTATAGGTGCTTGTCTGAATGGATCAATCTCAGCTGAACAGTCTATACTAGTTTTGTGCTGACAGTGCTAAAGACAGATGGGTGAGCAACAAGTGGGCAGCCAGCACAGGACATGCACATGCAGACAAAAATACTGTATATAGACAGTACAAAGCCAAGTGAGAAAGAATACAGTATTTCTAAATCTAAGAAATAAGACACATGTAAGATATTATTACTGACGCTTAGATATTTGATTTATATGTTTGCATTAAACCAAATAAGAAAATATAAATGCTAATGTGAGCACGCTGTTTTATTTTTCTGCACAGCTTATGCTTTGCAATATAGTAAAACATATGCAGGCCTGAATATATCTTTCGTTATCATTTTAAGTTTGCCTGTAATTGGAACATTGAATTTTAATTTGATTTGCTGTGCATTATGTGCAGCCAGTGAAATGAAATGCAATTCAATTTAACATTCTCAGCAGGATAATTTATGCAGATGTCTTCGCCTTGTGTGCCTGTGTGTCTGCACCGCGCGTGTTATTTAGCCTATTTTGTTGCCTTGCGTGCTCGACTGGATGTGCTCTGATGTGAATGAGGAAGGACAAAAGACGGAGGGAAATGAGCATCCCCCTCCCCCGGTCTCCCTTCTCCTGGCAGTGATGAGGTTAACAGTGCAACTACAGTCAGACCAGATGCAGGCATGTTGATTGCGGTGGACAGGTCTAGTAAACAGTGCCTGTGTGCTGCTGAGTCAGGTGGAGTGTCACTCTGGGTGAAGGGCCGCAGCTTCACTCAGGCCACACTTGTTGACAACCCAGTCCCTGCCCTCAAAGCCCGGCTGTGTAATTTTGGCTGTTAGGGAAGGGCATCAGTTAAGCTGGGCTGGCTGAGGAGGACTGAGCGATGGACTGAAGAGCGAAGTTTGTTTGGGTGTGTGTGGACCAAAAGAATAGGGAAGTTGTGCAAGGCTGAAGGTGTGGTTGACTTTTTTGGCATGTGTTGACAACTCATTAGACTGGTCTCACACCCAGCAAACGGTCAAGAGTGGTGCTGTCTGGAATCACCGCTGTTGGTTTCTGTTGAAAAATAGGGTCTCATTTGTATCACATACCACTTAATATGCATCTTATTAATACTTGTGCATATGTGCATTAAAAGTGTTATTGCTGACTGTAATCCTTCCTAAAGTCTATACAATTCTAAAGAGATTCTTTTCTACCACAATTTTTAAACTAAAAAGATCACCATAATGGAGCGCGGATTTTGTCCACCATCACTTCAACTGGGATCATATTAGAAACAAATATTTCATGTGCATGGTACAGAGGGAAGAGAAAACTGCAGAAACCAGTAACTCTTTCAGTGTATGTATGGCGATGTCAGATTTCTTGTAAAACCGGATTTAAAAAAATGTGAACCTTTATCCTTTAATACTCACCTTACACAGTACTCACACAGGCAGAGAAACCTGACAGTTACCATTATCTTATAACTTCAGTCATTCTGTGCAGTACTGACAATGATGGCTCACTTTACTTGGATAACAGGCCTCCTAGCAGGCCCAGTCTTGTAAACCACACACCCTGTCAGTGGCAATACATCCAACACCACCAGCAAGTCCACGCCACCAAGTCCTGTTGCACATGCACCACCCCTGGAGGACACAATATACTCCAGCGAAGGGTGTGTGTGGAGTGTCTCTGAAAAGGCAAACAGGGTGGAGATAACATACACCTGGCTTGTGTCCACGAGGTGGAGCATACTGCACGCTCCTCTATTGTTACAGTTGATCACGGGTGTATGAGGTGTGTTTACTGCTTTGTGAACATGTGCTGGGAGGAGCAGGCTTAAGTGCTGTGCCACTAACATGTTATTAGTTCTGCACGGTAATTATTGCACTCTTGACCACTAAATAATACCATGTTTGCACTCCTTTAAGTCACTCTTTAAGAGGTGATATTTGCAGATATTATATTTGCCACTGATGGCAGCAATGTGAACTGCTCCTGTTATGTGGCAATAAAATAAACAAACACGTATTAGCAGGTCTCTATGTAAACAACTGGTGTATGAAAGGTAAGTTCCTACAGAGAAAAATGTACGTTTATTTTAAAACATAGGCCCTCAGTTTGGATAAAGAATTAAGGGTAACAGTTAACAATTCACAGGGTCGAAATGTCTGATGGATGGATAGCTGTTTTGTCCCCCGAGGATGAATCCCACTGATTTTTGTGACCCCCTGATCTTAAAACTAGTGCCAGTAACAGATTAACATTTTTGGCCTTTAGTGACATAGCAACAACTGTATGTTTCAGCAGGATGAACTTTAATCAGTGCAACCATTCATCAAAATTTACATGTGTCAAGACATTGGTTTATGCCCAAATACCTCCAAAACTAATCACCTTCCCATCAGCCTCAGCTGTTCTCTGTGTTTAGTTGCCTACTGACTACTAAATACGACCATGCTGACATGCTAAACTAAGAGGGTTAAAGCGTTGACATGTATAAAGATGGACAACGCATGTTCACTTCCTCCAACTGTACAAAAAAATGAAGCCAAAATGAACCAGATATGAGCGCTGCCATCTGTAGTGACCAGGCTGAGGAGCGGATCGAGTTCCTGCCCTTACACTGGCCTGACTCACTCACTAGTAGGGCTCAGCTGTTAGTCACTCCTGTTTAATCACATCAATTAATTAAAATGACATTTATGAGAAAATGAAGACTTGAACATACATCAGCTTGATAAAACCTACCTAAAATGACAGAAAGCATGCATTGGAAGTGTACTTTGAGGTTTTAGTTTGGTTCATCTCCCATATTTTTAATTTTACTTCTCAATAGCCAGCCTATCTCATCAGACTGTAATCGTGTGTGCAGCAGGCACAGCATTCAATGCTACTGGGCAAGTCGACCCTCTTCGCATACTGTCTGAGAGATATCCAAGTTATTTCAACCTCCAGAGTCCCAAATGTCTTGCAGAATACAATTCATCTCACGTTGCCTACGCACCTGATACACTCAAGGGGATTGGTCCTAATCACAAGGACACATGGAGGGACTCTCCCTGAGAAGAGGCACTTGTTACCAGACCACTGTGACTCACTCGCGCTGGCCATGTGCTGCCTGTTTGTGTGTGTGTGTGTGTGTATGTGTGTGAGAGAGAGGGAGAGAGAGAGAGAGAGAGAAAGATAGAGGGTGAGGCATCAAAACAGAAAGCGCGCCATAGTGAGAGAGAGAGGCAGAGACTGAGATAGGCGCTTATCAAAAGCACAAACAACAAGTAAAGTAAAATTTGATTGTGCAGTGAAAGCAAAAGCAAGGAAAGCACACCTGTTTTTCAGATAGTACAACAAAGATAGGCTGTGTTGGAAGCGCCTACTACCACATCACCGATCGCGGCTCACACTCCACCCCCTCCACCCCCTCGTCCCCCTCCTCCTCTTCTGGCTTGATGTTGCAGTGGGTCAGTTCTGAAAAGAACAGAGTGGGGTTGGGCTGCCATGAGTCATGTTAAGATTTATATCAATAATATGAGGGTCACTTCAGCGCCTGTTACATAACATGAGTAAAACTTTACTGCTCTTAAGTGTTGGAGACACAACAGTCACTGAGTCATTAGAGAAGAGTTGAACCAATTGGTGGTATTTCCTCTCGGACAAATGTGTTCAGCGCGCACTGTAATTTGACTGGGATTTTAAATCTGGTTTTAAGAAGCTGACACCTGCCTTTGGTCAACAACCTGTCTGTATTCACACACGTGTTTCAAAATGGACACTCCCTGCTAGGTTCCAGAGATGAGGTTATTACTGACTGCTCGCCCTTACAAAAGACATAAATCCGTGGTTCGTGAGCGAGGGAGGAGACAGGGCCATAAATCTCGCCTTTTTTCTCTCCTCTGTTTTACATGTCTTGACAACACGTAGCTATATGGATGACCTCATGTCTAGAAAGGGGCTTTCTGAACAGACTCCTGGGTGTTTGTCACCTACAGCCCGCCCTCTTATTTTATTCGTGGCCTGTCCATCTCTGTTCTGTGGTTTTATTGTCTTCCTTTCCCTACAACACCTGGGAAAGCTGTAGGGGGAAAAAAACCGCTGCCAGCTTTCCAGCACATACCAGCTCCAAATGCCTGGGCACAGCCGCACATTGTTGGCATTCCTTCATTTAAAGGTGCAGCAGCTCTTTGTCTCTCTACAGCACGTCATTCATTCGAATGCAGGCATGTGGGGATCTTTGGAGGCATTAGGTTTTCACAATTTGTTGGTGACTTTTGTGGCTGAGCTATAACTTGAAAATGAGGACAGAGAGGACAAAAGTACTTCCCTTTTCCTGACATGTTTTGAGACATATAGACATACTCCACAATAATGTGTGCCTGATATGGTCTTTCTAAGAATTCCTATCCCAAAAGATCATTTACTTAATCAGCTTCTTACTTTAGGTAATGAGATTCATCATGAACACACTATTATTTGGTATGAGAGGTTTCCTGCTTGTGTTTTTTCTCTTGTCACTGCTGAAAAGATGATGTTGTGCTCCAATCAGGATCCTAATTCAACATTTTAATTTGTTGTTGTCGGTCAAATCTAATGAACCCACATCCACAGGGTCTTAATGAAACAGATGAACTTTAAGTTTTTTTAGTTTTGAAATTTTCTTACAAAGCCCAAAAGAACGTCATGAATACCTTCTGATGCAGAAAGATTTCGGGCCGAGCTTTCAGTGGCTTTAAAATAATATTTACTCCTCCATCATCAAAAAATCCAGAATCTATCAATATGCAAATATTCCCCATTTCAACAGTTTAATAACTTGACACATGAGGCTTTCAACATCAACCTTGGTCATGTTGCGTATTGGACCATGAAACTAGTTTGATGTCATAAAATCATGCTGATACATGCACATATTAAACAGAAGTTTTAAGGTGAGCAAAGAAAAACTTTCCCCCTGAAGCAAATAAATGTGAAAACTTGTCTTCTTAGTTTAGTGTCAAACTCTGCAGAAACATCGTTCTGCACAGTGAAACTCAAACAAACAAGGTAACGATAAGCAAAATAAATCTCATGCAGAGGGATAAATAAAAGTTAAAGTGTGAAACACTTAGGTTTCTGCAGTTCAAAAGAATTTCACAAGTCCTTGTAGAATGCAGTAGATAGTTTGCACTTTGCACTTGAAGAATTAAGAAACAGGAAGTATCCTCGTTTTTTTCCAAACAAGAAAACCACAAGCTTCAAAAAAAGGAATAATTACTCAATCTTAGCTGCTGGCCCTCCCTCCTCCACCCTCCCAGTTCCCCCCAAGAGGGATGCAAGTGCGTCAGTGTGGGGTTGGAAAAGAGGAGAAGTAAAGCCTTTTGACTTTCAGGAAGGAAACACATCTGGGGAATAAGGAAAGAGAGAACGGGTGAAAAGAGGAATTAGTGTGGAGGAAGGGGAGCTGGCCAAAAATAGTCAGCCTCCGTTAGAGCCTTGCTTTGCCAGAGCCCCTACCACACCTCCTTCCACTGAAGCATTAGTCAGCCCTGACCTATCCCTCAGCGGGTGACTAACTGCCCCCCCGACACACACACACACACACACGCACGCACACACACACACACACACACACACACTCCCGGAGTTATGAACCTCACTTCCTCCCAGGTGTCCTAATCCAGTCTGGGATTACTAAACTTGAGGAACCCCCCCATCCAGCTTTTTCTTTCCTATAGAAAATATATACACAAAAGACAGTCATTTTACCATTATTAAATAATTATTACCATAATTATTAAAACAGTGTCTTCACTGGCATGTTGTGGGCCTTACCCGACCAAGATAAAAACTAAAGGGACTAAAAAACACACAATCAAAGTTCAACTGTAATCAACCTAGAGATAACAGGGGGAGGAGTGATTAAGATTTGAGTTAGAGTAACAGCAGTCGAGGGGAATGGGTAAACATGTGCATTCCTCTGGCTAGAAAACCATCTAGAAAAACAGGAACTCCCGCCAGACAAATATGGTAAAGCCAGATGTGAGGCGTTGTTGTGACCAAACTGGTTCTGAATGGAAAGGACCCGAAGAATAGCAAATATGCCATCTTATGCAGGTGTTCAACAAGCACAGTGAACTGTGGTGCACAGTCACTGGTTGGGTTTGCCAAAGCAAACAGGAAGCAGTGGGCAGCGGTTTATGATTGGTCACTGTGAGTTCGATTTTTGACAGCGACAAAGAACGCAGGAAGGAGACGTGTGCACAGGGAGATATACAGATTATTGTGAAAAAGGAGTACGTGTGTGACAGCATGTTAATAATGTGTGAGAGAAGCTTCTGACAGAAAGCTGCCAAAGTTTTCTTTCCTGAGCTGTAAGTCACAAATCTGTGTGAACTGTTCAATCAGTGCCAAATCTGGAGACCCTTTGATAATTCTCAAGATAGTTTGATTTATTACAAGGAAAAAGAAAAAAAAAACAGTGGAACATTAAAACACAGGTGTCCCATGTTAAATTACGCGATGCCAACTGTAAACTGTATTTATACCACCCCTTAAAAATGTCATTTTGAATTCTCACGTCTTATTAGAAAGTTTTTCGAAAACACCTGTCATAGTGGATCTCACGCTGAAGCAGCCAGTTGTGGGTCAAACTGTTTTCTGTAACTGTTTGTTAACTAGAGCCATCCAGTGGTTCTTTAAGGAACTTGGAATAAAACAAAAGAAAAACAGCAGGATCTCCAACCAGCAGTCACTGTTGCATTTTCTTCCTTAAATAAAAACAACACAGCAACTGGATGGCAGCATGCAACTACTTTTATTTCTTTCTACTTAGGGGAGAAGGTGACTGATTTTCATGGATAATTAGAGTTATTCATCAAAAGACATTCTTCTCATTAAGATGCAGGATTTCCGTTATCTCACTTTTAGTTTTGATATGGTCTGTCTCCTTGGTCTGTCTGCTGGCTGTTTATGTTTTGGGGGAATTTGAGGCATTAATGTAGCTTTCATAGTTTTATTTTCATGGCTTTGGATGGCTTTGGATAGGATTGTTTTTATGTCTCAGTGTGTTTTAGTTTTACTCTTGCACACAATTGTATTCGAATTGTACTTTTGATTATTTTAGTCGTATTTCTTAAATTCTGATTTTGTGTGTGTTATTTGTTTCATGTTGTTGTTACTGTTGCCTGTCTGTTGTCATCTCAGTAAGGTTTTCATATCTAAATAAATCAAATGTATGAATTAATGATGACAGCTTAATGAGACAGTAGGCTAAAATTATATTTTTTGGATTATTATTCACCATGACCAGACAAGCTGACCCGCAGCATAATCCGTTTCCATGGGAACGCTCTTAATACGGAAGCTCGCTTGGATAACTGGAGCTGAAACGCAAAGGGGGTAGGAGCAGCAGGAGGCCATGGCTGGACAATGACTGACGTGGAAAGTGTCAGCAGTGAGTAAGAAACTTCAAGGGGAAAAAGTCTCCACAGCCAAATCCATCGCCCCTGTGTGAGCTGCTGCGGTTTCTCTCGGCACAGCACAATGAGTCTGGACAAAGCAGAGCTGTGTGACTCACTGTTAACCTGGGTAAGTTTGATATTAGCGAGGGTACCGAGCAAGGCTAACTTCGGTTCCTGGCTAACAGGTGACAAAAGCGTTGGCAAAGTAAGAAGAAAAGTAACGTTACTTTTATAAGAGAAGGTCTCACATGACCGATAAAAACTACTTTATTGAATAAGTAGGTTGACGTGTAAGCAGTTTGCAGGTATGAAAGTTGTGTGTTTGCAAGCTAACTGTAGCTAGCTAGCCAAGCTAATTTGCTGGGTAGACACATTGGAAGTTTGCTCTCGGTGGTCTGTTTTACCTTGTTATCTGTAATGAACTGACTGCGGTAACAGCAAAAAGAAAAAAAAAAAAAAAAAAAAGAAATGACTAGGAGAAAAACAATCCCAGAAGCTTAGTGTGAGCTGAGACACTCATGCAGTAATGTTAGGCTGTTCAGTATAGTAAGTTAACTTCTCAAGCCCAGAGAAAATCCACCTGTTTGCCTCTTTTCCACACGGAGGCGATTGTAGGTCAAAACTAAGAAACCAACATATTAATAGCTTGCTAAACAGAGCTGTAATCCCTCATAACAGCTTAGGATCTGTCATTTAAGTAGCGTTTACAAAGACTTAATTTGTTTTTGATAGAATTAGGCTGTTATTTACATGCGTTATTTGTCAGTTGTTTGTAATGGAGGCCACATGTGTTTACTACAAGTAGCAAATCACAAAGTCTTTTCTAAGAAAATGTGTGCATATAATTATTTATGCTTAAGGAGGACTTTTATGCTCGTTAACAGATTAAACACCTATGAGTAATACATTCATCAACATTTATCATTCTGTTTGTAGTTTGAAAGTTTGACGAAATGTATCATTGTAAAAGCTTTAGCTTCTTTAATGACTAATTCTTAATGTCTTCATTGTCAGTTGCAGACATTTCAGGTGCCATCGTGCAACAGCAAGCAAGACCTAACAAGTGGAGTGGCGATTGCACACGTGCTGCACAGAATGTAAGGGCACACACATGCACAATATTTTTAATAAATGTGTTGTTTTCATTATGCAGGTGCACAACATGAACTCAGACAAAAAAGATGGTAGGAATTATTCAGAACATGCTCAATGAGATTTGCTTATCTTTGTGATTTGCACACAAAGTGCCCTTTGAATTGCACAAGGCTATTATCCATTCAAATTTAATCCAGTTAAAAAGAAATAGAATCAGGATTGGTGACATCAGCATTGCTTGCACATAGTTGTGATTTTTATAGGACATTTGTGTTTAAACATCCTAAAGGAAAATAAACAAGTATTCAAGTGTTCCTCTTATTTTAACATCAATTAAACATTGAATCCAATGCTGAACTGTTTCTTGAGCTATTTCACATGAAGCCGTTATACCCACGTGTGACATGTGACTTTAATCAACTGTTGTGCTCAAATGTCACTGTGCTTAGCGGGCTAGAAGCATAGGGCCTCATTGCCCTGTGGCCTCCTGTGAATCTTGCTGTCCAGAGATGTGTTGTCCTTGTCGTCACTGGAGATCTCTTGTGCTCTCATTAACAGAGACCCCTCTTGGTTTAATGAGACATGGCTAGGCAGGATCAAGGAGGAGAGCGGGGCCAACTGGCGCCTCAAGGTAATTTGTGAAACAGCAGGATATGACAGAATACCCTATGGTTACCTTGTTTTTTGACTTCCTTCTCTGATTTGTTTTTTTCTTTCAGGTCAGCAACTTGAAAAAGATTCTTAAGAGCATGCTTGAATATTATCATGATGTAAGAAGATTTTATTATTTTTACTGATTTTGCCACTTGAAGTGCACTTTTAAATTTACTCAGTTCTCAATGCCGACATCTCGCCTTACTCTACTTGAACAGGTGCTCGGTCACCAGGTATCAGATGAGCACTTGCCAGATGTGAACCTTATAGGAGAGATGGGAGATGTCACTGAACTGGGGAAGCTGGTACAGCTTGTACTGGGCTGTGCTGTCAGTTGTGAGAAGAAACAAGGTAAACTGTTTGCTGTAAAATAATAATAAAAAAAAAGTGGATCCAGCCATCTGTGAAAATAACTCAAAGGATTAACTTAAAGTCAAATCACATGGTTCTTGCTTTTTGTCAGTCAGCCTGATCATTATCAAGTTGACAAACCAACCATTTTACAAATTACAGTTCAGAAGAAAAGCTGATTGTTATGTAAATCACATATTTGTTATCATTCTGTGATTTGAACATCAGCTTGATGAGCACGGGGTTTCTGAAAATACTTGTAGATACAGTGCTGGTTTGGTTTTTAGGAGAGTATTTGTGTTAATCTGCGCTTGGCTGCACCTTCAGTCCTCTGTGTCGTCTTCTCCTAAATACAGAGCAAATCCAGCAGATAATGACACTTGAGGAATCTGTCCAGCACGTTGTGATGACAGCCATTCAGGAGGTGAGTGAGCATCTCGCTTATCCTGGAACCTCCTGGTTCTTTGCATTAATCCCAGCTCTTAGACATGATTCATTTACAATCAAAGGAATTCAGATAAACAAGACTGAATAGAGTCTCCGAAACCATACTGAGATATTTCAAGAATATGTTTAGTGTTTCGTTGGTGCCTGTAGGATTTGAAAAATATTATACATGGGAGAAAAAAAATGGTTGCAGGTTTTACCAAATAAAGTTATTCAGAAAGCCTCATAAATCTGCTTTTGGGAACAAGTTCTTGTATTTTTCTTGCAATTTAAGCTTTTGATTTGCTCACTTATGGCTACTTTGTTTTAGCTCTTATCCAAAGAGCCTTCATCTGAACCAGGAAGCCCAGAGACCTACGGAGACTTTGACTACCAGGTGAAACTCGCAACACTTCATTCCCCCCTGTATATTGTACCTTTTCTTCACTGAGCAGATCTGTTACATTATCCTTTTGTGTTTTCCCTCACTCTTTCATAAATGTTTACACCCTCCTACTGTGGCTAGTGTGACATCTCCTCTGTCTCCACTGGTTCTGTGTTTGCAGTCCAGGAAGTATTATTTTCTAAGTGAGGAGGCAGACGAGAAGGAGGACCTGAACCAGCGCTGTCGAGACTTAGAACATCAGGTTAGTACACCAAATGGGGCCTGCATCTTAACTTGGCAAATATTTGCTGAGACTTTGAAGTTAGAATCCTTCAGGTTTTAGACCTGGTTGATTTGGTGACGTTGTCGTTACTGGTTGTAACATCAAGTGTATTCTAATACGACACAACTCAGAATTCTAGGGGCATCAAGGTGTCCTTTCACAGAAATACAGTAGTGAGCATCTGGTGTATCATTTTACTGTGCAGCCACTCAAACTCTCAAGAAGACCATCAGTAACTGGACTTTTCCCATCATACTTTGAGCTACTGCAGTGTGATTTCATACTGAGAAGTTGGCAGTAGGCAGGCTGTTGTCTGACGTTTTTGATTCTGTCAGCACAAACTAGTCAAACTATTTTAATGTGGAGCAGCAATGCTGATTAAAATGAGCTAAAATTAAAAGTAATGCTGGATTATGTGTTACTTTTTTTTTTTTTTTTTTTTTAATCCATTGAATGTAGGTAGACGAAGTCAGTCCAGTGTGAGAATGGCAGACCCTGCCACTAATAATCAAAACTACTATATAGGGAGGTAATAAGTAAATATAAATTCGCTGAATGGCTGTACTGAAAAACTGCTAACCATAAATAGTATCAAAAAACAGGGTTTGGTACCATGAAAATCTTAAGGATTGTAACTTTAAGATGCAATACTGGGGCTTGGGTTTGATCTTGGGAAGAGCTGTTGGCATTATCACAACAAGTAACATAAACCCATTTTACCTTTTATGTACCCAATTTTTATATACTTTGAGGCCTGGATTAGCTGTACTTTGGCTGCTGCATGCTGTTTTGAGTGAGTGCCTGCTGCTATTGAGCTCTGGCCCTTATTGATTAGCCTGCCTGAGACTTTGTTTGTGTTCTCATGGCTTGTTTTTGCATCCCTGACTGAGAGTGGACTAATTTAGCATTTTTTTAAAGATACACTCTAGTCAATAGTTGCATAACATCAAGATAAAACTGACACGTTGCCTTGGGATGGAGTAGCAGCCAACAATAATTTGTACTGCTCTCAACCCACTTGTTTGTTTACTTACTTAGCCCACGCGTTAGGGATTAGTCATTTGTGTTGTTTTGAAAGCTATTTACTGTTCCTGGTCCTGTGCTAAAGCATGCAATCTGTCCTTAAAGTTCAGTGTAGGGTTTTGCTGTATTCAAACTGGAAAGATGTCCAGCAGGTAAGCATATACCCCCCCCAGCTTTTTAATGTGGGAATGCAGGCTTCTCTAACTGTAACTTGACTCAAACACCAACATTTTGTGAACCTATTGTTGCAACTTTAAACTGCAGTTTGTCAGTCCAAAGTTACATTTCTTCCCCCTGTACCATGTCTGTATAACCAATAGTAATTATGGTTCTTGCTGAGCTGCACATATTCATCTATTTATATCATGACAATCTGGTTTTGACCCTGAGGGTAATGCTAACAACTTCGCTATTTAGAAAGTTCCATCTGCCTGAGACCATTGCAGGTCAGCTGACTAACTGGCTTTTGACAACTGAGCATGTGAAATGAGAGAAAAGCATGTTTTCGATGTCCCGTAAGCATGAAAAGTGGTGAGTTTGTCGCTGCATATCTGTGTTTTAACTTCATGTTTTGTGCTAGTTCTGCGACTCTCACGTGTATATTCAGAAAGTTGTCAGCGTAATGTAATAGGTTAATCTTTAATCAGCATTGAGGACTTTTCTGATGCATCATCTCTCTCTTCTTTTTCCTCGCTTTGTACAGCCGTACATTTGTCGCTATGTGCATCTTCTCCACTTCTGTCTTGGCAGTCTCACGATTTTTTCACCTCTTTTTTTCCAATGTCTGTCCCCTCAATCTCTTTCTTCCCTCACAGCTGTCGGTGGCTCTGGAGGAGAAATCGTCCCTACAGGCCGAGATTCGCTCCCTGAAGGAAAGACTGAGTCGCTGTGATTCTCTGGACGCCTCGCCCACTGCCATCACTGGCAAGAAGCTGCTGCTGCTGCAGAGTCAGATGGAGCAGCTTCAGGAGGAGAACTACAGGTATAAGCAGAACCATACACAACCATAGAGTTTGAGTTGCCGAGGAAAACAATTAGACAGTTGCATAATATAATTTCTTAAAATTTAATATTCATTAGACCATATCATGTGGTCACATCATGTTCATGTGCAAATCAGATGCTATTGTCGAGTGGATTTTACTATTTTTAGAGTCTAACAGTGAGTGCATTCAGTTTACTCAGTTACACAAACTACTGTTCTCATGTCTTGTGTATCTCAGACTGGAGAACAGCAGAGATGACTTGCGCGTGCGGGGAGAGATACTGGAGCGTGAGGTGACTGAGCTGCAGCAGCGTAATGAAGAGCTGACCAGCCTGGCGCAGGAGGCCCAGGCCCTCAAAGATGAGATGGACATTCTCAGGTAAGATCAGTGCTAGCCTTGAATTTATTGTAGAAGCCAGAGCGCTGCAGGCCTCCTCCCAAGATAACTTAAATTTGTACTCGGCGACCAAACTGCAGAAAAGTCACGTTCAATATGGGTTCAAACACATGAATGGTTGGGGCTTTGTAGCTTCCCAGCAGAATGTCTCGGTGTGGAACTAGGCAAGACTGTCTGCCTTAAGGCTTTTTCAAAAACAATTGATTCATAAGTTACCTTGCATGGAAAGATTTTCCCTATGTGAAGTATATTGCTGACAATATAAAATCAACCAGAGTTTTATTGAAATGGATGAAAATCTCATGAAAAGCCCAAAATCAACAATGAACTGATCTCTCTAATACTGTTGTTTGTTTATTTGTTTGTTTTGATGTTGTAAATTCTCACTATCACATATCTTTGTTGAATAACATTTGCCAAAAACCACAGAACCAGTCAAAGATATAAAACTATACATCTATGAGTCCATTTTTTAAATATTCACATCAAATCTTCACTTCAATAGGAACAAATGGTCTTGGTAGATGCAGGTAGGGAAGCAGGGAAAAGCACTGACAGACAAGCAACTGCGTTGTTGATTTTATTGACTATCTCAAATGTAGAACATCACCAGCCTTTTTCCTTTAAGCAGTAGTTCATCTATTTACACTCACAGAAACAACTCCCACACAGCCCACACACAGACGTCCATTCAGCACCTCTCCCTGACATCTGTGTTGATAATGTGAATTTCATGCATTGACACTGGTTTGCGTCAGAGTTGTTGGTTATCACTAGTTAAGTACATATCCACACGGATGTATTGTGTAAAAGTCATATTCCTGTGCTGGTACTCAACGCCTCCCACACTGTACCTCTCCTCCGCCTCAGGCACTCGTCTGACCGGGTGAACCAGCTTGAAGCGCTGGTGGAGACATACAAGAGGAAGCTGGAGGATCTGGGAGACCTGCGCAGACAGGTACGCCTCCTGGAGGAGCGCAACACAGTGTACATGCAGCGCACCTGCGAGCTGGAGGAGGAGCTCCGTAGAGCCAACGCTGCCCGCAATCAGCTGGATACCTACAAGAGACAGGCAAGCTTTGGGTTGACAGGAGGGAGGGGGAGTGCTACTTGTTCCTGTGTTGATGTCCAAGTGATGCTAAACACAGTCTGGCTTGTGCACGTGTTTGGAAAACCTAGCAGTTTCTATAGAGAGCTCTTGCCAACACAGACTGTTCCTATGCTCCCTGACTTGCAGGCTCATGAGCTTCACACCAAGCACTCGGCAGAGGCCATGAAAGCTGAGAAATGGCAGTTTGAGTACAAGAACCTTCACGATAAGTACGATGCGCTGCTGAAGGAAAAAGAAGTGAGTTGGGAAATAAAAGTTCAATTGTTGAGGGGAAAGAATGAGCACTAACAAAGTGCTTTTACCATGCTGTCTCACCAGTGTGGAGCAGCTGTCTTATATCATGATTACACACTATAGCCTTGTATTATTACCAGAGAAAATGCAGTTACATAGTTTTATATTTCAGTGGTAGCAGTCCCGTGTGCTTCAGCATTTGTTGCGATTATTACCTCCCTGCAGGAGGAATTGTTGCCAAGCAAATATCGTACTATTCTTCAGTAGACTCCCACGTCCTGTGTCAATTCTAGCACCTTCTGCAAACTGACAGGAGTGATTAATGTCCTCGGTTACTTGTGGGAGTGATTAAGAAATACGTACTGTACTGACATGATGTGTACATTTACTTTGGGCTAATTGTAGGTGATGTGTGAGTCTAGATTAAAAAAAAACAAACAAAAAAAAAAAACTCAACAGGTCTGAATTGAGGGTCAAGTCCATTTCCAGGAACAAAACATAATGAAGTATTACTTTAAAAAAAATAGTTTTTTGGCATTTTATCTTTTACTATTAGTCATTTGAGTTGCTGAGCTTCCTTTGTTTTATTTGGAATATTTGTTTACACACTTATACACACTCATAATGGGTTGATCTCAGGAATGCAGTTGTTAGCCTAATAATTCTTACCATACACATGCTAAAGCAGCCTGAATCGAAGTCAAAGCCCGTGTTACGTTGTGCTTTTTCTGTAGCGCCTGATCTCGGAAAGAGACACGCTTCGGGAGACAAACGATGAGCTCAGGTGTGCGCAAGTCCAACAGAGGTGTCTCAGTGGAGCTGGTGAGTTTGCTCATTTGCTCTGAGTTTAGCGTGCAAATAACTAAACCAAAAGATGGTAAAATACACAAATGCCAGATTCTGCAAGATACACAGTTTTGTGTTGGTGGCTGACCATTAATTAGGCTCACACAGATCCATATACACATAAAGATGTGAATGTGAAATATTTTTTTCTCAGATTAACACAAAAATAAGTAAATTGGGCTATTTCATAGAACCTGTAGAGATAATCTCTCCTTCTCTGTCTCTGCAGGAGGCTTGTGTGACAGTGGTGTCACAGTGGGAAACCTTGCTGCAGAGATCATGCCTACTGAGCTCAAGTATGTCTGTTGTTTTGTATCTGTGTGTATAAGCCGGGAAGTAGGGATTAACGTGTAGGGAGCAACCAAATTTAAGCGTAACAGATGAGATTTTGTTCTGCTAAACCTGTAACAAACATGTCACTATCAGTAGTCCACTTGTGCCCTATATTCATCTTGTGTAGTATGAGGCGCAGTCAGGGCCTGGAATAGCAACACATGCCAGTGCTGCACATTTGGCCACAGCGTTGTCAGATAGGAGGCTCGGCCAACTCAGCAGACCTTTCATGACTCTTCAGCCCTCTGACCTGTTTCATCTGTCCTCCACTTTTCTTCTTTTTCCCCCATTTCCTTCTCCTTCTTTTCCCTCCTCTTTTCTCACTGTTGCTGTCGACAGAGAGACCATGGTGCGACTACAGAGTGAAAACAAGATGTTGTGTGTCCAAGAGGAGGCCTGCAGGCAGAAACTGGTGGAGGTGCAGGCTGAGCTGGAGGACGCTCAGCGCAGTAAGAATGCCCTGGAAACTCAGAACAGGTAGGGTGTTGTGTGTGTGTATTTGACACTACTGAACAAGAAGTTGGACGGTGTGTGAAGTTTTAAGTAATCATTCTCCTTCTAGGCCACCATATTGTGTGTTCCTGGACATTAGGCTGGTTGTTTGGCTGATGGTAGGAGTGATATCTGCCTAAATGTCAACTCACCCTCTGGACTGTGTGCTCAACTGAGCTGTGTGGGCTGGACTGGAAGACAGACAGCAGAAAGCCAGATTGTCCCTTGACTGTGTGTGTATGTGTGTGTTTACATGCCTATGGGCATGTGGACATGTGGGTGGACTGTGTGTGTGTGTGTCCATGCAACACCAGGCTCAGGGTGTGGGAAGCATCCTCAGCAACAGTAACAGGAGGAGAGGAGTGGAGTGAGCATGCTCAGTAGAGCAAAGCAGTGAATGTCCAGGCGGCACACTCCCTGCAGCAGATGTACAGAGATCCACATGATACTTTGCAAACATCTTCCTCCTACAGTATCAACTAAATAACCTTGTTTCGTCTCTATCTTCTGCCTGCCTTTTCTTTGTTACTCTCTCCCACTGCGTTCCATAAATCTTCTCATTTTATCTCTTGTATCCTTCTTTCTTTCTGTTCCCAACCTTTCTTCACATCCCTGTCCTTTCCCAAGATTGAACCAGCAGCAGATCACAGAGCTGCGTTCTCAGGTGGAGGAGCTCCAGAAAGCACTCCAGGAGCAGGACAGCAAGACCGAGGATGTGAGTGGAGACGCTTTCTTTCCTCTCCTCTGCCCACTTTTGTTTTAACTCCCCTCATCACGAACCATTTTTCTACAGCTGAAGATGAAAGAATGTTGTGTGAATTATACTGATCAAGTAGGAGAAATCAAAAAAACTGCTGACTTTTTTTTTTTTTCAATCTTGATTAGAAGATTATTATTGTTGTGTTTGTGTTATAGACCCCTAGCTGGTACATCTATTTACTGCTGTGTAACTGTGCATGGCAAAAATACAATATTCAAGTTGTTCCTTAAGGAGCAGTGATGTCAAAATAAGTTTTTATAAGTGAGACAGTTATGTTTCAGGGAGCTCTGCAGTGTGTTAAAGTGTTTGCATGGCACACAGAGTATACTGAAAACATGGCTGTGAAGGACTGTAGTGTTTGTTCCTTTACTTTGATACATGTTGTGTGGGAATTTAACCCATGTTTGCTGTGGTGACTCAGTGTTAACGCCTGCCCTCTCTGTCTGTCTGTCTTTCTCTGCCTGCCCCCATCGATCATCTGCCAAAATCAGGCCATTGTAAGTACGGCCCACCCTCTGTCCAACTGGCCCATGATTTAACTCTTTGACAGCTTGACTTTCTCAGCTTTTACTGTGCGCCCATGTGCTTTTGTGAGCCATTTAGAAAATCCTGTATGTTAGTGTTGAGTATAATGTTGTTTTTTTCTACATTGTAGTCTTCCTTACTGAAGAAAAAGCTTGAAGAGCATTTGTAAGTACCTTACTGCTCATTTCATTTTATGTATCCATGTGGGTTTCAAACACAAATGAATTCTCACACTTGTAATGTGTGGTTATTGCAGGGAGAAGCTCCATGAAGCTCACTCTGATCTCCAGAAGAAAAGAGAGGTCATAGATGACCTGGAGCCCAAAGTGGACAGCAACAGTAAGTCGTGTCTTGCTGCGTCTCTCTTCTGTTCTTTACACTTGCTGCTTTATTTCCCCATCTTTTCTCTTTCTCTCTCTTAGTGGCCAAGAAGATAGATGAACTGCAGGAGATCCTGCGGAAGAAGGATGAGGACATGAAGCAGATGGAGGAGCGATACAAACGCTATGTGGAAAAGGCGAGAACGGTCAGTCCACAAAAATCTATGGCTGTCTGTGAGGGTTTTTTTTTCCTGGTTAAAGGAAAACTCCACCAATTGCACATGTCAAAGTGTGTCTCCAGGTGCTAAGGAGTGAGTGCTGGGTGTGTGAAAAAGGTGTGTAAAGCCTTTGGTGGCGTCAGAGGAAGCTGTGTGAAGTCTGATATGTTGCCTCAAGTGATGTCATTTGAGTCAGTGTCACTTGGAGCTCAAGAGTATGATAATGAAAAAAATGTGGGGGTGTGGCGTTAGAAAGAAATGAGGTTACCAGACTTCCTCATCCCTGCTAGGGTTTGATCAGCCTCAAACCTGCATTAGCTACTACCAGCTCAACACACCTGAATCTATGACAGAACTGCTGGTGTTTAGGGGGCATTGTGGGAAATGTAGGCACCAGGTTTTGACAAAGAATGAGCATGTGTGGAAGAGAAAAAGTTCTGCTCTGTCAAGTTTTGTTCTTTTAAAAAAAACTATTGGTCAGTCGGACACTGTTACGGGGGTACATTGACATATCAGTGGAGAACAAAGCCCTTTGTGGTGTTTGCAGGTGGTCAAAACCCTGGATCCCAAGCCAGTGAGTGTGACTCCTGACATTCAGGCACTGAAGAACCAACTAACGGAGAAGGAGAGAAAAATCCAGCACCTGGAGGTATGGACCTTCTACACAATGAGACAAATGAAGTCAGTGTAGCTCTTTAAATCTCACTAATTTATGTTGATGTGTTCCTGTTGTGCAGCATGACTATGAGAAGAGCAGAGCCAGACATGACCAGGAGGAGAAACTCATCATTAGTGCGTGGTACAAAATGGTGAGTGACTGTAGAAATAAATAAAATGTGTAGAAGGCACTTTTTCATGAGGAAAAACTTCTTCTAAGTAAATTTGTGTGTTTTGCCATAGTTGAAAACTCCAAAACAGCAACAATAAAAAAAAAACTCTGAGTGAGCCTCAAGGCCAAACAAGGATTTTTTTACTGGACAAACATAATTAACACAAGATGTCTTGCACTATACATTCATTATTTTTCAAACCCTCACCTGATTCATCACTCCTCCTTTCTCTCTCTCTCTCTCTCTCTATTTCAGGGGATGGCGTTGCATCAGAACGTCTCTGGCGAGCGTCTAAGTCACTCCAACCAGGCCATGTCCTTCCTCGCCCAGCAAAGGCAATCCACCAATGCCAGGAGAGGCCTGACACGACACCATCCGAGATAAAAACGTCCAGGCAGGAGAACAAACGTAAAAGGAAGCATAGAGAAGATGAGGTGATCAACATTAGACTTTATCTAAACCTGAACTCCTTGTACATTTTTGCCTTTATACCTTCTGGACCGCTGCACCTCAGAGTGTTCTTCATGCTGCTACTGCCCCCAGCTGGCTCTTAATGGTACTAGAATGTTCCTTTCCTTTGCGAAGTTCCAGAGGAGAGTGATACTGCTGTGTTTAACCCTGCAGCTGACAGATATGTTAAGAGGAGGAGGAGGAGGAGGAATTGTAGGGGCTGAAAAGAGGCTGTGCCACCTTTTAAGGTGACTTTTATTTATTCTGTAGCCTCTGGGACTCTGTACTGTTTGTTCAAGTTTTGTTTGAATTTTTATTTTTATCTTGTAGGTTATACAGTAGAATGAAATGTGAACTACTTTTGTCAACATTACAGTTAGGGGAAGGGGGTATTACAATTACTGTTGTATTACTGTTGAAAGTGCTGAAGAAGTCCCAAAGCTACGTAGGCTGTAGACTGAAAACAGATTATCACACTCAAGCCGTTAGTGCATCTTCTTGGTTTTCCTCATTTGTTTTGACTTTTCTCATAGCTTTTATTTTTGTCTTCTTGATCATATGTTTTGAGGTGAGTTTCATTTCTTTTCTTTTTTTTTAATTTGAAGGACCTTGAAAAGATGTAAAAACCTTGAGGCTGTGCCAATGGCTTCAGTCTTTTTCCCTTTATTCACTTGAATCATCTTCTCTAAATCTAATTTTCATATTAAGAATTTATTTCACAATAAGAACCACAGCACTTTCATAGAAGGGTGGGTTTGTCCAGTGCCTCGCAGAATACTAAAAAGACTCCCTCTATGGATGAGACTGAAGTTTTAGATTTTCCCAGTGTCATTCCCTTCCTCTCGGTCTTTGGCACAGAGTATTTACTTAAAGAATACGTCACGCTGCGGGCTCATTTTCATATGGCTCACGATCATGTGACTTCTGCTTATGGTTTTTCTAAATAATGTTCTCATTTTTTGCCTAAAAATTTGATTATTACTTATTTTTTTCTTCTTCTTCCCAAAGACAGGGTGTTGGTTGTGGGTTGAACCTAATTGCACTCACCACTTTAGACTCCAAACTGACGTACATATTGGCAATTGAAGGCCTCCTGTTTTAAATTACAAAGACAGGAAAACCAGTACACAGTGGGATTGAAACCATGATGATTTAAAAACACAATAATGACTCAAAAATAATGACTCAGCTAATGGCTGTTTACTGCTGCTAGACCTCATTTATGGTTTAACTGAACTGGAACGGTATGTATTCATCAATACGCTGGAATTCTGCCTGCTGACAGGAAGTCGGAGGCGGGTATAAAGGTTGAGCCTGTGATAGATGGCACATATATTAATTCTACGTCTGCCTTTATTCACTACTGGTTAATTTTCCTTTTCAGCAGATGTAGACATTTTAATTTGTCCCATATCAGAGCTGCTGTGTTGTGACTTGCTCTTCATCCCTGTGAATGTTTGTGCTATGGCCTGCTCAGACCAGAATCTTGCTGTTGTGTGCACACATTTTTCTACTGATGTTTCATTATTTGAGTTGATATTTATGGTGTTGAGTCAATATCTTTACTACACATTTGCAAGGCTTGAAGGGGTTAACTTTTAATTTGTCAGTGTTTGTGTCATGTTACTGGTCTAGCAGAATATAGCATAGTATACTTCACACAGGGATCTGAGGCACATTAAAGATTTGTAGTCCTGTCTGTTCTACTTTTGCACTACAAATAAATGGGATCTTAAGATAAAGAGGTGGTGGTCCATTGTTTTTTTGAAAATACTTTTAAAGTGAGCTGAAGGCCCACTTAATGGCTCATGCTGACTAAACCATGGATGAAAACTTAGCCAGACGGATCTGAAAAAGAAGTTGGATTCAGGTTTTATCACCTTGGTCCTTCTTGTGGGCACACTTTAATTCTGTCATAATCTAAAGGACAAACTAATGACTCAGACTTCTCACATCCTTTGTGCAACAGCCTGAGCAGTTGAGTGAAATGTTGAAAGTATTGTTCATCTGTCACGCCATTTTCTACAAGCATGTCTCAAAGACTTGATAACAGGCTAAATCTTAACTAGCCAACAATCACAAAACAAAATTATTTAAAACAGCACGTACCTTCAAAGTGGCGTGTTGGAGACAAATACAGTGCTTAACTGCAAATTGTTTTTGTTTGTTTATTTTCTAATTTGTGGTACAGGTCTTTAGTCTAACATTTCATAGCAAGACATATCTTAGAGTTTTAAATAAAATGTAGCTGACAGTAGTTCAGGTTTTGGAAGGCCACAGTGATAATAAATACACTGATATATGCCTGCTACACCTTATTCTACCTTGAGCTTGTAATTTGAACTTGACAACAAACCTAGGGAAAAATACGGGGAAAAAATATGAGATTATGTTGACTCCCAAGGGAACACCTTAAATAGTAACATGCATCCATCTTCTATACCGCTTATCCGTCAGGCTGGAGCTGGAGCCTATCCCAGCTGACTACGGGCGAAAGGCGGGGTACACCCTGGACTGGTCGCCAGTCAATCACACAACACACAAAGACAGACAACTACACACTCTCACACGTAGGGGCAATTTAGAGTAGCCAATTAACCTAATGTGCATGTTTTTTTTTATTTGGTATTGTCGGAGGAAGCCGGAGTACCCGGAGAAAACCCACGCAGGCACAGGGAGAACATGCAAACTCCACATAGAAGGGCCCAGACCGGGATTCAAACCTGGAACCCTCTTGTTATGAGGCGACAGTGCTAACCACCGTGCCGCCTTAAATAGTAACAGCTATAGATTAATACTAATTTCCAATCTGTACAAGGCGAGTATTAGAAATCGGTAAATGTGTTTCTATTCATGTTTAAGATGGTTTGTATTGTATTTAGGAGGGGCAACACGCTTTAGCTCAACAAGAGCTCCAACAGTAGTCTAATATTGTAAATTCGCCAGTCAAAACATTTTTAACTTTTTTTATATCCCTTTTCACTTCCGGCACAGCAGGGGGCGCAACAACCACGACATAACTCCATCAGTGAAAATCAAATATGGCCGACAGCAAGTAATGGGTGGCGAAAGTTAGCAAAAAGCGTTAGTAAAAGCTGCTAATCTCTCAGTCTGCGCTGCAGGTATTCGATGTATGCTGTGCACTTTAACTTTTTTACTGTATTTGTATACTTCCCACGCATGAATTGGAGGTACAGGTTGAGGTTGTTCGTTAATGAAGGCCTTACTGAACCTGTACTAGCCCGCAGTGTTAGCCACACTAGCAGCCGGACAAGCGTCTGCTTTTGTTTTTGTCAGGGGTAATGCGAGAACTGACGTTGCGAATATATTTTTAGCCCTTTTCTACTTTGTCTGACTTGGATTTTTTTGAACTGGACTCTATTCGTTTAGCCCGACTCCGGAGCTTTTTATATCGCCTTGCGGGTGGGGTCTACTCCGAATTGCGGCGCGTTGGTGGTGCAGTAAAAGGCCAACTTCGCAACAAAGCCATACTTTTCACACATAACGCGCTTTGAGCCACTGGACTTTGGCTGTTCCTGAGCATAACACCCAGGAAGCATGGATTCAAAGCGGGCACCCGGCAAACCTCAGACAAGCGGCGGTAGCAGCGACGACTCCAGCCCGGCGTCACCTTCCAGCCCCGCACCGACAGCAAGCAAAGCCCCTGTACCGGGCGGAAACATGTTCGCTAACGACGGCAGCTTTATGGAGATGTTCAAGAAGAAGATGGAGGATGAGAGGAGGAAAAGGGAGATGCAGCAAACAGGTGGAGAGGCGAGAGCCACCGAGCAAGGACAGACATCAGTGGAAAAGAAGCCCCCTCCCGTGACGAGCTTTGTAAGGGGTTTGGCAGTTGTAAGATGAGACGGTAGCTCAAAACACATCCAAACTGTAGCACCGTGCACTCATTGACAGTCGTACTGTAGCTGGCGCTTTATTACATCTTGAACTAATGGCCAACATTTCAGTATTGAATGCCAGTAGCATTTCACACACACATAGCACTTCTTTTGTTATCCTAGCATTATTTTAAGAACACCTTGTGGCAATAGGTAATATTTGTAGACCAGCCGAGACTAGGGATGCTCCTCACTGATGATGGTTTCTCTGGTGGTGCGGCAAGAGACTAAATGTAGACCTTCTGCTCTGGTGTAGTCTCCTTCATTGGCAGTCCATCTGCAAGGGCTCCTATAACGGTTTCAGTCTTCTATCCCCTAACCCAGGTGGGGAAGCGCAGAGGCGGTGTGTTCCTAAAGACCGGCGTGGTTGCAAAGAAGCAGAAAAACGACACCGAAGTAAGTGGGGTTTGGTGGTGGGGAGTCAGTTTGAATTGTGTGTATTTTGACTCCAGCGGTAATCACCTTCTGCCTCCTCTCCTGCAGGCTGAGCCAGGCAAGAGCGATGCCTGGTCAAAGTACATGGCCGAGGTCAAAAAGTACAAAGCCCACCAGTGTGGCGACGACGATAAAACCAGGCCTCTGGTCAAGTAGCTTCCTTGAGGCGAATACGAAGCGACAGTGTTTTGAGTGGGAAACCGTCTGGGAGAAGCTCCGAGAGGGACTGGCACCTTCTCATACTGCCAGTTCAGATTACCCTTCAGTCTTTGACAAAGTGCTTAGATTGGCAGACCTTTCTCCCTTTTTGTATTGTTTGTGTCTTGCTTGTTATTTGTTGGACTCTGGTAATTTGATCTGGTGTCAAAAGATGTTTCTGAAACATACATCACTGATCATTATTGTTGTTAAGTATTTTCACATTTCTCATGTCTGGGTTAAGTTAGGGTTTATTCATATTTGAGTTTGATTTAATAGCCAAATCAAGGTGTCAATTAAATCTACACTGCCCATTAATGTGTGGTGTTGTGCCTCACTTTTCTTAGAGACTATCTTAATATTTGGATTTGTGGGGTAGTCCAGAGAAAACATGGTGTTAAGCATTTAAAATTTACAACAAATTAGGCCACTGTGAAGGGAAGGATTTTAATTAAAAGTAGGTTCAGCTCTATACAGAAATGAATTCATTCAAGAATTCAAGTACAATGAAAAAGTGTACAGCTCTCATTGGAAAAAAAAAAAGCTCAAATTCAATTTGCAGTTTACATTTCTTACAGGTATCAGTGATAATTACACTATGATAAAAACAGCACCAAATAGACACACTGACCATGCATCAGAGAGGGAGATGCACAAAGGCACGCTTTCAATCCCACCAACCAAACTCATTCAAACCCTCACACGCGCACACACCCTCACCTTGTCTAAAAATCCCATTCATTCCTTCTCCCTGTCCACAGTGATATAGGTCTATCTTGTAAACATTGACAAATTGTATTTGTCATTTCATTTAACAATTCTGTGAAGAATAATATTTCAGAGTTATCAAATTGTTGTTAAAAAGTTACATTTAACTGTGGTACTCATGAAAAGTTGAGCTGATCTTCTCAGATCATGTGTCTTAAGTGTCAGCATGTCCTCAGACACCTTATTATGGGCTGTCTGTCCATCAGTCTTGTTCAATCCAGGTTTGTCCCCACACTTCATTTCACTGGACATTGTCCGCTGGGCGCTGAGTTGCAGCTGTATCACAGATTCTTCCTCTTAGCATCTCCTCCCTGGCTCTGACTGACATCTGGACAAGAATAATACAATTCTTGCAAAGTCAGTGTAAAACATTGATGGACACAAACATTACAAAAAATGGATTACATAAAAAGGCATGCAGTCACCAACAGATAAGCCCAGAACAGAACAGGACCAGACGGAAAAGGACAACTAGTGACAAAGCACACCAGACACTTGAAAAGAGAAAAGGAGGGCAAGGGAAGGAGTAAATGGAGCAGGCTTTGAGGGTGGAGGGAGGGTCAGATTTTACCTGAGAAAGCGAGCTGCAAGTGAGGAGGCAGAGCAACCTGAGACCCTGACTGGAGACTCTTATACAGATCTGAGGAGACAGGACAGGGGAACAAGGAGGGAAAGGGAGGGACAGGTAACAAAATGGGAAGGAAAGGAGGGAGAAGGAGCAAGATGGTGTAGAGGCAAAGGACAGGTAATGACAGCCAAACAGAGGGGACAAAGATAGAAAGATAGACGATGAGGCAGAGTGAGCGACAGGTGAGGAACATAACCAACACACAATTGGTATTATTGTGGTAGGAGTGCAGAATAAAAACAGAAGAAGAGAAATTTGGGGGAAACGAAGCAAACACAATGGAATAATGTCAAACGATAGAAAAATCACAATATGACACACAATATGGCGATAAAACAAATGATGTGATAACACACAACACAGAACAAGGCCTATAGAGGAACATCCAAACAGACAACAGCAGAGCAACCTACACACAGTGGTTGTCTAATGTGTTTCTATTTCAAAAGAGATCAAACAGGACTATTGTTCCATGTTGCATTATATTTAGCCAAAGTTCCATGAATGTGTGGTGCATGACTGAAATGCCATTAGTACAGAGTATTCATGTTTCTGCCCTGTGTGCATCACTCACTCTGGGTCAGCGTAGAGAACGAGGCATTGTTACTGGCCGCAGAGCCACTGGCTGCTGCACTGGAGCCTGCTGCACCCAGCGGAGGCAGATTTAGCAGCGGGGGGAACTGGAAGGGCAGGGACACAGGCACCAAGCCCCCCAGCATCCCAAAGCCCAGAGGAAGAGGTGAGGCTGAGCCAAGCAGACCGCCGCTACCTGCCGCGGAGACCTGAGGAGAAACCGGATGTTAGTAAGTTTTATCTGGACAAAGGTGGGAACTGGTAAATGTTTGGTACTTTTGCTGCAGCACCCATTATTCAAATCATTGCTGGGTAATTTTCTCTCAACTAACCATTTAAATGATGAATGGTTCTAAAATAATGTATGTATGGATTTCGTGCATTAACCCTTATTGTCAAAGAAAATAGGGGAGCAAAAACATCTGCCTCTGTGTGTCAAGTATCATAACACAAAAATACTCTAGTACAAGTATCTCAACAAATGAACTTAAACACAGTACTTGAGTAAATGTACTGAGCGTATCCTGAAGGTATGTAATCGTGCAGGTCATTTTGGCTGTATTTGCTGAGTTTTTAAACCTTCGGACTCCACACATTAAACGGGAGTAGAATTTTATTTGAAGCACTTGGACAAAAAAACAAAAAATATAAGGCTCCACACCACTCAGCGTAAATGGAAAAATATTTGGGATTCGGGTGAACCGACCCTTTCAATCAATTCAACTTCATAATGTGCGAGTATTAGTTTGGTGATATGACAGCCACGCCCTTTGATCAGCACTTACTGTCGACAATATTCACAGCCACTTTAACCTGAAACAGTAACCACATGTTCCTTGTTGAGGAATGATTAAATTACTGCAGAACGTGTAAATGTGCTGAACAATAATGCATTTGGTCAAAAGGATGCACACCTGTGGTAACTGAGAGGACACAGATGACGGTGGGACAGACGAGACTGGCTTGGCCCCCTGAGGTGTCCCGCCCCCGGGCCTCTGACGCTGGCCTGGGTTGGCAGAGATTGTTGTGGGGGAGGCACTGGATCCTGAATGCTTGCTTATGGATATGGTGTTAATAAGGCTGGTGTTAGTGGTGCTGTTGTTGTTGTTGGGGGTCTTCTGGCTGCCTGGAGGAGTGTAGCTGCCTTGTCCCGGCTTGGTTGGTCCTCCTTGGGCACCTGAGAACGACGGGCGGAACCCTGCAGGGTTTTTGGGGGCGTACTGGTGAATGGTGGGGGTTGCCTGAGACCTGGGGCTTTGGGAGATGGAGGGGGAGACCGAGGTGGTGGTGGTCGCAGCAGGGTTGGGGGTGCGAGGAGTGAGTTTGACGATTGGCGGGATGCTGCTGTGGGTGGACTTGGTGAGAGTAGCGTGCATAGGGGTGATGAAGTTAGACTGAGGCTGAGACTGAACTCCAGAGAGCGTCTGAGAGAGGGAGGGGGAGGGAGAGGATTTACTCTGTGGGGTCTGGGGAAGGCGAGGCGTCTGGAACGTTTTGGGGGTCAAGTGTGAGGGGGACGGGAGGGTGTGTGGCCGAGACTGAGGCGATGTGATGATGAGAGTGTCACCACTGTTGGCTTTATTATTATTGCTTCCTTTGAGGAGACCAGAAGGGGGAGTGGAGATGCTCATCTTTGCTCCCGGGGGCACAAGTGGAGACGCAGTGGGTGGTGGACGTGGTTTAGGTGGTGACGCTGAGGCAGGCAGGTTGGCTTTAGCCACACCCACACTCACACCCAAAGTTCTCTGAGTGTTCATCACTGAGGGTCTGTGCGCCTGCACGGTGCCCTTAATCACCCCCATCCCCTCCGCCCTCACTGAGGACAGAGGGGAGGACGCGATGGAGGGAGGCCGAGACAGAGAGGTGGAGGAAGACGAAGAGGTAGAGATGTAGTGAGGTGCAGTGGAGCTGGGAGTGCTGACAGAGTTCTTTTTCTGCTGCTGGAGTAGCGGCGAGGCATGGAGAGAGGAGGGGTTGGTGGCAGGCTTGGCTCCATCTGGGGACGGGGGGCTGTCCCCGTGGGCCAGGCCCTTAGCTGCATTGCCGAGGATGGCCAGGGCCTGGGAGATGGACTCCAGGGACGGAGCCGTCAGATCCTCATCGAGGGAATCGAGACATATGGGCTCCGATGGTGACTGGGGCGGTCGCTTGGCAACCTGGGCTGCAGGGGAGGGGGTGGCAACTGCTGAGGGTGTGGACCTCTGAACCCACACAGCCTCCTGGAAGTACAGATGACATAAAAATGACATTTGCACCAACTATATCATATCATAACTTTATCACACATTTTCTGTCTATCTATCTATCTATCTATCCTCTTTAAGACTGAAAGCAAGCCTAACCTTTGGCTTGGCCTTGGGAGTAGGGACCATCTTTTTCTTTGCTCTAGAGGGAAAAAAACAACACAAAGTCAGTGAGAATAAGTGAGGCATGTCAGAGTTATTTATGAAGAGATCGGTTAATATTAAGTCACAAGACTAACGTGTATCCTGTGAGGTGACCATGAGCCATGATGCTCTCTTTGAACAGCATCCTGTCGACAGAAATAAACATGTCAGAACACACAGAAGAGGGAATTTACTACTCAGCTAGCAAGTAAACATCAGGCGGGCTGTAGTCCTGAAGCTACTGTTGAAGACATACAACACAGCAGGTGGTTACTGTAAACAGACACACACCTGGCCTGCATCCAGCCTTTAGGCCAGAGAGGTTTAACTTCAGTCTCCATGAAGGCTTTGAGGTAGTCCTCTAGAGACAATGAGTTCTTGCCCTCCAGCTCATAGCAGCCCAGCTTCACCCGCACCAGATTACACAGCAACGACCTGGAAAGCACACACCTGCAGTCAGGACTCCATCACATACACATTTACAGCCACGTGTGTGAGGAAATGAACCTCCCCTGAGAAACTGACCTGAGTTTGTCGTCCCACAGAAACTTCTTTCGAGGGCCCATCACCCTCTTCCCTGGTTTCTCCTCATCATCATCCTCTGACCCATTCTTCTCCCCCTCCTCGGACTGCTGCCTGCAGACAGAGGAATAAACATCACATACATATACAGATACACAGAGTGTGATTATCTTTGGTTGAAAAGACGTGTCCTTACTTTGCCACTTTCGCGATACAGTCCATGTTGTATCGGGCAATCTGCTCCGGCATCACGCTGCACACTGCCAGCTTCAGCTTCAGCAGGGGCGGTCGCAAGCGGTCATCCTGGGCAACAGGCATAGAAACAGTCAGAAATGCTGGGTGACACACTCAGATGCTAAATATAAAACGGGCAAACACAGCACTAACAACATTTCCCAATTGATTTAATGAAATAATGTCATTTTTGGTTAAACGGCTGATATTACTATGGTTCCCAATCTCCAGCATTGCACAACATCCGTCCTTTCAAATCTGCAGAGGACTGTTTTCAAAGCACATCACATCACATCCTCCTGCACTGCACTGTGGTCTGAGTCGCGGCAAACAATGTGGCAACATTTTTTTTTTCCAATCCTCGTATCTAAGAATAACATCACTCCCACACACCTGAATGTTGAGGCTGAGCTTCTTAAGGCGTTTGAGCAGAGCTTCTTTATTGCAGGGCACAAAGGCCTCCAGGTGAGAGTAGACGGCGGACCGCACCTCTGCAGGCTGCTCCTGTACCTGCAACTCAATACTATCACACACACACACACACACACACACACACACACGAAGATGGCAGAGATTTACAGCTTTATATCTGTTTTTTTTTGTATCAGTCTGCTAAAAAGAAAATCTAAATGGTACTCACTCTAGTAGGATGTTGTTCATGTCCAACGTGAAGAATTTCTTCCTGCCCTCTTCGTCAAACAGACGGGACGCCTGGACCAAGAGACAAGAATTAGACAGACTGACGTAAAGTCTGTGTCAATCCTGTTCACATTTCTGAAACAAAGTGTCACAGACTTGACAAACGTGGCTATTACAAAGAGAGGAGGGAACTGGAATGTTTAATCTCTTTGTGCCAAATACTTACGGATGTTTTTTGTTGCAGCCGTCATGTCAGAACATGAACATGGTGTGCATCATGATTATACCAAATCAGATTTAATTTACACTAACGTTTCATCCACTGCCATCCATCAATCATAGAAATTCAGAGTGTCATTTTCTGCTTGTTGTAGGTTTAGAGCACATCAAATTGGAAAATCTTTGGGTTTTGAACTGACTGAACAAGGAATCTGAACCTTACAAAGTGCAATGAACATTTTTCAGCATTTTGTGACATTCATGGACTTATCCAAAAAAGTAAAGTGTAGATGAATCATAACAATAATTCGTAGTTGCAGGCCTGATCTAAAACATGTGGTCGTGTGGGAAATACTGAAGTTCATACCGCTCTCAGGTCTTCAATGCGCTTTGTTAGTGGGCCTGGGAGTCCACTGGGCAGAGGGGGAGGGGGCATCACACTACCCTGTGACATTCTGCTACCGCCTGCTTTATGTCCCATCCCAAACGAGCCGTTCTCTCCCTGCACCGGACTGGAGGGCTGCGGAGAGTCCAGCATCCCAAAGTCCAGGTCACCCATCATATCCTGCAGTATATCGTTATTGGCAGAGCCCAGCAGTGACATCACGGCTGGGTCGGCTGTCAGGTCGGCCATGTTGCAGTCGTTGCCGCCAGCAGCTTTGGGGTGGGTGTTGAGGAGAGCACTGTTGGCGTGGGGCACTTTGGTGTTGGGTCGTGGCAGACCGGCTGCAGCCAGATTCTTCTTGCGCATCTCCTCCTTCTCCCTGGTGAAGCGGCGCAGCATGTTGGCCAGGTGAATAGAATCCTTCATCAGCTTCTTCCTCTTTTTCTTTTCTGGCCGATGAATGTTCAGGGCTGAAACGCTATCATAACAGGAGACACAATAAAAAGAAAGACATTCAATATGCTGGCAGAGAGCATGAGTTGAGTATTGGGTTTAATCTGAAGTAAATGAAGGGGGGAGGACGCTGACAGGATACCATGACTAACTCCCATGATCTATGAAACTGTTACGACCTTTAATAAACCTGCACATTTAACTGCATCACCAAACAGACTTGTAAACAAAGGAAATTCACTATGTATGCAAAATACTGGATAAACAATAAGCCTGAGATGAAACAGTGAAGAAAAAATAGAAGCTCACCCAGGCTTTGGTACTTTATTCTTTCTGGGTTTCTTTTCCTCCAGAATTCCACCATCCTGCTTTTTCCGACGTTTCTTTATCACCCGCTCCTCACCATCTTTCATCTTCTACGCAGAAGAAAAGCATTTGGTTTATTTTCAGTGCAGCACCAAAACAATCAGAAAATTCCCATATTTGACTATTTAATGTGTATAACCCCACGTGATCCTACCTTGAAGTGATTATCCTCAGTGGCTGCATTTTCTCCCTCAGAGTCAGAAGCTGCTCTGAACTGCAGCGTGCCTGTGTTGATGTAGAAGCCTCCATGTTTTGTGGTGAGAGAGGCCGGCACCAGCTCATCATACTGAGGCCAGGGGAGAAGTATAATTACAGTTAGCTTTCTTCTACCATTGAATGCTGCGTTAACCTTTAAACAGTGGTTAGAAACACACAACGAAAATTAGACCGTTGTTGTCCCAGACTTATTCCACATCATACTTAACTGTGTGCATTTTATACTGATCTTTGCGGTCAACGGTTTTTGCTTGTTAGTATACAAGAAAGTATTGTACGTAAGGATATGTACAGAAACATGTGCCATAAAACTGTGAGGCAGTTAAACTTGATAAACAAATGTTTTCTCGAAGAATTAAAAACATTATTCTTTGTTTTCTAAAATCTTGCAAAAGCAGTTTCACCACTGTGCACAATAAATTTGCCTTTATCCCCCTGCAGTATGACTCTCATGTCTCATACAAGACTAAAAAAAAAATAAAATAAACAAATCAAGCAAAACCTAATGTACTATATTTAAATTTTGTTACTCTTGCAACTGCAATCATATGACATGCTCAAAATCCACTAATAAATAGTACGTAGTAACTGGGACTGGGACACGGTATGTGACTTTTTGTGGGAAAAAAAAGAAAAAGATAAAGAGCATGTGGACAAACTACCTCCGATACGAGCCGACAGCAGCTTAACAGAACATCAGAACATCACAGAGTTTACAAATTAAAATCTAAAAGGACTTTAGGGGCACACAATTTGATTTTTTTTTTTTTTTTGTTTTTTTTAAATAAGTACAACAAATGAGTAATGCAGGGGGTGATGTGTGTTTTTTGTCAATTAGGGAACTCACAGCCTCTGAATTGTCTATAAAAGGGTCAGTCTCATCGTAGCCATAGCCAATGTCAATGAGATCCTGCATCCTGTCCTTTTTCTTCTTCTTTGGGCCACCACCCTGCAAACAGCAGAAAAACGGTTTTATAGACTTTAAAAAAAAAATACACATTCAACATCCACAGTTACAGCTGTAACAACATATTTATATATCTGAAGACTATAACACTCACATATTTGTTCTCAAATTTCCTGGCAAGCTCTTCTACCTCCCGCCTCTCCCTGTCATCATCAGCAAAAGGGTCATTGGGGTCAAGGGGGGGAGTGAGTCCTTTAGGGACCGTTGAACCTGCAAGCTTTACCTGAGGAAGACAAAAATAATGAAATGAGTGTTTCTATTCTCACAGATGAATATTAACATCAATAATCAAGGGCACTCCACTTTTACCCATGGGGAGTACTACCAAGTCTATGAAAGGAACTGGAAAATGTCTTGCTTAATTACGATATCCATACATGTAAGGAGTCTTGACTTCTCTGAAAGCTCAGATATATCCGACTTCATAATGACAGCATAATTATAATGACAGGGCAAATGAAATTCGAGCAAACGGGGACACATCACATCAGCCAAGGTAGGTGGGCAAGAGCCCGCTGATATGATACAGGGGCTACAGTTCAAATGTATGAGAATATACTGCGATATTATAAGAAGCTGTTTTAATAAGTCTGTGTTCTTTGCATTTACACAAGTGACATGAGCTCATTTCCTCCTGTCTAAGTTGACCTTTAAAATTCTAGAGGAGGAGTCAAATAGCTGAGGATAGATTAAACGAAACAGTGGTCGAGGGTTTAAATACAATGCAAAATGAACCACAGCCATAAATCTTTGCAGGCAAACTATTAATTACAAATCAATAGTGTGTTTTAGATAATTGATACAGTATCGCAAAACATAATACTACAATATTCAGGTGTATCGATATTTTCTTACAGTCACAGTCAGTGCACAGTATTTATAACCCTCCGTCAACACAAGTGAGTCTCACGCAAGTGTTTTAAGTTGTGATGTGTGCACTTGCAAGTTGTAAACGGAGATTTTTACCCCTCTCTATCATCATCCATCCCATATGATATGAACACAGTGTTACCCAGGCAGCGAGAGGCCTAACAGATGAGGAGTTTCACACAAGTAGGGTATTAAAATTCACATCTCTCAAGTCATCCAATTTCACGGAAATGCAAGACCAAAATTGATGGATTACCCCTTTATCACGCAACTTTTCATCCTAAACTCCAGATTAATTTCCTGTTAAAAAATGTATCCACCCAGACTTTGGCCAAGTGTCACAGTAAACAAATATTGAGCGTAAAAACATTCACTCGTGAATGCAATAATAACACCGCATGTGCACAATTAACACTCTTCTAAGTAAATAAGATCTCAAACACTGACAGCCTCAGCCTCACAAACCACACAGTGCAGCAGCAGTCTTGCTGAGATGCCAGGTTAGGCCCCTTCTGTACACCCCACGGTGCCAACAGTGTGTCACCACTTTCTCCTAACCTGAGTGAGAGTTGAGTGGACCAGCTCGCTGTAGTTGAACTCAGCGGACGCTCGTTCATTTGGCTCGGTCAGTGGGAGGTTGAGGCGGACGGTGGGTTTCGCCTCCTCGATCTTGGCGTCGCTTCCTTTCGTGTTACCAAACAGACCTCCGCCACCTCCTGACCCGACCGCCGCGGCACTTCCACCTCCATCTTTCCCAAAAGTGATGTCGGCGGCCTCGTCTTCGCGACGGCGTTTCTTGCTGGATTCCGGGGTCGGCGGCGAGGTGTGGAAGGACGAGATGGTGACGAACGGCACTTTCCTCGGCTCTGCCATTTGACGCTCTCCGTCCGACGACCGGGCACGCAAAACGGGGAGCGCCGCACTCCTCTGTGCCGCCGCTGGCTGGAAAGCTAAACCTGGAGATGGTCGACAAGTACAGCTAGCTAGTGGGTCTGCTAGCTAGCTTCCTCAGAATGAGTGCAGCAGGCAACACAATTACTTTTATCTCCTCTCAGCCCGTATTAATCCATATAGTAGTATCCCTGGCATCGACCCCGTCACCTAAGAGGGACTTAAACAGTGGGAAATCGCAGTTTTGAGTGCTTCCATGAAATTGGTGGTTAGCTACCGCAAGGAGGATTCTGTAGTAGCCATCTTGATCATTATTATCATTATTCAGTGGCTGGGCGTGCGTATGAAAAGAAAGCGGAAGCCGGAGAGGAAAGGGAACAGCGTTTGTCCAATGGCAGAGCTGAAACACGCCCACCTGACAGACTAGCGCGAACGTACGGGAGGTGATTGTTCAGAACAGGCGGGATGTCCGGACCCCTGAATGCCTCTCCACTGTTTACTACATGGACAAATTGCATGTTGGCCGATTTGTCGCTGCTTCGTCGCTCCTAAAAATAAAGAGCACATCAAAATCATGAGTGAAATTCATCCCTCTAATAAATTCCAAAGACCATTTGATTATTTTAGTGTTACAGATGTAGACTACACATCGAGTTTTTGATCACTAAAAATATCTGAATTAACACTCTTTACATTTGAAATATTAAGTTTGTATTGCATTTTAAGAACAGGATTTTAGATTTGTCACATGCAGTTTGTATTGTGGCTTAAAAACACAGAAGGGGCCTAACCTGGCATCTCAGCAAGACTGCTGCTGCCCTGTGGTTTGAGACCTTATTTACTTAGAAGAGTGTTAATTGTGCACATGCGGTGTTATTATTGCACTCATGAATGAATATTTTTACGCTCAATTTTTATTTACTATGACACTTGGCCAAAGTCTGGATGGATACATTTTTTAACAGGAAAAAAATTGAAATGTATTCTTTTCAAAAAGCTCTGTGGCGAAACTTAAATCCTCAAATTACTAAATGTAATCACCTAATATGATCTAACGTAGACCTGCTTTAATGGTCTTGCTTGGCTCTTTTGTTATTTATTTGTGTTGATGTATTTGTTGGTGTCCATTTTCTCAGTCCTCTGTCTGGTGAAGTTGAAGATTGTCACTGACAGCACACAGAAAAAAAATTATTTTCTGCTGCAAATGTTTTAACAACCCAGTAAAGTTCTGTGAAAAGCTCCCTCAAATCATGCAGTTTCTTGGCAGTATGATTAGATGAATGTATTCAGTGTCACAGCAGCATAAGTACAAGAAAAGATCCAATGTTCAGTTGTTCCGAACCTTCTTGGCCTGTGGCCCTAAATTAGCACAAGCACACAATGACCCTTAAACTAAATAGTATAAATATATATAATAATATAAATTTCTATAACATGAGTAGTTTGTGGAAGCAGACATTTTTAACCCCCCTTTTTCTAAACATTTCTGAAAAATGTGTTGCATCAAAAGCAGTAGGAATCTTTGTAGTTCAAAGTTAAAATACAAATCACCTCCAATTCTTGCTTTGCTATCAATCTATTGGTTCTATTTCCTGATACACTTATATCCACACACGTGCACTAACTGCAAAGGCTCAGTTTTCCAGCCTCTCATGTGAAAACTGTATTACATGCTCGTTTCCCCCCACATTAATCAATAGCTAGTCAAGTGAACCTTTGTTCTGTGTGCAAGGAGGTTGAGCTTGTCTATTAAGTACAGAGCTTGGTATTTTAAGGCTCAAACATCAAGGATACTTTAAGTAAAATATGTCAGCCAGTATATCAGCTCCTCCACAACAGCAATAGTACCCAATGTGGAAACACCATGATGTCTGTATCCTTACCACCACCTATGCTATATTGGTGCCACAGCTGCCAGTCACACTTCAGATCCATTTTAATCACAATAATCCAATTCTGCTTGTGTAAATGATGTAGCTCCCACTAAACTCTGATGTCCCACAGTTTAAGTAATTTTTGTTACACTTTAACAAAAGCACATTATTTTGAGAGAAAATAAATTCCCTGTGGTTTTGAGGAAGTTGGCTTTGTACTATATCGAATGCAGTAATCAGTCGTGTATTAGCACCACAGTACCAGTTACTCCAAGTGTCACAAGTTCCACTGGCCGTATCATAATCTTTGGCTGCATTTGATAAAAGAAACACTAAGGCTATCATGATGAAATGAATCAACAGAACAGTGCAGTGAAAGTGTAAACAACACTTTTATTGGTGCCAGTTGATGGTTTAAGACCAATCAGAAGCAGTACCACCCCAGTCAGATGCTTGGGCAGTGGGGGCAGTGGACCAGTCCTCTGTGGCAGGCTGAGTACTCCAGTCCTCTGCAGGGAAACAATAATTTAAATTTAAGTTGAAAAATCAATACTTGTATGTTCATATTTGAAATTCTATAAAAACATACCAGAGAAGATCTCACCTGTCTTTACAGCAGGAGTAGCTGTAACAAAGGTAACAAAGTACAACAGATTAGTGAGGTTAGGTACAAACATCAAATCAAATTTCAACAGATTCAAATAAAGATGAATCTTGGTTAATAAAAGCAAAAATTACCTGCAGGGAACTGCTGGATGGGGACAGATGGCACAGCAACACCCTCAGACCAGTCAGCCACCTCAGGTTGGGTGAATTCGGCTGCGGGGGCACTCCATTCACCCTGGAACTCCTCCTTTCCAACAGCCTTCTCAGCTGCAGCCTGCTCCTCCTTCTCGATCTGCATTGAAAAGATGCGCATTAAAATGTGGAAATAAACTCATGAGACCCTTATAAAACTCAAGCCAGGGTACATTTTTCAAGGTGCAATGCATGTCTCACCTCTTCAGGGTCCCTGTAGAAGTACAGATCAGGCATGACCTCCCATGGGTGCTCCCTGGAGATCGTTCCCCTCATCCTCAGAACCTCCCTGGCCAGCATCCACCACATCAGACCCACAGAGTGGTGACCCTGCAACATAGACAGATTGGCTATGGATAACCAAAGTAAAAAACACACTTGCTTTGATTAACTTTTTTCCCATGCTATCCACAGAAGCATCGGGATATAAGAGTTTGATTTATTTTGTGGCAAGACCCCTATACCAATCCCCCTGTGGTTCAGAGAGGAGGTTAGAAGCCAAGCATTTTTATTTAGCACACATCCTACGCCCTGCACCACACAGACAGAACAGTGCTGGGTTCCAACAGTGTGCAAGGTGTACAGATTAACCGAGAAGAGAAAGCATTTCTTTGTCAGAAATAATAAATTTGACAATTGTTTTCAGTGGGTCTCACCTTGTTGTTACAGGGGATGGCGATGTCCACGTATCTCAGTGGGGAGTCAGTGTTGCACAGGGCAATGGTGGGGATGTTGACATAGGAAGCCTCAGTCAGTGGCTGATGGTCAGCACGGGGATCTGTCACAATCAGGAGACGGGGCTCCCTGAAAGCTGCCTGGATCTGATTGGTGAATGTACCAGGGGTGAACCGACCGTGGAAGGTGGTGGCACCGGTGGCAGAGGCGAACTTCAGCACTGCTCTCTGAAGTAGTGGTGAAAAAGAAAAGGTTATACTCAAGATCCTAGTGAAATTGTGATGCCTATTTTCATTTGACAATTGAAACTGTGGCTCAGGTTACTATCAAACCCCAGTCATTGGACAGCAGTCCTATTGGTGTCAGCGAAAACCCGGCCAGCTCACTCTTGCACACTTCCGACACCTGAACACTGACATCAGTGCCCGGCTTTAACAGAGTGCATATCACAGTCCATGAAGCATGTCCGATTGAAGTCACACGACAGTGTTTACCTGTCCAGTGTTCCTGGAGGAGATGACACACACATCAGCTGGGTTTTCAATGGCAACAATGGCCCTGGCAGCCAGCAGCAGCTTTTCCCAGGTTTTCTTCAGATTAATGATGTACACACCTGGTAATTGAGGGAAAACCACAGCATTCTTACTCCATAGTTATTTATAACCTGATTGAACAGCCTCATCTTGAAAAGACACCTAAAGTCTTAACTCCATCACTTCACTTGGCCCAATAAACAAATGCTACGCCTTCTTCCACAACTCACCGTCACTTTTTCTCTTGTACACGTACTGATCCATCTGGAAGTCCAAGTTGGTACCTCCCAGGTGGGTTCCTGCAGCCAGGAACTTCAGCACATCCTCCTCCTTCATTTGAAGGACATCCAGACTTCCGGACATCGTGACCACTTTCCCTGCGTTACGAGTGAGATGGGAGAGCTGGCAAAAGGATGAAAAGTACTGGTCAGATCGTGGCAAGTTTACGTCACAATATCTGTGTGTGTGCGCAAGCTGTTCAGTCTTAAAACTTTACAACGTCGCACAAAAATCATGACTATTTACTTTCTTGGTAAGGGAGGTCAGGGGGAACTGCTGACTACAAAACCTGAAGCTGATGAGATTTTGGAGTCATGCTAACATGGCACTCAAGCATGCTCAGAGGCATTAACTAAAGGCATCCGGGTTTCAGGCGGCCTTTAATAACGTAAAACTACGCTGTAAACCGAATGGGCATCCACTCAATTCATTTTTACACCACCCATGTTAAATGTAACTGCTACCAATTAATAAAACCGGGCTAGTATTTATAATCAGGCGCGAGGGGAACACTGCGAGATGAGCGCGTGTCAAAGGCTAGCAAGCTAGCTATGACATTAGCATTACCTACGTCGAGATATTTTAATACGATAAAAACGCCAAGAATGGCGCGTATGCTGCCCTGTAGCGTGTTTAATCACCAACTTGACAGTGCTTCATATACGTGATGTTATTTAAAACTTTAAAACCAAAATAGTATCGTATAAAAACTCACCACGAAACAACGCCGTATGGAAGTCTGACCACACGGTGAAAAAGAGGGCGCTGGAAGGAAATGACGTAGTATAAATACCAAATTTCCAAGCCTGTGATTGGTTAGTTATTGTGACCGTAGCGCGTGTAATTCTGCAAGTTCTCCACTAGGTGGGGCTTCGTGCCATGTGTCGTGATGATTGGAGAGGAGTTTACCAGAGGTCGAATCACGGGTCGGATGGGTATCCCATATTAAGACAATGGAGATGGAAAGACCATATTAAGACAATGCTGAGACGCTGGCTCCTCGGTGAAAGACTGACCTGTGTTGCAACAATATTTGCTAGAGATAAAGAGTTCCAGGCAAAGGGGACACAATATGTACACACTGACACGACGAGTTGAGAAATAATTTCAATGAAACGTGTCTTATGTGCTGGAAGTCGTGCATTGTACTCAATGGTGGAATTTTCAGGTTACAGTGATCCAAACCTTTCCCGTCCAGTGAAAATCCCCAATGTGTGGGGGAAATGTAAAAAATGTATCCCCAAATGTGTAGAGTCTGAATGTTTGTGATAAACTTAGGGATGAAGTGTTCTTTTATGTGTCTATGTGTGTCTCTGCCAAAGCTAAATAAAAAGAAAGTGCTTCTCACAGGCTATGATGATCTTACACAGTATGATTCACTGCTGTAGATTAAACAACCACAACCTTTAAACATCTACAACAGTAAAATGTAAAATACACATTAATTCTGTAGTTAAATTAATCCAGAAACATCAGATATAACAACAAAACACTGTCACTGAACGTGCTACTGCACAGTGAGGACTTTAACATTTGGTAGGATTTTGCTGAGACATACAACATACATTTACTTAAGTGAAGTTTTAAGTGCACGACTTTTACATGTAGTGAAGCATTTGCACAATGTGGTTTTAACAGTCCTACTATTACTTAAGCGAAGGATCAGATTATCTCTTCCACCACTGATTATACTACAATCCTATAAGGACACAGAAGAAACAAATAACACTGAGGGGAACTGTGGTGGGACACTGGACGGACTCTCAGGCTGATAAGTAGGTTTGTTGGTTAATGTTGTTGATTCAAAACAGGTTTGGATCAACATCAAGGACACCAGAGCAAATGGATCTTACAAATAAGGCCAAGGAGGAATGGGGTGGTGTGTCACATGACCACATTGATGACATGTTTTGGAGTTGTTTCCAGGGAAAAATCCAGGTTGTCACCTTAAAGTACCCCATTATTGATGTGCATTGCTCACTCAAAGCAAAAATATTTACAGGCTGCGATTTTAGGCTTTCAAAATACCGCCTATAATTATGACACAAATTCACACACCGAATCAGATCCCATATTACATGACTGATTTAGATAGATAGGTAGGTAAATAGATAAACAGTGTCATGTTGTGCAAAATAAAGCAGAATGTAAGGTGCTGTGAACCGAGTGTGTAAAACATATAAAGTGCCTAGTGACTGTATGTTAGAGCAGGGTTTTAGCTGTTATTGTACAGGCATGTGACAGGAAAGATTTCCTATATCTGTCCCTTTACTGGTCAACAGTGAAAAAATCAACAGATGTGACATTTTCAGCAGGTGTCTCATCTTATGTAGCTTAAAGTCTTACTTTAGCCTGACAGGTCTTCACTCCTTATAGCTTATTTCCCATTTGATGTCATGGCACCACACCCCCTGTGCTGCTTATCTCTGTCTAACAGAGCTATGATAAGTCTTTGGCCTTCATGTTCTAGCAGTCCTCTGCATTATGCTGAGCAGTATGTCTTTGTAATCTTTTGGAAGTGCCTGTGATAGCTTTACGCCACATCTGAACCAGTCTGCCATCCCACTGACAGGGTCCGCCACTGTTTTATCTCAAGTCCATTTAATGAGAGCACAGTGACAAAGTACAGATGCACTTCAGGTAATTGAACTTGAGTAGGAGAGAGCTTTCATTTTCAAGAAAGTGGTTGCCTGTTCTGGTGTTGGCAATTCTCATTTTGCAAAGTGTGTAACTCGGTTTCCAACACTGCTGCCTGACCAATAAATAAACCAGTCGTATCGAAATAATGTCTGCCCCTGCCCATTTCTGGTTCCACATACAAGTAGGACTTGTTTGAAACAAGCTTATATTTGTGTCTGTTGTGTCGTAGTGACCCATGTATCGCCCGGGTCAGCAATTCAGTATGTCACGAGAACACAGCTGCCGTATCCGGACTACAGCATTTCAGAGATCAGCCAGGCCTCCGGCACTAGTGTGAGGCTGCCACTTTCTGTTAAATCACTCACACTGAAAAAAAAATGGGTTCATGTTCCATGCAGATATAGTATACAGTGTTTTATTTCTGCAAAACATCATCTTAAAAAGTAGAACGCTTTAACAATAGTCAACATCTTCGCATGAAAATACACTCAAAACAAATATCAAAAACAAAAATGATATTTTAAAGGCAGATTAATGCAGTGAAAGAACATATTATTTGTCAGAATATAAATATACATAGTGTTACAAGAAAGACACTTAAGAGGGTCTCCAGGTTTTAAACAGGTCCACGACAGAAGCACTGGGGGTTAAAGTGCATTGTAGAGGTCTGAGCGTATCTGGGACACTGTCTTGAGTAATGACAGCTCCTGTCACTGCAGTCTTTCTGAGATCACATGTAACAGCCGTGATAAACCTGAGACGCACGACTCCCTCTGCAGCATTCTCAAAAAAATCTCAGTCCAAACTCAATAAGGATCAGGATCTGTTTTACAAATTGTAGTGCAATAAGGTTCACAGCATACCTTTATAATTTTGAAAGATTTTTTTCCAGAGTTACGAAAACACAAAAAAGCCCACACTTATCTTCAGCCATAAACAAGAAAAGCACATCATGGAGCAAATCCTCCACATCTCTACTGTAATGTGCATGTTAGTCATTCAGATGATAGGCGTACACTTTCCTCGCTCGCCCGCCTGCATCTCTTGTTGTGGTGAAATACTGTAAGTCACGGAAAGTCTTTGGCACACTTACAAGCAAAACACTGCCAGGCTCGTCTGCACTTCAGCAGTTCCTTCCTGTTTACTCACTGCTGTCTTCACTCTGTGACTTGACTTTCAATCTCTTCTTTTCTCTTCGTCCAATCTCTATTTCAGGACTTCAATCCGACACGAGCCATCATCTGCTCATACACGGTCCACGCCATGGCGGCCATCATGGTCCTCCTCAGGGCCCGTGGAACTGCCCCTCTGAAGAACCCCCGGAGTCCATGTTCCTGAGAGAGAGACGACGAGATGCAAGAACAAGAACAGGCATCAGACATAATGATTCATTGTGTCGTTCAAGATAATAAAGCAGAAAACATGTGAGTTGAAAATCTGAAGTAGAAGAGGAGTGAGACAGTTACCACATAGATGTATCTGAGAGCTTCTACTGTCCTAAGCTGTGGATTCACTTGGACGTGAGTTTTAACCACATCGGCAGGCTGGGTGATCAGCGAGGCCAGTATACCCGCCAGGATCCCACAGCTGAAGTTAGCCAGGGGGGCGGAAGCAGATGTGCTGATTTCTGCAAAGACAGACATGAAATATAAGTTAAAAACAAATACCTGTTTAGTTTTGGAACTTTAAATGCAAAGAAAAAACAGATCCAAACACTTACTGGGTTTTCATGCCCTGCTTTTGTGATTTTTTTTAAAAAAATAACTCCACGTGCTGCTAGTTATTACTGAATGCGCCCTGGGTGCACCCTTACCTTTAGGCAACAAGTCCTTGGTCTGGCTGTAGAACATGACGTAGATACCAGAGAAAGGAACGTCTCTGAGGAGAGTGGCCATCAGGCCAGAGAACAGAGCTGCTGGACCTTCAGTCTGACACACACTGCGCAGAGCTCCAGTCACACTCCCATAATTGTACCTGCCGCACTGAAACACAAAAACATACACACACACATTAAGTTCAACATGCACATAACACAACTGACCAATAGCACACTTCATCAAAACTCATTCATGAAGCACTTTGCCGTCAGTCTGGTTTGCACTCCTATTCTGATTCACACTGTGGGAATGCTGAATGGAGGCTCCTTCAAAGTAACAGATGCCTTTCATATGCGCGTGTATGCAGTTAAAGAAGAGGTCGGCTTATTCCATGGACATCACTGGGTTCTGTAGCTGTAAATACACCAAAGGATTTTCTCTAAATGCACACTGATGCCTTTATTGACCCACAGTACTGTGAGCATCCTTAATACTGTATTTCATGCGAATTAATAATAAAATACTTTCATAATAACATAAAAATGTGACCATATTGAATTTTGGGATGACAATCAGGAATTGAGATTAACTAAATAAAACAGACTGATTGGTGGCATTATAGTGGTGTGAATTTTTTTTTTTTTTCCAATTATAGCTTTAAAAATTAATTAATAATAATTAAGTAATTAAAATAACTGTTTCAAAGTAACCCATGAACAGATATAATGTGAAACTCAAGTAGCAGCTAATGCGATGCAAGTGACCAAGCAAATTAACATTTCAAGGCGATGGTGACGTAGTCCAATTTAAGTTCAAGTGAACATTTGGAACATGGCAGGTGTTGATGGGGGGTACCTAACACACCCACTGGTTCAAGTGTATTGGAGCATTTTTTGTCCACAGCACACACACACACACACATCTGCTTACTTCAAAGCGTGTCTTGATGACAGTGACTGGCAGCATGAAGACCCCTGCCACAGTCCGGGCCCCCCCTCCCAGCAGCACAGCCTCTATGGCCCTCGGGCTTCTGTCCTGGAAGAAGTGCTGCTTTAAAGAGTAGTAGGTGCTGAAGTAGAGCCCCACTCCTGGGATGGTCCGAGCAAAGGACTAGAGGAGCAGACAGAGGACAGAGAAGAGTCAGAAAAGGGAAAATCTGAAGCCGGCGAATCCGTGGACATACACGCAGACTTTCAATAAGACAGGAGGAGGGGGGAAAAGACACAAAGATGTTCTAACCGGTGAAATTCCTTTCCACAGTCCCAGCAGCCTCTCAGTCCTCACCACACTCAGGACCACAGTCACCATCCCCACTCTGCCCGAACTGAAAGAGAACATTCAGATGAGCTGACAGAAAGTGATCAACGGTAAATAACAGATCCACCTTTAATGTGGATCCCATGTGCTGATAACGACACTGATAACTCTGTGTGTGTGTCTGTGTGCTCGTGTGTGTGTGTGTGTGTGTGTGTGTGTGTGTGTGTATGCAGGCTCACCCAGGCTGCACGCTGCTCTGCAAAGTCTGCAGACGGGTCTTGACGAGGTCGAGAGGCTGGAAGAGCAGCGTGGAGCAGGTCCCGCTGAAGGAGCCGCACATGAAGGCTTTGATAGCAGGGTGAGCCTGAAGGGAGAGAGCAGAGAAGAGTTACGGGGGCAAAGAAATGGGCGACAGACAGGTGGCAGCTAGTGATGATACGAGTTAAAAAGCATTAGAATGCCTAGTAAGTTTGAGCCTTTCAGCTGAGTCACCGAATTATTTTCCAAACTAACTATTAAGTCTTCACAGAATGTGTTAAGTTATGATTTTTTTATCGACAACCTTGGCCCCAAAGCTATTGATAAGCCCCAAGACATTCAACACGTACAGTTGTTATGTAACATTAGTCATGGTATGCTGTTAGTGAAGTGTTTAAGGTCCCAAAATGACATCAGTTCCTCAATTATTGGTTCTTTGAGGATGTTAATTCACTCTTTTACAATGCGTGTATTTTGTACTTTGTTTTTTGGTTTTTTACATTAAAAGAATTTTTTATTATCAGGTCAAAAGCAGATTTGGTCTCAGTCGTTCTGATTTAAAGTATAATTTTCACGATCAGGAAATTAATTACCATGCAGGTTAAACTAACATTTTTCATTTTTAGATCTGATTTCCTTATTCTTTATTTTCACAGCGGGTATACGCTGTGCTAGCCACTGAAAAACAAACGCCGCCAAGTCCATGTCCACTTTTGATTACTCAGCTGTAATGTAACAACACAGTTTGCCTCCCTAATCCAGCAGCCTTTCACCCGCCCTCCTTCACTTTATCTGCTGCAATAAAACTGCTTGTGGATTCCCTGCATGTTCCCTCTGAGAGACGAGGGTAAAACGCTAAAACGGGTCAGACTGGTGTTATCTGACAGACAGGATGAAACCTCACCTCAGATAAACTAAATTGTACAGAATTGCTCCAGCTGAAAAACTCACCAGTGACAGTTCCATAGTTTTTCAGGAGGGTGACTCTTCTGTTTTTCCTCTTCTTATGGATTTTTCACTCTAAAAGGTTTCCACACCTTAAAAAAAAAAAGAGAGAGAGGAGAAATCAGAAGTGGCCTTTCAGTAAAGCATGTAAACGATACAGTCTTTGCCTACTGAGCATCTCTTACAGATGATGTGCACAGTCCTGCTGTCTGCATCAGGCTGCACATGACTGAACACACACAGCAGGCTAAATACACAGATCACCTGACCCACACTATGTTTCCTATTTGCGACCACCTCACACACAACACACAGCCATTCATTAACTAAACAAAGATCACCGCACTACATATTAGGATGGATTTAGTGCCTGTCACTCTGCTGAATGTTTTTCATATGACTGTAAATGTGCAGTAATGCAATGTGTGTGTCTGTGTGTGTGTGCAGAAAGCCTGATGCACTGGAGTTCTACGGGTAGGGATGGATTCAATACAGGTGGTCTTGAAAGTCTAAATGGATGTTTGTAAGATTTAAGTTTTAGTAATAATTTAGTAATGTTTTTCACTATAGAGACACAGCGACAACACATATAATCTGCTTGCATTAATAGAAAATAAAAGCAGATGTTGTCTATCACCGAACAACACAGAAACAATTTGAAAATACTTTCACAGGAAGGATGCAGTTCAACATTTTATACATTCAGAACTCAGTCTGTCACTGGTCAAAGTATGAGTAGCCTATTAACGCTCTTATTCTGATTTCTGACCTTATAAAATGTGCCCGAATTATCAATTTATATCAAGCAAACATAAGCATAAAGAAATCCCTCAGGTGTGTTCCTCTGTTGCTTACCCTCTATAGCCTGTCTGCTCAAATCTTCTGCAGTGTGAGGACACTGACGCACGGACTGATATCACAAGAGTAAAGCAACTGACAAAACCCTTGCGTTTTTATAAGACTTCAATAAAGACATAAAGGACACGATGATGATGATGGTAGGCCTAAAACCAGCCGGTGTTCTTTTTCCTCTTCTCACAGAGCAGCGGCTCCACACCCCTCAATCAGTCAATTCCCTCAAGGAAGTCAAATGTCCTCGAACATCCTTGTGACTGTGATGACTGTAGCTCCGTGCTGAAGCATAAAACATGATAACTGGACGCCTTGGTGCCATAGATAAGTTAACCGGCCGGTTCCTGTTTGACGACGCGGCGTGTCGTAACAATGACAAAACCCCGCCCACGCAGGGTATTCTGGCTCCTGATTGGTTAATCGGCTGACCGTGGCGTGAATATTAACCAATTCATTTACGTTAGTGAACTAAACTCACACGGGTCCACAAAGTTGTCCACGCTCCGTCAAAAGCTCCATTTATAAGATACTGCACCCAGACGGTGAAGCTAGACTCACCGTGATTACTAAAAACCCTTAAAAGTTTTTCTCAGGAAAATAAACAATCAAAAATATCGTTAGCGACGTTATGCTTTTAGGAAAGCGTCGTCACGGAAATAATGTAGAATGACATCTTCCAGAGTGTTTTCATCACTGTTAATGATGTTTTAATGTGTATTTTCATATGCATTATTTTAAACCTGGAAACACGCTTTTAAATGTTTGTAAAAAAGTACAAAAAGTGAATTCCACTGCAGAATAACCACATGAATACAAGTTCAATGGGGCTTCGGTCATTATTTGAATCACAAATGTTGTTCTAGTGACAGGAAAATACTTAAGAAACACTACAACACTGTATTACTCTGCAGCCATGTCATGACTTAAACTGTTAAAATAGGACTGTCTTATAATAAAGAATAATATTTACTATATCAATATTAAAAAATATAAAGAGCTCTCACCCAAATTTCTCTATCCTTGTTTTCCATACCTGACCCCCTGATGAAACCGGTTCTGACTTGCTTGTGCTTCTTATAAAAGCTCCTGACTGCCCTCTGCTGGCGACAATACGTCATTTCACAAACAACTGTGACCCTCTGAGGAGTCAAGCTCTGGGCTTCACACTTCACCTGTTCTTTCAAATCATTGACTTAAAAGCCTCTGAAAACAAACCTCAGTAATTAACTGTTAAAAAAAACACAAGTGGTCAACATGTAGCAGTTTAGAAAGCTTCTTTAATTGCAATAATACCAACATTTCACAACATGATTTCCACTCCAGAGGTGCAGACAGACAAATGATATAGAAAAATTGTTGGAGATGCAGCTTTTTTATTTGGATTTCCATTTTTAAGTGCACTGTGAGCTGTTATTATGAAGTAACAACACACTCCTCTCACTTCCCAGCAGTGTGAGCCAAAAGCCGCCAATGAGCACAGCCTGCGAGGGGTTAACATGATCCTGACAGAGAGCTTGCACATCAGCTCCATACCAGACCACATCTTAAAGCCCCATATTTATATGAAGTCTTAGCCAGATTATGGCATACAAAGGTTACAGTGATGAAATACATCCATTCCTCCTCAATCAGCCTTTGGATTGTAACAACCTTATATAGCGCTCCCTCAACAAGCTGTGCTCTGAGAATACAGTGTGTGCTCTGAGTAATAAGCAACCCCACCACCACATTTAAACTTTAACTTGAACATTAACAAAAACACTGATGGAGTAAAAATCAATGCATGTCCAGAAAAAGAGCCAACCACCCTGCCTAGGAGAATGCAGCTGTATTTAAGGCCTTAGTGTATGTTGGCAGTCTGTGCATTTGCTGAATGAGCATGTGCGAGGTTTTTGCAAAACGTCCAATGGTTCAATGAAACACACAAATACAGTGGTTTATCTTTATCTAGGTTTGTCTAGGCATAAGTGTTTTCTTCCATCTCAGTGCAAAATTAAGAAATTTCAGCACAGTCACAATCAAATGCTTTCACTTCATGTCAATCAGTGTCCAATTGTGTTGCTTGAAACCTGCCTCCACATGGAATGTGTGCATATCAAATTATTAAGCTCAAAAGCATAGTCACATGTACTAACTGCAGCTAAATTGATGGAATACATTTCAGCATATAAATCTTCATTATAAACTGAAGCGAGAGCGAGAGAATAATAAACATGAAGCACTTCCATTCTTAACCATTATAAAAACTTCTGCATACAATACAATTCTATAGACTGAGATATTACTTTGGTCCCCTTCCAGTAATCCGTCTTCATTTACCTAAATTTCTTGTTTTCTCTTTCTTCAATTAGAAAAATAGATCCTACATCAGGGCTATCAGAACTGGAATGTTTACTTATAAAAATATCATTTTATTTTTTTAGATTTTTCCCAGAGTGAAAAATGAAGTAAACCAAAAAAAATTGGCCCAAAAATAACATGTATTTGTCAGCATGGTGATTGTCCCAGTTTACTGACTACTGTATGTGTGAAAGTGTGTTCAGAATGCATAGATTGTCAGTGTTGGAGAGATCAGACTGTCGCAGGGACTAAACTTGGAGAAATCAGCTGAATCCCTGTCTCTACTTCCAAAAACATTCTCATGTTTGTGTTCCTCTCTGTTCTGTAGGTGCAGGAATGTGTGCTCATGTGTGAATTAGGGTCTGCCAATTTCTGATGCAGTTCTAAAGGAGTCAAGTGAAGCTCTGGTTCTTCATTCAGGCTTGGGCTCGGAGGTCTCGCTCTTGGGCTCACTCTCTTCGTCGCTTTCAATGCCAGTGCGGGGAACAGTGCGGCGGACGGTGAAGGGGAGATCGCCACGCCTAAAAAAAACCAAAACAAATAAATACAGCGATGATTTCCATCCATCCATCCATTTTCTATCCATCAGGGTCGGGGGGGAGCTGGAGCCTATCCCAGCTGACTACAGGCGAGAGGCGGGGTTCACCCTGGACTGGTCGCCAGTCAATCGCAGGGCCAACACACAAAGACAAACAACCACACACTCTCACACTCACACCTAGGGGCAATTTAGAGTAGCCACTTAAGTTAACGTGCATGTTTTTGGTATTGTGGGAGGAAGTCGGAGTACCCGGAGAAAACCCACACAGGCACAGGGAGAACATGCAAACTCCACATAAAAGGGCCCAGACCGGGATGCGAACCTGGAACCCTCTTGCTATGAGGCGACAGTGCTAACCACTGCACCACTGTGCTGCGCAGCGATGATTTCTGACTACATTTACATACAGCAGAACTGGTTGATATTTTAAATACTGCTCGACTATCTGTCAAAACCTGGACAGAAATTAGAGCTTTTGGGAATCTGCAGTCCCTCTTCATACCTGAGCTTGTTCTTGAGGGTAGTGACCTCACGGTTCATGGCGTCTGCCGACTCCGTGGCATCCTCCAGCTCCCTCTGCAGTTTCCTTCGGTTGGCGTTGGCCCTCTGAGCCTCTTCTTCTGCCTCCTCCAGCTGACGCTTCAGCTGCTTCATGCGAGAGTTCAACTTGTCAACCTGAAATTGGACACAGGAGAAGTTAGATGTATGCTGATCCTCATAATACATCTTGTATACTGCAGAGGAGCAGTGTGTGAATCACCAGGTTTCCAGGAATCACAAGGTGAAGGAAAACCTCTAACCTGGTCCTTGTACTGCTCCGTGTTGCGTCTCTCGTCATCCACCTGCAGGATGACTTCCTTTAGTTTCTTCTCTGTGCGTCTCACAAGCTTGGTGGCAGTCTGCCTCTCCCTGAGTCAACAGGAGAGAGCATTGGTGAGACTAAAAACATAATGTCACGCAGCTACTGTCACTTTCAGCGCAAAAGTTGTATCATCAAAATGTGCTTAAAGTATGGAAAGCAAAAGTCTTTGTAATTCAGGAAAATGGTCCCTGTTAGCGTTATATAATCCTAAGCCTCCAAGCTTTCCTGCTTGGACCCTGAAATACCTGCGTGCAGTTCTAGTAGTATTGGTGCATTAATGAAGAATATGCATTTTACTGTTATAGTTGGTTCAGGTTTAATCTAATAATGTGCTACAGTGCATTGTATATATATATATATATATATATATATATATATATATATACACACATATACACACATGTTTGTATGTATTTAAAAAAAAAAAAAAAAAAAAAAGGCAACCGAGTACGCAAATGTAAGCGGTGTAATATTCCTATCCTATCTTCACCTGGTCTCCATGTCCAGCTGTTCCTCCAGCTGAGCAATCTTCGCCTCCAGGGCAGCCATATTGGCCTTGTACTTGGACTTGACTGTCCCCTCCAGCTCCTGCAGCTTCAGCTTCAGCTCCTTGTTCTGACGCTCCAGCTGGGCACGAGCACCTTCCACACGCTGAGAGGTGCTGCGCTCTGCTGTCAGCTCCACATTCATCTGGTCAGTCTTTAACAAAGTAACAAAAAATACAAAATTCAAAGAAGTTTCACTATGACTCAATCATTTAAAATCAAACTATTTCTCTTCCTTTTTAAAAAGAAAAACTACAAATGACTAGCAATCAATATTTTTTTCTGGAATTAACCTTGATGAACTTCTCATGAAATCCTTTACTGATAAAACGTGACACTGTAACCAGCAGCTCTACGCTCGTGTCCACAGACCTGCAGCATTGCTTTCTTCAGCCGGTCGTTGGTCAGCTCAGTGTTGCACTGCTCCTCCTCCAGCTCTTCCTCCAGCTGGGCAATACGAGCCTCCAGCCGTCTCCTCTCTTCTGCGGCCTGAGCACTGAGAGATGAAGAAAAGCGGGAAGGAGGATACAGAATACAAAGTGGTCACTAACAGCTACACAGCTGACAGTTTAGCCATTTTGCTACAGTTTGAGAGACGTCTTACTTCTTGGCGGCCTGGTTGTTAATCTCATCCTGCAGTTCGTCTCTCTCCTGCTGGGCCTGCCTCTTTACTCGCTCTGCTGCTGCCAACTCCTGCACAGGGATGATTGAAGAGAACAATGAGTAGAAGTGTGAAACAAAGGGCAGGGCAATAGTAAAGAGTTGATGAGATGAGCAAGCTGACCTCCTGCATTTGGAGCATGTCAGCCTCCATGCCCTTCAGCTTCTTCTCAGTCTCCTTGCTCTGGGCGAGGATCTCCTCTCTGGACATGCGAGTGTCCTCCAGTTCCCGGATAAGCTCTTTCATCTGGGCCTGTGGGAACAAACTACATGATTAGTATTCAGACACGTAACACACATTTTTGATGGGCTGAAGATATTCCAACAAGTGACTCACTTGGAGTTTCTTCAGCTGCTTCAGGGCCTCGTCACGGTTTTTGTTGGCCATGTCAATGCCTGCCTCCAGCTCCTTCAGGTCCAGCTCCATCTTCTTGCGAGCGGCCACGGCTGCAGATCGCTGCTTCCTCTCATCCTCCAGCTCCATCTCCATCTCCCGCACCTGTACGATGCACATTTCGTTTCAGTCACGTCATATTACCCATAACCAAGATACTGCTCCTACATTACAGAAGCATCAATGTCCAAGCCCTTTGAAATTTATACATGAAAGTAGTTTCAATTAAATGTGGTCAAATATGATTCATCTTTCATTTCAGTTTTTGAAAAGCCCCACTGCGTAAGACATTTCCTGATTTCTCTCTGAATATGGGCATCAGTCTAGAACTAGTTTCCCCACAGGAAACAGTTAACATGTAGGAGATTTGTTTCTGTACCTGTTTGACCAGCGCTCTCTTCTTCTCCTCACCCATCTCATCACGCCCTGCCAGGTCTCTCTCATACTGAGCCTTCATGGCCTGCATGTTGACCTCCAGACGCAGCTTGGCATCTTCTGTGGCCTGCAGCTCATCCTCCAGCTCCTCCAGCTGAGTCTTCATCTCCTCCAGCTGCTGCTCCAGAGTACGCTTGGACTTCTCCAGCTCGTGAACCTGCAGGAATGGAGAGAAGGATTTGCGATGAGGACAACTGTGGGAGCAGGAACACCCAGGCACAAACACACCTCTGAAAAAATATATTGTTCAGGCTTACATTCTTTCCAACATCATCCTTAGAGGATACAAGGTCCTCCATTTCAGCCCGCAGCAGTTTGTTGTTGCGGTCCAGCTCCTCCTTGGCGTCCATCAGAGCATCCAGCTCACGAGTTAAAGCCAGTGCCCGGGTCTCCTTCTCACGAGCCTCAGCTTCAGCTCGGTCACGCTCCTCTGCATAGCGGGCAGAAATGTTCTTCTCTTCTGCCAGCATCTACAGAAAGTCAGGATGACAGTGTCAAACCTAAATCCTAACATTTCAAATTAACAAAATGAAAGACATATCAATTGCTTCTGTCTGTGATGCCTATCCATTTAACACATACAATAAATGCAATCTCTCACCTGGTCAAACTTCTTCTGCTTCTTCTCCAGGTTGGAGACAATTTGTCGGAGGTGGTCCTGGTCCACCAGCAGGTCATCCAACTCTTGCTGAAGACGTGTCTTGGTTTTGTCCAGCTTCTCAAAGGCAGCACATTTCTCCTCCAGACGCTGGTTTACTCCCTCCAGGTCCCTTTGAAGCCTCTTCTTCCCCTCCTCAGCGCTCTCCAGACAACCTGCATCCTGCTCAGCCTTCTTCTTAAACTCAGCAAGCTATGAGGAAAGAAGTGGTGTCACTTAAACATCAAAAATATCCCAGGTTAATAGCAGCAGACCAAATGGCAGTGTGAGAGACACGTTCATGTGTTTGCTCTTACCTGAGCCTGCACCATTTGAAGCTGCTTCTCTACATTTCTCTTGGCTTCTTCTTCTTCCTCCAGCTGTTCTCTCAGGTTGTTCTGTTCATCCTCCACCTGCCGCAGGCGTGTGCTCTGTGCCAGTTTCTGACGTGTCTCTTCCTGGAGGAGCTCCTGTTGTAAACACACACATGAAAAGTTGAATTACATGCAAGTAGACAATTAGCAGTAGCATTTTATATTGTCAAAAATAGATGTGATTTTTTGAATTACCGACAAGGTTGTTGAATCTTTTTATAGAAAAGACGAAAATTGTCTAATTGGTTTTATTACGCCCCATAAAACAATTTCCTCAGTAAGAGCATTAAAAAACTGCCTGAGATACTGTCACAGCATTGACAAGAATCAAATTAAAGTGAATTAATCCCTCACCTCCGCCTGTCACTACACCACAAATGGCTTCACAGAAATTTACAAGATTAAACCAGCTAAAAGACATTTTAGGAGGATATGTCCCTGCTTTTTAGGCTACAGTCCTATATGAAAAATGAGTTATGTTTTGTTTTAAGTGTCCTTGAAGAACTGCAGGTCAGGGATGCATACTCTGACCAACAGACTCAAGGATGCACAACTATAGTTTCATTGGCTTTGTAGATTATCAGTTTACATATTATCAACAAGTGCTCGGATAGTACCCTGGGAATTTGGGTATTTGAAATGAAAGTCATGCAGTTGTTTACAGCACTAATGCAACTAGAAACAGGTAAGAAAAAAAAAAAAACAGACAAAATTAGGGGACATAAATTAAGAACTACTCACTAACACCTAGTATGTCTGCGTACCTGAACATCCTGCAGCTGGGACTCCACAGCAGAGTAGTCTTTTGCTACCTTAATGGATTTGCCCTCCACATCACTCAGCAGGCAGTTTACATTATCCAGTTCAGCCTGTGGACAGTAGGACAACAAAATGAACACATTGTCTGCTTAGCAATGTTATCACCTCGATGACATCACATAAAAGGTCATGTTTTACTGTTCACAGATGTAAATAGTTTTTATTTTGCAATTAGTCCTTTCGAAGAGATGTACCTGCACTTTTGCCAGTTTCTCGGCCAGCTCCACCCTCTGGCGCTCGCTCTCCGAATGTTTGAGCTGCAGCTCCTGGACCTGGGCTTCAGCCTTTTTCCTGCGGTGCTCAGAGTCTCCCTTACCCTGCATCAGCGTCTGCACCTCAATGGACAGCTCATTCCTCTCAGACTCTAGAGCCTGCTTGGCCTTCTCTATGGACACTTTGTTCTACACGAAAGGACAACCATTAATGGTTTCTGTAGTGAAAAAACAAATGTGCATTATGGAGAAATCAAATAGTTAATTACTCTCTTAGCCTGTTCCAGCTGCTCATTGAGCTCGTCAAAGGCCTGGCCATGTTTCTGTCTCATCTCAGCCAGCTGCTGTTCGTGAACTCTGGCCTCTTCGTCCAGAGTCTTCTTAAGGTGTGCCACCTCCGTCTCGCGCTTGGTCCTGAGCAGGGAGATCAGAGGTTAATCTGCCTGTGTCAAGACTCAAAATAATGTCATGTAACACAATTGGTTGTTGCCATAGATCAGTTATTTCTACCTGAGTTCTTGCTGAGCAGCAGTAGAGTCCAGAGTGTCCTCTAGCTCAGTTTTGAGAGCCTCCAGCTCTTCTCCCAGGTCCCTGCGGTGTTTCTCTGCCTTGGCACGGGCCTGTCTCTCCAGCTCCAAATCCTCCTGCAGTTCAGAAAGCTGAGCCTCCATCTCACGGATCTTTTTCTGGGCCAGGTTCTTCTGCGCTGCCTCCTCCTCGATTCTTAAGCAGGTTAGCAAAAATCAGTAAATGAAATAGGGCGTTCTTCCTTCCATCATGCATTTGATTTAAACTATCTACAATACTACTCCTGATTAACAGACCGAGGACAGGGTAACAATGGCAAATAATGACTCATTCAGACCTGGCCAGTGCTGCCTGAAGCTCTTCCTCCTTCTTAGCTAGTTGTGCACGGAGCTCAGCAATCTGGGCCTGGAGCTCAGCAATCTGGTCGTGTATCTCAGTGAAGTCGCCCTCCAGCTTGCGCCGGTTCTTTTCCAGCTCCTGGCGCTGCTTTTCCTCCCTACGCAGACGGTCTGACAGAAAGGAAATAAAAAGACACAAAAAACACGAGATTATTGCGAGGAAAAAATATGTTCAAAGTTGGAAACTGTGATAACACCTTGTCCTGCTTAGAACCAGTGGCATCTGTGGTGACATCATCTAAGTAACTGTGTCCCTCCATCGTGTTCTCTTCCTACCCTCCAGGTCTGTGATCATGGCCTCATGTTTGGTCTTGAGTTTCTGCAGGCTCTTGGATTTCTCCTCCTCTTCTGCCAGGTTGGTAGTGAACTCAGAGATCCTCTCCTCCAACAACTTCTTCTCCTGTTTTCACAAACAGGGTAGACGGTACGAAAAAGACGTCATCTCTACTGTAACGGACTAGTCACAATGTCAATCCCAGCGGTAATAGCTTTTAGTTATAGTTCATCCTAACCTTGTTCAGTTTGTTGTTCTGGTCATCTAGAACCATAACATCCTCTTCTATCTTCTTCATCTTGGCCTCTAAGGTAACCTTCTCTAGCTGGAGCTTCTGTCTGGCTGCCTCCTCCTCATCCAGCTGCTGCTCCAAGTCCTGTGTGCAGATAAATGTTAGGATTGGTAAGGCTAATCAGTGTTTACGGTGCAAACTTATTTAAAATAGTGTTTGTACACAGTGAGCAAATCTTTCCTACTTACTCCAATATTTTGCTGCATTTTCTTTTTCTCTGTCATGAGTTGAGAAGCACGCTCTTCCTCCTCCTCCACACGGGCCTCCAGGTCATGTAGGATCTCCTCCAGCTCCTGCTTCTTGGCAGCCAGACGGGCTCTCATCTCCTCTGCCTCAGCACAGAGTTCTGTTTCAGCCTGAAGCTGCTCCTGCAGGGCCATCTTCTCTGCACACAGCTGCAAGCAGAGCAAAAAGATGGCTTTAATATCTTGCACAGTTAATTTGAATCAAACATGCAGCAACCTCCATCATCCAAAAATTTATTTGATATGGACAGACAAGATGCCAATTTCTTGACATAGAACAGAAAATGAAATTAACTGAGATCGTGGTTTTTCAAAGTTTACCTGCTGTTGTTTGTCCTCCATATCCCGAAGCTGCTGCTCAGCATACAAATGCTTCTCCTTCACCTTATTCAACTCTTCATCCTTGGCCAGCATCTCCTCCTCCTGCCTGCTGACTTGCAGCAGAGGCTTAACCTGAGGACAAAGTGGTGGAAATAAGGGAAGTTAGAAAAAAAAAAAGGAGAGGCATGGGCATGAGCGTGAAAAGCACAGTAACCAAAATGTTGGCAAAGATGTTGTCAGGGACTGTGGTTCACCTTGGTGAAGAGTCTCCACCACTGCCAGTTCCTGAGTTTAAGATAAGCGGCACAGTTCCTCTGGATCACCTTCATGGCAGTCAGCTGCTGCTGTCTCTTGGCAAAAGCCCTACAAAGCAATATTAGACAGACTCAGACAATCACACTTCATATTACCATACAGTTCAGTGCAACACATGTAACGACTAAGCATTAATCTTATGCTGTACATCAATAAACAAGTAATTCCCTTTGACTTTTGTGATATTTTTCTAAATTGTATATTAGGAGTTCCACAGGGCCAATTTCTTAGAACAAAACTGGTTAAGATAAAGGCTGCGATACAACAAAGGTCTTGTTTAAGTGAAAGTGTAAGCTCAAATAATGCTCTGGTATACAGTATACTGTCAGTAGCCGTAACAGGAACAGACAACAGAGTCACAGAAAATGGTGATCGTCTCTTCTTACTTGCGGGCCACGTAGCCTCTGCACCAGGCCTGGAAACTGATGATGATGTCTGTGATCTTCATGTCCCTCTCCTCCTCCAGGTGAGCGAGGACTCCTGCTCTGAAGAACACTTTACTCTGGCCGATCCGGTACAGGTTGGGATCCAACTCCAGGCTTTTGATCTAAAAGCACAGGAAACACACTGATCAATCACATTTAGGAGGGACTAGCTATTGTGCAGCTTAGCCAGAATTCTGTAGACCCTCTTACCATGAGCACACAGGCCTGTTTTCCATCCATGAAGCCCTTGGGGATGGCATTGGGAGTGAGGATTTCGTATCTTAAAGAGAGGCAGATCACAAGATTTTATTTTATTTTTTTACACATACCTGCCAGAAAACAAGACACACTGGGAACAGTATTACTCTGATACCTTTGTCTGAACTCTTGGAAAACAATGCGGTTGGGGAAGCCCTGTCTGCAGATACGAATGCCCTCCAGCACACCATTGCATCTCAGCTGGTCCAGAACCAGGTGGGGGTCCAGTTTACCAGCCTGAGAAAGGGGATCATTTGCTGATCAGCAGTGCAGCAAAACAGACCAACAGCTCCATTGTGCACAGTGGCTTTGAGCACTTTTACACTAACAACTATCGAACCAGAGGAGCTTACCTCAAGAACTAAAAGTTCCTTTTGCACATTATTGTATGGGTTTCAACCACATCCAAGGACTTGTTTCACATGGGAAAAGACAGAGTGGCTCTGCTGTTCTATGTATTTATTGTTGCGTGACTTAATGAATGTAAAGGAGAAACATAGATGTAGATTTCAACTCCTGCAGAAGGGACTTTTATTCTCTTTACACTTGAACTATCAGACAGGAACTACATTTAACCCCTAGTTCCTTCAGTCCAAACCCAGATCTAGTTTCTCAGTTCCTCAAAAGTATCTTGGTTCCCTGGGAAAGTTCCTGTGGTAGAAACACACTCAAAGAATTTCTCCAATACCTTTTTCTCATGGTTGGGGATGATGCAGCGAACAAAGTTGGGGTTTGTGTTCCTCAAAGTGGCCATCAGTTTGGACAGCTGCTCCTTGTACAGCTGGCCCACAGTGCGGAACATGCCCTTGCGGGTCTTAAAGGCACCGGGCATCTCAGACATGCCAGACACCTTATCCAGACCCACAATGCGGTCCACTGAAAGAGGAGACAATGGAGAGAAAAAGAGGGAAGACAGATGTCAGGTGTTAAGAAGCCAATAGGTTTCAACTTTATAATTTGAATTATTCAAACCAGGCAAACGAAAAACCAAACGCATGTCACAAGGAAGAATGAATATGACCATTGTCTCTCCACTTCCTCTGGGTGAAGACAGACCAGGAGAGAGTAGAGGCAGTTCAAATTACCAGGACCAGTGAAAGACCACACAAATACCACGTGAATGCGGAAAGAAACAGGAATCAAGAGTAGGATGACAGAGTGGAGTCACAAAAAGCCAGTGAAGCGTGGAGAGATTACACACCATAACAAACAAAAAAATAAAAATACAATAAAATTCAGTGCAGTGAGTGGAAGGGGGCTGGTCAACATTGCCAGTTTGCAGTTGTCCGAGTGGAAACTATGTGTGATGGTTCAATTAAATATTTGTGGGTGTCTGGAAGGTGACAAACATTGGCAGTTGCAGTGGGCATGTATTTCTGTGGTGATATAAAAATAAATAAATAAATAAAACAAACCAAACCCATGCAGTATATACCAATTTCTGCAGTACCCATGACCAACACCAGGGGTCCCCAAACAACACTATTACACAGAGGGAGAAAAGGAGAGTTCAATGGCAGAGTATAAAGTGGTAAGATGACCAGAAGATTTTATTACTGTATACGCAGCTGGTTGAAGATAGAGATCAGTAACAAAGCCTTAATCTTTGGAAAGGCTCAACCCAAAACACAAGTTTGAACATTTAGGAGAAACGGATGGACAGCAGAAAGGATTCACGGTGGAAATAAGCCTGTTTAAACAGGGAGCAGGAGTGAAAGGGAAAGACTAAATGAAGAAAAAGAAGCCCAGTCACCTGAGTCAGAGTGTAGAATAGGAAAACGCTGATAAAAATAGGCTCTCTGACAATTCTGCACCTCTGAGACCCAGTACAAAAGAAAATGACAGACAACAATAGGGCCATACAGAGGAAGAAATGGATGAGAACAACAAGTGGGATTTGAGAAGGTAAAAACAAAGGTCCACACACCAGACAGTAAAAGAGAAAGAAAGCACTATGAAATGCAAAACAGGAGAGTCGACATGAAATATATTCTCACATCAAGCATCTCACCAGAGAAGCAGCGATTCCTGGGTTAACAATATCTGCCTCAACTCACCATCCTTCCAGAGCTCAGAGACAAACTTGTCTGTGGACTGGTTGAGCAGTGTAGCCACGTTGTCATTCAAGGGGTCCATGTTCTTCATCAGCCACTCATCTGCCTTGTAGTCCACCTGACGAGTAACATTAGGTAGGAATTGTTAAGTTACTCTCTTAGACTAGCATACCTTTGGGGCATTATTATAAAATTGAGAACCAGACAAATACCTTTCTAAAACAGATACAATTTTATAAGAAACTACACCTAAAAATGCCTAAGGATAACAGTGACCTCTGCATATTTACCTTGCCAGCATAATGGATGATACAAAAGTCTGCCTCATCCTTTAGTTTTTTGGGCTTGAAGAACTTGGGGTGTGTGCCCTGCTCCTGGAGAACCTTCTCCACAAAGCTCTTGTCTGTGGCTTTTGGGAACCAGCACTCCTCATCCAGCAGAGCGAGGATACCGGGGGGACTGGCCTGCACACAGAAGGGAAGAGTATGGCATGAAATTGAAAGGCCCTTAAGTAGTGGAATAACATGTTCAAGTACAAAAATAGCAATAACAGATAGGAAATACTATAGGAAATGAAACTTTAACAAATGAGTAAGATTTTCAAACTCACAGGTTTCTCAATGAGGTCGATGCAGGGCTGCAGGTCCAAGCCGAAGTCGATGAAGCTCCACTCGATGCCCTCCCTCTGGTACTCTTCCTGCTCCAGGATGAACATGGTGTGGTTGAAGAGCTGCTGCAGTTTCTCATTGGTGTAGTTGATACACAGCTGCTCAAATGAGTTCAGCTAGGGGATACAAGAGACAAATTTTAACACTGCTGATCAACAGCACAAATAAAAACATGGATAAGACTTTGTAGGGTTCAATACACACTTACATGTACAGGTCGATTATATTACTACATTGTCAAATTACATACAGTGTGCCTCACTCATTTACCTCAAAGATCTCAAAGCCAGCGATATCCAGGATGCCGATGAAGGAGGCTCCCTGTCTCTTGGTCTTGTCCAGAGCCTTATTGATCCTCATGACGAGCCAGCGGAACATCCTCTCATATGTGGCCTTGGCCAGGGCCTCCACAGCAAACTCTGCTTGCTCCTGGGTCTGGGCCTTCTGAACATAGTCTCTGCCCACCTTGATCCTGGGTGACAGGATGGCCCTGGTGAAGTCTGTAACGTTCATGCCCATAAGGTGGCTCACCTTCTGGGCCGCTGCAGCAACGGAGACAGGAGGAAGAAAGTGAGCAGTATAGTAATGGTGGCATTGACAATGAAAGGGAGGATAAGACAGAAAATGCTAGACTTAAAATATAATTGCAGGATCAACAGCTACTTGTGAAGGGTCTCCGCAATACTGACTATTGTGCAAAATGGTTATTATGCAGCAGGACATCGCCAATGTTCATGTTAAAAATCTGATTTACCGGTGTTGTCAGGCATGGAGGCCTGATCTGTGTGGCGCTCCTTTTTGAAGTTCATGTTGCCAAGCTGCAGCACAGAGGCCACCACCTTCAACATGCCTGGATAAAAAGAACAAAAGAACATAAATATGGTTATATAGCACAGACACTTAAGAAGAAAAGACAGAAAGGACTTTTAATGTAATTTTCCATCTAAATTACCTATCTGCTCATCCTCCGGGATACCCATGATTTTCATGGCCTCCATTGTCTCTGTAAACAGGTCTTTGTCCTGCTGACCAGGAATTGTAACGTTCCCATTGGAAAGGAAGCGATAGTTGTTGTAATTTTCAAGGAGGAGTTCATCTGAGAGGAAAGAATAGATGGAGTGAGTTAAACACTGATCTTTACAGGAAGTCTGCAAGACTAAAATATATAGGGTCATTAGTACTCTGCAAATCTTTAAGAAATCCTCACTCTGTTTTTAAACAGAGTTGAGTAATGTGTTGCTTACTGCGCAGTTTATCTCCAGCCCCTGTGAGCAAGTAGTAGAAGACATGAAAGGTCCTCTCCTCTTTGGCCTGCCGAATGGCACGGGACTTTTCCAACAGGTCTACAAGTCAGTGTCAAGGGCAACTTTTCTGATATGACCATGACATTTTCAAATAAGTTTGTCTATCATAGTGCAACACTGACAAAATTCCACAAAGATAAAAAAAAAAGAAAAAAAAAAAGAAAAAATTAAATATGAGACCAAGATGTCTTCAAATCAAAAGAGAAAAATGACTGCACCAAGGATACAAGTTTCAATATTGGCACCAACGATGTAACCATTGACATCAAAGTTGATTCTGATGAATTTTCCCTAGAGGAGGAAAACAAAATTTAAGAAATTTATTTGGAAAAGTCAGTCAAGAACAAGTCTGGATCCCAGGATGTAGGACTCAGTCTTACAAATCGTGAAGAGTTGTCGTTTTTGACTGTCTTGGCATTTCCAAAGGCTTCTAGGATGGGGTTAGCCTGCAGCAGCTGCTTCTCCAGCTCCCCCTGGTGGAAACAAAGAGCAAGGCAAAATATAAAGCACACTTTTCCATTTGCTCATCAATGCCACTATGAAGTCAGGGTCATTGTCAGCAATGGATACAGATCTAACGAGACCCCAATCACTGAAATGAGTAATCCAGTGTGAGGGATCGTGAGAACTTCAAGATCATCTGCTATTCGTTTACTTCACTGTGAGAAACTGATTAGTTTGCTTCTTTTCAAATAAACATGCTGATATAGTCATATGAGTTAACATACCCAAGATGTACTTACGTCTGAGGAGAAGGGAGACATGAAGTGCACAAAACATTTAAACAAAACGTGAAAAAAGGAAGGATACCATACACACACAGCAGCAACACACAAATAACACCCAAGCATTTTCTTCACACATAGTGTCATGTTAGTGCCCAAATCTGCACACACCCAAAGAACCAAGTAACCCATCACCTGTTACCCTGAGCAGAATAATCCAGTAAATCCAGTCATTTCAGTTTCAACTTAACTTTAAACTTCTCCCTTCAATCTATGCTGGCCTTCAGTAAAATTTCTGCACCTATACAGTATACACCATGGATTACAAAATTAAAATCATGGAACGACATCACCTAAAACCTAAAAGCTACCACTGGACTGTTTTTAGATTAAAGAGGGCTGAAGAATTCAAAGATAATGATTCAATAATATTCTTCTAGACAAATGTTTGTCTGTGATTCATGATTTCTGAGTGACAGTGCAAGACACCGACTGATGGCTCCTGGCTGTCAAATTCATTTTCACTATCCAGAAAATGTGACTCTGGTGTACTGTTTGTTCACTAAACCTGTTACTAAAAAAAAACTGAGTAATTAATCACTAATGTGTTACAGAAACAGGCCATCACACAACATCAATGCTAAATTAGATCTCGGTGTGTATGGAGTGTAGTGAATATGCAGTTTTATATGCAGTTGTATATTATGATCAATCTCACCACCTAGGGATTTTTAAATGAAAAGAAAAAAAGCGCAGTCAAACTTTGGACTCAGGTGCACATACAGAGTAGCGATACAAATTGTGAAAAATTCAGCCAGACAAATATATCTATTCACACATGTATCAGATGAAACATTGCCAAACATTGTCTTTCTTCAGCAAAGACCCCTCCCACTTATCCTACTATTGTCTGGTTGAATTTTTCACAGGAACACATACGGCTGCCACTGATCTGCAAACAAACTTCCTCCCTACTTCCTATTGGTTGGCAAGACATGTCACCTCTGCCCTTAATACAAAGTGACTCCCACAACAGTGTGCTCCAGCGAGGGGGAAAGGAGGTAGGATGACAAGGGGGTGGAATAAGAAGGTGATGACAGAAGCAGGTGGGGGAGGAAGAGTGAATGGAGGGAGAGAGTTAACTCACATGTGACAGGAACGAGCTGTTCTGTTGATGGGAAGAGAGAAATACAACAACCTCAAAAAATGATAGATGTGGTTTTCATTAAATCCCACTGTGTCACATCTATCATAAAGCTGACAGGCCAGATAACAGCAGTCCAGGTTTTGCAGTCTAACGTAACCCCCGATAGCTACATGGTAGACAGAGTTTTATTTCTGAGGAGAAGATTGAGCAAAATCAGCAAAAATTAATGTATCACAGATGAAATAAGGCCTAAAATAAATATGTCACAGCACCAGGAGCCCATAAATCAGCATTACTGTTTTTCTGTGCCTGCAGGGCAGTTAACTTGACTGCCACCTCTTCTCCTTCAATGGCAGCTGTACTACAGAAGAACTGGTTTATTGTAGAAAATAAGCGGTTTGAATACAACAATGTGATGATGGATTAACAATCGTGAACATTATCGAGTTCACATACCCACTGACTGATGCGCATCACAGTGACAATGGAAAAGTGGTTGATGAAGTGTGTGAAAAGGAACAGGGAAATGTCACTCTTGTAAGATGAAAGCATTGGAAGACTTAAGGATAAAGTCTCACTGGAAAGTGAATGAACTAACAGTAAGGAGTGAAATGATGAAGATAAAAGGCCGGTTTTGGAAGATGTGAAAGCATAATGGGAGGAATGTTTGAAGATGAACTGTGGACTGAGAGGACTGACCTGATCTTTCTTGGTCTTGTGAGAGGAGGCCACGTGAGCCAGATACTGGATCACCTTCTTGGTGTTCTCTGTTTTACCAGCACCAGACTCTCCTCTGCGAGACAAACATTGAAAAGATTGGTATTAAACCAAAGAAAGACAACCAAGAGTTGATAATACAATACAAATGCCATTAATTGCTACTCCAATGTAATGTATGTGAATGAATTTGTAACTTACGTGCAAAGGATGGACTGGTCTTCACGATCTGCAGAAAAGATGTACAAATGGTGATTATGGAACTTCTGCAGAACAACAAAGCTGCATATTCTCAGTGAGCATATGTTATCACGACAAAGCATACAGGAAGTACAGTGGCCACAGACAGGAAATCAATATCCGGCTTCCTGTGATTGGAGAGGTGCTGCTGGGTTGCTGACTAACTGGCTAATTACCCTTCGCCTTGCACAATGTGATCTGAACACTGTGCTCGGCCCAAAAATGGAGAGCACCAATGGCAGAGAGGGGAGTTGTTTGGGTGGTGTGCATGACAGACAGCACAGTTCAGCACCTCAGGAAATTGGGCCTATAACATTTCCAAGCTAAGAGCACATACAGAAAGTGGACTAAAGAAATATTACAACACAATACCTCTACAGGAAATACCAATTAGGTGTCTGTAATATTCACAAAGTGGAAATGCGCTATCAACATAAAAGGAGCTCTGAGCAGGATGTGCTTCTCATAAAACTTCAATCTCAGAGCATCTTGGTAGCCAAATCGTTACAGTAACCCAACTTGGTTTTCAATTTCAAAGGCTTTAACTCTCTATATAAGCTACTTTCATGCACCCAATGTATATTTATATAGAGAGGGTAGTGCTATAAATAAACTGCCAGTTTGCAATTTATGCATACAACCTAGTCTCTACAGCACTCCTTTGACAATTCAATCTCAAAGGGACTACGATAAACTCTGGCAAAAGGTTTTAGTAAAAAAAAAAAGTCACATAAGCCAGCAGACTGTAAATTTCACTTATTATTTATTTACTCATTATTTCTTTTTAATGTTATCATGCAATACTCATTCTAACAGTTTTAGGCCACAAACCTACCCTGCATCATGCTTCTGTAAGATGTGTCAGTAATGGCGTAGATGTGAGGTGGCATTTCATGCCTCTTCTTGCCCTTGTACATGTCAACAATCTCCTCTGAGTAGATGGGCAGGTTCTTGTAGGGGTTAATCACGACACAGAAGAGACCGGAGTATGTCTGCAGGATGGAAAGAGGTGGAATTTAAAAACAACTTGGCCATGAACACAGAAGTAGAAGAATTGACGACACCAGAGGAAGAGAAGGATTTTGTCTTAAATGGGATAGATAAAATTATTTAGATCATATCCATATATTGGACATGTAAAAATACAATGGAGGTTTCCCATCCCCCATCAACACTGAACTGAAGGTTTCACTTGAACTCTGATTTGTTATCACCTTACATTATGTAATCTCAACCCCACCCTATGCAGGTTTAAACTGATGATTGACCTTACCATTGCAGAACTACAGATACTTGACAGACTGGCTGACTCATATCTCAGATCTAGTTTGCTGAAATAACTTTTTTGCTTGGAGGACAACATTAAAACCCTCCTCTATTCATTTCTATAAACTCCACTAAATCATTTCTTTTGCATATCTAGATGTGTTTCTCCTCCTTTCATACTGATTTTTTTTCCTCTGGGCTGCATTCCTGTACTGTCCTCCCTACATCTCTGTATTGGGCACATCTCCCACAGTTGTACACCAGCTCTCTCTTGAGAGATGATCAACCTAACAACTAAAGAGCCTGGAGGCACTCTAACCAACCGTAGCTTGGATCTCTGGAGGGAGGGCTTTGACTGTGTTGATGTGACCGGGTCACACCCAGAGTCAAAGAGACCAAATCACTCCCAGCTGAGCACATGGGGATAAATAACATAAATTATGGCAGCAATAATAGCAGTTAAAACATGATTTACATTCCATGTCCATCTCTGCAAAAACTGGATGCTGGAGGCCCTCCTTCCCATCCCTAACGCTTTCTAAACTCTGGACTGCATTGTTCCCTGCAGCTTCCTGTTTACAACATAACTCCAAACACGGAGAGAGGGGAGAGAGCAAAGACCAAGAGCAAGACCGGAGAGACAAAGGGGAAAAGAGTGCACGGGAGGATAGCCTGCATTCCATGAGTACATGGGAGTATGTTCATAGATTGCATGCTTTCTTTGCAGTGACAATTTGCACACAATAGGTTGTCTTGAACAATGGGGCTTAATGAGATAATTAGGAGGTTGGACAGGGAGATAAATTGGTTTGGAGACTAGCCATGGCATATTGTTTTCTATAAGCCAGTGGGGATTTCATAACAATTAAAAAGGAAAATGCTATGAACTGCAGCAATGGGACCAAGTTATCCTGATAACTGGTTGGTGGACAAGCACATAAAAAAATAGTAGCAATACAATGCTACAGTGTCCATGACTGCATAATACTCACATATATGAGACCAGAGTAATATCTCTCCTTCAGGTTGTGCAGCACAGAAGCCTCGTTCAGGCAGGTGAGCTCGGCCATGTCCTCAACCTTGCTGAATTTGGGAGGGTTCATCTTCTGGATGTCATCCTTGTTCACCCTGATCTTCTTCCCGGAGTCTGCCAGCTCGACCACACATTCGTCTCCACGTTCCTCCTTCACCGAGCCGGCCTCGAAGCCAAGGCGCTCTGAGGGTACCCATACCAGCTTCTTGGTGGCCCAGTCAGCCTGTGCCAGTGGATTGTTGACCAGATTGCGATCCACGTACAGGAATTTGTCTGCGGCGGACATGGTGGCTGTGGATGAGAGAGAGTGTTTATGATTAGTGCTGGGACAGAATTCAAACACGAAAAACTATAAATAGACTAAGTCTGATTATCGTTTAAATATGCCTTTTTCATCACTACATTAAAACCATTTATTTTTATAAAAAAAATAAATAAATAAAACTACACATTTTTATAATATACAGTAGAAAAAAAGGCATGGTGACAAAAAGGTTTTGTTTAGAGGACCAGACCTTTGCTACCATGCTTTCCTCACATGCAATCTCTGTGGAATGCAAAGGTCACTACTGATGAGATGTACAACAGGAAGAGACTGCTCCAGTTCGGCCAGAGCAACATAAAACACAAGCATGTCAAACAAGGCTCCGTGTTACTTCTTGGCCAACTGCTGCGAATACTTAAATCAAATTTCCAGCTGCTGGACCATCTGGGTGAAAGAAACATTTGCCCAAGATCACAGAGATTTAAGTTTATCTCAAAACAAAGGTGAGTTTGCCTGACGGGTCCAAACACAACTATCTTTTTGTTGGTGGGAAGGCCTGTGAGTGAGCATGTCTTTGTTGCAGTTCCTAATATTTGGCAAGACCTGTTCAGAGGGGGAAGGAGGGGGGTTGACTGTGGGTGATCTTGGACAGATAGTGTAAATCTCTGCATGACGTATGGTCCTTATCAACCAGAATGCAGTAACTAAATCAGGAAACAAAAGTCCCTTCTGTGCATTTTAGGGTTCATCTGATGCAGAAAAAAACACAAAGATAAAGGATCAAAGATGAACGAGTGAAAAACAAGCTTTGTTTAAACACATTTTTTTTGTCTGCAACACAATCATTGTGTTCTTTGTAATTTAATGTTTCTGGTATTCTCAAGAAGTGATGGTGTGTTGAGTGCTTCTCAGTGACTTTTCTTGATGTAGTAAACAACTGTATTTACTTGCTGTATTTACTTTAACTGTATTTACTGTTTCTGTAGGTAAACAGGAGTAGGCACTCGCACCCAAACCAAAAAGGGACAGGTACGGGTTCAAAAATGAGCAAAACAAAAAATAAGCAAATGGCTCATACACACTGCAGGGCTCCAATTTCTGCTGATCTCATGCATCAGGGTAGTGATGTTTCGTGCAACACAAGTAAGCTTGCCTTGTCCCACATTTTCATACTCTCAGTGAAGACTCATTTCAATCACCTTTGCTTCCCTTTTTGGTTGGTACCAACTGATTGCATATTTTGCAGACCGTTTTAATCTATGCTTTGTCAACTCGGAGATATCCATACTAAACTCATAAAAATCATTGTTGTGTGCAACTTTGTGCTCTGCCTGTTCAACAGGTGTTTGATATATAGATCACACTGACTCCCTTTTGTTGGATTTATGGATAATGAGCACCGCCGTCCCTTACCAGTCTATTTCATTCTCTTCACTGTGGGTTTTACTGTGAAGTTACTGATGTCCACTCTGAAAGCAGCCCTACCCTTGTGCAAGCGGCAACACAGAGAGCAGAAGCACAAATCGCTTTCGTTCCCCTGCCTTGCGGTAGGAAATGGTAATGTAGTCTGACATGCAAAACAAAACCTGCAGTCTGTTGCGGTGTTTCCCCTACTGTGATAGGCTGTCAGATCCATCTATAGAGTGAAAATAAAGTTTATCAGTGTTAGATATAAATTTTATCAATTCTGTATCCAGATTGTTTTATCATTCAGCCCTAACTGCAATCTTCACCTCAAATATTCCTCTTTATAAAATACTGTATTGATTCTGAAAAACACTCATTTTTTTGAACGCAAGCTAATTACATGCAAAGACTCATGGCCACGGGTCAACTGATGCTAGGCTATAAAGGTCACAGTGCAGGAAAATCTTTCCAATTCCTAAAAGGTTTCTGCAGTGGAAACAGGGCCACTGATGAAGTATCTTGCAATTCCGTGTGTTGAAAAAGGCACCCAATGATCAACATTGTTTGCAGGCCAAAACCAGAAATTTGTAGAAAACTTTCCAAGAAGCTTCTACAAGTGTTAAGAAAGTCAACACGTACTGTGCACTTGAAACAATTTACATATCATGCACTGATTTAATATAGTCCTCAAAGTGCACAAATGATTTTTCTCGGCATGTTGTGCTGCAAAGGTTGATGAGTAGATTCCGGTGAGAGTATAACTTAAACTAAATTAAGCTTCTCATAAAAGTTGTAGTTCACTGAAACAAATGGCTGACATTAAATGCTTTGTGTGTGGAAGTTTTATATCAAACACGACCACACTGTCAATTGTAAACAATATCGTGTATAGGCATATAAAAGACAAGTCCTGCACAAACAGTTCTTGCTTTAATACACTTCTGAAAGCTCACACACAACATCTAGTTGACAAGGCGTGCTGCGGTTTAACCCATATACAAAGTGACTAGACAAGTTTAACCAGTATTCAGAGAGCCATCTTGCCCAACTTAAGTCAATTCTTGGAGCTTAGCTGAACATGGTGTACTTTCACTGACACCAAACTACCATTTTAATTATTGTTCCAGAACAGCAGGAGCATGACATGAGGCCATCAACTCCCACAGAATACTGAGAGCTGACCCCGAGAGATTTGTTTGCATATGCCATGTTGTTTGTAATATGCAAATACTACAGAAATCACAGTAAAGGTCGGGTTCAGTCCAGTCTTGTATTTATCTTGATGGCTGAAATATTATAGCGAAAGTGTTTCACATGTCCATGAGAGTCTTTTAGAATTGCAATACTGTCCAGGGGGACAAGACTCTGGTGCCAAATTCTCATGCTCAACATTATAAAACACATACACAACAGTGCAGAAAATACTTGCACTGGATCCAAAAATAATAGTTTTTAAAAAAAGATGTACATTTCAACAACTGAGAGAAAACAATGATCGTGCAAGCTTGTGTTTCCCCGTCTTAATTATAGACTTTTATTTTAAACCAACCAAATTTTAGGAATTTGCGTTTTGAGGAATTGTGACCAGTGTGGCATTTTGGTCAGGCTGTCCTGAATACCATTTTTGGGGCTTTGAGACTTCACTTTTGCCTCTTTGTTTGTCCTGAATACTGATTTGAATGTTGATTACCATGATAATGATAGATGCTTTGAAGCATTCAGGTCAGCCCCATATTTCTCTACTACAAAGTTTAGACACTGGCCATAATATACATATTTAAATTATATTTATCAACAATGTGAATATTGGCTAATATAGGTCTAAGCTAGCTCGGCTCGATTTTAGATAACTGCTAAAAAAGAATGCTGCAAAAACCCATCAAATGCTCTTGACAAAATAAAAAATAACAGCATAACAGCAATCTCAACAATAGCAAAAAAAAAATAAAATAAATAAGTAACAGACCCCTGAGAATCTTTAAGGGCAAGTAAAACGGGGCTGTCAGTTCTGTGTGTTCCAGCACATTAACCCTGATCTGTGAGAAAGAAAGCAGAGGGAGCGAGCCATTCTTCTCATGACCCCTGCCTCCCTCCATCCTCTAGCAACGCTCTGTCAGGCTGTGCTACAGCTGACGTCCATCACTGCTCACCCAACTTCCAAACTCATCTCTTGTGTGCTGACCCCATCCTGTAAAAGAACGTGGGGCAAATTAGTCCTGCTATACTTCTCAGCTGGCTCCACCGTCCCCAGTCTGCCTTTAGACACCCTCCTCCTCCAACCCACCCTTCTGTTTATCCAGTCTTTTCAGGGTCACATTCCTCCCATACTCACCCTTTATCAGGGAGAGACAGCAAGCAAAGGCATTCCACAAATTTCTATCCTCTATGCCTCCCATCCCTCTCAGACCTATTCTCTGGCTTTCCTTCCTGTTTTTGCGCTCACCTTATTCCCATCACATCGGCAAGTCACGGGTTGTCTTCAGGGGTTTCATCACTCAGGGGACATCAGCATCACCTCGCACTGGCAGCACACCCATAGCTGCATAGACTTAACAGACCTGAGCACCCTCAATCCCTTTCTGTACATGTCCAAGTATGTTCTCATACTCCTTTAAAACTTACTTCACTTCAGCATGTTTAGATCAGTTGGCCCCACACGGGGCTGAATATAAGCCATGACTGATTGTAATCCCAGTAGCTTTGTTGTTTGGCAAAAACAAGATGTGAAATAGAACAGTTTGAACACGCCCAATGCTCTAATGTTGCCTTAGCCTGCTATGTTTTAAGATTTTCACCAAAGTGCAAGGAGACATGTTGGCCACCATGAAAACAGATTCTGAAACACTGGTAACAAATACACACACCATCTGTTCATTAAGTCAAATGGGTGAGGTACTTATCGCTGTAAAGATGGATTAATAAAGGCAATCATCAAAAAAAATTGCAAAACATTTAAAAGTTTTAGAAGCAGAGAACATTTGGTGTTTTTGCTGGAAATATGACTTTAATGATTATCACAATAGTTGCCAATTAATTTTCTGACAATTAACTAAGCGTTTCAGCTCCAATTTGAACATTGTAGTAAAGTCTGTTGATATCTGCGTCAGTCCGTGTCACAGACTTGCATGTGTCACAGATCACTCAGTGACACACTTCAAATTGCCTCTCTGGAGAGTGGCATGAGGACTAAAATTACTCGAATAGCTATTCTAGTTTGACAAGCGCTGTTCTATATTGAAAGTGGAAAGATGAGGGAGAAAAAACTCCCATCAGACAATTTTAGACCTAGGCCTTCCCATGTGGAGGGTGACAGTTATAGTAAGACATGGATGTTGACGTGACTTTGAGATAAAACAACATGCTTTAACATGCACCATGCCCACCCCAGCTTGGCTCAGGTTCCTGCTAACGCCCTGCCAAGTCCTCCATAATCCTATAAGGATTGAGGCATTCCTGATTCCTTGTCACTGTGCAACATTGCTTGGCTGTGAAAGCATTCACAAAGTATTCTGTTGAGACCTATTTATGATGAGATTAACTGGTCTAAATATTCGTAATAATGATTAGTCATTAACTGACCACATAGCAGTAGGCAGAACACACAGTCACCTGGAAACCAACTCTTGGCAAAATCTCTAAAATTTATGAAACCTCACTGAGATGCCATTAAAGTCTTATGTATAAAAAATTCCAAATCAAAACAGAGTTTGTAGTCTCCTGTCAAAGCAACAGTCTACTTCCAAGAGGAAGAGGGACCATGAAAGAAATAACACAAGGAAGAGAACACAGGCCAGTTTTAGAAAGCGGCCTCATCATCACAGAGAGCAGAATGTGGTTTCAAAAAGGAAGTAACACAGTAGCCAGCAGTCTGAGAAAGAGGTGGAGGAGGAACGAGGACAGGAGAGGAAAGGGAAGAGCTGCAGAGCCTCCTTTCCAGTCCCGGTTGTCCTGTTTAGAAAGCAGGTCAGCCTTAGTCTTTATAAAACTGAGGCCATCCATCCATCAGTCAGACTCCCTCATTCCTTTCCACCTCACTGGCTTTCCCTGAGTTACTGTAAAAACCAGGAGTCGTGACAACCTCTACCACAGCATGACCATGTACAGGCAAACCCTCTTGCGCCAGCTAAATTGAACCTATAAACCAGCTGTACTGTGTTGACCACCCCATTGACAGGAATATTAATAGAACGACAGCAAAGTCAATAAAACTGCTCACACACCAACTGCATCCCATCACAATATCCAAGCTAGTTTATGCAGTGCCACATCTCCTCGTCCTCAGCTGTCCTGCTCAGACTGTGGATATTGTTTTCCATCGCTATCACTCTTGTCTGTTTGGCTCCGACTGTTTACATTATGCTTTCCAACAAATACCCCATCTCTGTTTTTAGTGTCAAACCCTCCCAGGTCTTGGCTATATCACTTTTGTCCAACTCGCAGACCAAAGATCTACTGATGGTGCGGTCGGTCTCTCATGAAGCTGAGAGTGTGTGCCAGAAAGGGGACTAGGAAGGTACAGAGTCAGTTAAATTTCCTTATGGGCTCACACGTCGGCTCTCCCCTTCACCCTCCTTCTCTGGAAGTGGGAAGGGTGGGGCAAGGACAAGAGAGGGGAGGAAAGAGGAAATGACAAACTAAGAAAACTATTTTGCCATTTGTGGAACTTGTTGTGTGTGAGTCTTTCAAGGAGGAGGGAAGGTGGCGTTTTCTTGAACACATGCTGAGTGGCTCTGTGGACCGAGAAGTAAATTAAGCCCTTGCTGGAAAATAATCGCACTGCATGACAGACCTACATCACTTTCCACATTGCTTTTCACATTCCGGGCCCAACCAGGATTCAATTTCACTTTCAACTCTTAAGCTAGCCAATGCCAACTACCATTCACAACTCAAGACCCCTACTAGGTCTTACTTAAAGCCCTCAGCATCTCATCTACACCTTTTACCTTTCAGCTGTGCTCCAACAGCCCCATCAGATGAACCTCAGTACCCCTTCATTAACACAAGCCCTGTACCAAATGTGTTCATTTGAACTGATTTAAACAAGATCAACAATTTTATGATATAAAAGCAGATATAATAGAATATCAATAATCTAATACAAGTGAACGGTCAATGATCCTTTTCACACCTACCTTGTTTGGTCAGAGACAACACTATAGTTTTAAAAGCTCCAACACACAATGATGCACACAAAACAGCTTTGGTATGACAAGAAGAGTTGGTTTCAGTCTGGGTCAAACGGGATCAGTTCTTTTTCTAGTTTGAAAACACTTTAAATGGTTCTGTCTTTCCACATAATTATACAAAGCTCTGACAGGCTTTTGCCAGAACTTTTAATTTACAAAACTTCTTGATGAAAATGTGAAACACCTACATAGCTGCTTTCAATGATAATATGACATGCAAGTGCAAATATCAAGTCATGCATTTTCAGCTATGTTTAAAAATTTTGTATCACATCTGTTTTCCTATTTCAACCTTTTGTCCAATGAGTCAGTTAAGTTAATTGAATTGAACAATTAAGCCAAGTGACCAGGGAGGACAAATAATTGGAAATAGGACATTGGTCTGATAACCACATCGTTTTCAGGGTCATGGAACGAATTCCACAGCTATCTGATTGCACCATTTAATGCACAACTGACTGGTTATTCGACAAAACAGGGCTGATAGAGCACTGGACACCCCGTCGGTATTGACCATTAGATAAACAGTTAGATGATTACGTAAACCTTTTAACAGGCAGTGAAAGAATGCGAAGGGGAGTTAAGATACACATTTCAGGTTGTCAGCAACACTATTCTGGGGAATGCTGCGCTGGCACAGCATTTATTTCAGACAGACCCAGTGAAGAAAATCTGCTATTACTACTTTCCTTCTGCTCAATTCTCATTATATTCATCCTGCCATTCAACCTATCATTAGACAGCCCCCACCCCCCACCCCACTTCACCCTTTTTGATTACTGTGTGACTTGTTTTGGCCATATCATTTGATATCTGTGCCTCAGCCACTCCCTTTGAGTCACTCAAACACGATACAAGGCTATCTCATTTAAACAATCATCTTGTCAAACAATGCACTCATAGACCTCGGAGAGCCATGTACTAGACAACGTGGACATATGGTGTGCAATACAATTTGGACAGATATAGGAATAAAATATCCATGGTTCAAAGTTCACAGTGCGAAAGGGAGTTGAAAGTGTCTCAGGCAAATGGGTTACGCAATTTCTAGACTACTAACCACCTCTCTGGGGAGTCACACACCAGGTGTGTCACTCACACACACACACACACAAACACACAAACACACACACACACACCCAGCCATGGACAAAGTCTGTTTTCTGATATGTACAGTAATACAGCTGTGCTTTACCACAATCACCACCCTACTGTTTTAAGGTTAATATTCCATATAATATGTAATATGCGTCTCTGAACTTTTGAATAAGTGCATGGTTTTACAGCACATTTCTATAACCATCATTATTAATAATAAATCAAATGCATTGGAGAGTGTTCATAACATCACTCAAATGACTACCAACTAGAATCATCTTATAAAAACTTATTTCTACAGGGGAGTTGCATAGGAAAATTAAGAGCCAGGTGCTATGTATCATGTTATCATGAAACTGGACTAGACTGTAGGTCACTAATGACGGAGTATTACATCATCATCTGTGCCACAGAAAAAAGCAGTATTATCTTCTGAGCCACAAGTAATCACCACGGGACATGGCATCTCAACACGTCCTTTATGTGTGTAGTCCCAGTCAGATTGCAACCATTTCCTGGTATTGTTGTGTTCTATTGAACCCTACAGGTGCGTGCTGAGAGAGGGAGGGTGGAGGAAAGAACGGGGTGGTGGCAAAAAAAACACAACGAGAGGAAGAGGTAGGGGAAGGGAAATGCAGGAGAACAGAAAGGAACAGAGATCAACAAGAAATGTCCAATCAGCAGACTGATGCAACAAGAAAATGTAAAAAATAAAAAGCAGTGAAAGGAAATGGAAAACCCACAACAGACACAACAGAAGATATATCCCTGTGCCCAGTGAGTTCAACCATTCTAACTAAGGCAACTTAATTATGCTGTTCATGTCAACCAGAAGAAATATTTTTGGGCAGAACAGATCAGACATCTGAGGACAAAAAACAGTTTGAAAGAGCTGAATTAAAGGCCACCATTCATGATATATGGCACAATGCACAGACAGCACCTACAGTTCGGCTGCCAGTTGAATTGTGTTAAGATGGATACTGTCTGCATCACAAACTTTCTGAAATAAAAAGAAACAGACTGTCTATTTCTGGATCCACAAGCGAATTTCATCGACTGCTCAATATAACTACATACAGAGAAATGCTCAGCTCTGCCACGGTTAGCAGAGATTCTTAACGGTCTGCTCTCTCACTGGGATGTTTCGGCTGCATGAATGAATATCAGCTGACTGTGTAAGAAACTAGGATACGCATGACACTTGTGCACAACCAGTCGTCAACAATGTATTACTAGTATCAAGTATTACTGGAAAATGCACAAGTAATGTACTCCGAAAAGAAAAGTGTGTAGAAGGACTGAGCTTTCACTGTTCGTTAATCTTCTAAATATAAGTTAGTTAGTTAATCTTCTTAATATTTTGATTAATATGATTTCTTGAGTCGATTTCCCCATTAATTTACTTAAAAATAGCTTGTGTTGTTCAACCAACAGTCCAAGAAGATATTTAACTTACAATCATTTAAAAATTGAGGTAGCCATAAATATATATATGAGGAGCTGTTAGGGGGCGAATTTCTAGCATCTTTGCTTAACAAAATAACCAACAATTAATTGATTACCAAAGTTGTTTCATATTTATTTTCTTTCAATTAACTAATTGACTCAGATCTAGCTCATATATAGCACTTTGTTGGAACTTTCCCAGCCTGTCTACCAGCTAGGAGTTTCTCTTCTTAAGACAACTGAGCCTATGAATGCAGTTGGGTCACACACACACACACACACACACAAAAGATAGAAGATTTGAAATACCTCACATTTGCTAAAAGAACCATGAGACTTCATACCAGAAACCTGCTGTGGGTTGTAGTCTAGGAGGCCGTGTCACACTGCCCTCCCCACGCTGCACTCTCATTTACAACAAAAGTAAGAGGCCTGCAAGTAATCTGTCTGTGCAAGGACAACCATCCTTCAGTGAAATCCAAACATACATATCATTTTGAGAGGACAGCCGTGCATACCAGCTCCCTGTCACATTTTAAGGTATCTGTGTGTAATTTTGTCTACCCTACAGTGCAAAACTCTCCCTGGGGGCCACGAGTATGGACGCTGCTGACACACGAATGATGGAATGTAACAATCTCTGCAGGGGGCTCCACAACAACTCTGAAACTGGCAATAAGCGAGAGGAACTGGCCTCCAGAGAAGCAGTTGCACAATACATTGCTGCTGGGGCTTAATTCATGACTCAAATGCAGTGAGAGGATATGACACACTACATGTCACCCAGTATGCCCCTTTAAGGCTAGGTATCCACTGAAACATCTTTCTGTCAAATGACAGTAGCTGTTCTATGTAGGAGTGGAGGTGCATCATCTGGAGAAATGTCACCATGAGGGAAGACTTTAATAATATTTTTTTTTTAAAAAAGCTTACATATATCCACACGCCAACACACATGCCTGTTTGAATAGTTCAACTATTGTAATTACTATTTCAACATTAACCATCATTTCCACAATCATTGCTACGCCTGAATAGCAAAAAGTTATTAATGTGGTAAACTCACACTGTGGTTTAATAGCATCTTGGCAGCAAACACCATCTGAATACAAGTATGGTTCTGATTACTACAGATGAGCGCACAGAGGTGCTGACTCACTCTCTCTGAGACCACTAACACTTTGTAGCAGGTTTGGGTGAAGGCACACTAGCGCTGGAAAGGCTTTGGTGCATAGTCTAACTTGGGGTTGAATTCAGTCAGCCACACAACGTGCCATAGTGAAAATCAGTCCGACATGTAAGCATACCAGAGTCTGTTTGCTTGCCAGAGTGCAAACACTGTGATGTGCCATCTAAAAGAGCAAGCACAAACTGTACTGACAGAGCACAAGACCTCTATAGGTGCACACTGGCACAGCATAGATACGCCTGATGAGAAGCAGGGAATCTGGGCAAACTAATATCAAAGGAAAAAGTTTTTCCTCATCCACAATCTTTACACTTTGTCAGAAACTTTTAATGTTTTCAACTAAAACATTTCCCCAACTTTCTGCTTGTATTTTATTTACCTGATATCATCATTTGACTTTTCCATATTGGTATTTTAAAACTGCTAATTTGGTCTACTCTGTATATTCAGGACTCATTTGTCTGTAAACCCTGGAGGAGGGATGCCTTCTCTGTTGCTCTTCCTGCAGTTTCTTCCTTTTCACCCAGTTGAAGGTCTTCTGTGAAATTTTATTTTATCTTGATCAAAAGTCTAAGATTCAAGGTTGTCCAGTGTTTTATAGTTTGTGAAGCGTGCTGAGGCAAATGCGTAATTTGTAACTTGGCTTGATATTGATACACCCCATAAAAATCACCATGGAAAATGCTCATATACCCTAGCTACTGTTCATTGCTGTGCAGTGCACTGTAATTAGATGACAACCCTGATCATTTTCAGCTGGCTTTCTTGTGTATTTCAGGAATCATTCAGGCTAAAATGAGGCTAATTGATATAACAAACACCATTCGGAAACAAAAAATTCAAATGCCCAATCCTGAGCTTCTGACTTATCTGTTCAACACTACAATTTTGGCCACGTCTCTCTCTCTTTCTCAATATTACTTACAATTTTGTCCCATTCATTTGTTCGTTCTTGCTACTAAAAGTCGAAGGAAAGCATAATGAAGATAGCCTGCTGTGCATGTCCCCTCCACTGCATTAAATCTGTCAAATTTCCCGGTATGTTGGCAGCAAACGTATAAAGACGGAAAGTCACAGTGTGCACAGACGTAAAGAAGACACGCTGGTCTAGAGGTTGAGCTGATCGGCGGCGGAAAAGCACAGTCTACCGGTGGACCACTGACGTCATGCAACCAGCCAGACATATCACTGGCCACACACAGCGTCTGCTTCTGGCCGCTACACACCAAAAAGTTAGACCCAACCACAAATTAATCATACACCTTCCAGTGTCCCGGTCGGAGCCGCAGTACAGTGTAGCCTAATTTCACTCTTATTTCATTTCCGTCACACTTGAACTCGAACTCTTCACCGGCCTCATCTGAAACTCATTCAAGCGAATCACTTCCTGCCTCTACCGTTATGGCTTTTAGCTTCTCGCCAACTGCCACAGTGCTGATGCTGTTTTTTTTTTTGAACGATCTCACAATTCGCACGCATGAACGTATATTGAACAAAACATTATATGAAACAGAGTGTTGTAAAGTCAATGAAACCTCTGATTAAATCTGTTAATGAGGTCCCACTCCACCCAGCGCGGTTGCTGAATTTGCAGCAGTGAACTAGCAACGGTGCTTCCTGGTTCACTGCACTTGCCGAAGTGACGGGCAGATTGAATGAGTTATGAAAAGAGTACGCGGAAAGAGCATGGCGGACAAAAGTGTTCAAGCTGGAAATATTACCTGCTTTTTGGGTGCAGGGCGCCTTTCAGAGGGTGGCTAACAATAACCGGGTGGCTCAGTCAGCGTCGCCGTAAGTCAAACTTCTTTTCCTGTCGACAGCAGCTTCGCAGAGAGTTCAAGCTAAACTACAGTGCTCGTTTCCTCCCTCTCTTTCTCTACTTCAGTCACTCTTTCTATCTTTTTTTTCTCTCTCTCCTGTTTCCTTCTGCCCTCCCTCCTCCGCTGGCTGCTCACTGGTTCGCGTAATTTCACTCAGTACGTAGCCCGCGGGAGCTGGGGTGCGGTCCAGGACGAGGCGGTTCCAGTCGGAATGTGCCGCCCCTCTGGCCAATGGCAGCCGCGCTTTGATAATCCACGCACTTTGGGCCAATCGTTTCATCCATGACTGGAAGGTTGACAGCCACTGGGCAGAGAAAGGGGCAGAAAAAAAACTGAACTTGAAAGAGTTGAGAGGAGGGCGGGGGGTACAGATAAAGCTGTGTTTAATGAGAAAGGTATGTGCATACTAAGGATTTTTATGACCATATAAGTACCAGGCACTCTCAGGATGGACTGCATCATCCAGGGTCTCGCTCATGTGTCAGCAGGGTCAAGTCTGAACACTGTCTGCTTTGAAAACAAACGGGAGCGATGCTGCAACTGTTCAATACTATTTCAGCTGCCAAATATCAGACAAATATCAGACTTGTCTGGAAAATTCTATACTGCTACTCATACTAGTAAAGTGTAGTTTTACATGAAATACTTTAATTTCACAGATAAGAGTATTTTAAAAACTGAAGCAAGAAACTGCACACTTGCCTTTGTCTGACACTGAAATCAAGATATACTGTATGTTTTTAATAGGTTTGATAGGTTTATATATCCATGTAAATGGAGGTCAGAGGTCAGCTGCAGAAAAACACCAATGGAGCTGATAAGGATTTAATGTCTGGCAGGCTTGTTATTGGCCTATAGGACCTTGAGCTTCTCAAATCTGACCAATTTAAAACACTTAGCAATCATGACACTGTTAAAAATAAATAATTTCCCCCCACTAGCCTCTGTTTATGCCAAGGAATTCAAAATATTTAATATAAATTTTCTTAATAGAGACAAACTATTCTTGCTTGTCTTAATTCTTAGACGCAAATGATTTGTGTGATGTTTTAGCAAACTGTATAGAAATGTTTATAATCATTTTCACATAGAAGTTTACAATATAAGGACAAAACACTGAAACAATATAAAACATTCTTAACCTAACATGTCGTAAGAACTCAGCACTCATGTGGATATGCTAGTTTGATTGTGAGAGATTTACTAGATTTATTTTACATTTAAATGTACCAGTGCATCTCTCAGATAAAGGATTAAATCAGGAGACCTAATGAGATATGAAGTGCTGTACAGTTATGTGATTTACTCTTGCAGGTTCCCATCACTCAAACAGGTAAGTCTAGATTCATGAGCAGACATGTTAACTCCTCATGGGAACTGCTCCAGGTGATGATCTAACAAGTGTGAGAGAGGAAAACACTTGTTCAGTCTTCAACTTAACATTTGTTGTTCTAGGCTCTTCAAAAGGCTCGACTTGTCTTGGTGAAATATATGCAGACGATAGAGATGGAGAGAACACGTTCAAAATGAAATCAAATACAAAACAATGGATACGTTTGTTTAAATGAATGAAGAAAATTAGGACCAAAAAGAGAGAAGTGTGGCCCTGGTTTGAAAGAGGAACGAGTGGTGGGATGGTGCATGAAAACTGAGTAGAAAGAAAGGGACTAGTGAAATGATGGATGTTCAGATGAAAGTGCTGCGGTGCTATTGCCAAAGTCTACACAGAAGAATGGAAACAGCACAAGGTGAACCTGTTTACTTCAAATATATTCAGATTGAGTGATCTGAGCCCAGTTTGCCGAGTGGAACAGAAAGCACACAGCCAGTGCATGTGCCAAACCAGCGGGGAGACATAAGCAACGGAAAAGGATTATTTTTTACTTTCTCAGTGTGTCATAGATTGAACATCAACAAAATGAGAAGGAAAGGTTGTTTAGAGCATGGACTCCTACCATATGGGGGGCACTAAATGCATTTGCCAGGGGGTTCATTGAAAGATTGTAGGAGCTCAGTGCATTTTAAAAGAATTTAAGATTTGATTAAAAAATAAATATCTATTTTTTGAGTCAGCTGTCACAAGGTTAGGTTTTTCAGAAGAAAGAAGAAAGAAAGAAAGTGACATATTTTGTCATTGGAGGGAACTCACTCCAACGAAATTTGTGCTCTGCATTTAACCCACCCAAGTGACGTGCACAGACACACAGCAAACCCAGGGCAGTGGGCGACCACGTGCAGCGCCCGGGGAGCAGTGGGGGTTAGGTACCTTGCTCAAGGGTACCTCAGCCATAGACACCGGTACGGGGAATCGAACCAGCGATTACGGGTAAGGCTTACCGGTTACGGGTCCGACACCCTAACCGCTGATCCACGACTGCCCCAACCTTCAGGCAAGGTTAAGAATAAAAATGAACTTACATGAAGCATTAAAGGAAAAGGTTGAGAAGGCCTGTTGGATAAATAACCAATAATGATGAATAAATGGTTGAAGTGACTAACTTATAAGGGAAAATGAGACAATATTAAACTGTCTATTTGACAGACTTTGACCACCTGAAATGTATTATTATTGCATGAAACTCACTGTGCATGAAACTCATTTTATTTTTATTTTTTAAATTTTTTTTAAGCATTACTCAAATGAAAGTTTTTTTGGGTGGTGATGATTTATATTCGTCCATCAATTTCATAGTCCACCCTGACATTGTCTTGTGTATTTGAGCACCAAAACAGTGTACTGTTCCTTTAAGTGACACGACAAGAAGTAAATCACACGATTTAAAAGTGCAAAGAAGACAAATTCAAATGGTGAGTTTTGATTTTCTTGTAGAACATCTTTTCTGCATTTTCAATTCAAAACCCTCTCTGTTGAACATAACATATCCATCCAGTCACTCAACACACATTTGTATGAAACATGACTTTTCTTTCGGGTGCTTCATGCTAAGCTTGGTGTTAGCTCTATCCAAAGAGAGAATTTTGGCCACATTACTTTGAATATTTTCACCCAGAATGTGAATGATGTGCTAAAAAATTTGAAAAAAAAAGTTCTAACATGAAACACGAAATTCCACACAGATTTATATCAGACATCATAAAAATTCCAAAGGCCAATCCGATCTGTTTCCATGGAATCACCTTTATGCAGCTAGTCGCATGAAGGCAAACTTGACGTAACCAACCTAAACACTGCATCAAAAAATATTACAAGCTACTTTGTGTAGTTTATGGTGTTAAATAATGTCTAGTATGAAATCACTTAAAATGAGCATATTTGGAACATAACAGATGGTGCTGAGGTACTTGAGTTCACATCTTGCGTGGTGTGAAACCTCCAGTTTAGAGGAACTGTAAAGATTATACACTCAGACAGGTGAAAGTTTGACCCCTTGATGTTTTATCTTTCCCTCTACACTTACGGGTGATGCCAGATAAGAAACAGGAACATAAAACAGATGTAGCGCTCCTGAGGTCCAGGGACAAACAACTTTTGGCAAGACCTGATGCAGTTATGGCCTCTGTAGGTGATATCAACAACTACACATTCAGCACACCACAGAAGCCAACTCTTCTGCTGACTTACCCCAAGAAGTCACATCACAACAGGGCCTCAGGCATGCCAGGCATCCACAGACAAACACAGGAAAAACACATTTTCTGTTCAATGTGTGATTTATGTTCACCATGTGTCATTATGAGAGGAATGCGTCTGTGTGTTTTCCTATACGTTTAGCAGCTGGGCATCACATGTATGCAGAGCAAAACATTGAACGTTCAGCACGCCTGCCTGGAAAATTCAATAAACCTCACGCTGTCTCCCTCGATGAGATGGATGGGAAATATCCGATATTTAAACTGAGAGTTCAGAGGTCACTCTGTCACCCATTACTTGAGCAGCACCAGATGTATAGAGGAGAGAGGAGCAGGAGGAGAATGAGAGGGAGTCACTTAAAATAGAATAAATATTAAAATAAACTTTAATTCAAAGCAAGTTTCGACTCAACAAAATGGTCAGATGTAATAGAATCCACATGTTGAAAAAGTACAAGATTTACACAACAATGGCACAAGACACAAAACAAACAGAGCTGGGCACAGAAAGAAATGTGGGATTAAAAAGCAGGCATGAATTACCAAATATGGACACTTCTGACCTCACCATCTCCCTCCCTCTCGCTGCCTCCCGCTCTCCTTTTCACCGTGACCTAGTCTCTCTCTCTTTTTCCTTCTCTTGGTTGTAATAGCAGCAGGGTGTGTCTGTAATTCAGGGTGTGTAAAGCCATTATATCATCCAGTCAGAAAGAAAGAAAGAGACCCATTCAGGGACAGCATGTTAAAAGAGTGGCATGTTAGCTCACTGACCACTCTCGCTGTGTAATTACTTGTGTGAATTCACATGTGTGGGCATTCACGCTTGAGAGTCTTTGTGAGAATGTGAGTGTCTGTGCAACATTTGTGCGTATGTGTGCATATATATGCTCAAATCTGTGTCAAATGTTTCAGTAAATATGCTGTTTGATGCTCGTGTCTGACCCAGATCTTCTTACCTGACATACACTGAGCGAAAAGTCACCGCTCAGGCTTGAGTGTGAGCACAGTGTAAACACACTGCTGCTCATTCCAGCAACCAGCCCTTGTGTTTTGTTCATTCCCCAGTCGCGCACAAAACCCCTGCCAATTTATGCAACTTGCTTCAGTTCACACAGGCTCTTGACATTATAATTATTCTTTCTGCCACACCAAAAAGAATAATTAAGAGCTCCTCCAGCTTCAAAGGTAATGCAATAATAAGCAGAGTTTTAATTTCGCCTTCTGGACTTTGGTCTGCCTGATTTCCTCCTCCTTTCCTTAGTAATTAGAACACAGGAAGGAGTGATAAGGCTCATGTTGACTCACAAAACACAGGAATGTAGAGTAAAGGAAGAATGTGTAAATCTTTCCCTTTTTTGTTGAGATACTGCTCTGCTCATTTATCATCTGTACTGAATTGTACATAATGCATGCTGAGTCAGTATGGTATTGTGAGACATGTGTATGCTGATTGGAAAAGAGATGCAGGGTGATATAAGCAGCAACAGTGGTTGCTTTGTCTGTCTCGTGCTGGTTCTCGTCTGGAACAGGATGGAGGTCTAACAAGGTGGAAGGCAGCATGTGTTTCAAACATAAATACTGCTAAGTATTTACTACAAACACAGAACTCTCTCAGGTCATGCCAGAGCTGAGTGTTGTTACAGAGTTGCTCGCTCTCCCACACGCACAAATTTCAACACACACGGCAAAAGCATTTGGATCAGAGACAGGCAACCAAATTTCAAACAAACACACAGCAAATATTGACAGTTTTAGGCTCTGAGAAAGGCGGGCAATCGCTTAAAGAAATCTGCAACTCTGCCTCTCGGCCCGTTTGTTCAGCAGCAGCCGGCTTGCTGGGAAGCTGGCTTCCCCTGTCTTTTTTTGCCTTATATGGTCACAAGAGTGGTTGAGTAAGAGAGAGAGACAGCCGGGGCAAGGATGGAGGTGTGGTCTATTGTTTTTGGCGGAAGAGGTGTAGGGTTACGTGCTGTTCTTGAACCTTTGGAGCTTGTCGTCATCTAGTCACCTCTTTCCTCTGTCTGAAAGCAGAGAGGATGAGCAGACGACATGGTTTGTGTGGTTGTGTGTGCGTGCTGAGGCCAACATGTGAATCCTGAGGCTCAGAGGCCAGTCACTGATTATTAAGAAGCAGAGGAGCAGGCGCCAGAGGCAGCAAGCGGTTGAAATGGCAGATCATTAACAAAAAGAGCTGTCCTGCACTCCCAGACATCTAAAAACTATGCAGGAATGTTTTTTACCCAGCACACAACAATCACATTTGCACATCTGTATCACTTGCTTAGCTCACACCTGCTTATGTAATGCTAGTGGAATTCCCCCTGTTTGAAAAACCACTGTTGGCTACTGAGAGGCTCTGATTGCACACCTCCCTGGGCTTCATCTGAGATGACCTAATCCAAATCAAGACCGCTAAAGTTGCAGATAGAACATGTTAAATGAGCAGTCTGGAGGCTCTTGCTGTGATTAAGTCAGCTGTAATGACATGCTGGGGCAGGCAGGCAGGGATGGCGATGTTTCTCAGCTAGCAAGTCGTGAGAGAGGAGGGGATGATGAAATGATGAGTTGAGGGACTGCCTGCCTGCAGGTGTTCTCTTGTCTCCCTCAGCCTCATTTCACCTCTTTTGTTTGGGAGTTCCTGGCAGCTGATAACACAAATGCCTAAGAATCTACTGTACACACATGGAAGGAGTGTTCAACAGCACTTCCTTGTAACACAGGTAGAATACGGCACAGGGAAAGTGCATTACTTATTGTGCAAACAACTTGAAATTTCCTTGTTAAAGGGTGCTACCAAAATAAACACACCTTCCTCTACTATTCCAGTATTTAAAAGGTGCAGTGATAACACACCAATGTATTGCTATTGGTTTTAAAAAGGGGAACAACTACTTCCAAACTGTCCCAAAAGTCAAACTTGCAGAATCACACACCTTGGGACGGGTGTGAGAGAAGAAGGAGAAACTGAAATTAAGAGTTTGAAGGGGGACAAACACCAGCCTGCTGGATGGTCAAAGTCCACCTGACTGTAAAGTGTGTTGACACACTGAGTGATTTTTGATCAGGTGAGGGACTTAAGCCATTATAAAGTCAAGATTAGAGAGAAAGACTGACACTGTTGTGGAATGACAGAAGGGAGGAGGGCAGCAATAATAAGTGGAGTGTGGTGTGTAGGTGTTTCTGTCATGACGATGAGGGTTGCGACAACAGAAGTAACGCCTACGTGTTCAGACAGAAGGCGTCAAAATGGGGGACAGAGAATAATAAATAAAAAACAGAGAAAAATTAAGAGCTATTTCATCAATCCAACCCTGCCAAATCCTCCAATTCACTTCCCTGCTGAGAAAAACTCTCTTCTCTTCCCCTTTAACTCCCTCAGTCTCACAAACCTCACAAACAGCCAGCCAATTCTGCATTGCAGCGCTGTCAAAACCAACACAGGGAAAGTACATAACTTAAGTACTGCATCAGTGTCATTCGGAGAAATAAAGTAAGGACCGCTGTCTGTTTTTCCAACCACATAACATTTCCAACACAGAACATTTTTTTTTTTTTACAGAACTTCTTTATTACTGTACTTCACTTGGTCATGTTTCCGGTAAACAGAGGTCATTTCAGAAATAAATGAAATCAAACTCATATTTTCAATTTTCTTGACTTCACAGTCAGGACCCAGAGACACACATACACACAAACACATGTATTCCTTTCTCACATTATTAGGCGTAATGGTGTAAAATGACCACGTGTGGTTTTGCGATGTTAGAGAAATGCCACCATCATGTGGACAAAAGCAGGAACTAACGGTAACACTGTCACAAACCTCATTCAGTATCCTCAGCTTTTAAGTTAAATTCTCCCCACCACTAAAACTAGACATGTTCATCCCTCATGTTATAAAGTACAAGTGCAGTACAGAGGTTTATTTTCCATTCTACAGACTTTTACAGCAAACTGTTAGACACCGGCCCAGCTGCGAATGGAGCCATGGAGCTGTCACATTATGAGAGAGAAATTTAACTTCTGCAAAATGGAGCTCAGCACAAACTAAAAACGCTGATGGAGGCACACACCCAACACTAGACAAAAGAAACAGCAGAAGAAACATGTCTTGGGATGGGTGTGAGCATCTGAAAGTTTGCCAGCTGGGACTGTGGCGGAGTTTCTTGTATTGTTTTTGGCTGCTGCTTAACAGGCTCACAGTGACAGCTGAGGGCTGCTAACCATGCCACAATCATACAAAACGGCACCATAACGGTGGTGAAAGCTGGTTTATTGTCCAATGATCTTGCTGACAAATGAGTCCAGCTCATCATCATCTTTGATCCCCACAAAATGGTCGATGACGTCACCTCCCCGCATGGCGATTACTGTTGGAACGGCAGACACCTGGAAACAGACCAGATGTTACGGGCTAGAAGGCAAGTTTTGTGAGTGCAAACTATGTCCTAAAGTCTTATCAAAATAATCTACACAAAGTAGAAAATTCAAATTTACACAGCAAATTGGACAAATGCTGCGTGTCTCACCCCGTATTCGATAGCCAAGTCTGTGTGATCATCAATGTCAACTTTTGCCATGGCAACACGGCCTTTCTGTTTTGCAACAGCCTTCTCCAACCTCGGTCCAAGGATCTTACAGGGACCACACCACCTATTCACACACAAACAAAAGGCGTCTCTTTTCATGACACAGTGGATTTTCAAAAGTTTGTCTTTCCAAACCCTTGTCATCAAAAGACAGCAATGAAAATTAGATTGATTTTTCTCAGCCTGTACTTTTATGTATTACATGTTTCTATTTGTGGGCTTGATGTTTCACTGTCACCACCATGTGAATACCAAGACGTTTGTATTTAAACATAGCGTGACAGGTCAGTGATGGATGAGGCTGTAAACTGCATCTAAGTGTGTCTACTTCAGTGTGCCCCAGCATGTGTGTGTGTGTGTTGCCATAGGTTAAACAACAAAACTGCTGAAAAAATAAAACAAAAATAAATGTTCAAGTGGGCTTCATGCCAGTAGTTATTTACTACTTTTCACTGGGGTAATTATTGTAAATTTTAAAATACTGTATAATGAAGTCTGGACAACAACTTTTTATATAGACATTGTAAGATTAAACATATAGGAAAAGGACCTGTAAAACAGGTTGTGTAACTGAAATTGTAACCATCTTTAAATACCAGCTAACTCAGTAATTCCCTGAGTAAACACAAGATGGGAAGTAAGGATGTTGAGGCCTTCATTAAATACAAAAAAAATATTGTCTGTTGACACTTCAGCATTTCTTTAATTGCGGTGTACTTCATCCACCCAATGCTTTATCTGAAAAATATAGCATGTATCCCCACTCTGTCTCGATCCACATGAGATGTGTACTGCAGATTACACACACTCAATACGTTCCAAACAGAGTTATCGTCAACTAATGGAAAACTGTGGAAGATGAATACTCGTCTGTTGGACAGAGTATACGCTGGGACTGTCTTTTAGTAGCTGTTGTGCAACCTCAGAGTGGAATCCCCATGGCCACTTCTGCACATGTAAATTTATTTTTAACAGCAAGACACACATAACATGTAACGTATAGGTGCTTAAAGAGACTGGGGGGGGGCTTGTCTTAGAGCCGTGTTTGTACCTTCATACAAACTCGGTCTGTTAGGCCAGATAAGTCATCTACAACCATCCCTCCCTGGGGAACTCACTGTGCATGGAAGTCAATCAGCACAGGCAGTTGACTGTTGATGACTCTCTCTGTGAAGTCCTCGTGGTCCTGAACGTTAAAGGAGACTTCCCGTCGGGAGGTTTGAAGAAGGGAGCGAGGCAGAGTGCGTGAGGGAGAGAGGAAGGAGACCCGTGTTGTGGCAGACTGCAGGGAGGTGGAAAAAGAAGAGCAGGCTGTGGTGGCAGTGGATGCTCGGAGGCAGCGGATATCTTTCGTAGAGAGTGTCCAAATTCTACGTGCTAGAAGTCTGTGAGCCATCTGTGTCAAAGACAGGAGATAAAAGAACAGAAGACCATGCAGTGTCAAAAATTAGCATCATTCACTGCCAGGACCAGAATTACAACTTAAAGACTTGGCTGATTAATCAGTAGTCATTTGGCATAATATTATTCCGCACAAAGTGTAACTATACATGAATTATGTAAGATAATTTTCAAGCAAAAATGCCAGAAATCCACTGGGTCCAAGAATGTTAAATGTGTCAGAAAGTAAAATATTCCAGTAAGTCAATTTGGAAATTTTATACACGAAACGATTACGTGACTTAATGTTTCAAATGCAATGAAAGTTAGTATTAATGCTTGACAATTGACAATTTTTTTTGCAGCATGCATTAAGCGACCATTAAATTGGAACACTAGCTCACTTTCTGGAAGTGGGTGACAGGAGAAATATTAAAATACCAACATTGGACCTTCTAAGATCCATATAAATTATCATATGTTACTGTATTCGTGAAATAAAATAAATAATTTACATAATAATTAAATAATTTCCTTACACCCTCAGGCATTAGTTTTGTGCTGTTGTGCTGATTTCGGCTGGGGAACTGTGCTGCCAGTATTTAGAAGCTGAATTAGTTCAACATCATTAACTAAGTGTTTCTAAACACAGTCATGTTGCTCTGCCGTTACACTCAAACGACAAAGATGAAGATACAAGTGAGCTCAAAACAGTCAAAAATGCCTTACAAAATATCTCCTCATCAACAACTAATCCCCACCAATGTGGTTTAATGAGCTTCTTCAGTTTGCTGCATTTCTACGGGCGGCTCGTTTCCTCCATTAACCTACGTTACGTATGACTTTGCCCTCTTCGTCCTCCTCCTCCTAACCTCACCCGACGTCGCCTCCTCTCGTTGTGAAACACACAAACACTAAAACCGGACAGTTTCGCAACTCACCCCCAAATGTCACACACATTACAGACGAATAAATACAACGCCGGGCATTTGTCGTGTTTACCTTGCTGTTTCACTCAAGTGAATGTTGTCCTCGCGGACCAATGAAGTACTTCCGCTTTGGTGCCAGAGTACCGACAGGATTTTTATAACCTGTCATGGCCGCAGTTCTGTGAGTAGCGCCATCGTCTGGTCAGGTTGGGAAGTACAGAGCACTATGATCAACAAAAGCGATGTAAAAGGGAGGAATTTCGTGTATTATTTCTGTAGTAGGCCTACTACTACAGAAACAATACGCGAACAAAGTAACATGCAATCTTTAAACAACAGTTAGTTACTTAAAAAGAGAACGAGGAAAAAAAACAATTTCCTCCAACTCCAATATTGGAGTTTGGTGTTGCAGAGTGTTGTTTCATTTGTTTGTTTGTTTCCTCCTGTATTAATCCTGTGCAGAGGGGCCTGACGCACGGGTTGGACTAAAATACTTAAATGTAGGCCATATAAAATATACAAAATGCTCCTATAAGCACCTCTCAAACGTGAGTATTTCCATTGCAGAAAAGTATAGAGCAGGAATAGCACATACCCCAGATAAAAAAAAAAAATTACACTGCCAATTTAATATGGATTTATCACACAAAATCTAAAAGGTTCATTAGTGAGCTGTAGAAGTGCTGTTTGGTGGATTGTGTTGCTTTCACACAAAGACAGGCCAACAGTTTCCCCTTATTTTCTGTCTTTACTAATACAACGTAAGTGGCCACTTCAAGCTTCACATACTACCAACAACTTTCCATCTCAATATTGTAATGTTGTAAAATTTATAAAAATGTCAAGTTTATATCTTGAGAAAGCTTAGCTTTATGCTCAGCTAAACTATGTACGGTACCTCCTGGCTCTAGCTCCAAACATAATGCACAAACCTAGACTTGGTATCATTCTTCTCATATGGGCCTAACCCTCTTCAAGAAAGAGACATAGACAGAGTCTTAGACAGCAGACTTAAGGCAATCTTTAAATATCTGTGACAAGACGACCAGAAGAAGGACTTGGGTTTTGCACTTTAATTTGTGTTATCACAAATATAAACTAAAAGCTAGCAATAAGTTGTGTGTGCATTCATTTATTTTCAGTAAATAAATAACATCCCCTCCTCTCTGCTCAGGATTAATTCATAATTTATTGAGGTGGAATAGTTGATGGTCTGAGCCTTTCATGTCCAAGAGGGCAAGCAGGATAAAAGAGAAAGAAGGTGGGTGGGCTGTTTGGAGTAGAGACGGGTGTCATCCAAGGCTCAGTGAAAAACGTCAGGCTCAGAAAGGCTGAACAACACGCTGGATAGAGAGGACCACAGACGAGCCGTCAGGCTGGGATAATATTCCATCAGGGAGGATTACTAAAGCAGTAAGTCACTGTGGTAAACCACGTCCAGGACCGGATGATTAACGCAGGAGGAGCCTCAGTTCTTGGGTAATTTCTACTAAGAGGCACAGTCATTCATCATGACAACCACAAACATCCTCCTCTGTGGATGAACAATCAGACAGCCCTCTTGCTGTATGGCTGATACGTATTTTTTCTTCAGACACATTTTGGTTTACCTTCACCTACCCCCATTTGGACCGCTGTTTTACTCTTCTTTGTGCCACATTTTGTCACTGCAACCAGGCTACCTCCATTTGGACACTTTTATGCTTTTTCGTCAGTTTTTGATAAATGAGTCGTAAAGAAGATTGCTTTAATTAACTCAGTGTGCAGCCTTTTTGATCGTCCTCACATTGGGCTGACGTGGATGTTCACACAGGAAGCATCTGAACACTTTTGAACAGGATGCATCAAAGCACTGAGATTAAAGTTGGAATTTCGAGAAATTCTTCCAGTCTAAGACCTCCTCCACTGTTTCGCAGCATCGGACCACCTGGGCTATCTGCCAGCCTGCCCCCACACAGACGACTGCGCTCCATATTCTGCAGGTCCAGAGCTGTGTTGCCTGCAAGCACACATGTCATTGAAGCTTCAGATACACACACTTTTACGGACATACAGACAGGCAACCATACTCGTACAATTATGTTCCCACTGAGGTGCGATGATGTACTCTCAGGGAATATTCAGTCCAGCACAGTCTTAAACGCGCTTCATCCTGAAGTGGACCCGCGTCTACACAGAAGAGCCACGTTTAAGTCTTCTTCAGACACACACTCAGTGGTGTCAGCAGGCACTCATGCACAGTGCAGGCAGCAGGACAGATGGCTGTTTTCTCACCTCTGTTCATCTGCACAACCCAGTGGCAGAAACAGAGGCAGACAGGCCAGATTGGTGACTCCACTTCAGACATCAGAGGATCCTGTGATCAAAGAAAAGCAGCAGCAAAGGAGGAGAAAGAGGCGCTACAAGGTGGACTGTGCAGGAAAACAGAAATATGTCGTGCCATCACTCATTGAGAAAGAGGAGGATGCCAGGTTATGTGAGTGGTTACAAAGTCTGGGCATTGCAGACAGCCATGAGAAGGAGTCAAACGATCAGCAGCGGCTGTTTGTGTCCAGATGCAAGCAGGTGACGGGCCTCCGGGAGCAAGACACAGCGGCAAGCCACAGGAGAGACAGACGCCCCCATTTCCTGCCTCCCATCTGTCAGTCAGACTCCCTCCTACATGTGCCCCTCCTGCTCCCTGAAAACTCCCCCCCGCCCTCACCCTGCTCCTACCCAGATGCCCCCATCCGTTTGTTACCTGTACCACTGCTGCAACCGTTCTCTTCGAGGAGGAAGTGAGATTTCCTCAGACTCTACAGGATCTGGTTGTGGACTAATCTGCATATTAGATTCATGTCCTATGAATGAATAATGATTTATGAATGAATTCTTTAAACATTATGAAAATGTTATGGATTAAATATTTTACACCCTCACTCAATGCCATCTTCATTGTTCCCTCATGCATTTGATATGAATTTGATTAATGAAGAGATGGACACAATAACATGAACACTTGTAATATCTTGAAAAACATCTGGTTAACAAACAAACCTCCGTGAAGATGTCCAGATTTTGTTGGTGAAGCTGTTGCATCCGCTTGCATGATTGCAGTGATTCTCAGCCAGGTGTGTTGTAGCCCAGGGTGTAGGAAATTTCGACTATTGTGCAGTAGTTCAAGAAATTTGAAAATAAAGGGAATTATGATTAGATTTCAAATTGCGTATAGATAGCTCATGTATTCAGTCAGCTGTAACACCTTAACAGCATGTGTGGCAATTGAGAGAGACCTTTTTTTCAGGTGCTAGGTGTGTTTGTTCCATGTTTTTTTGTGTCATATCCACAGTCCTCCAGCAGTGGGCGCTGTCCATGGAACAGACAGGAGGTGGCAGGAGGATGTTTATTGGGCTGTGGCGGTTGGAGCCTGAACAGAGCTGTGCACTGTGTTCCTGCTGAGGTGGGATCTGTGCGTCAGGACCAGAACACACGAGCCTCAGTTCTTCTTAGCACTCGCCTCACATCCCCCTCCTGCACATGTTTACCCTCCAACGCAGCCCAAACTGTTTGTGAGTGAGGCTCCTCTTTCAGTGCAGCTTGCCCCCCAGCCCTCTTTCCACCAAATAAATATTGCACCGGAAATTGCAGGGATATCTGGGATTTTTGAGGGGTCCCGGTGGAAAGGAGGCGAGGGCTAGAACAAGGGTGCTCTCTGTGACACCTTGGAGGGCGAAGGCGCAGAAGAAGAAGGGGGTCCAGAGGGGAGGGTGTGACCTTGCCTTGGGTGGTTGCTGGGGTGGGCAGCGTCAGTAAGATGCATATCCACTGACAAACAGGTACAGGTGACCCAGTTTCTTTTGACCCCGTCAGGAGCGCCACGGCCCGGAGTGCGTGCTAAGGCTGACCTCCCTCCTCACAGAAGGCGTTGACCCGGGCTAAAGGTCTAAAGGAAATGATACTCTGTGACGCAGAGCAAACTGTACTGCGTGTCTCCAAACAGATAACGATTTCCCGGGATCGCTGTAACTGCTGCACCTGATCGTTCTCCTCCTCAGGCTGTTTATTTCCACTCCCATTCTGGCTGCACAAGCCTGCAGTTGGGAATACAACAGCCATTGATGAAGCAGTGGTTTCATAACAGACCCTGACAAAGCACGTCTGAATGGCAGGGTGTGTGTTCTTTGCGTACACATCACCCCCCCTCCACCACCACCACCATCACCCCTTGCCTTTGTGTGTGAGTTTTGTCCCCAGCTCACTCCTCACAAATCCAGACATCTTTATTTGATAATAACAGCCCGGTGGTATACCCAGTGGAAAAGCACACAGTATAAAGCCTGCAGACTGTGCCAAGAAGATGATTACACTTGATAACCTCATATTTATTTAAATTAGTGTGAAACTGTATCCACCGGGATTCCTTTGGTCTCCTCACATGTCCTTTTGCTCGTCATCTTTTTTTAAATGTTGTGACTCCTCTCTTTCTGTCTGCGCTTACCACCGGCCTGTAATTGATACATCCTGACTGTTCTGCTCCTTATGTACACCATGTCTTGATTATAGTGACTAAGGCCAAATGCAATATGTGTATGGGAAAACAGGAGCTGTACAAATAGAAGTTCAAATGAATGTTTTTCTCATCTGTACTCGAAGATCTGAGTGTGTGAATATCTTAAAACACAGAGCCAGCCTGTATGCTGTATTTACGTTACGATGCGTATGCGGCCACATGTTCTGATGGGAGTGTGAATTTGTGAGTCTGTAATATAGCAAATGTTGACAGGAATGTGTTTGGATGTAGACACGAGTACGGGATGACACACCTGACGTGTGTGTGTATGTGTGTGTGTGTATAGCATGTCTGTCTCCTTTTCCCAGCTCTTATACCACTTCAGTGTTTGGGAAGTCAACAGTAGAGTTCCTGTTCTTGGTTTAAAAATAACTTTGGGACTTAAATTCCTAGTCGGCCCCCCCACATACACCCCCAATCTTTTCTTACTGGCACTCTCCTAACCTCTCCCTTTGCTTGTTTTTCTTTCCCCTTTCCCTCATTTTTTCTTTCTTCTTCTGTTTTGGAACAGGCTGTGCACTCTGCGTCTTTCTTTTTCTTTCAGTCACCTTATAACTGAGCATGCTGTACGCAAACACACACACACACACAAAGAACATTCAGACTACTTATATGTATTTTGATATGGATGACAACAGAACAAATTTACTGCACCACTTTTCCATAGTGTTTATCTAAAATCTTAAAGCATAAAAAACCCCCCAAACATAACAATAACAAGATCGGTGAAATAAAGGAATTAAAAATGTGGTATTTTGGCTCTAGTGCAGCATCTTCTCAGTTGGTGATTCTCAAAATCAAGGATACTTCCTTGATGGGATTTGTCCTTCCAAGTTCTACAGAGGCAGGGAAAGATTCCCTCTTATAGCAATGGGACAACATGTATTTTGGGACGATGTAGTGAGTGTGCATTGTTCCGTCACTGAAAATGCATGCTGCACCACCTGGCCTTCACATGTGTTCACCGCAAGAGATTGTGCACGTAGGATTGCGGGTAGTTTTGGCGCACCGAGGGTTGTTGACATAACATTTTTCTACTACATACGTACACTATGCACACAAAAGTATTGGGCCGTCTGACCATGACACCAAAAAGGACTTTAATGACATGGCATTCTAAATGCATAGACGGCTTTGGAGCCTATCCCAGCTGACTGCGGGCGAGAGGCGGGGTTCACCCTGGACTGGTTACTAGTCAATCACAGGGCCGAAACACAAAGACAGACAATCACACGCTCACAGTCACACCTAGGGGCAACGTAGATTAGCCACTTAACCTAATGTGCATGTTTTTGTTTGGTATTGTGGGAGGAACCCGGAGAAAACCCACACAGGCACAGGGAGAACATGCAAACTCCACACAGAAGGGCCCAGACTGGGATTCGAACCTGGAAGCCTGTCACTATGAGACGACAGTACTAGCCACTGTACCACCGTGCCGCCCCATCAAAATAACACTATTATTATGGTCTTAAATTGGTACAACTTATTTAAATGTAAACCCAAATTTAAACATTTTGTGGAGCATCTAATGTGCACCACTTATGTGCATATTAATAAAGCCCTGATACTCACCCTGAGTATTTGTCCTCTGTATATGGAACAATGCACCTTTATGAAGCATGCTGCAAGTATATGACTATTAACTAAAGACTATTATTTTGGCATTTTTATTTTTATTTGACAGTTAAAAGCAAAACAGAGACAGGAAGCAATTTAGATATAAGATGAGAAAAAAAAAGACTAAATGACCCTCTGCTTCTCTGCCAAAAAAGTCAGACTATGAAAAATTACAAGAGCCCCCAGCCTTAATAACTTTCAGACAGTACAAAGTGTTCATATAACAAACAAATCTGTTTCCTTGCATCTAATAAGTCCAGCATTATATTTTCTAGAGTGGACAGAGGAGGGATCTTCAGACTGTTTCTGCTCTTACATTATAAACCTTTCTGGCTAAAGACATTTTAAAAAAGGAGTTACTGAATTTCATATCCAGCTTTAATTTCCTGAAATCACATAAACTCACTAGTGTGTGTGTGTGTACACAGTCATATTACAGTCATATTAATGTGTGTATTTGCAGACTGTGTATAAAGAGGGAGAGGAGTGTCGCAGCAGGTGTGGCAGGAGCTCTCCTAAACAAACACTGCACACCTGTCTTCCTCTGCGCCTCCTGTCCACTTCCATTCCCCTCATGTACAAACACACTCTTTCTCACAGACACACAAAGCTTTGCTCACGTCAAAACCAACACTTTTCTGCTTGACTCACGCCGTTTGTGGCAAAGAATCAGAGCCGCTTTTGTTCCACTGACCTCACTCTCCTATTCTGTTGTATCTACTTTCTTATATTTCCAAGGCTCTGTTTGCGGATGCCTCACACCTCTCTCTCTCCCTTACCCACAGTCCGTCCACCTTTTATTTCCACTGACTTGTTTTTGAAGGTTTGATCTGTTTCTCACCTGTCGCTTGCCAGCCCTTTCCTGCCCGTTACCCTCTCCCTTATCCTGCGCCTCCAATCGTCCCTTTGACTTTCTAATAGTCGTGACAGGAGGGTTTCCAGTGAACTCCTCAAGCAGACTTGTGTCACTTTAACCATTATGAGTTGACGCTGGCTGTCGGCTCAGAATGTAAAGGTCACAGCGCAGGGCAACTTCCCAGTAGCAGCGTCTGGTATTCACAAGAACTAATGAATGCCTCTACTTTGGAGTTGGAAATTCTGCATGTTTGTTTATTATGTCTAGGATGGAAGCCACCGAGACCAAAGTGGAAAAGACACATTCTTTGATGAGTCAATGGAACTTAGATGTGAATACAACAAAAACATATTTCTAGCTCTGTATGAGCGTGTTTTGTGAGGGTGGGAGCAAACACATGCACACACACAGGATCCAGTGCTTTTTCTTCATTTTCTCTCGGTGAGTTTGGTTTGTTTACACGAGCCTGTTACATCACCTCCGCGCACTGACAGAGAGAGACAGATTGTGTGGGAAGAGGATGGAAGTTTGGTGAATACATAATTTTGCTCTCTGTGTAGGCCTCTGTGTGTGTGAGAGAGAGAACATCCTGTATGCAGAGTACTGCATGTATGATGTGTATTAGCCACAGGTGGTGCTTTGAGTATTACCATTACGTTCAAGTCGCAGCATCTGTTTTGCTGAAAAATAGTTGCCCAGCAAAAAAAGAAACCTAAAAGGCTCTTACAGCTATTCTGAAGGTATTTCAGACTTTTCAATTTGGATTAAAAATGTTTAGTCTGTTGCACAAGTATCTAACAATTACTGGATGGATTGCCAGGAAAGTTGATACAGATATTTACGGTTCTTGCAGAACATAAGCTACTGACTTTGGTTTGGACTTGCCGTTTGTGCCGACTTTAGCTTTGGCACAACCATCAGGTTCACATTTGTGGTTTAGGAATAAATATCTCAACAATCATTCAGCGGTTTTAATCACTGTGCGATATGTTCTAATCAGCAAATGTTGTGTCGTTGTGAGCATGGCATTTCTAGAGTTGTTTTGTTGTACTTTCTGGAAAAACAACACATTCTGTATCACTTAAAAATCTTTTTATTGTGCAATAGAATATTCTTTCATCCAGATGGTAAGAAGAGTATTTGAGGATTCTGGGAAAACTGCTGGTAGAGCTTTTAGGCAACTTTCTCGGTGTATTCTTCAGAAAATTGGCCGCGTAGGTCTGTGACCTCAATGCAATATGAAAACATAATGGCTACACAAGGGCACAAAATGGAGCTTGGCGTGGGTGAGGTTTTGTATGTCTGTGCAAAGTGCTTTTGTGGTGAGCCGATGTTATGAAAATGTGAGTATGCTTGCAAGAGGTGTGTGCAGGTGTTCAGTAGATGCATATCTGTGCGGCACTACTGAATGCAACACTTTACATGTGATCCATTTTGCTGAGAGCAGGAGGTGGTTTATAAGGCAGTTTGATATGTTCCCTGTTTGCACAAATGACTACAGGCATCTGTCTGTTTAATGATAGCTCTTAGGGAAACTGCAAGGGAAAACAACAATTTAGCCACCCACAATCCCTCTCACTGAACTGCAACAAGCAGCCCACTATCTGTGCTGGTGTCACCAGTGAAAGGTTTAATGTTAAGTTAGTGAGTTTGAGAGAACATAAATGTAATATATGTGTTTAACCCTTTCACATACATTATGAATGTGTATGTTAGACACCTGCTCAGGTACTGCAGATGGCTTGTTCCGTGTGTGCAAGTCTGTGGGGATGACAGGAAGATTATACAGGCGATCCTCGCCTCCGCTTTGCATTCTTCAACGAAAACTTAAAGCCAAATGAACTAACTTCTTGTTTGTTTACATGAGAAGCAGTTTGGATGTGTGCGTGTGTGCATGTGTTCGTGCGTGCGTGTGTGGGTGTGTGTGCAGAGCAAGGTGGCCTGGGAACCTCTGAGTAGGTAAAAGGGATGTGGGGGATAAATGCAGGATATGGAGAGAGGAAAAGAGAGCAGTGAATTGCACGGAAGATTATCTTAATCATTTTCAACATCACTATCACTCAACCGTGTTGTTATAGGCTGCTCCAAGGAACACTCTGCTCTCCTTGTACATGTACTTCATCTGTCCAGCTCTTGTCTGAAAGTATTTTTATAAAGTGGGGTGAGGAAATTCCTAGCTGTTTTCCATGGCTGCTCCCAGTATTAATGTAGCACAGACTAGCAGCTGAGTATATTTATTTTACTTTTCACAAAGCAGCAGTCGGACAGAAGTATGCGTGTGAAAAGAACTTTAAAGCATCAAAAATATTATTTTCGCTCGAACATAAATAAATAAACACCGAGAAGCCAGGTCCTCTTTGGAATGTAGTAATTCTGAATTTTTATGAATGACTGCATTCATGCTTGGCCACGCCCCCGCCCCGAACCTCAGCTCTCCCTGTTGGAGATCCAAGCCCCGCCCCTTTCCTCCCAGTTGGATTACCTTAGCCGCGCGCCTGCCTCCTAATTGGTTAAAGGAGGTCTGGGGTGGGCGTGGTTACCATAAAAAGCACGGGGCCAATATAAAAACTAGCCTCAAACTTTGATCGATTAAAATTTAAAAGTGATGGGGGACTTTTGAGGATCATTGAGCATGTCGGATTTAACCTTTGTGGACAAAAGCTATTGTTTTTGAGCCGGTGAAGGATTTATTTTCCTGTGCCTTAAGTTGTTTTTTTTTTTTTTTTTTAAAGTTGTTTTTTTTTAACGTTTTCTCTTCTTTGATGTGAATCGGCTGACAGCAATGGGGATACTGCTATTATTTGCAGTGTTGCAAGTGGTGACAGTTGGCTTGGTAGGTGTATGAAGTTTATTTTCTGTCGCAGCTTCATGTAAACACAGAGGAATAAAGACTCACGTGTCTGGAGTCTACTGTGACAACAGCTCCGGCGGATTTGAGCTGCTGTCGTCGGTTGTATATGCCCTAATCCTCTATCCATCTTTTTGCTGTATTGCATGTGTAAATAATAGTCTGTTGAACTCCTCCTTCTACTCACCTCTACACAAGTGATAAATAACGTAACGATTGCACACATTCACCTTTCACCTAACATGACTCAGTGTTTGTAATGATTGGAGAATCTGTGGTGATATTTGCTGGTTTCCTTCCTAGTCTTTGAGAGATGCTTTTGAGGGTCTTAAGCATAGTGACTATCAAGATAGTCAAGGATAACGGTACACAAAACTACTTCCACTGTGTTTAAATAAAGTAAAAGTCCTAATAATGCGTAAAAATAGTCCCTGTGCGTTCAATACCGTTGTATTTTATACTACATTATTGGATTATTGCTGGTCAAAGCAGAGCCAATTATAACTTTTTTATGCAGTTCTTTAATAATATCTTTAATAATGCACCATGTGTTATAAACTCATAGTCTGTCTGACTACTAGTCTGTATGTCAAACCATCATTTGGAATGTAACTATTGACTAAAGCTCTTCAATGGAGCAAAAAGTACAATATTTAGATAGATAGATACTGTATTGATCCCAAGGGAAATTCAAGAAATTCCTCATTCCTCTGAAATATAATTGGATTGAAATACTCAAGTCAAGCAGCTCAAATTGGCTACTACTTATTCCACTACTGCCTGTTTTGATCTCTTTATCCACAGTTTGGAGACATTTAATATTTGTAACAAACTTGTATATGTCAGTGGTGTTACTGAGTGTCTAAAGGTGTTCTTAACTTGATAAAACTTAACCACTTTGACAAACTATATGTATGTAAGCTTCTATCTCTGTGTAGGGCCAAAATTACCCGTCAGTAATATTATCCAACAGTTATACAAATGGAGACAAAAATATACTTAAGGTCAAAATGAACTCACTGCGCACTATTAATATTCTTTTGGTTAGAGGATACTTCAGGTACCAGGTTATACCACATGATAATGTTATAAATGTTATAAATACAAAAACTACTGTCATCCCATGTCATATCCAAACTTCATGCCCACCTGAGACCCACAAGACTGAATTGAAGCGGTGAGAGTGGCACACCAGGACCTGGCCTGGGTTTAGACAGTGGCAGAGTCAGAAAAGGATCCCTTTAGATGATCTGACTGTGGACAGTTAGAACGGCAGCTCTCTGTGATCTCAGTGCCCGTCTGGAGTTGTTGGCGTGGCTCTGGTGTGTGGTGTGTGAGAAACAAAAGATGTAGGAGCAGGAAGGTGGGAGGAGAGGAGGGGGGGGTTTGGGTCGGAGAACATACCTTTCATCCCCACTTGCCTGGCGAATGCCAAGCGGAAGGCGACAGAGGGTTACGGATATCCCTGTGGGGCTTGGGACAGTGCTGGGTATTCAGCAAATGTTTAAGCCTCACACACTTTGAGGAATTTCTGTGATCCATGTAACATGAGTCAAACTATTGTCCTGCTTGGTTCCAGGGTGGCTCCACCTTACATGGAACATGCACTGTTTGTATGTACTATATGAACCTAAAGTATAGTCTATGTCCCCTCCTGTAGGTGACTGCTGGCTGTCCGGTGGTGTGTGAGTGTCCAGCAGGGCCTCCGTCCTGTCCCCCAGGGGTCAGCTCGGTCCCAGATGCCTGCGGCTGCTGCAAGGTGTGTGCCGCTCAGCTCAACCAGGATTGCCATGAAGGACGGCCCTGTGACCACCATAAAGGCTTGGAGTGCAACTATGGCAATGATGTGGGCCGTACCCATGGGATCTGCAGGGGTACGTACCACAGAGGTGGAGGGGAGGCTCAAAGAGACCGGGGAGGGTGGGGGTTGGAGGGTTAGATGCAGGGGGAGTTTTTTTGGGCTTAGACTGGGCTGAGTTTGGGGTTTAGCTCAGGGTTGAGTGAGGGAATGTGTAACTTCAGGGTGTGGATTCTGGCTTTCAAGCCAAGTGGCCGGAGTTTCTCTTTGATAGGGGCTTCAGATCTGAAGCTCATGCCACGTTTCAAAAGCAGAGCACCTTCATGAGCTGCGACTGAAACTTGGCCAACTCCGGGATTTATATAAGTAGTTCAGTGTGCACACAAACAACCCCATGAAACACACATGCACGCACAGGGGTATTTTTATACATGTGTTTACTTGGGGGTGTTTCTATATAAAGGGGAGGGGTATCCAGGGTGTTGTGCGGGGAGTCCCTCTGTGAGAGTGGAGGGGAAGGACATTATAAACATGTCAAAATTCCTCTCTACTCTAAGAATAGAGCTTGTTTCATAAATCTGGAGCTAGTATGTCTCTGCCTTTCTATTCTTATCTACCTATCATGCATATTAAGAATGCATTTACATATGAGCCTCTTCCTATGACTTACATTTCAGTAAGCTTCAGTGTTTTCTTTAGATGAAGAATATATCATATTTGAACACAATCTTTTTGTTTTTCAGTGTATTTTTGACCAAGATGTCTATCTACCTCTTTTCTCTCAGCAAAGGCAGAGGGCCGCTCATGCGAATACAATGGGCGGATTTACCAAAATGGAGAGAATTTCCGTGCTGGTTGCAAGCACCAGTGCACCTGCATCGATGGAGCGGTGGGCTGCGTGCCCCTTTGCCCCAGTGATGTGCCCCTGGCGTCCCCTTCCTGTCCCGCTCCACAGCTAGTCAAGGTGCCAGGCCAGTGCTGCTTAAGCATCGACTGCCACAGGGGAACCACCATTGTGCCCCCAGTGCACCGCCGACCCCAACCTCCAGCTTACCCACCTTACCCCTTCATTCCCTACCCGGCCTACCCTTACCCAAAGCCTTATCCGAAACCTTATCGGAAGCTGTACCCCTACAAACCCAAAAAGGAGAAGGACACCCTTGGCAACGAGCTGGTGGAGGTGGGACACAAGTGGGACAAGCAACGTGGAAACAAGCACCTGGCGGGTAAGAGAGGCTGCCGCAATGTCGCCTCAGAGTACCGTCTGGTTCCTCTGTGCTGTAAAGCATCATGTTTATGTTTTAGCCATTTCAGCCTCCTGACGCACAAACGGCCTCACTGTGAGCCTTTCCCTCTGCATCTGCGTGTGTGTCAGCATTTATGTGAGGCTTGTTTTCCACTGGCTCCTTGCACACCAGAAGTGCTCTCTCTCTCTCTCTTTCAAACACACACAGACACACACTCTGCTCTCACACAGCACATACCTCTGTCACCCAGCTTTCCCCTCTCTGTAATCACCCTCTCTATGCGTCAGTGTTGCCTGTTCAGTGAATGAGGCTAGTGTGCTTTGCATCTCTGGATCTTTCCTTCTCCCTCTCTCTCTCCCACTGGCCCTTTCCCCCTTCAGCTTTACTTTTGCTGATCTTGCCTCCCGTTCTCTGACCCTTCATATTTTGCATCATCCATTGTCGTTCTCCCTCACACGCCCTCTCTGTCATCTCTCCTAGCCTGGAGGCAGGTGGGAGATCAGTGCGTGGTTCAGACTACTTCCTGGTCCCAGTGTTCTCGGAGCTGTGGGATGGGCGTATCCTCTCGTGTTACCAATGACAATGCCCGGTGTAAGCTGATCAAGGAGACACGCCTGTGCAACATTCGCCCCTGCAGCTCCATGTCTATCCCCATCAAGGTGAGGAGTGTCTTTGGTGCTTTTAAGATTCTCATTGAATCATATATTGCAGTCTTCCCCCTAATGGCCCGCAACCATGCAGTCCAACCACAGTGCTAAATTGCTTTCAAGGGAGCAGATTGGTATTAATATCATGGCATGTATACACCCCCCCACCCATCTCTGTTGCTGAAGCCCTTTATGGTTCCTTCTGTCTATTCGCAGTTCTGTTGCTGTGTGGGAAACATCCCCCACAGGGTGACGACAGGGATGACTTAGAACACATTTCCCCTGTGTAGTTTCATACTCACTTCATGTTTGTCTCACTATAAATGAAGGTAATTTAAAGCTTAAACCATTAGTTATACCACTTTCATATTTGTAGGGTAAACATGAAGCGAGAGTCAGTTAGTTTAGGTTAGCACAAAGACTGGAAATTGGTAGAAACAGCTGGCCTGGCTTTGTCCAAAGGTAATAAAACCCACCTACCACTAGCTCTAAAGCTCGCTGATTACATCTTGTTTTTAAAAACTAAACTGTAAAAATGACATACCAAACATCAGTTAAACATAAAACTTTTCAGAGACATGACAAAGAAAAAGCTCTTCTCTTGTTCATCTGTGGGGGTTGGGTTTGCAGCTCTCCCACACTGAATCTGGGACACTGTGGACATCAGCCACACTCTCTGCTGTGTGATTTAAAGAGCACTAGATACGCCCACTCTATTGCTCTCTCACATTTCATACACAACACCCTCAGAAGCATTCTCCCTCCCGCCATGAGCCACTCATGATGAGGCTGATGGGTTGTTATGCACCTGTTTCCCTGTGCTCTCCCAGTGTTTGTAGAGCTGCAGTGGGTGTTAATGTGTATCAGTGTCAATCCTCAATATTGTTGGCATGCTCCTTTCTCTGGCACTCATCTCTTGTTCTGACCTTTATTTTGTTTTTCCCTGTCTCTGTGCTTAACTGGATTAGCTTTGTTATTCGTGTCTCAGAGCTTTGGTAATAAGTTATTTCATTTTGCTGCATGGTATGGTATGGCAGTTCTGATTCCTAGAAAATGGCAATGTGATTCTATAAAGCTTTCACTGTAGAGCTGTGCTCAGCGTGCTCTGCATTTCTGCAGAATGCGTAGCATCAAAGCTAAACCAAAGAAAACATTCTGGCAATACTAGCTGTGAGGTTCTAGGGATGACAGTGTGGTTTGTCAGTCATTCAGCCTCTTTGGTCCTGACTAAAGTATCTCTGAAACTGTTGGTTGCAAATTTGTACATACATTCATGTTATCCAGAGGATGAATCCTCCTAACATGAGCCTTTGACCTTTGTAATACTACTGGATGGGTTGCCATGAAATTTGGTACAGACGTTCATGTCCCATTGAGGGTGAATTGTCATGACCTTGCTGAGCGCTTAACTTTCTTAATTCGTTCCTTCATCAGGGCAACATATAAATTTGTGAAATACTTACAATAACTTCCTGCAAAACCGAAAATGATCTCATCATCATCAGCTCTATTTTGCATTTAGTGCTAATAAGAAAATATCAGTATGTTAACACAGTAAACCTACCATACCGACCAAACATTAGCATAGCATTGTTATGGTGAGCATGTTTTAAAGTCCCCGCAACCCTGACAGATAAGCGGTGTAGAAAATGGATGGATGGATGGATGTTTTAAAGTGCTAACATTATGATACATCTTGAAGCACCATTGTGCTCAAGTATAACCTCATAGAGCTGAAACGTCTTACTAAATTCCTATCATTGGAACATCACGCTTTTTTTCCTTCTTCCTCCCTTCACAGAAAGGAAGGAAGTGCTCCCGTACACATAAGGCCCCTGAGCCACACCGTCTGTCCTACGCCGGCTGCAGGAGCACTCGCCTGTACAGGCCCAACTACTGTGGTGTATGTAGGGATGGCCGTTGCTGTTCACCTCGTCGTACACGTACTGCCAGTGTGACCTTCGCCTGCCCTGATGGTGAACGCTTCAACAGATCCGTGATGTTCATCCAGTCCTGCAAGTGCAGTGATGAGTGCAACCATCTCAATGAAGCTGCCATGCCTCCACAGCGATGGCTCTACGGAGACACACACAAGTTCGTCGACTAGTGGTATTAACCCCCCCACCCCACCCCAAAACCTACATTCCCATGACAATAAACATTAACTCCCCCATAGTGATCCCCATATAGAATAGCTGTCCTTAGTGTTTGAGTAGATGCAAGCGAGGTCCACACATCAAAACTAGAAGATTTCTGGAAGATTATTTGGGGAGGAATGGGGAGAAGAAAAATGGATCAGATGAGCACATCTCCAATTTGGAAAGAGCAAAGCGACCAGCCCATATTTTAGTGTAGATATAAAGTTGTTTCTGGCCTGGCCAGACATCTACAGACTGTGACAAAATCTTTATGGAAAACATGGATGCAACCAGCCTTCATGTTGCTGCTGTGCACCAGATGTCCCCTGAACTGTTGAGACTTCTGCTGGGGACGCTGGAGCAAGAGCTGACAAACACAACTGTTGGTGTTTCTTTCGTTGATGGTGTGGATTCACATCACAGTTACCAAGCAACAGGTTGACTAGCCTATAGGGGGTTGGTCTGATGTTGCTTTGGAGCTAAATATGAAACCAGCTGGAATCATATGTCTGTACACTCCAATACCTTAGTAATGATAAACCAAATGAAGACTTGACAGCAAAGACTGGGAGCGTGATGGCAGAAGATGGAGGAGCATCTCAGATGTTCTTACAAGAGCGTGGCTTGTGTCTTTTTCATGGTATTTATTCACTGGTATTTATTGTCGAGACAGACATGATGACACAGTGGCCTGCCACCAGGGAAGGCAGTGCTGCTATGTTTGGAGCTGAATGGGGATCTGAGAGGGACAAAACAGCTGAGAGCTGTCAGCCATGAGAGGGAGAGGAAGACTCCCACAGATCCGGGGCTTGACCCTGGGGTCATATCAGAGGTCACAGCAGTCAGAAAGTCATGTCTAATGATGGATGATGAAGGCTGCAGAAGAAGAGGAGTTATGTACTAGAAAAAGGCAGAGTTGAACCTGATGGGTTGAGGCTTTGCAAGCATTAGTGCGGAATATGTCAGAGGTTGTTTACACAGCTGGACTCATCCCCTGCCTTGCCTCCACAAGAAACTGAGACATTTAGCAAGCACCAGAAGAACAAGCCTGGGATTCTGGCGCCAAGAAGTCGACCGCCTAATTCTGTACAAATTACAATCCTGACTCTGAGGGGCAGTGAGAGAAAATCAGCCACTCTCCTGTTTGCTATAAAAATAAAATTTGAAAAACTGCGGGTACTGAAGTAAACATGTAATTTTAGAGTGGCGGGTGGAACCACTCTGGTGCCCACTCTGGCCTGTAATCAAGTAGCATGCCAGCTCACTGAAACAAAACAATAACTTATGCCTCTTCGTGTTTAAGTGTTGTCTGTTTCTGAGAACTGCTGTTAAAGGTTGTGTTGTGACATCACAGTCCAGGGCAGAGAAGAGCTTTACAGCCCTACAGAGGACACGGTGCCAGAGGTCATTGAGAACCTATTTTTAAGGACATTTTGAAGGAAATGTCCTACAGCTTTTTTTTTTTTTGTCCAAAATCCTTGACTATGACTGAAGAACCCAAGCATCTTACTTGACTGGGACTTGGGCTCACGCACCTTATGACAGCCTTCTTAAATGACTTTTATCACATGCAAAGCTAATACAGAGTGGCTGAGATATCAGTCCTGACTGTTTTTTTAATCTTTGCTGACTACACATATAAAATAGGTGATTCTAAATGAATTGAAACACCATTTTATTATGTCAAAGAGTTGTTCTCTCTTGTGCCATGAGACAGTGGCATCATAGACATATTTTTAAAGCCCCTGTGGTTTTAAACTGGTGATTTAAAAAAATATGGTAATTGTTCACCATGTTGCCATTGCTGTTTGTCCATGTAGTTGCTGTGGTTTTGGTACTGTAATGTTTAGTTTTGTTAAAGGACACTATAGAGCAGCTATGTACAGACCTTCTTTTTAGTTTTATCTGCTGTATCAGGGCCCATCCTTTTACCAAGTTATACTGAAGTAATCCATGTATAGTTTAGCACTGAACAAGGCAGGGTTCAGATCCTTTATGAGCATTGAGTGCCAATTTGGAAGCATGATGATTGTATGCCTACTAGTGTACATTATTACCATCTGTAATGACAAAAGTCGTGCTTTTTAAGATTACATATTAAAAAAAGAACTTGTTAACAAAAAGGCTAAAATGTCCTATGTTCCTCACAACTATTCCTCTTAATAAGCAGCTGCCTTACACAAGTTAGAGTTGGAGTGAGTTCATTTTGCATTTTTCACTCCCTCACTTGAGGGATCGTTCATACCTGTACAACCTTCCATGCCAATTCATTAAGCTCTACAAAACATATTTCAGTTTGGACCAAAGTGGTGGACAGACAACAGAATCGTGTTAAAAGTTAATCTAAGAAACAATGCAAACAGGCCTAATGGCCTTCTGGCTGCTTGTAATGGAACATTAGTTTCATGCCAAAGGTTTTTGGCTTGTTTAACGGGTATACAAACCATCTGGCATTTTGTGATTGAAGCTGTGTGAAATACTTTTTAAGACCCCATACCAGACACCAACTGACACATTTATCAGCAATAGTGTCCTTATACAGTGTGCTAATGAAACTTAGAATCAAAATTGCCAAACTCACCACTAGGACTCCACTTGGTGACTTCATTTATTGTAGGCATTCACTTGTAAAGTCCAAAAAAGCTGCCACATAAGCCAAAATTGTATTACAGTCACTACATGATTACAGGATTTCTCTGTAATGATCAACTTTTGCAGGGGGGGTGGGGGAACACACAAAAGTTTCTATACAAACCAGTTTGAACATTTACAAAATGGGCCATAAATCACTTTTACATGTTCCTCAGAACTACAATTCTATGTTTCCCTGAAGTTCTGCTTGAGACTAAAGTTAATAAAAATAAGGAAAGGACAAGAATAGCCTTACAAGAGACCACAACAGTAAAAATGACATTTTATAAAAAGTTTAATTTCATTAAGAAAAAAAAACAGTAAAAGACAAATTAAAAATGACCACACACCCCATCCTCACAAACTGACAAAATAAATGTTTGGTGAACATAGTGGGGAAAAAAAGCAGAGCCTTCCAATCAACAGAGAAGTACATCTACTTCCAAATACAAGACACAAGATCCGTGAAGAGGAGACTTCTGCTTGGCTGGAGGACTCATCTGGACTGCTCGACTAAAGGGGGACAAGGGGAGGAGAGACATGAGCAGAGTGTAAAAGATCAACACAATGAGCAACAGCTGAGCATACCAACTTTTCACCAACAGGTTTAACATGTAAGGGTATTTTCCATTTGATGAAAGGCTCAAAGTTGCATTACAGTCAGCAGTGCCAGCTGCTCACTGTAGTTGCAATATGTGTCTATAGGTTTGTAACATCAAATGATTATGCGAGGCTTTCTACAGCTGGAAAGAGATCACTGGATTAAACAGCCCAGCAAATCACACAACTACAGCAACTGACAGTGATAGCATGTTATTCTAAGCCTGCCTAGAACCCATTAAATGACAAATTATTATCATTCCAGCAGGTCAGCACATCAGGCCAACCTTAATAAGAGCATCAAGCACAGTTGCATTTCAGAAGGCATTCAGAAGTGGAAATACTTACTGTAAGAGGAGATGTCAATCTCATCAGGCAGCTCGGCCACGTTGACCTCAAAGCGGTCCTGAACATCGTTCAGAGTTTTGGCATCTGCCTCGTCAGACACAAAGGTTATAGCCAGGCCTTTGGTACCAAACCTACCAGCACGGGCAACCTGGTGGGTGCAAAGTGGCCAGAGTGAGTGAAAAAATACTTTAGACAATAGGCAACTAAAATAATCGAGCAGATATATGCCCAGAATGGTGCAAACACACTACGAAGAACAAACATTAAGGGAGAAACATGACCAGTTATTGTGCTTTTCCAGCTCTCACCCTGTGTAAATAGGTGTCAGAGTCTTCTGGCATGTCATAGTTGAACACGATGTTGACTCGCTCGATGTCCATCCCTCGGCCAAAGAGATTAGTGGCCACCAGGATCCGTCTTTGGAAGTCCTTGAATTGCTGATAACGAGATAGCCTGTGGAGCAGGAAGGGACAGCAGGGAGAACAGAGGCCGATAGAGAATTAACAACATGGCTGCAGTAAGAATTAGTGCACTGTATTCCCCCCTTTGAAGACAACGATGTGTTGAGTTAGCTGATGAGGCCTCATGCTCCATAAACATACTGAGCATTCAGAGCTCAATGAGGCATGTTTATGAAAGTGGGTATGCAACAGGAAGGTATGTGAGTCTCACCTCTCCTCCTGAGCCATTCCCCTATGGATGGAAATGGCAGGGAAATTTTGTTCCACCAGCAGCTGAGACAGAGCGATGCAGCGCTGGATTGACTTGACGAAGATCACCACCTAGAGGCAAAGTAAAGGCAATGAAATACAGCTGCTCAGGAAGCCTTGGCCAACAACATCAACCCTTAGCTTGACTTCTGTTGAGATGATGAGTCCTTCAGATTGTTTGTACAGCTTTGTACAGTTTTTTTGTCAAGAGCTACATGACAGGCTTGATACTTATTTCATGTCTGTATGTACAATGTAAAGTAGTATGGACATACAGTAAAATAAATAAATAAACATCATTTGTCTCCATTGTGATCAATATCAATGCTTAATTTGGTAGTGCTGCCACTTCTATTATCCTGATTGACTGACTGGACCCTAAAGAAACCAGATGGTACACGAATTAAACTTTAGAAGATAGTTTAACATAAAAAATAGAATAACATAGCATAACGGTTTGGTTTGGAATATTTTGTGATTAAGAATGTGCAGATGCACAATATATGCAGAGCCAATAAAATTTAAACCTGTCTACAAGTTTTGACACAGCAAATCTTATTAGAGCTATGGAGTATTAAATCATACATCAACCTCCTCATCTCTTAACAAGAAAGTGGCTCAGCATATTTCCCAAAATGTTAACCTATCCCTTAATTTAGACCATCTGTTTTCCAACTTCTGTGTTTTTCATATTAAGCAACACACTTACTTGTATGCTTGACTATTCTTAGACACTACCAAAAACTAAAGTGGCACAATGCTACTGTGACAATCCTGCACCCTGCAATACCTCCATTGTTTTACCTGGTTGAACTCCAACACATCAAGCAGGTCAAAGAGCTTGCGATTCTTCTCACTGTCCTTCAGCTTGGAGTAGTACTGTTGCAGGCCATGGAGTGTAAGTTTGGTCTCGTCATCCACAAACACTTCCATGGGCTACACAGGAGAAAGAACAGAATTGTGTACAATTGAGTATTCTTGTCAAGTCTCTCGCTCCACTACCAACATGTGAAAGTAAGTAAAATTCAAACATGCAGCGACTACAATGCATGAGCAGGATTTCATGCTGATTAAATGGTGTTCAAGAAAGTTTTGAAGCGCGTCACTTGATCACTTACATCTTGCATGAACTTGCGACAGACTGGTCGTATGTCCTTACTCAGTGTTGCACTGAACATCATGACCTGCTTCTCATGGGGTGTGATCCTGAAGATTTCCTGTACATCACTCCTCATGTCTGTTACACACAAAAAAACACACACACACAAATGAATAATGCACATGAATGTGATCACATGTGGCTGGGGTGGGGTTGTCCCCACCAGATACACTGATGCAAAATCAACAAAGAGTGGGAGAAAATGTCAGCAAACATTCAGGCATAAGAACACACCGAGCTGCTCCAACATTTTGTCGCACTCATCAAGGACAAAATGCTTGACGTTCTTCAAACTGAGGGTCTTGTTCCGCGTTAGAGCGAGGATGCGGCCCGGCGTTCCCACAACAATGTGAGGACAGTTCTTTTTCAAGACTTCCTCGTCCTTCTTGATGGCCAGGCCACCAAAGAACACTGCTGCCTTGACCGTGGGCATGTATTTGGAGAAACGCTCATACTCTTTGCTGATCTGGAAGGCCAGCTCTCGTGTGTGGCACATGACTAATACAGACACCTGAGGAGAGGGCATAGAGAAACATGGACTCAGACACAATGCACCTTGACAATTTAATGCATCTTTTGGAGACATAACTACACACTATATATTGAACATGCACACTAACCTGTCCATCAACAGGTTCAATCTGTTGCAGTGTGGCCAGCACAAACACAGCCGTCTTGCCCATACCAGATTTGGCTTGGCACAGGATGTCCATGCCCAGGATAGCTTGTGGGATGCACTCATGCTGGACTGCATAAAAATACAAAAAAAGAAACTTAGGCTCTTACAGTCACATTGTTGTATGTGCAGCAATTATTTCAAGCTATTGTACAAACCCACTGGATACGTGGCAGGGAAAGGCGGTGAAAAGACACTACTAAAATAATACACAAGCTCTATCAACAACATCCTAGTCAGAAAAGCCTCCACTTCCGCACAACCAGTGAAGATAATCAAATCCCTCTCACCTTCAGAAGGATGCTCAAAACCACAGTCAATGATGGCACGAAGCAGCTCTGGTTTGAGCAGAAAATCTCTGAAGCCAGAGCTGTGGATGGAAACGTAGGAACCCTTCACCTCCTTCTTGCCTGCAGGGGTTGCACTCTCAGGGGCTCCTTGAGGCTCTTCATCCTCCTCATAATCCAGCAGCTCACTCTCAACATCATTCTCAGCCATTGTGTCTACCCAAAACAAAGAAAACACCTCACAAGTTTTATTTCTGGTCATGTGTCAGATCGTCGTTCACTATAAATGAACTCACACCCTTGCCGGATTTACGAGGGGGTGGGAACGAAGCCCACCTGTTGTTGCCGTCCTTTTAACACATTCTGAGCCTACTTTGGTAAGACCACGTTCAATGGTGGAAAGGTCTAATAGTTTATAAATCGTGACCTCCGTTAGAAGCAAATGTATCCTCTTCAAACACATCAAATAATGCATACAAACCTGGTTATAAGAAGCCTCTGATCTTGGCCGACACTGCCGGAATAATCGAACCGGTTAGCTTCTGAACCGTTTACTACGCTGGAAAGCTATTGTGTTGCATAACCACTACTAGCGTGGCAAGCTAACATGCTAACAAGCAACGAATACTGTGCTAACTGATCAGCTATACAACACGAAAAACATTACCAGACTGCACATAACTAGAACAAATATGTTACGCGACATATTTAAAAGACTACGCATTTACTGAATACTTAGAACTACGAGGACGATAGTGGGTCGGCTAAGCTAATGCTAGACTACAAAACACTAGCCAGCTCAGTAGCACCTTAAAGCAAACAATGAACGAAGCTGTTTCATTCCAAAGTAGCTACGTTATTTGGTGATTTAAACAAACTAGATCTCATTTGTAACTTCATGGGCGTCAGGGGAAGTTTTAAAAAACTCGCTAGCTGCTGCAATAAAGGCGATATTACATTCTTACCTTTTCGATGTTACTTGAACGTCCAACTACAGCTTAAAACCGCATGGGAGGCCTCATTTGGTTTATACGCAAAACCGGAAGTCCCGCCTCTGCAGAAGTGTGTTGATATCATTGGTGGATTTGGACAAACGCCGGCAAAAGCAGCCAGCTATTGGACAAAGAGAAGGTCGCAGTGCACAGCAGTCTAAAAAAGCGGGATACCGCAGTGCCAGACTCTGATGTGTGGAAGCTCAGAATATACGTGAAATAAATAAATGTGCATAATCAAATGAATGAATGATAAGCATAGTAAAGAAATTCATATTTGTAAGGCAATTGTGAGTGTTATTCATTGTACAGGTGACAAAAGGTCGTTTTCCTTCCCTTAATTGTATTGTTGTAATAGTTGTTGTAATTGCCTAATACACATATTTCATTCTTCTTTTGAATGTATTTATGTGTTCATTAAGTGTCTTCTTCCTTGTCTCTGTTATGCCAAAGACCAATAAAATAAAATAAAATAAAATAATATTTAACCACATTTCTTTGTAGAACTGTATTTAGAATCACAAATCTTCACTGCCCTCTAGTGGTCAAGATGAACTGCAGCGCAAAATTAAACTGATAATTGCAAACTGCAGCAGTAAACCTACTGACAACAACCTAAGGTCTGTGTAATCTGCTGTGAATGATCATACCAGCATCAGGCTGCACTTGAGAGTATATAAACATTTCACAATGAACTGACCAAATAGATAGAATAGATACATCAGCAGAAATGATCAAGAAATAATTAGGTTTATGGTTGGCATGGTGGTGCCTCTCAGCAAGAGGGTTCCAGGTTCAAATCTCAATCTGGGCCCTTCTGTGTGGACTTGTGTTCTCCCTGTGCATGTGTGGGTTTTCTCCAGATACTCTGGTTTCCTCCCACAATCCCCAAAAGATGCACATTAGGTTAACTGGCTACTCTACATTGTCCCTAGGTGTAAGTGTGTATGCGTGTGGTTGTCTGTCTTTGTGTGTCAGCCCTGCGATTGGCTGGTGACCAGTCCAGTGTGTACAAGACAATAGTAGGGTCCAGCCCTCCCGTGGCTCTGACAGATAAGCAGTATAGAAAATGGTTGCATAATCATCTTTATTATTTAGAATTAGAGACTAAATATAAATATTTATCCTGCTTATTGTTAATCTTCAACGGTGTCAATTAGGGTCATTCATACTCGTGTTAATACTAATCTTAAATATGCACTGTGTTACCAAACAAGATGAAACTTTGCTCCATGCCACTCAGAAACATCCCTGCAGGAAATACCTCCCTTAAGAATGTTTTCTGCTCTTCCACTTAATTTCAGATAACCATTATTCAACCATACAGTACACACAGACATACTCTCTCTTCCTGTGCATTCTATGAATAACAAGATGTCTAAAGAGGGAGCAATTTGTCTAACAACTATTGTTAAACAATAACAAGATTAACAGTGGTGGTCTGTTTTGCCTGTTGTCAATTTAACCTACAACAAATACTCATTGTAGCTGTAAAATTTATAAAGCTGTTTTATATAAACTGTTTTATTCATTTGTGAATGTGCTTTTATTCTCCTTTCAAGCCAGTGGCTGATACTCATTTCAGTGCTGTATCAAAATCAATGTGCATAATATGCAGGTCTACTATGTGGCCTAAAATGTAAAAGCAAAAATAATGATTGTTTAAGCTTCATATTAAAAAGAACTGAGCAACTGCATCTTAAAAGAATGGCTCATTTGCAATTCTTTGCTAAAGCAAATGATTTTCAAAAGATATGAAAATATTTTAGTATTCAAAAAGAACAGACTTAATAGGTCTACTATCAGAGTTGGGATACTGCTAGCAGAATGACTGTGGTTAGTCTTATATCTGTGATTCCAGAGCAGAAGAGAAGCTCCACTGTGTAGGAGAGAAGTATGGGAAGCTGTCAGACTGAGGCCGGGAATGACCCTCTGAGCATGTACCAGAGGGGGGGCAAGGACGGCTCAAGAAGTCCCTGACATGGGGAGGCAAAGAAAGAAATAGCCAGTCTTCCACCAGGAGACCACCTCCGTGCAGTCCTGAGCAGTAGCCCAGTTCAGCAGGCAGTTCATCCAGACTGTTACTGCGCAAATCCAACCTGCACAACTGACTTAAAGCTGCAACCCCCTTGGGTAATGAACTGAGAGAATTGTGAGCCACATTGAGGATGCGCAGCTCCAAACAGCTGTTGAACAGCCCTGGAGGAAGGCTCTCTATCCTGTTCCCACTGAGGTCCAGCTCTGTGAGCAGTTGCAGTGACTTTACCTCTGCAGGCAGCTCCTCCAGCAGGTTACCAGCCAGCAGGAGCCTACGAAGGCGACGAAGAGTAAAGAGAGATGGGGGAAGGCTATGGAGCTGGTTGTTGGATAGATCTAACAGCTCTAGGCCTCGCAGCACACCAACACTGGCCGGCAGTGCCAGAACACGGTTAAAGGCAAGTCTGAGGCAAGAAAGACGTTGCAGATGAGCCAGGCTAAGCAGTTCCTCCAGAGTTCTCAAGTTATTATGCTGCAGGTCAAGCATCCGCAGGTTGGTGAGAGCCAGCAGGGCAGACGGCAAACGCTCTAGTTGGCAGTCCTGCAGCAGCAGCTCTGTCAGGTCAACCATCCGCTTTAAGCCTGTCAGCACAAGCAGCCTGGTCCCCTCATTGTAGATCTCCAACCTCACCAGGCTGCCTGCCACCTCACACAGCTCTCCAGGGATCCGTTGCAACATACCTCGAATCACCAGCACACGTAGGTGACGTAATTGGCGGAGGCTCCCCAGTGCCCAGCTGCGGCCCACCCCACCTTCACTACTCAGGCGACCAGAGAGGTGGAGTTCATGCAGACTTCGGAGGGAGAGGACCCAGCTGGGGATCTCTGACGCTTGTGTAAAGGTGAGGTGGAGGACCTCCAGACGTTCCTGGAGGACTCCAAGCGCACTGGGATCTACAGCTGCTGTGCAATGATAGAGGTGGAGCTCCCTGTCATCGGAAAGAACAGTAAAGGATTCCATTAAGTGTGTACAAAAACAAGAAACTGTGTATATACATCACTGCATTCAGGGTATCCCATGCGCTTTATTTTGAGATCAAAATATCTGAGTGCAGCAGGTGTAACTTTTGATTTGATGTGCATTAGCATTAGTGCAACACCATAAAACTCACCTGAGTGAGGTCATGTTGGCCACCTGTGCAGTAAACCTGGCATCTGTGATGAGTTCCAGTTTGAGGACATGGAGCTGAATGAGGGTGAAGAGGGCCGGAGGGAGACGAGGCAGAGCCACCAGCTGAAGTTTGGAGCAGCCTTCTGCATCCACACTAGTTATGGCACGTAGCTTCTCCTCTCCCCAGCACCTCTCCAGGTTCTCCTCCAGCAGCCTGCTCTCACTCACAGGGGACAAAAACACAGAGAGACGCTGGGCCAGCAAAGGGTCATACCGGTCCAACATGTGTAAAAGAAAAGCCAGGTCATTTCTCAGGTCAGGAACATCTCTCAGGGAGCACAACTCCTGGAAGGAATACTGCCGCAGAGAGCTAAGGGTGCACAGACCAAAAAGCAGAATGAGAAATATATCACTTAGAATATACTGCAGCTCAAAACACAACTATGTAGAGTAATCCTATTATCAGGCCTCTGCTCAGCTTTGTCAGCATTATTCTATTTAGAGGCCTGTTGAACAATCACAGGCTTTGTTGTCTACTTGAAGTTTCACATAAATTATTCATCAATCATTTTACATGTTTATCTTTGTCCAATAATGTGTCATTAAATTAAATTAGAATTTCTAAACATAGTTAATCCAACAATCCTTGTGGGGTCTCTTTCTATTTCTACACATTTAACATGTTTTACCCCAGTTACTACAAATCACTACTAAGTTTCAAACAAAGTTACATTGGTTCATTTTGACTTGCTGTTGAAATCAAAACAATAAAGGCTGATGAAAATATAAACAACCCCTTCCACCTGACTTATAGTTATTTTATTGTTCATGTAATAATATTGATTAGCACTCGATGCAGTTTTAAAGTTTTTTTTTAAACCAAAATAAGGTTGTAGGTAATTCTGTAGCATGAACACATGTATCCCTGATCAAGATCGCACTGACCTGTGTAAAATCCAAATGAGGGTGTAAAAGTTCAGCAGGCCATACAGTACCAGTAGGGTCAGGTAAGCCAACAGTAGTTTAAGTATAAGAGAAGAGAGCACATGAATACACTCAAAGGTTGTGTAGCCCACCAGAGCCTGCTCCTCAGGGTGACAGGTGTGGGTGAAGGAGAAGGAGCTGATAACAGGGATGGTGTAACTCACGATCAGTGATACCATCATCAATTTGAATACTGTCTGAGCCAAATAGACCTGAATAAATTGAAAAAGAGTGTAATGAATGAAGTGACACCATTTGACCAAGCTTCATCCAACATTAACTTGCATATACACACTATACACATACCTTATAGATGACATCTGAGCTTTCACAGTGGGACCGAAATTTCCTCACCCTTTCGAACAGCGCCCTAGCCTGTTCCCCATCACTTTTATCCAGGTGGATTACCTGCCTGGGACTGTCAACCATGAGTGGGGGCCTGGAAGGCAGGAAGTGCATCTGGGAGCCAAGGGACGTGGATGATATTGTGGAGTTACGGGATACCGAGGAAAGACATGGGGATGGGGGGACCGATCTACTTTCTGACCTCTTCAAAAGCGGACTGTCTGCACCTGAGTCTATGCTTGATTGTCTTGTGCGTGTCCCTGGGGGTGAAGATGAACTTGAACATGGAGGAGGTTGTGGTGGTCGTGTCTCCTCTATCACCTCCTTCACTTGGATGTTCTCCTGCCAGGCGGCATGGGACAGGGCCTGAGATGTCCATGGTGACTCACAGCACTTTGCCAAGATGGCCAGGAAGTGCTCTATGCGGGAAGAGGTGTGGGGGAAGTGGAGCCAGAAGGAACCACTGGCTACCAGCACAAGAGACTGCAGCAAGGCCATGTAGGGGAAGAAACGAGAGCACAAAGGCAAAGCTTCGTGGTAGCACACCTAGACAGACAGATGGACAGTTAACCCACAATAATTGATTTTTTTGCCCACTTGGGGGTAGTGAAAGCATGCTGTCAACACAACATTGACATATTATTATTATCCTTTAAGCAAACTTTATAGCAGTTGCTTATTTATTCATCCAGCAGATACAGAGCCACATTATCATTTAAATTAAGTTATGTTTAGTCACCTGATTCAATTATTTTCTCAATTTTTTTTTTCTTTTCCAACTCCTCAGGAAATGATCAGATTCTTTAGCTGCTAAAGGCAGCACGAGCTAGCAGCTAAATTTGTAAGATAAGATAGGCCTTTATTAGTCCTGCAGTGGGGAAAGTCTCAAATTGTCTGCTGTTTAGCGCAGAGCTGGTAGCATATAGCATATAGTTTTAAAAACAACACTATGAGAGCGAACCAAAACACTAAAGATGAGGGCCATAAAACCAAAGCAATGAGATGAAAGTTACTATAACGTTCCACAGAGCTGAGGGGAACTGGAGATTCAGGTGAAAGTTCTCTGTGTGTTCACCACTAAGAATAAATAATTTAGTATACACGTAGTCATGTGATCCAAACTAATTATGTCTGCTTTAATGAACTTAGCAGTTAATATTTTAATTGGTTTCATCCATTCTGTTGCATCATTCAGACCAGTACCTGACTAATGTAAACATACTGCTGGTAGACCAGATGTGTTCGTCGACCACGGACTGTGGAATGAAGATGATCGGTGTTGTGTGGAACATGAATTGGGGGTCTTGAAGACGGAGTCAGTGCTCCATTTCCTGTAGCTGATGGACTCTGACCACTGGTATTTGCAGTTACAAGTGGATCCAAGGGAATGCACACCACTCTGTCCCTGGACAGCTGCTCAGTGCAAGCCAGGACAGATGCCATCAACATCAGAACCACCAGGTAGTCCATGAAGACCTCCCACCAGGGCTTCAACAATTTAGACCTGCTCTGATGCTGGTTCAGTGGTGCCAGCTCCGACAGTGAAAACATGGTGACCTCTGGGTCCTACAACAATGACTGCAAGAATAATTAAATTGTTGGGCTATGCACATAAACAGGCTTAGTGATGTAGATCACTGCACCCGGAAGATCACACCCACACAGTCTGATAAAACAGATCAGCTGAGATTTAATTTAATCTTAATACATGATACTTAAGGAAGTTTATTTTTAGTGTATCAAATTTAACATGTATTTTTACATATTTAATTATGAGTATTCAATAATGTTAAAAAGAAACACTTACAACTTGAAATCAAGTTTTCTGGGTCTTTAAGCAAGAGTTTCAGGTCGAAAGAGTTACAAGGAAAGTTTAGTGTCATAATTGAAATTCCATAAAGAAGGTAACTTAAAAAACATTTTGAGATCATATCAAAGTCAGTTAGACCTTTAAAAATCTTTTCATCATTGGGTGAACATTAATAGTAAACTAAATGAAATAATAAAAATACTAATAACAGCATTTCCATTGTAAGCAAAAATACAAATCAGAACTGAACAATTCATCTTATTTTTTAGGCCTAAGATTAACTTTCACGTACCAGTGTAAACAACTTGTTTTCCTGCTTTTCTGTCCCTCTTTTGATCAGCTCACAACCGCCTCACAGTAACTTCATTCCGGTGCTCTCTGGTTCTGCCGTGAAAAACTCCTGAAACTTGCAGCAAACTCCTCCTCAGCTGGCCGCCACACAGCTTTTCAACGGTTGGCATGGCAGCGAAGGATGTGTGGCTGAAAAATCTAATTCAGCACTATAAGCCCGTTCAAGACCCACTGAGGGCATGGCTGCACCCTTTAACTCCTTCGGGACTGACTCTAAGGAAAACATCAGAGGAATGTAGGACAAATATCAAATAAAATACTTTATAAGGAGAATGGCCACTTTCAGAGTTGCAATCTTACAGTCGGGTGAGGTGGAGATAATTTTATATACCAAAACATTTTGTAAAATGTGATAAGCTAATGATAGCTTCTGTATAAAATCATAATATGGATGAAAGTAAATTAACTATAGTAGCCAGCTAAATGAGATGGAGCAGAGAGTTCACTATTGCAATTGGAAATGTTGTTATGTGGAAGTTTGAAGTAGCATAAAATAGCATCTACAAAGTATAGTAAAGTACAACTGTACAATACAACACACCAGTAAATGTACTCTCCATGATATGCTAGGTGAAAGAGTCTAACAATTTTCTAATTTATATCAAAGATACATAAAGACACATACATTTACATCAGGGATCAGATGACAGATGTTACATAACCACAACTCTAACCTCTTTTCATGTGCAGATTTAAAAATTACAACATTGTATCTCAGATTATCCAGCAGGGGCTGCTGATGTCTATGTACGGCGGGTTACAACTTTTGACTTTACAGTTTCAGTCCAGTTGATACGGCAGCTCTCAGTCGTTCTTTGCTCTTTATGGACAGCTGTGTGCTTCTGACTTGTGTGTGTGTGTGTGTGTAAGCATGTGAGTGTGTGTGTGGTTGTGTGTGTGCATGCATGGGAGGGTCATATGTAAGTCTTTGTTTCCTTTGTATTTGGGCCAAGAAGAATCTGGAGCTAAGATGCTAAGACTCAAACTGACAATGAACCACAATGTGATCTACTCTACACAGCTGGTGTGTGTATGTTTTCTTTGCATCTGCATTATAGGCACAAGTGTGAAAAGGTGTGTGTGTGTGTGTGTGTGTGTGAGTTGAGGCTGTCTGATTGTGTGTGAAGAACAAAGAACAAAGAAAGAAAAGTAACAATGGTGGCAAATGGTATGTGTGAGTGCATATGCTTTTGCCACAGAAAAAAATCTCAAGATAAAGAGTGGCTGTTAGGGACAGATCACTTATCATCACCATCTATTGCTACTTACAAAGTCAAGTCTACTGTTTACTACAACAGGATCACTGTTTCTAAAACTTGTTAAAGCTTAGATTAGCAATGGATGACACCTTCTGTAGCTAAGTGCAGTCTCCTGTAGGTCTGTCTGATGCAAAACATGAAAGCATCACAGTGCAGTGTTGTACTGACAGTCAGACTACATTCACTTCTGCTGTGAAGCCGTTTTAAAGCCTTTATATTACACACAAGTGTCGGAATCTTTAAATTTATGTATGAAATTATTTGCAAGTGTCCTGATTGGACCATTGCAGCACTTGTCTGAATTTTCCTTTTGAGTTAAAGCCAAAAGTATTTAGTGTAGAGTGTACTGTACTTTTGTTCAAATGAGTTCAGCTAATCCCAATAACACCTCTGTGCACCTCTGTCTACAGTCACGCTAGCATCTCTGTGAGGCTGTCATATTGTGGCGTATTAAATGTTAACATAGGCATGCTAACATAACCACAAATGTTATGCTGGTATAGTGTTTACCAAGTTCACAATTATAATTTAGCATATTAGCAAGCTAACATTTGCTGATAAGCACTAAACTCAAAGCCCAGATAAAGTTTTGAATTGAACTGTAAATGCAACAGTGAAATGTTAACAGATTAGCTGAAACTGTGCTTGCAAATAACTTGTTTAACTGCCTACATACTGTACAAGTAAAAATGTCAAGCTATAAAGCGTAGCTTTGTGGTCTCCTGGTACTCGGTCCACACTTCTTGCACAAACATGAGAGTGGTATCATTATTCTCATTTTACCCTCTGCAAGAAAGTGAACATATGTATTTCCAAAAATGTTTAACAATTCCTTTAAATTAAACAGATAATTACATCCTGTACAGCTCAATGATAACAAATCTAAACAGGATAATATTTCGCTGAAAAGCTGTCACACATTAATTTAATAAATCTCCTCTCTTTGCTCGACAGGATCTTAAGATTTTTTTTATCCCCCAGTTACTTTTTTGTTTTGTTTTTTGTTTTTTATATATATATATGTTAAGGGTCCATGGCCTTCCAGCAAAAGCTTTCACAATCTGTTTCAGTGAAATGTGGCTCTAAAAGTAGATAGCAGGGCTGTGGTGTTGCAAGCCCAACATTACAAGGAGCTGATATCCTACCAACACCCTCGATTTCAGAGTTCTGCTGTGAAGGGGCCTGCGGCTTCACACCTCTTCATCTGTGAACACACACGCACAGACACTATTTATTGACACGCTCACTCAACCGTGCCCATAGGCAGGGATGTTTTGGGTGCGGCTGTGTTATGTGAAAGGATTCACACGTCCATGTCATGAAAAAATATAGCAAGCCTGACACAGACATTAACACATCAAATGTGTTTAAACATGAATTTAGACATTACATACGCATTATGTTGCTGCCTAACAGGTGTATGCTTAGCAACCTGTAACATTTAGTAGCAATGCTGACTGAAAGCCTGATTGAAAAGATGAAAAAAGGTTATGAGGAACTTATCTAATTACTGGTTTGCTATTATGTTAAAAAATTTTGGAGAGGGAAGTTAGATAAGAAATTGGTCTGAAGATGAGATCAACTTTTTTATATTTAAAATGCGGATCAACAAACACTATAAACATGAATATGTATAAGACAATCATACAGTATTCCATAGTATAGTACTTAGTAAACAAATAGAGACCTAACTTATCTATGCTAAGCTAAGCTAAACTTCTGCTGACTGTAGCCTCATATTTACCGTTGCACTGTGTGGACATGAGAGTGGTATCAATGTTATCATCTAACATTTTTTAAGTAAACATATAAATGTATTTCACCAGATTACCTAACTTTTCAGGCAACAAAGCTCTGCACAAGCTATGAAACAGAGTTTTATAGAATTTTTATTTTGCACTGATGGCGTTGAGGCAAACAGCAGAACTAGTTGATTGTTTTACAAAGCAATCTATCTTGAATGTGTCTTTGGACTGGTCAAATCTATCTATGACTGTGGTTACTACTGCCAGGGTCAGGGTCTGCTCCAAGATTTCTGCCTTCTAAAAGGCAGTTTTTCCTCGCCACTGTTGCTAAGTGCTTGCTCAAGGGAGAATGTTGGGTTCTCTGTATTACAATTTAATTGAAGATTTGGTCTAGACCTGCTCTAATCGAAAAGTGTCATGAGATGACTTTTGTTGTGAAATGGTGCTATATGAATAAACTGAATTGAATTGAAAAATACTTTGAACCACTAAGTAATCTATGATGTTATCACTCATTATTTATGTCAGCACTCTGAGCACTTGTGCTATTGTTTTCTTTTATACAATTTAGAGAAACAGTTTGAATTGTGGACAGTATATGTTGCTGATATTTTCACTTCATAATCTGTATATATTTTTTGTTCTGTCTTTGTTTAGCTTCTATTTTTAGCTGAATGTGTATTGATGTCTTGAGAGCAACTAAGAGCAACTTTAATCCAGGCTCAAATTCCTTGTATTTGTACAAATACTTATTTGATAAAGCTTGGTTGGTCAGACTGAAATATTTCAACAATTACTGGATATACTGGCATGAAATTCTTTGCAGACACTGTATATTCAATAATACTTGGAGTTGATATTTTTAGTTTTTTGATGAAATGTCTAAAGAATTAATGGATTGCTTTTAAATGAGATGCAAACATACATGTCCTCTTCAGGATGAACATTAATGACTTTTCATCTGGTGAAAAGTTTTAATTTATTCAGTACTCAGTGTTTCAATGATCATCAATGATCAATTATCTGCAGAACAGCATCAACATTACTTATGTGTTGTGCACTAACTAGCAAACCCTAACTTGACTATAATGAGCATAATAAGCATACTGTATACCTGTTGTGCTAGCATGCTGATGTTAGTATGCTGATTAGCATGGTAGCATTTAGCATCAAAGCACCATTGTCCTCAATACAGCCTCCCATGGTAGTCTGTCTGTAGACTTTGAAGTCTATTTTGATGCAATGCTAGTGTTGCTCTAATCTGTCTGGACACCAAGATGAGTATGGCAATCACAGCATACAATAATTATATAATATATAATCATATATTTACTAATAGCATGTTTATATGCTAACTTAACTATGATCAACATGATAAGCATACTGTACATCTGCTAAAACATTAACAGGTTAGCATCGCATTAGCATGCTGATGTTAGCATTTAGCATCAAAGCACCACAGTTCTAAGTACAGCCTTACAGAACTACTAGCAGGGCTACAGACTCTAAAGTCTTTTTTGATACAATGCTAGTGTTGCTCTAATCTGTTCAGACATCAAGATGAATGTGGCAATGACAGCATATAATAATTAGGCTATATAAGATAAAATAATATATTGACTGTTTATGTGCATGGTTAGATATTTAAACTCTCTCTATATACATACCACCACCAATTTTACAGATGTAGGCAGTGACTACCTTGGGTACCATGCCATTTTAGAGTTCTCACACCCCTTTACCTTTCTGTAACCCTGCATTATCAGAGTGAGACAAATCTTCGAGAGAGTTGGCTTTGTGTGTAGGAGTGGGGATGCCCATCACTTCATCTTTGTCATCATCATTGCCTAAGTGGTGTTGTACATTTGTTCACCGAGAATGGAACATATTTATGTAAGTAATTTATTTTTACACACAGGGCACTTAATTTGACTACAAAAATGCACTGTTAGTAACTCCTGCAATGGAAAACTCTACAACTGATTTTAATCTGAATCTGTGATGTTTTCAATCTGACAGCAATCGATTGAAAAGAGTAGGAGGATGTGATAAGCTGTAACACAGAGAGACAAATACCTCAGTTGCATACTTGCTTCCTGTTCAGAGAGAGGCACAGGACAGGTTAAGAATGTTGTGACTTTACCTCAGTATGACATGTGATATATTGTGATATTGAGAAGCGGTACAGTCCATAGCTCCCATGGCTATAGTAAATATAGATTATGTTTCGTGTACATAATTCACTGGGGGGGGGCAATTCTCACACTTTTTTTTTTCATTTCGTTTCACTCGCTTAACAAGCAAAAGAAAGTCCTGCACTGTCCGTAACCTTTGCTCTTTTGCCAACCAAAGTGAGAGAAAGTTGAAAAGCTTTGAGGAAATGAGTGTAAAATGGGTGGGTGGGGGTAAACTGGTGACAGAAAGATAGAGAAGTTGTTGGCCGTGAGAAAGTGGCACAGCACTTCATTCGTCAAATCCCCTGACTGAAACCACAGTAAGCCATCAGCAACAACGCAGAAAACACCAAAGAGTTGAAACTGTGACCTGACCCTGTTGCTGCTTAAAAATTTGATGTTTACACACTTGCAGTGTGTGTGTGTGTCTGCCATCACGCAACATATTTGTTACATTTATTCCATCTAAAACATGTTATTGTAATATATTGTGATTCAGCAATATATAGAGGACAAAAATTGTGCTGCACTGCTGTGATGTTATCTGTGTACATGTGTGCATATGCTCTTCTGTTACTGGACTTGTCCCTTACTGTCTTCTATCTTGTCAGCAAAGCTTTTCCCAGCATGCATGTATGCATGTATATACAGTAGATGCATATGGTGAGACAAATTGTGAAGATAGACTCAAATTGTGCAAAGTCATTATTTTCTTGTTTTCATTAATTCTTTAATATTTCTGAGCTGCAGTCACATTTTAAGTTTGAAGCATTACTTTACAGCTTTACTTTACATTGCAGCTCAACTGAGCCACTTAACTGACTGGCTGTACAGACCATGTGTGGCTGAAGCTGCAAAATCCTTAACTGAGATTGCATTTTACTGACAATGAATTCATAGTCAATTCATAGTCTGAGAATGTTGCATTTGTCTTTTAAAATCAAAAGTTTCAATTACATAAGATTTGTGGAGTGCCCCTTTAAAGAGCCGGAAGACTGTCATTTTGTTTACTGATAGAAATGCAAACTTGAACAGAAACCCCCTGTACAACCTTAAAACAAACCTCTGCACCCCACTGTGTAGGTAAAGGTACCGGAAACATGTCATGTTTGATGTTTGATGATGTTGATTGATGGTTGACATTTTACAGCTTTGCTCTACATTTGGAAAACACTGTATGAAAGGACATCTTAGATAATGTAATTCAAAACAAATATTGTTGATTTTAATTAGCAGTTATTAATGTACATATATGTACATGAATCATTTCTCTAACTTAATTACCATAACGCGGTAGTAAACATCTGAAACAGAACATGAGCATTTGACTCCTTTCTCCACCTCCACCACCGTGAGTTTCAGGTTCCTAGAAAGGCAGGTTTGTACCATCATCAGGGGAAAAAGAAGCCCCTTAACCCCTCAAAACGAATGAGGCAGAAACCCACTGAACCCACCATCCCGTCTCAGCTTCATGCACTCCTCTCGTCTGCTCTCCCTGACAGCCCCTGGGAGAAGGTTGCAAGCCCCCCACCACATGAACCACAGTGCTCTGACTTACCTCTCTTCATGCACATCAAGGCGAACCCAGCTCCATTTTATGCTGCTCACTCCAGGAGTCAAATGAGATGTTTATAGAAATACAGTCACATTGAGAAATGCTATGGTTCTGGTTCATATGCGTCCCTCGATGATTTGATTTCAATCTGCGGTCAGATTGAGACGTCAGGATTTGACAGATGCACATTTGGAAAACAATTTCATGTATTACTATTTCTTGTCAAGAATCTTTAGTCAGAAAGAAAAAAACGGGTTTGAACCGGACATGCTTTTCTGCTGATGGTCCTGCAGGAGGTACGATACATCAGCCAAAGTGTAGTTTGTGAAGGTTATATAAATCCAACCTGGATAGATTTATCCTGTTTCAAATTTTAAAACAAATATCCGAAACAGTTTAAGCCCTTTCATAATGTCCTGTTGTCAGTCCATTTGGACTGGAATTGAAATGCTTTGTATGAAGAGCAGAGACCTCATTAGTTCTGCTGTTATGAGTTTTGGTAAAGAAGAATTTTGGTAAAGAAAAGATTCAGTAGAGTTCACGTTTACATTTTGTTCAGGTAGTTTTGATTCAGGGTGAGCAGAGAAGTTCACTGACCTGATATTTGATAGCATTTCTGTCTGTGTCTTCACGATGAATAATCATTGTCTTTCCCTGCTCTGTTTCCTTTAATTAGCCAGTTCTTCCTGTCTATTAAACACTCATGTAAGACTGAGTGCTGCTATTATGGTATAGTGGTATGAGTAATCAATTTCAATGAAGTATTCAGCAGCATTTTTTGAATGATCACCAGAGTATGACGTAGCAAAACTTGATTTCTTTCTCCAGTGTTTGTGTACTTCATTGTTCTTTTTAAGAGCATAGGTTTATAATTCTTCCAGTGTCCATACAATGCTAATTTATTTTCTAATCACAAACGTGGCTCAAAGTCACTTATTGATTAAATTTTGTGACTACTGATTTTTGTCTGGAAAAGGCTCTATAATTTACTAATAAATGATGCAGATAATGAATAGTAAACTAATGAGTAATTTTGAAAACGATACACCACATGTTTGCAAAATGTTTGTAAATGATAAAGGTCCTGAGAGTACTGAAGGCACTGATAGGAACATTTAACATGTCATTTACAAACAGTGTTGATACAATCTAACAAATTCCCTACAGATGATTTGTAAAAGTTCAAACGGATTTGAGAGTTCTCCATTTAGACCTCGAATATTTGAATCAGTTAGTCATGTTCTGGTAAATGTTCAGGGTGTGGATGCTGCATGTCTGTTTAGTAAGGAGAAGGAACTCTGTAAGTTGTATTGACAAGCCACAAACAACACGATGACTCAGACATTATCATTTGGCGCTACATTTCACACATCATCATATATACACACAAGTTAATCTGCAGTTAAAAATTTTTGTGTAAATTGCCATAAATTGTTTATTGTGATGGCTTACAAATGACATAGCAAATTAAAACTAAGATTAACTTTATTAACAGCTACGTATTCATTATTTGATAATGGTTAGTTTATTAGAAGATTACAAATAAAGATAAAGTATTACAATAAAAGCTCGCTGTGGATCTGCCTGTCCAATAAAACATTGTTAATTATCTTCAGTGTCTCACTGACGAAAAGGTTAGTTAGGCTTTAGTTCGGTGCTTTCGGTGATATTGGTGAAAATAGAATAAAAATCTTCCTGCTCTCACAGCTGGAACTGTGTGGGATGGCTGGATACCACATAAGAGCGCACACAGACACACACCCACACACACACACACAGTTTAAAAGAGTGTAACTGGCACCTTAACTGTAAAGGTTCACATGTTCACATGAGAACGATGAGATATTCAAAATTTCCAAAGGATGCTTAGTGTATTTATGATTCCACCCACATCAACAGTCATCACAGTTGAATATCCAGCCATGACACAATCATATTTGCCCACAGTAATTAAGGTTTCATCTTGACTTTGGTGCAAGACATATTTATTCATACTGGGTCCAAACCCTAAGTATAGAGTCGACCAAAGTTTAAGTTTGTTTTGATATTTTTTTATCATTATTTATTATTATTTATCAACATTTCGATAACAACAAAGGAGAGAGACTGTGGAGGACTTTGTTTACAAATATTAGTTTTAAATTATTTCTAGGCATTTTTTTTCCCTCCAATACCTTCCGTCCCACAAGCCTCAGCAGCCAAAATCAAATCAAATCTCTTTGAGTCATGTCATCAGTTGTTGGGTGTGAGAAAGAGAAAAGAGGACGTCGCCAGCAAGGAAGACACAAGAAACGCTTTCAACATTCAGCTGCGCATTACAGAGGTAAGATCATTAATTCAGCTGAAATCTCACTCCTGTAGTATCAAGTTATCTATTTTCCACATTTTCTTTTTTATGTTGTTTGCTTTGTAATTTACCTACAGCAATGAGAATCTACTAGCATATTACAACAACTTCCAGCCGTGAAGGATATTAATTTATAGAATTACATGATCAAGAGGTTTCTAAATCAGTCACTGTTGTCACGGAGGCTTATATACAATGCAGAGTCATTGGCAAAAAACTGAAATAAGTTTGGCAAAATTAAGTTTATAGTGTGCACTGTGGTTTTGTTGTCAATTTTAGTATTTCTTTCAGGCTCCCCTTTTTCTTGTTTACCCTCACTGATCACGGTAAAATCAAATTATACCAAAGCAGTTTTAAGAAATTATTTGCCAAATATCTTGTGATGAAATCATAAATTCAGTGTTAACAATTACACTTTACTGATTTGTTTAGTTTTGGTGATGTGGAAATATGTGTCCCAAAAAATTTAAAATGATTCTGCTGTTGTTCTAAATGTTTAAATAGGATCTATGCAGCTCAAAGGGAATATAAAAAGTGCATCATTGTGTCAGTTTAGAAGCTGTTTGACAACACCACAGCAGGGTTATCCACAGTGAAAACCCTGAAACCTTTTTTGCAGGTGGCAGGCTGTATTTGTTAAGGAAACCTCAAGCTTTGGCATTGTAACTGAACATGTACCAACAGGTGTGTGACATCTGAGCGTGTGAGGCTCTAAAAGTGACATGAAAGAGCTGACTTTTCAGACTCCTGCAGGTTTATTCTGCAGGATTTTTACCTCATCATCTCCCTCAGTCACCATTCTGCCATGCCACGGTCATTCCTCGTCAGGAGTAAAAGGATTCATGTACCTGGCCCGTTCAAGGACTCCTTTAGACAACACTCCCGGATCCAAACAGACACAGACCAGCCTCAGCAGCATGTAATGGGACAGGACGGGATGGATCTTAAAGATGCTGCGCAGCCTTTATCTCCAGAAGGGGCCAAAGACTTTATGGGTGAAGCCTGCTCACAGTGGGATGGGATGGCAGCACAGTCTCAGAGTGCCCTCACAGACGTTCTTTGGTCTTCAGGTAGCCAATACTTTTTTCTTTTCTTTTCCTTTTTTTATTATTTGTTGACTTGACTGCAGTAAGTATATATTATGTGACTTAGTCATAAAGGGGAGATGATGATGGTAACATTAAAGTTCGTAAGAGAACGTGAAAACTAATATTGAAAGGAAAGACCCTAACAAAGCCGGAATCGATACTCATTCTCAACAATTTTCTAAACTCTAAACTAAAGACGTCTACATTATCATCCTCCCTTCATGTTGAAACAAAAGCTCCCATGGAGGGCAGAGGCACCTCACCTTGGTCGGCAGACAGGCACCAGGCATCTGAAAGAGAGAGAAAACTGGAGAGACTGGTCTTCATGCTACTCAACCACACATCGCACACTGACCTCAAATCTCCCGTCAGCGAGTGTCTGCTCTGTGAAAAGGTAAGAGGCCCCTGGATGGTGAGAACTGGAGAGAGAATGAAAACTAGAAGCTGCTGTAACTGCCACGACAAAGACCCTGGGACATGTTAGAGGTGACACAGCAGGGTGGGAGAATGAAATCTGTGAGTGCCATAGGTGCTTTAGGGGTCTGACTGAATTCATCTGTTGCTGAGAGAGTTTTTGTGAACAAAGTGGTAATATAAAAAAAAATGACTGGTCAGCATTTGTGCCAGTGGAAAGTATGGAGAGAAGATATATAATTTATACTTGATTTTTATGAGAAAGAACATCTAAAGAAAGAACATCCAAGAATCTACCAAAAAAATAAATAAATTGTGAGTAGAAAAAATTGTGATCATTAACCTAATTTACATTTGAGTTGTTTGGGGATTTAAAAAAAGTATTTGCAGATTATGTAAAATGTGGAGTGAATTTAATAAATCTCACCGTCCACCTGACAACAACCTGATTGACACTGGATAGTTATATTAGTTATGTAATAACTGCAATAGTGACCATAAAAATATTTAGCTCAATAATAAGTTTGTAATGGTGCCATTGTTTCGAATTGACCTCAGTCAAGTTCTTCAGCTGTTCTTGTTAATTGCTGGCTCATGCTCACATTAATTAATACACAGATATGTAATAAATTAATATTAGCCTGGTTGTATATCAATCATGGTGATGATCCAACTGATCTGTAAAGGAATAATCTCGGGAAATATGCTTATTCACTTTAAAGCAGAGAGATGAAAAGATGGATAGCACTCTCATTTCTGTACAGTTAGCTTAGCTTAGCATAGCATAGCTACTAAAAACTGACAACAGCTTGTCTGGTTCTAGGGTACCAATATCCAGCTAACATCAACTGTAACACTCGAGCAGCCAGTTAACATCTTGTTTACTTAATCCATGCAAAAAGGAGCAAAAAGGAGCCGTTTTACTAGGTTTTATAAGTCAGACTGCATGGCAACCAGTGGGGACTCCAGGAAGTTACTGATCACAGCCTGGAAATAGTGAGCCATGCTGGCTGCAAGTTTCACTTGATAGGAGGGACCTGAAAGTGTAACGAGCCTTCTCATTATTTATTTTTGTTGTTTTGTGCTGTCTCGTTGTCTCACTCAGTCTCTGTCAGAAGGTCTAATATCAGAAGCAAGCCTGCAGGATCACATCCACAGCTCGGTCCCCTTCATCAGGTCACCCTCAGTCACAGCAACACCACATATGCCCTTTGGCTTCAGACCAATAGGCAGCTATGGTAGAGCTAAGGTACAGTACACAGCACACAGGGGCAATATTTTTTTAAATACTTTTCATTATAAACGCGACTCATTGCGAACTCTGAAAGAAATCTCGGTTTGTCTTGATGTCTGTGTGTGTGTACACATATTCTTCTGTACCATGTGTGTGTTCAGGAGCGTAGCTTTGGCTGCAGGGTGTGTGGAAAGGTGTTCAAGCGCTCGTCCACACTGTCCACACACCTCCTCATCCACTCAGACACACGGCCCTACCCCTGCCAGTACTGTGGTAAAAGGTTCCACCAGAAGTCAGATATGAAGAAACACACTTTCATACACACAGGTGAGTGAACACAGCAGTAAATAAACTGTGCTGCGTTCAACGTTCAAACTGTTGCTCTGAAGCATTGTATCCTGCCTACATTCTCCCTCCGCTCTCCCCTCAGGTGAAAAACCGCATGTGTGCAAGGTGTGCGGTAAAGGATTCAGTCAAAGCTCCAACCTCATCACCCACAGCAGAAAGCACAGCGGCTACCGGCCCTTCAGCTGCCCCCGCTGTCAGCGCAGCTTCCAGCGCAGGGTTGACCTACAGCGCCACCAAGAGACGCAGTGTGACCACGGAGACATTTATACTCAAAGCTTAGTCCATAAAGCAATGAAGTGATGGTTAAACTGCCTGAAGTGGCATTTGTAGATAATTTCCAATTTGTAATTGTAAAAGTCAGAAAAATATGTATCAAGTAATGACAGGAAAATGGGAGATAAATACCAATAAAACATGGTTGAGTAAAGGCTTGTTTTGTCTCTTTGGTTTGTGTTTTTGAACTTAAAAAGCTCCAAATGTTTGTACTGTATACTTGTGCCTTCTCATGTGCCATGTATGGTCTGTGGGTTTTTTTTCTCCCACCTGTTTCCTGTGTTACCTGTGTTTCTTTAGTTCAACTCGTTATTTGTTTCTTCTACCGCCTGCTTAGTGTCCTTATTGAACTGCCAAAAATCGTGACAGATTTGCTACTTGTTTCCATGATGTTGATGATGTTCTTAACATCATCAACTGTGATTTTCACGAACCATATTTACTCAGAAAGCTGTGTGAGTGCAGCAATGCATTTGTGAGACGGACTCCTCCATTACTGAATGAAGCAGTCACCCATAATACACTGCAGCTGGGCTCCTGACAGGTAATGGATGGTCATTCAGTCATCATTCAGGATGTTCTACTGCCTGTACACAAGGTTAGTTTTGAAATTACTTTCTAAAAAGGAAACATACACATGGATTTTCAGGGCCATGTCTAAGCCACAATCAGCAGATGTTACATCAAAATTACTTCAGTTTAAAGCTGCACTGATCAGTTTTTTTCATATTAACAATGAATAGACTGGATTAAAAATATCAATGATCCCTCTTCAAGCACTGGAACATATTTCACCAAAATGGTTTTATGGACATAACTTCAACGTTTTGGTTCACTCACTGCTCTTATTAAGTTTAATTCCTGAGAAAAACTTTAAAACTTAAAAAAAAAAATACTTTAAATATATCTGATGCTAATATTTTTGTAGATTTATTTTGCAGGACTTTTAATTCTGGTTTTTCAGCACTGTGGTAATATTAATTCTACTTAAGTACTTTTTCTACGACTGCAAGCTAACCTACCAGAGCATTTAATCAGCAAAAATATTCTTTTCTGGACTTCATGGAGACCAACACAGGGCTAAAACATCAGGTAAACAGCAACATAACTCCAGATTGATTCTGCTGTTTGCTAACACATTATCAACATCAACATTATGTGGTAAAAGTGCGTGTATGTCAGTAGTGTGTTCACAGTTTGCCTCTAAAACGCCAAACATAATGTATAAGTTTAAACAAATATTTTAATATACGTTACAGTCCCATATACTTATTCACAACATTTTATTTTCGTTGCACATGATTTGAGAGCGACACAGCAAGTCAACGTGGGTTTAAACTTTCTGAACACATCTTATTTGCTGCATGAACACAAATGATTTCACATGAGGATGAATTCAGCTTTGATGTCCAACCAGTTCACAGCTTAAACACGAATAGTGAAAATGACGCAGTAAAGCACTCGACTCAAACACATGCACAGCAACCTCGGCTCTTCTTTGACCTTGTGTTCCATCTCTAAGCAGGACGATGATGTGGTTTCCGTGAGTCACGACAACCAAGTAAAGATCCTGTTGAATCCAGATTAAGGTCTCAAAGTCATGTGATGACTGGCTGTCAGTTTTGAAACGACTTGATCAAGAACGGTGTGCTGCATGTAACAAACAGTGTTTCGCTTTGAATCAAACATCTGCAATGACTAAGTGCCACTGTACACACAGGTCCTCTTGCATTTCTGCTGCACGGCGATGAATGACGCTCACGAGGAGAACTGCACAAACAGGCTCTGCAGATACAAAGGCAGCTGTTAGAAGCTCTGTCCCAGTTCTCCTTTCTCAGATTTGCAGGGAGGAAATCCTGACAGATAAAAGAATAAAACTGTTCAAACATATATGGGACATCAGAGTTTAAATCTGCAGGTGTTCGCCTAATGCTGATATATTTTCTGGGACTGCTGGTGCTTCTAACCGCAACAGTTTATTTTGAATACACCGCTCTGATATTAGGTTCACTCTGTGTCGCCCAGCTGGAGTTACCTGTGTAGTTTTAAATCTTGACTTCAATTGAACAGAGGGATAGTGGCATACAGACTTCTGACTGACAGAAACACACTCATAGTAGCTTAAAATGTGCACATAACAGTAAATAATAATATAACTGATATTAAGCTACCAAAATTCAGAGTATTTCTTTAAAGGCACCCAAGACAGGTTATTAAAGTTTCATTTTTGAAACTGAATTGATGCATTTAAGTGCTATGTATACTGCATTAAATGAGATTTGTACTGCTTTTTACTTTAAAGGAACAATATCATCAACACAAAGGTAAGCCATATAACAATAGGTATGTTACACAAATCGATTTAAATCAAGCGTCAATAAGATGTCTTTCAATCACTAGTGTCATGCATTAGTTTTGTTGCAACCAAAGGCAGAACTCATGATGTATAATACCGATGAAGCCAAAACCTGGACCCTGATTAGTCACGTTGTTAATGGTAATTGTGAGGGTTCATATTGGTTTGATTCAAACACTGACATAGACTCTCTCTCCAGCACTTAAACTGAAAGACATAGTGTAGCTGCAGAGTTACATTGTTCAAAGTTGAATAAACAGCCTCAACAAAAACTGTGAATGTACCAAGTGTATCACGGAAAATGTAGAATATAACCTGGTATATTAGGATCATACAACCTGGAGGTGGTCAGATTAGTGTAGACAGAAAGTTTTGGGGTTTCTGACGCCTGCTCCTCTTCAGCAATCGGTGCAAACACTGTTTCATCGTGATGTTTCCACCCACACATGTTCATGTGTTATGCTGGTAGTGGCTAATGCAGTCTGCAGCTTCTTGTCTGAATCAGAGATGAAGTCTGATAAGCTCACTTCTTTCTCACCTCACACCTCCAGATTTTGTTGTTTTTTTTTTCACTTCCAAACTTGGAGTTTTCAGATCAATGCTGACTCAAGTGACATCACTTGAGACTTCACACAGCTCCCTCTGAAGCCACAAAAAGCCTTCTACAAATCTCTCACAAATGCAGCAGTGTGCAACAAGACCTGCTGTAAACTCTAACAGAAAGAAAGGGTCCTTACCTCTATGTCTACACAGAGCTGATGGACTGGTCAGATATTGAAAGTGGGTTCCAGTTGTCGTAGACTGCATGAGCCTGGTCTGTTAAATGACCTTCTTGAAGTGATGCTTGACGTGCCCCTTTGAAATTATATTTATAGATCATAGATAGTCCCTTTACAATGTCTCCACACAACCACTGTAAGAAAATACAATCATCTACAAAGAACAGTTAACAATGCTTAACGTAGTAACCTGCAAGATCCTCATTTATTTTATTTCTAAAATGCTGATTACACTGTTCACTGTTGGAGGTACCTGAGACAGAGATTACTTATGAGGATTTGTAACTTTGTAAATTTCTGTGCTTGCAAACAAAAAAGTACTGAACATGTTAAAATGCAAACCCAAATTATTTCACTGCTGAATTACTTGTATTGTCTTACATTAATCAGAGATCAACAGTAGCAAAATCATATGTATTAATGATAAGATGCTGATAATTTGTTCAAATGTCCAAGGTGCAGCAACTTCAGATTTTGGATGATAATGCATTTGGCACCATAACTTATCAGTGATGGTGGGAAGGCGATCTTTTACCTGTATGATAATAGATGCACCACAGCCCCCCCATTAGACCGACACCCATCACAAAGGCAGCAAAGACACTTCCCATCACTGGTCCCATCTGCACTGCTGAGCCTACAGACAAAGTGTTCACATGTTAAATAGTCTTACAGTGAAAAATGACCAAATAAATGATACTCACTGCTGTGCTCTGGATCTGGACTGGTCACTGGGGACGCACTCAGCCTCTTGGTTCTTTGGCCAGCAGGGGGCCTCAGCAGATTGGTTGCCAGCGAACTAATTGACTGAGTGACCACCATGGGCCTGGAGAGGTTTCTGATCTCACACTGAGATGAGAATACAGGAAAAGACCTTTAAGTTAGTTATGCTGTTAGCTTCATAAAGCTAAGGGTTTTTTATTTTGTTGGATAATAAGTACACTTATTTACATTTATGTTCAAAGTTTGAAATAGGGATTGATACCACTATCATCCGATTACTGGGAAGTCAGCTATGGCCAGCAAAGCCATTTTTACTGCCAGTTTGTACAGATCAAAGAAGACAGGTACAGCATGTTAATTAAGAAGCTGAACAGTTGATGGCTGTTAACTTAGGGGAGAGCCAGACTAGCTGTTCGCCCTGTTTCCTCCTAACTGTAGCCTTACATTTAGCATTCACACATGAGAGTGGTAGCAATCTTCTCATTTCATTGACAGGAAAAAAACAGCTTAATTTTCCAAAATGTCAAACGACTCCTTTGAAGCTCCCTTTGACGAGAGGCTTTATTCTGCATCTTGAGCGCAATGAAATGCAACCCCAGTGCGTTAATTCTTTCTGTACCTGATGTCTGGGTGATCCTGACACGAGGGGAGGGATGCGTGTCCTGCCCTGACAGTCATTGTTCACCGTTTCCTTCGTGGGTTCCCCTTTTGTCAAGTCAGAGGCACACAGTTGAAGGCTGCAGTGCAGGAACTGCATAGAGTCATTATAAACTGGCCGCAGGATGAAACTAAATCTCAAGGCCCTACTCATGCTGCTCTTTTTCATCCTTTCCAGCACTTCTCTCCCTTCGCTTTCGACTTCTCCGTCTCTGTCACGAGCTCTGTCTGTTTCCAGTGCCTCCATCTCTTCCTTTTCCTCTTCCAGATCACCGTCTCCTTCTTCTTTTGCATCAAGGGTCAGTGAGGGGTCTGAGGAACAGCCATCACCTATGACCATCCAGAAAGCAGACTTCTTTGGGTCTGACAGAGGAGAGACCACACATGAGTTCACTTCCACGGTGTCGATGAAGGGCCCTTTGGCTAAAATCTGCAGTGAGACAGTTAAAAAAAAAAAACAGAGGAAAGGATGAATGATATGATCAGGATCAAAGGGTCATAATGGTGTCAGTTTTTACAGCTTCATCAATAAGTATGAGTATAATAATAATAATAATAAAAAATCAGTACCATTTAAGTACGGTAATTAAGTTCTTGACTCTTTTGTTGATGGTGCTCATCAAAATGGCAAATAAGCACAGAGCAGACACAACACACACACACCTCGACGTAGACACGGTGGCCTGCAGTTATAACACAGGGGCCAATTCGTCCCTGCTCATAGCTCTCAGTGACAAAAAGCTTCAAAATAAGAAGAGGCCCAGATCTGTGTCTGGGTGTCAGCAAGCGGCTCAGTTCCTGATCAGGTCCTGGACCCTCGGGTGCCCAGGGGACCTGCCCTGCCTGAGGAGTGTTTGCATTAACATCATCATCATGTGCGAGGCTGGGGAGGGTGGGGACCGCAGTCAAACAGCTGAACTGAGAGGAGAAACAGAGGATTACACCGGTGGAAATGAATGAATGAATGACGGAGGTGAAGGCAGACGTACACATGCGCAGATATCTTACATGTATGCCGAGTGGACTTCTGGACTTCCTTTCTGTCTCATTGAGTGTTAAAATAGTCTGAGGCTTGTCTCTCCACAAAAGCACCTGGACAGGGAGGAGAGAAGGAAACAGGGTGATGTGCTGTATGGGATAATTCATTCAAACTGTTCAAACCCACTTTTCAACGTTTGCTCTCTCTCTCTAAACAGCACAGGGTATTCTGGTAAATGGCCAACAGAAGATCACAGCTAGAGAACAACATTCCCTGTTGCATTTGATCAGTTTTGGGTCCACTGCTGCTTTCTGATTCCACGTTTCTTCTTGCTGTCATATTAGCAAATAATATTAATTTTCACCCTACTGTGTGCAATGGCAACAGCAATTTTGTCATTCTTGAATAACCGTCGATATTATTCTATATATATTAATTGGATGTCCTACAATTTTCTGCGGCTAAACAACAATAACTCTGAGAACATTACTGCGCTCTTCCAACTCTGGTCAGCTCATCCATTTTGACTTTAGTCTACTGTAACTCTGGTTAATCATATTCAAATCAGAAAAGTCCCTCTCAGTGGCAGCTGGTTATCATTGGACATAAAGCCTGATTACAGTAATAGATAACAGTCAACAAGACAGAGAAAAGATACATTTGTTTTTTACATATTAACACACCCACCTCTTGCATCAGTTTGTCATTTTTCTGAAAACACTCCACATCCTCCTTCCTTCCAATTTCCTGCCTCCAAACTGAGATTTTCTTTCTCACTTAATTTACCTCTGTGCAGCATCCCATTTCTGGGCTGTAACTCTGCTCTGTGCTGGTCATGATGACCTGGGTCACGAGTCTCACCGGGGACAACTTCCACTCACCACAATTTCAAGTGCCCATTATGCATGTTGTGTTATTGTTCTTACCTCTCATCTGTTTTCCTTCTGTGCTGCAGAAGCGTCACTCATTCTGTTTCTGCTGTTAAACTTTTTGGACCTCTAATATTTCTAGGCCTCCTTCTGTCATTTCTTATAAGTAACATGAACAATGATAATATACACTTTTAAAATTCCAGAGAATTCTATCAAAGTTGAATGAAAAAAGAAAAAAAAAAAACAACAACAAAGGTATTTATTTTCTACATTTCAAATCTGTTCTGTCCAAATTTCTAATCTCACCATGTTTTTGTACTGCACCCCTCTGGGCTGTCCCAGGAACACGGCCTCAGTCCCACAGGAAATGACTGGGAACACCAACAGGAAATGGCTCCCATTGGACTGGGCCTGGCACGTCGAGTCTCGTAGAGTCACAGCAGCCGTTGAGACAGACGAGCTCTGAAGAGGGAAGAACTGCTGTGAAACCATGTAACTTGGGAACAGAATAATTTTCCTGTATAAAAAAGTCGTACTAATGGCTACTTAAAGAACGACCATGTCAACAAGACTATGTGTAGCCATGTCAGTGGCTCTGTGAGACTGTGTGTACTGACACAGTGTTGTTTTGAGCTAAAACTAAGATGGCATAATGATGTTATGATGATCACCATATTTACTACCTTATTATCAGCATGCTAGCAGGCTGCTAAGTAGCACACAAAGGTATCTGTCATGGAGTATTTGGGACGTCATTGTCATATTACAACATGACAATCATCAAGTCATGATAAAATAAGAAACAAAACAAAAGTGAGTATATTTAATTGATAATTAGCGTTATTTCATGTTGAGCAGCTGCTCAGCATTCTGGACCTTGTGAAAACACTGGATAGATTACACCGTGGTAGCTAGCTTCTTTATGACCTGCTTCTAATACAGAGGTATGAGGACCTGCAGGATGTGTTGGTCTATGGTCACGCTGAGGCGTCCGTCCTCACACTGCACTGTGAAACTCTCTCGGCCTTCTGCTCTGCCTCCACCATTCAGCCACTGCCTCAGCCTGCGCTCCTCAGCCCAGGGAGGCCTCACAAACACAGGATTCATTGCTGCAACCACGTCTGAGACGTACAGAGAGGAGACACAGTCACTTCAACGCTCATACTTAGACTTAACTACCTTTCAGTCAACACAAAGGCACCGATGGAAATATTGTGCTTTCATTTCTCACTCTCTGTTCTAAAAGAGACCCAGAAGGGCAAGTAAATAATTCTCTTCTAGATGAAGGAAATGAAAAATTACAAAATTAAAGCTGAAACGTTCAGGTCACTCACACAGTGAGGGAAACAAGAGACACACAGGGGTCCTGACCTGTCCCGCCCCCAGACAGCTGAATCACAAAGCGATTGGCCAGGTCAGCCTCAGTGTATGAGGTCACCTTGGTGTAGCCGCTCTCACTGGCCCACACGAGAAGGTCTGAGACACTGGACAGGTCAGAGTGAAGTGTACTGGACAGGGTCAGGCCGGGCTCATGTGGGTATGGTGGGGATACACTGTTGGAGGACTACAGAGGGAGAGAGAGAGAGAGAGAGAAGATAAACAACCTGTAAGCACAGTCAAGAAAAAAGATGAGTGCACTAGTGACTATTTATAGCAGCAGGACAGTGGATGTGGGATTGAGTCATAGCATACGTGTGTGTTCATGGTAATGAAGGAACATGTCTTACAGTACAACAACTTAGCCCAGTAATGTGTTCTTAATCATTTTTGGACAACAATGGTGCTCTAAGGCACAGAGGAATGGATATAGGATATAAGATATATCAGGCTATGGCCTTTTTAGTAGGATAAATTCATCACCTGTTTGGTCTTTTTAAGGGTTTTGTTGCCAATGAGAAAAATGTATAACTCGAAGAGCACTTGGGGAGTGTTTACCTCCACTAAGGCCAAGAGTTCACTATTCTACAGGAGTGAGTCTCAGATGTTTACATGTCACAAAATGGTTGTCCCAGGGTCTCCCATCTGATAAGAGTTTCACTTTTAGGTGCTTTTTGTTTTTAAAGTGTATGAAACCCATGGCCATAACAGTCATACATTCTGCCTGTGTGGATGGAACAGTGAACAGTGTGTGTGTGTGTGTGTGTGTGTATTTTCCTCTTTTTCTGCATTTTTTTCTGTTCGTTGTATCTGGAGTAAACTCTCCAGCAGTTGTTGGACAGATAAGTCCAGTGACAATGTGAGATACAAGTTCTTTAACAGGTATCTGGAAAAGCAAAGCGATATGGAACCCTTCTCTTACATAGACAGAGACGTGACCCCGGACACCATGAGCAATAATGGCCCAGTTGACTGGCACCGAGCTGCTGAGAATCAGCACGACCTTCTGGGTCTTTGAGTTGGCCACCAGGGGCACAAGAGAGACAATCACCTCCACCTGAAGAGAACTGAAAGAAATAGAAGGGGATGAAGAGAGAGGAAGATCGAACTTTGCATGGCTGTCCAACAGCAACATGTGCTTTTGCAAGGCCGCATGTTCTCACCCACAGAGCCCTGAGCCCACTGAATGCAGCTTGATCACATGGACTTCAGGGTTGATCCCACCTGCTGGCACATTGGCGCAGCCCTGCACGTCTTGTGGCTGCAGGTCAGAGGTCATGTAGTTGTGAGACAGGAACATGGACTGTAAATGGCACACGTCAGGCAGGGTTGGGTCTGTAAGATGCAGACAAAGCAATTTTTTCAAAGGGAAATTGAAATGAAATGAAACAGAGTGAGATGAAAGAACCTATACTACCTTTTTTGTTTGTCAGTTTTTCTATATATTTCTATATACAGTAAACCAAACCAACATCATCTCTTCAACATTGTCACGACTATAGTATTTGGTTTCTTTGTGGCTCACCCTCCCCAAGTCGGATGTAGACTCGATTGCCATGTGTTGTGTGCGTCAGAGAGGTCAGGTTACCGTGGTGCTTCATAGCCCAGCGGTGCAGTGCACGTGGATGAAAAGGTAGCACATGCACCACTTGGACATGCAAAAGCAAGTTGCGGGACTGCACGCTGGAGTTTGAGGATAACTAGCAGATAAGGAAGAATTTCAAAATTTCAGGAGACAGAAATTTGTGGAACATAAAAGCAATGTGTGCTGTGCATACATACACCACATGCACACAGATGTGACGGGCAGACTGTCTTCTGCACACTGTGACTGACCTGCACCATCACTGGCAGACTGGGGGGCAGCCTCTCAGCCTCTAGCCACCAGGTGACTGGGAGCTTGGAGCTGAGCAGCAGGTGAAGGGTTCTGAGAGGTGAGGGGGTCAGAGACAAAGGTTTCAGCAGCACCGTCACCTGCAGACAGAAGGGAAAGGGGTGAGGTGGGGTATGTTTATAAAGCCAGTCTTCTGTCATTATGGTGTTCTAACTTCCCACCCCAACCTTTTCAGCTAGCTACCAAGCTAAAGCTAACTCTTATCAAACAGACACTGTTCCTTTAAAGTCTCAGGTGTGGGTGTTCTTACCTTGTTTTCGGGACTGTTTGTCACCCTCCCCACAGCGATGACATGAGTTTCCTTGTTGCCGCGTTCTCTAGCAGCGCAGCCTGGACCCGCCTCAAACCTCTCCAGCAGACCCTGAACAGGGTGCAGCGGTCCCACCAGTCCGGCCGCGGAGCATCGCAGCTCCACACTTTGAGCTGAGGAGGAACAGCGCATACACGACTATGAAGAGTAATAACAATCAAACCATAACGGCAGTGCGGTGTAAACCACTTTTTAATGAACAAATAACTGCTTCTTCTACACCTCCACACGGGACCAGAACCTCAGTGACTGCAGTTTGCTGAGCCAGGCCTCAAAACTTCCCTTTTTTGCTTTCTTCCACTCTATCACTGCTCTCTTTATCATGATGTGTGGGTGGCAAAACAGACAGACATGAGCACACTGAGTTTAAATCCCTGCCTGGGGAGATTGGAGAATTTCCCAGAAGAAACTATGTAACAATTTTCAGTTTCACTCTGACGCTTAAAATGAAGACATTGACTTATAGCTGTGCAAGCACAGGACATTTCACATTTGTTAGTTTTAATGTCTTCACCACACAGTAATCATTGTTGGCTTTGAGAAAAATGGACGCAATGTTCAAAAGTCCAAATTATGTTCTTACCTGCCGTTCTCCTCCAGAGCAGAAGGACGGAGAAAACAATCCATCCAACCCCTGACAGTGAAGGCATCGTGAACATTTGGCGACTAACTTGACTTAATGTGATGACCCCTCGTGCAACATCCTAGCGAACAGAAACATGGCCATGTATTAAGACATACAGCATATACATAATACATGATAATACGTGATAATATTACAGGCTTCGGTGCTTTTCACATAAGCAAAATCACTTCTTCAATCCCTTTCAGACAAACTGACTCAGAAAATTAATCGACGACTAGTAATTTCTCAAACAAAACTGCCAAGCATTCAGTGCTTCCAACTTCCCAGGAAGTGAGGATTTGCTGGTCATCTTCGTCATGTGATTGTAAATTTGAGTTGGTTATGGACGGCTGGTCAAATCAAACATCCACTTTGGAAACATCACTGTGAGCTGTGGGATATCATACTGAGCATTTTTCCACTGTTTTCTGACATTTCATAGACAAACTGATTACCTCTTAGAAAGAACAGATGCAAAAGTAGTCCTGAGCCTAAATCTTTGCTGATTAAGCTGTAACTATGACATAGCAAATCAGATTTGGAAAAAAATATTCTGATGTTGAAATAATGATGTAATAAAGTCAATAAAGTTGAGACAAAAGTTGTGTTTGTGGGGTTTAAATTTGAATTTTTTAACCAGTTTAAGTCAGAACTATTAGATTATAAAGTGGTTAGACTGAAAGTTAAAATTATGAGAAGGCAAATCGAAACTAAAAGATAAAAAGGAAAACTTTTGATGTGCTGTCACTTTTCATGCGCTGCATTTTAATTTTATTTTTTTTTTTTATCGTCACTGACAAAAGGTCTTTCACAGTTAAAGAACATGAATGCACCTCCTGTTTTTGTTTTTACGTTAGATTTTACAACATGAACATGAATGTCAGTCTTAGGACTGCTTGTCAAGAAGAAAAAAAATCATTTATTGCTAAACTTTAAGCAATAAATTAAATAGGAATATATCAAATCACCCCAAACTGCACACTAAAGCATACGGTAAGGAGGGAAGAATCATCAAACCGCCTTCCATGCGGTTTCTTATATTCTGATGTGAAGGATTTCAAAGCCAGCTTCCATCTGTCGTGTCCTGAGTTCATTTCAGGATTCCTAAAACTCGGAAGAAAACATTTGCTGGAATAAACTTGAGAAGAAAAGTTGAACTCACCTGCGGCGCTGCACGGGCGGACTGCTGATCCAGCTGTTGCACCGCTGCGCTCACAACTCAACACACGCCCCCCTCATTTCTTAAACACACAACCACACAGTCGCACCCTCGCTCTCTCTCTCTCTCACACACACACACACACACACACACACTCCACATCTTCAAACCAGGCAAAAATACTCAACTCACAGCCGCGCGTTGCGTCAGGCGTCTTTTTTTCCAGCCGAGGGGCGACTTGTGAACTACACTTCTCAGTGGAAATGAATGTTACACCGTGAGTAGAACCGCAGGGGGAAGAAGTTGTAAAGACACAATTAAAGGGGCAATGGGAGGGACTGTGGGATGGTGTGACAGAGTGGAGAGAGAGATGGCGAGGAGAAGAATAAAAGACTGTGAAAACGTCTCCAAGCGTAGATGGCAACAGGAAGGAGGGCTGCAGGGCGAGGAGGAGGGGAGAGGGGGGGAGAGGTGGGAGGGAAGGAGGAGGAGGAGAGGGTGGACCTGAGGAGTTTGACTGGCAGGTGAAATGTTTGGCAGAGGAGTAAACGCAGGCAACACACACGTCCTCTCTGACCTCCCCCCGGGAGACATTAATTGCATGGACCATATTTTCTCATTTCTGCCTTTCTGAGTTTTGTGGCTTTTCGGTTGGAGGTTGAGCAGCAGAGAGTCATCAGCACTGCAAGAGCTGCCATTAAAAGCCGGAGCACACGCTGTCACATTCACTGATGTTGCATGTCACTGAATGGCAGTGTGATTTGTTACATACACATCCAAGTATACAAACACCCATTTGGCGATTTTAAATCGCGTTGCCATACAAGTGCTTCACTGGTTTGAAACATGCCACTTTACTCATCTGAGAGCATCTGGATGAGACTAAAAACTCATCTGCAAAAAAGAGGTGAAACAAAAATTGGCAAGTGAAAGAAAGGGGAAGAAAAAAGGAACTGTGGTTCTGTCCAAATACCCACACTTGAGTGTTTAGGTGTACATTCACACAACAGCAGGTAGCAGGCAAAGTGCGTCTCATGTTGGACACACACCAACACAGTCCATCTAATCCAAAGCAGTCAGGAAGCACACTCTTCCTAATAGTTTTCCTAAACCATGTGGTTAGGTTAAGGGAAAGATTGTGATGTTTGTTTGGTTTCACATGAACGGGAAGACCGAAGCTCCAGGTTGAAAGTCATGTGTGAGTGTGTGGATACTGCAGGATCAAGTGTGTTTGGCGCTCTTTTTTGTGCTCTTAAATGAGCTCTTTAACGTTTTGCATATATTTGATGAAATGTTCACACAAAAGTAAACTGCACAGCATCCATAATCATTTTTTTTACAGACTCAGGAGGCCTCAACACCACATTTCTGATAACAAAATGACATGTCAGTCATGTCTTTCATTTTCATTTTCAATTTGTCCACCTGTTACACATTTCTGTCGCACTGATTATTTACAGATTGCTTCATTCTTCTGAAACTCATTAGTGGTTGTGTCATCTCACTGTTTCACATTTCAGTTTTATTTATTTTATTGCTTTGTTTTTTTTTAATCACAGTGTTGTACTGTGTGTGATTGTGTATGTGACGATAAACATGAGCTGATCTGATGCACAATTCAGACAGAATTTTCTGTTTTGTGTTCTTTGTCTACACATCTACATTCCCACTGTGTGTTTCATTCCCATTAATAATTTCAATAATGCTTTTAATGATGACCATTTCAGGACACCATTAAGAATAACAGCTGGGACCCGGTCTGGCTGTGCATCAGGCTCCAATCACAACCATTTACCGTACATGTACCTGTTCATACTCAGAGATGGAAAATATTTTTACAAAGGTCAGCTATTACATTTTACCCTTTTGCTGAGTTCGGAGAACTGAGTTTCCCTGTCCTGGTATCAATGTGACCTGTAGACAGCAATTATTGTCTGCCAAAGCCCTTTTCCAAGAAACACTGGAAATGTCTACGAAATCTGTCATCAGTCCATGCGCTCTTGGTTTTCTACGTTGGTGATCACAGTCTTTATTATACCAGAAGGATTTGTCATGCCTAAGTATGAACATCAGTCATCTGAGGAGCATTTCCAGGGTATTCACTTTTAGTTCTGAACATCTGTGACAGAAACCTGCTAAGGCAAAAACATCCACCAAACTTTCTGTCTTTCTCTCTGAACATCACGAGGACTGTCAGTCTGCGCTGTGCTGCAGCTTCTCTGTGATTAGATGCTGCTTTCAGTCATCTTCTTCTTGAATTTCCCTCGGGATCAATAAAGTATCTATCTATCTATCTATCTCCCTCATCACTGACCCATGTCAGTGACTCGGTGCTGTTCAAATCCTGTCACCTCCTGTTATATAGATTCATGTAAATCTACTAATCTACCACTTTCTCAGAGGAGATTGTCTTTAAAACAGGGAAAACTAGCTGCTAGTTGTAAAACAATAAACACCATCAAGACTAACAGCAGAGCAGCTTTGAGAGGCTGGACTCAGCCACAGCTAACATGATCACAATGACGATGCTAACATGCTGATGTTTAGAAGGTCCATTTATCCAACAAAGGAAAGGAAACTCCAAAGGACATAAATAATCGATGCTTCTGTCTTTGGTTCACATCTTTACTGAGTCACAGTTCCAACATATTTCACCACCAAATGACAGAGGAAGAAACACAGATGGAGAATAAAACAAAACAAAACTATAAATCACAAAAAAGAACAAAATCTGTAAAAGCCTTTTCTTATTGAAAAATGATTGTAGTTAAAAATCTGTATGTTGCACTGAAAGACAGTGGACAGAGAGGACAACGAACACACACACACACACACACACCTTCTCTGTTCAAATCCCCCCACTTGCTCTGCTCCCCCCCCCCACCAACAGGCTGCAGCAGCTCTGATCCAATGTTAGCAGAGTTTACTCTTTCCTCTGGCTCCCCCACATGTTGATGTACAGGTGGTGCATGACTGCAGCTGATGCGGATACATTAATGACGGGGGCAGGGACACCGTACACAACGATACACACACCTAGCGGCAACAAACAGCAGAGATAAAAAGGACAAGAGACTGGAGCATGTAAAGGAAGAGACAAACTGCTTCCTGTCAGATTTATCACTTTCACACTTTGATATTTTAGGCTCTCGGAATATTTCAGTACGAATGCAGACTCATTTTTTTTATGCTTCGGTGTGTTGCCAGGCAGGGCAGACAGCAGGATCCATCATCTCATCTTGCATTTGTTACATAATCTGGATTATTTCATGTTATCATCAGCACTTCCTCTTCCTCTGAAAGTCACGCCGGGTCATGGATCTACTGACCTCTAGAGGTGAGCAGATATGAGACACTGTGTATGTGCTCAACATGCTGTCATCAGATTCCACTGATCCCCATTCGCATACACTCGGCCCAGCCAGTCTTTCATCCTATCACAAACACACACACACACACACACACACAAACAGGCAGAAAGAGGACAGGGTAGGAGTGATCCTCGCCTCTCTTCATCACTAATTTCCTCTCTCCCTGTACAGGACACAGAGTCAGCCTTCACTCCTCAGTCTCATCTCAGAGTCTGTGGCTGGCAGTGGGCAGCTAATAACCTTGCGGCTCTAGCAGAGGTCAGAGACATAGTCAAAATCCTTGAAGTAGTCCTGTTCCCTGCGGCCGAGGGTGCGGCGCTCGCGTGGCGGCGTGAGGGCCGGAGGTTCTGCTGTGAACTCCACGTCGAAGTTACTGACATCTTCCTTCCCTGCGATGGTTGGGACAAACGGGGGAGTGACTTTCCTCTGAAGAAGCGCCTCCCAGTCCACACCCTAAATGACACTCACATTTAGTTTCCTGTCAAGACGTACTGAGTACAGCATCAGTACGGGATGCAGTAATGCTGAAATTAATAACTGCACGCTTACTCGGAAGAAAGGTTGTTTTTTCACATCTTCAGCATCCTTCTCTCCAGAGCCCAGACGTCGTTCAGGGTTTCTTCTCAGCAACTAGCAACCGAGCGAAAAAACCAATTACACATCCTTTTTTCAGTATTGTTTGTTGCCGCAGTTAGTGAAAGAAGCGTGTCAGCATGTGGAGCCTTACCCGTCTGGTGATGCCGATGGCTTCGGTGGAGAGGAAGCGAGGGTAGCGCACTTCGTCGTTCACTATGCTGTCGAAAACTTCCTCCTCATCGTCACCGGGAAACGGAGACTGAAAGAAGCAGAAGCACATTATTTTGCACTGCATTACATGTGAAATCTGTCTCCAACAGCCTTTACCTATGACAGTTATTACAAGTCTTTCAAATATGTATTCCTTCCATCTGACACTGAGGCAGCACAGCCCATAATGCTTGTTTGGACCATGTCCCTCAAGACAGAAAAAAAACTTCTTACTTCATCTCTCATTTATGACAGAAATTAATATTCAGGGTGAAAAACTGGAAATCACAGTTTTCGCTAACATCAGTTGGACATCTACCATATAAACATGCAGAAATATTAAGTAACATGTAAAGAACACTTTGAAGTTTCACATCATTTGAATAGAAACTAGGATATCCTGCTAGGCTTACTGTCAACAAATGAGATCAAAAGACATGAAGTCTGTCTCTCACCAGCTGTGCAATTAGTTGCAGTTTTTCTGTAATTAAGACCACATTTCCCATAAAATCCATTGCTCTCAGGTCCAAGAACACCCTGTTCTCCTTCTCTTACCAGATATTTTTCCACACTCTTTTTTTATCTCCCTTTACAAGATAAAAAAAAGATATTTTCCAGATTTTCTGTCGATCAGCTTTTCACTCCACTTTTTCGCTCTGAAGACTCTTGTCCCCGATGAGTCTCTTACTGAGGATCAATACCTCAGTTCCTGTCTTGAGCCGGAAAGCACCTCCTCCATTGTGCCAACAGTTTGACATTTTGGGAAATACACTGATTCACTGTGCTGCAGAGAGTTTGATGAGAACATCAATACCACTCTCATATCCATCCAATAATTATAAAGCGGCCGCCAGCAGACTGATAGATTATCTTTGCATAAGGACTGGCAGCAGGGGGAAGCAGCTAAAACAGCCAGCCTGACTCTGTTCAAAGGCAACATGACAGTGTGACACGTTTGTGAAATTCATACAAAAACCGAAGTGTAAAAATGACAGGTATTTATGGGGGGGTCATGTGAGTATTTCTCGGCCAGGACCATTAACTCCTTGGAGTCTCATCTGGTTGCCTGGCAACTGTTGCTTGCCAAGAAATAACACACAACCCCCACAGGGAGTAAAAAAAGAAGAAAAAGAAAAAAAAAAGCTAATGTGTCTGTCAGTGAGCTTTACAGGTGGGTTGTTACCTTAAGACAGGGTCAGGCTAATTATTCCAATTTTTCCCATCTCTATTCTGAGCTAACTGGCTACTAGAATATCCACCTTGAGCTTATACGCTTCTACAAACTATTAGTAAGTAAGTCTATTAGTGTGTAAGTTCACATGCTTGGTGAATAAAGCCGATTCTGATGCAACACAAAGAAGCCACAGATTGTAAAACATGGATGCTTCACGCACATCTTCAACCCAGGAGCACAGATTATCTGCACAATGAGCACAGTTTCAAGGTGGACACCCGAGATTAGTGTCACCACTTCAGCTTCTGAGCAAATGTGAAATATGGTGACAATCTGCTCTTCTGTTGCCGAGTTACTGAGTCAGCTCAGTTCATCCTCGAATCCAAGAGGATGTTTATGAGAGTGAGACTGACAGACGGCCGGACAAAAGACATACAGACATAAAGACTACTCCAACTCTGCCTTCTTACCTCGCCGACCAACATCTCATAGATGAGCACCCCGAGCCCCCACCAGTCGACTGCTCTGGTGTATGACGTGTCTGTCAGCACCTCTGGAGCCAGAAACTCGGGGGTCCCACAGAATGTACTGGTCCTGTCCCCATAACCCATGCCTCAGTCAGACAAAGAAGTTAAGAGGAAAGAAAGGAGATTTGAGGGGTGAAGAGAGAGAATTATTGACTGTGCTAGTGCTGAGTCATGTCAGTGTCTGTCAAATAAATCAATACAGTAAGGAACTGTACTTTCCTTACCTTCTTTACAAAGCCCAAAGTCTGCAATCTTCACAAACCCCTCTGTGTCAAGCAGCAGGTTGTCCAATTTAAGATCCCTGACAAAGAAAGAAAGATTTTATGCCAAATACTGAGTGTTGCCAAAGGAAAGGATCCCTCTTGTACAGCACATGCCGTGTGAGGATGGAAAAGACGGAGGCAATGGAAGGACTCACCGATACACAATCTTATGGTCATGAAGGAACTGCAGACCCAGGACCACACAAGCTGAGTAGAACCTGTCAATGGACAAAAAGACAGAGATCTGAACAGATAGTCTGCTACATGTCGACGGCTCTTTAATGGATGCACAGACATAGATACGTAGATCATGGAGCTTCTTCTCTTTGACGCAGACACACACACGCAGTAGCAGAACTCACACAGCACGTGGCTCGGAAAAGACGTCGGCATGTATGTGCATCATGAGGTCTCCTCCCGCCGTGTACTCCATGACAAAACACACATGTTCTGGCGTCTGGAAGCATGCAAACAGGTTGACCAGGAAGGGGTGGTGGGAGCCGTTGACGGCCTCAAAGATCCGCTTCTCACACATTAGACTGCAGACGACAGTAATTACTGTACGAGGTGCAATTATGAGGTGAGTGAGCTTTGACATGTCGCTCAGACTTGTGGTGGAGGTCACCAAGTCTTGTCTCGTGTAATGCAATTACCTGTCTACTTCATCCCTCGCAACAATGTCCCCCTTCTTCAGGGCTTTGATGGCGTACAGACTGCCTGTCTTTTTGTACTCTGCAAGCAACACCTAAAGAGATTGATATTTTAGTTACTGTCAACAAATCTCATGTCAACACCAGCCTATTTGCTCCTACTGAAGATGTAAAGCTTTAAAAACAGGTCATAAATATATGATTTCATTTAGTTTTGTTTTTTTTTTTTTAAAACCCGCAATAATGTATTTTTTTGTCCACTCAACATTGGTGCACCTCCAGCATCAACATTAGCATTTATTTAGACTCATGTTTCTCATCACCAGCTGAATGTGAGTCCAACACTGACTCTCCTTTTAGCTCCGTTTTATTTTGTTTTTTTGCTCTCCACCATCTCCTGAGGGAAATGTCTGGCTCCCGAGCAGCTAAATACTCCACTATGTTCACCTAGCTTAAACTGTGCCCGTCTGCAGCTTGATGCTGAGGAGGCGGCGCACAGAGGATTTATCAGAGCCTTTTTAAAATGACAACTGCTGCTGCCTGCTGCTGCTGCTGACAGAGACACGATTGATTAAAGGGAACCAAAACAATAAAGTCTCAGGTATTAAAAACAAATGATCCAAAGCAAACAGTAAAAATGCTCTCGAGAGCTAAGGGGTACTGCAGAGTCAGGTGATGACTCTTCGCTCTTTGTTTATTAGTTTGTGCAGCGAAGTATTTAGCGATAGAGATTTAAGAAGATAAAGATGGAAAAAATGTTACAGTGCTTTGATGAGCAGCGTAACTGTTCATCCTGTGAGGAAACATGAAGTTTGATTACCTTCCCAAAGTGGCCTCTGCCAAGTACTGCCATCAGTTTGAAGTCCTGCAGACAAAGAGGGCCACTGCTGGGTCTGAGAGAGAGATTACAAGCAGATTATAGGCACTGCACACAACACAACATAACATGATGTCATGTTTAAATGTGCTTCATACGCTCATCAACACTTGAAAAACATCCCAGACTTCCGTTGGGTGTGTATGACTCTTCGAGTGTTTATTTTGTGTTTCAGCGTCCTGCACGTTTCTCATTTGGGGAGGCATATGTTGTAATCCACATTAATGATGACTTGGCTTTACTACCAGGTGTTAAAAAAAGAGGTTACAACACAGGACCATATTGTGTGAGGGGGTGTTACTGATGTCAAGCTGTGTTGGCCATATTGCAAAAGACATGCTCAGGTATGGTGTGTGTGTGTGTGTGTGTGTGCGTGTGTGTGTCAGAGAGCGAGAGAGTTAGATCCCTGTTTGTTTTGTGCACCTGCGTAAAGAGTTCTGTGACAGTGATCTGGTTGGCTGCTCGTGAACAGGGACATCCGGCGTGGACGGGGGCTCAATGACCGGCGTCTGTTCCTGTGAAATACCACGGAGTTGGAAAAAAAAAGGAGGAGGAGGAGGAGGAGAGGGAAGGAGAAAAATAAGAACACCAGCACAGCGAAGAGACATGGAAAGTGGAGAGAGAAAATGACAGAAAGGGAATAACAGAAAAGAAGGGACAAATGGGGACAAAATGATGACTAACATCTGGTCTGACCTTCAGTCACAGCAGACAAACAGACAGTTATGGAAGCACATAATGCTGGCTGCCAGATCCCCTGCTGGCTGACAGCCTCACTCCTCCCCTCTTCCTGTCCTCTACACTCCTTCCTCACTGCTAATTAGTTGTCTAAAAAACATCAGAGTAATTAATCCCATAATACTTCAACTCCACTGAACACACCATCTGCCACAGGCCCTCTCTGACTCTCTCTGTGCTTGCCTAATTCTGGTTGTCTGCTCCTCTGGTCTCTTAAAATTTAAATTTGCTTTATTGGTGTGGCCACAATTAAACACTGGACTGACAAAACATGTTGCGCGAGGTATAACTGCTATTGTTTACTTAGTACATGAATTATATATGCAAGGTTTCCCAAATGTAAAATTTATCTTATGGTAAGAATTTTAAACTGGTTTTGGATGCTGTGGAAAAGGAATTAAAACTTATCATCATCACCCCTTGTAACAAAGAAAAAGCAAACTGACAGAGGTGTTATTAGAGAGAGATTACAGAACATAAATTACGCTGCAATCATATGTAAATATTGTGAGGGCATAGTAGATAAGAGTTCACCTCCAAAACAAATACACGTCTGCTTTTTGTCTTCAGTGTAGCTGTAACCAAAGCCAAGTATCCAGAATGGACCAACCCACTGGTTACAGGGACTCCAAAATTTAGAGATTTATGAAAAGTATTATCAGAATCGCATGTCGACATTAATATGGCACTGTACATTTTGGATATCAAATAAGTTTTGGGAAGAGGAAATAAGCTGCACCCTTTTCACTCTGCTGGATTGTTTTCATTCTTTTCTTCTGTACTGATTTGCCGGGCATTTTTATTGTCTTATGATGTTGTTTGACTTTACAATCACACCAATCTCCAGATTTCCTCCTCCCATCTGCTTTCTCTCTCTTCAGAATATTTCCTCTCTCTGTGGTTCTCTTCATGCCACCTCTTTATCCCTTTCTCCACATTATCGCCCTCTGCAGACTGTTCTTCACGCTGGGAAACTCACACGGATTTGGCCTTGATCAAGTTAAAGCTCCCCTCCATCCAATTATGTCTCATTAAAGCCGTCTCCCTGACTTTTCAGTTCTCCATTTCTCCACTCATTCTTCCTCTCTCGTCTCTCTCCTGACAGGCCTCTGCTCTGCTCTGTCTCAGATTTCACTGCAGCACACAGTGCGGTGGCCTATGACTGGAGCACTGTTCCCGAGCCAAAGGCTGCACGTAGGAATGAGCAAAATAGCAACACGATAGTGTAGTGATGCCCATCTTTCCCTCGGTCTGCTTCTCTTCCTCTTTGGCCTCCATCCCTCTTTGCCTCTCACTCACCAAAGGACCGGGTGCATCCACCACATCTCTGCTGATTTCAGCTTTGGGAGGTGAGCTGCTTTCCAGATTCAGCTTCTCCACTGAGATTTCTCTGTAGGACACACACACACACACACACATACAAAATAAAGAAAACAAATCTGAGAGTGCAACTCAGCGCTGTGGAGCAAAATGATGACAGTAAGCTCTATTGCATGAGTTGGTGCTGAGGTTTTAAAAGCTACAGGCTTTTCAGATTGCCTCTTAGTTGGTTCACTCCTCAGGGCTGTGTGCTTCATTTATGCGGTTCAGTGATTTCATAACAAAAATAAATCAATGAAAACCTGAAACAAACATCTCTTAAGTTATATTCACTGAACAAACAAAAAAAAGTGATGCTAAAAGGCCAACTTTTCCTAACAGAATTGCATGATTTGAAATACTTAAATCTAAAAAAATAACTGTGTGCATTAACACACTAGTTACCTACCCTGTGCTGTGTGTGAGTGTGTTGCTTGTGAAACTGGGTGTGTAGGCAGGTGTGTTGCCTCCAGTGGGGATGGCATTCCTCAGCAGGCGGACCCAGGTGGCGATGTCCACGTTCATCTGACGAGCACGCAGGAAGGCTTTACCTGAGACACACAGAGTGGAATATAAGTGGATGAAGCAAAGGTAAAACACTAAAATGGCTATGGCTACTACATCTCATCACTGGTTCATTTGATCCTTCCTCTCAGATAGAACCCTCTCCATTATTGTTGGTAACTCCTCCTCTTCGTCAGAATAACACTTGTGGTGTTCTGTAAAGGTCTATCCTTGGCCCTTTTCCTTATTTTTAATCTATATACGGTACCTCACCCTCAGTAATGACATTTGTAACCTTTTACATCCAATTCTGCTGTTATGCTGACCCCAGTTGTCTTAGCTTCCCTTAAGGTCCGCCTCTCTGATATACATTGTTCGATGTCCCAGAACCTCCTGCAATTCAACACAGATAAATAAATGGTCCTGTTTAGCCCTCTCAGTTCCAGATCTCAGGACAGTCTCTCTAGTCTTGGTTCACTGTCAGAAAATGTCAAACCTGATGCTAAAAACCTCAGTGTTTTATTTGACTCTGAACTTAAATTTGATCATCAAGTGAAGAGTGCAGTCTAATCTTGCTTCCTGCATTTGCAAAACATTTCTAAAATAAGATCCTTCTTATCTAGTCAAGATCTCAACAGAGTGTTTAATGCTGTTATCTCTTCTTCACTTGACTACTACAACGGCCTTTACTCTGGTCTCAGCCAAATCTCAACACATTGCCTGCAGCTAGCGCAGAACGCGTGGGCTAGAATAACTGCAGCTATATGAGGAAATACTAACACATCACTCCAGTTCAAGCTGCACTTCGCCGGATACCAGTGAAATGTAGAACTGATACCTCAGCTAGCTTTTATCCCTGCATGTGCCATTTCATAACCTGAGGTCCTCAAACTTGGTTCTTCTGGTTGTGCCTAAGTCCAGCTTGGTGACAATGGATGACTGGGTCATTTGCTATTAATACCTCTGGACTCTGGTATAGCTTGCCTGGGGACCTCACATTAGCTAGCGCAGTAAACACTTTTAAAATCTCTTTGAAAAACTTTATAAAATCACATCAAAATCACATTTTTGAATTCTTAATGCAATAGCTTGCTGCACTTTGTATTTTGAGCCTATGTGCAATTCCAGCCTTTAGGAAAGGTAACAAAGGTGTAATATGAATAAAAAGTATTATTATTATTTAGAAAAAGTAAATAAAGAGCATCCATTCATGCTATCTTCAGAATCTGAGGCAGTAAGTTCTCCTGTAGCTTTAATGGTGTGAGACAGCTGAGCTGTTGCGTGACCTGGGCTTACATTTCCCGCAAAGGTTTATAATCCCAGTTCCAGAAAATACCATTTGCACTTTATCTGCAGAAGCGCCTTCAATCCCTCTGGCTTGTAACGCAGCTCACTTTAAACAAGGCAGGCATCACATATGCAGACTGGGCAAACCACTCTGTCAGGCTGGAAGTCAGAATCTCAGACAGCTAGAACTACCACCTTGTGGTTATATGCTTCTGTGCACCAGTGAAAGTCACAGTTCTCTCACATCCATGTCTGTCCAGACTCATATGTTATATGTAATGACTGACAGAGCTCAAGCACATGGTGCAACAACAACCATCTGAAGCTCAACAGATGGTTGTTGTATAGCAGTTTGATTGTTTTTTATTTACAGAACACTGATTTGACAGGCCCTGATTTGACCCTCTCAGGCCGTAGTGTAGCTTTCTTAAATTCATCAAATCATCTCACTTGAACACACTTGAACATACCGTGCTGTTTAGAGAAGACTTTCTTCTGCCTCTGGAGTCTTCTGCCTCTCTCTATTACTGGGTTGAAGAAAGTCACCTAAAACAAAAATATCATGTTCAAACAGCAAACTGAAACTACAGCTGGTGTCTGACATCAAATACATTATAGTCTCTCTTTGTAGTAGCTGTTTGGGTTAGTTAGCAAACACAGGCTATAAGGAGCTATGCACGATAATATCCATTAAATTCATATGCAGTTATATGCACTTGTAATGTTGTTTATAAGATTGATGAATGCCTCTTATGTTGGGTTATGTGTGTGTGTGTTTACTTCCTGTACCTCAGCCAGCAGTAGCCCCTGTGGCTCCAGTTCCAGCTGGATTCGATGTCTTTGGTTGTCCAGGAACTCTTCCAGCTTCAGGTACTTCAAAGCGCACAGGGAGCGGTAATCTCTCCAGTACACTGCAATCTCCATCTCTCTAGACTGATCACACAACACAAACACCATGGATCCACCAAAAAAATGTCATATTTAGGCTTACTTTTGTTTTAGATTTTTAAACTTAAAGGCCATCGTACTCTTACAGGATTATATTTCCTGTTGGACGCCCAAACCTAAAAGGCCGTCTGCGGTTAGAAATACTGTCTATCTGTCAAACGTGTGTGAAAAACAACTTGTGCTGTGTGCTCGACACCAGATCATGGATGCAATTGTTATTGAAAACAGACACACCAGTTGCTCCTCTGTTGCATTTCTGACAACATAGATCTTTGTGTTTGCTGTGTGTGGGTTTTTTTTTTTTCTTTCTTTTGACTTTTTTACAGGGACTCTTGTCAGAAGCTCATTTGCATCTCTTTGCAAGGAAACTTTTGGGTGTGCGTGGAGACAAAAATCTATATGAAATAGTCAAGATATTTTTTTTGTAAAAAATGGAGAAAAAAGAAAAAGAAAAAAGAAAGAAAAAGATGATGAATGTCTGGTGAAAGTTTGACATGAATCACACAGTAACAGAGTCTTACTCTCTCCAGTTCTACAGTGAAGGTCTGGTCCCAGGCCTGCTCTCCAACGGTTCTCCAAAGTGTCTGCCCCACCACTGCGTTCTCCAGCTTCAGCACCGCACTCACCTCCGCTGTAAAACACACACACACACACAGAGGTGCTGCCTTTTCCTGAAGAAACACTGAACAGGTTCTTCCTGAGCCACAATCCTTTACTGATCTCAACTGTGGAATTCATTTGGACCGTCAAACAGAGACGTGTGACTGAAGACAACTGATTATAAATCCTTGGATCAGAACTGTCCAAAAGGTCTCAAATAAATAGCTGAAATGTGCCATGTCTACGGCTAAAAGTTAATGATTCTTTAAAAACTGCTGAATAGCAAGCATTTAGCAGATAGACCCACATTATAATATGTATATATGTAAGTGTGAACAACACAAGTAGTACGCTTGAAGTATTTGAAATGACTGTCTTACTGGAGAGCTCCTCGTTCTTGCTGGGGATCTTGAGGCTCATGCTGCTGCTGCTACGATTGTAGAGGCCACTCAGTTTGAAAGAGGAGCGTCCATCTCCCGGAGAATGAGAGGGAAGAACCACCGGGCTGCCTCTGCTCCGCCCTGGGACCACCTCCAGCAGCCCCATACAGCCCAGAAGATGCACCTGAAGAGTACCTGGCAGGAAAGAAAGTCTGTTTAATAAAAATGACAGCGATTATAAAAAGGTCACTGTAGGTTAGGTGTAGTTTCTACCTGTGAGCGGTGATGGCTTGCTCAGGGTGCTGTACTGGTTATGGACATATGGGGTGCTGTGGCGAGAGCTGAAGGCAGAGGAAGAGGCCAGCACTAACTCCTCCTTGATGAGGCAGGCTTTGGGATGATCCTCAGGGAGCTCCAGCAGCCTCTGCTCCAGAGAACACCTGAGCAGGTCTAGACGCTGGGAGGACTCGCTGAGACCACACTGAGCCTGCAGACATCATGAAGCACTCAACTCTTGCTGCTGTTGTAGTCTCTAAATGGTGTGCATTAGTGTCTAAATACTTTTTAACTTCCTTTGTTTTGTCAATCGATAGTAAAGCACTTTGAATTGCATTTAACTGTTTGAAAGGTGCTATATAAACAAAGTTGGATTGATTGACTGTTTGACATTTACTGTTCAGAAGTAAATGTATTATTCTTCTCATCTAACTTTAGGCAAGAAATAAAATGTCAAAACTATATCAATATGAATCTATTTATTAGCTGTATGTCTAAATGTAAGCAAACGTGTAAAATGTAAACCTAAATAAATACATGATATTATGGTATCATTACAAAAATGTAAATAAAACATGAGAAGAAAATCAGCAAATCAGCATTGTGTTCTTTGGTGTTTATCAGCTTTTACAAGCATCTCTCAGAACACAATTGATACCACAATGCAGACTGAAGCAATAGTGTTTTAAATCAAACCATCCCGTCGGCTCTCTGACCTCAGCCAAGGCCTTCTTGTCTTGGACCTTTCCTGCACCCAGCAGTCGCATCATGTTCTTGGCCCCCTCAGCCATGGCGTGCTCCACGCGGTAGTGATGCCACAGCTCCTCCACCCGCAGCTCCACCCCACACAGGTCAGGCTTACCTGGGACATATTGTCAGCTTTAGTCAACAACATGCTGTACAGCAACATGCATAGATGATATATGCTGACATCAGCACTGTACAAGAATTAACTTTAAATCACATTTGGAAATTTGTTCGTGTTCACCAACAGATGCTGACAAAGCATCACAGAGGAATACTGGTAAAAAAACTGTCTTTTCACTGGGAGGAGAGTATGTTGGGTCTTTAGCTGCTAAATACTCCCCTGCGTTCACCAGATACTTGTAAACTGTTCTTGTGCCCTGTTTTGTGTTGGGCAGTGAGTAGAGGTTTCTTTTTAAAATATAACTGCCTGCTGTAACTGAAAACAACACTGACGAGACCAGTACACTAACAGTACACTAGTGGAAAATCAAAACTTCTTCACAAGCTAGTAGTGTAGGTATTGATTATAGTCACTTTAAAGCACAGGGCTGAAGAGACAGCATGTGGGGAAAAATGAAGGAGAACGGACAGAAAACAGACTCCTGTTACAGGCTTATGTCTAAATCAGTCAGCTTGCTATCCTTTCCAAGATCACTGTTGCTCTTTCTGCTGCCCTGAGCTTCAGTTTTCCTTTCCTGTTTATTCTCTCTTTCATCTCTAACTCCTTTCTCCGGTCCACTTCACCCTGTCGTCATCTCTGACTCAGTCCTTTCAGTCTCACTCCCTTCCTGGCTCCCCGCATCTGTCCTGCCTTCTCTCTAACCTCTGTTAAATGAGGCATGGCTTTTAGTTGTTGGGCAACATCAAGGGGATGCAGGAACATCAATAAGGCTCTATCCTGAGCGAGTGAGAGGTCTGTAATGGGTAATGTGTGTGTGTGTGTTTGACTGGAAGACTGTTCACTGTGAAGTTCTGAAGCAAGAATTGATCCATTACTACCTGCATCATAAAATATGCAGTGTCTATAAACTAAAAGAGTGACAGGTGGGATGAAAGAGGAACTGAACGATGAGAGTGAGGAGGACAAAAAGAATGATAGGTACATTGGTTGTCCTCCGACTGCTCTGTGGCCTGCATGGCCTTTCGGATCTGCATGCGGATGATGTCGATCTTTGTCTTGCTGTCCTGCAGCATCTGCTGAGCTGTCAGCAGAAGTTTCTTGTCCTGTGGTGAGACATCAAGAACAAGAGCAGATCAAGAACAAGAACAGGAGAAGATTAGGGACAGATTACATGGCAGAATACTACACAATAGCAGACCGGTAGAGTTATGGCTGGTGGCTGAATCAGATGAATACCTTGGTACCTCCGTTGGCATAGATTGGGATCATGTTCTCTGCTCCCTGTTTGACCTTCAACTCAATGTTTAACTGCCGCTCCAAAGCTGCGATGCGGCTGTGGTTGGCCGACGTCCGATTGACCGATCCTGGAGATTTGGGGGCATCTGGGCAAGAAGAGTGGTTGGATGGTGAGAGGTCAGGTTACTGCTGGTCTAGTTGCTAAAACATTGTAATCTGTCCTCTGGTGGTACACAAAATTAAAGACCAGTTATTGGACAGGTTTTAGTCCGTAAACCTCTACTTTCGTTTACTGCAACAGCATAAAATAGGTTTCTATATCGATTTCCTGTCTTGGAGGAAGCCACTGGTTTCAGTTTGTGCCAGTGTGATGAAAATTACACGAGAAACGCAACCCATCATGTAGAACTTTTAATTTCTTTTTTTGGTTGTTCATTTGTCAAATGGTAATTCAGATGCAAATAGATACCGCTTTAGAAAACACTCCTTTTCAATGTGTTCAGAAGCTTAAAGTCAACTTAAGAAAACACACGAGTAGTACTGGGACACACTGTGGAGGATTAATGTGACAGGTGAGCAAGCAGCGTGGCTCAACGGACAGAAATGTTGGTCTGTTAGTGCATTTCAACAATCATAAATGTACACTCAGCAAGCAAAGGTCTGAGTGTTTTTAGACATTTTGTCATGTTATATATCTTTAACTAACATTAAAGATGTCTGCATACACACTCATGGTTTCCAGAGTATGAAACCAACTGACTGGTAATCCCCTAACTTTTCCGCTGGTGGCACCAGCAGGTTGACTTTTTTTGTGTGTGTGTGTTAAGTCATCAATTCAATCAACTTGATGGACTGCCATTAAATTTGGTCCACACATTCATGTCCCCCTCAGGATATATTGTAATAACCTTCCCTGACATCATCAGGTCAAAATTTCAACTCATTTAAAATTTTGGTTTATGACCAAACACCCACATTTTCAGCCTCAGCTATAATTTATATTTAGTGCTAATTAGCAAATGTTATCATACCAACAGGCTTAACAAAGTTGAACATGGTAAACATGATACCTGCCAAACATCAGCATGTTCACACTGTGACCAGAATGCTAAAGCGAGCATTTAGCTCAAAGCACCATTGTGCCAAAGTACAGCGTCACAGAGCTGCTAAGATGATTATAGACTCTTAGCCATGTTTAGGTTAATGTCTCTGTGCTTTGTGACTATGAGATCATGGGTTCACTGCGATGGTTTAGTTATCTAAAGGTTTTCAGCCTGATCTAACACCAATGTTTGTCTAGAAGCAAGGAAATGAACTTAAAATAAGTCATATCATCACTGATGTAAAATGTATGTGATGTGCAGTGCTGAGAAAAAAAACACGCAAAACCACCAGTACGACCTTTTGCAAACAAAGAAAATTTGCATGTAATGAAGGTGGTGTTATCAGTACACTCAAACAATGCTGTACCTCTGTTGTCATCAGGGCCCTTCACCACGATGTGTGCATCCAGCTCCTGCAGCTGAGCTTGGAGGGATTCCAGCTTGCGCTTGGAGCTGCGGAGCTGCGAGTCAACCTGCTGGGCATTCCTCTTGTCCGTGGTGGCTCTGCGCAGATTCTCCGCACCCTCCTTGATCTTCAGCTCCTTGCGGATCTCCCTGCGGATCCTCTCGCGGTGTTCGTCCAGGCGCTGCTGCACGCTAGAGTCAGAGAAGTCAGAGTTTTGGTCCAGACCAAGCTGCTGGAGCACGGACAGCCCGCCGGGATCAGTCTGAAGAAGGAGAAAACAATGAAGGTGTGATGGTTAAGCAGAAGGCACACAAGGAGAAGGATGTAGTGTAGTGGCAGTAGTGATGTAAAAAATTAATAAGAATTATGAGAAAAAATATGGTTTAACTATGCTTAGTCCACTTTGATTGAAGCAGAATATTCAATTGGAGTTGAAAGAGAAACCGATTCAAAAGGTGACACCTCCAGCTGAGAGCTGCTGGGCTGAGGTTATGACAGACAAAGCCGCCAACAGCCACCCTGCAAAGCCCTGACAAAGTGGAGCACTGAGGGATGAAAGGAGATGAAAACAGCAACTCTGAGTGAATGTGAAACCTGCCGAGCTGAAACTGTGAGGCAGCATCAAAGTAGAATCATTACTTAAGTGCATAAAGAGCCGAGCGCTCACATCAGCTCACCTACTGATCGACACTAACCTGATTACAACTGATAACAACAGCAACAATACGAGCTAAAATCAATCAGTGTCATGCCTGTGTTTGGATGGGTCACACATTAAACACACACACACACACACACACACACACACACACACACAAAGAGTGATGCAACACATTTGTTTTTGAGATTTAAAAGGAAAATTCTGGGTTTTTATTGTTTGTTTTTTTTAATGTGGGCATTATGTTTACATATGTTGGAGTGTAAATGATTCAAACCTCCAAAAAATATTGGAATTGGTCCAGTAAAGGACTGTACTCTTTAACAAAAAGGTCTATCTGCGTAGGTTCATCCTTTATTCTTATTCTTAGATTTCAAGCACATATTTGTTAAAATCAATGTCAGTAAACACTTTGCCAAGATGATCCATCCACCTGACAGCTGTGGCACATCAAGACGCTGATTACTGCACGGGTGTTCTGTAAACTGGTCACAATACAAAGCATCTCTAAAATGTGCGGTTTTATCACACAATGCAACCGACATGCTTGCTGCAGGAATGTCCACCAGAGCTGGAACAAGCGTTACATATAATATCTCGAAATTTGACAAATTTTTTGACAGTACCCCTTATGTCAGTGTTCTTTGTTGTTTTGGAAGTGTAACTTTATTAGTGCAATATCTGTATAGGTGACCAGTGAAAACACTTTATACTCTCTCTTTGATACCAGTGGCTACACAGGATGTTAATGAGCTGCAGCGTTCTTGTTTGTGCAATCAGCCACTGATTTCAGCACTCCCTATCTTACTGTGTAATTCTGCACATTACTCTGTGCTCAGGATCGAATCGGAAAGCAACGTTGATATTGCGGGGGTGAGACGACTATTGTGAGTTTTGATGGCCACATAAAACAAAGACGGATAAAACATGATCTGGACCCCTTCTTTGTGACGAACACAACACAACAATGAGACTGTGGGAGCTGCTTCGACACAGTGAAACATCACAATTTGTATCAGTGTTCATAAGCTTTCCAGGTTTGGCCCAAGCTGTAAGCTGACCGCTTGTCTAATAGCAATGCCTGTCCTCAAATGTCAGTCAACTGCTGCTCACTCAGATGCCTAAAGCTTAGACAGTGCCTCTATTAATATGTCCAAACTCTGTTTGTGTTTCCTCTGAAAAAAAGCACACCAGTTGCAACATCTTTATCACTTCTACTTCCTTACAAAAAAAAAGATTCAAATTTCAACTTCACTTAGCATGTTTGCATATGCAGAGAACTGTACATATTCTTCATAACCACACTGAAAAGTGCCCTGAAAGCCCAGCAATGTCATGCACTCACTAAAAGTTGTGACATTAGATGTCATCAGGTCACACACATGCATGCATTTCCACGGACACTGAGGGCTGTCCCCTCCCCTCTGCCACAGCGTGATGACGGGGTGCTCAGGGCCTTTCACTGCGCCATGCAGCAAGCCATCCAGCTTAGCAGATCTGATTACAACTTCTTAGGTCTCTGTGTCCATCCAACTAACATGCAGGCTGGGGCTACAGCTCTGCTCTCATTAAAGCCATAATCCATCTGCAGCACAATGCAGTACAACAGTGAGGCACAGCCCGAGCAACCGTTCCAACAAACCACATGGCACAGGTCAAGAGCTTGCAGGATTTTAACTGCTGTTAACGTTACTCATTGCACCAACTGTGAAGCAATGTAACTGAGCATGTATCACAAAAGTTGTGAAACAAAATCAGGAAGACAAATAACACTGTAAAATCTGTTTATTCTATTAGGGTGTTTGGTCTGGACAACGTCAGATCAACATTTCATTTTTTTTCAAAGTTGTGAACCTTTACAGTCACCGACATCATAGATAAGCGCACAGACATGAACACGCCATGCACATTTAGCACCCATATCCTTATTAAGGCAGCTGGCTGGAGAATTGTGAGCAGCGGCAGAGGCCACAGCCATTCAAGGCAGAAAAGAAAGCAGAGGCAGTAGCACCATGAACGACAGGAAGGGAGAGTTTGTGCTATGACGCACTCCTCTTCAACACAATACAACTTAATCCCTGGTGTTTCACAACAAAGAACCTCTGGAGCGAGGTGTACAACAGCTCACACAGCAGGACAAAATCACAGCGGACAGAAATGAAAACCCACAAGTGATTCGCTGTCAGACAGGAGATGTTTTTACAGGAAGTGAACAAGAAAGCAGACAGAAAAGAGAAGGGCCACAGTAATGATGGAAAGGAAAAAGACGGCCATGTTGAGGCCTGCTCTGGCCACAGTTGCCTACCGAAGACTCTGTATCACTCTGGTCATTGAGTACTGGGGAATCAATTGGTTGATCCCCTGGCAGGTCCTCCAGTATGCCCTCACTGGCCATGTTTGGCCTCCCTCTGGCTTCGCTCCTGGCTTCCTCACTAGCCTGTCTCTTGCCACACACACACACACATACACGCACACACACTCAGAAACCCACTGACAGCAGCACCAATCAGGCAGCACAGAGTGCTATTCCTGACTTCTCAAAATCCAGGATGTCCTTCCCGCCAGGAATCAAAAGCCAGTCTAAAATCGGAGCGAGCGAACGAGGCGGAGAGGAAGAGAGAACAGCGCAGGCCGAGCCCCACCTCGCTGCTTCCTGTTCTGCTCTTTGCCAGATAGAGACTGAGGCGTCATGCACTTTGTGCAGACTCACACACACATTCGGGTGGTTTTGTAAGTGAGAGAGCTCACAGCCACTCTGCCTCCTGCTACTGGGTCTCCAAAGCTGAAGCAGGCTGTTGTGATAGTTTGTGGCTATGTTATTGTCTTATCTTATCGTATTTTAGCACGTGGAAGTACAATGCATGCCTACATGTGCAGTGCTATTTCTATTACTTACATGCAGATGAATACAGAAAATAAAATACACTGAGTGAAGGGGACAAAGGACAAAATATTCCCTCTTCACAAAGACACCCTCTACTGAGGGATACTTGACATCTAAATGGGGTGTAAATAAAAAAACAGGGCTTCATGATTAGTTGTGTTATGAGCTACCTTTCCTCACATGAACACCAAGTTACAAATAAGAAAAATCTTGAAAAATAACGATGAAGGGATTCTCTGCAAAACATGACACATGCATGCACTGAGTTCTGCTATGTCCTCTTGATATAAAACCATGCCATATGGAGACAAACTGCACACAGAGAGGATTCACCTTCTGTGTGCAAGTCGACTAGAAGCTGAACAGACTTATTGGAAGACGGCGCAAAATCTCAATTCACAGTAAAAGCCGGACAACAAGCTGAGCCGTCATCTCTGAGGCATGAACGAGAGAAGATCACACACCGGCAGGGCTGACTGATCCCAGATTCTGTTTCTGACGGCCCCATCGCTGTCTGAGTTCTGTCCTCTTCCTGTCAGTGAGAGACACGCAGGGTCACGGGTTTATCTGACTCAAGACAGTGGGAAGTGTGAGGTCACCGACCCCCCGAGCTCTCACTGCGTGGCAGATGGCCCTCTCTGGCTCCTTATCTCTATCTGTCGTACCACACGTGCTTCCACAGAAGGGTGCATGCTCATAAGCAGAAGAGGACGAGGGACAAACACACATTCAAAGAGCCATGTCTAGTTCTTCTTATTCTGCCACACTTCTACAGAGGAATAGGAAGTGAAATGCCATGAAGTTAAGCCAATGTATGCAAAACGCAGACAGTTTTTTGCTTAGTAAAATTTTGATAAAAGACATAAATGCTCCCACATCCATGAGCAGGCTGGAAATTGTTTGCTTACCGAGCAGCTATGGCTGTCAGTGCTTCCTTTGTGTTGTGGACTGGTGGCTGCAGAGATTCCAGCCCCCATGCATCCATACTGCCTCACCTTCACAAGTATGACTGAGCTGTCATTAGTAACTGCGCTGTAACAAAACTGAAAATCTAAAATTTTAAAAACATGAGCTGCCGTGATGACTATGGTACCAAACTGTCTCGTTCATCATGTCTGTGAACTAGATGTAGTTACTAAAACTGTGCGGACCACAGTATCAGGAACTAAGATCACAATCGGTTTATGCATACAGCTCTTAAAGTTACAGTCTCATCCTCTTCACCTGGTTCAGGCTGACCTGGAACATGTTTTGTGTAGTTATTCCCATAACATCCAAATTTCAACTCAAGTAGTTATAAGGTCAGAAATATCACCTTATAATGTCTGACAGTACCATACATGTCATACATACATACATACCATGACAACTTGCTCCAACTCTTCATTGAAGCTAAATGATGTTTACATAGAGTCATGTCCACCAAATGGAAATATTCTAAATGTTTGTAGGGACCGACTCCCTGTCAGTTACATTAATCAGTTTTGTTCATGAAATTAACTTAGAAAGTGCTGCCAAAAAAGTTTTTTCAAATCTTTCTATTCATTGCTCTTGGTATTCACTACAGTCCTAAAGTGATTAAAAACTACATGACAAACTGCACTGCTGCCCTTCAGTTAACAGCACATTCTCATATTTGTAAGTATGTTTGTATGAAACCATACTCTGTTTTATACACAAGTGTGGTCTGTTCTTCACGGGTCTGCTGACCACAATCAACCACAATGAAAACTATTTTCAAAACTATTTTCAGTCTATCACAATTACTATTCTTCCCTTTCTCTATATAGCCTTTCCATCATCCCCCTGCCTGTATTTGTTTACTGTAACCCATCTTCATATTGCTCCTTCTTTCCTATTTTTCTTCATTTTATTGCTAATCCATCATGCATTGTCCTTAGTCAGACACGTTAGGTGGCAGAATGGTGCACGGTGCAGCCTGCGGGTGACAGAAAGCCATTTGATTAAGTTTTAATGGTCTGCCAGCTCATCTTGGCTCGTCTGTGTCTATAAATAGAGATTAAGTCCTTTTTGTTGGGACAGAGGCAGTGGGGGAATTCTCCAGCTGCCAGCCCATTCTCACTCATTCACTCACCAAAACCTGCAGCATTCACGCAACAATAATAACGATGGGGCTTGACTTTTAACCTAATTGTTATAGTGTAGTGTTGCCAAAAATAACAATGATTCAATAAATGCACCCAAAGAAAGATGGAGAGAGGGTGGATTGGGATTTGCAGGACGTTACTGGTGATGAAAATACGTTTATTATCAGAAAATGTGGATTAAATAGTGCAACGCAAGGTGAATGTCGTGAGCTGTGGTGCGTGTGGGCTACTTTTGTCAAGTGTGGTTTTGATTGTGCTGGAAGGGACAAATGTGACCCTGTGGGCTGAGGCTGTTCAGAGGGAGAAAGGAGAAGAGAAAGAGTACAGTTAAGAGGTTGGATTTCTCTTAATAGTGGCATTCATTACTTTAATGGTGAGTGTGTGAGTGTGTGTGTGTGTGTGTGTGTGTGTGTGTGTGTGTGTGGTACATCGAAGCGTTGCGAAAGGGGGAGTGAGACAGAATTTGGGAGAAAAAACTTTAAATTCACCTCACATCCTGATGTCTGCACACAGCCTCATTCAGCAGGCAGTGGATGGGAGTTGGGCTAAGAGGGGGTGGGGGGTTGTTTGGAGGATGAGTTGTGGGGGATTGAATTACAATTAATCTCTCTACAGAAACAGACACAAACACACACATCTACATGCCACTGCAAAGCAGAAAAACAAAGCAATACTTGAATAATATAAATTATATGCTGTGATGGAGGAAAAGTTTGAACACAAATGCATCAACACTTATTTTGTACATGTCTGCATGCATGCACACACACACACAAAGGCTAATGCAATGTAACTTGTCGGTAATGAATAAAACAGCACAATAAGGCAATGTCAGCTGGTTGACGAGCGTACTAAGAAAAGGAAATGTTGCTCTTCATTCTGTCAACACAGCAGTTCAGTGGGAAGTCTGCACACAGCAGACTACAGAGTTAACTTCAGGACACTGTTACACTCCGTGAGCAGAACAAGACGACTCTTATGTGGGTAAGTGGGCCAATTTGACAGTGAAGGAGCAGAGTTAAGTACAACCCAGATTCCAAACAAGCTGGGACCCTGTGTAAAATATAAATAACTTGCCAATCCTTTTTGGACATATACTCAACTGAAAACAGTACACAATACTCAATGTTTTACTTGAAAAAACCTCATAGATCGTTCAGTGGTAACAGATGACAGTATCATGATTGGGTATGAAAGGTGCATCCTCAAAAGGCTCAGTCCTTTTCAGGGATGAGCTGAGATTCAGCACTTTGTCAAACACGTGACTGTTACTACATAGGCTCAGGAACACATCCGTAAACATAGTTTGTATTTTGGGCTAGCTGCCAAAGTCAAATGTTAGACCACATCCCACAATTATAAAATGTAATGCTGTATTTAAAGGATAAGCTCACCAGTGTGGGAAATAAGCTTATTTGCTTTCTTGCCTGAGAGGCAGATGAAAAATTGATGACACTCTCAGTATGCAGAGTAAATCTGAAGCTACAGCCGCCAACTTAGCTACCATATGGTGGAATGTGCTGCACTATTTCTTGCTAACACACAAAATGAAATGTGCTAGTGAGGCTAAGCTAAGCAAACCAGCTGCAGCTTCATGTTTATGGTGTATGTATGACTGTGGAATCAATTTTCTCTTGACATGTTGCTTTGAATGGGCATTTTATAGATTTATAGTACCAATTAGGATTGCTGATCATGAAAACAGTTGCATAAAGTCTTCTGTGGCACTGGAGGAGCTTTGTCAGGTCTGAGAAAAGAGTCATCTGCGATTAGGCTTGGAGATTACAAATGCTTTTTAGGAAGCCTGCATTTAATTTAGCGTTTCAAGTTTGACAAAAGTGGGAAATGAGGCCTATGACAAGCTGCACCGCGGGAAGTGTACCATGAAGGTGTCAGAACAATAGAAATCAGACTGCCCCGGAGCCCTACTGCATCAGTTTTGAAAAGTCTTATTTTACTCTCAAAATCCACTGTCTTTATTGTAGTGAGGTACTAAAGTCACTGCACTTCCCCTTTAAAACCAAGAGACCAAAATTTAAACAAAATCACAGAATTATAATGGCCAAATTCCCAGCTAGTCTAGTTTCATGTTACGATTTCAACTCTGGCCCTCTATGAATGAGTTAACGGCTCACAAAATGTACCTTGGACTGAGTGTGTGTTGCCTGTTAATCCCTAAAATCCCTCATATTCCAGGAGAAATTCTGCTGCCAAATCTCCTTTTGCCGTTTTACAGTGCATGACTGTATGTGTGCTAGATGCACTACCAGAGCTCGATGGAGACATCACATGCATCAGGGGAGAGGATTCTCCCTGTCTGAGTAAACAGGAGAAAGACTGTGCAGAAGGTTACGTGAGAAAGTGCGTCTTGTGCGTGTTTCAGCGCACATCTGTCTGTGTGCTGTGCGCGCAGCACACGGCATGAATGGCATCTTTGTGAAGGGGTCGATCTTCTCAAGAGACTTCAATAAACGCTTACGTGTTTGTGCTCCCAGCTTTGTCCATTGTGAACTCTGCGGCAATAAACAGTCGCTCTGTTCAAGCTGCTGAGGAATATGGCAGCAAAAGCCCAAATGAGAAAAGCTCTACTGTTCACATAAGCCAATACCTGACCTCTGTCAGGTATGTATGTATGCCTATAGGCATGCACGCAACTAGAGAAATATAAAACAGGTGAACGACAATGAAACAATTCAAAAATAAAATTTTTGAGCCGAATAGTTTTACAGCTCAGCATTAAACGGTGTGTGAACTTGAATACAACAGGCATAGCCTGCTTTTCTCTGAATGTGCCACTGAGCAACACCTGCATATGAAAAAGGCAGCAAACAAAGTTGTTGTCCTACAACAGTCAACTCAGATAAGGGTGTTGGAGGAGAATTAAATGGGACACCTCATGGCTTTACAGTCATAGCTACATTAACCACGGTGATGCTCTAGATTTTATTGTTCCAGATGGGGGCAGGTGGTGTTAGACAGGGAGACGCAAAAACAGAGTAAGGATGCTAAGGAAGTTATCAGTCAAGATTTGTTAGAAATAATTTGATCGGCCAATCGATCAGAAGAGCCGATCAGATAAACATGAGACGGTTTCTGTATGCACTGCAAAAATGTCACAGTGTACTGCAGAGCTCAATCGGTCGGTCTGATTGTCCCCAACAGAATCCTTAGCCAACCAGGCTACAGAGATTGTGTTTAGGATCAAGAGACTTGGTGACTGACAAACTGTACTGAGCGCTGACCACAACACTGTGTGTCTTCTCATATGGTTACCATAGTTAATATCACTGGCTGGCTGACAAAAGTTTTCAGACACACCTTTTTGCAGAGCTGTATGTCAGGGGTTGAGCTCGGCCCCTCACTTCCAGTGAAGGGAAATCTTAATGCTTCAGCATACCAAGACATTTTGGACAATGCTATGCTTCCAGCTTTGTGGTTAGAGTTTGGGCAAGCCCCATTTCTATTCCAGCATGACTGTGGCCCAGTGCACAAAGCAAAGTCCATAAAGACATGGCTGGATGAGTTTGGTATGGAAGAACTTGACTGATCCACACGCAGCCCTGATCTCAGTCCCATCAAACACATTTGGGAGGAACTGAAACAGAGACTGTGAGCCAGGCCTTTTAGTCCAACATCAGTGTCTGACCTCACAAATACTCTGCTGTATGAATGGGCATAGAGAAACACTAGAGAAACACTAAAATCTTGTGGAAAGCCTTCCCAGAAAACTGGAAGCTGTCATAGCTGTCTATGTATTTAAAATGCAATGTCATTAAAGTCTTGATCAAGTGCCCCAGTACTCTTGTCTGTATAGTGTATGTTGCACTGGTAAATAAAGGCACTGAAGCACTTCTATTTCCAAACTTCACATAACCTCACTGACTAGCAGATCTGCACTACATGAACAAACCAATAGTGTGCCATAGAACATTCTTTAACACAATATTGTGTCTTAATGGTGAAACTGGGGGAAATCATTTGAAGTCCACTTCAATTCTGGCTATAATCTGCAAGGTATTTCAAAACATCACAATTTAGATTGTGGATGGTGATTCTAATTAAATAGATTGTGGCATTAGTTTTTGGCCAGATCACCCACACCTAGAGGACTGTAATCTGAAAAAGTTCTAAAATGTTTGATGCAGAGTGTTCCGCGTGAGGCTTGTGCAGTGCTGTGTGATGGGGCCATGATGTCCGTTGTGGGGATTTTCTCCAGCTGTGCAGCCATCTCAGGGTCCATATTAACAGAAAATCCATCACTTACCCCTTCTAGTGACATGAGCCCACAGGGATAAAGTGAGGGTACCACAGCGCATCTGGCTGGGAGCCATGATGCTGCTTTACTTTCTTACTTTTTATAGGTATACACAGAAACTCTACAGGTAAGCATAAAAGAACATGCACACCATGCTAGGACAGCACCAAAGTAAGAAGGAGTGATTTTCCAGCGGTTAGAAGAAAGACAAGCGCTGCAGCATGCACTAAACATTGATTTTTCTAGTGTTCTATTCAATCACGGATGTTCCATAATTCAGCATCTTACAGGCCTGAAATCGCACAGCAATACGACAGTTCAAAAAATGAATGAGATACATGAACCATTAGCATATCCCCCACTCACTGGGACAGATCCAAAGTCAGATGTTGAATAAATCATGCAGGGATGTCCACCGAAGATTTGACGTGAAAATCAACACATGCTTTTAAATCTGCTGTTATTAAGATTGCCTCTCTGTCTCTCTCTCCAGAATCCAGCACATAACAGTTCAAATGACATGCTGTGAGGCAGAGATGCTCTATTCCACATGCAATATGCTCCCAAGTCACCTACAGTGGTCAGGAGGGGACACGGGGAGGAAAGCGCCCCACTATGTAATGGAATGGTTGAGCAGGCATGATGGTAATGGACATGGAAAGCAGATTAAAAATGATTATGGCAGAAGGGCTGAGGGGGATGAGAGGTCCATTCGATAATGCAGATGATTATCCCTCTTTACTGATGCAGAGGAAAAACACACAGGCAGCACAACTGTTTACAGATCTGTGTGATTTTAATGGTGTAATGGCCAATAAAAACAAGACACCATTAGTAAAGACACTATAGCCCACAGACAGCAGCGGCACCTCTTCATATAACCAGAAGAAGCAAGTGAACTACGCTCAGACCTAAAGGTACACAGCAGCATCTTAAGACTGGAATTATTTCATATTTTTCTCACTGTCAAAAATCTCAGCAAAAAGATGGAAACAAAATCAAGTACGATGATGTCTGTGCAATCAGCTTAAAATAAACTACAGTGAAAATGCTCTCGCTAATGAAGGAACGTGTCCCCCAGTGCAACAGTGGGGCGATGGTTTGTTTAGCTTAGTGTGGATCCTGTTAGCTAACGTGAATGTTCAGATGTAAATGTCAGCCTGTCAGTGAGTCCACCTTTTTGATAAGCCATGAAATTTACAGAGGGAGAAAACCTTTTTCCCACACCGCCACACAGCCCTGTGCTAATCAGTGCAATGGCTGTCTGAATGAGGCCTTAGTCTTGTTAGACAACAATGGAGGGCTATGGCACAGAGAAATAATTGTATCGCACTATATTATACTACGGTGGGCTTTCACACAGACGTAAACCACTATCTGTTTTTTTTTTCCTCATTGGATTATTGTTATAAAGAAAAATATTTAAGCCTTGTCCATCAATAAGAAAGAAGTTGGACATTTAGGAAGCAAAGATAGCGAGCTAGATCTTGTAATGAGCTCAAAATGAGTGAAAAAGGGTATCAAAACAGAGCTCATAAAACTGCTACACTGCCCATAACAAATCACACGGCAGCAGCTGCAAACCACATCTATTTAGAACTTTTTATTTTCTCTCTCTTCTCTGGACTTCCGCCTGTCGATGCTGCATCTTATTAATTAAAGACTATTTGTTCATCTCCAGTTACAACTTTCACAATTTCCTTTGCATTGTTGACGCTGGGTGAAAAAAAAGCCAAACTCACAAAAGGCATCTGGCTGCTAGTTGTGCCTCGGTATCCCACTGTTCAGCAATTCAGCCTCAGAGACTTTAATAACAACAATGGCTCCAGTTTGGGTTACATTTTGAAGGGCAGGTTTGTTGATGTCTCTCCCTCTAAAGCAGGTAATAAAAGACTTTTTTCTTCCATCTGTCTCACTTTTATGGCCTCTGGGCAGACAGAACAGACAGTCCACTGTTGAGAGAGGCATCAAGGCCAGGTTTGCCGCTGCTCCTGTGAAACCTCAGGTCTGTGCTACCCGTAAACCCAACACCACTCCTGCAGCACAACACACAGGCTATCACATAACCCCAACAAAGTAGCAGGTCAACTCATCTCATGTGCCTCAGGTGTAACCACAATCAGGTCATACAGTACAAGTTCCACTGTTTCTTTCCACTTCAGTTTCTAATCCAACCATGTGCATAATTTTTCTACATAAGTTTGAAGATAGTATAAGATAAGAATAAGATAAGATGAACTTTATTGATCCCACAGTGGGGAAACTCACTGTGTTTGTAGGGGTGGTCCACCCCCGAGCGGGACTTTTATGTGCACTTGTTTAATTTCAGCTCAGTGTGAGAGTCTTGACTGCATTTTACTGACATTTACAGCCAGGCTACTTTATCTCCTCTCTTCTTCTCTTGGTGACCACCACCGAGGACGAAACAGAGCAGAGGAGAGACAGGGGAAGTGAAGATAACAGCCATACTGTTTACTAACAGGCTCAGTAATCAACGACACACTAGTGTACTTGTGAATTTGGGGGTTTTGCGGTTTTGACTGAGCTAGACCTGAGAAAATTCAGTATTAGATCAGTGATGGAGATTTTGCCCTCACTGTTCTCTGTGAAGTTTGCTGGAAGTGTAATGTTGAGAATAGTCTTTTAAATGCTATATTGTTTGTCAGCAACTAGTAATTTAGCAGACAGTGCAGCACTGTGCACTCAATAATTTGGCATGTTATTAACACACGCATTTTGTTTGAATGAAAACTCAACTCCTGGCATTTGCTCCTGGTGTTTAGGAAGAAGGAAATAACAAGGCGCAAAAGGCAAGCCACATTTAAAAGTGACTTACTATTATTTTTAAAGGAGCTGCTGTGTGGTGAATCTATTTTACGTCCATACGTGGATTTTGAAAAGTAACTGATGAATGTTCTTTGGCAGGCCTACATTGGTATGCATGCAAAGAAACAGTTTGACTTGAGAACAGGGGCAGCACGGTATATTGTCCCTAGGTGTGAGGGGAGGGTGTGTGTGTGCGTGATTGTTTGTCTTTGTGTGTCAGCCCAGCCCAACTGACTGACGACCAGTCCAGGGTGTACCCCGCGTCTCACCCGCAGTCAGCTGGGAGAGGCTCCAGCCCCCCCACGACCCTGATGGATAAGCGGTACAGGAAATGGATGGAGGGACTTGAGCACAGAATCTGGTGTGAAGGTAGGTGGTCGAATGAAAATGTTTAACAGGGCAAGACGTAATATAAAACACTTTTGGTTTACTAATTATGTTATGTGTGTGTATGTACAGCTCTTTCAACATTTGGACTCTTTTCACTTTCAATCAAACAGAACTCATTTGCTGAACACTTTCACCTGTTTGACCACAACTTGTCACAACCAGATTACAACTTTTCTAACATCTAAAACTTCAAGGTTCTTTCCTGACTTTGGAAACAGTCAGCTGGAGACAAACTCCATATGATGACCAGGATCAAACGCTCCAGAACAAAACCGCTCACTGGATCTTGTGGTGAGATTGATGTATTAATTGTTTTTTTAATGGTTTTAATAGCCAAATACATATCCTGACTAAGTCAAATGTTTGAAAGAATCAATATCCAACAAAATGTCAGCACATTTCAGATTAAAGCTCTGAATCAGAAATAGCACACTTGATTTCATCAGTATTGATGAGCTCTAGTCTTATTCTATTCTGCTGATTCAGTGAACAACCTTTTCTTGTTTGTCCTTTTTAACACAAAGTGGTTTTTTAGTGACAAAACCAGGCCAAACGCCACAGCTATTTCACAATCACTGCTGACTCAGTACCCAGTGGCATTACAAAACTGCTTTAGCAACCGATCAATGTTTGTTTCTCAGTCGAGCACATGGTTCCTAAATGGCTCCCGTCCTTTGTGACCTTCCTATCGCCAAGTCACACTGAGGGAAACATCATTTCCAGATTGAGCGTACTATATGTTGCTCCTCCAGTATAACACCAATTCTCAATCGTGTCCTTCTTATCAACACATTCTTCAGTCCTGTAATACCACAATCCCCTAAAGCTCTAAAATACAACCAGCTTACAAATAGCAGTTAGCCTGTCCTTTACCATTTTCTCCGTTGTAGTTTTTTATTCTTTCTTCTATTGGCTTGATATCAATGTAAACTAATAATCTGAAAGCCTAGTGGATGGCTGGTGTATAGCAACAACAGACTGGTCAGTTGAATGGAAATGGGCTCCAGCTGCAGCCATTGGACTGAAATGTCAGCACAGCGAATCGTGGATGCTAGCTTGAAGCGGTGCTTTGGATTTTTTAGATTTTTTTCTCTTCTTTGGCATTTGCAGTATCAGCATTCCTGCACTGCGCTATATGGGACTGCTTCACTAACCCCTAATGAGCGAGTTTAGGGCGAGAAGCACCCATCAGGTTCAGTGCACTGAAGCTGTTGTTGCAGCAGTTTTAAGCTTGTCTACTGGTGTGTCTGGAAGAGAGGCAGATTTGTGCAGACACAGTGTAATCCTGGATTCAGGCAGGAAGGACTGGATGTTTGGGGGGGGGGGGGGGTGCGAGTCTGTGACTGAGGGCACTAAAGCTACCCTCCTACGAGGTCAGAGACACAGTGAAGTCCACAGTCCACTAATCCTATTATCCATAGCAGTGGCAGCTGGAGACACACGTTATGGTGAGTGCGATGCAAGACATCACTGTGTATTAAAACATGTGTGGGACCATCAACAGACCTCAGCCTGTAACGCATCTGTACTCAAAACTCTTGACATGCCATTAAAGGAATGGACAAAGTTGCCTCTGCTCTCTTGCAGGATCAATAGAAAAGTAATTTGTTCTGAACCTGAAAGAGTTGCCTTTGCTCCTCACCACTGAGTGAAGCAGCAGCAGCTCCTCTTGCAGAACTCTTACAGATAATAACTACCGGAAACAACAGTAATAAAGAATTCATGAGAGGATGGCCGCAGAGTGTATAGCTACCTTGAAGTGTATGTTATGTTATCGGCTCAGCGCAGAGCTCACATCCTCAGCAAGAGACTTGATCTACATTCCTTAAAGCCATCTGAAGGAGAGGGAGGGCCAGAGTTAATGCAGGAGTGAGAACAAGATAGAGAGGCTGCAGAAAAACACGAACATTACAGCTACACTTTACGCTACCTTCAGAGCAAATATGAATAATGTGTATTGTAAGAGGCAGGGGGAGGCAGGAGGAGAGCCAAGACCGGGTCATTTCAGCTCTTTTCCTCAGCGAGCCCAGCAGTCCTGACCTCCAATAAGATGAGCGTCAATGCAGAGCTGATGAGATATTCAGGAGAAATAAAGGGAAGAGAGCGATTGAGCCAGCTCAATCAACACATCGCGGCGCCTCACTCCACTCTGACATGTTGAGCCCATCATCATTACCAACGTGGTCCCTTGATCTCAATCAGCCGTTGCTCGCTGCCTGTCTGCGGTAATGGTGACCCAACCCCTGTCACTGTCACAGAAGGAGGCCGAATTCATCAGAGCAGGCATAAACTGCTCGGCTGAAGCTCGAGCAGTCATCAAGGTGTTACCGATTCAGTCATGAGGCCCATAAACATATTCAAATGGGTCATCACCACAGCAGGGCAGCAGAACTCAGTTAAATGTGCTCTATATGACTCACAAGCTACTGTAGTCTGAGCTAATGATAATGTACAATATAATAGTGAGCTTACAGATACTTAAATGATTTGGCATTAAAGGTGCACTCTCCCGGTTTCATGCATTAAGTTAATATACTCACTGTGTGTAAAAACATTATGTCTTCTGTGACTCTGGTGGGAGCATTTTAAAGTCTGAAAAAATAATCATCATGTGGAATATCATATGGAAGCGCAATGCTAAATTTCTGAGGTACTGCTTTAAAGGTGCTTCCCTTGTTTACAGGAAAACGTTCAAGGTTTAGTGTACTGTGGAAACCATGTAAGAAGTGACCATACTGGCGCATTATGACCCATATTAGCTGCTAATGTCCCCATGCCCACATAGGCAGCTCAGCTTTCCAAGAAACACTGGACTCAACCTCCCCATTCTGGGAAGCTGCTAAATATCAAGGAAGGAGCCAGTTTCACTCAGAGCAAATGATTCAGCAGTATAACAGAGTCAGATCATTTGTTTTAAGGATGGACTTTCTTGTGGACAAAGGAAATGAGTTGTTTGAACCCAAACCCACACAAGTTAAGATATCTAGATAGATACATGAAATATGAGTGGTTTGTGATTATAATCACTCACTCACACACACACACACACCCACCTTAATCAAAAATCTTTCTTCTAACACAATATATTTCTTTCAGCTGTGTAGAAATACAGTCCAAGTACTTAAAACTAACCAGATAAGCTGCAATGTCCACTGCACATGCTCTCTGCATCAGCTCGGCCGTGTGACAGGCATTTGTGTGAGTGACGAGCTGTCTTAAGGGACTCAGCCTTAAATTTTTAACATTTCCCTCCACTGTGTCCTGGACGTGGCCGTCTAACTGTAACCCAACCCCTCTAAATTAGACAGGAGGCTCTGACACCACAGTGCCATCCATGACTCACCCAACTACACCTGAGGGCAGTGTCACAAATGGGAAATCATTGTATTTTATTTGGGGAACTCTAATCTGTATGATTAGTATAGAGGAAGTGGTGACCGTAGAGATTTTTACCTGTGAAACAGTTCACTTTTAAATCACCATTAAGTTTTATCCACTGGCTGTTTGTATTCGTTGAACCCTGGCTGGCAGCAGCTATCTTTTACTGCATTATTCTGTTTCACATTTTCAAGTTCAGAATACATTTACAACTGAAATGGGCATTTACCCGAATGGAACAGTTTAATGAAATATGCTATCAAGGTGCATCATGGGAACTGTAGGATCTGGCCTCCTTTTTGGAATTTAGACTTTAAGTCAGTGTACCTTGCTCTCTGCAGCTAAAATCTGACCCTTTCTTCATTAAAAATCAGTCTTTTGTAAATGCTCAACTTCATGGAAGTGAAATACTGCTCACTGGAAGAGCCTTTTAGACATCCCTCAGCAGACATCAGAACAGTAAGACTTGGAAACATCTTCAGATGTTTCCCACATAGGATCTTTACATGTACTTGAGCCATAATATGCACAGTAACCGAGCAGTGTTGTTCCAGTAAGCATAAAGCGCTAAAGTTAAGAGACTCACTTGTAGCTCGTTGTTATTGGCCATCATGTGCAGCGCGGCCGGTCAATTAGATGGCGACGCCAGGTGACTTCTATTAATGTTTGCCTCACTTTACAGCGGTCAGATCATTGTAGGATTTATAGTTGAAGTCCTCCGGTGGTTTACACAAACAGTCCAGCGTTGGATGCCCAGTGTTATTAAAAAGAAACACACTCAAAAGTCCCGGTGAAGACGCAGTTTGATGTACCGAGTTGCATGAAAAGCGAGAGAATAAAACGCTAACATCTTGACGTTTGGTGGCACGACAGATGAGCAGGTGAGCAGAGGAGAAAGGAGGAGACTGTCACCTCCTGATAGCACGATGTCAACTCTTGGACCCTGATCCGCATCACGCAGTGCAGTCTGTCCTGTAGTAGTGCGACTGCTGCTGCTGCTGCTGCTGCAGGCTGTCTTCTCATCGTAATGGACAGAAACACTGCGAGGAAAGCCGAAACCCACCACGATCACCCTCTGCTCTGCTCATTAAACGAAACTGAGGCCATCCTCCCCGCGGCGGTGCACTCCTGTTCGGCTCTGCTGAAAGCTGAGAGCCGGTGAGTGATGCTGGGAAGAAAGGAACAAGTGTTCAGCCTGTTTGAAAATAACAAATGCCACTTCCTGTTACAACCTTCAAAATAAATGTGCAGTGTAGGTCGACATCAAGTCAACCTATGTTTTACAACTGAAATGCGTTTCCTAATTACAGTTCAAAAAATTCACACAGAAACTGTTGTCTTACTGGCAGGCTAGATCAGGAGAGTTTTTATGAGAACTATACATTTCTTGAGTCACAAATAATCAAACTAGCAAAGCCACCATTAACAGATGGTAAACAAATGTACTCACAGTTTATTAGAGACCCACCACTTGTGGTAATTGGATTTTCCTTTTAACGTAACGTTTCCTTTGACGCACAACATATATAAAGCAAAGCATTTTACCACCAGAAACGAACTTCACGGTGTCTCAGACCTTCACAGACGACCGACCACTTGAAGTTGGGGCTGCCCAGTCAAGTTTGCAGGGACCCCGCTAAAGGGCGCTCGTGTTACACCAACGTACCAGTCCAGGTGGGGAGATTCCCTATACATTAAATTACACACATACTATTATAACACAGTAAATTTAGGACTGGTGGTTCGATCCCAAGCTGTACCTGTCCACAGTCCGAGGGCGAGACATTGTTTGTGTATCGCACACAAACTCCCAGTATCTTTGTTTTCTCTGAAATATACGAAGTTAAATTAGGCTTTTGTTCAGATTCAACCTCTTGCAGCTACAGCTACTCTTTACGTATTTACGCTTTTATTCTGAAAGCAACACATTGCTTCCTGTGTTGCTGTCGTGGCTTTCTGTGTCCAACTTAGCGCAGTTGTGTACGGTCTCAGATCTCTGCGGCAGCCGAGCGCCCTCCCGTTTCCACCTGAGACCTGTTGATCCCATTGAACATGTCAGTACAGAATACTGGCCTTTTGAGAAAGCTAACGGCGGAAGCTAGCAAATGTGTTAGCTTGACTGCTACTGAAGGAGGGCCACTTTAGTTAGTGCCTAATTGTTTAAAGGCAGATAACCTACTGTTATTGTACAGCGTCTTCACCTATGTTTTAGAAGATATTTTTGTCTTTAAATTCCAGTATGTAAGCACAATAAGTTATTAGTCCATTGTCGGAGCACAGTTTTTGTACCTGGTTAACCCACTGGGGATTTCTGTGCTAAAATAAATAAGTGTTACAGTTGTCTTAAGTGAAATGTTGTGTTCAAGAGCACCTCAGCAAAGTGAACTACTTCCCTCTCAGAAAATCGCTATTAACTAAAGGCAGACAAATCGACCTTCTCACCATACTGCTGTCATAACATTTATAAGTCATACTAACATTTGTGCCAGGTGGCGCTCATCTGCTGTGAGCGAAACAGCTCAGAGAGGAAATCCAAGCAGCCTGCACTGCACATTACAGTAGATGGATGAATGAAGGCTTTATTGCCACTAGAGGAATTTGCCATGCATAAGATGGCTGGCACAGATGAAGAAATGCCTCAAATGTGTGCAGGAAGAACAAATTTACTAACCCACTCTCGTATTCATTACACTCAGTCAGTGAAATGGGTAAAGAGCCCCATTTGGAACATCTTTGATGCTTTAAAACAGAAACAAAACCGGCTTAAGTTTCTTTCTAAGTGGTTTCTTTACAGTTGCTGTTTCTCTGCTGTAATGTATTGTATATTTTTCTGCTCTAAGGTTATGTTGTCTGCAAGCCAAAGTACTTTTTTTCAGACAATAAAGTATTAAACTGAATCCCCCCTGGCTTTCATTCACCTCTGCCCTAAGGTAGACCCTCATAAGATCCTAGTGACCCATAATGCTTCATAACTTTATTTTCAGCCAGTCAACACTTATGCCACTTTCAGTAATTACTTTCCTGGGAGGGTATCAGCACGATCACAACAAGTGGTTTCCAGGGATGTTAGTGGTAGATGACCTCTCAGCAATGTCCACAGCATTATTAATTGTAAAACAATTTCTGAATGTAAAATATCTAAAGAGCAAAGACAGTTTTAATGTTATATGTGCGCATTCAAAATCTTATTTAAGTAAAAGTACAGAAGTAAGCAAAACGTATCAAAAGTAAAAGTAGTGGTTGTGACTGATGGATGACTTTATTTTATTGTGAAAGATTTATCAATATGTAAACAGCATTTTAAACTTGTAGCTGGTTAGGATGAAGCTGCTATAGTTTCACTTTATTAGCTGTTATTTTATTGCTGTGGTTCCCTATGTGGGGGACCCTCCATGAATGTGAGGAGTTTGTGATGATTAATGGGAAAAGAAAAAGAAATACACAACCTTCTGCCAGATAGACAAACCTCATTTAACTTTTCTCAAGTATTTACTTTGTTTTGAAATACTGGTTAATTTGACCTCTTTGGACCTCGAATGGTTGTTTAAGGAAGGACTGGCCAACTTAAAAAATTGAAATAAGACATTTTTTGTCTTGCAAGCAAAAAACTAATATGCAAATAATAAAACATACCGTCTCTCAGCTTGATACACAGAGAGGTTTTGCAGCTATGGACTGATTTGTTCTGGTGTGACCAGTGATCTATTGTTGCTAATATTAGCAAACATAAGACGTAACGATGCTGACTGAAATATGAAAAGGAGCATCAATTACACACTGCTTTTTTGTTAAAAGTCACAAGTCAGAAAGGTTTGGATCTGCTGGTTTAATCTTTCACAATACATTGTTCTAAGCTTATTATATTTGGTGTCTAATATTTTCCAATCTGCAAAGTAACCAGGAACTAAAATGATCACATAACTGCAGAGTAAAAAGTGCAGTATTCCCATCTGAAATGTAGCACAGTAGAGGTAAAAAGTAGTCTAAAATGGAAATAGCCAAGTACTGTGCTTAAAGGTCCAACACGTGCACACAGATGATTTCAATTACTGTGGCTGATTAGCCTCCCTGTCAGGTTGAAGCTGAGTGGGTGGTCACCAAGCTTTACGCACTATTAAGACTGATGACAGGGTTAGTTGTCCGTCCTAACAGATACAACAGCTAATGGCAGGATGAGGGAGATGTCAGTCAAGTGCAGTTTGTGTACACCCACAGCCACCCTGAGAAGAGATTAGGCATCATAAGTGGAAACACCTGTGTGGGTGGACTATGGGTGTGGAGGGGCTGAATGTACGGTATCTGATCACTGTTGTCATCTGTTATTCTCTCACTAAATAATCTTTAATCTTTTCAGTGTAGTATGCATGACAGTGGTCCTTACAACAGTAGAACTACTCTGTCATTATTATTTCCCTGCATCTGTATCTTCTTCAGTCAAGGACCTTATAGCCACTGTTTAGTAAAGTGCTACATAAATATTGTTCACTCTCTAATAAATTGACAAAAAATTGTTTTATTTTTCCATGTAAAGTGAGCATTAAAAGTTCCACATGAACACTTCAACACAAGCATGGACTTCAAGCAACTTTATTTCATATATGGAGGAGTGATTTTTCACATTTTATATTGAAATCCATTTGGCCACTGGCACAAAAACAGCCACACAACTAAGCTAATAGTTAAAAATCTAAACACTTAAACTGTATATTTATTGTATTGTATGAAAAGAAATTCCAAAGTTACACAAGCGTATTAATTTGAAGGAAGTTGAGGCACTGTAGACTATTATTAAAATATTATACATGCACATGTAGGTTTACTCTCATAAATGCATGCATTATAATTGTTGTGCTTGTTCATTTATGTAGAAAGGTATAGTCGTAATAAATCAGTAAAAACTCTTAGATATGATCATATATAGCAGGATACAGCATCAGTGGCTGCGTTCACTATTTTCACAAACGTAATTTCACAAAACATGCATAGTGTGGCTGCAGTATAAATTGTCTAATGATATGGAAAACTATATTTTGTACATGCTGCTCTCAAATGTCATAAATATTAATTTGGGATAAATGTAACTCTTCAGATAATAAAAATTGTTCATTTTACTAATAGTAGCAGTGCATAATAGATCTGGATACAAAACACTGACCTAATGATTTATTGTAAATCAACATCACGCTGACATTGCATACTGAACATCGGCTTAGTGTCTCCCCCCATGCAGCCAGCAGGTGGCGGTGTTGTTGTGTTTTATTTTTCCCCCCATCTCCATGGTACTAGACCGGCCTCACCTTCCTTGCGCAGACACAAAGAGAAAGACACAGGTGCTTTTTCTCTTAACGCCAGACATTTAAAGTCACAGTTACTGACATGAGATATCCTGATATGCATGTTTTTGATATATTGCACAAACCACAAAGCAGAATGCGTATAAAATACAGTCTCATGTTATGGTAAACACATAATGAGTAGAGCGTGGGCTGAGGGTTGGTACTCGACTACCCTCCCACCCCCCACCGGTGTGCCTTGACAAAAGAAGTGCATTGTCTCTTCTCAGACATCCTCCTTTCTCTCCCTCCATGACATCATTGGTAACCTCAGAGACTCCCTGAATGCTGGCCGACCCAGGAAATGAGGTTGCAACTTTGGAATGTAAGAGGGAAGACAACAACTACAACGCCCACCCCAGCACCCTCCCAGCCTTCCGTCTCCCCAGTGTGGCAGCACAAGAGGACCTTCTTCTCTCTCACGCCCCCTCTTCCTCCATGACTGACAACTCTATTAAGCCCATGAAAACCTGCTTGTCCGGTGGAGTCACAGTAGCATTTACTGACCGGAGACGGATGGATGTGGTTGTGTGAGTGGTGGAGGATGGGGATTACATCACAGCATAATCGACACACAGGCTTTAGGCCTTTTCACATTACACTCCTGATGCATACAATAGGCTGTTTCAAATATTTTTTTAACACTTCACTCTGAGGATTTTAGGTTGACAAATATGTAAATCTATTAACAGCACTGCCACTTACCTGTATAAATACTTTTGCCCACACAATAAATAGATGAATAAACAAGTGCAATATGTCATAGCTCAATCTCTCATTCGAGAGGGTGACCAATACTTGGTCTCAGCATCTGGTTGTGATATACATAAAAGAGACTATACAGTGGAGCGCCGCCCCACACAACACATGACAGCAGTGTTTCTAAAGCAGTTCCAATGCATTTCAGATTAAGACAGCTGAGGACTGTGCTACTGGTGAGGAAACATGCTCTAATGTGAGGTTACACTGCGTGATATGCACGTCTGGGTAAGAGGAATCAATGATACATGCAACAGTGTACAGCGTATTTGTACTGAGAATAAGGATGTTGATCTGAAATCAATTTAAGGTCAAGTTTGAATGGTCATATGATGATCTGACTTGTGATAAGATTCAAAACTTTATGAAGTGACCACTTTTCTTTAAACCATTGTGTGGTTTCACATAAGACTGCATGTGTGAGATGTCTTACTGTAAGGTTATGTTCTTACACTATAAATACAAATATCTCATCAAACTTCAGTCTAGTGGTGTAGTGCATGTGCACGATTAGAGGAACAGTTGGACATTTTGGGCAATACGCTTATTCACTTCACAGAGGGGTTACATGAGACGATAATGCCACTCTCATGCCTGTCTGTTATCTATGAACAACATCAAATGTTGGAATTATTCCTGTAACTGATTTTCTCATTGGTTGATCAACTTTATTAGCAGTTTTCAGTGCTGGGTCTCCACCTCCACCACAGTCCAGTCTCCAGGGGAGGAGCTGCCCTGGCTGTCAGGGGAGTAGCTGCTGACAGAGGTGACTGTAGCAGCAGGCGGGCTGAACTGGGGCAGCAGATTGGGCCACATGCTGCTCTCCAAAGGGCTTAAGGTGCCTCCTGTCCCCACAGGGAGGAGGAGGAGAGGAGGGCAGCCTCCATCTCCAGACAGCATCAAGGTCTGATTGATGAGCTGCTGGACCATGTCCACCTTCCTGTTCCATTCCAGTTCCTGCGGAGGCACTGGGCGCAGCTGCCTCTGGAAATCCTGTGTGACGCTCTGCGAGGATGGCACCCTCTTCCCTACCACCTGTGTGTTCCTGTTGTGGTGTCCTCTGGCTTCGTCCTCCTCGTCACTGGTTTCCATAGCTTCATAGATGGTGCAGAGCCCAGAGGATGGGGAGAGCATGACTCCAGTCGGGCTCCTCCTCAGCTGCTGCTGCTGTTGGATCTGTTTCTGCTGCATGCGGTACTGCTGCTCCAGTTCCAGCTGCCACTGCAGAACCTGCCTGCGGTGCCGGTGCTCCTGCTGCTGCTGCTGAAGCTGCAGCTGCAGGAGCTCCCTGCGCTGCTTCTCCAACTGCTTCTGCTGTTCCAGCCTCAGTCGCTCCTCCTCCAGCCACTGTCTCTTCTGCCTCTCCTGCTCTTGACGATGCTGCATCTCTCTGAGCTTCTCTTGGTGCTGTTCCAGCCTCCTTAACTGTTCTCCACCAGTGCGTCTGTCAACGTTGGTCTCTGTCAAAGGAGGCGGGGATGCAATCTTGGCGAAATGTGCCGCAAGAGTGGGATCAATTGGCCTCCTGTTGCCTGGGACCAATGCCAAGTAGTGGCCGTTGGCTATTTGAACAGTGGTCGTGTGGTTCTGGTTCCAGTTGTCCTCCTGGGAGTGTGTTTTCACCTTGTAATCTTCATCCACTTCATCTGTCTTCCTGTCTCCTGTGAGACAGTCAAGATCACTTGGTGCATCCATTAGAGACGCATGCATCAAACAGAACGGGTGGTACAACAGGGATGAGGAGTAAGAGGGTTAGGAGAGATTTGACAAGAGGGTGAAAGTGTAACAAAAAAAAGAAATGGGCTTTCAAAATAAAGACATCTGTGACACAGGAATACCAAATACTGTATCTACAAAGCAGGAACAAATCATAAGGAAGATGATGTTTTCTCTCTTAAGTTGCCTTTTCTTCAATATAGTCACATTTTAAACCTTGATCGCTTTAATAATGTAAAACTACAGTACACAGATAACACACTAGTTATCTGCAGCTTCGTTTTCTGTGGTCTCTGTTGATTATCATGCAATCATATACACAGTACAATACAGACAACAGGTATTTGAAGAGACAAACACACAGGGATTAAACTGACAAAAACATCACAAAAATTGACTAATGTATAGCAGAAAATGTCCAAAATACAATCAATGTAGTTGCCCTGTGCCATGTATGATCACCAAGTCAGGAAAATTATGCTAAAGGAAGCTGATTCACCTTATTTTACACATGCCTATGTACCTACATATTGTCAAAAAGAAGGTAGTGGTGTCCCAAAACACAAACCTGAAACAGGACCTCATGAATATATGAACAATTTAGAAAAGTATCATAGGGTGTGTAAGACTTTGATACAGGGTCTGGAGTTTCCATGTCAGGGATTTAGTGAGAAGGAGTGGGCAGGTTAGAGGAAAAAGCCATCAAAGGGAGAAATGTGTTTGGAAGTCTGGAGCTTCAACATTCAGATACATTCAAGTGGCTTCTACAAGCACAGGCAGCATACTGTATCTGTCTGCATATTTGCCTGTGCACTGAAAGATGAGGATGCACAGACAGGAGTGGGATTCACCCAACCTGAATGTATAAAAACCTTGTTTTCCTGACACATTAATGTTGGGTACCCTGTAAAGTTTTTGACCTCTTGTAGTGCTATGGAGAGTTTTTTTATTAGTGGGTCTCTGTTCTGTTTGTGTCAGTGTGTGTGGCTGATAGCAGGTGGTGATAATGAACCAAACGACTCTGTCTAGCAGACATGGAGGTAAACTATGTAAGATTATAAATATTTGCCTCTGCCAATGTTTTATGAAAAGGGAAATACATGTTTGTTAGACTTCAAGGATAGACACAATGCATTTTAGTAAAAAATACTGAAATAATGTACAAAAAAACTTCCAGAGGGTACCTTTAAGTGAACAACCCTTACCTAGAATGTGGTCTGAATGTATTGTTCATCAGCTAGGGTTGCATATGTAAACAGCATGAAGGCAAAAGCATGCTGGAGAACAGGGCACTGGGACACCATTTGGATTATGTCTTTGATTCAACCAAAATTCCATTTTAGATACAACACCATTGTACAATGTTGCATCACTTCCTGTTTACCAGTTATTCCCATGGTGAAGAGTAGGAGACGCCATGGGAAATTACTTGTGTAAACATACAAATACACAGAAACTCGAACACAAGGATGGTAAGTTGAGACATGCTGGATCCATAGGGAAAATAAGAAACAGGAACAAAATGCCTTGCAATGATGTTTTAATGGAATTTTGAAAGATAACCTAGTGTGAACCATTCATTTATGAACATGTCTAGTGTAGAACTGTTTCAAATTCAAAGTAGTACACAGTCTTTTTGTTAGTTAAACATGCAATATACTGTTGAAATAGTAAACCAAACGCCCACTATGAAAATGTTTCAGCGAGTTTAAAGCTCAGCTGTGATAGATGTAGGACAATGCAGTGTCTCATTACAAATAATCGGCTAGTTGTTAGTCTCTTCTGGAACACAAATGATCAGCTAACTGAGGCTTGAAGCTTAGCCACTTAAAATCAAATGCCTGCAACACATACTGTACTTGACTGCACGTTATATACCTTAACAACCTATGCAAAGAGCGTGGAACCTCTTGAAGCACACATTAAAAACGTCACCAACTGCAACCTAATACTCCCCACACCTACCTCAACAAATCTGTAAGGGCAAAACAGCCGTGTTAAAACAGTATCTAGCCTTTATTTCGATAGCTAAAAGTCTTGAAACAAGAACACAAACTTTTAAAAGGAGCGTTTGACTATCGCTATGGTGCTGTTGAACATGAAGCGTGTGTACACAGGGTAGGAAGGACCAGGTTTCAACAGAAAGAACAAACAAAAAGAACAACAAATGAGCAAATACAAAACAAAAAAAAAAAAGTCATTGACATTTGTTCGGTAAAAACAGTAGGATAAATACACAATGAGTCCATGTCATTTCATCTGTTGTGTTTTTTTTTTTCTCCTTTTTTTCGTTTTAAAAGTTCAGTCACATTGGACCAATCAGTCAATACCCCATCAGGGGCTACAGAATATGCAGTGTTACTTAAAAAGAACATTCTACTAGAAAATGGTAGTAGCTATTGTTCATAAAGGAGTTTAAGCCATACACTCGGAACCATGACCATAACAGTATGAAAGAGGGAGGCTTCATTTAAAAATTGCTACAGTCATTTTTTTCCATCACCTCTGTTCATTTTTTAAAATCTTTTCCTACAATCTTGCTCTCCATTTTTCTTCTAAGCCATCTAACCCAACTGGAGAGAAAACGAACAACAGGTAGAGGGGAGGGTTGCAGGGAAAAGGTGCATTCCAGGGGTAATGGGAGGGACTTATACATTACCTGCCAGAAAACTATCAGTCTTATCACATATGGTAGAGTAGTAGGGTGTCTGGCCGTCGCTGGTGTCTCCAGACTCCTGGACCCCAAGGTGGTGACTGGGCTCCAGTGGATCAGCCTCCTCCAGATGGTCTGATGCGATCTTTCCCCCCAGCATGTAGTGGTGCTCATCCAGACTGGGCTGATTCTCTCCCTGATGGCCCAAAGGCATCAGGTCCACGTGTCTGCCCAGCAGGTCCTCTGCCTGGGCAGCAGCAGCAGCTGAGGGCAGGGTCAACTCCTTGATGAGGGAGGGGTCCTTGGCCTCCTCTGGCAGCTGTTCTTCATTCTCCAGGGAGAAGATCCCTGGACTCTTTCCGCAGCTCTCAGCCATGGAGTGGGCGTTGGAGTTGGACGTGGTGCAGTCGAAGCCATAAGAGGCCACAGAGTTGGCAGACTGAGGGGTGGTTCCACCTCCATCCTCTTCGCCCTCTCCAGCTGCTGTGTCCACCGCCTCCTCATCCTCCTCAAGAGCAGGCAGACTGCAGGTGGGAGTAGGACTTTCAAATCCAGCACTCTCATCCATCATCACTGGTGCATCTGGGTCATTTATTTGCATCTCACCCTCTGTGTCACTGGCCTCGTCTCCGGAGGTGGAAGGGGAAGATGGGGCGGATGCTGGAGCAGTTGGGGGTCCTGTTCCTAGGACCTCATCGGCAGGGAGTGTCTCAGCCTCCTCCTCTTCTCCATCGCCTTTCTCCAAGTGAATACCCAGGTCCTGCTCCATGTCAGGCTGGACTGATGCAGGGACTGGGGTCTGCTGTTTGTCAGAATGGGACTCCACCCCAGAGCTGCTGTCATAGTCACGGAGTTCCTCTGGTGTGCTTGTCTCACTACTACTATGAGCGGCCAGAGCTGTGCCACTCAGAGTGCTGGGCTGGGACATGCCTACAGCTGTGGCAGCAAGGATGATGTGAGCCTCCTCAGGGGCTGAGCTCTTCATCCCCTCATAGGCTGATTGGTGCTGTTTCGGCTCATTCTCTGACTGAGGGGCAAGGGAAGGGGCACTGCTGTCCAAACGTGCCTGAGCAGGAGACAGGGTGGGTGTTTCAGATTCAGCTGGACCATGGTCAGAAACAGGGCTGGGGGATGAAACACAGAGCAGTGATGCTGGTTGAGCCCAAGGATCAGAGAAGGGATTGGTGTGGCTCCAGGAGGAGGTAGGGGGTTCACAAGGTGGAGGACCGGAGCGATTGAGGTTGTCTAAACGCTCCTCCTCATTGAAGTCATCTTCCTCTGCATTCCCACAGCTCTCCGTCACTCCTTCACTGTGCATCTCTACATCTTCATCCTCCTCATCTTCATCGTGTTCCTGCTGCTGGAACACTTTGTGGTGCTCCTCTGCTCTTTCTGAACTTAGGTCCATATCATCAACCCGCTCATCCTCTTCATCCTCATCTTCCTCTTCCTCATTGGCAAGTGTTTCCACGTTGGGAGAACCCATGAGATTGCAATCTCCTTCAGAGCCACGGAGGCTTGAGTCAACTAGGGCATCTGAGCTCTGGGTGCCTTCCAATATTGCAGTGTGCTGGGTGCTGCTGAGGTCAGAGACTCCCTGCTGCCGACTGCTGGTGCAGCTGCTCACATCCTCAGAGTCCATTCCAGACAGCAGGTCATCACCATGCCACCCTGCAGAACCACCAAATGTAGAGGACCTGACTTGGAACTCTTCAGAGGGCTGAGATGTGCTCATATCAGTGACCATGGATGAAGGCTGATGGCCTAGTATCCTCTGTTCCTCATCTTCATCCTCCTCCTCTTCATCATCCTCATTTATCTCCTCATCAGCCTTTTCCACTGCCTCCTCCTTTTCATGAGGGGAGATCAGGTGTGTGAAATCATCCATGTGTGAGACACCTAACAACTGATGTTGTGCCATCACATTGAAGGCCTCTGCAGATGGAGCTGTGGAGGTCTGCATAAACAGGTTCTCCTTCTCTTCTTCCCTCTCTTCCTCTTCTTCCTCTTCTTCCTCCTCCATTGAAGCCTGTGTTTCAAACTGTTCTTTATTCTCATTTTCCTCTTCTGTATGGAGGTTCACCATATCAGCTAGGATCTGGGGAGCCAGATCAGATGCAGCCTGGGGCAAGTTCCTGTCCCTGGGATCAGACTGGATATGCATGTCCAGGAGAGAAGAGGCATTCTGTGATTCTGTGACAGGAGAAACACAACCTGGTGGGGAACAAGGAGGAGACATGACAGTAGTTCCCAGGGACTCATTTGCAGACTCCTCAAATTTGAATAGGTCAGGTTGGGCAGACAGCTGAACGTTGGAGGCTGGTTCAGCTCCAAGATCTTGCTCTGCTTTGGTCTGAGACAGTTCTAGAGGGGGCTCAGGAGAAGGTTCTCGTACAGGTTCTGGTGTTGGTTCCCACATTGGCTCAGGTGTAGGTTCTCGTACAGGTTTGGGTGTTGGTTCCCATATTGGTTCAGGTGTAGGTTCTCGTACAGGTTCAGGTGTTGGTTCTCGTATTGGCTCTGGAGTCAGTTCTCGTATGGGTTCTGGTGTTGGTTCTCGTATTGGTTCTGGTGTGGGTTCTCGTATGGGTTCTGGTGTTGGTTCTCGTATTGGTTCTGGTGTGGGTTCTCGTAGGGGTTCTGGTGTTGGTTCTCGTATTGGTTCTGGTGTGGGTTCTCGTAGGGGTTCTGGTGTGGGTTCTCGTAGGGGTTCTGGTGTTGGTTCTCGTATTGGTTCTGGTGTTGGTTCTCGTAGTGTTTCTGGTGTGGGTTCTTGCACTACTGCTTGCGCTGGTGCGGACACTGGTTCTGGTGTGGTGTCTAATGTTTTTTCTTCTACTACTTCAGTCTGTCTGGACATCACTTCTGGTGCAGCAGATGGCTCTGTAGCTGCTTCTGCAGGAAGTTCCTCTGGTCTGGCAATGGCAGCTGCTGCAGTAGCGATAGCTGCAGCAGCAGCAACAGCAGCAGCAATTTCCTTTTCAGGTTCTGCAACAGTTGCAGCTTTGGGGGCACGTTTCACAGGAGTTGGAGTGCTGCTGCCCACTGCTTTCTTGGGGCTGGAGGCCTTGGTTGTAGCGGTTTTGGAACCAGGCGTCTTAGAAACATCCTTGGAAGGTGTCTTGCTGTCTTGTGTTTTGGATCGGCTGGGTGTCTTTGTATCTGCAGCCTTACTAGCAGTAGGCTTTTTGGTGGCGACATCGGATTTTGAGACTGATTTTGAAGTCTCAGGTTTTGCCGACTTTGTTGTAGAGGATGGGCGAGTAAGGGGGGATTCTGCAGGCTTTTTGGATGCTGATGTGGCTGGTTTGGCAACATCTGGGCAGAAACACAGGACAAGTAATAGTTAAACAACAATAGCTTTAAACTAAACTAGAGCATATTATAATACTGTATTATAATGGAGCATGGACATTAAATTAATCAGAAATAAACTAAGAAAATCAACAGGAGGTTCCATGTCAAATAAACTTATATTTGTACTCAAGAAAAGAACCCTGATAAATGCTCGCCTGTGCATCCCGGGTCATTACAATTTCTTTTTTGTTCACCTTTTTTCACAGGGGTTGTGTTTCTGGGTGTTTGTGATGCTGGAGGTTTGCCACCAGAGGGGGTAGTGGAGGTTAGTTTGGATGCAGCAGCCTTGGCAGTGGTGGAGGAGGTTTTAGGGGTGGCAGGTTTGGCTGCAGCTTGGGAGCTCTTGGTTGTGCTGGTAGTGGGTGGCCGGGTTGAGCCTGTGGCCGGAGATGATGCTGCTGTGCCAGCTGTAGGCCTGAAGAAATGAGACAGAGAAGAAGAATGAGAAATACGGAGAGGTACTACAGCATAGAGATCTAGGGTAGAGAAACAGTGCTAGTTAAATGTGCATTTGTTGTTTTCAAAAGATGAGTATTTCTCAGCTGTTCTACTCTAGGCTTACTTGTATGATCATGCAACATCCTGATGAGACACCTCAGAATGGTTGTGAGCTAGAATTTGATGTCTTACTCACTTCTGCTGTAAGAGGAAACCCCAAGAAACAGCACAAATACAAGCAAGATAGTTCACATAGATTGCATAGGAATAAGAAACAACATAATAGTATGTTGGCATAAGGACAGGATAGACTGATCTTGAACAGGAGAGAACACATTACGCCTATTTTTTTAAGGTTATGATGAGGATGCAAAGAGGATCAGCACGTTGTTAAACACATGGTTGAACAAAGAATATTACTATACAGACATAAAAACACTAATTTAAACTGTCAGTATACACAGATCATCTGTAAAAGATTACATTCTATTCATCGCAACTTTTCTGGAATCAAGGTTGTAGTCACTTTGGAAGTGCGGTTCAGTCTGTAGAAGGAAATGAGAGCAGCTCAAAGTGTTGTGTCTTCACACTTAGATTTCATTACAATGTGTTATGGTCATTATTTATTTTATGTCACAATGTATTGTACTAATGTTTTAACCTCTTCTCTCTTGCAACATCTATATTATGTTGTCTGCAGTCTCAAATAGGCTGGTTATATTTGTACTGTCTTCTTATAAGCTTGTTCAGTCATCTGTAAAGTACATTGAGTGGCACTAGCCTGCACGAAAGGTGGCGTTGATTGATTATAAATGACTATGAGCAAAAAGTACGTCATCAGGAATTTGCATTTACTTAATGATAATTCAATTCTGTCTTCAATGTATCAGCATCAGACACATTTGTAACAATAGGCCCAGGGCCAGCACACTCGTCCACAGTCCCATGACAAACTCTCCCGAGGGGCAATGAAGTGGGAGGTGAGTCACAACAGACCCCAGAGAAGCATCCCAACCCCAGTCAACCCCGTCCCTGATCTCTTGTCCATTACCCACTCCCATAGGGGAATGACACATGGGGCGGTGTGCATCAGCTTGCCTGCTCTGGCGGCCTGCCTGGCCCAGAAGCTTACTTCTATGTCACATCTGAGTGAAGTAACCTACATCTAGTAGTCCTGACAAGGCTGTGGTGTGCAATCTCCTGGGTCTGCACTACACTAACTGTCTGTTTCTAAATAAAGAATTGAGCTAGTACTGGCAGAAAGAGAACAGGGAGGCAGTGGGAGAGTGAACGTAGCTGGGACCATGTTAATCTTTAATATTGAAAGGAGAGCAAAAATAACTTCTCCAAATCCCGCAGCTGGAACCATGGGCTGTGTTAAAAGCACACTCATTATGTCAGGGTGCTGAAGTAGTGCATGCTATCCACAACCTGGCAAATGTAATGGAATACAGTTTGGTAACATGAAATAAGATTAAAGCCAGGTGGCAACACAAAAAAGGGGTGCGGTTCATACAAGCTTTTAATGCTGATCCACATTTACAATAGGCTTTGGGCTAGTGAAAGGTGTGTTACTGATACTGAGATTGTTGTCAATGTCAATGCCGCTTTACTGATATAAAATCCTTCTTGTTATGCAAAATACTAACAGACTCATCAGGGTTACATTGATTTACTGCTAACTGTGTTTACTGGAAAAGGTTGAAAAATTCTGAGGAGGAAATTTGCCACTAAAAGTATTCTTGCATAAAACAAAGGCCTCTCGTGATTTTGTAACAGAGATGATATAAAAGATGCATGTAGAGCAATGAAAATGATCACCAGCTGACACACTGGTGACACGTAGGCCAAATTCTGCCTGAACTGCATGTGCTGGCTGAGGGAAAATGAGTTTGGTCTGAGCAAATAACTTCAATGTAAAATGAGTTCTAAATACTGAGTGATTTTAACCTAAAATTGTTGAAAGTAGCCAATGAACAAGATGTTAAAAAGGTAAAATGAGATCAAGCTCTTGAAAAAAAATGTGAGTCTGAGTAAAAGATAAGAAAAGAATTACAGGGAGAGTTGAATGGTGGAATTAAAAGATACAAAACCTGGCATTAGAGATCAAGTATGCTGAGGGGATACTCAGTGAGAGCATTCACAATAATCTGTCTGATAAAAGGAATATGGATAATCCAAAAAGGCAGAACTACTTAACAGAGGGCTGGAAATTAACCAGGCCACAGACAGAAAAATGAGAGAGACAGAGACAAAGCAAGAGAGATGGGACAGAGAGGGATCCTAATGTTCATCCGATTAAAAGTTGTCTTATATCTGTAGCTTCTTGCTTATCAGAGAAGGCTGTCCACACAGCTGAAAACCTATAAAGGTATTTAAAGGACCAAGCCACAGTAAAATCAGGTCTTGTATTTTGAGATCGGAAGTTTAACCACACTTGGCCATGGTGACAAAATGAATACAGTGAAGCACTGATGCCTGAATAAAGCTCGCTGTCAGCTAAATGGTATTTTAAGAGTAACTGCACACCTTAAATAATTCAACTTTGTATCAACATTTAACTCAATGGGCAGCTTGAAGGAAAAAATGGGTGTTCATTGTTGATATTTCACCATAGGCCACGCTGAGAGAAACAACACCATAAATTGAGGTTAAAACAAACACTGAACAGAAAGCACAGGAAAGCACTGGAGCTGAAAAATCAGATGACTCTGACAGTTAGTTGCTACAAGCGCACTGAGGCACAAAGCAAAATGCTCAAAAGTTCGCCTAGGTTGCCCGAGGATCATTAATAACATTTCATATTCATATTTCATATTCATATGTCCTCAATCACCAGGGCTGAGAAAGGAGTGTATGTGCAAAAACATGGTTGCCTGCTGGTGCTGCTTTGTTACAGTACAACAAGAGTCAGGCTGTAATTTAAATAATGAGATGCAACATGAGAGGAGCGAATGAGTAAGCAGGAGATGAGCAAGCATGGAGGCAGTCTTCCCTGCAGCAAAGGCGATAAACTGCGGAGGGAGGACCTCCCTCCTCTGAAGACAAGCAGCAAATTAGAGATGATACTGAGTTAATTAGTCACCACAAATACGGAGGCAGGATCCTCTTCATGGATAAAGTAAAAGTATCAATTTTTAATAAAAATGTTAACAGTACCCTGAACTATAAAGCTCTGAGTTCCTCTAGAATAAAAAAGAAGGTAGAAAATAAGGTTATTATGTACTAAAGACTGTACAAAATATTAAAGACACAATAATGATCTACATCAACCACACAGATACATGAATATAATTAAGTACATTTTTAAAAGATTATTAAAAATAATTAAAATAGGGATGTTCAAAAGGGCCAATATCAATATCAGGACAATGTTTTATCTATGTTTAGCTTATGTTTGAAAACATTATAGAAGAGTGAATATGTGGGTTTAGTATAGCAAAACAAGACTAGGTCCAAAAACAGGGCTTGACTGGGACTATACATGATACAGAAATGCAGTCAATTTGTTGCAGCAGTCATTGGTAGTGTCTATCATGTGGATATATCCTGGATATTAAGCTGTGTATTGAAGTAGCAGTTGTGCTATATTTGAGGTTAAAACACATTATAAAATGCAGTGATAAGAATACTACATACATACCTGGGCTTTCAAAAAGAACATATTTTATTCATGACTAAAACTACTCTAATTATCTTTATTGACCTTTGAATACAAATAAGATATTATCTGATATTATTGCAGTAACAATGCTAATTAACACTAGAGCGTTACTGGTATTTCCTATTATGTGTTAGTATCGAGCTTCCAGACTAAATGCAAGTTATTTTTTATTTACATGTATGAAGCTCAAGACTCAAAAAATCAGTCAAGGGAATTCATTAAGTGAATCCATTTTTTTCTGACCTCTAATACAATAATAGCAAAGTAAATAAAGACTGCAATTTTGATGGCTTGTGCTGTTCCTCCGATAACGTAATAGAAAACAACTGATAATTTTTGAGGCACAGTAGTCAAAGAGGAAACACCCAACACTAGGCTTGACCAATCATGTAACTTCATCACTCAAATACCTAATCAATCAGTTGGTCACTGACAACACATCTGTTGGGCTGGTTCTCACAGTCCAGCCACAAAACACTGCTTACCACAATGTGTTCTCTTTAATATCACCAACAAACACTGAAGCCTTTGTCTCACACTCAAACGCATACGCCTCCTTGTTCTTCCACTAAATCCATTTAGTAATTGGCTCTGTGGCTGACCCTCTATAAAATCACGGCAGTGGAAGACTGCATCAGAGTCAGGGGCCACACCCATAGCAGGACGGAAGATTTACAACCTGTGCAACATGTCATCTGCTTCGCACTGGACTGCAGAACAGAGTCTGGGGCAGGGCCCTAAATACTGCTCACCACATGCACCAACGCTGGAATATTACATCAGCAGTAATTTGTTAGATCATGAGGAGGGTTGCATTCAATCACTTGCAATAAAAATTTATCATCCCTGAGGGACCGTCAATGAGGAAAACAGCATGACTAATGTGGGAACATGGGTGACTAAGTGGAGGGCAGGAAAGATGTTAAAAATGGAAAACCACCTGATCGGCCAGCACAAACCCATCCCATTTCCTCATCTGAGCTTGTACAAAAAGGACTCAATACCCTTGCTATGTCCTCTAATCTATGGTAGGACAGTATTTCCCTGCTCACACAGAGATACCCTCTGGTTCTGCTGTACACACACTCACACACACATTCATGCACACAACTCGCGCTCTCTGCATGCACAGCTCTCACACTCTATATCTCTGGCAGCAGTGAAGGGAGCTCAGCAGGGACACATGACTTATTCAGCCATGCAGCCTCCATACTCCACTGCCACCATTTTTGTTTTACTTTTCACTGCTGCATCCACCGACAACAGGGCAGCAGGAGGAAGCTGCTCAGCGGCACGTGCACACGGACCACGTGTCTGTCGAGCCAGCACGTATGCCTCCCCCCATCCCTTGCCTTCACACCATACAGATTAATATACCGGCAAATGAACACATGCTCTGCATTGTAATTACATGCTGCTCCTACTATGCAGGCATCCTTGAGCAGCAGGTATGTACACACACTGATGCACCTACTTAGCGAATTCTGTGTACTTTTTGTACTACGCTGTCCTGTTGGGCAGTTTGTATGCTGGCCCTAGAAAACCACAAATTGGTAAATATTTATGCACACAACTGACCCATAAACTGCATAAAGCAGACATCCCAGCATGCACGATGTTCAAACAAACCATGTTCATTTCTACTTTTTCCATTTGCACACTAATCAGGCTCAAATGTTTCATGTCACAAACTGCATGCTGTGGGCAATCAGCTTCAAACAGCAGGTGCCCACACGTGCACACACCTACACCAGTTTCTCCACATATACACACACCACCATGATCACTTTAGTCGTTATACACACTTCACTACACAGCCATAACTTAAGGTGCATAAACAATATAATACTAATGATTCAGCTTGAAGACCCTCACTGACCACTGCAGGTGAAGTAGACAGTGTGAAAGGAGCTAGTTTCTATACAAAAAAAGCAACTAAAAGCAACTTCTTGCAACTAGAAAAAAGTTGTTTTTTTTTCTTACATGCGGGACCTTTCAAACCAGTCACAATCTGTTACGGAAAAAAAAAAAAGAGAGCAAGAACAAACTTTAATCAAGAGTCACTGGCAGCAACGACTAACAGACCTAATTTAATTTGGCTAAAACCTCGAACTGAATGGAAGGAACAAAACACTTGTGAGTGGCCTTAAATTAGATTGATCCTACCAAGTGAACCTGCATTTGCTCTGCACTGTCTGATAACTGGAACCTGCTGCAGATGGAATTAAATCAATTGAGCTTTGGAAGGAACTGAGGGACCCGCTGCGGGTGGGTGTGCGTCTGTGTGTCACAGTAACAGGGGAGGCGGAGTGTGTCTGATGTGGCAGTTAATGTATCCTTGGAGCTCTCTACCACTCTGCTGATAGCAGGCCTGAATTAAGGATTGAATGAGGTTGCAAAAAAGGGCAAAATCGAATTAAAGCAGAAATTTATGGCCCTGTCAAAGTACATCACACATACGAATGGCATACACACACACACACACACTTAATGAAGTATGCCTACAAGGCTACATGGTGCTGTCAGAGGAGCCTATCATCAGTAATGGTTATACCTCTCTCTTGGGGATTGATATGTAGGTCTACTGCAGCTAAATCATTCTCTGGGCTAACATCCACTCTGCGTAAAACATCTCACTAACAACATGAAATACTGTCTCTAAAGTGCAATCCAATCTTAATCTGATTACAGTATCTGCCTCAACTAGTTTTCAACTCTTTTGACAAGTTTAAAGATGTTTCCTCCCAAGCACACAGCCAATGCTGCCTTTTTATTTCATAGCCCGACTAGTAAAACAAGGTCTGAATGGGAGTGTGAACTGGGCACACGTGTTTTTATTGTGATAACTGATGGGCCTGAGGATTGGAATACATTGAAACAAATGAAACATGAACTATAGAAAGATGTTCCACAAACTGATGACCTCAGCAGATTATTTACAGGATTTCTTATGCTTATGTGAGACAATCATATCTGTGGACTAATAAATATACAATTCATGCCTTAATAAAAAGTGCAGTCCAGTGTAGTAAGGCAAAACAAAAAACAAAAGCTAGTAAGTCTTGTGTTAAAACTGTTTAGTTGCATTAAACTAACACTGGCGTTGAGCTTAACTCCGTTCGTTTGCTGATTCTGCCGTGTGGTATTTTATATTCAAATAGGTGGAGAAGTGAATGACATCACCGTGACAGTTCAGAAAGGTCGCACAATGAGCGTTCTGTCCTGCAGTGCTGATTACCAACATACCCTTGTGTAATACTTTTTAATGAGATGTTTGCACATTAACCATTGTATAAAGCTGTAATCTGAGTGTAATCTCCACAATCCAACTGCTGCCTCCCCGCAGCACATAGAGTGTGGGAGGGTTGGAGGGGGGAAGGGGACCTGAGGGATCTTCACGTGAAACTCCTTACTGTCAGGTGGAAGAAAGCGTCCAGCAGCTTAGTGTGTATGTCATGTCAGTCTATTGGCAATGACTGAATAAAGCAGAAAATATGTATAGGAACATGGCAAAATGAAAATCGTACTTGTGATGGCATCTTTCGGCTTTTCTGTTATGTATGTACATTGGATATTTCAGCATAATCACTGCTTCTTGTTGACCTCAGATATCTGACAGTTATAAATATAGATATTATTTTTACATTAACAAACAATGAGAACATTTTCATCACAGATCACTGATGGGCAAACTATGGAATAGAAGGACTCTTTATTTCCCTTAAGCCCATCTTTGGCATTCTGTACTATTCTCTTGCTATTTATCAGGCACATACAGTATATGCTGACATGCATATACAGTATCCACCATAAGCTAACATCAGCATAGCTCTGTGGAGAGACTGATGGATTCTGCTCTCTCTGTGCAATCTCTTCTATAAATCTGAGGAGGAGCTTCATCCTTCCACTGTAGAACGACTGTGTTTCCTGTGCACTGAAGAGGGACTCTTGACTTTAGGGTCATCTTTTAATATGAAATCTGCAATGAAGAAACTATGAAAAGCTCTGTTTTCATCGTTCTGCTTTGTACTGTAAGACATTTTGGGAAACAAGATTATTTACTTTCGTGCCATAAGTAGAAACAACAAAGCTAGTTAGTGGTATAAGTCTTCTCACCTGACTTTGGGCAAGAAAGAGAATAAAACTGTCCCTTTAAGTATCATGCTGGGATTGCTTGTAATTTATGGATGTTGTTTGTGTTACAACAACTTTGACGCAAACGTTTCAGACTGAACAATGTGTCTACACACAAACATACCAACTTGATGATATAACATCATAACATATTTCATGGTTACATAACAGTGCGTTAGAAAGAAGCTATTGCTCTGACAGACAAACAAAGAAAAAGAAGAAGAAGCAGTGGGATAAGGCCCTGTTGAAGAAACAGTCAGACTCCCACTGGCTCTATCTGATCATGATCCTCACTGTCTCAGACAAAGGTTTCCTTCAGTCTAGTCTCCTGGTCTGTTGCCAAGTCACCTCAGGAACCAACACCATGTACACAGTGTGACTCAGGTGAGGAACACATGTTGATCTGATTGCACATAAACACACTCTCACAACACAAGCTGGTGCACAGAAGCGCATACAAGAGCCGCTCTAAAGAATCTAAAACTTAAAGAGCATTCTCTTGTCTTCAGTTAATTCTTCCAACTGCCCCTCCTCCCTTTCTAGACTGCACTCCTTCCCAAAACTTGTTTTATTAATAATGTTGCTATATAAATGAAATGAATATGAAACCCTGCGAGGCATTCCTCCGAGGCTTGTTCTGACATTGGCTCGTTGCTGGCCTACTTAGAGCCGGCCTTTCCAAGCCTCTATGTGGGAGATCATTGTCCCTCTTTCCTGCAGGGTGTTTTTCTCTTAAACAAGGTCTTCTTTGAACCTGTAGCCAAGTGATGCCTTTTGAACCAACTGCTTCTCACTTGGCACTGAGGAGCTTTATAATGCTGAATCTATCCCCTGCAGTTCTTATCTACATGGCAATTTATTCGTATTTGCTGCCGTTCTGGAGAAAATTTGCTGATTTGCTCCATTGGAAAGGCTTTTAAAATTATTTTTTTTTTTTGCCTGGAGGATGTTTGAGAAGAGGACCAATTGCAGACAGATGTCTTTGCTTTCCACAGAAGCAGAGTAAATCTTTCAGTGCTTGCACATGCACACAGACACGCACAGTCTGCAGAGGGTGAGGCTTCAGTTCTCCACAAATATCACACCTACCTGGTTGTCTTGGAAACAGGGGGCTTGGGTGAGGCAGTGGAGCTAGGCTTAGTGGGAGTTGCAGAGGCAGGCTTGGGAGCTGGAGTACAGGAGAAAGAAGAAATATGTGAAAAACAATAAGAATATATAGTTTAATTTAATAACATATAGCAAGATATATCACAGATATAGGTCAGACAGATATAGCTCTCATACATGTGTCATAAGGATCTGGGGCAAATACATTTCTAGATCAACAGCAGCCACTCTGGCATGTCTAATATGTGTGCTGAATCCATCGTATGAGCGTCTATCTGCACGTCATCACATTACAATGAACACTCCTCATTAGAGTCGGAGCTGTGAAAAGATTTCATGCTGGACTTACTGAGGATGTGTTTTCCCACAAACTGCCTACATTTTGAACTACACTTGTGTAGATTTTTTTCATTTGGTGATGACATTTTCACCAACCTGGGGGCTTTTTAGCAGCAGCTGCAGCGGTGCTGGTTTTGACACCATTTGCAGTTGTGGATGTGGTCTTCTTGGCTGCTCCTGTTGTTCCGGTCATCGACTTTGTGCTATTGGTGGTAGGAGCAGCCCCTGTGGCTTTCTTCTCACCCACTTTACTCTTGGAGGGCGGGCCTTCGCCTGGGCCTGTTGATTTCTTAGTAGCAGCTGTGGTTGGGGTGCTCTTTTTGACCGCAGCAGGTGGGGTCTTCTTAGCGACTCCATTGGTCTGGGGCTTGGATACCCCATTTGAGAGGCGGCCCTGGGATGTATTGGGCCGTGAGCCAGATGTGGTCTTGGTTAGACTGCTGGCCCCAGGCTTTGTCTTGGTCGTGGCCTTGTTGGTTGTCTTGGCTTTGGAATCGCCTGAAGTCTTGTTGGTCTTGGCAGCTGGGGTTTCCTTGGCCTGGTCTGGCTGGGGTTCCGCCTGGACTGTCTCTCCTACAGGTTGCTGTGGCATCTCCTCCTCCACTGGGCTGGCAGCCTGGTTGGGCTCCTGTTCCACAGCTGGTGCTGCCTCATTTACTGGATTGGATTCCAATGTTTCCATTGGCTCCAGTGCTGCCGTGGCAACCCCATCCGGCTTCATCTCCCCTTGAGTGGTAGTGGTCCGTCTCTGCAGTGCAGGGCTGATGGATGTAAATCTCACAGATTGGCCACAGGTTTACAGGCTTTCTGGAGGCAACAAGGTCTTGTCTAGTGAGAGACAGGATAATACACAACATAACACAGTTATTCAACAGCAAGACCAGACATGAAAAGCAGTGTGTTGTCTCTCTGATCAGTAGACTGAGCCCAAGGAATGCTGTTAGCTGCAGGAGTCAGATTAAAGCAATGGCTTGGACATTCTTATGGCTTCAGCATCTCACACACACGTTTTTATGTAAGGGTCCCAAAGATAATTGTTGAGTATAAAAAAAGACAGAATCTACAAAAATATACAGAATTTGAAAAGGATGTGAAATAATATTGTATAGAGATTGACCTTTTACTGAGCATAAAGCCAGAAGAAGCGAAGAGGACAATGTAACACAGAGAGAAAGACACAAAGGCAGTCGTGCAAAAATAAATCACAGCTGCATCAGTTGTACTTTGAAGCGAAACCTCAGGATGGACAATTAGATGGACAAAATTTATGACGAGTCAAATACGTCTACTGTGTCAGAAACCACAGAAGGAGGGGCAGAGAGGGGGCATGTCTACTGCAAAGACAACAAATTCAACAAATAGCCTTCTTTACTTTAAGTGCCAACTGCAGTGCAGGGGCAAATGGTCCCCTCTGTGATACTAAAAAGCTCAGTGACACACTTGGCCAGTGTCGCTGCTATGGGTTGGCTTCTTTTTTTTCATTGGTACAAAATGGCATCAGAGCCACTAGTGTGGAAGACTAGTTTTCTGGGATAGTACACTTGAGGGAGTGCTAAAAGCTTTAGCATGCAAACTGCACGCACACGTAGAGATATGCCACCTGTACTAATGTTAAGACATACAACTTTTTAATCTGCACATGAATTAGAGAAGCTAAAAAAAGCCTGCCTCCACATGATAAAGCTAAAAATGGTAATAAAAAGAAAAGTAGACTGAGATGAATTTTAAGTGGGTCAAGCCGTGTACAATAAACCCAAAGACAGGCAGGCTGTTTAACTCCCGGGTCACAAACAGAGCAGTCAGAGACATGAGGACAAGAAGTGGGACGTGAAGCATACGAGGCCTGATAAAGAGCAGCCAACTGTAATACGAGCTGTCATAAAGTGTCTGCATCAATATCGTAGAACTGCCTTTTATTATGTTTCCTCAGTTCCTTTCAAATGCACAGATGAGAGGAATTGGATAGGGTTTTTTTGGTTTTTTTTTAACAAGTTTGAGAAAAGCAGGGAAAGGGAAGTAAGGTAAGTAGCAGGAAACTGGCCCGTCAAAGTTTACAAACAGAGCGAGGAGCCAGCTGTGCAGGAGGCTAAGTGGGGAGACGAACTCTGAGGCAACACCGAGGCCGGCCCACAGGAAGAGGCTTGGCCTGTGGAGCATGGGAACAGCAAGGGAAGGTGGGACGGAGGCAGAAAAGAGAGACAGGGAAAAAAACAAGACGTAAAATGAGCTCACTTTTGGCTGATGTTTGCTGGTCCCACTCTAAAATCCAGACATCACTAGTCATCCTAGTTTCCACTGACCTGAACTTGTATGCACAATCACTATCCTATTTCTAGAAGGGGACAGACATCATGTTTATGCTGTTAGTTTTCTGGAAACAATCCCGCACACTCTTCTTCGTCTTTCTTTCCCTCTTCCGTCATCCTTTACTCATCCTCTAAACTTAATCTCACATGTAAAAAGGCCCTCTTTTCATTCTCCACTGATCCTCCCTTTCTTTTTACCACTTTCCCCCTTCTTGATTTCTTTCCTCCCCCCACCTCCCACTGCTACTGCTCTCCTTCCATCCCTCTGTTCTCTGTTTGCCTTTGCACAGATGGCCGGAGCAGCTGAGCAAGGCTGGAGGGGGAGAGAGAAACCAGGATGAAAAAAAAAAAAACAACAAAAAACAATAAAACCCTCGTTGTATCCCAAACAACGCCTAAGAACAGATATACACACAACTTGTGCAACAGGCCGCCACCCAAAATGACAGAAGAGGCTGAGAGAGAAATGATGGGTAGCTGCGAGAAGCCATTTACGCTGCACCCTTAGGTCACAAGGGGTTTTTAAATGCCAGTGAGGCTGCAAAATGTGGACATTTGGCTTAATTAGGTCACTAACCACAACCAGTCACAGCATTTAGGAGAATGGGTGGACACGGGTGTGAATGAGGGATGTGTAACAGAGACAGTGCTCCAAACTGCCTTTCATTTATCCTCAGAACTCATGTGACACTTGAACATATTTAACTCAACTTGGCGTGTCTGAAGGAACTAGTTACTGTTGTCATGTCTGTGAAGCCTTCCATTGCAGATTTATCTCTTAAATTATTTAGCACTTTTTGACAAAATGGGTGCTCCATTTCAGACAGACAAGGGCTGTGGGAACTGTGGCTAGCAGATTTTATCAACTTATAAACTGTGATTGGACAACTGTTAGTTGGGGGTGGAGTTAATAGTCAATGACTTATTCTTAGTCTCCCATGCAGCCCCAAACAGGGCACAAAAAGTTATTTTTATAGTTGTTTTTAATAAGTTTTAGCACAGAATGCGTGGGGTTAACGGCCTCAGGTCAATAAACATAAATATCTAAATAAATCTCCCAAGTTTTCACACAAAAGCTCCACCCACGTTCCAAAATCTCTAGTACAAGCACACCACTGTTTGACTAAGAGCCGGCATAGCTATCAGCACCGTGACCTAACTCGACCAAGCAGTGAACCAGGAAATAAGACTGGGTCCAACCACCATTCCCTCTTCTCCCTTTCGGAGTCTGGTGTTCCGCCCACAGTAGACCAAAGCATCTGGTCCAGGCTGTTCATTTCACTCTTCTCCAAAGTACACCAAAGTGCTGTGCATGTGTGTGTGTGAGAGAGTGAGAGAGAGACAGAGAGAGAAATGAGAGTGATAAATCCTGATTGCAAACCACTGCCAAAGCAACATTTCTCTTTCTCCTGCAAGTCTCCAGACAGCTGTGAGACTGAACTTCTCTCTCTGGCTCTGCTGCTCAGTCAGCCGGTCCTGCGTCATTAGGACCATCAGTCAGCGGTAAGCATAAACAGGCTCGAAACCAGGGCAGGAACACACTTCAGAAACACTTTTTATCTACTCTTCACAGAACCTGGAGGTGGACGGGTTTTAAGACACTTTCACTATTTCGGCAGCCAAATCAATGGAAATGACGGTTTAGAATTCATGGATGGCTTGCTGCCAAAGTGAATTTCTCACCTTGGCACTTACCCCTTAAAACCCCAGTGACCCTGTACATACATCTCTCATGATTTTACCTTTCTTTACACCAGCTTCCTTTTGACGTACTTATTAAACCTTCGGACTTCAAAGCTTGGGCCACTGTAAAGAATTCTGAAGTTGTTTAAAAGTTGCAGTCTGTATTTTTCATTTATAAGGATTTGCACTGACGTAATTGTTATCTTCAACATGTTGCAGCAGCTTTAAATCTTGTTGAATTTTTTCCTTAATGACTGTGGTACTTCCAACTGAAACATCTAACCATTTAATACTATTACAGGTTTTAATTAAACCTAATTATAATGAAAAGAGATATTTGGTTTCAGACTGAGTGAGCTGCTGCTATGAGGAAACTCATGGTAAGACTTAAACATTGTTACATTATTCCTAGGATAGCCAGATGCTGTCAAGTGTTTAAAATGGTAATTTTACATATACATTTGCAAGTTAAATTCCTCAGTAATTGGTTTTCCTACTTATCGATGGACCATTTCGCTGAGAAAATTGCACTTTTTCTACTCGCTGCTTCACATTCATACAATTACAAACATCTGAACCATAAAGCAGCGTACCACAACTCCATTATTGACTAAGCAGCTTCGCTAAAGCAACTGAGATTAAATGTTTTGCTGGTTCACTGGCACCTCAAACACAACTGCTGATGGACTTACTTTACTCAAAGGGATTGCAATGGGATTACATTACCATACGTTACATTACTTAACTGTAACTGGGTTACATTACTTCTTCTCTCCAAATAAAGGACGGGAATTCAACTTTTCCTAGCTAAAATTCACCTACATCAAAATATCTTCACATTTCATGTTCCATCTATGAACCAAGGGAAAAGTGCAGGAAATCCTCTCTAATACCATCTTTGGTTAAGCCAATTCTATAACCTGGGCTGGTTTACGCAAGCTGGCATTTTCAACCTATAGGGATCAGAATGCATTCAATGACCTGATACATAATGGCTTGTGATTTAGCGCACAGTTCCAGCCACAGATTCCAGACAGGTGACTATGTCAGCAACATTAGCTCCATTTCAAAACATTTAGGAACAGTGCAACGTGTGAAATGTTTAGAACACAAAAAAGGGCTAATCTAGGAAGAATTTCTGGTCAAGTTACATCAGACCAGGCAGCCAGTCAGCTGTCCTGACCTCTTGCAAACAAAGGATCTGCAGGAGAATAACTGCTTCAACAGGCTGCAGTTGTCAGGCGAAGTGGGAGTCTGGCGCTGGTATCCTTTAAGGTTTAGTAGATTTTTCACTGTATGCAGTTTACTGATTCTGAATGTAGTTGACTTTGCAAAAATGTGCTGTGTTGGAAATCTCTGTGGGTCCAAGTCATGTGGTTGCAGCTTCCAAGCAGCATCCCACTCCAAATTCTCTGCAAGCCTCAATGATGAGCTACGCAGTCACTTAAACAAAGGAGAACCACACATAGAGAAAGCCACACATAGACACAAGGCAGTGGTCGAAGCACAGAACTGAGAAAGAGTCATTTTAACCCACCCTCACCCTCCACACACGCTGTATACATTCTTTGTATGATAAAGAATCTGATATGCATTGTCTAATCAGGAGCTTGTTCTGCTCCATTCTCCTAATTTCACTCTCACACTCTCTTTAATGTAACGTTTAATGCTTGTTTAAACTAGCTTTAATGCCGTAAAACACATCATACTGTACTTGATGTACACACAGTAAATAATAGCAGATGTATTATTTGCTTATGTATAAGTGCAGCATGCAGTTCACACTTTTTATCAGTAAAAGCTTTACTTTTTATCTCATACAAGGTGCCTCTCTTGTTTGTAAGTGCTTGTTACCATTTGTATTTTAAGAAAAAGTTTGCTTTCAGGCAAACACTTAAGTTGATTGTTGTTGTTGTTATTACATTTAATCAGCCTCAAGCAGTGAGCTAATGATGGGCAAGGTGAGCTCATCCCTTCCTAATACCCACACTGGGACAAATGTGTGTGTGTGTGCTCACACTTGTAGATGTGTATCCCTGAAACACAGCAGCGTTTGGGCCTATACTGTCAATAACTGGAAGGCTTCCAATTCCGCTGAGGGATCTAAGCTTTTCTGACTGTCTAGACACAAACATGGCGTTCTTGAATAATCAGGTCATCAGCATATTTAAACAGAAAACTGGTACTCTGAACCCCTGTGTGTGTGTGCGTGTCTGTTTGTGGGGGGCACGCCAAAAACATGCCTGTTTGCAATACAACATGAGGTTACATTTAAAAGACCTGCTCACAGGAAAATACTGCATTTGAGAATCATTTTTAAATAGATGCAAAGGGTATCTGTGATTCATTATGCAGATGGAATTAAGAAGCTGCATTGTGGGTTTGTGAGCTAAATGTTAAGTTAATGTCAAGTCTGCTCTTGGGCTGTGGTGTGTGCTCACGTCTAATCACAACCCCTGTCAGAGAGAAACAAGAGACCCCTCGCCTTCACACAAAGGCCTAAAACAAAGTCTGCCCCTGCTCACTCGCTAGTCAACCAACCATCCAAGGCCATGTATGAAATGCTGTGGTAGAAAGTCAGCTCTGCTTTCACAGTACACAACTGTGTACACACACACGCATTCTGTGAGCCTTTTTCTATCCCCAGGGCCTACTCTAAATAGTAATCAAAGAGAGGGATTGTGTGTATGTGTGTGTGTGTGTGTGTGTGTGTGTGTGTGTGTGTGTGTGTGTGTGTGTGGTGACGACAGCGGGGGTGGGGTGGTGGAGATGGTAGAAAGGGATGCAAAAAGAAAGTGTGCTTTTGTGGTTGACATTAACGTGTGCAAGCTTGACAGAAACACACAAGACATAAATAATGTCTCCGTGAAGAGTGTGTAGAGGGTTCGAGCGAAGACGTCATCAGCGAGGGGAGAGGATGTTGGCGGGTCGGGTCTGGTTTTCTGAAGGCAGTTTTAACGAGTGCTGCGTGGCCTCTGACCCTGTAATTGACATGCTTGTATCTCCACAAGCAGCAAACAGAAGATAGTGAGCTGCTGCGTTTGTGCTTTGACGCCGTTAACAAACCATCCTCCTTCCTTTGACTCAGTGGTCAGGCTGACAAAGCACATCTCATACAATATCTCAATACAATATAACATATTGGTAAAGATCAGATTTTTAGGATGCTCTGGAAATGCATTTTATGATACTTGAATCCATGAAGTCCTCATTTGGAAAGTGTTTAAGAAAAGGTTTCTTTTAAAATATTTCTAATATGTCCACATGTAGGTCATTAATAATAGACATATCCACATAGACATCAGTCTAACTTTTTTTAATTTTCCGTTTTTGTTTTCATGTACAATGGCAACAACATCTTCAAACTTGCCTCTTCACGGAGCCCGACTCCGTATGCTTTAAGTAGCACGCCTTCAATAATTTACTGCTTTCTTGCTTGCGGCACCACTGCAGCAGGGCAAGTG